>NC_044251.1:21346502-22620877 GCF_003957555.1 Calypte anna
TCACGAACTCAATACGGTCGGCGCCCTCATAGTTGACGCAGCCCCGACAGACGGGCTCCGTGAAGTCCCAGATCATGGCCCAGGGCATGCGGGGCAGGTCGCACAGGTAGCATGACTGTCTCCGGGACGACGACACCTGAGCGGCGGACATGGTGCTGCTGGCCAGGGAGCTGCTGCCGCTGCCACCGGGGTAGGGGCTGGCTCAGGCTTCCCCGCCGGGCTGCAGGGGGGGTGGCTCTCCGTACCTGATCCTGTTGTCCCTTTCAGCAGGGGGATCGTCTGCTTTTAGGCTCGCTCCTGCTGACGGAGAAGGTTTCTTCTAGCCGGTCGCGCCTCCGATGCCCCGGTGGGGTGGAAACCGCTTCTACTGATCCTCCGGGGGGCTGGGCGGGGGTCGCCTTCTAGCCGCTTCTGTTTCCCTTCTCTAGCTCCGCTGCTGCTGCTCCTCCTCCGGGAGGAGGCGGAGGTGCACGGAGGAAGATGGGGGGGTCACCTTCCACCCGCCGAGGCTGCCTCGAGAGCTCACACTTCGGAATGCGCCGATCCACCGCCGCGAGCGAAAGGGGGGCACCCGCACGGAGCTGTCCGGTTCAGGCTCCGGCTTCCCCGAGCGCCGGCGGAGCGGTAGCGGCCCGGGGACAGCGGCGGCAGCAGCGTGGCGAGCGGCGCCGCCTGCTCCTCACTCACATCCTCGCCGCTGCTCGCAGTCCAAGCGCGGGGTGCTGCGCGCCGCCGCCTGTGCCTGCGCGCCCCCTCCGCCGCGCCGCGCTCCCCCCGCGCCGCGCCGCCCCGCCCCTCCTCCGCGCCGCGCTCCCGGCTCGGCTCGGCTCGGCTGCACCCGGGCGGGGCCCCGCGTCAACCCCGAGTGCCCGCCCCCCGCTCCCCTCCCCCCAGACAGTGGCGCGGAGCCCACTTGTTGCGCCGGGCGCGCATGCCCGGCGCCCTGCCTGCGGCCTCCCCTGCGCGGCCGGCAGCTGGAGCGCGGCGGGGCGCTCGGGCAGCCCGCGCTGCCAGCTATGTTTGGAAACTCGAACGCCAGATCGCGCCCTCGGCCTCCGCCCAGCCCGCGCCGCAGCGAACAGGCGGCCGGGAAGCGCATGCACCGCTATAGGGGGGGGCGGGAAGGGAGCTTGTTGGGGGGTGGTGGTGTAGTGGCGTGTTTTTTTCCCTGGCTGGGCGTTCTAAGTTCAAATGTCTCGTTTTCAGGATTTGGTAAACCCGCCGATCGCGCCGCTTAGCCTCCGTGACGACTGCGCGGCGTCCTGCCACCGAGCCTGTTGGTGGGATTCCCGTGCGCTCCGGCTGCTGAGGCAAATGGGGGGGGGGATCCCGCCTTAATATCCGATTTCGTGTTTCTCTTTCAATGATCCCGGTGACAGAATGACACAGTTTCTGTAAGCCCGTGACTACATCAGAAGCTCTTCCACTTTTGATTTGTTTAAATCGGCCATGTTTGCCGTGTGCTGGGTTGGGCTGGGAAAGGTATTGCTGAGCATTGCTCAAGAGTATAGGAGAGGCCAGGCAGGTGAGTAATCGCTGTGATCTCAACTCGCTAATGCAAAGGGACAGAGGATTTCCCCGGCGCTATGGGAACACACGGCTCTCTTTTTTTTTTTTCTACTTTATTTTCCCCTTTAGCTTACTGGCATTTGCATAACACTGCTAACAGTCAAATTACTCCAAACAACTTCGGGTCATGCAAATAAGCCGAAAACTCATTTCACTTGGAAGAAAATAAAGAAAAAACAAAAAACCAAAACCCAACCAAACAAATAAACAAGTAAAACAAACGAAGCCTGCCTTCTCCTGGCGGCGATCCCCACATTTGCCCGCTCCCTACCCACCCCTGCGGCCACACACCGGTGCACAGAGGAAGGAGGGGCTCTGCACCGCCCGGTTGTACCCCCACTGCAGTCAGTACATCGCAGCCCGCGTCCAAAGAATACTAAACTCTCACTGCGCGGCCGCGGTTCGGCAGGGAGCCGGCGGGTTGCGCCGCGGGCGGCCACCGGCATCGCGTCACTGGCGCAGCGCCGAGCTCGGGGTGCCTGCGCAGGCAGCGCGCAGCGGGGGAAGCGCTCGCTGGATGCGGAGCCTCTCCCAGCTGGGCAGTGCTGGATGGATTTCTTTCTTTCAGTACTTCTTCCTGGTTCCTTTGTTGCTAGAAACGCCGAAACCCCCGTTCATTACAGGCTTCCCACTGCGCTTTAAAGGCACTTGGGGTTTCGATGGCGCGGTGCCACGGCTCCCTTAAGCGCGTACGCTCACACACACACACACACACGCCCAGCAGCGGGGCAGTACCAAGCAGGAAAGATCCCTTGTGTTCGGTTAATAACGTTCCAAAACTCACACGACAAAAAACTGTTGCTTTAAATAATTCGCTCCAAATCGCCAGTGTGTCTCATTTCCATTTTTAGTTATCTAAAACGTTTTATGTGTGCCTGGTTATAATCTATAAAGCTGGCAAACGAATTTGATGTGTGTGTGAGTGGAATTATTTTACAGGGAAGGCTTAATGAAATGCATACGCTGAAGTTACAGAAATGGTAGGAGCTGATAAAATACAGTAAGAAAATAAGTTCTGACAAAGTGACTCTTTCAGGGGAAGCTTGCAGAAGCAGCGAGCAGAGATAGAAAACTGAATTATGTGAGTCTCCTATAAGCAAATTGGCCGAAGAAGATGCGCTAAAATAGAGTGGATTTCACACTTAAAAATTTTCACACATAAAGTGTGGACACTGTAGAGGCTTTGAAAGACCAAGCTTCCAGTAAGGCAGATAAAAGCTGGTCAAAGTAAAAGCCGTTGCTTTCAGCCAGTGGTTTAGTGATGGCTGCAGGATTCATACTGGAAGGTCAATTCTTTTCCCAGCGTTTTACTGCTGCCCCGTGTTGATTTTCATAAGAGAAGCAGAACTGGGTTGTTGGAAAAGGTCAGCCCCTGCCTAAAAAACTCAGGTGGAGAGAACTGAGGCTTTCCCCTTTATCCCGAGTGTCTGGGAATGCAGAACTGCAGCATATTCCGACTGTATTCCAGTCCCCGAGTTATACAAACCCAAGACATGACGAGGCACTCTGTGAGTTTGAACCGCCCCTCATCCTGGCTCTTCGCTCCACTGAATCCTCCTGCAAGAAAGCCCTTTTTTGGTAACACTCACCTCACAGGGACAGACTTCTTGGCTCACAAGAGCAGTTTTTATAGTGGGTGTAAATAATGATCACCTTAGATATAATCTAGCCTCACAAAACCATTTACAGGTGCTGTCAACTCCCTTTATAGTTTGTGAATAGAAAAAGAGCAGAGATTAGTATCTGTGACCCGGCCAAACTGCCTTTACTTTTACTTGCAGGATACACAGTCGCGGAAACATGTTTGTTTTTCCGTAATGATTAAACTTTGATTTAAACTTTGGTCATGGGCACGTACTGTACCATTACGCAAACGGCTCTTTAGGATGTAGTGTCAGCATAGCAACAATATGGCCAGCAGCAGCAGTGATCTCTGCAAAGTTGATTGATGAAGAGAACTGCAATGTAAATGCAAATAAACGCCACGCCGTGGCACCTTCACAGAGAACGACTTGTCAGTATCAATCTAATCTGGTAGGGGAAAATAAATTGCACGGTGGAGATGGAACAAAGCTCCGATCTGTGGCAGTGCTATCCCTGTGAGGGTCGCGGCGTATTTTCCCACCTTCCGCCTTTCCTCTCCTTTTCTATGTGAATGGCGGGGCAGGAACGATCCGGATGGGTTTTTCTGGATTTATAATAAACACGTCTAGTGTTTATTTAGGTCTGAAATAATCCAGGAATTAAAACTACGTTTGGAGGAGGAAAAGCGGAAACCCAAACAATGAAGCCATTCAGGTGCCTGATCTGGCTAACTGAAAGAAAGAAGCGGGCAAACAAAAAATAGTGTAAGAAGCCCCCAGACAGTAGCTTGTTTAATAAGAGGGAGGGCAGGGCAAGGAGGGAGGGAGCCGCGGCCACTAACAATTGCTACCCAGCTACTGCTTTCTGCTCAGGAGCGCGAGTCAGCACTTTGTATACAGCATGAGGGATTCTGCGGAGATTGCCCGAAGTTTACGACCTGCCAGCAGTACCAAGGGACAAGGAATATAATTTTCACTATCAGAAGTGAAACTACTCCTACTAACTCCTTCCCTTCAATGCTAGGATAAATACTGTCATCCGATAATCCCTTTCCCTTTATTCCTATTACCCTCTTTGCTTGGAAGTACACATGACCACGCAACCACATACACATCTGTGTAACATTAAAACAGCAGGTGAAGCTTTGATTTAAACCAAGGAATCAAAACGATCAGACGAAATACGGCTTGCGGGAGCCGGCTAGGCACCCTTCTCTGTGTCAGCAGCAGGTAAGGGAACCAGAGGGTGCAATGCAACCGTGACGGACGAAGGGACAAAACCCAGGTTTCTGGCTACGCCCCAGGTCTGCCAGGCTCTTCTCCCTGCTATCTCCAGGCGTGAGCTCCTAAAATACAGGGATTATTGTTGCTCTGGATATGAGAGAAGTACTGTTGATCATCGATCAGCACTCCAGTGTAACAATGTGGAATATAGGACAGCCCCAAAGTTTACACGCAGTGATAATTAAGAGCCCAGGATCTCGGCAGCTTGGGAATGAACGGTCTGGTCTGGCTTTAAATGCTTACAGCCTGGGAATGCGTTTAACTCTTTCCTCTCGCTTACGGAGTTTTTGGCACTGATCAGTGCAGCAGTCACGGGCAGCCAGTTCTTTTACAGGCATTCACCCACAGGAATGGCCCTTTCCTCGATGGTCAAAACAGCAGCTACAGCTGGTAAAAAAGACAAGAACCAGAGGGAAAGCGCATCCCCATGACTGTGATTTACATGAAATTACCTCAGTGTAACAAATAAAATAAAATCCTTCACAATCACATTCCTGGCTTCAAAACAATGCCGAGCTTAGCAGTGAACAGAGCAATCGGTGGTAAAGAGAATGTGTTCAGCAAATCAAAACACAAAGGCTTAAGGAAGGAGTTGCATAATTTTGTCAAATTAAAAGTTAAACAACATTGTCTTCTACTAGGAGCTGCCAGGAAGTGTCAAAACACCTAGTTACAAAGAATAGGAATGTAATTACGTGTTTCTGTTTATCATTTCAGTTCTTATCTCATTATAATTCTGGTTTTTCCCTACCACTCTCCTGGTAGCGCGTCTTGATGACATACAGAGCCTATCGCTTTCCCACCTAGGAATTCTTTCAAAATCCCCCCATCCTTCCTTCCTTTTTTTCATTCCCTTCTTGGTCTGCAGTGCAGACGTAGTTCTGACTGGAGGCTGCCTGTCTCGTCCACCGGTTTTACGGGTCCATTTCCACAGTGCTGCAGAAGCGCGGAGCTCAGGGAAGAGCTCGGCCCGCAGCCACCGGGGCCCGGCCGCCACCACCCCCCGCGTCCCGCCCAGCCAGCTCTGCAATCCCGATCCCACCAGCCTCTCGCTTCTGCCCCCGAAAGCAGCCAGGGTTCCTTTTTGAGATCCGCCCCGAATCGATTTTCCTACAGCTGTCTTTATGGTTTTAAACTCGCCTGCGAGCCCAGATTTCCGCATGGTAACCTTTGCCAAATCTTACAGTGCAAAATAAGACACCTATAATTAATTCTGCTCGCTCTCTAAAGGACTGCCGACTGGGTAGCGTGTTTTAGGCTGGGATATGCAGAGGCTGTGTACTCCGCTGTTGTTATTTTTACTTTATCCCTGGACTGTTTTCATCTAACATCCTGTGGACGTAGTAAACAATCAACAATAATGAATCAACTGAAACGGTACATTTTTAAAGGCTATTCCCACTGAGAGCCACTTGCACTTTCGTGATAATTCGGAATCTGCCAAACATTAGTTTAGTTACCAGCAAGACAGGCTCCCCCCTCCCTTAGCCCATACACAGATTGTTTATCAAAACGTGCTGCCAAGAAAAATATCCCTGCTTTTGGCCTCCACCAGTGATTAATAACACTTGAGAACTGAACAAAACTTTAGTGTGTTTTCCGAAAACTGGGGGAGGTGGGAAGGAGGAGGGAGAGAGAGAGAGAGAGAGAGAGAAAGAAAGAAAAGAAAGAAAGAAAGAAAGAAAGAAAGAAAGAAAGAAAGAAAGAAAGAAAGAAAGAAAGAAAGAAAGAAAGAAAGAAAGAAAGAAAGAAAGAAAGAAAGAAAGAAAGAAAGAAAGAAAGAAAGAAAGAAAGAAAGAAAGAAAGAAAGAAAGAAAGAAAGAAAGGAAGAGAGAAAGAAAGAAAGATTTATTTAACATGGCATATTCTCATTTTCCTCAGTAACTAGGCCATCTGAAAAGACCTAAACCACTTTTTCTCCAAGACCATGTTACAAATGCTGATTAACATTGTTACTGAAAGAAAGATGATATGGACACAGGATAAGGGTGATAATAGAAGCGGGGGTAGGCAGTTTCTTTTATTAGCACATATCAAGATGAGCCATAGGGGGAAAATGAGAGGAAAAAAAGGATAATTTACTTTCTTTTCAAAGTCTGTTGGTAAAATTCCTAAGGGACACTGAGTGCCAAAATTAAGTGTCTTGGTGTATTACTTTTAGATACTACTGCCTGGGTGAATTAAGTCAAGTCTTCATGCAGCAGCCAAAGATAGCTGCAAGCTGAAAAAGAGGCACTACATTTCCTTGTTTTGTGGTGAAAAAATTTGTGGAGATTGTCTTTGCTTCAGGGTTTTTTTATCTTTCTCTCTCTTTTGCCTCTGGGCTATTTTTACTGTTTTATATTTGGCATTCTGAATGTGTTTTGTAAGGGGAAGGCAAAGTAAGAAACAAGCAATTGTTAGGAAAAAACAGAAAAGTAAAAAAATGCAAGTGCATCCATGTATAGTGTATCTTTATACACACGTGAGAGTATAAATACTTATTTAAGTAAAATAAGGTATTTTTCATTACTCTGTACTCCAAAATACATTATTTAGTAAAAGACAATAAACAGCTCTTGAACAGTGGGATATAGACTAGTGAAAACAGTTTACTGAAATTAATGATGCTGGATTGAACCAAACCTTCCCTTTGGAATTAGTGCCAGACATAGTTTTCCTGAACCCTGTCCAACTGCCTGAGCGACAGACAATTTTCATTCTATTTGTGCTAAAGGCTTATGACTAGTGCTGGAAAATGAAGCTCTTGCCCTTGATCTCAGTGCAGATTAAAAAAAAAAAAAAAAAAAAAAAAAAAAAAAAAAAGGCAGAACTGTGCCAATTTGTTTCCTCTGCCAATAGAAGCCCTTGTGCTTTGGGTAATGCAAAGCAATAAAAAGTTCACATGAAAACTCCATTGAAAGGAAACCCACCAAGAGCCATGGATCTCTGCTACATTCATTAGCCAGTTTCTGAAATTCTCACAATGTCAGCAAATTGTGGAGGGTAAGGGCAGAAAATATTTACCAGCCAGCAATACTGTCTCACTGCTATGCATTTGATGATGATTGCTAAAAAATACTCCACTGTAAACAACCACCCTTTCCCTCTCTTAACACCCATTTCCCCAGGCTCAGGTATTGCATGTAGATTTGGGGCTGTGCAGCCCCATTGTCGGAACTGATTTTATTTCTGAGGGTGAAATACACATTTGACATGTACATCCTGAGTTATAAACAGTGGCTATACTGTACTGCTGTCAGCCAGCTCTTTGCCAATTGCTTTTTCCTAGATTATTAATAAAATTAGAATCCCAAGCAGAAGGCGTTTGCTTTCATTGTACAGTCTGCACTTGTGACATGTGGAAAATTTTGAGTGCACTGCAGTGAATGGTCTGGGGGGTTAGTTTTTAGCTTCCGCTAAGTACCTGGCAGGCTGCCATGGCTGAAGGATTCTGGGAACTGAAAGGCTCCCAAGTACAAACTGCCAGCATTAAGCAGTCCTGACAGCTCTGCTCCTTCCACACTTGGCAGCAGTTCAAAGTGCTCTTTCATTTGAAAGGCTGGAAGGCTGCCATGTGCAATGCAGATTTGCTGTGCCTGCTCTCATAAGGAACTGATAAATGCCGTTGCTGTTGCCATGGGGACAGGAGGCTATCAGAATGGCCTTGTGATCTGCAGCCTCTCAGCTCTGCAAGGCTTTTTTTTTTTTTTTTTTTCCTTCCCTGAGATGGTGAAATAAATGTTCTAGAGAAGCTTAACTCTTGAAGGACAGGAAGCTCGGGTTTGAAATGACATGGTGAGCCTCTGTGTGTGGTTCCTCCAAAGTGCTGGGAACAAGATTAACACTTCCCTACCAACTGTCCCTATTTGGGAAGGCCTGACTCCTGGGATTTTTTTTAAGGCCAGGGGGGAGGGAAGGAGGGAGGAGGAGGAGGAAGGAAAGACCTCCTTCTCCCCACTCAGTCCCTTCAGATTTCTCTTACACTTAAGGATGTTCCAACATAAAAGGCCACCCCTTTCTTTCCCTCACTATCTCCACATACAGTTTTCAGATGCTGGTGGAAATGAATTAATTTACCACTGGATCTTGTAACATGCCCAATGCCTTTAGCTTTCATTAACATTTCTGGACAGCTAGCAGGATTAGACCTATTATGTGGACTCCATGTGTGGTTAATGTGAGTAAAAAGAATGAACAGTGTGATATAAAACTGCATGTTTAAGAGAGATCTTAGTGACAAAGCAAGTCCTGTGAGTGAATCTCTGCTCGTCCTAGTTCCCAAGATTAAAATAAACACACCCTTAAGCTATGCACAGTTTGAGTGTGTATATAAACGAATATGAACATCTACTGAAAGTGTAGAGAAAAATATAGGGAGCAAATATTTTAGCCAGAATGTATACCCGTTTCCTGTGTCTTATTTTTTTCCCAGTAATTTCTTTCCATCTCTGCCACTGCAATAAATTTTGCAGCAGTTTGGTAAAATGAAATGTGTTTAACTAAGGCGAAGTCTGAGCATGACATCATAGCAGGGAACAATGGAGTGCATCACTCCTCTCCCTGACCATGCAGCAAACTTCAGGGCAGCGTTTAAGAAGACCAATATGGGCATTTATCTGTGTTTACAGAGAACATATAAAATGTACTAAGCATTTAGATAAAACAGGAAAGAGAAAATATCGGGAGACTTCTGTTTATATACTGAAGTGTTAGCAGTTGAAATGCTTCATTTAAAACTGGGGAAAAAAATCAACCCCACGTGAACAAATCCCTTCTCCCTCCCCCCCATTCCCACCCCGCTTCCTTCTCTAAACATGGATCTCTACTCTGCCTTTCAGAACTGTGTATTTTTATGTTTCCAATATACATGAATTTTTTTATAAAATAGCACATTAAAACTGAACAAGAATTTGAACCCAAATTTGCCAGATAAACTGCTTAACCACTTGATGGTTAACCTGTAGCTTTTTAAAATAAACACCACCACTCTTACTTACTTTAGTTTCACTTCACTTTAGTTTCACTTGTTTGAGTTTCACTCATTGTTTAAAAGCTTTTTAGTTGTGAGTATATTAAACATTCGAATGAAGAAAGCAGTCATATGAAAAACAGACAAGTGAGAATGTTTTAGAAATAACACAGAAATCCACAATATATGTGTATGGTGTATGTACACACACATGGCAGGCAGGCACACATGGCCTTTACGCTTTCTGAATTCTCTTAGTTTCTGTTTTCAGTCAAAGTAATACATTTGTGATTTTAAGTTTTGTATCTGACATCAAATCCTGATGGTTAAAACAATCTGCATATGCAAATCTAGACAAAAGCTACTTGGATACCTTTGCAAAGTTGCAAACAAGGCTGCATTTCACAAGCCTTTGCACCATACTAAGATAGGCCAAAGGAAACATTTCTTTCTGATTGCTTGGGATTTTTTTTTTTTTTAACATAAATAAATGTGAAGTTAAGTATAATTCTACTGTAATTTCTTCACCTGATTCTCTCTGGGTTCTTGCCTACGGTTGTCATGGTAATTTGATAATTCTGGGTTGCCCTCTACACATTCTGTTTGTCTCACTGGATTTCCTGATTATTCAGAAAACTCTTAAAAAACCCTTCCATCTCCCCCTCAGCCCCCATTATGGGCTAAATACTGCTTTTTTCATGCCTTTAGCATAAAAGAATGTGTATTATTTTTCTGCAAATCTACTAAGGTGAAACTGTTTGCTCCACTTACATGAAAATAAGAGGCAATGAGATAAGCATATATACTAGAACACTCCTTATATTATCTTTCATAGACTCTGATGAGAGATAGAGAGAAAATGTGAAAAGATAACTGCATATAGGTTTCTTGTAAAGTACTTGGATCTTAATCCTATAGATACGTTTAGTGTTCAGCTTCTATACTTCTGACAGCAGCAACATGTATTTAACTGTTGCCTTTTCAAAGGTGACAGACAGGTTTGTACCTAGAGTGAGGGAGTTACAATATATTCTCTCTCTATGACAGAGTAGAAACAATATTTTTATTCAGGATTTCAAGTGACAATTTGTGCCAGAAGAAACAAACCCATCATGCTTTGAATGCACCAGCGAAACGCAAAGAAAAAGGCAAACTGCTAAGTAATATTTAGCTTGGTTGTGTAGTTACCAAAGGTTTATGTCACAGATTTCTCCATCTTTTAAAAGCAGTTAGCGTAACCAGTGTTACATAATGTAGACAAAATGTATGAATACATATTCTAAATGTATACGTAATATATATGCATGAAGGTACATAAACTTTCTTTTTTGAGGGCAGTTTTTCTTCCCCAGACACTACATAATTTTTGTGACAAAAGCACAGCTATCATATGTACCTATGGTCACTTAAAATAATTTGCTTGAATATTACATCTCATATTATTTCCTTTGTCTGGTCTTCGTATGTTTAGCTTCTATGCTTTACAAGAATGTATTTTACTGTGGTCTATGTCTCATACACCCTGACATCATTAGGACCTCAAAGAATTATTTCAAGTCAAATAATTCACCACTATCAAAGAGATATAACTAAAATTATAGTCCAATTTATTACAATTTAGACCAAATAATTTCCACTGTAAGATGTCTTTTCAGTGTGTCAATGAGATTGGCAATCCTAATGGATTAAAAGCATCTGTGTCAATTAAAACTATTAGTACCAATGGAATCTGCAAATTCTGCTGTCAGGCCTCTATTGCTTTCTTCTTTCTTTCTTGTACTGGAAAGTACATTTGGGATTTCTTGTAAGTCCTCTGGTGACATCACACTGTGGCATCTGCTAAACTCAGTGAACATTTCAGCTGTGACAGCCCCTCTGCCCCAACCTACTGCCAAAATCTAGGACATCTATGATATCATCTGAGAGTCCGTGACATCACCCTGTGAACCACAAGACCAGAAAAGATTGCTGTTCCTTGGTCACCATGAATTTAAAAGGTGCCACATGTAGTATTTGGCATGCAACTGCAATCTTCACACTTGATATTAACAATGGAAATGCTGCTAAAATAACCCCTTGTACGTAGAATAAAGGACTTATACATCTCTTTGGAAACTTTTCTATTGTACAAATCTTATTTTCTTCTTACTTTGATTTTCAAATTTCCATTTTCAGTACAATAAAAATGACAAACATAATCCAATTCCCATGCAGCATAATAAATCAGCAGTGTACATATTTTCCCTTACGTGCTAGAAACCACGTATCTCTCACTGCTACTGAACAGAAGAAAGGTTTCAGTAAATCATGTGTGGGATATCTAATTTTTTCTTTTCTTAGAATGTTGTTTGTTTATATGCTTGCTGATGGTTAAAATTTGGTAATCTTACTTTCATTAGTGTAAATCAGCAAAGTCTTGCTGCACAAATTACTAAGACTTCGCCATGCAAATGTAATAGTCTCAGCTATTTCTTTTAAAAGTCAGTGTGCTCTAGTCCATTTTTTTATTATTACTGTTATCTTTAGTTCTGAGAAGCCTTGGAACATTTCCCAGTCTGGATCTATAGAAAGTTTCCCAGGAAAATGTATAAAGAGCCTGTGTTCTGCTTTACTTTGTACTGGCAGTGCCTGTGTGCTTTTGGTGAGCCAGGTCTTTGAAGACTTAGCCTGTGCACGGAGTCCAGTTAGGCTGAAAAATTTAGCAGTTGAGACATTTTACAATCCAAAATCTCTTTTAAACAAAGGTGTGGTTTAGCAGGACTGGCTGCTTCTGACCTCTTTCAGCCTCTTATTATTGCAGCTGCTATGATGTAAGGCTGAGTATGGTAGATCTAAAGTAGCTGAGGCTCAGGGAGAAATGCTGAGAACAGCTGTTTTACTGTAAACATTAACAGGGGTTTGACTTCATTTGCAAGCTAGGAACATTCACAGTTTCTGCACAAATAATACTTTGGGAGTTTGATCTACATGTTCACAGCACAAAGAAAAAAATATCCCTTCTGTACATTACTTCAGCTTTGAATGAAGCAAATTCTCTGCAGAGATGCATCCCATTAAAATCAACAGGGATTTTTTTAACATGAATACACAGCTTCACACAGATGATACAAATGCACACACAGGAGAAGAACCAGGAGCAGTATTTATCTGCTTTAGCTGTTTCCAAAGCTCTTATCACATTGGTATCTAAGCACCAATTAGATACCAAAAATATTCAGTTGAAGCAGACACTGATGGTTGCTGATGATTGCAGAGCTACAAACAGAATCCTATCCAAGAGGGCAGAGAGGGATTTGAATGCTGTCCCCTTAGCTCAGTGCTGCAATTCATGGATGTTAGGGAACAAATTTCAGACCTCATTTCTTTCATTACGTTCTTGAGGTTGCTTTATTCTGAATCAAATGAAAAATCCCAGACTAAGTGACCTTTGTGGAGAGCAGGGACACACAGACATCACATACATCTGCATATGCACACACAAACATGTGAGCCAGATCCTCCAGACACTGAAAGCTGGTTTCTTGTTCTTTTTAGGCCACATTATCAATGCAATGGAGTCTGTGAGGCAGTTCAACCAGCTACTTGCACATCAGCCAGTGCAGATATGACAAAGCCTCAGCTGGTTTGCAGCCACTGAAGGACGTGCAATGGTCCTTCCTTTCCCAAGTCCTTGTAAAAGACATACAGATTAGAAATAGCTAAACTGAGTTATCAGACTAATTTCTTGGGGTCAGTGGTAGCCAGAGCAAAATACAGTAGCTCTGCTGGTGTTAACAGTTTACACTAGGGATCATGCTGGCAGGAAGACAACTTCAGGATGATGCAAGGATGGCTAAAAGCTGCATTTTCACCACCCTCTTTGAGGCATGCCAAGAACTGCTTGGCCAAAGCCTGGAGTCTGGGCAACAGTCCCTACTTACAGACTCCTTCTAGAAACTCCCCACATTAAATATAAAGCTGTATAAATCCTGACTATCTTTCCCACTTGTTACTATTATGGTTCACAGACTAAGTAGCATAAACTGTGGTCAGTCCTTTGATAAAAGACCAAGGCAAACCTGGGGGCTGGAAAGGCTTGTTAAAATTCATAACTTCCAATGAAAATCTTGAAGTTGTGCCTGTGGTGCTGGACCCCTTTGAATGAGCAATAAAATTAACCAATTAGATGTCTGACCTTTTTAATGTTCGCAGGACACTTCACACAAATCTGGATGTTATCAGATTTAGTAACTCAAACTAGTTAACTAAATTCTGTTCTGTTTATGCAGGATAAGGAGAGGTTTTTGGTCTCTGTCCTGTTTAATGGTATTAATCTATTGTGCCATTCAACAGCTACTATCTCTTCCTCCAGAATGTCTGTGTTTCTTCAGATCATGATTTGTTTCTACATTTTCAGATGAAATAACATAAAACTCTCTCTACTTGGTACAGCTGTAAATATTGGTTCTCTTGCATTCCTGAATAGAGTGGAAAATAAAAATATACTGAGTGCCATTTATTCCTGACTCCAGGCATGTTCAAATAGCCAGTTAAAGTTTCACCATCAATGTGTGATAATTGAGGCTTTGAAATGCACCTGTAAACATACCTATCTTTCCTTCCTACCTTCTGAAAGGACTTCTTAGCTCTGGAGTCATATTCATTGTGAGCTGCATTTCTCCTAGTTATAATTTTTACTGAACAAATGTAAAAACACAACCCAATGCTTTGTTTGCCTAGATCTCGTCACCAAAACAAGGCCCCATCCTTTCCCCATCCAGCGCCCATGCCTGTAATTTCTTCTCAAACTGAATACTGAAATGGTCCAAGCAAGCACATTATTATGTTTGGAACCAGGTTCCATCCAGGAAAATGATACAAATGAACCTGGGAAACAAACTGCAGCTTGAGAAAGTAATAACACATGTTACAGTGCTCCCATGTAACTGGAGATGGAGAAGCTGCCTCCAGAACAGGGACTGGAAAGGACATACTGGCACCTGTGTAATTTCTGAACCACTGAAGTAAAATTCTTTCCTCTCTGTCTTGGCAAGCCCAGAGACCAGATGAGATGCTGTGGCCTGGCCAAAAGAGAAACTGCTCTGGCACTACAGAAGCCTCTTCTATAGCTCATTCTTCCTGTGACAGTAGCTCTTCTCATCACCTCAAAAATGCTCCCTGAAACACCAGTCCTAGCTGCAATTTCTACAACTGAAGGAAATACCTGTCATGACCATTAGAACCACTCCAGCAAAGAGTGGGATAAGACATCTCACAGCACTAGCTCAGCACAGAGTAACCCTGCGCATATTCAGGCAGTGGTTTCAGGGCATGGTAATTCTGAAGGGCACTGAATGCTCTTTCTCAAAGAGACCTGAGGAAACTGGGTCTAGGAGTTTGGACTTTGTATTGAAGTTCGCCATTAAACATCCTTGTAAGTGGAAAAATTTGGTCTTGTTGTCTGTTCCTATTTTCAAACCCCAAGTAGAAACTTTCTTGTCTATAACCCTCTCAGATACACAGCTGCTCACCAGAAAGCAGGTGAAACCAACAAACCCATCACCTTTGTGATTCACATGAGCACACACTGTTTTTCCTGTGTCAAAACCAGGACTGTCATGGTATTTAGAGATCTGAGAGGGGCTTACCTCTAAGCATACAATCCAATCCTATTGACACACAATCCAAACTATAAATACTTTTTTCTTATTAAATCCATTCTTTGATTTGTCAGTAATAAGACCTAATTTCCTAAAAAAGGCACTATATTCGATAATCAGTCTGTCACTTCTGGCCTATGCTGCTATCCTGCAACTCATTGTGTTGCTGCCATAGCCCACTTCCAAATGACCTGCCCACCAGTGATGCCACCTCTGGTCACAAGGAACTACATGTACATGCCTTCCTGGTGCTCCCTCTCAGAATGCTGAACTGGTCAGGTTTAAGGAAATCACTGCAAGACTTCGGGAGTTAAGCCCAGAAACTGACCTCCCAAAACCCCAATAGTCCTGAAAATTATCTGGTTAAAAAAAAAAAGGGGGGGGGGGAAGAGTAAGGGGAGGGGGGAAATTTCATGTGATTTTCCTCAAACATTTTCTAGTGTCAGTTTTCCTCCAAATATAAACCAAAACTTCATCTGGAAGGTGTGTGTTTATTCCAACCGAGGCAGTCTTCTGGGGAAATTCATAAATCACCAAACTCCATCATAATTATTTTTTATTAGAAAAACAACCTCAGTTTAACTTGTTATCTGATAATAGGTGTAGTCAAGGCTCTGTAAAAGGAAAATGGCTGCATTCTCTAGCAGGTCAAATATAAAACAAAATATGTACCCTAGTCAAAGATTGTCTGACCTGATTTTTGAAGCTTTTAATTTTAAAGCTATGTGGAAAAGCCATAGAAATAATGGACCACTTGTAAGAAGGAATAAAAAAAATTCAGTGCCAGACACCCTGGGAAGGGAAATGTGATGAAGAAAGCACAACTCTGCAACAGATTTTTGACGTGATAGCCTGAGGATCAGGTCCAATAAGGGAACTTCAACCCTACAGCACCGAAGTGAAGGTCCTGGGTTCCTAGAGTGGAGTTCAAAACCTCTTGTTCTGTGTATAGATTTACTATCTAGAGCATGGGAAAAATTAGGCACCTCTGAGTATGGTATCCAAAACATCTGTTTTTGTATTTTATACAGTGACTATTTATATTTAAGAAAGAAGGGAATCTAAGGCGTTTTCTGGCAGATGGTTACCTTAACCAGTACAGTCATGCTTTCTCTTACGTTTTGTCCTCTCTGTGTGACTCCTATTCTCTCCCTCTGGCCCAATGAACTTAAATTCGTTTCTGCAGCATGGCACAGTTTCAATAGGAAGGGTGGAGAATGCCTGCCTTCGAAACAGCCTGCAGTCTGGTGGTCAGGCTGCTCTCCTGGGACATATGAGTTGAAGTCTCCTCACGCACAAAACATTCTTGTGCTCCCAGACAGGAAATGGTAAGGGTGTACTTGAGAACTCACCTTGTGTTTTCTAATCTCTAACTACTATTATACAGATAATAAAAGGAAATATTTAACAATAACCATGAGAATTACTGACACTTATAGACACCTTTAATCTTTGAGATTCCAAACCAAACAATGGGTTATGCTGAAGCAAGTTTGCCCTTTGGACCTAGCAGAAGCTCTCAAGAATGCAGAAATGGGCTTTGCTGTACTTTTTAAAATGTCCTAATGCATGTTTTTTCGATCAACTCCAGAGGCTGAGTCAGAAGAAAATCTGCTTGCATAGTACCCATTTCAGCTTTAACCTCCTTCATCTCCTTCTGCTATCCTAGAGCGAAAACACATCAGTTTTATTTAAGCCTTGCACAGAAGCTCAGAAGGGTAAGTCTTACCCACAGGTATGTACATTTGAATGATGCTGCTTACTATCAGTTTATCATCTCCTGTGGCATCATGCAAGCAAAAGTGCACAAGCTCAGGCTAGGAGATGGAGAAAACTTCAGCATGTTATTGTTAAGTGCAGAGAAGAGCTTGAAGGAACAGAAAATAATAAAGCATGCTGGGTTTTGGCCAAGACAGTAAGAATTAATAACCTGACTTCCAACAACATACCATGGGATCTACCATAGCTACAATGCTGGCCACAATGTCTGCCAGGCTGTCATTTTCAGATGGTTTTGACAGTTTTGCAGGTCGATCCCATTTGAATCCACTTTAATTCTCACTAAAGAAAAAAAAAAAAAGAGGAGTAATTTCTGAGTCTGCACAGCTCTTGCTTGCAAAGCTACACAGACCTTGCAGAGCAGTAGGAAAAGAACTTTCCAGAATATGGATATCTCTTCTTTCTGCCAAAGCAACACTTGCTGCTCAGATAATGACAGCCAGTCTCAGGCTGCCTCTGTGCTGCAAGCCAGCCAGGAGTGCTAGCAGGTCCTCCTTCCACAGTTACTCCATCAGCCCTCCAGCCCCTGCACTTACACAAGAAGCAGTTAAAATGGCCCCATACTGTGTCTGCTTTTGAGTCAATCTTTATGTGCCAATTTCTGTGCATTAGCAGACCTTGTATTCTGAAGGAACATGAGCCAAATCTGTCTCAGTTTCTGGGTTTTTGACTCAGGAAGCTTATGCAATGCAGGAAGTTATGGTTTCCCAAGTCCTTTCCATAAACAGTGTCTTTGGTGAGTCCTTTGCTCCTCTATGACCCAATCACATCAAAGGCAGTTAGCATATAAATAACTTCATGTCTGTATTTTAAAGTTTTGCTGAACTTGGGCACAAGTAAAGATGTAGTTAAAGAAAAAGTTTCCTAAAATGATGGGTTCAGAATCTTTGTGCATATCTTAGAAAATTAAGAGCTACATACATTTTTCCTAATAGCTTCATTAACATTCTTCATTAATACCTTCCTTTTCCTATTTAAATGTAGAGTATTTAAAACTTGTAAAATGTGTGCTTTTACTATTGGGACTTCGGTTTTGTACATTTTTTGCTTTTCTATTTTTTGCTCTACAAATGTATGTAGCTTTCAATTTTATGCATGAAGGGTGAGCAGTTTGGGCTATGATAAAGGAAGCCCTCCTTTAAAAGACTTCCCTTTACCAGCAAAAAATCTCTAGCAAAGGACAGGGACGATAAAGTAATGTCACTGTAATGTAGTCATGTAATCTGTGTCAGCCAAAATTACATCCTAAAACTTTAACACGTATTTTTCTTTTTTCCTGATTCACAGAAATTCTTATTTCTATACTTACTGCATATTGTGGCATTAAAGAGTTTGAGTCTTTAGATATTGATGACAACACAGTTGGTGTCTCATAAGCAAACACACACAGACACAGATATGCAGTACTATGTTCTCACCACTTGTAAATACAAGTCTTTATCATACTATTTTCCACGTTGAAAAAAGTAGTAGAAATATACAGCATGTGGAGGCTATTTTGACTTGTAATTCCTTTTTCTTTGCTTCCATTGCCAGTGACTACACTGGGGAAACACATATTCTAATTGCACCTTTAGCAGGCATGGCAGGGTGCATTTTATATACCTAGGTCATAGGACATATGTTGTGCACACTATTCCAACCTGAGGACTTTTTGAGGAGGCAGGTTGTGCCCATACTTCCAGAGCATACATTGAATGAGCAGGTAAGAACAACATCACAAGAGCCACCCTCTGGCTCTGCCTCCCAGTAGCACAAATCCCTGCAGCATGTGTTCCACTCTGACTCACTGGCTTTACACATAGCCTGTGACCATACAAACAAGGCTTCAGCCTCCACTTTGTAACTTTGACAAATACACTATGTCTCTTGCTGCAACTTCTGTTGCTGCTGCCATTGGTTTGGGTGGGATCAGACACTAAAGAATGAACTTGGACACAACGTAATGGGACACAATGTTTCTTAATGACTAGGAGAGAGTTTGGGACCGCAGGCCTTTCCCTCACCCAAGACAAAGGGAGACTATTCTGCTTAGAACAGAACACTTCTGCCACTTACTTCCTGGAGTTACTCCTATAGCAGAGCCTATCAAATACAGATCTCTTCCTCATCAAGTAGAGGAAAGGAGAGGGAAATGAGGATGCGCTGGGAGGACTGCTTTGAGTTCTACAGGAGGATGGAGAGTGACTCCACCATTTTAGGATATGGAGTCACTCTGCACAAACAATGGGAGTCTGCCCAGCAGCATGACTGGATTTATCCTCATGTCTCTAAGCACTTCAATCTGCTTGCAAAACCTGGGCATTCCTGACTCTTGCAACCAGTCATGCAATGATAGAGAAGTTCATTGTCAGATGACCAGCTCAAATGTGCTAGAGTCTACCATCCCCAAATGTTGTGGACCACTGCTGGCCTGAGATCATAAGGCAGTTTCCCAGAAAGCATGCTCAAAGAGAGGGACAGGGGCCAAGATATTAGCTTTTTGTGCCTGGCACAGAGGGTCTTTGACAAAGTTATTAAGAGATTTCACTTCCCAGCCTACCAAGGCTTGCTGAGTACATGGAAGAATACAAGGACAGCATGACAGAGTGTACCTACTGAACATGATTCCTGTTTTTTCTGGATTAGGATATTGATTGCATTTTGACTAGTGCTATCCAACTTGTGGTCATCCTGGTCATGCTGTCCTACCAAGACCGGGAGGCAAATGAGCATTTCATCAAGTACTAAATTCCTAATGGATAGGGGATAAATGAGCTTTCGATCAACTCAAGGCTACTATATCCTCCATGGTTTTCACTGCTGCCTGTGAGAGCCTTTCCATCCAGAACTGACACTGCAAAGAGTCCTTCATATCAACTTCTCAAAAGCTATTATAAGTGTAAGCAGTGAGTCTGGGCTCATGAGAAGCCATGAGAGTTAATTTTGGAGCGGAATTTGCAGCATGCTCATAAAATGCAAACATTTCTCTCCACCACTCTTCTTCCTTTATCCTTTCTCAGAAGACAGAAACTGATGGAAATTGCAAGATAAAATTAATCAATTTTATAGTTGGCATATGTGGGATTGTTTCCAGCCAACTATTAAAATAAGTACATCATCTAGTTACAGGTCTGTATTTCATACAAAGGTATTCACAGCTCTCACAGTTTATGACTAAAAATGCTGAAGGGAGATGATCAAGATAAAATTTTGTGTTTTGAACATCCTTGCTAACAAAATCTATGATGTTGAACCCAAGAGCCCTTTAAAATATTATTTTTCAACAAGAAGGCTGTTTATTTTTTAACCTAAGAATTGTCAGGGAAACAAATCTGATCTGTTGTATATAATCAGTTGCACATTCTGAACCTCATGTAGCTGTCCCCATGTAACTCCCCTATTAAGGTTTCAAATCTTACAAGGAAAGTTGTGCCTTTGTCAAGAGCTGCTGTAAGAGATTAATAGTTACCTAAAATTTGACATTATAAGGCCCTGGTTTAGTTGCTTGTAACTGCCAAACTTCAGCATTTTGAATTTAACTTTTCTGTGCATCTGCCTCTGGCTGATACCATCTCTCTGATTTTCTGATCAATAACTTACAGAACTCTTCTGTCAATGATAAGAAAGTTCTTACACTTGTTTTCAGAAGGTTCAGTACCTTGATGCTTCAGAACCACAGATCAAATGCTAGGGTAGCCCTGGTAGAAAGTTTTCTTTGTTCCCTAGATAACTCACACTGGTGAGGTGGAAAACAACCTGGCATAACAAAGTGTGGCTATGCACACTCCTAAACTATAAGAGGCTACAAAGTAAATTTGTTCATTATTTCATCTATACTGAGCAGATCCTAATACAGGTTGAGCTGACCTGAAAGGGAGTTTCTTTCCAAATAGAGAAGGAGATAGCCTAAAGAGAGTTAGAGAAGAGGGTGTGTAGCCATTAGCACACACAGTATCAGGACAAGGCTTCCTGAGTCCCGTTGTTCCTCTATTGTCAGCAAATACCCATGAAATCCCTCTGCAAAGTGCTTGTCTCATTTGGCCTTTAGAGGCTGGTTCTCAGAAAAGAGAGCTGCCTGTTGTTAAGGTCAGTTAGCTCAAATAGTAGAGGTCTATACAAGCATATCTCAGCTCCAGCTCTACTAATAATTCATGTGAGACTTAATGTGGTTCCACATGATGGAATTAACACAGGAAATTACTCATAAAGAGATTATATTCAAAGAATATTATGGCCGAACATGCCAAAATTTAAAATGCTAAAATTCACATTCCCCTGAATTGTTCATTCATTCTTTTCTTGTTCACATAGAGTGCAAGATGGTTAACACTTTAACATGGTTAAACTTGTGGGTACAAGCAGTTCCCAGGAAATGAGATGCATTACCTTGTATTTAGGAGAGGACGCATGCTTAATTGTTGTGTTAAAGAAGACCATGCAGCCTAAAAATGAGGACAACAGTATCAATGTTTTATCATCCACTAATATATCATGTACATATTTTGAAAAACAAAGCCTAGTTTTATAAGTGATGCAAATCTTATCATCAAAGATACTTTATGGTGGGTGAATTTAGGCCTCTTTCTTGTCTCTGTTTATTTCATATGGAAAATTACTTCATGTTTCTACAAGTGTGAGAGTGGTATCCCCTGCTCCTGACCTCTGATAATATGGTTAGCATAACTGATGCCATTTTATGAGGCAAAGCCATTCTCTGTGACTGGCTGACTGATGTATGAGTTCCAGTTCCCCTCATTATCAAGCCCTGAAGGTCCTGTGAACCAAGGAGACAAAACAAACAGATTTCTTCTTCCTCTCCCTGCTGGCCTCAAGGTGCCAGGCTGATTACTCTCTTTCGTGCTGGCCTTGAAGGTCCCAGGTGCCTGGCCAGCCAGGTGTTGTTGCTGACCCGATCACTGTACAGGGAAGTGGAACAGCACAGGGAGCACTGTCTACAAAATTAAGGAGTTACAAGTTCAAAGTGGGGAGCTTGAACTGAAGCTGCTGCTCGACAGCGAAGACTCATGACCTCCCGATGGCCAGGGACACCTCCACTGTCATTTGCTTCCTCTGAGGACAGAGTAACTTGATTATTTTTACATAATTTTTGAGTCTAGATTATGATGTCCTTTTGATACAGTGAACTGCATACTAAGATATTATCTGATCTGCAGAGGGTCAAGGTGATCAGAAACTATAAGTTGGGGTCTAGGTGATCAGAAATCCTAAGTTGTTACTACAAATTCTGTATTACACCACTTATAAATTGTAGTACATTGATTCTGGTTGTAGAAATCTTATCTCTAACCATAAATTCTGTGCTATACTAGTCAAAATCTCCTGTTAAGACAATCTCCTGTTTTAAGTGTAACAACTTAGAGCTGTCATCCTTTTGCCAAGCATCCCTAAAAGAACCTGTCTATCCCCTTAGTGTCAGGTGACAGATTGGCTTAGTCCCATCAAAATTAGTAATAAATTATTATTATTGTGGTATGCTTTAATCAGCTCATTCCACAACAGAGTGGACTGTGAAATAATCTGTATATGCTCAATAGAAGAAAATGTTGGTGTTATGTTATACATATACAACAGCTTAAACCCAGGAAATCCAAGCTTGGATGTATAGTGACTTGGGCTTCATTTTCACCACTCTTGGTGTCACTTCTTGATGGAATATACCTGTCACTTACAGTGGTGATTATTTGTTTTACAGAAGTTTATATGCAAATAATAAAATGGTAATTCCGTATTATATATGATAGATAAATAGTAAAACCCAGCATCTCCTGAGGCTTGGAAATGTTCCTCTGTTAGTGATTATAATTTATTTTAGAATCATAGAACTGTTTTGGTTGGGAAAGGCCTTTTCAGATCATCAAGCCCAACCACTAACCTAGCATTTCCAAGTCTACCACTAAATCATGTCTTTAAGCACCATATCTACATGTCTTTTAAATACCTCCAGGAATGACAACTCTACCACAACCCTGGGCAGCCTGGTCTAGTGTCTGACAACACTTTCAGTAAATAAATTGTTCCTAATATCTAACCTAAACCTCTTCTGGCACAACTTGAGTCCATTTCATCTTGTTCTATCTCTTGTTATGCGGGAGAAGAGAGCAGTTCCCAGTCAGCGTCACATCTGTGCCTGGCAAGATCATGGAGCAGATCCTCCTGGAAACTATGCTAAGGGAAATAGAAAATAAGGACAGCCAACATGGTTTCAATAAGGGCATATTGTGCCCCAAAAAAATTGTGGCATTTGTCCAAGGTACTCCAGGTGGAGTTTCACCAGAGCAGAGCTGAGGGAGAGAAAGATGTGCCTTGACCATGCTACTTTTGATGCAGCCCAAGATACAGTTGGCTTTCTGGGCTGTGTGTGCACATTGCTGGCTCATGTCCAGAATCTTGAGTGCTTCTCCTTGGCTGCTCTCAATCTGTTAATCTCCCCAGGCTGTATTGATACTGGGGGTTACTCTGACACAGGTGCAGGATGTAGTACTTGGTCTTGTTGAACTTCATGAAGTTCATATAGTGGGATGGCATGCCGTAGCTCCAGCCTGCCAACTGCATCCCTCAGCTTGCTGTTGTCTGCAAACTTATTGAGGGTGCACTCAATCCCACTGTCTGTGGTACTGATGAAGACATTAAACAGTACTGGTCCTGGTACAGTACAGACTCCTGAGGGACACCACTTGTCAAAGATCTCTATCTGGACATTGAGCTGGTGACCGCTACCCTCTGGATATGACCATCCAACCAATTGCTCATCCACTGAATGGTCCATCAATCAAACCTGTATCTCTCCAGTTTAGAGAGAAGAATGTTGTGGGAAACCATGTCAAAGGCCTTAAATAAGACATAGGCTGCTAATAAAAAATTATGTGCTGTAGCAGCTCATTTGAGTTGCCTGACCCTCAAAGAAGATAAGCTACTTTAACTTCCTATACTGTGGCAGGTGAAAATTAAGTGCCTCAATATCCTAATATCTGCTGGGATGATTTAAGTTAATATTCCACTTAGTAGCTAGAATAGTGCTATGCTTTGGCTTTAGTATGGGGTTTGGTATGAGAAGAATGTTGATAATACATACACTGATATTTTCGTTGTTGCTATGAGATCAAGGGCCCCATGTTTTGCTAGTGTGGGGGTGCCTGGGAAGCTGGAAGGGAGTATAACCATAACAATAAATCCAAATTGGCCAACAGAATACTCTATATCATGCAATGTCATGCCCAGCATATAGATGAGAGGTGGTCGGAAAGTCTCTTTCTGGCTCTTCTGGAATTGCAGTTTCAGGATCTTCCTCCTCCTTTGGGATCACTTAGCTGGGAACGAGCTGGGCTTTGGTTGGTGGGTGGTGAGCAATTGCATTGTGCATCACTCATTTGTATATTCTATTATTACAATTACTTTTATTATTACTACTATTTAATTCACCATTACAACTACTATTTCATTACTATTACCATTATTATTTCATTATATTTTCATTATTGAATTGTTTTTATCTCAACCTATGAGACTTCTTACCCTTACCCCTCCATTTCTCCCTCCCACTCCAGATGGTGGGAAGGGGTTGGGAAGCAGCTGGATGGTATTCAGTGGCCTACAAGGTTAAATTGTCTGACGCCCAGTCAGACAATTGAAAAGTGAGTGGGGATCTCCACAAAGATGCATAAAGGGAGAGAAATGTGAAATGCTGTTGAACCCAGGAATCTCATCTTCAGGATGAAAACTCTGAGTAGCAGGCTAGCAAGTCATGCCCCTTCTTGTCTGCCATTCTTCTGGAACCATAAATTGTGTGCTCCTTTCAGCATGAAGGCACAGAGCCAACAGGAAGAAACACACTGCCCTTACCTCAGCCAGTCTGCTGTTAGGGCAGGCTCCTAGGAAGGAAGAAGATGGTATAATTGAACCTCCTTAAGCAAACTAAACTAAGAACCCCACAGATTTCTTTGGTAACTGCTCTCACCACTGGCTTAGAGGATAAGGCCAGAGCTTTAGCTCAAAGTAATATAACCACCATATAAAAGGTGACATCTATAATCTCATTTTAAGAATAAATTAGTTACGATTCCTTACGTAATTTTCAATCTTCAGACTATGACGTAGCATAAAAATCCACTGTTAAACAGACAGAATACTCCTCTGCAAAAATAGTAGTATTTTATCTATGAACAAGCAGCCACCTGGGATATATATTACTGGAAAAAGAAAAAGATGGGATCTGATTATCTGTGAAATACCTTTCCATCCATCAGGATGAATGACAACAGACAAAGATGGTATTTTTCCCCCTATAGTTTCATATCTTGCTAAAACAAAGCAGAAAGATCACATTAATATCTCACATTTCCTTGTCTTCCTTGTTCTTTCCCTACAAGCAAGTGCATACATTTACAACAGGCTTAGCTTTACAATCGTGATAAGGAGCCATCTGCCTAAGCAGAAAACAACAAAATTAGCAGCAAAGTGATTTGCTACTTGATGCTATGATACTTTTCATATTAAAGTCATAATCTTTTTCTTCAAAGAGTACAGAAATAATAAATTCAACAGGTAATTAGTATTTGACATTTGGCTTCTTCCCTTGTGACCATCTTTAACAGATATTTGCTTTTAAATTTACTGGGGAATGAGTGGCTACGATATTCAGATACATTATCTTCGTTGATATTTTCAGGTACTTTATACCAATATATATATATACTAATTTGAAAAGGCAGTAATGCTTTTTCTTTCTCTTTTTTTTTCCATTTACCTTGCACTCTCTCTTCTCTGAGCCACAATAAGCAGAGGAGTAGATTGTGAGCTGTTGCATAGACAGCCTCCCTCAGTACCTGTCCTGCACACTAATTAAGAGCTTCCAGTCTGCAGGTTGGGACAGGGATTCAGTTTTTCAAGTCAGCCCAAGGCTGAAAATGAAAAGCAATAAACCTCACTCAGCAGAATGGAAAGCATAAGGTTGCTAGGATATTGTATTGTGCAAGTTACGCTCATGAATAGAGTAAAAACTACTAAAAGAATCTGCTGTGATAAAAAATGCAATGGATCAGGGGCACTTCTTAGGAGAGATGGGTATGGATCTAAATTGTAGCTACTGATTTGGTTTCACATCATCTGCAATATTTGCCATTTCATTGTTCACCTTTATTGAGATAACTGCTCAATATACTACACATAATAGCAGTAGTTAGTACTGTGCCTTGTGATACCCCATTGTTAACCTTTTGTCATGTGGAAGATGTAACAGTTCTGCCTTTTAATTCATAAAAGTATTTTACATGTCACCTAATTCATAAATGTATTACCTCATATCTGTGATTTTAATAACTTTACCAGATTTTTCTGAAACCTTGCTTTAGATGAATGATTATTGAAGGTATAACTCCTTTACACTATAGTACTTCTACATGCTCTGAACCCACAGAGAGCTAATGGGGACACTGATAACACCAGGAAACAAGGAGGTTCCTGTGAGATTTCTGTGCAAGGAAGCTCAATCTAGGGAAAGTTAAGGCTGACAGCAGAGAGGAGAATGAAGACATGGAGAGGTAAGGCACAGCCCTCAAATGCTGTACTACTTGGTCATCTAAGAGCAAGCTCACTCATTGGTCAGAACCTGAGAAAGAGTGAAAGATCTTGGTTACTTACATTTTATTTCAGTTGTGTATGTCTCTTGCTCCTAGAAAATAAGTTCTGGCTGCTCTGATTTCCAGTCAGAAGCAGCTTGAGATTCAAGGATTCTCTCAAAGAAAAAGAAGATGACACTTTTTTCCTTCCAGCAAGGAATGTGGAAGAGCTCTGTTAATGTGGATGTTTATCACAGATCCAGAGGAAATACATCTCTTTTGATGAGCTGTTGACAAACCAGAGCTTAGGAAGAACCCTCCTCCCACCTCTGCTGCAAAGATGCCGTGGACCTCACAATTTCTAGGGACTTTTCTGTGAGTGCACATGGCAAGTAGACTGCTCTGGAACCAGAGATGCCATCTGGATAAGCTTATTCTGAAGATGTTTGAAGCCTAGGATTGGATGCTCCTGATTTTTCTTCTTTGAAAAGAAAAACTCTTTGTGAGAATGAGCACATTTCACCGTGGAACTGATTGCTATAAGAAGCTTTCTCTGGTGCATGAAGGAGCATTCTAGCCTAGCTGCCAGAAAAAGGAGATGGTAAAAAAAATGGTAGGTCATAGTGTAGTGATTGCAAAATATTCTTTGTGTTAGCATTTTTCTCCAGAGAAACATTTATGAGCTCTGTTTTTCTGATTGGATACTCCTTATCAATTTTGGATTTTTGGAGCAGGCAACAAGAAGGGTATCTCCATCAAAGTACATTTGGTCACTATTTCTCATGCACAGAGTTCAAACTTAAAATGCTTACTTTTTACCTTGAACTCTCTTGTTTGGGTATAGATCATGTCCAAACTACATACCATTGTATAGGTTGAGCTCCTATCAGCATTAAATTTTAGAAGCTATCCAACCACATGTAAACTAGTCCTTTTGAGACCCCAGGTAGCCTCTGTCAAGGGAAGAACCTGAAATGTGACAAAAGAAATTCTTATTTTGACATGGACTCTTCAAGAAATAAGTTTCCTGGAAGGCATGAACTACCCTGGTCTCTAGATAACTAATGCACCCACAGACTTTAACAACACTTAAGATTAAGCCATTGCCAAGCATTTAATGATAGTCTTAGGACTAAGGAAGATCTGAAGGATAGCTACTTGAAAGACAGTGGTCACAGCCAACCAAGAACATGATGTACTTTCTTGTCATACTGAGATAAAGATGTAAATGATTCAAAGGCCTATAGGCCCAAACCTATCCTGATCATTGAAAGGATGGATTACTTTCCTCTAGGAAAGCATGCAGGATTTCCTTCTATTGAGGTATTTGCCCAAGTTGCAGAGATTACAATCCAGTGCGTATGTGTATTTATATATGTATGTCTGTGTGCATATATATATATATATATACACACACATATATAGTGTGTCGGGGGGCTGTGGGTATTTGGAAAAAGAATACAGAAATTGAAACTCTTCCTCCTGAAAAATATCTTCTATGATTCGCATTTTCACCATGGCTTAGTTATACAATTCAGGGGTGTTTTCATGAGCAAGATACTAGGAGCAGAATGGACCACCCTTTTGAGACTTTTAAACCAAATGACCCAAGGAAAAGGAAAGCCAAAGAATCATCAGGAAAAGAGAAATTTAAAAATATCTCTGGCTTTAGATCTCTCAGTCATATTGATAAACGAAATCTCAATTAAATTTTGGATTTTAGGGGCAATTTTGATTTCTTTTGAATGGGACAAAAGAGTAGCAAAAGGGGTGCTGTTTTTCTCATTTTCCTTTGATTAGGACTGTCAGATCATTGTTGTCTTTGCAGGTATACAGTTCCTAAAAGAGAAATCCTAACTGCTGTCAGAACTGTAAAAATTTCCTGTAAAAGCAGAGTTTTATTCAAATCCTGAAAACTGGTTGTGAACTCTGACTTTCAGCTCTTACAAAACCTTGTCTGCCTTGAGCTGAAGAGATCTGAACACATCCAGTTTCTCAGATAAACAGAAAAGGAATTATCATCTCTTTATTTAAGTTCCTATACTAGCCCAATCTCTGAGATATGAGTCAGCAATGTCTCCTGAGAGAAAGCATCATGTCTAAAGACTGCCCACAGCAAAAATACCAAAGAAACCTTTAGGAAATGTTTGGACACCTCCTTAGCCTTCTTTGAACAATGCCAGATACTTCTGAACCCAAGAGCCAGCTGTGAACCACAGTGAGCCTGTGTCTGGCCATAACTACTCAATAATTGGCAGCTACAAGTACTGAGAGAGCCAAAGAATAAACCTTTCCTCCAAACATGTTCAATTGTTTGGACACTGTCTCTAGAGGCTGATGACACTTCTCTCAGTTTAAGACTTGCCATCTTGCAGCCAAAACCACAATAAAACAGGGTAGGATTCAGGAAATAAATCAGATGCCACCCTTTTCTGGAAATTATTTTTCTGCAGATATTTGGAAACATTTTTAGGTTTGTGGACCGGAAGGTTGTCAGACTGTACAACTCAAAAGACAGGGAAAGGACTGCGTTTCATCACTGGAATTGCAATGAATTCCTGCCCCTCTTCTCCCATCCAGTTTAATCTATTATCTGTCCTTTTGGGCTTTTTTTTTTATTTGTCACTGAAAAAGCTACATGACTGTTTGGGTGAGAAGACAGTACTGGATGACATCTGTACCACCACATTTAGATTAATCTTCAGTTTGGAATATGAACATAAGATTCCTATTAACATCTTTTTTCTCCAAAGTAGTGGTATGCCCAACTCTCCTATAAATTCCTTTCCTTTGTCCTCTCCTCTCCTTTTCTTTTTCTTTTCTTTTTTTGTTTGTTTGTTTGTTTGTTTTGTTTTGTTTGTTTGTTTGTCTGTTTGGTTTGGTTTGGTTTGGTTTAATTTATAAAGCAAATCAATGAACTAATCATCCCATGACTGGCATACAGCACCAGCAGTTCAGTGTCTCCTAACTAATTCTCTCTACTTCTCCACTTCTTTTAAAGAAGGAAGACAATACCACCTTTTAAGGCTTTGTATAGAATGATCAAATTTAAGTCTACATATCCAGTGGGCATATTACAGATCTTGGATAGGTTCTATTTGCCCCATGTCAAAGCCCTTTCCTCCCTTTTTTTCTGTATCTAAGGACAAGCAAAAGGGGTTTAAGTGATGACTTGTAAGGTGAGTATATTTGGCTACAGGTGCACTTGAAAGGGATGTCATGACACTCTGAAATCATCACAAGAACTATTCTACAGGAAGAGGGTTATGCCTGAATTTCTATACACTGACAGGTAGAGAAACAACGTAGTGAAATATGAGTAGAACGATTTAGCACCAACAGCCCATGCTATGGAATGCCTGGAAGAAAATAAAAGTCAGAAGTTGAAATCTAGACTAACTGCAACTTTAAACTATCAGCAATGGCTTCTTGTTTACACATTATTTTTATTAAGTGGAATTTCAAAAGAATATTATGAAACCAGATCCTCAACTCTAAGAGATTTATGACCATAAGATGGGATCTACAGATTTCATAAATTCAAAGACATGAAGTTGTCTTTGAACTTTGACTTCCCTTACAGAAAGGAACCATTTTCCTGGACTCTAATTTATTCCACAGAAAATTCTTCCTTAAGATAATGAAGTACCAATACCTGTTGGATTATTTGACATTTGCTTCATAAGCACTTCCAAAGATGCCAGCTGATGCTATTCTGGCCAAACAGCCATGCCATAGATGAATGATCCAGTCTAGGTGCAAGAAACTTCTATCCTTGAGATAGGTTCCAAGGTTGTTGACAAGATTTATTTCCAAGTAGAACACCTCTTCCTTTCTTCACTCATAGTACAGGAGTCACTCTCCTTCACTTCCTCTGACAAACGCTGAACTTTTATCCCCTAGAACTCATATAACAGTTCTGTGTCAGGGATAACACACATAAATTCCTTCCTGGTTCACACTACATTTAAATTCTCCCACTGTGTGAAAACAGGAAAGTAGCTCCCGTGTGCTTCTTGAACTAACAGCTGTGGCTTGCTAGACTGCTAGGAAGAAGAGCTGAAAACTCACTTACTAGTAGGTGAGGCCATAAAATAAGAAAGAAGGGGTAGAGAGGAGAAGGAGGTACATTCCTTCCATGGAAGGGAGGAAGAAACTAAAAAAACCCAATTAAGGCAAGGATGCTACCATGGTTTCCCTACAGGTTTTTCTAGAGAAAAAGCTTTCACCTGAAAGCTTTATATGAGCTTTCTTGTATTGCTGTCTGCTTTAGAAGAGAATTCGTTCTTTAAATGATCAAGTGAAAAGAAGCTGTACTGGCCACACCTACATGATCTTTTAAGAGATGGTCTAAAATTTTTAGGTGTTAGTGGAAGGGTGTGAAAGACCAAGTTATCAAGCTAAGAACTATGTCCTTTCTGTACTCTGCTAGGGAAAGATTTTCAACACCATATCCCATAACATCATGTTTCTCAGTGGCATAAAGGCAGTTTCTGTGCCCAGGAATGACAAACACTGAGAATGGATCTGCTGTATTGGACATGGTTCAAGGAACCTAAAAATGCCCCAAATTTGATAACCTGCCAAAAAGTAACATATAATATATATAATATCTTTAAAGTAAATTTCATGAACCTACCTTTAAGATTTTCAAAAATCACGAAGAGCTCTACAAATTTCTTTCTTCTATAAGGAAGAGGTTTGTTCCGAATACTGATCTCTAGTGCAGCTACTTGAAAATAAAGTATCTGATAAAAAGACTTGTTTTATTGTGTTTAATTTATAAATAGCATCCTAGCACTTGCTGCCAGAGCTAATGTGCTAGTGCAAATTCAGAGAAGGGCAAAAAAAGATGGTGAAAGGTCTAGAGCACAAGCCTTCTGAGGAGTATCTGAGGGAACTGGGGTTGTTTAGCCTGGAGAAAGGGAGGCTGAGGGGACACCTTACAACTCTTTCCAACTACCTGAAAGGAGGTTGTAGCAAGGTGGGTGTTGGTCTCTTCTTGCTAGTAACAAGCAACAGGACAAGAGGAAATGGCCTTAAGTTGCAGCAGGGGAGATTTAGAGCATATATTATAAGAAACTTCTTCACTGAAAGGGTAATTAAACATGGAAATAGGCTGCCCAGGGTGATGGTTGAATCACCATCCCTGGAGATGTTTAAAAGATGTATAGATGCCCTGCTTAGGAACATGGTTTAAGCACTGGACTTGGTAGATTTAGGTTAATGGTTGGTAGAGTTAGGTTATGGTTGGTGGTTATTTTCCAACCAGAATGATTCTGTGATTCTGTGATTTATTAAGAGATACAATATTGACCTCTATGCAAATATTTGAAATACCATGATAATTTATTTCAGATTTTTACAAGTAGACTGAATATTTTATTAGCAGCTCTGTAAAAGCTTAAAAATTGATTGAAGGTAAATTTTTTTTCCCCATTAGAATCTCTCATATGTCTTTTAAATTATTCCTTTCACCTTGCATTTGGGCTGCATTTTTCTTTTCTGGAGGCAAAAATAGTAATTTATCTTGAATTACCATGTGAACTACTTCACTCAGTGCTTCCCTTTTCTATCTGTCTGGTTTGGGGTTTTATCATTACCGTCCCTTTTACTGCAGGGAATGCTTTTATACTTTATCTCATATTTAACCGTAAAGAAGTATACATACCAGTCATAATAATTTAATGACAGCATAAGATAATAAATGTTAATGTCTCAGCATAATGTCTTAGAAAGTTCTCTCTGCAAGACAGTATGATTATGATTATAATTTTAGCTGTCCCATAATTTAAATGCATCCAAACACTCAAATGCAGAAAAAGTATATAACAGTACCACATAGCTGTTCGGGAAGTGATGAAGCATATCACACATAGTTAAAACTTTAGAGGGAACGTAGCCAGTCAGCTGGTAACCAATCACAAGGCTATTGGTAGCATCTCAATTCTTGAGAAAGATGCTACCAGTCTTTTAACAAAATCAAACAACAAAGCATTTGGATTTATACTGCCTCAATAAAACAGGACTTCCAGAATCATAACTCTAGCATCAATTTCAAGCACCAGTTCAGTCCTGGAATACAGAACTTAGAAGAGCACAACAGGCATGAGAACATGCACACCTTCCTTTCCATCTTCCACAAGTCAATCAGAAGGCTTCTATTGTGGATCCCTCTAAAGGGGATTTGTTAGGTGAAATGAAATAATCCTAAAGTGAATCACCTTACAAACTCGAGGGAAAAGCACCCTCTACCCTCACCCCTCACCACCAAGGAGATCCTTCCCAACCAAACCAGTAAAAGAAAAATCTTTCTGACTTGAACTTGGTGCATCAAATCAGAAATCCCATCAAAGCTGTGGTAAGTCTCACCAGAGAAAGATGGGACAGTGAAAAATATTTCAAAAGTAAAATTACACTACCAAAATGGAGAGAATAATTTTTTTTTCTCCTTTTCAGGCAATGTATGGAAAATGACATGTATGATACATTAATTAAATACAAAAATTAAAGACAAGAATTACTCCTGAAAGCTTATGATCCAGCAAGAGATGAAGGATTTCATCTAATGAGTGAGTGTGGGTTAGCCCAATCTTCTGTCCCGGCACATGTTAGGCAGAGATCCCCTCTGGATCCAAAGATGTCCTTGACAATTTGCTTTCATGAACATTCCTGGTATCTACAGGACAGAAACCAAACCAGTACTTAGTTTTTCCTTTCATTTATGCCATTGTACCTTGCTACCAAGTCTTCCAGCTTCACTTTCTTCTACTTACTGGCTTTGCAGCAAACAAAAACACATGGCACCAAACACTTCCTGACACAGCTGTACATGGAAAGCAGATCTTTTAGTGCTCTTATAAGAATGACAGCAAACCAAATGCACAAAACCTCATTTCACAAGCTATACTTTCCAACTTCATGACTATCCCTAGCTTGCCCTCAGTTTATCAAGTTTTACCTTGTAAGCAATTCAGATTCCTTGCACCTATTACTCTGTCTGGAAGACAGTTCCAGAAGTTAATTTCTCTGATGTCTAGAAAACTTCTTTTAACTTCCTGTCTAAATGTATTATTGATTTGAACTCATCTCTTTAATTGTTCTTCTCCATACTTGCTACTTACCCCCAAATGTATTTCTAGAAAGTAATCTTCATCTTGAATCTTCATCTTGGTCAGCCAACCTATGCCACGTTCTTTTAGTCTCCTGTCAAGACTTTTTTAGCATTCCATTAATGGTCCTTGGAGGACTTTTCTGGGTTTGTTCCCACTTAAATTCACCTTTTTTCCAGTACAGATAGTCAGACTACAGTAATCCAGATGAGGTTTTAACAGTATTTTGTCTTAAGCACATCAATATTTTCCAATAACCTCAGAAAATGTGGTTTTGACATTTACAGCAGCCTTCTTGATGGCTGAAAAATACTCTTAGTGAATTTATTTTAATAAACCCAGAGGTCTAACTTCCTCCATCTCTGCTGACCAATGAACCTCCAGCTTACAGCAGAAGGACCTTAAATCAATGATTCTGCAGTATTCAGTGTCTTCTCATTGTGATGACTCCTACTGACAGTCATCTTATTTCTTCTATCTTACAGGCAGATTATCCTTAATATTAGTTATACCTCCCAACTTTTTGTTACCTGCACATTCATTAGTACAATCTGTCTTTTGCACTAAGGTCACTAATGTGAAATACTAAACAGAATAATTCCTAAGATGGGTCTTTGAAATAAAACATAAACAAACTCAAAATTTTTACAACCTCAATTTCAAAATACCCCACTGTAAATCTTTAGCCAGTGTCTAATTCTAATTCCTGTCCTCTTCTGCTTAAATAATGATTACCATGAACACAGTTTCAAATGTTTTGGTTAAATCCAGACGTCTCAAACCCACTGCACTGACTTTTTAAAAGAAATCCTTGCCTTATCAAAGAAAAATGAAGTTTGCCTGACATGATCTACTTTAGATAGAACCATCTCACATTTTACCCCTTTGTCCATTTACATGATCTTGATTACTTTCCAAGTTTTTTATAAGACTTTGCACATCAAGTTCAAAACAACAATCCTGTAGCATTTCCCTCTCTTTTCACAGAGAAACAATTTTTAATTCTTGGCAATCACATGATACATTCCTATAACTGAAAGATTAATTGAAAATCCTTGCTAGTGGACTTAAAGTGTTTTCTGTTTTCTCAGGGTAAGAAATCTATATTTTCTCTATTCTTACACACTGATAACAGTAATTTCTATTCCCTATGATTATTCCTATTTGGAATACTATCCTCATCCTTTGAATGTCGTTATCTTTATCCTCCACCTAATTCTCAAACTATGAAGACCACACTTCTTCATTATAAAACCTCTTTTAATATTTAAATACATCAGACCACCAAATTAAAGGAAGTCCATGGCTTCTATTTGCACTATGGTTCATGTGATACAAGAAATTGACGAGGAAGTATAATTCAGTATGAAGGAAACTCCAGGAACATTATTTGAATCAGTGTTATTTGAAGAATATCACTGATAAAAAATCATGAGGTATAATTCCCACTGGTACTTCCTATAGAAGCACTAAGGTTGCTGTGATTTTTCCCTTTAGTGTGGAAAGGTACTATATTGATTTCATTCCTTATTTCATCTAAGGAGGATGACAAGAAAGGTGTTGCAAAGGGAAATAAAGAACAGCTAAGCTTATGCAATGAAATTTTATCAAACAAAAAAGTGTATACTTTGTAAAATACAAGTCTGTAGTCTGTGAACGAAACAACATACAAATACACTGGCTTGCTGTATTTGTTTGTTATTATTCTGTATTGCTTTCTTTTTACTCATCGTATTACATGAGAGAAGCCCATTTAGGTTCTTCCTGAAGTACCATATGGCAGCAAAAGCCATCTCTGTGCCATTAAATGCAGCTGAGAAAAAGAAGCAATCACTAAAATTAGGTCCTTATTCTCTTAAAAAGAGAATTATGACACTTCCTCATAGTTCTTGAATCATAGTTTTTAATCATCCATGAGACTGGAGAACCACGTACAAAATTTATAGAAATTACTTCTCTTTCCTTTCATCCCAGCATCCACAGACTACCATCAAGTTCTGCTGAGTCAACCCCATGTGCTTGGGTAAACAAGGTAACTCATCACAATGGCAATTAGTTAAACACATTAGCCTTTAAGATTTGTCCTAAATTAATCTACAAGAGGACAAAGTAAAAAAAGAACTGGATCTAAATAATTCTTTTGAAAGCAGAAACAATCCCTAAAAGTGGTACATTTCTTTCACATGATTTTTAAAGCACTCTATATCCTCATAGCGATCCTTTAGGATACTCTTTTCCTATTTGATTGTCTCAGCTTCTTTCTCTTTCCTCTTTGCTGTCAGTGCTCCCATTAAAGGATCACAGATGTTGCAGAGACAAGCACTCACAAGCTGCAAATGCCAGCAGTAGTTTTGTTCATGCATATTCATTAGAATAAGTTTAGAATTGCATGATCACATAATATTTCCATGGTACTATTCTGCTGCTCAACCCAGACTGTGCCATTTCCCACTTTGTACCTCACTCGTTTTCTACATGACTTCCAACATCTAAGAACATGTAATTGGACTGTTTCATAGCACATAGATAAAACTATTTGGATTGAATTTTGTGAAGGAAGCCTGCATTCTGTTTTTCCCTTTTCTGAATGCATATAAAAATATTTTGTGATATTTTAGTAAGTAAAATACATTTTTTTCCTATAAATTCATAGGTCGGAAAATATTTTAAAAACCTTTAGTTGGATCTCTGGTGTAATGCAGTCTATTAAATTTCACTCTATACTAAGGCTACTGGCTTATTTTTCACTAATTCATATTTAAAACCCAAATGCTGTTTTGATTTGAAGGGTTCCTACTTCTTTAGGGAAGCTTTCAAATCTTTATCTCCTAAACTGAAGAGTCTCCATCTTCTTCTGTAGCTTATTCAATCACTGTTAAAAAAATTGAGTTTTTTTCTAATATGAATTTATCTGCATACAGGTTCCAGTACAAAAGGATACTACTGTATTATGTCTATCTCTCCCAAAGTTAAGAGGCCTCTAGAATGTGGGGATTTCTCCACAGGAAAGCATTTATACACTGTAATCAAATAACTTATGAATTTATCTTTTTTTTTATTATTAATCAAGCAGGCTGGGCTCTTCAGTTTTCAAATTACAAAGCGATTTTCCAGAATTCTGTGCTCCCTATCCACTCAAAGTGCTTACTGCCCTTTTTAAAATGCAAGCCCCCTAGGCTTGTTCAGGATTCCGGTGCCAATTCCATATCCAAAAGTTTAAATGACCTCTTGAGGTTCATTTCCTATTCAAATTACCTATCTTTTTGCCAGAACACTACAGTGCAAACCCATGTTGAGTAATTTTCCACTGTCATCCTGAAATCTCTTCAGAATCACAAAACAACTCTTCTTCCTACAGAACGATGGACAGTAAGTATTGTGTCCCTAAATATATGACCTTGCTTTTGACAGTATTAAAATACAACTTTCTGTGCACAGACATAACTCAAGCAAATAGTCCATGGAGTACTGTAAGATTGCCCTGGCTTCATTTACTACTCCAATACTTTTAGTATTCACTACCAAATACTTTTAGTACCACTTCTTTATTAAAACAATGGGGAAAATACTGAGTAGTGTGAGACTTCCACTAGCCTGTCATAGTTCGGGTATGTGGAACTAAAAAAGAGTGGATTTGTGGAACACGGAGGGGTCTATTCCCTTCCATTCCCTGCCCATACTCTATATAAAGGTCACACAGACTAGAAGCCATCCTCTCTTTCATCTGCTCCTTGCTTTGCTGCTGTTCCCCTGCACTTCTTTACCCCCAGCTCACCATGTGGTCTTCAGACTCCACATCCATCGGGTGCTGGGAAGAGCCGTGGAGCCCCCTCCTGTGTCAGCCCTGCTGCAAGGGGCCCTCAATCACCTCTCCCTGGGGGCATCAAGATTGAGTTGTATATGTATTGGCATATATTTGTATGTCTGTTCTTCATCCCTTATGCTTTTGCCTTTTAGATCAAATTTCCTTTGACAAAAAAGTGACATAATACCATGTAAAACGGACCTACAGGTGTGTTTAGATCGCTTTATGCAATGGAAGCCATCATCTTACTGAAAATGCAAATCATATCAACAACTTTCCACAGAGTTCCTCTGAATGCTCCTGGGCTGATGGCTGCAGGAGAGTACTTGAACCCCCTAAATGTGCCATATGAAGGTGTCAGATGCTACATTATTTCACAATTATATTTTCAGTGTATATTGAACACGTACCAAAAAAATGTTTAAAGTGATTTTTTATGTAAATAGTCCTATTCTCTTTATTTCCATCATCAGATCAAACCAAAAGATCTCTTTTATGCTTCTCTTTTGAACTAGGAGGCAACATCTACAGCAATCTGGACACAATATTCTTTGGTTTTCTTTTCAGACACAAAATCAATAGCATTAAGTAGAAACTAATTTTTTTCTGTGGATACTTGTATCCATTATTGGATCATTTCTCATGTGCAATGAACCATCTGCTTCAATGTCAAAGTTGATTCTTTTAGTTGTTCCTTAATTTTTTTCTTAGGTCTCTTCACTTGCAGTATCTAACATGAAACCACAAATTTAAATCTGTCTGAATGAGAGTATTCAGGGCATAGTGCTTCAATCACTTTTAAATTGCTCATTTTGTGCTGCACTGAAGGTGATGTTTTTTAGAAGGGTTGCAACTTTCTATCAAGTTCAAGCCTTTGCCTTAATTTCTTTTTCTTCCCTCTTTTTTTTTAAAGTGCAGTCACCAATTGATCTGTCATATCGTGGTTTTCAAAGATGAACTGAGAATACTCTGAAAGGAGGTTGCTGTTGAAGAGCTTCTGAAAGACCTAGAGTAGGGAATTACATTTTTATTGTGGCTAACTTTCAATGACACTGAAGATGTCTCACTTGGAAGATCATCAAACCCATGTTTTCTCTTCCACTTCAACAGACAAAGCTTCATTCATTTGATGTGGGGACTCTGAAGAAACTAATTTTCTCTCTGAAATAGGTGTGAATTCTTTTTATCTTGTGATTTAACAACCCTTGACAATGCTTACATTTCACTTCAGAGAAATTAGCTGTTTTCATAAATTCAGTCTTTCCAATCTTTTTTTCCCACTAAGACTTTTAGTATTCCCTTTCTCAACCCAGGTTAATATAAATGGAAGTTCAGTAATAACTACTTTTAAATTACCTATTTGTTGTATTAATAAAAAAAGCTTTCTCATTTACTAAAATTACCATAAAAATAACCACTTCTTAAATTTAACTCCTAGAAAATGAAAATAAGATATGCTAATCATATTCTCCAGTGATTTTCCATTAATTTCAAGCAGATCAAATGCATCCTTCATTATGTGATACTTTTAACTGTTTTCTTCTTCACAATACCTAACATTTAGCTTCAACCCTGTTCTCATGTGACTAAGAATATCATGCATCCCCTGTAAGGCTTCCATGTTTGTGACTACGCTAACGCTTAGCACACAAAAGAAGTATGTTATAGTTTTAGACTATGTATTTGACAAAGATTTCACATACAACCAGGAAGGCAGAAATAAAAGTGAAATAAGATGTAACTTCTGGAAACACACAGTATTGGGGAGTTTGTTTTCCAGAAAAGAATCCTGAATTTTTCAAGTCTATGGAGATCTGCAACTAGTTTTCTGTTAAACAGTTTGACTTGGAGCATTATAAGAATGCTTTAAGTTCTCATTTTGTAAGTAAGGTCTTGTGATCTCTTTTGGTGAGAAGATGCTTCACACAGAAATTGTAATTTCTACCTGAACCACAGATAGGACTTTCAGAAGTTTGTTAGGTGAAGCTAAAAATTTCTTAGTGAATTAGAAGTAATTTTGAAACTCCCAATGCAGTACTGTAAAAAGTTTGTGGAGTAAAAACATGGAAAAAGGGAAAATGAAGATGGATTACAGCTGATGGTAACTTTTACAGTGAAAACCTGGAAGTTATTTCTGGTTTAAATATACTACATATGTGTCTAACAGTTTCTACCCCCAACTCTAAATAGCATTTAGCAGAGAAAATCCTCCCAACATTTTTATTTTACAAATCAAAATACCTGTCTCCTTTTTACAGAATTTTATTGCAGCAAATATTGGTGAAAAGTGCTTGGTTGCCATCACTGTTGTCTGAAGTCTTTGACATGTACACAAGAGTGGAGCAGTCAAAGTTGGAGAATGGCAAACTTCTGACATAAGATGCCCCTGTAAAGGACCTTGAAAGCTCATCTCATCTAGCTACTGTCCTAATGCAAGACAGAAACATTTCAGAGCACAGTAGTCTGAACATAATGAACTGCGGTACAGAGTCATAGAATGGTTTGGGTTGGAAGGGACCTTAAAGATCATCTAGTTCCAACCCCCTGAAAGGCCAAGGACACCTTCCACTAGACCAGGTTGCTCTAAGGCCCATCCAGCCTGGCCTTGAACAATTCCAGGGATGGGGCATCCAGAACTTCTATCGAAAACCTCACACTAAATTTCTTTGTAATATCTAATCTCAGTCTACTCCTTCATCTCAAAACTGTTCCACATTGTCCTGTCATTACATACCCATGTAAAAAGTCCCTCCACAGCTTTCCTGTAGCCCCCTTCAGGTACTGTAGGGCTGCTATAAAGTCTACTCAGAGCCTTCTCTTCTCCAGGATGAACAATCCCAATTCTCTCAGCCTGTCCTCATAGAAAAGGTGCTCCAACCCTCCGATCATCTTCATGACTCTCCTCTGGACTCTCTCCAGCAGCTCCACATCCTTATGTTGCAGACCTCAGAAATGGAGCGTGTTCCAGGTGGGGTCTCACAAGAGCAGAGTAGAGGGGAAGAATCACCTTCCTCAACATTCTTGTTGCACTTCCTTTGATGCAGCCCAGGACATTGTTGGCTTTCTGGGCTGCAAGCACATGTTGTCAGTTCATGTTGAGTTTCTCATCAATCAACATCTCCAAGTCCTTATCCTCAGTACTGTTCTCAATCCATTCTCTGCTCAGCCTGTATTTGTGCTTGGGATTGCCCCAGCCCAGGTGCAGGACCTTGCAGTTCACCTTGCTGAACTTCATGCCCTTTGTGCAGGCCCATCTCGCAAGCCTGTCAAGGTCTCAATGGATGGCATCCCTTGCCTCTAGTGTGTCAACTGCACCACACAGTGGGTTCAGCAAACTCGCTGAGTATGCACTCAATTCCACTGCCAATGTCACCAACAAAGATGTTGAACAGCTCTAGTCCCAATACTGACCCCTGAGGAACGTCACTCATCACTTATCTCCACGTGGTCACAACATCTTTGTGTGCCATCATCCAGACCATTTTTTTCCCAGACATTTTTGCCTGACCTCCTCTTTGTTAGAATGCATTGCTCCTGAGCTTGGAGGAGGTGATCCTTGAATATTAACCAGCTTTTTGGGTCTTCTCTTCCCTACAGGTCTTTATCCCATAGTACTCAAGCAAGCCCCTGAAGAAGCCAGTCTGCTCTCCCAAAGACCAGGGTAGCAAGCTTGCTTTGTGTCTTCCTCACTGCCCTACAGATCTTGAACTCCACCATTTCATGGTCACTGCAGCCAAGGCCACCCTTGAGCTTCACATTCCCTACCAGCCCCATCGTGTTGGTGAGAACAAGGTCCAGCATAGCACCTCTTCTCATTGGCTACACTATCACTTGGAGAAGGAGGTTATCATCAGCACATTCCAGGACCCTCCTGGAATGTTTCTGCCTTCCTGTGTTGTCCCTCCAACAGATACCAGGGTGACTGAAGTCCCTTATAAGGACCAGGGCTTGTGAATGTGAATCTGCTCCTATCTGTCTACAACGGGCCTCATCAACTCAGTCCTCCTGGTTGGGTGGCCTTCCCTTCCTTTAACCCTGACCCATTAACTCTTGGTTGGCTCCTCACCCTTCCCCAGGAGGAGCTCCATGCTCTCCAACTGGTCAGTGAGGTGGAGGGCGAAACCTCCTTCCTGTCTCCCTTGTCTGTCCTCCCCAAAGGACAGTCATAGGAGTCATTCCATCATGTCTCTGTGATGACAGAATGTTCAAAGCCCTGCAGGCACACAGGTCTTCAACCTCACGACAAGTGCATTTGCATAGAGGCACCTAAGATGGGCCCCCAGTGAAGCTGACTTACTGGCTGGAGTGTCTGGAATTCCTTTGAGGTATTTCACTGATGCTTTCCTGTTGGATCATATTACATCAGGAGCCCCTGGCTCATCTCTGCAGTAGTAGAGATTTGACATCACCTCTTCACAACATATGCCAGTGCTTCATTATTCCTACTTACATGTAGGAATATGTAGAAATATCTGAATTTGTCTAGCTGCATTTTAAACTTCTTCTTCAGTGTCCTATCTGTGCTGAGTATGGAGGAAAATAACTCCCTTTCTTTCTTGGGTAGCCCAGAAAATACATCTGAAGATATGGTTCTCCTCAATTTTTCTTTTTCCTGTAGACTAAATGCCACCAGTTCTTCAAACTCTCCATATGAAACAAGATCACTCTCACTGTTCTCCCTTGGACTCAATCCAGTTAACCCAACTCCTTTGTGAAGTGTAATGCTAAATGCTAACTCAAATAATCTCGGTGAGCCCTTACTGTTGCTGAGGACCAGAATATCCTATATCTTACAAGCACATTTCTTGTTTTGCATCCAAGAGAGACCTACATTGTCCCCAGTTCCTCCTCTAAAGGACTAGCCAGTTATTTCCTATTCCAAACTGTTAAAGTTGCTTAATCCCACCTAAATATGAAACTTCTCATTTCTCCATATTGAAATTAATCCAATTTTCCAGATTGCTTCTCCACTGGCCAAGACCATTTTGAATCTGAATTCTGTCCTCCAGCTTGCTGTGCCCAGCCTACTGCCATCTATAAATGGAATACACTGTATTCCATCCCTGAGCCACTACTGAAAATATAAAGTAGTATGAGACACAGAAGACATGCTTGTTTAACCCAGTTGATACATCCTTCCAATCTGACAGTGTTGATTACATTTGCTGTTTTTCTACTACAACTATTGTTAGCTATTGTCTGAGTATGCTTTCTGAATAATTCTGCACTAACCTTACCATTGTGGTATTCATACCAGGTTTTCCTGTTTTGCTTGTAAAACTGTGGCATATATATATGACACTAAAGATGATCAGAAACCCTGCTGAAGTCAAGATACACAACATCTATTATTGCTCTTCTGTTCACAGCCTTCTTAGCCTAAAGCAGAAGGAAAACAGATTAGTTTGACATGGGCTGCTCTCAACAGATCCATACTGGCTGTTAGCCATTTCCTTGTAGTCTTTGAGATGTTTACATATATCTCATTTGATTATTTGTTCTAGTATTTTTTTTAGGAATTGAAGTAGAATTGATTCATGTCAAATACCATGGCTTCCCCCTTTCTACCCTTTAAGCACAACGTTTATCCTTTTTCAATCTCTTAGAGCCCAAGCAAGCATTTCCAGGTTATCAGAGATGCCTGCTGACAGCTTTAAATAGCTTTGGTCAGATATTTAAATAAGCTAGAGTAAATTTTATTAGGCTGTAAGACCATGCTTCCTTGTTTTTCATAATAATTGCATTAGCCACATGGTTACAGTAGACTTCTTCAGTGAATACTGAAACAAAAAAGACTTTAAACGTCATGGACTAAGACATCTTACATGTTTTCTCTCTCAACAGAGTATTGGATAGTTTCTCACTCTTTTGCTTTTTCCACACAGAATTCAAGAAGAAACTCAGTGGTAAAAAACTGTAATGTTCTTTATGAAAACATAAAGCCAGACATTTATAAAAGGTTTCTTGTTCCTCTTAATTGTAACTTCTTCTGTGCCTTGTTCTTTTTGATTTCTGTCCCCATATACTTATGCATTTCTTTATACTAACCCTAGTAATCTCACATAATTTTCATTTCCTGTTTGACTCTTTCACATGTTTGAGGTCAATGTATATGTTTTAACCAGATGATTTCTGGCTATATAATTGCTGTTCTTTCTTTGCATTTGGATCATTAAATTCTGAATAGCATGTTTTTAAGCAGGAAGTGCTTAATTCCTCTAAACTCCTCTTCCGTGACATGTGATCTTCCAGTACTCTGAGTTTGTCAAAGTCTGCTTTCTTGAAATGCTCCTTTTCTATTCTGCTAACGTTCCTCTTTTCCTTTAAAAGGATCATAGATACTTTTGTTTCATTTTCACACACAATCTTTCCACTCGCATATTCTCATCCACATCCCATTTAGCACAAGGCTGCTGCAAAGGCCATTCTAACTTCCCTAGCTGCTTCCTCTCCATACTGAACCAACACTGGCACACACACACACACACAAGTTTTGCTCTCTCTCTCTGTAAGCTGTGATACACCTTTCAGACTGAAGTCTAAATAAATTTTTTCACTTGATTTTATCAATTTCTGTGCCTCAGAGAATTTGGCTAATTTCTCAAAGAAAATAAAACCACCCAAAACAGCACCACTCCCACAAAAGAGACAAAAATGAACTCAAGCCTTATGCAATAGATATTTCTGGCTTGAGATTTCAACAGAAATCTCCCTGATCTTGTAACAGGTGCATGTATCCTTTTTCTGGACAAGACTATGTGTGTCCTTACACTCATATTTTAGTCATATGAGCCATTCTAACATTTCATTACTATGCCAGTTGAGATGGAGTTCTGTATTAAAAATTCCAGCTTTTCTGTTTCTATTTTCTGTTCCTGATTACTGTTTTTGAAGAGACATTTCTAGATTTGAAAGGACAGCAGATAATTTGGGGTTCAGACTGCCTGCTTAGCCTGTCATTGTGGGAGAAAATTAACACCCATTCTCATGGAACTGTTTATATTCATATTTTTCAATGAAAAACCACAACTTTTCTTCAAGTGCAATCATTACATCAGCTTTTTTTTTTTTTTCTGGTGACTCTCAATCTGAGATACGGTTTTTGCTTCTATATACTGTGTCAGGATGGTGTGGCACTTACAGGTCAGCATTTGTATTAAGTAGCATTTGCTATATACAGAGCAAATAATTGGGAGGAATATTTGGCCTTAAAACTGGAAAATAAGTAAGAAAATTCAAGTTATTTTCTCACTCTGATATGTACATGGCTATTATGTTTACTAAGAAGAACATGTACTTTTCATGTGCTTTAAAAAAATGACAGGTATAATTGTGAAGATGAGTTATATAGCATGAATCCACATTAACTGCTTGAAGTAAACACTAAGATGAGACCTTTTTTCCTGGTGATAACACTACCCTCATGTGTAAACTTTGGCAGCTCATTTATCTACCCTTTAATTTTTTGTTGCTCAGCTTATCTTAGTGATAACTTAATTCCTAGAATCACTAGAAGATTTAAAAGCTTACAGAAAATGCTGAAATTAGGCAAATTTTGTCTCATCTCTGTAAAGCATCCTGCTGCACTGAGAGCTCCAGCACACATCTGTCATTTGGAGGCCAAGCAGGCCTTCCACAATTCCAGGAAATCAATTCCAAAGACTGTATATTGTCAGTTGCTTGTACACTGGAGGCTATCCAGGCAGCAGATTAAATTGTATGAGAAAATTGTAGCAGGCTCTAGACTGCTCATAACAGAGACCCCCAATGACCTTTCTGAGGAGCCGGGAAATTACCAACAGGCCCTTCTGTAGCATCAAAACTGCAGGGTGAACTTCTCTTACTCATCACACAGGATCATTCACAATTGAACTATTTCTGAACAGGAACAACAAAACAAAAGATGTAATCACCATCATTTGTTTTTGTAGAAAGTGTACAGAAATATCAGAGCTGCATTATCTGTATGACAACAACCAAAAAAGTTGGTACTTGTGAAAAACAGCGTCTTTAATTGGGCTACTGTTCCTGAATCTTTCACCCCCGAGAGATTTCAGTAGAATAGCCAAAACACTGGCCAAAATGATTGCTGATGAAGAATGCTGATATAGATGAGCAACAGTTTCAGTTTTGTCAGTTTTTTTATTTTATTCAGACTCCTGTTGACTACCCTGTGTGTGTGTGTGGAGGGGGGGGTTGTGTGGGGTTTTTTTGTTTTGGTTTGGTTTTTTTGTTTTGTTGGTGTTGGTGTTTTTAGAGTGTCCTTGACATGGCAAGAGTTCAAACTGCTAACTTCAGTGCTCCTCACTTGGGGTTTCAGGCTATAGTATGTAATTCTAGTAATGAACAGGAATGTTACATGTGCACAAAGAACCAAACCCTTTTGAAAATGAAGTTTTGCTATATAATCGAAGGATAAGCTGCATGAAATTCTATTTATTACTTATGAACAACCTACAGTTTTAAAAACTGGGGAGTTACACCTCTGTCTTCTTTCCCATTTATCAGTTGCAAGATATGCTCATAATGTTATCTCACTCAATAATATTACTACTCTTTCGGATAAAAGATCATACAGAATCGTATCGCAGCCTGCCCATAACTTAAGAGTTTTGTATTTGTCTCTAAAGCCACATTTAGGTCATCACACCAAGCAAGCTCTTGGTCTGATGGCAAGGCCTCTGTCGGGCACGTGATCAAAGAGGTATATGGCGAACAGGAATTGCCCTTATCATTCTCATGGCTTTTTTGATTCTGCCAGAGACCTCCCATGTGACCTTGACCAAGTTTTTAAGTCTACTTCCTAATTCCCCAGGTGGTATTCTGGGGTAATAATTCCTCATGTCAGAAGCATCTGAGTATAAATTTATTGCCAAATGTCTTCTATGCTAAGACTTGTAAGTAATATACTTTCTTAAAGAAAATTATCTTTCAGCTAAAGGAGCAATTGCTCTATTGATTATAAACTAACTCTGTTTATATATTTAACTTTGCTTCACCAGAGATCTCAATCTGATTCATCTATAATTTGTATCTCATACATTCACTTACCCATTAGTATTTTTCTGCCACTTCTATTTGATATTTTTACACATACTTTGATCAGCCAGAGATAACTAATTACTGGTGCTAGGCACTGTAGAAATAGACCTTCTATGTTCTGGGGAGGAAAAATGAGGAGAAGGTATGGAGCAGCAATCCTTGCACACACACAAAAAGAAAATCTATGGGCTGAATGAATGAAACTGGAATGAAAGGCATATGAATATGAGGAGGGGACTTTCAAAGACTGTTTTAGCCACAGGCCATTTCATGTCAAATATCTGGTGCACCGAAGCTGTAAAAAGCAAAGCAGGAATTTCTAGGATCAATTTCACCCCTTTGACTTATCCCCTTCCTTTGCCCATTTGCTCTCATAAGACTGGTCCAGAGTGTGCAACAGGAAACCAAGCAAAAACAATACAAGAAAAACGCATTTTAATTTTAGCCATGCAGCTGCCTCCGAGTTCTTTAAATACACTCTCCTCTAAGTGCTTCCATACACCAAGCTATCCAAGTGCTCGAGACAGGCTGAGTCTCAACTACAAACTCATTCCACCACTAATCGCTGTCTGGCATTGTTACAGTGATCAAACCTGGTTGGTCAAATGCCCAGTTGGGGCAAACTGGGTCTTTATCCAAGCACCCTCTGTTACGTGGCTTGAAGGGATGAGCGCCCAAGTTCCCTGAGCAGGGACAAGTTTTTGGATATGGATTAAAAACAACCTCTTTTTTCCTTATCCTCTCCCTCTGCACATTAAAACTCAGCGTAAGAAACCAAAAATATCTTTTGAAGCTGTGCCTGTGAGTGACACTGTGCCCTAGTATAATGTGACGGGTGACCTATTCTCCTTGTGCCAGGCTGCATGTAGCCTCACTGTCTGGAAAACTATCTGGGGAATTTAAGGACTGCCAGGAGAAAAATGGGAAATCTAAAAGCTCAGTCACACACTCAGTTCTTCATCTTGGATTGTTTTTTTCTCTTTGGCTTTTGAAGGTGAAATATAAACCACTCCTGAATTCCAGAGGTTTTTTACTGCCATCATGTGGAGAAATGTCCTAAAAAAATGAAAAACTGTCGTCCTTGATTGGAAATGTTTTTTCCTGCCCTTGGCAAATCTGTTCAGTCTTACATCTACACAGGACTGGTCCTGGAGCCGCAAATGCCATAAACATCTGGTAAATATTCTACTATACTTAGTTTACTTTGCTTTTGCCCTACTGAAGCACTGTATTTGTTGGCATAGGAGAGCTGGTCAAGAGAGTGACAGCCTGGGTATGCTTATCATTTTGGATAGTCCATTACAGGTTTCTTTCTCTGGTCTGCAGGAACATGAAACATTTAATACTAATTCTATTTATTTTCATGCTGCAACGATGCAAAGGAAAACAATACTACAGCAAGGTATCACATAGCCAATTACATAAATTACCTTAAGATCAGAAATACATTTTTTAGGCATTACTGTTCCTGGTATGCAATCCTCCATTTTATCCGACCACCATAACACTCACATGTGAGGAATTTGATAAAAACATTACAACTGTTCGAGAAGGTTAGAAATTTAGAGGGCTATACTAATTTTAATATGAAAAATAGAGTATTCCTACCTGCAATGATATTCCAAGATTTCAAAAGTTTTAACCTAAACAAATAAGTGTATTTTAATTTTAAAAAAGCAGAATAGAACACCACCAAAATTTATTTCTGTTGTATTTCTTTTTAGTTTTATATTGTATTAACATTGTATTTACTACTGTAAAAGTCAAAATAAAATTGCTAATTTTTTGGTAAACTTTTCAGCAATATTGACACATATTTCTTAAAGGTTTTTCTTTTGTTAAATCAATACAGTGTGGAAGACAATTACTAGCAGACCATTTCCAAGAAACTGTGCTTATTTTCTTAAAGACATGCAAACAAGTAGACTTGTTTTCAAGAATGATGAGCCCCTGCTAGCTCCTCCTTAATTCAACACACCAGAAATTACCCTTGCATGTGAGTTAGGAATCCAGTTGGTATCTTCTGTCCATTCTCTTGTCTCATTTGCAATTGTAACTAATTTTCAGTGTCTTCCTGAACAGAGGCTTGCAAAAATTGTAATGATGGACCCCAGCAAGGTCCATAAACGACTCCATAACACAAGCATGTTCTAATTGATATCGATTTCCAAGACCTCTTTAGAAGAGCTGCTACAGAGCTCCTTTAAGTAAGAAGTTTAGATGGTAAGTAAGCAGGAACTAAGAAGGTAAAATTCCACAGTTCCTGTAGCCTTGGACACAAACCATTCTGTGTTGCGCTGTGATAGTCTGTGCAGTCTAGACTGCTAAATTAAAAAGACTCTTGCTACTGCCCCCTAGTATAGAAAAACATACTTTGTGAACTAAGAGCCAGTTCCAGATTTGCCATTTAAATGGCTCCAGTAATTCTGAATGTTTCACAATCGTATAGTTAAGCAAAGCCTTAACCCCTACTATGAGAACCCACATGCAATAGATAAATTCAGCCATCTAACATGACAAGCCTACGGGGTAAGAAACTGAGTCAAAGTGGCATCTGAGCTTCTCGGAAAGCCCATATCCAGTCTACATCCTTGGCTCATCTATCTGTACTAGAAGACACAGCACATGCCTATATTAATGTTACCACATCATATGATCTCTCTAATGACTAGTCCATAGAAAATTTAATCCTTCTGTGTGTAACTAATATGGCTAGCCTCTAATCCTCCATACCAGAGGTCTGTCTGTAATGAAGGTTTGCAATTTAAATTCTCTTCTGCACGAGGTACATTTGTTATCCTTGCACATAAGGTAATGAATTTTTGCCTTTTCATTTACTTGCAAAAATTAATAACAGGCAAAGGAAATAACTGGCCAAAATCTTTATCAAAAGAATATTCTCAAATACAGTCATGTCAAAAATAGTTCTCATCAATTAGAAAAACACAGATGTGAGATCACCAGTGCAGCCATAATTCTGTTATATTTTACATTTATGTTATCAGGCTATCTTTAATTACCTACTGACATCTTCAGTTTTTTCCAACAATGTGTCATTTAGTTGACTGGGTAAATGGTGATGGGAAAAAATTAAGTAGAGAATTAGGCTGTTGTTTCCTGTCTCATATTTGTTGCCCTTGGTATATGAATAAAATTGTTCTAAAGTAAAACTGGGGGCTACTTACTATAATTTCATGTAGATTAGATAAAGCCCTTTTCATTCTGGGAAAAAAATCCACAAAGATTGGACCGAGTTTGCCCTTCCTTCCAATAGAATGTAACACAAAGAGACAAGCGACACCCAGTGGTTGTTAGAAATAATGAAGGAATGCAGAAGCCGTGTAGAATGTGAGGACACACCCACTCTCGTGTTCACAAAATTAAGATGCAACTAGAAAAATTAAGACACTGGACAAGATACAATTCATACTAAAGACTCAGTAGAGATGGCCTTAACAGACTCAACACTTAAGAAACAAAAATGCTCCCAAAGCAACCACCAGCATCTGAAATACAAATCCAAATAATTTTAGATCTCCAGGAAGACATGACATTCATCCTATCTTCAGGTAAACAGTAGATTTTTCCATGACAGAAGAGCAAACCCAGTAGATTTTTTCAATCAGAAATTAACAATATCATTAAGAGATTTCACTGACAGCCTTGCACTGATCAACTAAAGCCATCCTTCAACACCCTGTAGCTTTCCACACACTGAAGACTATATGGAAGCCGGAGAAGAAGATAAATGCTCTGGGCAAATGCAAGAGTATGAAAGGGCACGCTGCCCTCCAAAGTACAATGGAATGCTGAAATGATCCTGCACAGGTTAAAAGTAGTCCCTGAGGCTTCTCTTCTGCACAGTTTCCCCAAAGACTCAGCTGGTGCAAGAGTCCAGGAGCTGCAATGAGGGTATTAAACCTATCTTTGTTCTCCTTCAGCATAATACAGTACAGAAGAGTGTGAAGAGTGCCAAAGTTGCTTTATTCTTGATACACCATGCCCTCTAATCATCTGTTTTTGTTAAATTGTCATCATTCTGCCTTTCCTCAATTTGGAGACATTCATGGTAAAGACAAAGTTGCAGATGGATAGAAGAATCTGAAATATACATACTTGGAAAAGGAAACATAGCTTGTTAAACTTGAAATGTGGAAGAAAACCAAGCCATTGCTAAAATACCTTCATTAGAGTAAAATTTTTAACTCAACTGATGGGTGAAATTCCTGTGATAGACTTCAGGTCAGAGCAGGTGATCACACTGTATCCCTTTCATGTTTTGATATTTATTAAATAAGATATTAATTATTAACAAAACCCATATGTTGAATGTTTTTTCAAACAAATTTGGAGGTTTAGTATCATTTTAATGTCCAACAGCATAGCTAACACAAATATAAAAGGAAACATGTTTGAGATTTAGTGCTCCTTTGCTGAAAGGTGAAGCAAATAGTTAATCCACATGACTTCCTTATTTGGTTGAGACCAATGAATACTTAGAGGCATCCTTTGAACAATATTCTTCTATTAATTAGAATTACTGAAATGAATAATGGAAGAATGATAGCTGTATCAACACATCATAAAAGTTGTCGTTCAATAAAATGAGATAAATAAAGCTACTTATTTGCAGGCTAATTTCAGGCAACACATTACTGACTAAACTGCACTTTGTGATAGCAATATAAACCACACAGTATATGAAGAAAAAAGATTGAGTACATGGTGCTTTCAGACACCTCACTTCTCAAGTTCTGACAATGTCTTACGAAACCATGTTCTTCTTGTGACCTGGCTATGCTTTCCTTTCAAAGTTTGCCAAACATCTCCTTCCACAGCTGTGTTAGGATAAAAGATTCTTTGTTCCATAAGCATTCATTAAGTCTGTTCATCAACACCTTTATTAATTGTTCACTAACTACACAAGACCCATTATTTAACTGCTTCATTGGATAAATACTTGCTTTTGTCCTTCTTAAGCCATGAATGATGAATCTTCTCCTAGAAGAAGAGATTCAACACTTTTTTAAAAATAGAAGTGTTGAAACACCTAAACTGTGTGTAAACATGCAGTCGTACTTCACCCATATTCTTTTCACACTTCTCCTATTGTATGACCAGAATAAACAAGGAAGTGAACAAAAAGCTAATACTCATTTGCCAAAATGCTCACCTTTGCAATAAACAAACCACAGTACAACATACGAAAAAAGGAAAACATCCTGTTGCCACTTACAGTGATGACTGAAAGCACATAGTAAATAAGACCTTGTATCAATGAAGAATCAGATGAAAGGAGAAGGTATGGAAGGAACAATGACAGAAATATGAAAACCACAGAAAAAAGGATTATTCTGAAGCAGGGAGAATTCTGGTGATAACAACCTATAAAGTTATGGCTTAATTCAACTGAATTCAGGTGGTAATATTTGGTTTATATTAAACTGAACTTTACCTTGCATATACAAGAAAACTCCTCTATTAAACAGTACAGTATTTCAGTTCTCCTACCTGCTGCCCTGTGGACTGGAGGCCTGGTATCACACATTCCCCAGCTGTTCTGCATCACCTGAACTGAAAGGCAGGTTGTCCATCCCAAATACAGATTGCTCGCTCTCTGATGAGTTGCTTAGAATGAGCACCCACACATACTTTGTATCCTGAGAAATCTGATCTCTGTGGAGAACAGCAAGGGTTGTTTCTGTGGATAAGGCAACCAGGACCATGTCTGAGCAAATATCATGATGCAACAGCATTCTTAGGATGCTTTCCCTCAGAACCCAAACCTCTTGAACACTATGGGATCCTAATCCAATCTTGAGACACACATCTCACCATGCTGTTTTTAGATGTAACTCTGAGCCAACTCTAGTATTTAAATAATCAAAAATACACCCTAGCAATATGTGTCACCAGCATTCTCAGTACTTCAGATTAGTAGGATTGGAATCTGCTCTGTGTCCCATTTTCAAAAGACTGAATGATTTCACATAATTCCAGACACTTTTGTTTTCCATTTGACAGGTTGTTCATAAGGCTATGTTGAGATTTAAAGTCCTTCTCTTTCTCATTTAGGAAATTATTTGACGATGTTGATATTTTTAATCACTATGTTTTAGGTTCTTTAACAAGACCATCATAATTAAAGTATTTCTCTCATAAATTTCTCTTCAGGGAATTCATTGTGTCTTTGCCCAGACCTTCTATTTCCAGTTTTCTCTAATGGCTTTCATGCACAAATGCAAAATACTCTGACAGACTTGTGGGTGCTGGTAGTGTTTACACGGTTCTCAAAACAAGAATTGCTGTTCTAGTTGTACTCACTGAACCATAGGATTCACTTCCTCCTACAATCTTGCCCTTGATTTATATACAGTTCATGAAAAGCAAATCCATGTATTTCTTTCACTGTCCCATATTGACCAAGCACGCAGAGGGTACCCTTTACTCCTTCTATGCTTTCCCTCTACAAGCTCCTTTTTAAACTCTTTGGTGCTGCTTTCCTTGTTTTTTAAGTGTCTGTTGTGGGTTTGGGAGCTTTTTTGCTGTCATCTCTGATTCTTAGAAGAGAAAGTCTCTATAGTACGTAAGTCCACACTCCTGTGTAGAGATGGACTGTCCTCTTTAGCACAGCACTGGGGAAGTGGAGCAGCCCTCCAGGCTCTGATCACCCTGATTCCCTCAGAAGTCCAGACCAGGAAGCAGAACGGCTTTAAGCCATCACACACTTGCCCAGCCACGTGCTGCAAGACCAACAGGTTTTCATCCAGCTATGGTTTCCATGAAGACGCCCCGTTCAGCCATGTCCCTGACATTGGTACTTGGATGGGTCTCCAGCAGCCATTTGATCCAACATGGCTGCCGCCTCCGTGAGGGGCCCCGCGCCCACCAACGGCTGCTGACGCGGCACGCGCCCTCCCCGCCTCACACTGCCCCTTCAGCTCCCGGCCCCGAGGGGCAGGCGGATGCACTGTGCGCATGCGCAGGGCGGGCGCCAGGCGGCAGCGATCAGCTTCCGGGGGGTGTGGTCATGGGGGCGTGGCTAGGCGAGGGGAGGGGTGTGTCCTGCTCCCTGGGCGGGGGTGGCGCATGCGCGGCCTGGCCGGCTCGGAGGGGCGGTGGATCTGCACCCAGGTGAGGCGCGGTGGGGCTTGGCGGTCGTGAGGGAGCAGTGGCTGCTGTAGGGCCTGGAGATTCCCGGCCATCATCGGGCTTGCGTCGCCTCGCCGTGCGGCAGGGCGGCGGCTCGGGCCGGAAAGCCGGGTGGCTCGGCCCGCCTTCGCCGGGGCCTCTCTTCACGCCGGGCCCGCTGCGAGAGTTTCGCGCCCGGCAGAGCAGGGCTCCGGGCTCCCCAGGCCCGGCCGGCGGGCGAAGCGGCGGGAAGGCGGCCGGGTAGAGTCAGCTCTCGCCGCTGCAGCGGACGGGAGGGCCCTGGGCTTCGGGGTTGCCGGTCGGCGCTTCCCGCCGGTGGGCGGCAGAGCACCTGCCTACCGGCCAGGTGGGGCTCCCAGCCCGCGTCCCGATAGTGGCTCTTCTGGTTTGTTTGTGTTCCGATGTGGGTTTGTGGTGCCTGGTTTTGGGTTTTTCCATAAAGGAGGACAAGAAGTGCCTGCCCTACCCAAAGCTTAGTTTGATGCAAGGCTAGCAGATGGCGCGTCCTATTTTACTAATGTTAGCTCTCTGTTTCTAGTTCTGCTTTTTTTCGAAATTAGCATCGGTACAAAGCCCATTCTTTAAAGACATTTATTTTAGAAAGGGCCAAGTAACGAAAGTGTGGGTTGGGACTTACACATTATGTGAAGCCTCTTGTTCCATTCCAGGGATGGTATCTAGGTTGCTCTTACGTAGTCGTGTTTGTTCCATACCTGTTTGCAGCCTAGTAGGTGTGACTGGAGATGGAAAGTAAAAATTATGCAAATAGCTACTGTAGAAATTCTCCTCTGCTGATCATTATTCTGTCTGTCTTGTTGTTATACAGACAAGTCACCCTACCATCTCATCACTGTTACCTAACTTCCAGAATTCATTACTGGAGGTGCCAAGGCTCAAGATCTTGGAGCAGAATTCTAATGTTGTCAGGACCTTAAGAGGACGCTTGCCTTTGGGGGTAGATTGTTCTAAGAGTGTCTGTTGCAATGTTATTTGAAGGAGCTTTCACTGGACGTAGCCATCACAGATTGCTAAACAGATGCAGCAAACCTTTAATAACCAAGTTTCCATGAGGACAGACATGGGCTTTTTTGTTACCTGGTACTGATGGATCTTTCTTTTGATTTGGTGAAAGTCTCTTTTTGTTCTTAACTGTTTTTGTAGTTCCTCAATGGGAAAGATGTTAAAAACTGCCTGCAGCACTATGGAAACATGGAGACAACATAGTTGTCCATTGAGACCCTTGAGGAGCTACTGGGCAAAGTGATGGAAATGAAGAGTTTGAAACATCACTTCAGCATGGCGGCAACCGAATTGGACAAGGACTCTGGATATTCAGGTTTAGAAAGCCACTGCATTATGTTTTGTTCTTTGTTTTGTTTTGTTTTTTTTAATGTTACCTTGCTCAGACTTTACTTTTCAGCAGGTGATGTCTGACAAATCTGACTCTACCCCTTTACAGATTGTGTCTCATTAGCTGTGAGGGTCTTTGTATGCCAGATAGGCTGCATATGCAGTTTTCCTACCATCATACTTCTTTGGGGTGGAGATTTAGGTAGTTATAAAATTAATCCTGTCAAATCTGACTGGCATGGGAATTTAAAATGTGCCTTATAAAGAAATGAAAGGAAGGATCTCAGACTTAAAGTAGGGGTGGCAAAATTACTTTTTGTTCTTTGCAGTGGTGAACAAACTATGTCTCTTACAGTTTGACCTGATTGTTGGTGTAGGCTGATAAACCAAAAAGTAATTGTTTTAAATCAGTATAATGTAGACACAGTGTGCCATTTTAATACTCAACAAAGCTGTGCAAAGATTGCCTTTAAAAGAAAGAAAAAAAAGCTTTTGTGAGAGTTACCTGTCTTACTGGGTTTGTAAATAGAAGATTTCAAGCTGCTCAGTGTCTTCAGCATGGACTACAGCTGTGGCAATGCTGGAGCCTATGTTTTTAGTATTTCTTTCCTGCACCAGATTTTAGAGCAGTTTTCATGATAGTGCACAGTCCCTTGGACACTAAATACAGATGAACAAAAAGTAATAGTTTTTTTTGAGACAATACCTGGCCTGAAATATAAAGCCTGTAACAGCTGTCACAGCAGGTCTAGGTTTATTGATTTTCCAGAAATAAAGTTTATTGTTCTTTGTGGCTTGGTTGGAGGGAAGCAAAACAGTAGAACCAAGAGGAGGTAGCAAGCATACTTCATGTATAACAACTAACAGCTGAATTCTACACCTGGCAGATGGAAGTTCAGAGTGCCCAAGTGCTATGGAACAGACTGACTCGGAGGGTGTGCCGAATACGTTGTGTTGGAACACAGAGGATGGACCTTGGCAACGCCCAGTGACCACGAGCAGCTCCTTCCCTGCACTTTCTCCTATGGTTGTAATGAAAAATGTTTTAGTTAAGCAGGTAGGGAAGAAATAAGATGTTGAAAAATATTGTGTGTTCTTGTGTTTTTTTAAAAAAAAATATTTTTCCTTTCAAAAATACTTTTACAAAGCTGTTGTGGTTCATAAAGAAAATGGTCACTAGAAAAGTTCTGTTGTGATTGCCTGTGTTCTTTTTAGGGGCAGATAGGATCACTAAGATGGAAAAAAATGTGAAACAAAGAACCTCTGCTATATCTGCTAAACTATTGTCTCAAAGGGATCCCTCCAAAAAAATAGAACTTTAAGAACATTATATATATAGTACCAAACATCAAACAAAAAAAGAAGTGTTTTTCTTTTTGAAAGTGGGTATTTTCTTTTCCATTCCATAGAGATAGTAAAGTAGGATTATAGGCTTTGCTTCCTGGTTCTTAGCTTCCCGAAGTGCTTCACGTGCAACAGGAAACATTATGGCAGAATCTTACAAATGAAAAAATTAAATCCGTATCTGAAATTAGCTAGAGTATGTTTACTTTGACAGTTATTTCTCTTAATTGAATGTCATGGCTCACATTGCAACAATTTGTGTCCTCCAGTATTTTATGTGTTGTTCAGAACAGCTGTGAGTCCTAACTTTTAGTCTTGCAGAAAGAATGAGAGCTCCAAGTTCCAAATATTGCCATATTATTAGGCCTCTTGCTCTCTGCTCTTGAATGTTTTCTGAGCAGAGTGGTTCTTCAGTGTTTTTTATTAGAATACTTTTGAGAAGGAAAAAAAGAATATAGGTCCTGATTCTTCTGCTGAATCAGTTATGACCACAAGCAAAACCTGTTTAACTCATGTGCTCTATCAATGATGACACAAGTATGGGTTTCTGTTAGTATTTGGCAGATTATGCATTTGTAGAGGAGATGGTTCTGATCTCTAAACTCTGTGCTTTATCTTGACAAGAAACAGTTTTATAATCATCTTCCTAGATATGTGAACAGAATACAGTCTAAGGAAATGCTGCAATTTTCCTATAGCAGGGAGCAAGTTTTACCAAAGGTTGATAGCCTTTGTCCCAGAGCTTAGAAATTAAACTCTGATTGTGGTAGTAGTCTAATATTAAACTCTGGGTTGTGTTACAAGTAGCTAATAATAAGTAGCTTTTATATAAATACATAAACACACACACACACGTAAAAAAAAAATTAAGGTTGGTCATAAAGCAAAAAAGGAATTTAGCGAAGAGGAGTTGGTGGTAAATAAAATTACCAGACTCAGTTCTCTTGAGCAGTGTGTCATTACATCCAAGTCTAATTACGTATGGTTAAGAACAATAATGTTAAATTGGAAAATGCTTACTGCAATAAACAGAACTATAAGGTCTAGATCAGAATAATACTGAAATGTCTTTCTGCCTCTTTCCATTATGCCTAGTTACCTCATAGTTATGCTGATCATCTTTGTAAAATGCTCTTTTCAACACAGCACTCAGCTGAGCTTGCTAGACCAAAAAAAAAAAAAAAAAGGCAGTAAGGCAGTATCCAGTTACTGCTGTTTGTTTCAGTTTCAGTCATCATCATCATCATCATCATTACTCTGAACCACTGTGATCCTGTGCAGTGATGGTTACCTGCTGTCCCAATTTCAGAGTATCACCTAACAATAATGTTACAAAAAAAAGAATCAAACAGGGATTAATTCTGTGAAACACACTGCTGCTTGTGGGACAAGGTTTCTGTAAGTCTTATAGAAGTAAGTAAGGAGGGCTTTTTAGACAAGTGACACTGATACATGCAGGCTGTTAGCTTTAATTTTAAAGCCTACTTTGCAGAATTAGTAAAATAAAATAAATGTCGTCTCTGCTAACAATGAGATACTGGGTGGGAGAAAAAGAGCAGAATGTAGTGTGGGTGGAAGGGAGAAGTAAGTACCCAACAGAGACAGGAAAAAACAAAAACAAGATACACAGTTACCACAGCTCTTTTGGTGTCAATAATTTTAGGGCTCTCCTGGGCTGGCTACTGTACAATTGTGCAGTAAATGACAACTTCTGATCCTAAAACCTTGCTGCTTAAGGCTGCATGTTCTGTCCTGTGTTTGTACAGCCAGGTATTAATATACTTCCTTACTCCTCTTTTGAATGTGTTTGTCCCTTCTTCTGTGATAAGGGAATAATGCTTATTTTTTACAAGTAGTTGTTCTGTATCCCTATTCCATAAGCATCTTGCCCACTGAATGAAAGGAATTGTCAGAGTTGTCAGAGAACTGGATCTTGTATCCAAGTCTCTAATCCATGTCAGACTTCTTCTTTTGACAAGTTCAGGTCTTTTATGAGGGAATGGACTCAGCAAAGCATGCTGGCTCTTGCCAGTTTAAACCTTATGAGACTGGGGCAAAAGATTTCAGATGATTCAATGTGGTACCAAAAATTGATAAAATGCATTTGTGCTATCTAAAAGCTGTGCCTTCAGCAGGTCTGCTAGTAGCTTTCCAAGTCATAAGTAACTGGAAAAGTAGCTGGCAATATATTATAGTAGTATAATAATCATGGTGATGACTTAAACATATTAAGGGGTGGTATTTTGCTTCAGAGAGAATTAGTATCTTATACTAGACCATTTGATATGCCTGGAGAAAAATGGGCATGCGTTTTGGCCAGAAGATCGCATGAAGATCCTTAGTAATGTACTGCAGGAAGAAAAGGTAATGTCTTATAAAAATCAATGTATTCCTGCATATTGCAGAATATGGCATGTGGGAGAGAGTAAAAACTTGGGCATTTTTCTTGAAGTACAATGTTTTGAAGATTGGTGTGCACTATTTTACCAGAGGTGTGCAGTTAAACTGCTCTGGGCTTCCAACAGATAGTTTTTTCCTTGTCTTGGTTGCTATTCAGCTTTTTTTTTTTTTTTCCTACTTCATGGTTTTAAATCTATTGAAACCGTATTGTTTGTAAGATTGGAAGTCTTACTGAACAGCTGTTGTCTGTTTTAAATAACCATTTCAAAAGCTTGCTATAAGAATAGAATGAGAAAGGTCAGAGTTGCTGCCTTTTAACAAAAAGGGAGCATGAATTGTTCCTATAATGTCTGTGTAGTCTTTCTTTGACTCTTAAAATATTTCTTAACAACAATAGTTAATTATTTTTCAGCTTTTCTCTACACTTGTTGTTCAGCCCCAAGTCTGGGTCAAACTTTACATAAGCATTGTACTGTATAAACATGCACTGTTATCCTCATCTAGGAAAGCATGTGTAAATTCAGTTTCAATTGTTTTTAAAGGTAGCTGCTGTTCCATAGTCAAGGGATTATAGAGTACAGCTTTGGTTCTAGTGCTATGCTCTGTTATCAGTCAAAGAAAAGGTTGAGTTTAAAGGTAAACTGTTCAGAACATGTAAATTTGATAGTGTGTATAAAATAAAGGGAAATGGCACAGTTCACCCGTTTCATTTAAGGCTTTTTGATCCTCTTCTGTAATGTTATTGTAAGACTTCTGGTTTTTTTCCCTGTTTGTGCTGCTCAGGGGAGTTCATCGCAGCTCCAATCTTGGACAGTGCAGCCATCCTTTGAAGTTATTCCAGCTCAGCCACAGCTAGTGTTTCTTCGTCCATCAATCCCACCTCCTGTTAACCCTCACCCTGTTGGGAAAAAGAGGAATGACTCTACTAATTACCTGCCCATCCTGAATTCATATGCCAAAATAGCACCACAGCCCTGCAAAAGAGGTCACTCCTTTGATCTAGAAGAGCAGCAGGAAACCAGTTGCCATAAACGACTCTGCACAGAAACACCCAAGATGGAGGCTTCTCCTGTATCAAGGAGCACAGGCTTGCCTACTAGTCCTTTTGCCCACCTACCAGTTAGCTTTAAGACCTCTCAGGAATCTAACCTGCAAAGTTCTTCAGCTTTGGTGACAAGTGGAAAACTGTCAGCTCTTTCTGGTTTTCATCGTGGTTCCAGTGACACTCAGAAAGTGACGGATTTGACTCCCCTTTTGCCTTTTGGAGCTCTGCAGTCAACAAAGTGCACCACTCATGAGAGTGAGGGTGCAGCACAGACTACAGCACAGTCTGCAGTGTGGAGCCCCTCACTGATACCAGAAGAGATTTGCACTACCCCTGAGCTGCTCCTGCAGCAACAAAGCAAGTGCAGACGTTTTCAGAATACACTCGTTGTGCTACGCAGGTCAGGGTTGCTGGAGATCACTTTGAAAACCAAGGAGCTCATTCATCAGAACCAGGTGACTCAGGCTGAGCTGGACAGGCTGAAGCACCAAACTCAGCTTTTCATAGAGGCAATAAAGAACAATGCCCCACAGTCGTGGGCAGAGCTAGAAGCATCTCTGACAGGATCTGATAAAGCTGATAGCAACCCTGAAGACTCCACTTATCCCAACATGTAGTGAAAAGGTACATAACTATTCTTTCTGTGCCTCCTGTTTCCTGTCTCAAGCTTTTACTTGAGCATTTTCTGAGTCCAAAACTTGGGAAGTGGCATCCCATTAGCAACTTGTTTCCGAGCCAGTTTGGGGACCGGAATAGCATGGTGGGGCCTTAGCAGAATGGTACTTACTACTTCAGTGTCACTTTGAACTCCGTGCCAATTCTGCATACTTTCTTGGACTCCAGAAGCTTGAATGTGGTCTGCTGGTATATTCCCATTCTTACACTGAAAAGACAGTCATTTGCAGTATCCAGCAAGCAAACATTTTCCTATTCTCATCTTCAGATAGTCAGTTCTGAGAATGGAACAGCAGAACAGGCCATCATCAGCTGCAAGTAGATGGAGAGACTTGGTGTGAGGAGATGAGACTATGGTAGTATCTTTAGGCTGCCACTGTCTTTTATTATAGCAGTCTTGCCTTGGGGTTTTAACATGTTTGAATTAGAGAGGATCTGCTTGTGCTGAAGCAGCATTCTATGTTCATGGCAGTCTTTGGTTAAAGTGATGGGTGTCTTAGGACCCAGATAGAATGATGTGTTTTGATGAATATACTCTTGATTTCATCTGCACAGTTGAGAGAGTGAAAATCCCAAAGTTTGCTCTGGGAGTGTTTGTTCCAAAGCCATTATTTATTAAAGGCTAACAAGTGTAATAGGCAAATGGCTTTGTATTTGCTTGCTAGCTAAGAGATAAAGCATTGCTATTACACTGAAGTGACTTTTTTTTTAAAACAGTACAAGGAAGATATTCAGCAGGATTAATTTTGTAAGACTGGTTGCCTATTATTTGATATGCATATCTGTAGTTTACAAGCCTAATTTTTTTTTTTTTAATTAAATCAGATTGCTAAGTATATGAAAAAAAGAAGGGTGAGAAGAGAAAGGAACATTATGACTTGGGGTGAAACAAGTCTGTTTCCTGTCCCCTGGGTTGAATGGAGAGGAGGATTAAAAAAAAAAAAAAAAGCAGCAGGATGTCAGCTTGAATAATATCCCTAAAAAATTTATCTACCTGAGTTTGAACTTAAAAAACCCAACCAAAAAAATCCTCCATGTAAATTCATATCATTCCTAGCCTGCTTGCCTTGAAATGTAGCTAACATCACTGTTTGCATCAGGTATTGGGCCTTACTAGTAGAGAAACACAGCAGTCATGTTACAGAAGGTGTTCTACAGACATTTATTTCACTTGAGATTATTTAGGTACTTAACTATGTCACTCCCTCCAGTCTGATGTTTAGGTTTCTTTCGGAGGCAGTCTGTGTAAAGAGCTAAGAATGACTTTTTTCTAAGAATCTTAAGAAATCTGGATTGTACATGGTATATTCCTTCCTGTGTGACAGTTTTCAAAAAACTGCAGTCTAGCTGATGAGGTACTCTGATGTTTTGATCATTTTCTATCGTATGTTTCAGATTCTGAAAAAAAGAGTCTTGAAAGTAGAGTCTTGCTAAATGATTACTAGGCCCTTTGTTTTTTTGATGCCTCTGGGAATCGATATTGCAGAAGACTGTGGAAAATTCTTTTGTAGTCTTTCTTAATTATGTTAATTAGAGAAATTGTAAGGGGCTTCCCTCTTTTAAGGGATTTCAGCCTTTTTAGACTGAGGAAGAGATATGCCTTGCATGCCTCATAAAGAGGAGACACACAAATAATATTTTTACTAGCTATAGGCCTAGAGAGAAGTTTAATGGCAGGATTTTCCCTAGTGGAGCTGTGGCAAAATAATAGCTATGCCTTTCATGGTATCTTGCCCCCCTGCTGAAAATGGTGCAGGACATGGGACCTGATTAAAAGGAAAGTGCTGGCAGACTATATCATGTATTTTATTAAACATACCTTCTGTAATTGTGCATACTGGGATGTCTTATATCTCACAGCAGTATTGAAGTTCAGCCAGAAAGCCCAGAAGGCAGGAAAGCAGCATAGTACAGTGTAATAATGGAGGACATAGCCCATCTAGTTCCTTTGAAATCAGTTGTGGTATCAGTGTGGTATCAGCACCAAATGACATTTGGCAAGATAGATGTTGCGGTACCTTAGGCCATTTGTGAAACAATCACAGGAAGATCAGCTTGTTTCTTCCATGCTTCTTACAGGAACAGGAGGAAGCAGTAGGATCCATTGATCTGATACCTTTAAGAGGTGAGGTACGAGAAAATGCATAGGATATCTTTCCTACTTTCCCTAAAATTCTAATTCTACACAGAGGTAGAGAGGAGAATTTGAAGTTCAGAATATAAATATATTTAGGAAGTGATCATCTCGTGTCCTGTATGGGGCAAGGTGGTAGGTGAGATGTATTGTAAAAGACCTTAAAAGTTGGACTAAAAAGCACAAATTGGGTTAGCTGGATGCGAGAATATCAGGGTAACAGAACAATAAGGCACCTTAACAGCAGAATACCCTAATAACTGAATAACTGTTACACAAAGGCTAACTGAGTGCTAGCAACTTACTTATTAATAGGCCTTATAATAGATTTAGAATAATAATTAAAAGAAGACCTTAAGGCAATGTGATAAGACAATTACTGCAATCTTCTCTCATGTTTAAAAGGATCCTAAAGTCTTAAAGTTCCAAAGCTGAAAATTTAAAGCTTTCTTTAAAGCTAGCAATGAAGATATGAGTAAGAATTAATATATAGGGAATTGGTATTTCTTACCCTTCCTCTGGGTGAAGAAGGGTGTCCCTTTCTCTCCACCTACTGAGGAGCAACCACTTGATGAGGCATCCCTTCTGGAGGTGAAAAGATCAAGTGCACCTTCCAGGGAAAGTTGTGGGAATCTCTTCAACCAAACATGGGACAATGCTTTTATAGAATAAGTGATTGGCTGCTGTCATTTGACTACTTAGCCATACTTCCAAAATCACCTATTAAAGAACAAAAGGGAAATGGAGAAAAAGCCAACCAACCAACCAACCAAAAGCAACAAAAAAAAAAGAAGAAACTTTTGTTCTCACCAAGCAAAGTCGTTTGTTGATCTCCCTGTTATTGTTTTTTCTCCGTTTGGCCTAGCTGTTTCTATGCTGAGCTTTATGTTAACTCAGGAGAGCAGCTGGCATCACAGAGATCAACTTGGCCTTCTATTTGTACTTTCAAGATTATAACCAGTTCAGAGTTTTTACACCCTTTGCTTTTCCACGGCAACTCTCCACCTCCAGGCCAAGGACAGTGAAACAGAGTCAGAGAGAAACTGAATGAGAAAGGGAAATCGAGGCAGGCATGCTGAGGCAGGACACCCTGCTACATCCTAGAAAACAAGATGGTGGACTAAGTCTACCTAGACCTGAAAGAAAGTCAGGAAAAATTCAATCTTAGCTGTTCAAAACAAGTAAGTGTAACAATGATCTCTTCTCCATCCTGTTTCCACTGCTCTGATAGAATAAAAGGAAAGAAAAATGAGCCTTGCAGGGTAATACCCTCTGAATTAAGGAGACTCACACTGATGGAAATCTCTCATAGCCCACACCACACCACATGTATTTTTTCATCTGAAAGCCTTAAGGGTGGGCTGAAGTGTGTCTGCTTATAGCTGGTGGGCCTCTCAGCTGGTGTAATCGGTATAAATATATATTCAGCGAATCTGTGAATAATGTCCAGCACCAGATTAGAAATCTTCTGTTGGGTGACAGTCCAGATTTAAATAGTATTGTCTGAATTAGCAAAATCTCTGAACCTATTAAAAATAAATCTGGGGCCCCTTAGGAATCAGATCCCTAGATAACTGTGAATCTTGACCCAACATCTATAAAAAGATGTTGAAGGCCCCAGAGTGTCAGCGAGTACCATTCTGTTCAGTTTCTCTTAGCTGCCTTTATCTGGAGAAGTCCTGATAAAACTTTAAGCAATAAAGGCTTTTCTTTCTTGACCGCAATTTAATAAAGTAGGTTAGCTTGGAACTGTGCTGAGAAATCTAGTTGACTACATTAGGACCAGAATAGGTCCTTATTCTGAGCAGAATCTGGAAGTTGTCCAGTAGATTTGATCAGAAACATGACCCTCGCTGACTGGAAACCTGTAAGCAATGAACTTAGAGGGGGTTTTTTGACCTTCAAAGCAGCAAAGGCTTTGCATTTTAGACAGCTCTCCCAGTCTAAAAAGTCTGTCAGACGGAGCTCCAGATGCTGCTCACAACTAGCGGGTGGGATAGCGTGGTGGGTTAGACCGACTGCTGATTTTCTAACAAGTTTTAATAAATGTTGGTATTTTTTATTACTTTTACTATGTATTTTAAAATTTCTACCGCTCTAGGTGGAATGTAAACATTTTCTGTACTACTGAAGTCTGTTGTCATCTCTGAATACAATAGCCTAAAAACTCTGTTATAGAACATGACCTTTTTACTAAAACTTTACAGAAACAGACTTCAAAATATGAATGAAATAAAGTGTGTACTTTAAAAATTTGTGAGTTTTTTGAATGTTATTAAACTGCTGAGTTCTTGGCTCCAAAGTATGCTTTACACACAGCGCAATAACAGTGTGTTGCCCATGTGGGAAAGTGCAGATCCCAAAGTGATACTATGATGTATCTCTCTTCAGTGTCCTGTAGGCTTGAACAGTATGTATGAAATAAAGAGTCTCCGGGAGGAGCACGGTAAAAGTGGGCTGTACAAAACTAAAAATACATTGTCGTGGGTGACCATTACCATAGATCTGTCATGAAGAACCTGGAAGGACTCTTCCATCTTGTGAGTTGTTATCTCCATGCAATGACTGTACATTATGCTCACTGTCTGTGGAGAGTGAACTCCTACACTACACCTTACTCATGCCAGCTGGGTATGCAAAAGTTCTGAATTGTGAAGTGAGAATTTTGACTACTGAAATAATTACTTGGGTGAAAAATTTGACACTCTTTTGAAGAACATCCTTCAACTAAATCTGTATAGTAGCTTTTCAGTAAAACATGTTTTTCAATATGTGACCATTTTTACATGGTCTCTTCTTTGTTTAAAGATGACTCTTACAATGAGAATGGGGTAGCCATTCCTAGAACATCCAGCAGCCTGTGGCATGACATCCTCTCCTAAGGCACAAGAGATTCTGTTTGAAGTTCCTACTTGGCACCAACAAGGCCATAACTTGAATCTAACTACTTTACATCCAGAAAGAAGTGCCATCCATTGAAGAAATTCTATTCCTTGAGGCTGAACTCTCATTTGCAAGTTTGGTATTTGTGGAAGGTATGGATACAATTAAAGCAGGAAATTTGAAGGTCCCTGTCTCATATGGCTAGTTCTTTTTTTACATGGTGAAGTCTATTTGTAGGGCTGTTCACCTTTTTTCCACTGAGCCCAAAAAGGCAAATTGCTTCTTCCAGATGATCTGCATCTGTCTTGTTTTTCTTTCTGGTGACACAGTCTGAGAGTAGCAGTGCACTCCCACAGGCTTAGGCTGAGGAATCTCCTGACCTGTGAAATTTCTGGCATCCACTAGGTTGAACAGAGCGTGCTGGTACTGCTCTCGTTTGCCTGATTCCTAGAACAGAGATGTAGGGTCCGTACCTACACATATTTGCACTTTTGCTGTATGTAGGTGATGCTTTCTTTCTGGCTGCTGTTTAATGCAGCCATTTAGTCACAACTGTATTGCATGGTCCAGAGCGTCCAAAATGCATGAGACTTCTCTTCCCTTCTCAAACCCTCAAACATGAAATATCCTTTCAGATGTGACATGTGACAACTGTTGCATTGTACTCTGCCTCGGAACACATTGTGTTCACTCTGCTCTCTTGTAGATCACAGTTTCCAAGACTTGCTCAAAATCTTGTTTTAGCTAAAGCCTGTTTTAGAGGAAGCATCCTGCTTTGATTTGAAAACTCCTAGTGATGAAGAATCCATCCAAACTGTTCAAAATGTAATTACTTACTGTTTAAAGTGTGCCTTTTGCATTGAGCCTGAATTTGTTGTCTTTCAATATCCAGCTGTCAGATCTTTTGCCTCTTGTCTGCTAAACTGAAGTGCATGCTGTAATATTGCTGTTTTCAATGTAGGCATTTACAAATTGAACAAGTCCTTCTTCAGCTTTCTTTTTGAAAGTAACTGACTAAGCTCTCAAATCTTTTGAATCCCTTATTCATCTGTGGCACTCTTCTTTCGATCCTTCAAAATTATTTAAATGCATTTTTAATTGAAACACTAACATAACTAGTAAAACAAGATTGCCAATGGGGTCATACAGCATCAAATCCCACTGCTAATTGGCCTCATTTTTACAGCAGCCTTGGCCATGGCATCAGATCGCAAGTTAAATCATCCTTGGGCCTGCTGATTTTGCTGTTGGTGAATCCCTGTCCTCTGTGTATGTTTCCACACTCTATTGGATGCAGTTTGCAGCCAGAAAGCAAAACAAACTTCTTAAAGAAGACCAATTGCACTGATTAGTTACCTCTACTTCTCTGGCTGAAAACTTTTTCACCATTAGATTTTTAAAAACTAATTTTATGTTGTATTCTAGTTATTTAAAATAATATTAATGTTACAGTCAAGAACCAACTTTATAGCATTTTCAAAATAAGAGTAGAAGACAGCATTTAATAGAGCTCTGTATCAGCTCAGAAACCATGGCTGGAATGCATTTCACACCATCCAGTTTATTGTGTTTAATTCTGGCTTGATTTTGTGCCGTGTGGCACGTGTTAAACCATCAGAAGTATAAATATTATTCTGAAATCTTTCTCAGTGGTCTGAAATTAATGAAAATAGTATTAGTGGTCCAGAGAGCTTCTTGGTTAGCTTCTGTTAAATTTAAATCACAACTTATTCAAACTTGCTGACTTTAAAATGTTTAATAACCATTGTTTAAAATGTCCTGAATTACTTTTTGAAGTGGAAATCAAGCTGCAATCTTTATGCAAGAGGAATACATCTGGCTTTTTTTTTAATTGTTCAACAGAAAATTTTATGAAATGCTTTAAGTGTTCTGCACTGCAACAATATAATTTCCATCTTGAAATGGAGTGCTGCCAGCATAAAGATTTCTTCTGCAGCCTGTACATTTTAAGAAATGGAGCAAGTGGGCTTTTCAGGGCCAGAAAGAGTTTCATCAAATTCTTCATTGTTTTCTTCTTGTGATTAAGGTAATTGAGTTAGTTTAATGGAACTGGAATGCCTCTTACCAGGCCCACTTAGGTGATCTTGCCTTTTTCCACAGCAATAAGGGTGGGTTTTTTTTTTTAAGCCACTTATATTTAGCAGGAATAAGAAATCCAGTAACAGAAAACAAGACAGAAAACCAATTCTAATTTTTTTAATAGGTAAGACAGCTTGAAAACTTTGTGTTTTCAATGACAAACTCCCCTGTTTTTAGCATATGTGTTTTGGCTGGAAGCTTAGTGTCTTGTGACATTAGTCATAGTATTCATTTTTCAGTGAATCTCAAGCACTATGGAAATAGTCTGCTCTGTGGGGGTGGCAGATGTTATTCCACTTACCTTCATCTTCTTCTGGATTGTTTTGCATTGCCTGCACAGGAAGCAGAACCCCAGCTTTGATGAGTGGTTCCATCACATGCTGAAGAAGCAGAAGCTCTCATAGACAGCCAAAACTGCTCAATCATTTGAAGGAGGACAGTAATGGAGGACTCCTGAGTAAGTGGGGATAAAGCAGCATCTCCTGTGAAAACTGCTAACTCAATGTGTACAAATACCGTTTTTCACCATACCCCTAAAAATTCCAATTGAAAAAATACTAAGGGTGTTGTTTGATACAAAACATCACCAGATGGGCCTTGCTCAACATTTGCCAGAGACAGAGTTCAATGACTATTTTATGAGATGAGCCATGTTTCATGTGGAAAGTTGGAAGTATGAGTAGAGAGTAGGAAAGCTGTTTACCCAGAGTGAATGTTAACTATGCCTAGTGTTTTGTATTCTTTCTACATATTGTCTCCCACACAAATGGTAGTGCTGTACAACATGTCCAAACATGCTTGGAAGTCAGAATAGAATAGTATTCATCAAGTGAAATTGGCTCTCAGTGTTCAACCTATTACTGACCATGCTTACAGCATCCTTGAACAGTAGTGTTTTCTGAGTGAAAGCAGGTTCCTAACATCAATTGTTTGAGAAATGGCCAGAAGGAATTAGAGCAACATTTGTTACCACACTAGTTGTGCAAGGGAGGCAAGCCTGAGCTTGAAGATAGTAATCTAAATACTGAAATACCTCCAGATGTATAATGGGAGCTGCAGCAGCACAGATTGGAACAGAGCACAGCAGTGAACTGCACTGAGTGCTTGTGGTCTGCAGTGGCAATGTTTGGGTAGAGTTTGTTGTAGTTAGGTGATGCTGTTCAGAGCTGGGTGTTTGTGCACAGATACACCAATGGCCCTGACTAGTTTCTAGGAGTTTAAAACCAAGCTGGGCAGTCTGGACATGCACCTCAAAGCCAAAGCCTATGGGTCGATTTCTTTGAAAGGCTGGGATGCAAGGATAAAGCTTGCCTTTGTGTGTGTTACCCTGTAACATCTTTTCCACAGCCAAACTTAGAAGAGTGGTGTTAGGTGAAGCAGCATGATGAGTGGCCTCTGCCTGATCCTGAGGCCAGCTATGTTTTGGGAAGCTTTATTGAAGTTTCTAAGACATGCTTTTTTTTCAAATTCCATTGCCTCTTCAGCACCTAAACACCTGCCAGCCTGAGACTCTACAGCCATCTGATGTAAAAGGAGTTAGTTCATCAGTGAGCTTAGTTGGGTGAGAAACAGATGTATGCTAATAAAATAAAAATCCTGAAGTTCCGGGGGAAAGATTGATTACTCCCTGATATCACTTTTCCTGTTCCATGTCATTATAACATCTCTTTATACATGGGTGAACACTTCAAGAGGAATACCCTCATGCTTACTTCCTCTTACTGTTCTGGCACTTGGTTCAGTAACAACCAAGCTCTCTGTAGCACTGTAAAGATTCACTACTACCTCTTAAAAAATAATAACAGTAACAGGCCACTGCCTGCATCTCACGTGAGTGTGGGGATTGCCCCATTGTTTTCCACAGCTTAGCTCAGGCATGCTTTTGTAATTTATCACACCCTGTTCTGATGCAAGATCAGTCCTTAACACATCATTTTTCAATAAATCACAGAATTGTATGGGTTACTGCATCCATTTTGGGGCCCTTCAAAATAGAAGACTAAAAATAAGTCTCTATTTGTGTGAATTTTTTTCTGTTAGGCATTCATTTCTTCTTGGAGTCTTCTCATACATTTCCATGGCACCCAAGCTCCAGGTCAGAACTGCTCTAACCTGAACTCACATAATGGCACAAAATTGATATTGGCAATTGTGATCACACTTAATGTCCAACAAGTACCATTAGCACTAATATATTTAACATATGCTTCTGACCTGGTCTCTTTATTATTAAGTCAAAAAAGATCTTGATGTACATGTGATATTTATGACATGTTAATATCAGCTCTCAATCTTCTTTTAGTAATTGCTGTTGACGTTCAGTATTTCCTTGGCATGACAAAATGTTAATTTTAAATCATACACTATTGTCAAGATACTGTGATTTTCCATTCCTTTTCCACAGTCTGAACATCAGGTAAAAGATAAAATGAGAGAATTGAGTGAGGACTTGGTCTTTGAGGGGAAGAAAGTGGAAAAAGATGAAGTTAATTCCACAAAATTAATTTCATAAGTAGGTGGCAGCTGTTAGTAAAAGAGAGCAAAGGCAAAGAAAGAGAACAGAGAACCACAGATTTTTTCATGGATGCCTGAAAGTAAATTTTAAGGTAACCATACACACAGTGTCCTAAATCTATTTTCCAGGTTTCATTTTAAAATTTGAACACTGTGTTTTTAACAGCAAAGATTGTTTTTTTCCTGTTTGATCTAGATGTATAAGATGAAATGTATCTTGGTGGTGGAGACTTGCTTCTTTCCTGGAGTTCTTGCTCTTCTCTCCTTCTCTTTCTTCCAGCCAAAATGTATGCTGTAAACTTAAATTTGTAGCTTTAGTTCTACAACTTGCACCCACCTCAAAAGCACCTGGCAACAGCATTCCTACTGATGTATGAAATACTTGAAACAATAGCAAACAGTTGGAACTGAGATGTCCCCAAGCTCTGTTCCTTGTCTCACCTTAGAGAAGGCACTTTGATCTTCTCAGCTGTAAAATGGGAAAAGCAATACTTGTTCCCTATCATGAAGTCCTTTAAGCCTCTTGTGTAAGAATTGCAATGTTGGTATTTATTACAAGCCATGGCTGTGGGCTGTCATGGGTCTGATGCTGGATTTTGTAAAGGCTGAGCATCTGTGAGATTATACTAACCTATTTTATTTCACCTTAATAAATTAAACTATATACTCATTGGATTAATTTCCCCTAATGTAATTCCACAACTGAGTATAGAGACTGGCTCCTTATGGTTTGAAAAACCATGAGCAGAATGAGTATAGGGGACTAAAATCTACTTCTGTTCCTATCCAGGGAATTTTTATATCTTACGGTTGAGAAGACTAGGGGAATGGAGAAAGTGTTAGCTGGCTGCAGTGAAGGCACAAAAAGATCCTTTTTGTGGTGTAAGCAGACATCTGTCTTGCCCCCACTCCTGTATTAATATACACCCATGTATGAAATTTTCCTCTCCAACATGTAAACCTGTTCATCTAACTGTAGTAATGCAAGGTGTGAAACTAGGGTCAAAAGCCTGGAGGCTTATCAAATGTCACGTTTCTGTATCTGAAAAGTTACACTATTGGAAACCAGGAAAATACCTTTATGCGTTCCTGGAAGATACTAAGGATTGCGGTGTGCCCAACAAAACTGAGTAATGCAGGAGTAAAATGAAGGGTGTGACCAGTGTGAGCATCGCACCTGGAGTTATGTCACTAATGTCTATGCTTGAAGAATATACTTGAATCTGGTTTTCCTGGACTGAGCTACAGTGCTCTGCATCTAGTAGGACTATTTTCTTTATTGTCTCTTAATCCATGGAGCTTCTGCCTGCTTTCTTGTGTGTATTTACAAAGTTCACACAATTTTATTGGGGAGACATTGGGATTTGTTAAAGCCCAAAGTAGAAAAGATCAGAACATAGGATTTGCAAGGGCTGACTTTCGAGATAGAATGAGGATGTATATTTCTCTCAGAAGGCTTGTAATCTGTACTACTGTGTTAATGACTTAAATTTTTGTATGCCTTGTAGAAACTTTAGGGGCACAGTTTTGCTATTTGTGCACCTATATAATCCAAGTGTTTGAGAATTCCTCCAAGAATTTATATTTTTTAAAAGATTTGACACTTTGCTAGCTCACTGCAAAAGGTTCACTTTCTCTAATGTAGTGCTGGAGAATTCTGACTTCCAGAGTAATGATTCTAATGCCTCAGGAACTTCCTATGGGAGTAAAAATCCGTTGAGCTTCCTGACACCCCGACCTAAATGTAAACTTTAATTTTAGGCTTTTGCTGTAAACTTAAATTATGTATTAGTTACATTTCCACTAGGGTTTCAGTAAGTAAATTTTATCAAACAAGTATAAAAAGGTCATTCTAGTTGATTCATAAATAATAATAGCTGAGTTAATGAAATGTCTACTTTCTCCTCTTTGGTACTTCTCAAATACTGTGAAGGTCTCCCAGTCCTTCCACATAAATCTTTTCTATGTGACCTGCTATGTTTTATCAATTTTTCTTCCCTGTATTAGGTTTGGATGGAGGGGGAGTTGGAGCAAGAGTTAAGAAGAAAAAGAAAGAATATCATAAATGTATGTCAGCATTCAAAAGTGATCTTATATCTATTATGACATCTAAGTTTGCATGTATTTATGTAACTACTCTATTTAAGAATCATGACATTTCCAGAAGTTCTTTATTTCTACAAACTGTATGAAGGCTGTGTTTCAGAAAGCTAACATACCTAACTGTTCATTTTAAGGTTAAAAAAAATGAAATAGAAATATAAACACGTTTTCTTCAGTTTACATATACACAGAAGTATCATAGTGAAATGCTGAGAAATACCATTGCAATTCATCACTTAACAGAAGACTACTTTAGAGACATAGAGTGGTGAAGTTCTCTGCCATCATGTCAATCTTTACTGTGGGAAATGCTTTTTTGTAGCATTTACAAAGAGAAGCCACATGGGAATCACATGCTCTAGTCCCATGCTTCTAAAGTGAAGGCAAAAACACTGCTTTGTGCTTCTTTCAACACAGATCACCTATGTATAATTACTTTGTTTGCACAACTCTTTGTATTTCATGTTATGTCTCTTGAATAAAGCACTGTTACTAAGAAATATTTTGAACCCAGCTGAGGTGGCAAGAAGTGCAATGCAGAAAAGCAAAGAATCATAATAATATAAATAAATCCCAGGTGATTATGACCAGTATCTAGTTCCTCTTGGCTTAAGCTTGAGCAAATGCCTAGGTAAAAAGTGGGAGCCTCTCTGGTTTTTTTTTCCTTACTGTTTCCCAGCAACAGGCAGCAGTTCCCTCTTGACTGTGCTTTACCCTGTTCACTTCTGCAGCTTCCTAGATGTGAAGATTTCAGCTTCTCTTATTCTAACTAACCTTATTCTACAGGCTGACAGTGAAATAACTACTGTTTGGAAGTATTTCAAGAAACATTAACATGTAATTTCCTTTTCTTAAATTGAACTCCTATTTCTAGTTGATGCTTGTTTATCCAACAAGAATTATTTCTCCCACTCTCCAAAATACATGGATGTTTGCCACATTTTCCACACATCCACTTTGGCTGCAGTTACCCAAGCTAGGCAAATTTTTTTCTCCCCTTAAAAATCCATTTCTCTGTTTCTTAATCATGCATGGCTTTTTTGTGGACTCTGTATGGTTTGACTAATGAAGGCAAAGTTGAATATAATAGTCCATGTCTTTAGTTCATGAGAGCACAGTGGAAAAGGTTTATTGTTGTTTGTTTGTTTTTTGTTTGTTTGTTTTTGCTTCAAGTTCAGCAGCAGCCTGAAATGCTGCCATCTTGTTTTGAAGGCTCATATTGAGTTTGTCTATCATGCTTATAATTTGTAGGCTGTGCTGGCACACTCCTTCAAATATTCCACACTTTTCTACTCTTTTCCCATCAACATAATGAATATCCTAGTGAGCTCCCACTGAAATTCATCCTTTCCCTGCAGATGCCAGTAGCTGATTGGATGATGCTGAAAAACTTTTAGCCAAGTTAGTTCATATGGAGTCATCAGTACACAAAGCCAAAAAGAGACTGTCAAAGGGAGAGTTGTGGTGGTTATCACCAGTCTGACTACAGAATTTCTTCTACTTCAAATCCAGAGCTGTTAGAAAGCTTGTTTGTTGCATGAAAGATCCTAGTATGAGTTAAGGGTGTTTAGTGTTCTGTTGGCAGCTTGTACAGTCACCTTTCTTTCTGAGCTGATGGAATCTCTTGCTATAGGACATTGGTTCTGCCCAGACTGACTGTGCCTGCCAACTCTATTGATTATATAGACAAATTTCTGAAACACCTGACTAGTCTGGAGCAATGGAGTGATCTGAGGTGACAGTGGGTTGAATTCATATACTTGGAAAACCTGGGAGCCAAAACCTGAGTCTTATAGTTTGATTTGACATTTCAACTGGACCTTTGTTTCCAGAAGCTATTGAAGATATTGAAGTCTCCGTGAACTCTCCATGAACTCTAACACTGATAGCCTGTTGACACCTTTTGCTTTCTGCAGTCACTCCTTTGATTTCCTTGTGCCATCTTTCATGGCTTCATATTCACAAACTGGCTTATTTCCTTGGGTGGTCAGTGACAATGGAAATATAAAAGAAGGCAGCTAAAGCATTCATAAAATTGCAGTCTAGTGCATACTAGTTTAGAGACATGGTTAGATGAGTCCCAAAGAGGTTTTTTTTACACTTCATACTGTGACTTGAAGAGTGAAAGAATAATTCTTTGCCTTGACAATAACACTTCCAAAATCTCAGTCAAATTTTTTTCAGTTTAATAAACTTGGATTAGTCAGGTCTTTTCAAATAAATCCATCTCACTGAGTGTTACAGGTGTCCTCGGGAGCAGAAAATCATGGTATCCATATATGCTACTGGGAGGACCTGGGAAGTCTTCAGTATTGTATAAACCACTCTTATTTAACTAAGCACTGTATATTTTGAGAGAACATCTTGGAACAGACTTGAATATCAAACTCAGTGAAGATTAGTAAAGAGCTAAGTAGTTCAGTAGAGAGACAGGTTCTCCAAGTGTTCAAGGTACTGCTATTGCTCAAAATATTGATCTTGGCTCCGTATAAAACTTTAGACCCATTGTATAGATATAGAATTTCTAACATTACCATTGAGCTTGACCTTCATTTACTAAATGATAACTTCTCTTTTAGGTAATGTTATTTATAAGTTCTTCTCAAAGCATCTTTCTCAGTATCTGGACTTTGTGGACCTGTTTGACATTGGCAGTTCACTTTTAAATCTACTGCTTATGTTATACTGGTCAGTGATTTGCTTCCAGCAATCATAAACCATTAGAGGTCCTGGTTGATGATGCTGGATTTTTTTTTTTCCTGTCACTGACCATAAAGCTCATCTGTGTCTGAAGTGGCTCTGGATGATAACATCATTCCTTGATAACAGTCTCTGTGACAAGGCTGCATTCAGCAGCTGCTTATTAACTCCTAGGACAACCTGAAGTGGGTCCACTGTGTTAACCCCTTTTCCCAGTAAGTATATAAGATTCTTAAAGGTGTAGCTGTGGCAAACCAGTCTATATTTTCAGCAGTCTATATTCATACATAGGTTCATGTTTTCATCTTTTTTTATCCAGCACAAGCAGCTGAAAGACCTGTAATCTAATGGAAATTTTCCAGTCAGGCACGATAACAATTATGGGAATCTGGGAATGGTTGGTGGTAAAGATATAATGAGCAAAACAGCTGGGATACATGTCAGAGGCTGTGCATTCCCCTCAGCTGATGGATGTGCAGTGATCACAGGAAATCCAAGTTGATAACTATTCAAGATCAAGGTAGATACAATAGCAGTATTTAGAAAATCAATAGCAGACAAATGAAACTTTCCTGTCCCTGTTAATCACAAGGTGACCTTTCTCTTTCATATGCAGAGCTTGCTATTGCCATCTGCTGCTTTACGCGTTTTGAAGAAAACTGATCAACATGCTCCATTTTCTTTAAGTGATTGCTATTCTGTAACTATCATTAAGGTGTCTGACAACATATTAAATGAAGCACTGTGCAGTGTATGACACAGGTACTTTAGAACTTGGGGTTTTTATGTTAACACCTGGGGAGGCTAGATCCTGGCTCCAGAAGCCTTAAGAGACATGGGACTGGCCTGCCTGAGCTCTGACATCACTTCCCAGCTAAATTCAGTTGGACAACCAATGCAAACACTTCTTTGGTGTGATGAAGACAAGGCTGCTGGCTGAACAGCTCGATAAGATGACCGAAACACTAATTGGTCTATATTTGCTGACTTTTGATGTAATCTCCAAGGACTCCTTATTCCCCTGGCTTTCTGGAAAAGAGCTAGAAAAGTATATATGGACATGTAGTTATTAGAAAACATCTTACTGTTCTTTAATATGTCTTTCCATTAGTTATATATATAGAAGGGCACAGAGACTTGACATATGCTTTAAATTTTCTTCTCCTTTTATTTATATTGCACAAGTAGGTAATTGCTCTACTCCAACATGATAGTTCTGGCTAATCTTTAAATAACTTCAATAGAACAGTATGGAGTCTGCCATTGCTACCTATGATGTCTACACATGACCCTCCTGCTTATAACACATCACTTGCTGCTCAGTAGAGAAAAACCCTATTGGCCCTGCTGGGCTGTGAGGGTTTTTTGTGCAGAAAGTGATTAGCAATGAGTTTTCTCAGTCTGGGCTTTCTTTGTGTCAACAATCCATTAAGATAACTTGAATTCTGTTGTCCTGCCTCCTACCACCTGGTGGCTCCCAGTGCCTCACCCCTACCAACACCAAATCACTTCTGCTCTCACAGGAACTGCTTTCGCTGATTGCTCTTTTCTAACTTTTAAACATAGATGCCCCGGGCTCTGACCTCAGCTTTTCTTTCTCTCAGTTCAGGACTGCCTGTCCTCCTTCAGCTATATCTTCTTACAGTTAATGAGTCTCCTCATCCATTTATTCTGTCTCCTTGCATGTATTTTTAGACTGTGATAATCTCCCTTATTTCCTAAGCAAGACAAATGCTGTTTTGCATTATCTTTTCACATATATTCCCTGTAACTTATTACTTGAGACTCTCCATGTTTTAACTCTATATCTTTTGAGGATATCCAATGAAGACCTTTTGCATGCAGGCCTTGAGGGCTGCCCAATAATGTATTATGAAGAGGAAAACTATCAACTTCTTATTTTGTATGAGATTCTTACTATACTTAAGAACATACTTCTTCCAGTTTACTTCACAGTTTCATCACCTAATTTGCTCCATATTGCCATTGCAAAGAACTCTGAGACAGTGGATTTAGCACAATTTTTCCAAGTAGCCACACTTGAAATAGACAAGCCTCTAAGCAAAGGTCTATATTTTTTCTGCAAGCTCTTAAGCAACAGAGAGCTTTTACTTCAGTCACAAGCATTATCAGAAAAGAAATTATGCTCATCGGATTTTCTAAAGCCAGAGAACCCTTTTATTTTAAAAAACATTTATAAATATTTAGACATTGTCAAAAGAAATCACGTTCCAAAATATATTTGCTAATGCAGCTGATATCTAATAAAATGCGAATAATAAACAAAAGCTTTCTAAGCATAGAAAATTAAAAGCTTTTATTATTCATCCATATGAAATTTTAGAGCTGTTGAATAGGTTTGAATTTATTGAAATCATAAAATATATGACATTGCCATTGAGCTCAGCCTTCACTTAGTTCAATCATAACTGAGAGCAAGGATTCTGCTCACAGCTTTTGAGGCCTGGTGTGTTTTCTTGCCAAGGATTTCTGTAAGCAGACGCACAGGTATGACAGGGAAGGGATGTCAGGGCAGATGGATAATTAAAGAGCTGTTCCCAATTTTTACCACTACTCTACCCCAGACTGGGCAGGCCATGCAAGCCAATATATAGAGTCAGTCTAATGTTACATTTTTATAGCTTTTTGTCCCTGAGGATCATCATTATAATGGCTGTATCCATCTCAAAGTCCTGCCATTACTGCTGAAATCCAGTAGTTTGCTGCAGAGGAACCATTTATCTGCACAAAATGGCGATGCAAAAATTTACAGCCAGAAACATGAGTGTCAGATAAAACAAACAATTGTGCAGAACTGTGTTACAGCTACTCAAGCTGAGATCTCTCTCTGCTTCAGCAAGATCCAAGGCTTGGTGGAGAAGGCAGACAGCTGTGATTCTGACACAGGGGCCAGACATCATCCAAAACTGGCATGAAGAGGCAACAGGCTTCATGGACAACTAATCCTGTCGTGCTGCCTGGGGACTGTCCTTGCAGAATGGCCCACTGAAACTCTGACTTGGTTGTGCCCTTCTCAGCATGCAGCCCCAAGAAGCTCATAGCCTGAGGCAGTGTGGCAGCAGGCACCCAGTGCTGTGAACTGCCTGAAACTGCAGTATCAATCAAATGCCAAAAGCAGAGGGTGTACCTGTCAAACCATAATTTCTGCTGATGTGAGGAAGCTCCTGTCTGAAATTTTGGGAGCTTGTTGCCTTTAGACATATACAAAAAAGGAGTTGCATCAACCAGTCTGTGAAATAAGAATAATTCTGGGAACCCTTCCAAGGTGAGGTGTATAGCACAAGGTGCTGGCTCCAGTTCCAGAGACAAGGTGACTGTCTGCTCACCTTGATGCCACTGTGCCAATACGGAATAATTTACATCAAGATGCTGTTTGTGGGTGACGATAATAGCTCAGTTTTCCTGTAGGTTTCAATGGAGGTTGATAGTGTAATTTTAAAATAGAAATTAGAATGGGTCTGCAAGTTGTTTATTAGATCCATTTTTAGATTGGTAATTACAATAAAGTAGGAAGGGTGAAGGACATATCCAAAGTCGTATGATGAATTACTGGCAAAGCCAATAGACCAATCCTGTTTCCTTCAATATGTCCATGTGTATGCTGTAACAAATGCAGAGAGACAGCTAATGAACTGTCAAAAAGCACAATACATCTCACATAAAAAACAGAACACTTTTTATTGTTCACTGTTGGTGAAAATACAGAATATTGCACATGGAAACAGCAGTGCATTCATGCTAGCACACATAATGTGGAAGGACATATATATCCTATGTTTTAATTATCCAACTAAGGGTTTTTACATTATACTTTCATAGTTATTCTTCTCATCACAATAGACTTTGTTACTGATACAAATGTGTATGCAAGTGAGAAGCAGCGAAAGATGCTTACAAAGCTTGTAGGAATGAGTGCCTCTCTTCTGGCTCATGAGAAACACAAGGATGAAAGTAGGTTCATTTCCCTACCTAGGATGAACTGAGAGCAATTCTGAGGAAGAAATGACATTTTTCACGGCTTGACAGCATACTCCCCAGCCTATTAAATAGAAGCAATGGATTCCTATTCAGCCAGCACAGGATAATGCAGTTTGCCAAAACAGAGGGTTCTTGTTGCAGCTGCTGGGGAATTCAGTGCTATGATCCTGGTAGAGATGTCATGGTATCCTTTCTTAAGGCACCTATTAGCATAGGATCTCAGCACTGATCTCATGGGCTGTTGCAGTGGCTAGAAAACAACTGACACATTAGACTGATTAATCCCTGTAGTAATTCCATTAACCTCCTTAATGGAGTTATAACATGGATGAATTTACCCCTCTGCAGCAATGCAAGAGGGAATTGCCCTGTGGAGCCTATAAATGTGGTGTGGCAGGGATGTCTGAGGTAAACATTTGTCTGTTTCTTTTAGTGCAAAGGGAAGTGTCCTGACCGACTGGGAAACCTCCCTGTCTTCTGGGATTTTGAACTCTTCACAGCACTAATGGTGCAGGTGCTCCCAGTGACATGGTGATTCATCAGGGCTCAGATACATCATCAGGACGCTTGGCACCCTTCTGGCAGCTTGCTGTGTGTCCACACTTCCCCCTCACAGGCACACATAGGCTGCCTCACCAGCAAGCTTCTCAAACACAGCCTTTTCATTCACCTCTGCAATTTCTTCTCCTTGTGCCTCCATTTGATCATGATTTATCTGCTTGCTGCTCCCTGTCAGAAGGGCAGCTTCGCCTGTGTCACTGGGCAAAGGATTGCTAAAAATAAGTTGCAGTCCTGATGTATCATTGCATAGGAAGCAGATGAAGGACAGAAATGAGAAATTCTGAATTTTGCTGTATTTTCCTCCTAATTTTCTAGCCAGTGGAGAGCTTTACCTGCTGTATAGCCTGCTCCTGCTCCCAGGGCAGCTTGATTGCATTGCAGTTCTGTCATTAAAGGCTTTTCTGTGCTGTGACGATAACTCAAGAACATAACAGCCAAAAAGGCACCTGTAAAACTTTCCCAAGGAACAGACACCGTACAGTCTACCGCAACAGCCCTGGCTTTCTGGAAACTCCTACTGCCATTTGTTAGAGACTATGTAGGGTAGCTACTGGAGCTGGAGGCTGGAGGAATCAGGCTGGAAGCCACAGGAGGGTCTGACTAAGTTTTCTGCTAGTTCAAATACTGTTGCCACTTTCACAGGTGCAGTGATGTGACTACTAAGCTGCAGTACCTCTTCATCTACATGGTCTGTGATCTCCTTGTTAATATGCTAAATTTATTCCCTTTGATAGCCAGTCCTTTCCTCTATAGAGGCCGCAATCCCAAGAGATGGAGTAGTCCAGCTCTTTAGTGATTCAGGAGACAGTGGGAGAGAACAGGGTAGGTGTTGTGTGCATGGAATACACACACATGCCCGAGGATTTTATTTCTCTTTCTGACTGCGGTGGTCACATCCCACGTTTCGCACAGGGATGAGAAGTCCAAGCAGCCACCTCTTGCCAAAGACCTCCTGCAGGTTCTCCCTCCAGGGCCGGACTCGTACCACCATCCCTTTCCGCACCTGGTACCGTGTCTGCCCACGCAGGATCAGCAGCATCTGGTGGCAGCAGAAGCCAGCACAGGCCAGTCCAATCCCAAGCCAGAGGTAGAGCATGAGGATGACAAACATCTCAGAGCTAAGGAGAGCTCCTGCAGACCGAGTCCAGGAGGTAGGGAGGACAACAAAAAAAAGGGTTTAGACACACCTCACATGCCACTGTAGCACTCAGGCTCAAGAATCAGCAAGCTGTCTCTATTCTTTGGCCACAAGAGGGGAGTTAGAAGCAAGACAGGCTGGTTGCTCTAACTGAGTAAAAATGTTTCCTTTGTAGCATCTGATGCAATGGACCTTGCAGGGGAAATACTATAATAATAATAATAATAATAATGGTCTCCATATTCTTCTCCCTTCATTTTTAATCCAAGAATCTAGATTATAGAGTAAAATTCAGCCATAAGTAAAGCATGTCTATAGGATTTCAGGAGTATTTTGAAGTATGGTTAATGCAACTACCTGCTCATCACACTGAACGTAAGATTTCTAGGTTCCTTTGGAAAACAGATGTGAGTCCTACAGCATGGAGATTCTTCCTGAAGCCTTACTGTGTGCATTAATAGTAGGCAGAAAGATGTGGGATTTCTCTCTCTCTCACTCTCTCTCTATATATATAGTATATATACATAAAATATGTTTAAAAAAATTAGTAATGGCTATTCTGTCATTGAGTAAAGGCAGTTTTCATATGAATGCAAGAAACAGAAAACTTTCCAAACTCCAATCCAAATTCTCTTTTTAAACCTGATAGAATACTCAAAATATTTTGTAGGTCTGAAGCTTCTAATTCAACAGTTTTTGTTGTATACATTTGTGCTGAATATATTTAAATAAAAATATTCTGTGAACCCTTTCGTCTACAATGATTTTTTAACTCCTAGAAAATATTAGTATAATAGCAGGTATCATTGAATGACCTTTAAGTGTGCAAGCAGATCTAAACCCATTAAAATAACACTCTCTATGTGTGCACATGAATGGGTACACACATGTTTCTGTATATCAGCATATTATTAAACAAAGGTATATTATTTACACAGGCACACAAAGAAAATTGGATGTGTGTCCATTCTGGTTTAAAAAGCTAATACCTCCTCATCGGTTCCTGAAAGGTTTAAAAATGATAAAGCTCTCACATGCTCACATCCCTCTGGAAGACCATGAGGCAGACAGTCTCAGGCAGGTGAAAGCTCTGGTCACTCTAAGACCCTTCAAGAGCAATCCTGACAGAGCAGGGATTACACGGACAGCAGAGGTGTGCTGCCTTAAACAAGTACCTGGTTGCTTCAGGTTTTAAGTTAAATTCAGGAGTGTCTGGCTAAGTGTGTCTTTCTTCTCTTATACAGAAGGCTGGATTAGACGGTGTTATCTGGTTTTGCAGTCTCTGAATCCCAGCTTCTCCAGCTGGCAGTGCTGTGAGGTGTTGGTGCTGACCCACGACCATCACGTCAAACTTCGCTCTCAGCTACCAGGCCCCTGTGAGGATGATTTGTAAGGACACTGACTACAGCCTTGAGCTTTCAGAGATTGTCCTTACTTGAAAAAAGGCACTGGAGTAATTTGGTTTCCTTCCTAAATGCAGTGTTATCTTTCCCTTCTCATTAGATCCCATTCAGCTCAGTGGGCTTCATATGCAATACAGCAAGGGAGGAGCAAGCCCTGTAGGATGATGACAAATCCTCATACCAATTCTGTTGGATTAACTTAACCTATCAGGTAGAAAGCCCCGAGCTAAATGTGGGCTTCTCTCTCCCTTTTTTGCTGGAGCAGAGTGTGACAGACGTTTGTTCTTTCCTACAGCTGATATTAAGATGGGATATAGAGAAAGACAGCTGTTTTCTTTAAAGCCTTTGCAAAGTGTCTGTAAGCTTTATTTTGATGAGCTGCTGAAATTCACCATAAAGTAAGTAATTACCCTTGTTTCCCATTGCAAAGATCAAGCATCTCTGAGCCTTGCTTTCCAGATACATGTTTTCTTTTAACCTTTTATCCAGGTTACCAACATAAAACATTTTCTATAGTTTTTTTTTTTTTGTGGATCCAACCTGACCTGCATTTACAAAAGTAATCTCATTTTGTACCTCATCACCACAGTTCATTCTAGTTGCAGATTCACTTTTGCTCTAACTGACCTGGTGTGATCTCAGGCTTATTGCCATATTTTATCTATGCCAGAAAGGCTGAATCTCAGGCTGAAATTGTAGACTCTGGGTCAGATCCTAAAATGTGTATGAGCACAGTCTGGGCAGAACAAGCCAACTGAAAATTTTCCTATCATGAAAGCAATAAATTCTTCTTTTTTAGCATAAGACCAGCAGATGCACCTGTCATCCCCCTTTACTCCTCTTCCAGTGCAGAGGCCATGCTGGAGAAGAAGAAAGGACAAGTTTTTCCATGCTATAGTAAGGCTCTGTTTGGATCCTACAACAACGTTTAAGTAATAGTTATGTTAGCTGAAAAACACTGGTTGGAGAACCCTTCCAGGTAACTATTCCAGCTACGTTTTTCCTTCTTGAAATGGAAGTTAAATGTCCTGGTAGAAACCCAGTAGGCCTTTCCTGTCATTCAACCAAGATGCCACATGCCAACATACTGCTGTATGAGGCAGCAGTTCTCAGCCCAAATGAGCTGGAGGTTGGGTGGTAGCTGCTGGGAGCTGCTGCCTCTCAAGGGTGTTCTGAGCCCAGCTTCCAGCCCTGCACCCAGCCCTGTTGTGTTCCACTTAAACACAGCCCACATGCTGTCTCTGGCACTGCAGTTGCTAACACCAGAGCTGAGGCACTTCAGTGGCTCTTCAAACATATGCCGGGGCCAAGCTCAGTGCAGATGTGCCCACAGAGTCAGAGAGAGAGAACTAATTCCTTGATAATCTCCTCCCACATCCCTGCTCCCTTTCCCAGGCTGCTGTGCTGAGCAGAGCTTAGGCACAGGGGAATATAATTCCCAGTGTTTTTAATGCTGGTGAAGATTGTGCAACATTATTAAAAAAACTCTTCCACTTGGAAAAATTACTCCATAAAAATGCCATGGTAGGATTTTGTGTTTATTGTCTCTCAGTGATTACCATGAAAAATCTCCTAATTTGCCGAGTAGAGAGATACTTGTTTGTTTTCAGATGGCAACACTGCAAACCCAGCCTAGAATCTGAAAAGCAATCTGGGACCTCTCTGGCTCCTGTATCCCCAGCAGCAGAGATTCCACACTCAGATCATAACCAACAATTCTGGGGAGAGTGCATGAACAAGAACAGATTTCCAGGCCCTTTCTACAGAGCTCAGCTAAATCTGCAAAGCTGAAATATATGGGATAACTATTTTACTCTAACAAAAGCTGATCTAAATGTGAGAGGTATGACTTGCATGGGGGGGGGGAAATGGCATTTTTTCTGCAGTCACTTGCAGGGCAGAATAACATTCCAGGCTGTCTGTGTAGTACCTCCTCTGAGACCTGGTTTTATATAGCTCTTGCATTTGGACAGAGAAAGGGTTGTGAGTGGAGAGTTTGAAGGTGTGTTGAAAGGCAAGGCTGGAAGAGCAGAGGAAGAGTCATGGGAGCACAATCAGGAAGGGGAATCATAGAATCATAGGATTGCTCAGGCTGGAAAAGACCTTCAAGATCATCAAGTCCAGCCTTATCCTAACCCTATTATACTATTCCTGATGACCCACCACTAAACCATGTCCCCAGGCACCACATCCAGGCAATTTTTAAACACATTCAGGGATGAAGACTCAAACACCTCACTGGGGAGCCTGTTACAGTGCTTAACAACCCTTTCTGTAAAGAACTTTCTCCTGATATCCAACCTAAATTTCTCCTGACACAACTTGAAGCCATTTCCCTTGTCCTGTCACCTGTCACCAGTGAGAAGAGACCAACCCGACTCTCACTACAACCTCCTTTAAGGTATTTGTAAAGAGTGATAGGGTCTCCCTTCAGCTTCCTTTTCCCCAGACTATGTAGCCTCAATCTCCTCAGTTGCTTCTCACAAGGGATGTTTTCCAAACCCCTCATCAGCTTTGTTGCCCTTTTTTGGACTTTCTCCAACAACTCAATGTCCTTGTTGTATTGAGATGCCCAAGCCTGAATACTGTACTTGAGGTGGGCAGTAGTGCCAAGTATACCAGTGCCGAGTACAGGGGCAGTATTACTTCCCTAGTCCTGCTAGTCACACAATTTCTGATACAAGCCATTGGCCTTCTTGGCCACCTGGGCACATTGCTGGCTCATATTCAGCTGCCTGTCAATCAAGGGAAGGATAAGGGTTGTGGAGATGTATGGAAAGGCAGGGAGAAATGTAAAGGGGAGAAGCAGAAGGAAGGGTAAGGGATGGGAGCAATGAGAAAGAGAAATTTGCTTTTGCTGTGGAGCTCTTGCAAAGAGCAGGCAAAAAGAATCTCCCCTGATTCTCTGTGGACCTGTGTCCCAGACTGAGGTCACAAGAGAAGTGGCTAATCATGTTGCAATAACCCCTCTCTTGGTTTCTGTTGCCTGAGCCCCAGTTCTCCTGTGCTGGAAGGATGGCAAGATCTCAGTCAGTTTGTGCTGTGAGGAAGCAGGAGGTGGATGAGACTAGAGGGTGTGAATGGATCTGGATGAAGAGACTATTTCTGCTGGTCTACAGGGAAACTGTGGACACGTAGGATATGAAAACCTACAGATGCTCCAACTGCCTGTAGGACAGGCAAAAGATTTTCCTCACAAGGAGTGTACAAGGAGTGAAATCTACCTGCTCTGTCAAATTGCAACACACTCTTGGCATGACAGGTAGCCCTTGTCTACATAACCCCAAGCTTGTTACGAGGCATTTAGCAGAGCCTGATGCATAAGGAATCGGGCTGTCGCTGTAACTTGGAGTGCATTCCAGCCTCTATTTCAGGTGAAACAAAGTCCTTTGAGAGACTAAAGGGATTTTGTTCAACACAGCCAATTCTCCCTCTTTCCCATTTCCATTTCTTCCCATTTCACTATTGCCTCCCACAAACAGCTATCTGGGGAAGATCATGTCACCCACAATCACAGGAGCCCTAGAGGAGAAAGACGTTCCTCATCTCTGAGGAGGAATCCTTACCTGAGAAGAATTGGCTGATGGAGTGAGGCAGAAGAGTGAGGAAGGCCAGCGGGTTCTCAAAGGACATGGAGAGTGCAGCAGAAATGTAAGCCATGCCTGCTACCAGGGAGCTGAGGCAAGCCAGGGAGGTGTAGAGGCAGAACATGATGAAGTTTCGCATGTTCCTGCTCCCAATGCAGTTCCCTGTGAAGAAACAGTGGTGGTCATGCCTCTGAGTGACTCTGGAACACAGTCTACAGAAGTGGGTGCTGGGCAAGGCTGAGCCAGGGGACCTGCTTCCATCCAGCCAGTCTGACACCACTTCAGCACCTTCGCCCAAGTTTAAGCCCTTGCCCAAGTCCTCTGGGGAGTTCTGGATCACAAGGATGTAGTTGCCCAGGGCATTAGCTGAGAGGAAGAGGAAGAGGGCCCCATGCAGCAGAGCAGGAGAGAGAAGTGGGGTTGTGGAAGGGTCTCTGAACATGCTGGGGATGAAGAGAAAGATCTGGAGGACGAAGGTCACTAGGGAGATGCACAAGAAGTAGGCTGGAGCGACAATATTGAGCAACCTAAGAATTAGCATTGCGGATTACGTTCCTGCAGGGGAAAGCAAGGAGAGAAAGAACATCACCGCTCCGACTGCACACTTCATCCTTCCATTTCCTGCCGGGTCCCGGCCCCTCTGCCTCCGGGAAGTGCCCTTCGGGGGCCGCTCTCCCTCGCCGCCTCCCCTCGTCCCCGGCCGGGCAGGGGCAAAGGGACAACCCTTGGGAGCGACCGCTTCCCGACTCCCGGAAGAGGCACCCCGGCCCCGGCGTCTGCCTCCAAGGAACTTGCAGCGGCGATGCCCCCGGAGGGGCCGCGGAGGCTGGAGGGGAGAGCCGGCTCCCGCGGTGTGCCGGCGATGTGGGCACCGCTCTCTGCTCGCCTAGCTGAGTCTGTCTGCCAGGCAGGGTCAGTTTTGGTATTGCATGAGAGGAAAAGAAGGTGGTGCTGGAGGAGGGGGGAGTGAATCGAAAGCAGGGAGGGGAAGGGGGGGGGGGGGAGGAGGAGACGGGGAGGGGGGAGAGGTTGCTCTAATCCACTGCAATACGGATCAAATCCACTGCTCTAATTTATCCTTTAATGCCACGGATCTACAGATTGCCTTTATGACCGCTGCCCTGCTCTGCAGGAAATTACAAAATGCACAAAACAGCTGGTCAAGTGCTGTCCGGATGCAACCTGCGGAGCTGGGCTACCGAGTCGGGGCGGCCCCTCACCCGCAGCCACGGCTCCGGCTGGGGACGGAGCATCTCTGCTGGCTTGGAGGGCACCCCTGGCCCAGAGGTTCAGCCTGCATAGCCAGGTCACAGGAAAGCCCGGGACACCGAACCGAACGGGGAGCTAAGCTGGGTGGTGGTATAGGTACCCCGACACCCCGAGCACTCCCAGGGGATCCCCAGTGCTGCCGTGTCTGCAGACACCCGCCGGCCCCGGGGGGCTCGGGCTCGCCTCAGCCCCGCAGCGCTGGGGGCTGCACCTTCACCCCGCAAACCCCTTCTCCCTGGGCTTCTCGGGATGCAGCCCGGTACCGCCTTGTCTGGCGCCGGTGGAGCCGCCGCTCTCGTCCGCCGCGGCAGAAGCTCCCGGCCATGCCGAGACTCCCCCGGCACCCGAGCCGCAGCACAGACCGGCGTCTCCCCGATCCTCTCCCCTCCTGCTTTTTTTCTGTGTCTCTCAGTTTGGCCTTGTCGCTTGTCCCTCCTCTCTATGACCCTGCCCTGTGTCTGTATGTCTCCTGCCCTGACTCCTCTCCCTGTCCGTATGCTTTTCAGCCTTAGTCCTCTGTCTCCCTCTCCGTTTCTCTCTCTGTCTCCCTCCTCAGTCTTGTTCTTGTCCAGTGCTCTCCTTTCCCCGTCTCTGACCGTCTCTGGTCGCTTCCCCTGCCCGTGTCCCTGCCAGTGTCTCTGCCCCGTCCCTCTCCCAGTCCCTGCCCATGTCCCTGCTATTGCCCGTGTTCCCTCCCCTGTCACTTGCCCCGCTCGTGTCTCTGTGTCCCCGTTGCTATCCCTGCTCGTGTTCCCGTTGGCCTTGTCCCTGCCCCTGCCTCTGCCCCGGCCCTGTCACTGCCGGATCTGTTCCTTCAGCACCACCCAGAGCTGTCCCTTCAGAACCCGCACCTCCTGCGGGTCCCTCCGCCTCATTCCGAGCACGACCCTGAGTCCTGGGGAGAATAAGGGTGTACTTGGGGCTCTGAGGTCCCGACAAGTCCCATGGAGAGAGCGGAGGAATGTCTGCCTGCTCCATCCCTCAGAGAATCCCTCTTTCCTTCGATGTAGGTGAGAGGGGGCAAGGTGAGGTTTCAGTGTGTCTCCCTGATGCCCCAAAGCTGCCCTTGATGGAACCACCATCTGAGGCAATGAAATATTTGCAGGTCTCTACAGGTTCAAAACTTCCATGGGTTTGCAGGGCACCTTTGCACAACAGCAGGTGTCTGGGAAAGGCTTTGATCTGGACAGGAGGTGCCCAGGCAGTAGGACATTCTGTCAGAAGTTCTGCAGACATGCCTTTGCCCTCTGACAGCTGCACACCCTCACCACCCTCTGCCCACCCACGCAGTCCTTGTACTGTCTATACAGGCACCGTGCACAGCCTCTTGCTCTCCTACACACCTACCTGCTGCACTCTCTCATATCTGATGAAAAGCATCCCTGTCTCCTTCCACAGATAAGCCACCTATGGGAAGAGAAGGAGAGAGAAGAGGGTTGCTGGAATGCATCCCTGGAGACAGCCAAATTCTGTGCCAGTCAAAAGTTGAAGGAAGATGAGTTTAACTTAACCTTAGGTCCTAAGCTTATTGGTCAGCCCCTCCGCACATCCAGTGACATGCAGATCTGCTTCTCCGAGAGAGACTCTTACTTTGCCTGAAGGTTCAGAGCACAATAAAAGTGCAAAATTGAAGGTCTCAGTTTCTAGAGAGAGAGGCCTGGAGGAGAGAGTGGCTGTGTTTGTCTCCTGCATGTGCCTTAGTGCAGAGGGTGGGAACAGGAACTGAGATCAAGGGTTCTTTATCAGAAATAACTTTTTCTCCAAGATAATTTTAATGATTCAACATTTCTGAGAATAATGGTGGTGATAAGAAAAGCAAGTTCAAACCAAGCCTGTAGGCACTGGATCTGCAGTGATGAACAACTCAGAGACACCTTCAGCAGAACTGGAGGGAAAGCTGCTCAGAACGGATTGAGCTTTCACTCCCACCTCCCTCATCCTCCTGTCACGACTACTGAGAATAAAAATCCTCCAATATTCCCTCAACTCATCAATTTAAAGTAGACTGAGCATTGCAATAGAAATGTGTGACCCAGCCTGGATTTTATCTTCAAATAATCAGACAGTGTTTTTGCTGTATTTTAACAGCTTACAAATCACAGAGAAACCTTTTCATGTCAAGAAAGACTGCCAGACAGAAGGGACTGCACCACATGAAAGGCTTGAATTCTGCCTGCACGGGGAGTGTCATAGCTGTAGCCAGAGGAGGGGGTGGGGCAGGGAAGGAGGGAGTGAAAGAGTGAAGGAGGGAGTAAAGGTGGGAGTGAAGGAAGGGAAGGGAAATGAAGGGAAGAGATAGGGGAAAGTGAAAGGGAAGAGGAAAAGGGAGGGGAAGGGGAAAATTTGTTTTCCACTGGAATGGGAGAATGCTGAAGCAGATTATGCCTCACATTCTCATTAAAGTGCTCCTGCACATTGATGCTTATGATGTGTCACTGTCAAAATACTGGCTTCATATTTTAGAATATAGTTTAAAAAATCCTCTTTCAGTGCTGTTGTGTTGATATGACGAGCTGTTGGCAGGATGGGGGAGAAGTTGTCTGGGGATGAATTTGCTATGCACGTGCATGTGGATGTAAGAGAGAGACAGGTAAATAAGTAGATCAGCAAGGGGTGTAAGTGAATAATGAGAACAGTATTTGGAGCAAGCACTAAAAAAATAACAATATTTACTGCAGGAATTTGATTTTGTCCTATTGTAAAATCAGCATAGTGAAAGAACTTGGATGTGTGGCACTCAGAAACAGTGCCTTTCTTTTCCTCCTCTGAGGAGACATTTTCCCTGAACAGAGCATCGTTATGACCCAGGAGATGGAGCATTTCCCCATCCTGCTTTTCAACTGCAGGTGAATTATTTCATCTATGCATCAGGATTTTCCTGTCTTTTGAATAGGGTAGGGATTATGCTACATGCTTTTCATTGGAAGACCTTGACAGCATGAGGAACACCTGTAAGATAAATTTATTGTTGTTATTACACACTGTGCAGGTGTTATCCCAAAATAAGCACAGCACTCTGCAGCCAGTCCCTCCGTCACCCTGGCCCTGGTGTGACTGAGTCTCACTACCCTGCTCTCTTCTGATGGCCATTTGTATGAAGGGGCTTTCTCTGGTATGGACCCTTTCTCAATATATCCATGTAGTAAGAGAGGTGGGAAGCCACAGACCTAATTTATAGTTTCTAGCCAGAAGCCAGATGGTGTTTTCGTCTTCTAGTTCAATAACTTGGGCTACACTTGATGATGACTGGCAGATGACAGTCTTGGTAGCTTGGCTGTCACATCTTTTAATTCCTTGTGCTCAGTTGTGTTAGGCAGAATAAAATACAGTTCCAGTTGACTCCATGCTCTGATACAGCCTGCTCAACTGTTTTCAAGGTCTCCCTTTAGATTGTATCCCAAATTATGTATAATTTCTTCTAACTCAAAATGTACATTGCCTCAGACAGCCCCATTAGTTTAACATTCAAGAGTCTGATGGTGATTTTTCTCTGAAATACGTGAGTTAATCTCTTCTATTTGTTGTGATAGTTTGGAAGAAATGAATGCTCTCTGCAATAAACCTGGTGCTGCTTGCCTTACATTATCACTTCAATACAAGCCTTATGAAGCTTTCAAAATTCAGTAAGGTTGGCAGGAGAGCTGCAAGCCTTTAATGCTGACCAGCTTCCAATCTGTCACAACAACTGAGTGCAAAAGGGAGCTCCTTCCTTTCCTCATTCAGATCTGGTTTATACAACTGATGTTGTCAGGAAGGACTTGATTGTAGTGGAACAAAGCATCGGACGCCTCTGATTACCGAGAAGTGGGTGTGAGCCGGTATCAAATCCACCTGTGCCCAATTAGGGCAGGCCCCCTATTGAGCATGTGCAAGACCAGGGGGCCAATAAAAGGTGAGGCTCACACCCACCAATTAGCTCACTCCCGAGCTAGTCAAGAGAGTGTGCTGGTAGCTCATTGAGCGGCAGACCAATCTTGCTAGTTCCAGTTTGTGGGCAATAGACTTAGAGCATGGCTCACGAGTCTATATCACGACACTGAGTTAGACCTTGAGGCAACAATCCCTGAAGAAAGATTCGTCCTGCTACACTTGATCTTCCTGAAACTGTAAACCAATGTTAAGTTCCCACTCAGAGTGAGATGTGACCTTCAGAAATCAATCCGACCATCTTTGTGTTCAGGGCCAGGCTGGATGGGGCCTTGAACAATCTGATCTAGTGGGAGGTGTCCCTGCCTATGCAGGGGGTCGGAACTGGATGATCTTTAAGGTCCCTTCCAACCCAAACCCAAATCATGCTATGATTCTGTGACCTTTCCCAGTTCCTCAAATCCATGTCCCAAGTGTATCTATCTCTTGCAGACAATAATCTAATCAGGTCCCAGAGATGTCTAGTGATGGAGATTTTCCATCACCCCTGGGCAATCCATTCAATTAATTGTTTTCCTTTTGGAGGATTTCCTCTTGCCTAACATGGTACTCCCTTGCAGCAGCCTAAGACCCTCATCCTTATGATGTGCCCAGTGGATATAGAGAACAGATAAATCATTTCCTCTCTGTAGTCTTCATACTTGAAAGTGGCTGCCATGTCTTTTCTAGATGAAGCTACCCTATTCCCTCAATCTTTCTTCTTTTGTTGCATTTTGGAAACTTCTGAAAGAAAGACTGAAGGACTAAGGATTTTGTATCTGTTGTGCAAGTATCTGAGATATAAGGGGCACCCAGTACTGAGGCCAGGCAGATTGACAACATAGCTTTAGGTTTTTTTATCACTTTGACCTAGATTGCAAGTTGTGTTGCATCAGTTGTGTTGAAGGTTTCAGTGAGGAGGGCACTTATTAACAAGGGAAGAGATGGTAACTAAACAGTTGACAGATGGTCATGACTTTAGCACAAGATCAAGCACATGCTGTATCTGAATTTATGACTTGTGCTAGTGAACCTCTTTTCCAGTTCCCATCTGGCCAACCTTCACCTGCCTTCTGCTTCTCCTTCCTTCAAGTAAAGTGCTAGGAAGGGGAGGGATGTTATACAACCACACCTTCTGCCTTGGTGTGCTGTTTCTTCCCCAAGGTGATGCAGCTGATGTTTTCTCATTACCAGCCTCTCAGCTTATCATTCGGTGTAACACTAAGCTAGGAGGTAATGCTTGGTGTACAAGGTGTATATACACAGGGACATGTTATGATTCAGATAAGGGCATACACTGAAAATGGATCTGGACAGTTCTAAAGTAAGGGAGTAAATAATCTGTCACTTAACAACATCTGCATGGCTTGGTTTATCTTTGTATTTGAGAGAAATATTTTAAGGCCAATAAGCCATGTGAATGAAAGGGAGAAATGGCAATAATAAGAAAAAAATGCACCTAGAACCCCACTATTCAAAATTGCTTGTTCTCAACATTTCACTATGATGTTATTTAGTGAATGGAGTTCCAGCACTTCAGAAGAGAATGTGAAAGGTTTGTTGACAAATACTCAATTGCCTCCAAATGAAGAATGGGTTGTTGAGTAGGTTGCAAAAGATGTTTTATATCCAATGAACAAAACCCACCTACTGAATGCCTGAATATTAACCCACTGCACATACAGGGCTGCTGTTATCTCTGGCAGAAAGTCCAAGACTCAGGATGCCTCAATAGCCAGAGCACCAAAGGTATATTTAGACACAAGAAAAACTGGTTGCTTTCTTGGATGTGTCTTCTAACTCATAATATTTTTTTTAAACAGGACTTGACGCCTAAGGTACAAGAAGTCTGTCTTTCAAAACATCAGCTGATTTGCTTTTTTATGCTCTGCCTGAGTTGGTGCTGGCACCTGGGACTGCTTCTCCTGCAGCCAAGGAGCTGCCATGCCAGCTACATTCCTCTGACACTGGCAGTGAGTAAGAGGGAGAATCCTGGGGCTACAGTATACCAGGTGTTTACAGGTGCTCAATAAAGAATACAGAGTTCTTGCCACAAAAGATGCAGAGCAGTCACTAATATTGTTTCATCATGTGTAAAAGTCCTTGTGTCTCTTTGTCCTTCCTATTCTATCTTCCTCCTTCTTGGAGTCATATAAACATCTGAACATCTTTTTGAGAGCAGAGGAGAAAGAACAAAAGGTCAAGGTGTTTCCAAGGAGTTGGGATGTTGTACTGTTGGTGATTCTCTGGGCTGTTCCAGCTGGCCTGTGCAACAAAGCACCGGACCTTTTTGAAACAAATGCAGAAAGTTGCAATTTACAGCACGGCCTGCTGTAGAAGGAAAGCTGTCACAAAAATCAAGGTTTGCCTCCTTTGATGCTTGCTGGTGGTGTAGTGAAGAAAGTTCAGTGCGTCAGAGCATAAGAGCAGGAAGAGAAAATGTTGATGACAGGTGGGAAGAGAGTGTTGCATGAGGGAAGGCACTTATCTGCCTGTGCTCAGGCCAGGGCTGTTGTCCCTGGCTGTGGTGCACCCACTCCTCCATCCCGCCCAGGCCTCACAGATGCCCTTGATTCCTGTCCCTGTAATGATGTGGGGACTCTCCCCTTAGAGGACTGAAGACTCTTCCATGTGACTGCCCCTTTCTTCAAACATTGCTGATGATGCTCAGCACCAGAGAAAAACTGAATGTTGTGGCAAAAAAACCCATAGGAAAAAAGAAGTTTGTCAATGAAAAGAAAGGACAAAAGAATGGGGAAGCACTACAGGGATTTCACCCTGCAAAGCTCTGCATGACCTCTGCAGGTGTGTGGGTACTCTTGAATACCCATCATCCACAGCAGGTTTCAGTATCAAACATTATACCCTGACAAGAAGGTGTCATCCTAGGACTTGATGGGATTTTTCTCCGTGCTTTCAAGATCATTTGGCTAGCAGGAAAAGTGCACAATAAAACATCTCCTTTTGTTTCAGCTGACTGATTTGAAGCTCCTGAGCCATGAAGCTCAAGCAAGCCAGTCCCATCACTCCCCGGTGGATACCACAGCAAGGAAAGGTATTGGACCAAGGCTTTTTATGTTCTGCACCATTTCCAGGCAGGACACTTCAGGAGCAGAGTTTCTAAGGAGCAGAGAATTAGAATAGTAAATGTAAATTATGTTTATTGCAGAGGAGGATTAAATCCCAAAGTAGTGGGCATGAATATGTGAGGGTGGTCATCTGAAGCAATCTCTTGTCAGCGGGAGCAGCTACTGCTCCATAAGTTGTGCACTGCCCTTTTCCACAGAGGTGGCATCTTCCTCTCCACCCCCAGCTGACTGCCTGACCCTCATCTCCCACGCTCTGTTGCTGTTGAGCAGTGTGTCAAATTTATATTGGACACATCAAGGTGCAAGAGCCTTGGTCTTCCTTTCCACTTGTGAAGTGTCATGTACACCTAGGGAACCCTATAAATAATAAATAACAATAACACATGCATATATTCATAACCAGGCAACTGTTTACATAGTGAATATTCAGCACCAAGCAGATGGTTCTTTTTTCACTGCCTCCAAAATGGAAATGACCAGTTACTAAAGATAAAATATTCCTTCCCTTTTGCTGCTTCCCTAGGGCTCCTACTTGTTGTTCTCTTGCAGAACTGCTGCTCCTTAGAGAAGGAAGCCTTTCAGCCCTGGGAACAGTGAAATCAGATCTGAAATATGAAATGGTTCAGCAAGAGCTGCAGATAAATGAACAGAGTGTTAAATCAATTCCGGAAAATAGACTTGGATTAATCCTTCTGCCTGCCGCAGCAGTGCTCTGGGATCTCTCTCCCTGTTGTCACACAGCTGCTGCCATCAAGATGTTCTTACAGTGGGTCTGTAAGAGCAGTTCCAAAATTACTCTGGCTCTGCAAAAATACTAGCTATCAACTAGTGCCCTGGATACACACAACCACCACCCCAGCTACACCACAAGTGGCAGGGATTTTAACGTACTACTTGTTTGCTAGACAAAGAACAGAATGCTGCTTGCTTCATTTGCACCTGCCCCAGTGAGGGAAGTTTCCATTTATCATTTCTTATGTAAAATGCATTAACAGCACTGGGAGCATAGACCAGGCCCCCAGCCACCCAATGCCAATTCAAACACTATCTTGCTTCTCTATCCCCATGTGTCATATGCACAGTTGCCCAGCTCCATTGAAGAAGCCTGTCTCATCCCATCCCCCCATTGGGTTACTTGGTATGAAAGACATTGGGCTCACACTCTGGCAGAATTAGGAGGAGCTTGAGCCCACTTCACTTTCTGAGCACACATTTAAGCCCCAGATTTGGTGCTAAAGGACAGTTATCATCCCTGCCAATCAGGTGCTCGAGTGGAGGGGATTCCCTCATTGATTGCTGAGTGGGTCAAGGCACTTTCTGTCCAGCTCTGAGCTAGGCATCTCCTCAGCATCATCACCAGCCGGGCTATCCTCTGGGCAGGTCTCTATCTCTGCGAGTGATGAACAGCATCTTTTCTGGAGCAGATCTGGCTTGCTTTAACAGAAGAATTCTAAAGCCTTGTTAAAGGAGAGGATGCGAGGCAGAACCAGGTCCTCCTCTGAGGAGGCCAGAGGCAGCCCCATTTTCACCTGTTTCTAGACCTCATATGGCCTGGACTCCTAGGGGTGGCACCTCTTTTTTTGTGCCAGGGGAATGGAGACATCCCTACAGATGCTGGGAGTAAACACCAGGCCCTGGAGGTCAATACTCCTTCTGGGCTGGATGGGGCTGGAGGGTAACCCCTGGTCCAGTAAAATCATCTCCCTAAATGAGACGAGGAAAAATTAATTGAGGTGCTAATTTCTTTTCTCAGCTGAAGGAAAAGAAAGTCACTATATCATCATGGGTAGCTGTTTGCCAGATTCCAGGAACCACCTGATAAATTTGGTATCAAACAAACAAAGCCCTTAGCACTGCTTTGAGTAAGTCCAAAGTTAGGTTGGTGGCAGCATATCAAGGGCAACCACACATCAGGCTGCCTGAAGAAAGGTTATGCCCCTGACAGCTGGTAATCTTCTTTATCCCCAAGATTCTGGGCATCTCCAGAGGCCAATGGTGGTCCAGGGCCTACAGATCTGGTGTGGTGTCTGCTGTGGAAATGGCACTTTCAACCTTACCCTCTCTCCTCCTTGCAGTGGCAGTGACTGATGAAAACCCAACAGAAGTCTGCATTTGGGAAGCATTGGACCATTTTATAGAATCATAGAATCATAGAATCATCGAATCATAGAACTGGCTGGGTTGGAAGGGACCTCAGAGATCATCAAGTCCAACCCTTGAACCACTACTGCTGCAGTTTCTAGACCATGGCACTGAGTGCCACATCCAGTCTCTTTGTAAATATCTCCAGGGATGGAGAATCCACTACTTCCCTGGGCAGCCCATTCCAATGCCTGATCACCCTCTCCATAAAGAAATTCTTTCTAATGTCCAGTCTAAACCTCCCCTGGCACAACTTAAGACCATGCCCTCTTGTCTTGCTGAGAGTTGCCTGGGAAAAGAGACCAACCCCCACCTGGCTACAACCTCCTTTCAGGTAGTTGTAGAGAGTGATGAGGTCTCCTCTGAGCCTCCTCCTCTCCAGCCTGAACAGTCCCAGCTCCCTCAGCCTCTCCTCATAGGATCTGTGCTCGAGTCCTTTCACCAGTCTAGTTGCCCTCCTTTGGACCTGCTGCAGGACCTCAATATCCTTCCTAAACTGAGGGGCTCAGAACTGGGCACAGTACTCGAGGTGTGGCCTCACCAGCGCTGAGTACAGGGGCAGAATCACTTCCTTGGTCCTCCTGTAGTGGAGGACCACAGAGGAAGACTACAAGGGACTAGACTAAACAGCGAGGAGTTGTGACAGAAAACAGAAAAATGAGGAATAAATATGAGGGCCAAGTCCCACAGCAAGAGACTTGGACCTCCAGACTTGTCTCCTTGAGATGCAGTCCTGGGGAGGGCCCTGGCAGGAGAGGCCCTGGCACGGTGTGTGCGCAGGACCGAAAGGATCTGGGAAACAGAAGTGGAAGAGATGGAGGTGATGAGGTAGAGGAGGCTTGGGTGTGCTGTGAAAGCTGGAAAGATCAAGGGTGGTTGGGTGGGGTCAGAAAGAACCAGAGGAGGAGCTGGGATGAGAGAAGCTCTGTGCAGGACGCACTTGCTGCCCGAGCAGCATCTCACCCACAGCACCCCGGCACTTCTTGGTCCTCCCCGAGCTCCCACCTACCGGTTTTCCAGGGCAGCCTCTGGTCCCTCACCGACACCTTTGCAGCCGAAGAAGAGCTGGGAACCTGGTGCGTGCGGCAGGTGAGCCTGTCACTTCCTGAGGACCTCCATCCCCCGGGGGTGCTGGGGAGTGGACTGATGCGGGGACACAGACAACGGCCGTCTCTCTTCCCTTCCCATCCCTCCCCACTCCCTTCCCCTCCCCTTCTCTCTCCTTCCCTCTCTCTTTACAATCCCTTTCCCTGCCCTGTACTATTTCCCTCTCCTTCTCTTCCCTTTCCCTTTCCCTTTCCCTTTCCCTTTCCCTTTCCCTTTCCCTTTCCCTTTCCCTTTCCCTTTCCCTTTCCCTTTCCCTTTCCCTTTCCCTTTCCCTTTCCCTTTCCCTTTCCCTTTCCCTTTCCCTTTCCCTTTCCCTTTCCCTTTCCCTTTCCCTTTCCCTTTCCCTTTCCCTTTCCCTTTCCCTTTCCCTTCCCTTTCCCTTCCCTCCCTCCCTCCCCTCCCCTCCCCTCCCCTCCCCTCCCCTCCCTCCCCTCCCCTCCCCTCCCCTCCCCTCCCCTCCCCTCCCCTCCCTCCCCTCCCCTCCCTCCCCTCCCCTCCCCTCCCTTCCCTTCCCTTCCCTTCCCTTCCCTTCCCTTCCCTTCCCTTCCCTTCCCTTCCCTTCCCTTCCCTTCCCTTCCCTTCCCTTCCCTTCCCTTCCCTTCCCTTCCCTTCCCTTCCCTTCCCTTCCCTTCCCTTCCTTCCCTTCCCTTCCCTTCCCTTCCCTTCCCTTCCCTTCCCTTCCCTTCCCTTCCCTTCCCTTCCCTTCTCTCTTTCTCTCTCCGTCCCTCTCTCCCCTCCCCAGCCCGGGAGGCGGCGGTGCCGGATGGGGCCGGCAGGTGGCGCTGTCAGCCCGCCGGGAGCAGGGGGGGTGCGGGGAGCGGGCGCAGCGCTGCCCCAGGCCGAGCCCCAAAACGCCGCAGAGCGCCCTGCGAGCGCCGGTTCGGTCCTGCCCGATGAGAGGTGCAGGCTGAGGCAAACAGGGGCGGCTGCAAAGAAGTGTAGCCCCTGGCTACGCTCGCCTTTCTCGGAGGCATCAGACGGCAGAAGGAGCAATAATCAAGGTAAAGGGAAGCAGCAATGCCACCTCCCCTGCTGGGGTGGGAACAAATCCCCTCCTCAGAAGCCTTTATCATCTTACCCGTGGGGAAGGAGTAGCAAATAAAGGGGCAAAGAGACAAAATCATCACAGGCCACCAAACTCACTCCAGCACAGGTGGCTTTTCCTACTTGCACATCCAAGACAACCTGGAGGTTCAGCTGTCTCTGATCTGCCCATAAAACAATGCCCTTGGGGAGCTCAACACCGAACTCTTATCAAAATGCCAGCTTGTTGGAGGGTAATGGAGACTGGGCAAAATTCTGGGACCCCCAGTGCATGGGAGGCCCAGTGCTTTCTCCGGTTTGACACACCACTTGTTAAGATGGTCAGCAACAGAGCTCTTTTAGAGCTGCTGCATCTGAACACTCTCAGTGTTTCAAGGCTCTTCTTTTGCCAGGAGGTAGCATTATTATCATTATCATTATTATTATTATTATTATTATTACTATTATTAATGGCATGGCATCCATCAGCAGTTCCCTCCTTGCTTCAATTTGGCAGTGTTCCCTGCTCTTCCCTGGTGTAACTCCAGCATGATAAACCCATATTGCCTCTCTCTGAGTGACGGCTTCATTTCAGGAAAGAGTTGGGAGAAAGCAGGTACAAGGGTCCTTATGAATGAAGTTGAAGACGGTAAATGATGTGCACAGTAAAAATACAGGTAGAGGCCGCAGCATGAGCAGGGAAATTAATAAAAAATTATTAGCTGATGACAAGGGATCAAACTGCATGCTCCAGCCTGAGAAGTGGCTGAAAGAAGCTGGTGGGTGGGTCAGTAGGGTCATGAGGAGACATTGTGCTCTTTGAACAATGTGTGGCTTACCTAGGGGGCACCTTGCTGCAGGGTGTTGTGGATGCCCACATTTTATACAACTTCTGAATCTGTTTCATGAACAATATATTTGCTGGTGCAGGAAGCCTCATGCTGGCATGTGGGTGTCATGATTTAGAACCAGCCAAACTGGTACCAACCAGCCTCCCTTCACTCATCCCCCATCCCCACTTGTGGGACAGTGAGGAGAAAATTCACTCAAAGGCTCATTGATTGAGACAAGGACAGGAAGGTCTTCATCCTCCAATTCCATTAACAGGAAAAAAACAGACAGGTTCAAATTGGGAAGAAAAAGAACTGATTTATCTACAAAGAGAAAGAGAAAACATGGCCAGATCTTGATACCTTCCCCCCTTCTTCTTCCCGAGCCCAGATTTCTTCACTCCTGCCCCAGCAGAACAGGAGGACAGGCAATGGGGGTTTAGGGTCAGTTCACCACATGTTGCTTCTGCTGCTCAGGGGGAGGAATCCTCACATTATTTCCCTGTTTGAAAGCAGGGTACCTCTCATGGGAGAGAGTCCTTCACAAACCCCTTGGACGTGAGTCCCTCCCACAGGGTGAGGTCTCTCAGGAACACATCCGCCCCTCTCAGAAATCCATCACAGGCTGCTGCTTCACATCTGCCCACCTGTGACACTTCAGGGTTTTCAAATCCACATCTATCCTACTGTGGTCCCTCAAGGACTGCTCCATCAAGCTCTTCCATGGGCTGCATGGGGACAGCTGCCATCTCACCACAGGCTGCAGGGAAATCTCTGCTCGGGCAGCTTTCCTCCTCCTCCTTCACTGATCTTGGTGTCTTTTCTCTGGCATTGCTCTCTTACTTCATACCCTGCTCTGCAAGTACTTTTTTTTTTTTTACTTTTGCAGTTGTGTTTTCCCTTTCTTGCTCATGTTACTTGGAGAGGCTTATCCAGCTTTCCATATCTGCTTAGCCTTGGGCAGAGGCGGGGCCAGGAAGCATCCAGAAGCTTCTCACAGGAGTCACTCCTGTGCCCCCCAACCCCTCTTCCAAAACACCACTGCACTACCACAACACAGAGGGAGATGACACTGTTGTAGCATCGTCCTCTTGCTCTGTTCTTAAGCTCTTCTCAAGGTATTTGCTACGCTTCCAGAAACAGGATGTTAGTCAACATAAATCCCTTTTCTGACCTAGAACCCTTCCTTTTCTTTCCTTTTGTTCTGTTTTGGGGTTTTTTGGGTTTTGGTTTTTTGGGGTTTTGTTTGTTTGTTTGGGTTGGTTTGCACTCTGATGCTAATCTGCACATAGAGGAAAGGCAAATGAGCTAGTTAGTAAGGATATTTTTGCTAAAAAATTTCTATATAAGACAGCTTATTTAGAGTTAATATCTTTCATAAAGGCCCATCCCACCATGCATTAGCTAACTGCACTATTGGCAACTGTTTTAGCCAGGGGGAATGATTGCTGCTGGGGAAGTTGGGCATGTGCACAGAGACACAGCCTTCATGCAAAGCCCTGTGTTTGGCCAGAATGATAATATGGTTCATTACATGATGTGCATCTTCCTCACTGGCTCTCCGAGCTCAGACTGTCATCTTACATCCTTCCCCCATAATCCATGGGCATTCGCATTAAAACTACCATCACTTTGCCCCGGTATCTCTGCTATCAATTTTCTGTTGCTCGAAGCATCATTGCAAATGCCATTTACAACTTCAGAAGGTCAAGTGCTCAGCCTGGATCATCTTCTTGTCTATCAGAAATTGCCAGTTGCACCCCCTGATGCAAAGGGGTCATTTCCCTGAGCTTTGCAGGAAAGATTTTACTCTAGTCTGTGACCTCCACTTCAAGCTCCATAAAACCATATATTTATTTTCTTTCTCTCATATGTGTACATAAGAGAGGAAGATGTATTATCCATGGAGTGAATGGACCAGTATTCCTACCTGCATGCATCTCCAAACCCCAAGGAAGCAGCACAGCATGCCCTGGGCTTTCAGAGCATGGGGCCAGGTCTGAGCATCTGTTGTTGACAGGGTAGGCAGGCAATGGGCCTCACCTCTGGGGAAGTGCAGACCAGCTGTTTGTAGAGTACTGCAAGGATATTTGATGCACCAAAACTGATTTGGTGTAGCCAAGTGCAAGCCTGCAAGTCTAGAAGATCAGCAGTGGGTCTGTGTTGCAAAAGACAGGATCTGGGGAGGGAAAAGTGGAGAAGCATTTGGTTAGTGACAGAATTCTAGGGTGAAGAGAGGAAAGCCTTGAGCAAGAAGCTGCACCAGTTGCTTGTGATGATAAAGAAGCAGATGGAAGTCTCATCCAGCTGGAGGTAGTAGTGGCTGACAGCCAGGAGGGCTGGATGTGGTACTGGTTGACATGAGCAGTTGGGTTGAAGCTGAATTGGCCATTTGGGCAATTTGAGCTGCCTGCACTGAGAGCGCAGCCATGGTAGCTTTTGGAATGGGGCTGGCAGAGGCTGGGCAGCACTATGAGAACACCTTGCTTCCCAAGGCCAGCCAAAAAACTGAAATCCGGAGCCATGGAGGAATCCCATTCCTGAGAGCACTCAGCCACACTGTCCCACCTGACTGGCATTGGGAAGAGTCAATTACTGTATTTTATTGTAATTGATTAGTGCCTGGTCATGTAGCCTGGGTGGTGGATGATGTTTGAAGCAGATTTGAAATTACAAGCATGCAGACACCAAACCATGAGGGACCCAGCATGGAGGAGAGACAATTTCCCAGCTTAGCAGCTGTGGCCTCAGTTTCTCTTCTATTTCCAATGGCAACCTGCCTCCAGAGAGCCCTGCAAAGGTCTGGGATGAGCACTTAAAAATTAAGAAATTAATTTTTTAAATTAACTGAATTGAGGTAGCTGAAATGACGGCAGTTCAGCCTCTGCTGCAGCTCTTCTAGCCTCTCTTTTTGCAAAGCATGAACCCCATGGCCTCCTGTGTGAAGGGAGAAACATCTTCCTTGGGGCTGGGGGTGGCTGCTAGGGCAGAGCCCAGTGAAGGATGCAGAGCCCCCCCCCCCCCTGCACAGGGGGATGCAGGTTTGTCACAGTTGGCTCTGCCCTGGATTTCAGGGCTTGTATGTGGGAGGCGCTGCTCTGCACTTGGACTCTGGGGCAGCCCGGAGTCTCCTGGCTGGGCTGTGGATCAGCCTGGGATGGTGCTCGCAGCTTCTCTCTGCTCTGGGCACCCAACAATGGTGCACGTTGAAATAAGCTGCTGCCCACGGGAGCCCTGTTTCCTTAGCTACGGCAGGCAGGATGTATTTCGGGAAGGAAGCAGGCAGCGCTGGGAAAGGTGGGAAGGGCTCTGGAGGGGGTGGTTAGCGCTGCCCTGGGGAGCAGCCCCTCCTGCCGCCATCCTCAGGCCTGTGCCAGGGAGGATGGTTCATCCACACTCGTTTTACATGGTGACTAAACTGCCAGGATTTAATTTTCCAGGTGTCCACTAGATGCCCTCGGTTCCAGATGGAGGAAACACCAAGTACCCAGGGCCGAGGTTGAAGTTAGCATGGAAGGGCTGTGGTGCTGTGCCATGTCAACCACAGGGGAAGCCGCCCAGCACCACCGGGTAAGCACAGCTTTAACCTCCTCAGTTGTGAAGTTTCCATCTCTGCCCCAGAGGATAACCCCACATTTGCCCCAGGAATTAAAGAAATTCATTCCTACTTTTGAAGGATGACTGTAATGTCATGATGAGCAAAACGTCCTCCAAGGAAACAAGTATGTCCTGGAAGCAGTTTGCAGGTAAGAAAGTCTGGGGCCACATCCAGGGCTGCACTGGGCATTTTGTGCCTTGGGCTGTTCCCTGCTCCCACTTCCCAGGTGCTGTGTCCAGGCCTGCTGGCACCACAAGGCCTTGTGAAGCTGCACACTGGCTCCCACCTCTGCACTAGGGAGGTGAAGGTTCTCTTCAGCAGTCGCCTGCAGGCAGGACCTGGGCAATGGCTCACAGGCTGTGTTCACTGCATCCTAACTGGCCCATCCTTGTGGGGAGCATCCCCACAGCACTGTGCCATGTCAGGCTGGCCATAGGCACAGATGCAGGCTGATTGGCTCCAGGGGCAGAGAGTGGAGACCAAAAGGCTATTTTCAATCCTGCACCCTTCAAGCCTGCTTCTGGTCTGCACAAACAACAATCTTCCAGCGACACATACCAGCCTCAAGGAGGAATTCAAAGGCACATCACTAGCTATAGGCCACACCTTTGCTAGCATTTGGTTCCAAAGCTTGGAGATACTGAAGCTGCCCAAGAAGAAACCTACAGCCTTTTTAAAAAACATGAGCAAAATAGTCTTTTTCTTCAGATGTTGTTCTCAGGAACAGTTGCACCATCTTAGCTGAAATGTACATAGACAAACCCAGCCCTAGTCCCTAAGCCTCCCTGGAGAAATTACACATAAATATTACAGCTGTAAGTGATGGAAAAGAGGAGTTACATTTGAGAGCCTCACATAGGCAGCATGCTACAGCTCCAAGCATGAAGCAGCTGCCTGTGCCTCACCCTCCTGCTGCCTCTGGCTGCAGCTCCAGCACTGCTGCAGGGTTATAAGCAGCATGGGAAGTAAACCATGAGGAAGTAAAAAAGAGGCTTTTCCACACACAGAGCTGGAGGCTGAGCCACATCCTTCTTGTGCTTTCCAGCACAAGACTTACAAACCATGGGATGCACAGTCTCTTGTGGCATCACAACTGCAACGGTGGTTCAAGGGTTGGACTTGATGATCTCTGAGGTCCCTTCCAACCCAGCCAATTCTATGATTCTATGATTCTATGATTCTATCATATCTATAAGGCCAAAGTTAGAACTACTAAGGCCCAATGTATAACAGAAAATTGAGGTTTTTCTCCTTGTTTGGACTCTATGTTTCCTTCTTGATTTATTATTATTGTTATTCTATTCTATTCTATTCTATTCTATTCTATTCTATTCTATTCCATTCCATTCCATTCCAGCTAGGCACAATCTGAGCCAAAGTCAGGAAAAGAGAAGTATCTCCAGGGAATGGCTTGCACATGGGTTAGGTTTGTGTGATGCTGTAGCAGGCCATGGGAGGGTATTTACTCCACTGGGACCAGAGTATCTCACCAGAAGCAAGGCTGCCAGCTCTTCTCAGAAGTCAAGATTTCCCAACAGCATCTGCCAGTTTAAGTGACAAAGTGTGTTGGATTCCAGTTCAGTAGGTCAGGGAAGCCATGGCTTCTGAAAAACATAGTCTACATTTGCTGAGAAGTAGGGTATCAAATATTGAGGACCCAGTGGCAGGTCACAATCACAAGTGTTTTAGAAAATCCCCACAAATTTGTTTCTCCCACAAATTCTCATTGTGCAATGTTTGCTTAGCATGTTCCACTAATCCAGCAGTCACTCTGCTCTTTCCCAAGGCAAGCACTGTCACCTGCTGTGAGGCAGCACTCAAAGTGTCCAAGCCTGGGTGATGCTTTAAGACTGGTGCTGGCTTGTCAGGAGCAAGAGGGCAATATAGGTGACTTCTCCATGTCATACGTTTTGCTGAGGCTGAAACATATGGCAGGGAAAATATTTTGAAATCTTTTGTTGTTGTTATTATTCTACTGTTCCCTGAAGTTTTATTCATGTGTTGTTTGGACTATGGTAGCTCCAAGAAGTCACCAGTCAGGGATAAAGGTCTCATTTATAATAAAGTCTTGCCACAAGGTAAATCAGCCCAGTGTTACCTCAGCTTCTGGGAGGCTGGGAAAAAAAAAAAAAAAAAAAAAAAAGAGACAGTATGGGAGACACCTGTTTTTCACCACTTGGTTCCTCATGGTCTGTGACCTGTTCAGCCTACTTCCACTTGCAGTATAAAAGAAAATTCTTAGCTGGTAGGTCATTACATGTTTTGCTTCCCTGATGCTTCTCTTGGTGAGTTTTATAGCTGTGTATGTCAGAATAGAAGATCCTATAAAAGGCAGAGGCTTAGCCTTTGGAGTATGCTTCTTCACCCTGAAAGAGATGAAGTGAGACCAGAGGAACCTTTAGAGGATGCTGCAGAGCAGCACTGCTTACTTAGCACCTCGAGAAGCCAGAGATGTGGGACTTCATACCCCCTCGTATAAGGCGGTAACAGTGAAGCACTTGGGATATTCCCAATCTAGTGCCTCTTCCCCGGTAGCCCCGTTGCAGATGTGTCCGTGACCACTGGCTGGCAACACCAGTGAGACACCCAGTACTGAACCCCTGGGTGTGCTCCTCATTATTTGTCCAGCACAGGACACGCTACCGCCATTCTCATGAGTGAGAGAGGTGGGGAGTAGGGTGGGATGCTTAAGGAAAACCAGGCTTTCAAAGTGCCTTTTCACCTTGGTGGCTCAGGTGCCTGTCCTACCTGCCGGTCACTCCTGACGGCAGGACGGCACTGCTGCTCTGCAGAAAGAAGACCCTACGGAAGTGTCTTAGCTACCACCCCTGCCAAGCAACAGAGCGATGCTGCATCAACGGGAGAGATTTAGCAAACGCTCTTGAGGTCTGAAATGCTCCCACCCACCTGTCACCGCCGCCGCGTTGGGGGGCTGACCCCCTGTGTGCCCTCACTCCGCTGCCTGCCGACCCTGCAGGCCCCTGCCCCGCTCCTTCGGTGGCACACGCCCGGCAGCCATCCCGAGGAGCCCGAGCGCCGCAGAAGCTTCTCGGAGAGGCGGATACGGCGGGAGCAGCCTCAGACCCAGAAATAGCTTGAGACGCGCAGACCCCGCACCCAGGCGATCTGCCGGCAGCTACCGTCCTCCCCCCGCACCCAGAGCCGGGGCCGCCGCCTCGCCCCCTCCTCCCCGCTCGGCTGCGGCGGGGCACACGGTAGGCAGCGCGGCGGGGGGGGCTGCTGCCCCCCTTCCGGCCCAGGAGGCAGCTGCCCCCGCAGGGCCAGGAGCTCCAGGCTGCCTTTCGGCCCGGCGGGCGGCAGCTACGGCCCTACCGCCGGTGAGGCGGGGGGAGCAGCCCCGGCACCGCGGACTCTCCGCCGCAGCGGGGCGGGCGGGGGGCGGAGCGGCGGCGGCCCCGGCCCCTTCTCCTTCCCTTGCCGGTGCCGGGTCCGAGGAGCCCGCGGCTGGGCGGCGCGGGGGGGCCGCGAGAACGGAGGAGGGAGGCAGCGGGCGCGGCAGAGGGCGTGGGGCCCGCAACGGAGCGTGGCGGGGACCCCCTAGCAGGTCAGTCCGGGGCGGGAGGCGGCGGGGCGGGGGCAGCGGTCCACGCTGCAGGGCTCAGCCAGCGCCTGCCGCGGCGGCGGGCGGGTTGGCCTGCGGGCAGCCGGGGCTCCAGCGAGGGGCGGCTGGGGGTGTTGTGGGGGTGTTGTGGGATGCAGGACGGCTCGGGGAGGGAGTCCTGCCGGCGGGGTGATGGGGGTGGGGAGGAGGCCGGGCCGTGCGTGGGGCTAATGCGCCCTGTGCTGAGCTGTGTCTCCCGAGTGGGCCTGGCTTTGGGGCTGCGCTGGGGGATGCTGACAGCAACTTGCGTGACCCCTTGGGCAGGTGTGCCAACACCACCTCGGGCAGTACCCGGGCATAGCTCTCGAGAACCTCTCTGCCAGGGAAGGATGGGGTTAGGTTATTGTTGTAAGAATTTTTGGGGTACTTAGTTTGCTTGAGGTGCTGTTTTTTCTGCCTTCATTCTGGACCACCAACCAAAGTGGCTTAAAGTAATGCTTGTCTCCACCTGCCTGATGGGAGGCTGAGGCCCAGTGAGGTACTGGGGCTTCCCTGGGCTGCAGGTGGTACTCAGGAGCAGAGTGTGATCCTCAGCCTCTCCATGTCCTTTCTCAGTGCCCTCACGCTGGCCTGCACTGCTGTCTTCTGATGTGGGAGAAAATGTCATCCCACCACTGTGTCATGCCATGGCTTGTGCTCCATCCCCACGTCATCCTAGCCACAGAATCCTCCTCTTGGGAGCCTGATGGTGTTAGAAATGCTTCATGTTGGCACAGAAGAAGAGGGGGAATCTCTCCCCATTTCTCCCTCCAGCTTTTGAGAGATTCATTACTCTGAAAGAGCTGTTGGGTCAGGATGATCTAACACTCTGGCCAAGCCGCTTGCCCCCCACTTTATGACTTCATACAGATTTGTCCACAGATCAAGGCTCTTCCTTCTCCCTCCCATGCTTCCCTGTCCTTCCTAGTAGGTTGGCAGTTCTGAAACTGCTGAACAGAATGGGTGTTATGCAGGAGAAAGAGAGAGACCTTTGTCTGTCTGGCAGATGTTATTTCTGCATGAACATCTTTTTCCTTTTAACTGTTTAGCCACCGTCCCCTGCACTGATCTGCACTCCCACCTCTTGGACAATTCTGGAGGGAGTGGACAGATAGCAAAGACGTGATGAGCTGGGTAGGCAAAAGTTACAAGAAAACACCTTGCCTTATTCTGGGGTGCTACGATGCAGTATGACAGGCTGCCTCTGAGGAGTGGAGAGAAGGCAAAATGTGTCATTTGCTATTGAGTGGTTTGCAGTATTTGCTCAGAGGCAACAGGAGGGAAAGTGTGGAAAAAGCAGAAAGACTGGCCCTGAGACTAGAGCTGAACACTGGCCTTCCCTGCTACCTTGCAAAGGGGTGGTCAGGCCTGGGCAGCAGATGGAGAGGGAGGCAGAAGAAGCTCTTTCAGGGAGGATTTGTCAAAAGTAGCCTGGCAAACAGCCATTGGCAAGCAAATAAGTAACAAATAAAAGGAGAGAAGCCACAGGCATCCCGGCAGCCTGACTCCATATCACATATGGGCTTTTCCGGCTTCCCTGTAAGCTTAAACCTCTTCCTTCTTCCCATGGCAGCATCCTTTCAGCTCTTTTATTTTTATTAATTTTTTTTATTTTTTTTTTTTTGCATGATAACACTTGAATTGCTCTGTAGCTGCTCTCCTCTTCAAGGCTTTCTCTGAGGTTAACTAGTTCATCCTAGGTTTAGTGGCTGCTGACAGTCACAAGCAGAGAGGGGTTCTGCAGAGGGGGACAGAAATTGCAGTGCTTACTAGGGATGCTGGTCAGGGGTGTGCATAGGCCTTGTCCTCTTTCCATGCAGGGACTTCTGGCCCAAGGGAAAGTAAAGCTGATTTCATTACAGCTTCAGAGCCTACATCTGCAGAGTTGTAAAAGGAGATGTGTCACTGCTTTAAAATATTCCTTGGAGGAAATACTTCCGTCTTAACAGACTGCAAGAGCTTTCCCAAAGCATGAAGGAGAGGGAGAAATGTTTCTAACACCCACAAGTGATTTCAATTGATATTAAACTAATCAGTCACCTAAACTCTTGGGCATACGTCAGTGTGCTGTGCTAATGCTGACTCCTCCATGAATCCTATAAACACCAAGCCTTCTACTGCTGTCACTTCTGCTTTTGGTGTAACATCTTACCCACTTTAATTGCTGTAAATATATTTTGTATACTTAGCCTTAAGTCTGAAGAAGATATTGCATTGCTGATGCGGTGTGTTCAGAGTGAAAGTGGGTTTGCTTTGAGATGATTTCAGAAGCACTTTCATACTAATTTCCTTTAGGTGTGGCTTCTTACATTCAATTACTAATCTGATCTCTCAACAACAAGAGGTCTTAGAGCTCTTGAGGATCCCACTTGGCTTTTACCTGAGCTTTAAGATGCCTAAACATTTTTTAAAAGCTGGCTTGAAATTACTGTCTCAGCTGTAGCTGGGACTGGTAATTAGGCTGTAATCACACCGTGTTATTAGGTGGTGACAATAGCAGCAGTTTGCTCACACCATTACAACAGCACAGGCCCTTCCCATCACTCAGGCCACTATTGTTGGTGGTTAATGGGTAAGACAGGACACAGGAGGTCCCACAGCGCCTCTCTGCAGAGGCAGGGGGAGGTAGGGTGCAGTAGCCTGCTGGTGGGCATGGTCTCCCCTCTTACAGCCCTTGCCCCAGTCCCTGTGTCACCTGCACCTCTATAGCAGGTTCACTTATTCTGACCCATCCTGGTGGTTACCTAAGCCCCAGTGCTGTCCTGCCTGTTGCTGTATAACCCTTTCGTAAGGGATGGCTGTAAGAGCTGCAGCCATGTGAAATGCTTCAGAGAAAACCCCTTTGGCTGAGAAATTGCCTTCCTAACTGAAATTACTGTAATGTTGCCTAGCCTCTGGGGAGCATGAATGCCATGAGATGAGGAAGCACCTCAACACTGTGATCACTTGTGTAGTTTTCAGTGGAGTCTCCATGAGAAGCTCTGGATTCTGTTTTGGCCAAGGAGGGACGTCTGTGTTGTCACAATTTGATCTCAAATAAAGATGTGTTTAAAATGGAGTGCAAAAGCAGAGAGGCTCAGTGTTCCTGTTTAATGGGACCATATGAAATCTTTGGGTGACCTTATTCCTCTACCCCAAGCACCAACTTCTTATGTCTTGTCATCTGTAGATTGTGGGTGAGCCAAGCAGAAGGCAGGATCTGAATGAGCCAACCTTCACTGCACCCTCCTAGTGCTTAAAGGCACATTGTGAGAGGTTGTCGTCATGCAATTTTGAGTTCCTCCTAGCAGAGGGAGGAAGGGGCTCTCACCTTGCTCCGTCAGGGAGCACTTTATTTGTAGCTTGGAGCCAGTGGTAGGAAGCAGCTGGATCAGAGGTGATGGAGATTGGGATGGTGAGCCCCTCAGTGTGCTGCATTGGAGAGAGTATGGGAGAGTGAATCACAGAATCACCACAGTTGGAAAAGACCTCCAAGATCACTGCATTCAACTGAAATTCAGAGGAAGTGGTACTCTGAGATGAGGCCTGGGGACCCTATGTCAGCCAAGCCAAGGTGACCCTGACAGCGGAGTCCCCTTCCTGCATTTTACATGCAGCAAGATGAAATGCCAAGAAAGTGGCACAGGCTGAGGTGCTGAGACATCACATGAGGGCTGGCAAACAGGGAGACTCATGAGACTTGGAAGTAGCTGACCATGGACCACAGGGCACCAGCAGAGTTGGTGCAGCAGCCTAGGGCTTGGGGCCCACCCAACTGGAGGACTCAGTTGCTACAGCAAGTATAGATGACCTTCTTGGCATGGCTCTGGCTTGGAGCATTCAAAACCTTCCTGGACATGGCCCTGAGGATGCTTTTCTATCTGACCCTGACTTTGAGAAGGGAGTCTGGACTAGACGGTCTCCCTTCAGCTTCAGTGCTTCTGTCGCTATTTTTCCTGTGTTCTGACAAATTTGGTCACTATGGAATAATCCACAAGGCAGCGGAGAAATGACCTGAGTTTTGGAGGTGTACATAGCTCCCCTGATCCTGCAAGCAGTGGCCTGGAGTGGCCTTATTCTATGCCAGTAAGAGACTCAGGGCTTGCAGGCTCCAGGCTGGGGACATGCATTGTTCTTTGTGTTTCTGGGTTTCTTTTCTCAGGGGAAGGTCACAGATGGCAGAACTTCATGGAAGGGAAGGAAAATGGGAAAAATTGCAGAAAAACAAATCAAACTTTGTAGACTTTGGGAGCAAGTTTGGTCTGTACTTTGTTTGGCTCTTGGCTTGCTGCTGAGTAGGATGGATGGATTAAAGTGACAATTTAAATTAGTGATTAGAAAGCCACAACCTAACTACCTAGATTTAATCTTGCTGTGTTTGTAAACTTCTGCTCTTGTCCTAAGGACACTGATTTTCCATGTTGTGGCACTTAGAGTTGAGCTGTGCAGGAGGCTTAAGTGAGTGGGTTTGTGGTGTAGCATATGGTTATTTAGATTCTTAATATCTATGTTTCTTGCATTAGAAAATGTAAGTGACACATTTCTTTGTTCGATGTAATTTAATTATTTACTATAAATTGGGTCTAGCTGTATTTTTGTGGAAAATTAAGTCCAAAGTGCTGAAAACAGGCATTTAAAAATGGTTTCTAGTTGGTTAAATAAAACTATTTGAAATTTAAACTATTAAAAACCCCCAAAACATTTTAAAAAAGGAAAAAGTTTCTGAAAGCATTCTTTGTATATGTAATGACTTTAACAATACTGTATGACTGTACTATATTGTATCACCATAATACTATTATAGGAACAGAATTTTATTATAGAAGATCTAAAATATAAGCAGTGATATAACCTGATTATTTCTGGGTTTTAAGAATTCAGAACTGGTAGAGATTATCCTGTCATACTTCATCTTCCTTGGGCTTGGAAAGGGAACCAGGCTCTTCTGTGGTAACCTGCAGTAATTTTCTGAACTTTGACTAAACTACTCAGTCTACTAAATTACTTGAAACTTTTTTTTTTTGTCTTCTGCTTTCAGAAAGGTTGGTGCTGTCAGAGCCATTTTTGCAGTTCATCAGGCTTTAGCTCCAGGTGCTCAGCCATTGAGGAGATCTGGCAGCAGAGACATACTGCATTTCCTACTGACTTATTTTTCACTGGTGGGAGTGATCCAACGTCTTACCACTTAGGTTGTCTTTTAATTTAAAAAGTTTTTAGTTCAGACAAAATACTTTTAAGTCAGCTATATGTTTCCAAAAGTCGTAATTCTTTTATTTGCTCTAGTTCCAAGTCCTCTATTGCTTTTTCCTTTCATATTGCACTGCTTCTAATCTTCTCATCAGGCAGTTTCATTGGATTTTTCTTTTGGGAGATTTTAATCAAGTTTAATTTTCTTTCATTGAAATTTTTAATTTCTTGTGTCTCCTTCCATGAAATGTCATTTAGTTCTTCTTTGTTATGAGACAAACAAATAAACAAAACAAACAAACAAAAAAAACTACAACAAAGCCAATACTGCTAATAGCAACTGCAGTGACTGGGCCACCTCCTGAAAATGTTGCATTTTAGAGACATCCAATTTAGTTCAGTCATTACAGGAAAGTCAGGGTGGATGTTTCTCTAAATACAGTCCTCTGATACAGGTTGGATAAACCTCTCTATGCAAAAGTATAGTAACTGGACTTACAGAAAGTATGACTGTGTCCTGAGCCTGGTCTTGGATACATATGTATGGTGTTACACATGCTCAGGGGGTAGTCATTAAGTCAGGATTCTTTCATCTTGGCCTGAGGGGATGGCTGCTTATTGGCACAATCCCTGCACAGAGTCAAATTTCAGTCCTTTCATAAGAAGGAGATGAATGTCTGGCCCTCATGTGTTGTAGATGGTTTCAGCAGAGAAAGGATTTCATTCTACTTTTCTTTTGGCTTGGGATTTTCTGTGGGAAGTATCCTGGAGGTAGAATAAGTTTCTGTAATTCTGTAGCCTTTAAAGTTCCAGCTAGGAGCAATGCTCAGGATGGTCTCTCCATGCCTCAACTGCCCATGGGAGTCTGCTGTGCCAGGGCTGTGTCCTCCCCATCCCCTGGGGTGGGAAAAAGGGAGTGCAGGTGTGTGATGGGACCTGCTGAGCTGTGGGTCTGATCCTGCTCTTGGTGCTACAGGCTGTCTGCCTGCCCTCTGAACATGCTGGGGAAAGCTCTTGATTCCCCAGAGCTTGTCTTGACTGAGAAATGGGAACTGTGGAGGGTGTTTGTGTCATCAGGATGGCCTCTCACTCCCCCACGGAACAAAGATGTAGTTCAAGCAGCTGGGTTTTTCAGCTGTGCCTGTTTGCATAGCCAGCCTAGTGCTCTGCTCACCACCAGCAGTATTGCTGGAACAGCTCTTGGGTTTGGACTGGTCCTGCAGCTCAGCTAGCTCAGGGTCTCTCCATGCCATAGTGAGCATTAGAAGGAGCCTTCCTGGTGCCCTCCTGTGGCTCCTCATACCTGGCTTTTGGTTGTTTTCTGGTCCCCTTCCTCCAGCATGACATCTGTGTGGCCTGCAACAGAGCTGTGCTGCCAAGAGAAGTGTGGAAAGCAGCCAGGCAGGATATAGAGACAGGTGTGTCCTGCAGGTCATCATCTCCCAGGGCAAGAGGCAACAGGGCAGGATTCAGCATCACTTAAGTATTGACCTCTACCAGTCTGGAGGAGGGTTTGGCTGCCTTTGTAGAGCACTTCTTGCTCTCCCAGGGCTGTGGTCAGCACAGGGATGTTGAGATCAGCTGGAGCCTCTGCAGCATCTGTGGTTGCACAGCTATTTGTCTCCAGTAAGCGCAGGTGCAGTGCTAGAACTGGTGAAGCTGAGTGGTGTTTCAGGGAGGGACATGCCCATCCATTACTGGAAGTACTGGTCACCCCAGGGAGCCTGTCTGGGAGGTGGGGTAGATGTACTCAGGCCCATTGTGCTCTCACCTTGTTTTTTCTCAAACTGGATGGAAGCTCTTAGTGTTTCCAGGTGCAGAGATGCTTCCCAGAGCAAGGATGGCAGCTGTGCAGCGCATCATACACCATACTGCCCATTGCATCAACCATATAGTGGATGAGAAGGTGGAAGCCCTCCCTAAATTACTTAATGCCTTGTTGGTGCTGCAGAGTCCAAGTATAGGCTCTCAAAGGGCTGGCTGCAGGGCTGGCCGAGCTAGGCAGGAACATTCATGGTGGCAGGTTTGGGATATGGTCAGTGGTGATTCAGGCAGGGAGAGCATCATATCAGAAACCAGGTGGAAAGCAGGAATGTGTGCCCACAAATCTCTTTGGCTGTCTGTATTCCTGCACTGCTGTGCCCAAAATGCTCTGGAAGGACAAGGGAGTATGGGCTTGGGGAGGCTTCTGCTGCAGTGTCTCATGTTTAATTTCTGTTCCTTTTCTTTTCCACATGAACAGTGATATGGGGGAATGGGTGGTGGTGGTGTTGCTGGGGACCCCGTCCTGCTGGCAGGGTGGACAGAACAGTGCAGGGGCTTCTAGCCCTTCCTGAGCACCAGCCTGGCTGTGTTGCCCTGTGTGTGCAGGAAAGGCAGGCTTGTGCAGAGAGAAACCTGGAACAATCAGCCTCCCTGCCCTTAAAAATTTCCATCCTGATCTGTGTTCTCATTTTCCCCTGGTTCTCAGATGGCCATTTTCCAAGGCTGTCTTGCCCAAGAAGTCTCTTTGATGTTGGCTTCATATTTGAATGTATACCTCCCCCCAAACCTGCCAGGCTGGGCTGACAGCCCTTACGCAGTGTTGTGTTGCTGAAGGAAGAGCTTGCAGGTCGCTCCGTGACCGCTCTGCTGCCAAATCTGCCATCTGTCTTCCCATGTCCTCTGGGCGATGCTGCACCCACAGCTTCTCTCGTCCTGATGCCTTGTCCCTTTCCCAGCTTGGCTGCTATACATGTCCAGATGTGACACTTCTTCCTCTGTCTGGAAGGAAAGAAACCATTTCATCTCCATCACATCCATCACTCCTGACAACCCTTGTGCTGGCCGTGGGCAGCTGCTGGCTAGTGAGCAGGGCTGGAGCAGGGCAGGAAGGCGGCGTGGTGGATGCGGGCAGTGCCAGCCTGCGGCACTGGCACAGCAGAGGCTGTGTGCTAAGTGTCTGTGCCCTGCTGTGTGCTGGGCAGCCCGTGTGGTAGGTCTGTGTTGGGTGATCCTGAACCCTAGTCCTTGCCATGCTCCCCTTGGCTTGGGATGTACCAACATGCCCATCCAAACAGCCCTGTGATTTCACTCATTATCTCTGGTTCTCCACCAAGAGTGGTCTAGTGGGTCTGATGGGCTGTCTGCTCTGCTCTGCCCTGCAGCAGGTAGGTGACTGGGGATTTGCTCAGGTGTCGTGGGCAAGAGGAACTCCCTGGGGGCAATGAGATTGATGGGGATGACATCTCTTGTCGGTGCACATGAGCACCCACCTTACCAGGAGGAGGCTGGCACAGTTTGTGCTGAGCAGAGCTGCATGTCTGTAGCTCCATGTGTGCCTGGGAGAGCCTCCTCCCTTCCCCACCACAACAGCAATGACAGCAGCAGCTTTCATCTGATCTTCCCCAAAGGCAGCATGAGTTTCAGAGGTGTCTGGATGTGTGCCCCAGTGACCAGGGGAGACCAACTGCATTCTGCCTTTGCTGCCCCACCAAAAAGCAGTGCTTGGCTGGGTCTGTGTGGGGCCAGGATTTGGAGGGAGGGCAGGTGGCTGGCCCATGGCCCAAGTGCAGGCAGTGTAATCTAGTGTTGAGACTATGAGACCATCTCAGTGTCTCCCTCCTCCTTTTCAAGTATCAAACTTGTATGCACACCAGGTGATAGGCAGTGTCTTGGTGCATCCCTTATGGATACATTCCCAGGGGACATAGGTTGCCAAGCCCCAGGCTTTGGGAAGCACCTTCTCTGTCCTCCTGTTGCAGGCCCCTGTGTTCACCACCAAAGGCTTCCTATTCCCTTTGATGCACTATAGACTGAAACCAGTATGCTGAGAGCTAATCCCTCTGGCAGGGCTCATGTGGCTGGTGCAGCAGCTGCCAGGACCATCCTCACTGTGCAACCTGCAGGTGCTAGAGCCTTCACTGAGCTGCCAGCTCCCACCTTCCCAGGGCATCATGATTCATCCAGATCGTCTGGTGTTACCCAAATCTGCTGGGAAGCTGGGCAGAGGTAGAAAGAAAGCCTGGTTGGGGCCCAGGTTGGCAGGCGGTGTGCTTGTGGGATCCTGCTGCAGCCCAAACGTCGCTCTGCTCCTGGCACCGAGTGCAGGCAATAGAAATGTTCTGGCTTTGCAGGTGATCTGAAGTCATATTTTATGCGTGTGTCTGTGTGTATAGTGTTATAACCCGCTGCTCTCGGGGTAGCTGTGCAGGGCAGGAGTGCTGCATTGCTCCTGCAGCAGAGTCAGCAGTGGAGAATGTTGTGGCTGCTCTAAATTGAGGAGGAGTGGAGGGCAAGGGGCTGGCAGTTGCCAGGTCTGCCCCAGGGCAATGTGGTGGGAGGTGTGCAAGTGGCCCACAGAGAAGCACGGTGGGACAAGCGCAATGCTGCTTGCCTTATCCTGTGTCCCACAGTTTATACCCCTGTGTATATATACCCCTCCGAGGCTGTGGGATAAGGCTGCACGATGCATCTGGGTCCCTATCAGTCAGCCCCAGGCTGGACTGGAGCAGAGCTGGGCCCAGCAGCATGGGTGCCGAGACCCCTGCTAGTCCACCCTGCCCCTGCTCTCACCCCCCTTGTACAGTGGGCTTGCAGATGTCAGCTGTGAGGAGGGCTGGCTGGAGATCTGGAAATCAGCAGCTGAGAACAACCACCCAGAGGACTTGAAATGTGCCCACTTTTTCCACCAGCTCTGCAATGAGGTCCTGGCTATTCTCAAGTGTACCATTGCCATCCTGGCCAGGCAGGATGCAGGATGTAAAGCCCCTGGAGTTGCCCGGTCCTAGCAGTGTGTTATTCAGGTTCCTGGTCTGCATCTTTCTCATGCACAGCCCAACTCCTCTCCTTGCCAGTGCCCTTCCCTCTGCCCTGGGGTGAGGTTCTCCCTCTCCGTCACTGGTGATGGCTGTAGCTGTGCTGGCTGCTCCCATTGCTGGCAGTCTCTTTGCAGCAGGTGGCTTTATAAAAGGGAGCAGATAAACCTCCCACTCTCCTCTCCACTTCCCACAGCTCCCTGGTCCATGGAGGGACTCGGAGAGCTTTTCTGCTATCTCTAGGGACCACAGTGCTCTTAGTGCCTTGTGGTACTGTGAAAGATGCTAATAACCCATAGTGACAGCTTCAGATTGGCCCCTGACCAAGGCACAGCTGCTTCTGGTTTCCATATAGGTTTCCATGAGGGAGTTTTTCCTAGCAAAGGTCATACTTTCCTTCACAGTGGCTTTAAAATCCTTCTCTGTTTGAGCATGGTTACCTAGGTGGAGGGATGAGCAGCCTTGTCCTGAGAGGTGCCTTCCTTGGCCTTCGATGTCAAATGGGAGCTGCTGCTGCCAGGCTGGCTGTGTGAGGGCACAGCATGCTATGGTTTTGGAGCTGGCAGGTGATAAGCAACCAAGGGGTGCCTTTTGCAGAGAAGCTCGAGCCCTTCCCTGGAGCCAGCAGCTGCAGTGGCCCTCAGTCACGTAGGCAGCAGGGCCTGGGAGCTGTCCTCATCTGCACCTATCATTGTTAATTAATAGCAAGCATGGAGTTGCTGTGGGGACTGCGGACAGCACTCAGGATCCCTGCTCAGTGGAAGGACCTGTGGTACAAGGACAAGGAGTCTCTTTACTGTTTTCCTGAAATACTTCTATCCTGGATGCACATATATGTGCATGTGTGTATGTTAACTGAGAGCCCTGAGATGACTTCCTGCCCCTTTCCCACTTGTGACAAAACTGGATCTCCATCCCCTGCAATCAGCCTTTTTCATAGAATCATAGAACAGTTTGCATTGGAAGGGACCTTTATAGGTCATCTAGTCCAATCCTCCCTACAATGAGCCCAGTCATCTTCAGGTAGATGAGGTTGCTGACAGCCCTGACCAGCTTGAACTTGAATGTTTCCAGGGATGGAGCATTTACCACCTCTCTGGGCAACCTGGGACTGTGCTTCACCACCCTCATCATAATTTTTTTTTTCCTTGTATCTAGTCTAAATCTGACCTCTTTAGTTTAAAACGGTTACCCCTTGTCCTGTCACTACAGGGCTGATTAAAAAGTCTATCTATCCTCATCTTTAATATAAGCCTCCTTTCCTGGCTCCCAGTCACTGCCCACCAGCAGTCTGGTGCCTTCCTGCCCTGCTCTTGGGCTGGGCCTATCCTGGGTAAGCCTTTGTGCTGTACAGTGTTGATTTAAGTGTTATCAGAGGACATGGGTGCATGATGCAGAATGAATAGCAGGCCTGGAGAACTTACAGCTCAATTAACTCATGTTTGCTCAGTGCTGTGAGTATGCAAGTGCAGTGTGAGGGGCTAAGCATGCTGTGTGCACAGCAGGATGTTGGAATATAAACCAAACATGGGTTAAAGCCAGCCTGCAGTGGCAGTTTAGTCAAATGTAGTGAACAGGACTGGGAGTGGAACAAACAAAAACAAGCTCCACTCCGGTTCTTCCTTCCCAATCTCCGTGTGCTGGCTCCAGCAGCAGCAGCTGGCGTGCACATGTGTGGAGGAGGCACTGGAGCAGAGATGCTCTGTGCACAACTTCTCCCACGCACCTGCCCAAACAAACCTCCCTGGCTGGAAATCTCACTGTAAGCATCATTTGCTCCTGGTTGCCTGAGGTTTGGCTTTATTCTCATGCCAAGGAGTGCTGCTGTGAGTCAGTGCTGCCTTGCTTGGTCCACAGCATCCCTCCAGGAGAAAAGGAGCTTGTGCAGGTGGCTGCTGTACTGCAAAGGAAGGCCAAAGCCATCATCCTCCAGAGAGCCCCAGTAGGGGCTGGGACACCTTCTTGTTCAAAAACGTCATACATGGAGCTTAGACAGTTCCAGTGCCAAAACACAGCCACCCTGGGTCTTTATGAAATGCCAGGGGAAAATGAGAGGGCAGGGAGCTGGGGTGCAATGCCACAGCCACCATAGGGGGACATGGCAGGGGAGGGTTTTGCTCTCAAATGCTGTATTGGTTTCAGGTGATGCCTTGGGGCAGCATGACCCTGCACAGAGTTTCACTCAGGTGGTGGCAACTTGCCACTCCTGAGAACAGAAAAGTTTGCATAGCTCTTCAGAATTGGGGTCACAGTGTTGCTTTCCTGGTGGGTGATGTTTAAATGATGAGTGATGGCAGGGCAGATTGGGTGAGGAGAGTGGGAAGGATGCACACTTTCTGTCCCAGGGGACAGATGCTGCCTTCTTCATCCTGATGCTCATGAGGTCCCTAGCAGTGGGTTCTTGAGCTGCTGCACGATCCCTTTCTGTGGAAGGCTCCCAGAATGTCAGAGGGATGCATGAAACATTAGGAACAAGAGCAATGGTGCCAAAGGGAGGGTCACCACTGAGGGGAAGGGGCTTACAGAAGGGGCTTACCAGAGCTTACAGGTGGGGAAGGTGACACCATCTTCAAGCGGGTTTATTTTACCCAACCATGTGCCCACACTCATTTTCTCATTGATCCCAGTCACACGCATGCTCATATCCACCATCCCTCTGAGCAGTCTGACATGTGTGGTTACTTGTGGGTTTTATGGACACTAGGGACACCAGCTGCTTAATCCTTCTGACCTCTCTGGGTAATCATATCTTCACTGGCAATGACAAAACTAATCTTTGAGCTGTCGTCTTATACTTGTTATGAGTCATCAGTTGTTGCAGTGGTCCTTTGCCTCCAAACCTTACTGAGCCTCTATAGCCCACTGGCTGGGTTGCTGCTTGTGGTGTGGTTCTTGTTTGGAAGATGTGTCTGGTTTCTGACAGGCTGGTGTATGTCTCATGTAGCTGCCATCCTACTGGTGATGGGATGGGGTCTTCTGCTTGTGTTGTTGTTTGGGCTGTGGCCTTAGCAGGGTGTGGGCCTAGTACTCACACCAGTGTCTGTGTTTGTGCTACCAACCTTTGCATCCAGCAGCACCTTGTCTCCTTGGTGGAGTCTGGCTCTACTATCTATGGGTCTGTGGGATACAGCCCTGGGGAGGTAGGCACTGTTACAGTGGGGTAATTGTACAGGAGCCTGCCCTGAAGATGCTGAAGGTGCAAAGAGCCCTACCCAGGGATAGGGTGCTATCCCCACACCTGTGCTGCCCCACACCTACTGATCCCACAGGCCACCAGCAATCTCACCCATTCCTTGCTTTTTGTACCTGGAGGCATTCTCTCTGTGAGGGAAGGGAAAAGACCTGGGAAGGAATGCTTTGGACCCCCACAGGGCTTTTGTGTCTGTGGTCTTGTCCCCTCTGTGCTTATCCCCCATGGAGATAGATGCGGCCTATGGTATGCCTGTTCTCCATGTACCAAGCTACAGGGACAGACAGGTCACCACACCCTTCAATGCCAAAACTGCCTCTGCCAGGGTGTGTGCTGAGCTCAGCACAGGATGCTGATGAGCCTTTTCCCAGCCCAAGGTTGTTTGTTGTGCTGAGTCAGTGGCAGTGGCTTGGGTTCCCAGGCCTCCAAGTCACTGCAGTCCCACAAGGTCAGTCACTGCAGTCCCACAAGGCAGGATGCTGGAGTTTCACCTCCCTGCCCCATCCTGGGCACACCAGGACACAAACCTGATCTTCCCATTAATGATGGCCCTCATTTTCCCCTCCTGAAGCCTGACCACATCTATTTGAGAAGGATGGAGGATGCAGAGGCAGCCAGGTAGTGGGGATGCTTGCTTTCTGGCAGATCCAGTCTGGCTCATCAGCCTGGCTTTTCTGCTGGCTGTGCATAGCCACCGCCAGCTCCATCAGCAGCCCTGCACCCTGCCTGCCCACCCACCAGCTCCCTGCCTGAGCAGGACTCTGAGACTGGGTGAGCACAGGCATGTTGAGAAGCCTAGCTTAGTCATCTGAGCACTCCCAAGACTTTGTTTTGGTGTTTTGCTACTCCAGCTGTCTATGGATCCCCTAGCAAATGAGTTTTCTGGCAGGGTGCTTCAAGGGAAAGAAAAATTTTGCAAAAATGCATTTGCATAAAGAGCATTTTTAATTGGAAATCTGATTCTCTGGATTAATGCCCACCCAACTGGAGATGAGAAGCATATGCTGATGTATCAACAAAACAAACAGGGCACTGAATATTCGAGACAAACCTTGCACACTGGAAATGCTTCAAAGAAATTATCCAGCAATTCCCTTTCAATGGCAAAATCTCATACATTCTCTGTCCATTCACAGCAATCACAAAGAAGAGAAAGAAGGACTGCCTTTCTCTATTGCTCTGCATGTTTTCTGACCCTATTTTCTGCTAAGCAAGACCAGGATTGGATAGACCACATACTGTGTTTTCTGCCTCTATGTTACTGCTTTATTTTCCCAGCTGCAAACCTGTCCATTCCTGTGTGTCTTGCCTTGGCCATTGCTGTTGCTTCTCCAGGACAACAGCTACTCTGAGGGATGCCTGTCTGTGGTTGGCATGTGGAGGTACTGCCTCATACACAGCTAATAGGTAGATCTCCCAAAACCTTCTGGAGGAGAAGGTGTCCACCCAACTCTGTTATTCACAACAGTATTTCCTCCTCTGGCCCTTAAAGACTGGGAAAAGCACAATGGCAATGGTGTATCTGGGAACAGGAACTGGTCTGCCAATTCCATGGGGTTTGCTGGGACGTTTAAGATATGATTGCAGAGTGGTGCCACCAAAGTATTGCAAAATGCTGGATTATATCATATGTCTGTTGTGAAAATAGAGCATAGGTGTTTTAGCAGTAACTTAAGTCTGGCCTACAGTGTCCATGTGATCACTCACTCTATATACCAAGTAAGGTATCTGCTGCAGTTGGAGGGAGGTTGAACATGTTGTACAGGTCTGGGTTGAAACTGTAACCGGTATACGTGAGCTGAAATCTCCTCTCACCCTTTCTGCTGCTTGTGCTGTTCCTAGAACATTTACATGATTTACTTTTAGCTAGTGTTTCCCAATGGTTATTTTAAAGGTAACTCTGCAGCTATATAATTTGCATAAGCTTTTATAAGAACAGCACCATAAAAGATAAGATTAGCTGGAACAGTCTAGAAAAGTACCAGTTTGGGTATTTGGAGGTGGGTTTCCATGGGTATCTGGTGGTGAAGGGATCAGGGAAAAGGCAGGAGAATTGAGCTTGAGATCAGCTTCCAAGGAGCTGTGATATGCCTCAGGGGCTGCATTACTGGCCTGAGCATGGGCAATGGAGCTGGAGGTGCATAAGAGAGAGGTGCCTAAGACAGAGCTGGACCAGTGGCTTCAGGTGTTTTCTGCTTCTCAAATTTCTCTGGCATTATACCAGCAGTGCTGGATTGAGAGACAGGAATTGTTTAGATCTGAGTGAGTAAAGGCTTGCGTTTGGGAGGCTTGTAGGCAGGAAATCTTGGAGCAGGAGATACCAGCACCATCTCCCCTTGCTTTTGGCCACCAGGAGCAAAATACCTGTTACTGGGGGGAGGAGGCAGCAACAAGGACTTGATAGGGAAGGACAACTGATCCTCTTGAAAATCCCCCTCACTTTGCCATCCCCTGACAGGATTTTCCTCCTACGAGCATGAAGACAGTGCTTAGAAACAAGCTGTAGCATTGTGGAGTGGAGTGGTAGTGGTGTAGGGCCTCAGAGCTTAAGAGTCTCCTTGTTTATTTGCTGAAGGTCCAACAGCTCCCTTGGCCAGAGACACATTCTCCTTGTTAACAAAAAGACAATGAATTATTTAGTAGCTGAAAATGCCAGATGGCGATGGCTCTGCTGCTTACAGGAGGGGAGAAGGGAGGGAGACATGCACAGGGAGAGAACAGATTGAGAGCACTTCCATAGGAAAGAGCTGACCCTGGCCAGAGGTCCTGGTGGCCCAGATGGTTTCACAGCAAGAAGTAGGCAGGCCAGGGGGGATAGCTGCTGCTTGCCATCATGTCCCACTCATTTCCTATAGGTCTTCCCTTGTTGGAGTTTCTTCTTCAGGAGCTGTTATCCCAGCAGGGCCATGTTTGACCTCAAAGTACAGGACTTCCAACCCCAGCTGGAAGGCAGGCCATGATGGAGGATACTACAGGGTGTGGGTGTGTGTCTTTGCCAGCCATTCCTGCACTTTAAACCTGGTTGCAGGAATGGTGCTTCAGACCCAAGTCTACTGGGATGACCTTTAGAACGGTATTATATCTCAGGTGATGTAGCAGGTCTTTTGGGAGCCACAGAAATTATCATCTGCCCCAGCTTGGGTTATGATGTCTCCAGCATGATGGACTGGCCAGATCAATATGTATATGGCTAGAGACCTCCAAAGAGAACTGAAGATGCTGTAGGCAGCTTGGGCAGATCTGTAGCAGATGCTGAATCCTGTGCTCCAGATGACAGTGTAACATGTGCACAGTAAGAGGGACTGACATGGGTCTTTGTGTCCTGGGGATCTTGATGCCTGTAGTTTAGTGGCTTCTGACATCTCTTCAGGACACCCATACAGGTAGCCAGGTACCAGCCTAGCCCTGGAGTGAGCCTTTGGCTCTGCTGGGCTCATATCCTTGATTCAAGCATCCCAGCCACTCTTTGGTTTCCAGTAAAGATTTTTCTTTGGGCTGGAATCTATGCTTCAGAAATGAAGAAAATAGTAACTCACCGTCTCCTTGTGTTTAATTTGGAAACTGCAGGCACCAAGGGTAGTTCTTAAGTTCTTCAACCCTCTTAAGAGCTTGTGTTGAGAATCCTTCTGGAATCCCCAAGATCTACCTGATTGCAGTTTTCAGGCTGCCAGAGCTTTTTTTGTTTATTTGGTGCTTTTTTTTTTTTTTTGTCAGCTGTGTTTGAAAACCTCCTTCTTCCTTAGCTTTTCCTTTCCCTGGACAAGGAGGTCAAAGAGAGTCAATGTCTTAGGCATGTAACCTGTTTCAGCACCCACCCCAGCACCTGCTCTGCTCAGCTGTGAGGTGGGGGTGTCTAGGCTCCTCAGGAACTTTAGGACAGAACTAACCTCAAACAGAAAGCTACGTGGTCAAAGAGAGACTGAGGCTACGGCAGTGCACATAAAACCATGTGCTACTCTAGTCTCCCATCTGTCACACTGACACAGCAAAAGTAAATGTTTCCCAACAAAAGCAAATCCTTGCAGAGCTCAGGAAAATCCCCTTTCTAAGCCAGGGCATTTTCTGCTTGCTCTTTCTGTGCTCCTCAAGGACCTCTCAATCAGGTTTCTTTTGGTGTTGAAGAAGAGTTGATACTGTTTGATCTTGATGGGAAAAACTGCCATAAATTCTTTGCATCTCAAGGTCCCTGGAGATGCTGGCTGTTTTTGTTTGCATCCTCGTTGCTTAATCAGACCATGTCTCCTGCTCCTCTTCCTCCTGTCCATGCACGCTGCGAGCATCCTGCAGCAGGGTTGAACTGTCACTTGGGGACTGCAGGGTCTGCAGCAACGTCCCAGTTGTGAATAGAATATAGATGAAAAGGAGGGAGGGGAATGAATATGCAGTGGCTTAAACAAAGCTCACAAGGGTATGTGTTAATCAGCATGCTGAAATTTCTCGTGGCCTTTGCACCAGCCACAATACACTGGTCACAATATCTTGTGCTCAGTGATAGGTCAAGGCACTTGTATAACTCCTTATGGACTAAAACCAGGCCAGAAGATCTTCTTGTCAGGTGCACAAGTCCTTGAAAACAGGGAGACAGAGTAACTGCAGTTAGAAGAATACCCTTCGACTTAATCCGATAAAAGGCTAAGGGTTTACCTGAGTAAAAGACATTACTCAGGACCAGGCCAGCTTCACAAATATATTTGGTTGCTCAAAACCTCTAAAGACAATGCTTCTTTGTCTGCCAGTTGCCCCAGACACCAGTAACCTCAGTCTTCCTCTAAGCCAGATCTTCAGCCCTCGAGGTTTATCTGCCTAACAAGCAGTAGGCATCCTAACTCAGGAGCTTTTTGAAAGAGACATTAGGGACCCAACCTGGCTGCCATTTTGAAAAGCTGGCAACAACCTATTAGTGAACCATTGGGAGAGCACCCTGAAGACACCCCGCTGTCACAGGGTGCCTCTTACCCTGCAATGTGGTTATCACAGAATGTCAGGAGTTGGAAGGGACCTCTGAAGATCATTCAGTCCAATGCCCCTGCCAGAGCAGGGCCAACTCTAGGGCAGGTCATTTAGAAATGCATCCAAATGGGTCTTGAAAGTCTCCAGAGGAGGAGATTCCACAACCTCTCTGGGGTGCCTGCTCCAGAGCTCTGCAACCCTCACAGTAAAGAAATTCTCCCTCATGTTGAGGTGGAATTTTCTGTGCTTTATCTTGAATCCATTGGCCCTTGGCCTATCATGGGGCACAAGTGAGAAGAGGTTGTCCCTTCCTTCTTAATACCCAGCCCTCATATATTTATATTCATTATATTTATACACAGTAACTAGATCCCCTCTCAGTTCTTCTCTCCTGACTAAAAAGCCCCAGGTGTCTCAGCCTTTCTTCATAAGACAGGTGTTCCAGTCCCTTAATCATCCTCGTAGCCCTCTCTTGTAGTCTGTCAAGTAACTCCTTGTCCCTCTTGAACAGGGGAGCCCAGAACTGGATGCTGTACTTTAGATGAGACCTCTCTAGGACAGAGTTGAGGGGAAGAAGAACCTCCCTTGATCTGCTGGACACACTCTTCTTAATGAAGACCAGGATACCATAGACCTTCTTGGCTACAAGGGCACATTGCTGTCCCATGGATAACTTGTCCATTGGGACTTCAATGTCCTTCTCCATGGGGCTGCTCTCTAGCAGATCACCTCCTAACCTGTACTAGTGCATTTTGTTATTCCTTCCCAGGTGCAGGACTCTGCATTTGTTCTTGTTGCACCTCATAAGGTTCCTCTTGGTCCAACTTTCCAATCTGTCCAAATCTTGCTGGTTGACCTCACCACAGTCATAGCTTCCTCTGAAGGCCCCGCAGCTCTCCAGGCACTAGGAGCAGCTGCCTAAAGGTGCCTGTGGGGTCTCCAAGGCATGGAGACAAGGCAGGCACACAAGAGACTCTGGCCCTGCTGTCCCCACTCTGTGTTTGTTAGTGTTCCAGAAGGAACTCTGCTGGTTCCTTCTCCTGTTCTTCTGGTGAGTTCAGTGGCCTTTCAGCACTGTCTTGGCACACCATGCTGGCTGCTGCAGGGTGTTTGTTCCAGGGTTCCCAGGCAATGCAGGTTTGGAGAGGATCCTCTCCTACCAAAAGCATGGCAGTAGGAAAGGTTTTGGAGACAAGCCACAGTCTTGACCATTAATGACCTTTAAGTGTATCCTACCAGTGAGGACTGTAGCCTGCAGTGCCAGCTCCCTGGGGGTGTGAGGGGAAGTTTGACATAGAGTTTTGAGAATCTGATTCTTCTGAAGACATCCAGAAATCTTGAAATGAGCAATTCTGCTCTGGTGCAAAGACAGAAGGGAGGTCCCACGACTTCTGGCTGCCACGTGGATTGTGATGCGGGAGGATAAGGGAGTGCTTAGGGATGTTCCACACACGGTAGATATCTGGCTGTGGGGAGCAAAGTGCAGCCCCAGCAGCCCAGCTGTTAACAGCAACATTGCTCTTATTCTCAGCAACTGAAGCAAATGCTTTGGCTCCTTGGTCCTGCCTGCTGACCACACCAGGGTGACCATGACTCAACCCAGCGTCCAGGACTGAGGGGCAGAGCTGCTGAGAGACCTGTCTCAGGTATGATGGAGACAACCAAAGAGCATGGGGTTTAATGGGGTGGGGGAAATATATGAGGTAACTGTGAAATTTCTTCAGCAACATTCCATGCCCTGTGTCCCCTTGGAACATCATCTCTCCTGCCTGCCGTTTAGTGAGCTCCTTAGACCTTGCTAGAGGACCTGGAAGAGTCACAGCCCCTTTTCAATCACAGACTTCTCCATCTTCACCCATGCCCCTGTGTTGCAGAGTGAGCCTCCACAGCAGCACCAATGGAGACCATGTACTCGATGGAGCCAGTGCCTGATGGTGCTGACCCCACCTCACAGGACATGCTCAGCTTCCTGGACGCTGTGGTGAACAGCACAGAGGAGCAATGCTTCAGTGCCCGCTCCCGCAGCACTGTCCTGGAAGGGCTGCCGTTTGGCGGCGTGCCCACTGTGCTTGCCATCAACTTCATCCTCTGGATGGTGAGTGGGCCAGAAGGGTGCCAGGGGGGTACAGACACTGCGGTCCCAACTGTGGTGCCAGAGGCTGGATGTGAGCACGTGTGGGTGTGCTATGAGTGCAGCCCACTTCCCGATGCAATTGGCTGATGGGAGGAATTGGGGTGAGTGTAGAGGACCAGGAACTTTGCCCACATCGTGGTGGGCAGCAGGTGGCACTTGGGCAGCAGTGATAAGATCATGGAACATGAGCAGACAAGGTATTTACAAGTCTGGGCTCATGAGTGAGAAAACAAGAAAAGGGGGGATGTGATGAGACCCCGCAGGGCAAGATCCTGTGGCAAAACCCTTTAACTCCCCTCTTCTCTCTTCTTCCAGCTTCTCCTTCTGGTCTTCTCCTGCCTTCGGAAGGCAGCTTGGGACTACGGGCGCCTGGCACTGCTGATGGACAATGATAGGTAAGGAGGATGCAAGGCCACTGCAAGTGATGGCTCCAATCTCTCCAAGAGGACTGGCACTGCAGGGTAGCCCACAGAGAAGCTCAGCAGTTCCTGTGCCTCCTTCCCACTGGGAATGACCTGGCTGCTCTTGCCCACAGAGGGCAGTCATCTGCTGCAGGGAGAGGCAAAGCCTTGCCAGCATTGATTCCTTCTTGCAGGCACCATCTGGTGATAGTCCTCTCATGGCCAGGGAAGACACTGGCCAGGGAAGACACTGTCCTGGGAAGGACAGAGGCCCAAGAACTGCTTTCAAATAGAGCCTGAGCTGCTGCCTCTCCCCATGCCATTTTATGGATATGAGAAGGGTTGGCCAGCAGAAGAGGCAGGGGGAGATGAGCAGACATAACACTGTTCTTCAGGTCACCAAAGTGGCTTGCCAGGCCCATCCTTCACGCTAGGTGTGGAATCCCACAAAAATTAGTGGTGCCTTAATGAAAGTGAAGCCCAGATCAGATTTCCAGCAGGGCTGTGCTGCCCACAGCTCCCTGCCAGAGCACTGCTTGCTCCAGGCAGCAAAGCATCTTTGATCAGGTGGCTGCACACAGGAGGGGCCTCTGGAAGGCTGGGTTGCCCACAGGAGCAAACTTTGTAAGAGTCCCTCTCCTTCCTTCTACCCTCTCCATCTCCTCTTGGCCTTGGGTTCCAGAGTTGGGTTTGGCAATGGACATGCAATCTCCCTTCACCAGGGAGATTAAAGGGGCAATCAAGACTTAAAGTGCAAGCTCTGATTGCAGTTGCTTCTACTGTGATACCATTTGAGAGGGCTGAAACCAGTGGAATAGGAAAAAAATATGGCTCAGCACTCCCTTCTTCTGGAGATATAGCACATTATCCATGAGACCACCATGCACCAGAGCCACAGAGAAGCTGCTGGAACTTGTCAGCATTGAGGCACCAAGCTGCAGCCCTTGCCCCAAGCCCAGGAGTAGCTGCTGATCCAGTCCCAGTGCAGGATGTGAGGAGGGGGGAGGCACTTCCTGGGCCGACCAACTGGAAGAAGGTTCTCAAAGGGTGCTTATCCTCTTCCATGTGCTGATTCTTTCCTGCTTCACTCCTCCACCCCTGCCCTCAATGCAAAGTTTGACGTCGCTTTTCTATGGAGAGCAGAGTGAGAAGGAGAAGTCCCCATCGGAGAGCAGCCCCCTGGATACTGACAACAAGGACATGGTGAGTGCTAGCAGCTGTGGTAGCGTGAACCCAAGATGGGCTAAACAAAACCCTATCCCAAACACTGATCCTAACCCTACAGCTCACCCTAACTCAAAATCCTAAAGTTAAACCCTAACCAAAAACCCAAACTCTAAACCTAATCCTAACCCAACCCTGAACCCTAAAATTAACCTTAACCCTAACCCTTACACTAAACCTTAGACCCTAAACCCTAACCCTATACATAACCCTAACTCTAACCCCTGAGGCTCAGCCCACCCTGCTCCTTACCAGGAACCCAGGTCAGAAGTTAGCTGGGAGCTCGAGGTGTTCCCAGGCAAACTCCTAGACATGGTTCTCCAAAGCACAGCTTTGGAGTGGGGTGTAGGAGAGGGGTCAGCCTTGCTGTGCTGAGGCAATGTCCAGCCCCAAATAGCTGTCAAGGGCTCAGGGGTCCCTGCACCTCCAAAGCCTCCTCCTGTGGTCCATCAGAAAAAACTGAGTTGTAGGGTAGGAGAGATGGTCCCTATCAGACTAAAGCTGGAGGATGGAGAGGAGGAAGAAGCTGCCAGCTTTCATGGGGCAGGGTAAAGGAATGCCACAGGGGCGACTGCCTGGGGTCCCTCCTGTCCCACCCTCCCAAAAGTAGTGAAGAGTAGGGACCAGACAGCCAGGAGGACTGCAGAGGGACCCTGACCTTGCATGAAACCCAATGCCAGAAAAATGTAAAGTAAGGCATAGAGAAGAAAAATGCACATATTGCATAGGTGGTGCCAGGGAATGAGCTGTTTCACAGTCCTGTACATAGTCCTGTATCATGCTTAGGGCAGAGCTGGCTCAGTGTCCTGGAGCTGTCAATAAGCATATTGCCTCTCAGGGACTGTCAGGGGAGGGGCAGAGGAGGGAGCTGCTGGAAGGCAGGAACCTGTGTGACAGACATTCTCTGTGTTACCCACTCCTCCTGAGGCAGCTGCCCCTGCCACCCCTGCACACACACCACTGCACTGAGCATGACCTGGGTCTGCCTCCATCACCTCATTCCCCACCTCCAGGAACCACACCACCTCTGCGTGTGACCCCAGCACATGTCCTGACCCTGCTCATGCTGGGTGAGGGTGGTCACACCCAGCTATTCCCGACTCTTTTCCTTTCCAGGGATTCTGCTCCTGGCTCATTTCTATCTACCAGATGAAGTAAGTGTGTGTCCTTGGCATCATAGCCATGTCCCACCGCTGCCTGCCCCTGAGAAGCTGGTGCCCACAGGTGGTGGCCCATCACCTGGAGCTACTGCAATCGGTGGCTGAGAGACCTCTTAAAACATCCCTTGCCTGGAGAGAGAGCAGAGGGCTCAACTCTGTTTCTTCTTGGCCCCTGGATCCTGTCCCAAAGAAAAGGGCTCCAATCTCTTCTGCTAGGAGCCTGTCCTCTAATAGGATGGCAGCCTGAGGGCTGCTTGTGTCCCTCATTCCCTCTGTGCCCAAATCCTACATGCCCCAAGCAGGGTGCCATGAGTTGGTGTGGGCTGTGTGAAGCTGGAGTGCCAATGTCCCTGGGGCAGGCGGTGGTGGGGAGGCACCACCAGCACTCAACTCCCCACCCACCTCTCCTGCAGGGACGAGGAGATTCAGAGCAAGTGTGGGATCGATGCCACTACCTACCTCTCCTTCCAGCGGCACCTTCTGGTCCTGCTGATGCTGGTCTGTGTGCTCTCCGTGGCTGTCATCCTGCCTGTCAACTTCTCAGGGGACCTCCTGGGTAGGTGCTTCCCCAGTCATGGGATGGCTCAGGAGTGCAACCTTCCCCAGCCTCAGGGTGAGCATTGTGACACAGGACAGAGGGCAGAAGAACCCCTCTATCAGGAGCCCACATGTGAGAAGGAACCCACCATAAGCTGTGGGACAGAGGAATGCAAGAAGCAGGGAGCTTCAAGGCAGAGAGGGCTTGGTGGGGACCTGGGAGATGGAAAAGGAGAGAACAAAGACCAGATCCTCTAACCCTGTGAGCACGGACATGCACACACAGACTTCTCTTAACCTTCTGTTTCTCTTCCCCTACAGGACACAATCCCACCCACTTTGGCCGGACAACCATCGCCAACGTCCCGACACAGTACGTGGCTCCCACATCCAGGGGGGCTGTGGGTGCTGCTGCCATGGTGGGCGCTACTGGGAGCACCCAGGCACAACGCTCACCACAGCCCTGTTCCAGGGCTCCTGGTAGCCCCCACATCTTTCTGCTCCATGTGTGAGCACAGTGGTGGTGACCATCATGCTAGCACTGCCCACTGCACCCTGCTACTGGCAGAAGTGTTCTTGGGAGCAGCCTTATTTCTGTAGTATCTAAGCCAAGATGAACACTACCCATCTCACCCTGGAGGTGGGGTGTCAGCAGATCGGTATGGCTTGGGGAAGCCCTGCTGGGTGGTGGGCATGGCCATGAGTGTGATGCTGAGCTCCAGGCTGGCCTTCGTACCACTTGCCTGCCACAGCACTTGCTGATCTCCTCTTCCTCTCCTCCAGGGATCGTCTCCTGTGGCTGCACAGCATCTTTGCCCTCATCTATTTCATCCTCACCATCCTCTGCATGGCTCATCACTCTGTACACCTAGAATACAGAGAGAACGAGAAGGTGAGCAACCACCCTATCCAGCTCTACCTTGTTCAGTGCTAATAGACAACTGTGTGCTTTGCAGAAATGATGGTCCCAATAGGTAGGGGCAGCTTTAGAAACAGCCTGAGACTGGGCAGTCAGGGAAAGATATGGCTGGTTTTCTTCAGCTTCTGGAAAAAGCCTGATAACCCAGGAGCAAATCTCTCTCTAAATGACTTGTCTCTTGAGACTGAAGCTCTGCAGAAGCTCTGAGAGAGGTGACAGCTTATGACTATGCCCACGGGGTCTGGGAGTGGACACTGAAGAGGTCTGTGCTGACCAGCATCTGGGGGGCAGTCAGTGCCCCAGCTCACCTCTGCCTTCCCAACGTCCGGGTGACCAGGGTGGCAGACAGGTGTCCCACAGACCCCCTGCCCACCCACCCCCTCTACTCCTTCTTCTCTCTCAGGTTGCCCGGACACTGATGGTTACCCACATCCCCAAGGAGATCACAGACCCTTCCCTCATCATCAAGCATTTCCAGTGAGTAGCAGTGTGCCGCAGCCTCACCATGTGGCTGGCAGGCAGGTGGCAGGGGCTGTCCCTGCCCCCCAGCTCCTAGTGCCACCATGTCCCTGTGCCCTCAGCGAGGCTTACCCCAGCTGCACTGTCACCAATGTCCAGTTCTGCTTCGACGTGCGCAAGCTGATGAAGCTGGATGCAGAGAGGTGGGTGCCTTCAGGTCCCCATTGCCTCTGTGGGTGGGTGTACTGCTCCTGCTCACCACGTTGAGTCTGTCTGTCTATCTGCCATTCTCCTAACAACCTTCACACCCATGGGCTTCCCTGCAGGCGCAAGGCAATGAAGGGTCGGCTTTACTTTACCACCAAGGCACAGAAAGAGGGGAAGATCATGATCAAAACCCACCCCTGCGCCCGCATCTTCTGCTGCCGCTTCTGTGGCTTTGAGCAGGTAGGAGGGTGCAGGCAGGGCTGCAGGTGGCATGGCAGCTTGCCTGTGCCATATTCTGGCAAGCGCAGCAGAGCCCTGGCTGCTCCCACAGGTAGATGCTGAGCAGTACTACAGCGAGCTGGAGGAGAAGCTGACGGATGAGTTCAATGCTGAGCGCAACCGCATCACACTCAAGCGTCTTGACATGGCCTTTGTCACCTTCCAGGATGAGCGGATGACTGCTGTGTGAGTGCCTCTCATGCAACAGGCATGGGGACATCCCCCGGTCTGGTGGCCACCCCAGAAGCTTCTCCAGCTAGAGCCAGGCAATGAGTCTCACTCCTCTGTGCCTCTGCTATCTGCAGAGGTGTTTGCTCTCTTGGGACTATGGAACACTGGGGGGGCTTCCTCTGAGTCTTTGCACTAGACTTGAGCCCTGTCTCCCCCCTTTGCAGGATTTTGAAGGACTACAGCCACATCAGCTGCCGCAAACACCCTCAGCAGTCCTCTGTCACCACCGTGGTCAAGTCACATCACTGGGGCATTTGCTATGCCCCTGCACCCAGCGATATCATCTGGTGAACCCTCATGGAGGGAGGGAGGGAGGGAGCAGGGCAAGCAACTGTGGGGAACCCATATCTGGACATATAGGGATCCTGTGCCCATTGCTATAGGGAGCCCATGTCATTCTAGGGAACCTGTGCCTATCTATCTATCTATGTATCTATCTATCTATCTATCTATCTATCTATCTATCTATCTATCACCCCTGCCAGGGTGGCAGGGGCTAGCTCCTGTGGCCATAGCAGAACTCAGCACATGTGACTGGGGTGATCACCTCATGGGCAGCAGAACTTGGACAGTAGAGGTTTGGGATGATTGCCAGGCTTCAATATCTCCAGCTTGATTCCAAAGCCTCCTGCTGGTATGGACCCCCTCTGTGGTCCTTCTCTAGTCCTGGGGACTCTGCAGGTGTCAGTACAGTAGTGTGTGTGTGTGTGGGGGGGGTGATCTGTGACAGCATGGCTGGTTTGGGTAGTGGGAGACAGAGCTTCAGGGAGCTGAGCTGGGAGGCCTAGGACACACGGGTTTTCCTCTGCTCCATGTCTGAGTTGTTCTTTCCTCTCTCTCACAGGGAGAATTTATCAGTCCGTGGCACATCCTGGTGGGTGCGATTCATCCTCCTTAATATCTGCCTCTTCATCCTTCTCTTCTTCCTCACCACACCAGCCATCATTGTCAACACTATGGACATGTTCAATGTCACACACCCTGTGGAGAGCCTCGAGGTAGTCCCTGGGGCCCTGAGCTTTTCCCAAAGTGTCTTCATTTCCAGGCTTGTCCCTGACAGGGGGAGGGTACCAGCTCTGCACTAGCCAAAGCTGTCACTGGTGTGGGCTCTGATGAGAGGCAAAGAATGGTCATCCTCCTGTGTTTTCAGTGGTAGCACCTGTGCTTCCTGGGACACCTGTACAAACCTGAGCTTTGGTGCTGGTGTCCATGATGGAGGGCAGGTTTGTGTCCATGCAAGAGGAGAGGGGTTGGGAAGAGCTTCAGGAGATGTTAGGAGCTGCCAGCTGCACACCTCCTTCCTGCTCTTCAGCCTGTAAGCTGTTGAGCGAGCACTTGGGCTTGAGAGCATGCCTGTGCTGCTTTTGGCTGGCTTCTGGCTCTTAGCTCCTGAAATAAATGCCCCTGTTCACAGAGAGCATGCCCCAGTCCACCCACTGCACACACCATCCTGTGACAGGAGGCTCAGGGAGCTGTCTCCAGCATGGCTAAGCTCTGGCAGGCTCCTAAGGGGGTGTCCGGCATCTCTCTTCCTGCAGAACCCCATCATCACCCAGTTCTTCCCTACGCTGCTGCTCTGGGCCTTCTCCGTCTTCCTGCCCTTCCTTGTCTACTACTCAGCATTCTTTGAGTCACACTGGACAAGGTAACGGTTGCCCCCTTCTGCTCCCGCAAGTCTGCTGTAGATGGGAGGAACCCTGCTTGGATTCATGGGACCCAACCTGGTGGGAGGCAGGCAGTGGAATGGCAGTCCCCCACAGCCCTCCATGGAAAGAGCCCCAAGTCCATGCTCAAAGGAGTCATTTCCTTGCCATAGCCATGAATGCTTCCATCCTGCTCACAAAAGCAGGTTTTAGTATGGGTCTGAAGATGCTTGTGAAAGGGATGGTGGGATGGTGGACTGGTAGCAGCCAGGTCAGGTGACACATCCCAGCCATGCTATCAGCCCTCCAAAGTGGAGGTATGGGTTCAAGATGCTCAAAGTCTCCTAGCAGAGGAAGCTCTTACAATGTGCTCTGTCTTCACCCTCCACTGGCCCCAGTTCCTATGTCTAGTCTGCTGAGTCCTTGCAGAAGCTTTGCCCTTCCTTCTCCAGAGGAAAATGCAGGCTTCTGAACCCATTGTAGACACTGTCCTGTTTTGAGTAGGAATAGAAGTAATTTTCTTAGTAGCTAGAATAGTGTTGTGTTTTGGATTTAATGTGGTATGAGAAAAATGTTTATAAAATGCTTATGTTTTTATTGTTGCTAAGAAATCAAGGACTCCAAGTTCCCATGGGTTTTTTGCCTCTTGTTGGGTATCTACTGCAGCAGAGATGGTAGGAGAGGGCAGGGAGGAAGGAGATGAGATGTTGGGAGGACAAGAGCTTTTGCTACAGAAGATTCCTCATGGTGACTCCTCCTGGTCTGGTAAAGGCTTTGCAAGGCCCCAGTAGATGCACAGATCAAATGCATATGGCTTGCTGAGAGTAGCTCTGTGGTGAAAATGAAGAACCATCCCAGCTTCTTCTCCCACCAGCAGCTCAGCTTCCAGAAAGTGCAATATTCTCTTTCCTCCCCTCTCTGCAGGTCAAGTGAAAATCAGCTCACCATGCACAAGTGCTTCTTCTTCCTGGTGTTCATGGTCATCATCCTACCCTCACTGGGGCTGAGCAGGTATTGACCACCCTGCTGCTCTCTTCTCCCTGCTCCCTAGAACTCAGGTCACACCCTGTCCCCTCACCTCCTGCAAGCCAGTCCCAAAGGGCTGCAGACCCACCACCACTGAAACATGGCTGCCCCTGGGTGGGGAAAACACTTGCTCTTTAGCTGTGCTAAGGTGCTTCTAGGTGATCATGGACAGAAAGCTTCCCTGCAGAGAGTGAAGGGAATGGAGCATGTTCCCAGGCTGCCACAGGTGGCCTGAGGGTGCTGGTGATGCCCTTCAGCAGACCCTTAAAGAACCAGGTCAGAAATCTGTGTAGATCCAATTCCAGAAATCCTGACCATCCAGAAGGCCAGCACACACACTGTTCCATTGTGGCAGAAGGAGCTGTTCTGGCTGTGTAGGGTCCAGAGGGTCTCACCCACCTGGGGCAGGAGAAAGCATGCACCTGCTGGGTGCCCCCCACGTTGCTCTGCAGCTCTTTCTCTTTATAAATTGCTCTTCTCCTCCCCCTAGCCTGGACCTCTTTTTCCGCTGGCTCTTTGACACCCACTTTTTGGATGAAGTGAATATCAAGTTCCAGTGAGTAGCAGGGATCTCCCAAAACTCCTGGGCGAGCAGGAGACCCCAATGCTGGGCCCTGACAGCTCTTCTGGTCATCTGCCCAAGCATCTTCTCACCCTCTGTGTCCTTGGGGCAGGTGCGTTTTCCTCCCAGACAACGGCGCTTTCTTCGTCAACTACGTGGTCACCTCCAGCCTGATCGGGACAGCCATGGAGCTGCTGCGCATCCCAGGCCTCCTCATCTACACCGTCCGCCTCTGCTTCGCCAAGTCTGAGCCTGAGCGGCTCCACGTCAAGCGGGTACGTGGCTCTGCACACCCCTGATCCTATGCAAGCCCTGGCACAGCAGGAATATGCTTGCTGGAAACTCAAGCTGTTCTGGTCCTATGGGAAGGCCTTACAGGAACTAATGGGGGAAGGCAACTTTTATGGTCCAGGATGCAAATTAAAGTGTAGCCTTTGCAGTGGTAGTAATGACACTGTTGGTTGTGCCCCAGAGCCAAGCCTACCAGTTCCAGTTTGGGCTGGAGTATGCCTGGACCTGCTGCATCTTCTCTGTTGTGATGACCTACAGCATCACCTGCCCCATCATCGTACCCTTTGGTGAGTGTGATTCCATGACCATGGTCCTGCTGCCGCCAGCTGTGCCAGGAACAACCTGTCCCAGCCACCTGAATTGGCATGGGAGCTCAAGAATCCTGCATGGGTACAGGAGGGCACCCTTGGGCATTGTGCCCTAGGCCTGCCCTGCTGTCCCTGCCACCTGGTTGTCCTCATTGTCCTCGCCCCATATGGCCTCTCTCCTCCCACCAGGGTTGCTCTACATGTTGCTCAAGCACATGGTTGACAGGTACAACATTTACTACGTTTACATCCCCACCAAGCTGAACCAGCGTCTCCATGTCGCAGCCATCAGCCAAGTCATGGTGGCCCCCATTCTCTGCATGTTCTGGCTGCTCTTCTTCTCCGTCCTGCGCCTCGGTAGGGAGAGCTTGGGGATGCCCTCTACCACTGCTAAGGCTCACATTTAATGTTGGGGAGGGACAAGCTGCCAGTGTCACCCCTGGATTAAGCATGCATGGAGGGTGAGAAGGGGGAGGGATGGTGGAGACCTGGTAGGTGAGGGTGGTGTCAGCTAATGTTTTCAGAAGGGGGTTGAGAGCTTGCAAGACCCAAAGCAGGTGCCAGTCTAGGACTCAGCTAGATGTGCAGCAGGTCCTTGGAAGCCCATATGCTGCCCCAGTGTCTCTGTGCCCTAGGTCCAACCCGCCCTGTCACCCTCTTCACCTTTGTGGTCCTCCTTTCCTGCATCATCTTCTCCTTCTTTGGCCTCTGCCTGAAGAAGCTGCAGCCACGGAAACCCTCCAGCTACCAGGTAAGGGCAGGCAGTTGTCCATACTATTCTCACCTGCTCTGTCTCCTCCTTGGCTCCCTGGGGCATGTTTGTTGTGGGGAGCTTGACGTGGTGCCTGGCTGCACCCTTGGCTTCATCTGGAGACCCCCAAACCATCATTTCCTCCTGGCCTCCATCTCCCCAGATGTCTGATCAGTCTGAGGGTACCTTCAACGATGTGGAACGGAGCAGTGTTTCCTCCACCCCCAACTCCAATGTGAGTACCCCAGCCCTTCAATGGCCACCCCCCTTGCTCCAGTGGACACTGATCCCCCCCTGTCCCCTTGGGCAGCTCTTTGTGGCCACTGTCCTGCAGGAACCGGAGCTGAGCCTGACGCCAGCAGCCTCCCCAGCACACCAGTCCTACGGCACCATAGGCAACCATCTGGAGCCAGTGGAGGACGGGGAGGACAGGGGGCTGCCGAGCTTTGAGACAGAGCTGGAGACAGTGGAGGGGAAGTACAGGAGTGGCCCTGTGATGGAGAGCCAGGCCCGCTACCAGTGAGCATCCCTGGCGCCGGGGCAAGGACCAGCCATGCTTACAGCAGGGGACATGTTGGGGGGCAGGAAGGAGCCTTCCCAAGCACTGGTGAGGGCCACCTCACTGAAGGGGCAGGAGGACACCAAGACTGATGTGATGGGGAGATCCCATTGCATGGGAGGTGGCGGGAGGCTCTGCCAGTCCCCCCTGCTGCCAGAACCCACTCAGAACCCACCATGCCCCCCTGTCCCCACTCACCTCTTCTAGCCTGCTGTGGGGAAGTGGGGGTGCAGCAGTGGGGGGAGGGAGTCTCTCTGTGAGGCCAAGCTTTTTAGGGGCAGGAGGGAGGCCCTGGCCTTTCCACGAGGGGGAAGCAGCCCAGACAGTTCTGATGAATGTGCCCTCCACAATGCTGTCCTGTGGGTCTGCAGTGGCTGGGAATGGCCAACCCTAACCCTTGCTTCCCACCCTGCACATTCATTGCTCTTGGTGGCTATGTCCTGCTACTTCCCCTGGCGCCAACCTGTGCAGGCTCCTGCCCACCCCCACTGCCACCCCTAAAGCTTTGCTGGTTAATGCAGGGACTGGTGAGATGTGTGCGTTTCAGGGGAGGAGGTGGGTGCCTAGGGCTGCTCCCACACATGCCTTCTACCACACCATCCCACCTCATCTCTCCACTGCTGCACCATGCCTGTGCCCTTGGGTCCACAGGGAGGAGTGGGAGGTCAAGGGATGAGTGTGTTTAATGGCTGTGAGGGCAGCTCCTTGTCATCCTGCTTCCCCCAGCAGCATCCCCTTCCTGCTTTTGCTGTCCCTGGGGCTGTCCATGGGATCCTGCATTGCTCCATCCTGTTGCAGCAGAAATGGGGGGGAAAGGGGCTGGCAGGACCCCAGCCTCCAGGTCCTGGTCCACCATATCCTGCCCTCTCCCACAAGATGCAGCCAAGGGATGCACCCCCAGCAGCCACACTGCCTCTTGAGTGCAAGTTCTGCTCTGGTCAGTGTGAATGCACCAGCCCAGCCCAAGCAGCACTCCTAGGGTTTTCCAGCTCACCAAGGGCAGATCTTGACCCTGTTTGGACCCTTTCCCACCAGTCTGACCCTCCTGGGCATGCTGGCTCTTCTCTAGGTCCTCCTTTGATGTCAGGGGTGTGTTTTCTGCTCCTAATTCCCCCCCTGGCTTCAGAGCAATTCTAGCTGTGATCCCAGGGCCACTCGGGAAGGGAAGGGATGACCTACACAGTTCTACCAGTGCCAGGGCTGCTGGTGGGGGGAGTGCTGCTGTCTGAAGAGGGACACTTGGCCTTGGCTCTGCTCCCAATTACTGGTGCTGCTGAGGGGGTGACATGGTGAGCCAGTTCTCTTTGAGGTGGGAGGAGTTAAAAGGCTGCCTGGCAGCAAACTGTGGGTTTCTGTTGGACTCGAGTGGGCCCTGTGACATCCCTGTGGGGCTGGTGGGTCTCAGCTGGGCCAGCTGGCAGCCCCATGGCCCCCATCCCACCCATGGTCCTGCATGCTGGGGTGATGGCTATGGCATGCTAGCCACTCAGTGGCTGCCTTGGGAGGAGCTTCAAGCTCCACAACTCCCTTGCAGCCCTGAGGGCCTTGGGGCTTCAGTCCAAGTGTTCCCAGGGCTGCCTGCAGCTCAGCCACCACCCTCACTGCCTGTTCCAGGGGCTGCTCTGGCTGGAGGAGAGATGGATGCTAGTGATCCATCTCTCTGGGTGGAAGCAAGTGCCTGCGAGTGGCACCGTGTCCTCAGGAGCTCGGGCTGCTGGTATGATTGCCCTTGGCTGTCCCACTGTAGGAATGTGCCAGAGGTCTGTACCTTCTCGTGATTTATTGCTATGACCGTGCCTTGAATAAAATTACTTCACCCAACCACTGCCTGGCATCATCACCCATGTGTGTCCTGCCCTGCACCAGGAGAGCCGAGACCATGGCTGCTGAAACCTGGAAAGTACCCCAACCCCTTTCCCCACCTGCAGGCTGCTTTTGTCCCTTCCTGGTGTTGTCTTGCAGAGCTAAGTCGAAAAGAAGCTTCACAGACACTTCCTCTCCAGGCACCTTGCCACCCATGACAGTTCCCAGGAAAGGAAACCACAGTGAGTGGGCAGCAAGGGTGTGGGAGCAGGGGAGCACCCCGGTATGTCCATTTGAAAAGACTGGTACAGCCTTTGACACCACCCCAACATTGGGAATGAGATAAGGGATGGCCTGGAGCTTCTCTGGGACCACAGCAAGGAGTGGGGGCAGCAAGAGGAACCATTCCATGGGGGATGGAGCAGATGCTAATTATCATCCAAAGCTGAACTGCCCACCAGCGAGTGCCAGGGAAGGGTTCAAATACCATTTTGGGACTCGTTCTCTAGGTTTTGAGCAGACAGTGCTCTTTCACTCCCCTTTTCCTTCCACAAGCACGACCTTAATATCCAAATTCCTACTTGCATGATTTGCCTCTGTTTCCATCAGGTCCCTCCTGCTGCCCCCTCCATGGCTCCTTTGGTTTGAGCCCTGCCTGCCCAGTCAGGCTTGTAGCATGGGACACAGTGAGGGCTTCTATTTAGGTGAAAAACCTAGAAAATTTGTAAGACCACTTCCCTCATCACACAGCCCCACAGAGGCCCTCCGAAGGTCACAGTGAACAGGGCTGATGCCTGAACTAGGGGCTGAGGCAAGAGCCCTGGCTGAGGGCTGTAATTGCCACCTCCAAACCACCCCCCTCCAATCTTGTGGTTCTCCCTGTCCTCACACCGGGGAGGCTCATCACAGGCTCATCACAGCCTAACGAGGTTGTGTAAGCCCCGTCACTCACTCCGCCTCCGCCACTCGCTCCCAGCCGCGCTCTCCCGCAGGCAGCCTCCGCTGACAGAAGCCCCGCAGAGCCAAGCCCAGACACCGCACGGCATCGCCCTCTGCAGCAGCCGCCGGCGGTGCCAGGCAGTGCCATTGGCATCCCCGCAGGGCAGCAGCCAAGGCAACGGAGCTGCCTGTGGGAGCTGTGGCAATGCTCTGTGCTGGCACAGGGAGTCAGAGATGGGGGTGCAGCTGGAGGGTGCCCCCCTGGCCCTTCCCCACAGTGCTGAGGTTGGGGTCCCACCACCAGCCTCGAGGCTGCCAGCTGTTGTCCAGGACAGGAAGAGCTGGAAAAATTGTTTTAGCAATGAACTGCAGGGAGGATTTCTTTGCTTTCAGATCTACTTCTCACCCTTCACTGCCCCTCATACCTTCCCTGCAGAACAAGTTCCATCCTAAACGTTGTCCCAGACAGCACAATGCAGCTTTCCTAGGATGCTCACCATGTGATGCTCACCTGCTCCTCTGGCAGGTTTGGGATTTCCAGACCCCAGGAGATGTTATTACAGACCCTGAGCCGGCTTCCCAACTCCAGGCCTCATCCTTCTTCAGTGCCAGGTGCCCAACTCTTCTAGAGCTGGGAATCCATCATGTCAAGGCTAGAACAGGCCCTGGGAAGGGGTAGCCAGGGCCTCCGGCATCCCCACCAGGTGCTCCTAGGGCAGGGCTGCTGGGGTGGCTCCACAGTCCAGCTGGCAGGGTGGATGCTGAATGGAGTCAGGCAGGACTTGACTGCAAGGCTGTGTCTTACTGCCATGGGCAACCAGCAGTGGGTGACCAGCAGCCAGTGGTGACCTGATGCTATCTCAAAGAACAAAAGCAGCAGCTAGACAACAGAAAAGGGACATTTTAGACTGTTTGTTTAAAATTCTAATTCTGCTAGAGATCATTACATTTGAAGAGTAAAGGCCAGCCAGCAGCAGGACACCATTGCCAGCCCCCTCCAGTGCTCACCCATTCATTATAGTGCACGAAAGCTCTCGACTGACATTTAGTGCTGGATGTCTTCTCACACCAGTGTGAGAACTACAAAAGTGCTCCCAGTGACCAAACCCCTAAGCTAGAGCCAGAACCAACACAAAACCAGTAAGCCCCTCACTGTCATAATTTTAAAATTAGTTCATTTGTTTGTTGGACCTTTGCTATTAAAAAAAACAAACCAAAAACATGAAGCATCAAAAAGGACTGAGACTCACTGTTGTCCTTTATTAAACAATAGAACTGGGAGTAAGAAGCACACAGATAAGTTCAGTTCTCTTGGGAGTTACACAAGATGTAGTACAGAAGAAAAGTGAAGGTGCTGAGAAAGCTAGAGGAAGAGGGGATGGTTTGGGGAAGTAACACTCATCCCAGCCATCACAAAGCTGCCTACTTGTCACACAGAGCTGGAGTTCACCCCGTGATGCTGAGTGCTGGTGTCCCAGAACAGGGTTGCTAAGAGGATGTCCTCACTACCTAACCCTCTTGCCATGTTCAATGCCAGGACAGTTGGTGGCTTCCCCCCAGCCCTGGCTTCTCTGTTCCTCACAGCTTAGCAGGAAAATGGGAAAGACCTCACCTGATGCAGCTGATGGAGAGCACCATGAGCTAGGGTGCACAACACCACACTGTAGGACTGCAGAAGTGAAGCCTGGTACCAAGGGGAGGGCAGAGAACATCCTACAGGAGAATGTTCACTGCCTGTTTCACAACATACCTCAGCTTCCCTTCCAAGCACAGCTGGAGGACTCCTCACTTGCTGGAAGTCCACGGTCACCATCAGGCCTGTAGGGAAGCTGAGCCCCATCATGCAGAGCACCCCATCATCCCCTCCACAGCATGGGACTGGGAGACCTCAGCTGCAGCTGCAAGGAGCAGGCAGCTCTCTCCTGCCCTTCAGTGGAGGATGTCTGAGTATAGGAAGAATGAGTCTCTAGAACAGGACCATCCAGCCATCAGCACCAGGTTCCTTCTGCCCTGAAGAAGCAGCAAAAAAGGCTCTGCCTGGCTGGGAGGGACTACTAAAGAGTGAGGAGCTCTGCAGATGGGCACTGTGCAGCTGGGAAGTGCTCCAGGTCCTGACAGCATCAATAGAGAAATGCCAGCTATACTTCCTCTGGCCAAGAGCCAGAATGATTTCTGGAAGCTGTTGCCATGACATGATTGCAACCTTCATTTTTATTTTAAGACATCTTTTCCTTTTATTTGCTTTGTTCTTGTTAGCACAAAGCATTAAAGAGCCACCACTAACACTACTTTTCAGTTGGCTCTGAGGTTAAACCAGATGGCCAAACTAACATAAAATCTTGTATCTGGTAGCCCAGACCTGCTAAGCAGCATCACCTCAGGATTAACATGATCCCACAACTTGAAGCATCCCTAGGAAAAACTTGACTTGAGAAAAAGCCATGGATCCCACCAAGGGGAGAGGCAAGGCAGAAAATAACACCAGTATTAACCATCCAGTAGTGACACACTGGTGAAGGGAGAGGCAGAAAAGCTCCCCTCAAGGTTATGGGAGGATGTCTGCAGAGCATGGCCAGCTTCTACCTCTGCTGCTCCTGCATCTGGAGGGACCCCAACCTGCCACTGCTGCAGTTGAACAGGGCACAGCAATGTGCCAGACCTGGCAGGTCTTGAGCACAACAAAGAGGATCTTGGGTCAAATAAGCCTCAGAGCTGCCAGGTAACTAGTGTGGGTTAGTGAGAGGAGGGAAGATGAGGCAAGTAAAAACCAGAGTAGGTACATGGATGTTGGTACTCCAGGTAGCCTGACGGGAGCTGGGGCAGGAGAGAGTACCTGTGTGCTGCAGCAGTCCTCAGCTTTGCTGCAGACATGCCCTGCCTGCCCTGAGCAAAGCCAGAGATGCTGTTGTGTTGACACAAGTTGGAATCACTAGGAGAGTCCCAAAGCACGTGTGACTGGAGGAGACAGCAGTGGGCTGGTACACAGAGAAAGACAGAGTTGGATAGAGGCAGAAAGGCTGGCATGAGGGCTCCCCCTGCGCAGTACCACTGCAGGAACAGGGATGGGGATGCCTTCCAGGGTCTAGACCCTTTGAGCAATGGTGTCCCAGCCACGTTGCATGGCTTTCACCACAGCACCATAGAGTGTGATCCAAGCCTCCCGCATGTCTGGACTGAAGGCTGTGCCAAGGCATCTCTCCAGCATATACAGCAAGGACTCACCAACAGTCTGCAAACCAAAGAAGGACGTGTCAAGCTCAGCACATGCAAGACCACATGCAGCCCCTTTTCTGCCTTCACTGCTTTTTTGGTCTTCTCCAATTGCAGGGCAGCTGCTCCTCCTTCACCAGTGAGGCCAGACCACCCCATCCTTGGCTGCTCAGAGGGGGCCCAGATTCAGCTCACACCACGGCCTTACCCTGCCCTATGCTGGCCCTCACACCACCAACCCCCACCATGAGCAGAGAGTTCAGGCAGGGAGCAAGGTCATGTGTAACACCAGGGAAGAGATACACATCCATCCTCTGGCTCCCAGATGAGGGCAGCCAGCCCCATCCCCTGGCATAGCAGTGGATCAGCAGAGCTGAGCATTGCCTTGATGCTGGAGAAGTGGCTCAAACCCCAGGATGGATGCTCAGAGCTTGCCTTTCCACCCTTCAGGCCTCTCTATCAAGCACTGCTCCTCATGGAGCTGTGAGCAACCCAAACCAGGAGAACTCACACACTGAGCACAGGGCTGGTGGGGATCACTACCCCAAGCAAAGGGGGTCTCTGCTCTCTCTGAAGAGGACCAAAGCTAACAGTATCTGGAGCAAGCCATGCATTGGTTAGAAACTTTTCTTTCAGCCTTCCCTTCTCTGCTGCATTATGCACCATTTCTGTCTGTGCTTGATGGCAGGAGTGGAGCAAGCAAGGGTTTAATATGAGAGATGCTCCTGCCTTACTGTCATGGAGGAAGCAGGGCCTGAGCAACTCCACCCCAGTGGGGACGCAGACTAAGGTGGATGCTCCCTTTCTCAAGTGTGGTGAGGTTTGCCCAGAGCATTTGATGCAAAGATCAAGGGCAAAGGCTGAATCTACAGCCCTGCGTCACAGGAGAGACTGCAGTGCCCCAAACCATGTCTCTCTTCAAACATGGGAAATGCCTTGCTCCCCTCTCTCCTTTCACTACGGGCTTACTAAGGAATGGCAGAAAGAGAGGGCACCTCAAGAGTTCCCCTGACAAGGCCAATGTCACTACACAGCTTTTAGAAGCTCAGTGGCTGCCCTGAGCCACCAGCCTCCTCTCCAGCCAGCTGAACCCAGCAGGTGGGAGCAGAGGGATGCACCCACAGACACAGCTGCAGCAGGACAAGAGAGGACACCTCACCGAGAAAGAGTCGACCTTGACACCAATAGACTGGTGTTTCTTGCCAAGGTTGCAGAGATACTCTTCCAGGCAGGACAAGTTCTCCAGGTGGCTCACAGCAGCATCAATCACCAGCATCACCTGCAGGCAGAACAGGATTAACAGCAAAACTCTTCCTCTCTCAGAGGAAATAGTCTGACCCCTCTATTTCATCCTTCTCAGTCTGACCATCCCCTGGCCCAACAGATGCCATCTGAGCTTTCCATTGTACTACTGCAATCTGTGTGTCACATCAGTGAGGCATACTGGCAGCAGCACTCACCACAGCCTCCCATGGGACACTGCCAGAGGTGCCACAGCAAGCAGCACTGCTGACCTCTCTGTCCCAGACAGCCCTACAGCAGAGCAGTTATGGGATAAGATCTAATGCTGAGACATCTGTTACAGCTCTGAGGATCCCAGAACAACTGCAGGGGAGCCCTGGAAGTTGCCAGGACTAGACTTTCCAACTAGGAGTGGCCAAGATGGTGAAACTGTGAATAAGGCAACTCCAGTTCCAAGATCAGCCAAGGTATTTTGAGAAGATGGGATGGATAGTACAGCCAAGAGTGTAGCCTGGGTAGTCTCTCAGGACCATGAAGAGTCAAATGGAAACAGGACAGAGAAAGGTTAATGAGGGCTGAAAGCAACAAACACACCAAATTAGACGAGATTAAAACCAGGGCATAGTTAGCTTGGCAAATACAAGAGGTGATAGAGTTGTGCTCTATAATTTCAACAGAGAAATCATCTCCAACAAGAACAAAGAGCTATTTCAGCTCAAGTCCATTTTTACTTCTGCTATTATTGCCTTAACTTTGACAATAAACAGAGGCTGGAAAATAACAAAAACCTTGCAGCTATCAGAGAAGTGCAGTCTTGAAACAGTCTCTTAAGAATAAACACAGAAAAGTGAAGCACCAAACTGGTTTAAAGATGGAGCCAGACAGTTTAAGAAGGCATCTGCAAGTGAAGGCTGTGCTCTGCCCAGCATGGCCACTCTTCAGGGCCCAGCAATGAGTCTCTGCTGCACTGAATGTAAAGCTGTCCATGCATCAGGTCCTCCAGATGACATCAGCATTGCTCCCCTGACTGTGCCATGAAGAGCTTAACATGTATCACAGCACCTGCCCAGAGGCTATCCAAGAGATGCTGTGGGCCTTCCAGCTCTGCAGCCACACCAACAAACAGCCTCTCCACAGCAGTGGGTCCATGGGAGCTTGGCCCACTGCCCAGGTCTGTGCCATCTCCCGGTCGGCATATGGCCAAGAAGAGGGTTTCAGTCTTTATCTGGAGAGAAACAAGCTTACTGAGATAATTCCACAGCAGGATTCCAACTTTCAGAAGAGGAAATCCTCTCTCAGATGAGTGCATGGAAATCAGCATGGTGCCTGTTACCCACCACAGCCCACATCCTCATCCCCTCCCCACTGTTGCAGGGCACTTTCTCCTGGCAAAAGTACCTCCTGCTACTATGAGTAACCTCTACAGTTACCATCTCAGGAAGAGATTTCCCATGTGTTCCCCCATCAGACACCCCACAGTACCAAACCACAGCCTAAAGGCTTCCTCCTCCATAGAGGCCACACTCTGGCCATTCCATGGCCCCTCTCTCACCTTCCTGATGTGATCCACAAACTCAGGGGCAGAGAGGCACTCCTGGGGGCTGGCAAACTGCTTGCAGTTGTACTGGAAAAGGGGCAACAGATCAGGGTCCAAGTCAAACAACCTGCAACAGCAAGAGAAAAACCCTCATCTTCTCACTTCTTCAACTTTGAGTTCTATTCAACGCAGATACAACCCCATAAGCAGCACACCCACAGGCCCCTTCTGCCTTCCTTCCCACCTATTGATCCCCCCCTATCTGTAAAGGACCCAGAAGTTCTGAAGATCTTAGTTTGGGGCAATCCAGGTTACCTACAGTCAAAAAAGTCTTTCTTTCCCTAGCCCACAGTCTCAGCTTTCAGATAGGTGTTTATGGCACCTGAGGACCTCAAAGTCTTAGTAGTGGTCTTGACTCTTCCCATTCCGACTTCATGATCCCCTTGATCTCCAATGCTCCCAAAGCCGGGAAATTCTTGCCACCTCCAGCAGCCAGCTTTCCTACTTGAGCAAGGCAGGGATGTACAAACCCAGATAATGCCCCACTCTCCCACACTGTCTACAGCCCACATTTTTCACCCCTCATCCTCCCTGTTGGCGTATACAGGTCTCAGTAGCAGCCACCCAGGCAGATCTAACAGACTGATACTGTCCATGGAGGCCAAAGGGAATTCAGGCAAGAAAGTCTCTCTTCTCCCCATCCTCCACAGTAAACTGCTGCATCCCTCTCTTTTCCACTAAAACTCCCAAACACTGTTGTTGCTGCTCACAGCCCTGCTCTGCAAAGTTTGGCTCCCATCTGCTATATTCCACTTCAGAAGATGCTCATCAACTATCTAACCATCCTCTTTAAGCCACTTTTCAGATTTGTTTCTTTCTTTTTCCTTTTTCTCTTCCCATTATTGAAGCATCAGTCTCCTTAGAAAGGGCAAGGAGTTGGGCTTCAGCCGCTCCCCCCAAAACACTGAACCCATCCTCAGCAGCAGATCTTGGCTGGGATATCAGGGAAAATTAGGAGGTCCTGTCGTTAAACACTCCAGAGTTGGGAGGACAACGCAGCTCTTCACGGGGCTCTGACAAAGCGGGGGGAAAGAGTGGAGAGGGGGAATCAGAGGGCAGAAACACACCAAACCCGCCTGTCTGTCTCTCTCCATCACCCTCCAAGCAAAGGGACGCGAAGCCCATCTATCCCCCCGCCGGGTCTAGGGGTACCGGTATGCGCATCCCGTTCCTGCCAGCTCACCTGGTGAAAAGGACGAGTCCGTGCTCGACCGGGCTGCCGCTCACTCGTCTCCAGCTCTCCTGGATCAGCTCCCGCTGCCTGCCAGACAGCAGCCGCCCGCTGTCCATGGCGGGGGCGAGGGGGGGACCTGCCCCTCGCCGCCCGAGGCTCTGGCACCGCTCGCTCCGAGGGCGGAGGGGGAGGGCGGGGGGAGCCGTCGAGCGGCAACCGCCCGCCCCTCGCTCTGCCGGGGTGGGGGTTTTGCCGCCCACCGCTTCCCCTCCACCTCCGGCTCCCTTCGGGGTCCCCTGAGCTCCGCCCCTGCCCGGCCTGCGGCAGACAACAGGCACCCCGGTGCCCCTCTATTCCACTCGGCTGCCTCTCTGTAAGGTAGAGCTAAATTCGTATTTGCCTCCCAGAGAAAGAAAGGAAAGACATGACAGGGGAAAGGAGAAAAGAAAAGGAAAAGAAAGAGGAGAGGACAGGGGAAAGGAGAAAATAAAAAAGACAAGAGGAGAGGAGAGGAGAGGAGAGGAGAGGAGAGGAGAGGAGAGGAGAGGAGAGGAGAGGAGAGGAGAGGAGGGAAGAGGGAGAGGGAGAGGGAGAAGAAAAAGAGAAAAAGAGAAAAAGAGAAAAAAAGAAAAAAGAAAAAAAAATTAAATTAACACCCCCACCCCCCTCCCCTCAACAACCCCTGCAGGACAGGAAGTCACAGGGCATGGAGGAAAGTTTAGCTCATTCATGGTTGACATTTTCTGATCTGCCCAATTTCTCAAGAGCAGTGCTGGCAAGGGGTCTGGACTCAGCTGTCTTTGCTGGCCATTCAGCACAGCTTCCTCTGAGCCCAACTGTGCTGTGGTGGTCCTGAGTGATGCTCCAGCACCACAGCAGCCTCTTGCTCTTGGCCACTTCCATTGAGACTCAGGATGACCCGCAGCCACCTGCTACCTCCACAGGCAGATGTAGTCTAGACACTGCAAGATACATGTTTAACTTAAGGCTAATTTAGCCAGTTGAACCAGGCCAAGCTGTTAGTAACTGACAAAAATGACAGGTCTTCTGATCTAACATGTTCACAATTTCCAGCGTCTCTTTATTGTTCAGACAAAGGGAAAAATTGCTCTTAATTTGGCCCCAGGATTTAGGCAGCACAGTGGAAACAACATGAGGATGAGCAAGTGAGGTCTCAAGAAGCAGAACACAAACCAGGGAAAACAGAGCAGTCACAAAAGTAAAGGTTTTCAAAAGGATGTAAACAACCTAAATGCACAAATATTATTGAAACTCACAGTCTGCTCTGAAATAACAACAACAATTGTGCTGATCTTTTTACAAGTTCTGGGGCTGCACATCAGATTTGTTCCTTGTAATCAGGAGAGAAGACAGCAGTCTGCAACACAAACCAAGAGCACATAAACTCAGTGCAGGCAGACAGGAGGCTCTTCTCATCAGAGTACTGAAAATGATCCTTGAAGGAGACAAGTCCATTGGCACAATGCTACATCCCCAGAGCCAGCTTGTCTCCCAGGGGCCTTTCTCCTATAGAGCTGGAGTGACATCACTGACTGCAGTGACAGGAGGAAGTCACCAAGATGTCTCTGAAAGTGCCTCAGAAAATGACCTGTTTTCTCAGTCTTTTGAGTCCTTGTGTTCTCAGCACACACCTGACAAGATGCTGCATAAGAAAAGCTCCATATACATTAGAGGAAGATGAAGTACCCTGTCTTAAAGCTGAGCTCTTGAAGAGTCCAACAAACTCACAAAGGAACTGAACTGTCAGATGGGACTAGAGAGTCTCACAAATGGTTCAGATCTCTGGCTACCGTGTCAGAAAACAAATTATGTTCCAGGTTTGCTATGTTTTTGAATGCCACTGCTAGAAAAAACAATGTCAGAAGTCCCAGGAGGATGCAAATGGATTCTGTTAAAATATATCTCCTGTTAAAAATATAGTGGTGTAGCTTTCATCATAACTAAGAAAAGCCTGAAAAGCATATGAGCTCTACACATCTATATTCTCAGGGAACAGGGGATAAGCAGAAAGTATTCAATAATAAAGAAAAGTCATTAGCTGCAGAGCCATCTCATGGCTGCAGGGTCAGAACATGCAGCCTGCCATCCCACAGTGCTTCCTGCTGTTGGCCACCATCTTCTCCTCCACTACAAGCTCCTAGTAAAAACAGCATCTTAGCTGTATGGTTGCAAAGGAAATATTCACACTGGGGACTGACATAAATAAGTGCAATAATAACTTCTGAAGCTGCAAGGAGTCTAAAAGAGCAACAAGGAGAGCAGAAAGACTGGGTTAACATGAGCAGGACAACAAATACAAGCCCTGTAGTGCCAATCCAAACATTAACCTTTAGCTATCTTGCAGCTGATCAAGCACACCAGTGAAGAGCATCAATTGTCATCTTATATGCATCTGCACAAGCTACTCTGACAATTCAGCCTGCTGCCACAACCACACAGACGTGGAGCTTCACCAGAGCCTGCCTGGACAGCTCAGCCTAGCAAGAGGAGGAGAACAGGCAGCCAGCACTGTGCTGCTGGGGCACTGTAGAGAGGAAAGTCCTACCAAAACCACAGGATGCTGAGGAGCAGAGTTTAAGTACATATGTGCAGTCACAGCAGCAGCTGAGCCTGAATATCTGCCTAGTAATTAGATGATATTCAGAGCTGGCTGATACAGAAGAAAGAGAAGCACCACAAAAACAAGTTCTTTGTTATGAAGAGTGATCAGATCTTACAGCTTAGTTGGGATGTGGGACACCTTTTTTGGGTCCAGGCAGGCCCAGCTATCATAGCCCAGGGCAGCAGCAAAAATGAAGGTACAACCATTTGCTTCTGATGGCACGGCCATCTCAGACAATAGCAGTGAAGCCATGATAGCAAGGAAAAATGGTGGCTCTTGTCCAAAGTCTTCCCCCCTGCATTCTCCCTCCATGCTGCAGATGGTGGCTGCATGCTGAGCACCTGCAGACAGGGCACAAGTGTCAGAACAGACCAGATATAACGGCAGCAACAAGTGTGCTGATCATGATGTGTCTTCTCCTTCTGTGGAACATATGGGTGCCCCAGTTGATGAAAGGGGCAGTGGGCTGGCCATGCCCCTGTCCACCTGCTGCCACCCAAACCCATGCTGGTATGGCACTGTGCAGTCTAAGAATTAATGAGAGTTTGTTAATTCGTTCCCTGCCCTCCTGAACAGTGAATCCATCCCTTTGCTGTCCTATGTCACTGGTACATGCCATCTCTCTTAATTATACCAGTAGGTATTTTTCCCTGTGACAGCACAGATCTCCCAGCACAGGCAGAGAGAACTGTGGAGAGGGACTTGAGGTGGGAGAGAAGGTTTGCTCAGGGGTAAGAAACATCTGAAATGCTATTCAAATGACTTAAAAGAGGGAGGACTCAAGAGACAGACACAGTGCTCTTCCCTGACGCAAAGCAGCTTCTCCCTCGAAGCTACGTGGCTGTCAGAGGAATTCCTCCAGCTGACACAAGGCTGAGGTGCTGACAGCACAAGCGGACTTCAGAGAGGATTTAAAGCACAAGGAAAAGCAAACAAACAAATCTCCCTTCTCGTTGAAGTGTTTTGAGAGCCTTCAAGCATGAAGAGGCCCCAGGATGCATCAAGAAGTTGAGCACTGCAAATGTTTCCATGGCCTGAGGGTTTCCTGCAGTGGTCCCCAACTCCCTTGGCTCCCCCTACCTAGCTTGGCAACTCAGCTTCTTTCTGAGATGTTCTTGGATTTCTACAGGACTGTTCCTGAGGCTGCCATAAGTGTAAAAGAACCAGGACAAGAGCACAGACATCTTCAAAATCATCTTTAGTCTGCTTGAAGAAAGGGAGGCAGATTTCTGGAGAAACTCAATGAGCCACAGAGAAAACAATAAAGCTGTTTTGTTTTGTTTTGTTTTGGGAGAAGACAAATTTATGTGATGTTTTTAACTTCTTGTGAGCCTTCTTAGTGTTATATACAGCCCCTTCAAATTACAGTATTAACACTCATAACTCCCCTTGCCAAGTGTTGGCTTTACTTGTTCTGTGTCTCAGTTTACCTACAGGGAAAGAAACATGCCCTATCTCACAAATGCCTGTCCCCAACCCTGCACTCAGGGTTCAGGGCACGTGGAGAACAGACCTCATTCCCAAAGGAAAACCACATCAGCCTGGCCCAGGGATGGCTGTTTTGCATGCATTCCTGTTGCACCACCAGTTTTAGTCCCAGTCTGCTGCACTAACAAACCCAAATTCCCTTTGGATGCTTGCTCATTTCTAATTCTACATCTGCAAGGCCTCATGAATATGCCATGCTGATCTAGCTGCTCACCTCAGAGACCAACTCCTCTTTCTTTCCCCGCACCTCCGGGCTTAAAACCACAGACCACGCAGACCATGACAGCTTCTTTTCCCCAGGCTGCCACAGCCACCCTCAGGTGGGGGCTGAAGTCACACAGGTTCCCCGCAGTCTTCTCAAGCAGCAGCCCCCTCTGGCCACAGAACAGCAGAGCTTGGTAGCAAAGCAAATTGTGAAATGCAGTTGCATAACATGAAGTAAAATCAATGTGGGAGAGAATAGTCTTGCCCCCAAAATACCAAAGGCAACAGATGCAGAGCTCACTGGCTGCCACTGTGCCTGCAGGGAGAGCAGGGAAGCATTACCAGCCTTGAAGATTTTGCCTGGAAGTTATCAAATGGTTTAAAATCACTTTCTCCAACTGGACTGGCTTTATTTGGTTGTTCTCACAGTTAGAAATCTTAAATAAAGATGTTCCATCTTACACAACTTCACATTCTCATCTCAACCAACTCCTGCCCACTTCTCAGCTAGTTTCCTTCTCCACCTTGTAAACAAGTAGTTACTCTACCTAAAGCATTCCAAAGGATCAGCACACTGCCAAGGTCCAACTCAGCTGACCCAACACAGACGCCTTCATATGGGCAAGTAACCTAAGCTCCCTGTCTGGCCAATGGAGAAAACTGGATACTTCAGAACTACTTCATCCTAAATCACACAGTGAAAAAGGGGTCAGATGAATGCAGCCTAAAAATTACTCTTTGCCAGCTGCAAGCAACTAGGTAGGATGGCTGGCTTTGGATGAAATCTAGAGAGAAAACAATGACTGCAAGAATGGTAAATATGAGAAAACCAATTTGAAACACTTGTAACACTTGGTAAACTGTACCTACTCAGATAAAACACAACTTTTTTATTTTCAGAGCATGCATTACATGGGCCAAAGTTAGAGATGGTTTGTTAGAAAACAACTCTAAAGTGTATGAAAACAACAATCCTTGAATATAAACCAGGAAGCTGTGGTAGAAGCAATGACGATTTATTTCAGCATATGGAATTGGGAAGACTAATGTTGAACGACAACCAAACAGAAAATGAAAAAAGAGGCATGTGATATTTGAGGGCCAGAGAAAGCAACTTGCAATTAAAGTTTCTGTTTGGCTAGCAAAAATATTAAACAGCAGCTTGAAGACACAGCGCAAACTTTTTCATGCCTCCTTCTTGTTGAAGAACATGTAACAGGATGATTGCTGGAATTTAGAAGCCTAGAAACATGGCAGGTTCAAAACAAATGCAAAATGAAAACAGTCACTAGTGTCCACCATGTGAGGACACTTACCAGCAGAAAGAAGCCATTCTTCCTTTTAGGACAATGAGAAGTTTTACTTCAGATATTATCAGCATTTTCTGAACAATACTTTGTGCTTTTTCCTTAAAGTCATCTCCCTACAGTCTAGCACCTCTTGTTTATCAGCTGACCTTCTTCTAGAAAGACAGCCCTGCTCAGACAATACCCAAAGGCCAACTTGTACTTTTTGAAACAAGAAAAGATGTCAATAGACTTTGCAGTAACCACCTATTAGCCTATTGTATCACCTTGCACAGGCCATAGTCCAGTTTCTAGCTGTCCTGGCTTTACTTCAGCAACCCTTGGAATGTGTTTAAACATAGTGGCTGGCTTTGATCTGGGTATCAAAGTGTAGCCCCCAAAAGGAAGGCTGTATTTTCTTTTTCCCCGATTACTTCCACCCCAAGGATGGCAACTCTTTGTTACACTGCACTCAAAAAAGTACAGGCCGACCTGTCACTAGAGCGATTCTGATTCAGAGCATTCCAGATTTCATACAGACTCTTCCACTTAGTTCACAGCAAGACCCTCATTTGTACAAAGCTGTGCATCACTGTGGTGTTAGGGACACTGTGCACTCAATGTAAAAGTGACTTACAAAACAATATTGGGTTCCTGAATAAAATGCTTGATGTGTCAGATGAAGAGTTCATAGACAACCTACCAGAAGCTTGAGTAATATACCCATGAAACCTGACATGTTATATGTATTTATAATTGAACACATCTTCAGCATGGGAGAAATAAACCCAGTTCAACAGACAGTATTTTATTCTCATCTAAATGTACCAGTTTCCCTTCCTGCTGTTCTTACCAGCACATCTTTTGGACTGCAGTAAAACCTGACCTCCTAAAACTGCAGTCCAGCAATTTATGTGCCAAAAGCTAATGTAGATCACCCTTGTCCTAAGTCAAACTCTGTAATGGGTCCATTTACAGTTTATGTTGCTACTTCAAGTGTGCACATGAGGGAGAGAGAAAAGGAGAAAAAAAATACCCCAAGATCTAGACGCAAAGAGAATGCTTGAAGTAAGAGGCATTTATTACAAAACTAAATTCCAAATTCTACTTCATTTTACATGGTCTCCTGTACAAAATACATTTATAGCTCAAGGAAACATTCTCCCATCCACACCGTGTGGTGCAGTAATTACACTTAAGTTAGAAGATATTCAGTTCATGGACAGATACACACACACGCACACACGCAGAATTAGTAGGAAAGGTTCAGAATAAAGGACAGAGTTACAAAAGAACCCCTCTCACTGCTGATCCATACCCTTGTGCAGTCAGGGGCAAGTTCTCCAAGGGTAGCTCTAAACAGAGCCCCCTGTAAAACACAATAAACAAAGTTTTAAGACCAATTATAAACTCAGCAGTAGTGGCTTCTGTGCTAGTATGCTCCCTGCCTCAGGTATTATTTATGAGAGTCATAGCCCTTGACATTCAAGTAAAGAGCATAAGAGAGTTAAAAAGTAAAGCAGCTCACAATCAACCATGCAACCAAGGTCTTAGTACTCCAAGGAAGACAGACAATTTTCAGTCCTGACTGCTTGCAGCCCACAGCCCCTCAAGTGGGCAAGTATTCTGTGGAGGTGGTGCTTTTATCCTCAGCATTCCTTTCCCAGTAGAAAAGAGCCTTCTGTTGTTCCAATACCCCACATGTTTTTGCTTTCATCACATACACTTGCCAGTGTCTGGGGTCACTTGCTGCTAAGGAAGAAAAAATAAAACTTACCTATATTCCCCAGCTGGCAGAGGCACAAGCACCACTAAGGAGACTTTCACATAGCCAGTAGGATCTTGAGAGGAGGAAACAGTGCCCAGATGGTACTTGTGCCCAGAGTGCCACCCCAGAGGGTAAGTCACACAGGCACAGCCTCTGGAAGGGAAGTGGCCAAGCATGGCAATGGAGAATTTCAAGTAAACACCTGTGTTTCTGTGCTGACAGCTGGTTCACTCTCAACTCCCTTGAAAATGATTCTCAGAGGGATACAGGAGGGAACTGTCAAATAACACACTTGTTTACCTTTCTGTAACAAGGTTCCGGTTTTGCTCTTGGCAACCTTGGAACAGGACTTTCCATTCAAATCCTCCTCAAAGTCACATCAGTGCCTCATAGCATAAGTAGCCCAATTCCTGGAAATAGGCCAGTCCCAGCTGCTGAAATAGTCCCAGCTATGTGTGTATCCGTGTCCTGAAGTGGTTGTTAATAGAAACCTTTTAAGATGGATGGCTTGTCTAGAATGAAGCTAGATGAGGCTAGAGGGCTTCTATCTACCCTCCAAAGAGGTAAAAACAGTTTACACATAAAAAAGGATTTGAAGCAGGGAATGTGTCAGCCTGAAGCTTTTTGAGATTTGAATCCACAAATACAGTTTGATGAAATACTTTGCTAGTGATAAAAGGAGCCCTTTTGGGCAAAATTCAAAGAGAGCAGCTGCTCCAGAGAGCTGTATCCACTGCCCTCAGAGAGCACCGCTAGCTGTTTTTCACATGACTGGGGAAGAGGACTAAAACACTCCTCAAAATGAATCTGAACTCATTCCACAAGCAAAAATAAAAAAACTGAACTCAAGCAGCCCAAATTCTATTCAGAGAGCAAAGAGTGTCCTGCACCCTCACATCTGCACCACTCAGACATTTAAGTCAGTCAGTAAGGGACTCCCAATTACTGTATTTTAATGACCTCACAAAATACTGGTAATTACTATGTGCTACCTATGGCTTGACAGCCATAGGTTTTGTTTTGTGAAGCAAATACTGCAGGTCAAATTCTAACTAGAACAATGTTGCAGTATTTTTTTCCTGAAAGAAAACAGAACAACATCAATTTATGCTTACTTGAAAACCCAGCTCTTAATGTCCACAAGGTGAAGAGGAAATGTCTGCCCTCTAAGCCCTCTAAATAGTTTTTAATACTTTTCACTTCAGATTTTTAAAAATAAATAAAAAAATTCTGCTGCAGGTTGCTCCCTCTTGTGGAATAAGTAGGGTTTTTCACTGTATGCCTCCATCCCTTTACCAGCACAAAAGGTTTATGAAACAGATGAGTCTCAGTGCCAACCACATGCTCTCAGAGGATTTCTGAAATGGCAGTCCTGAAGAAAAATAAATCTTTGTCTGTGCCGAACAGAAGCTGGGGTTGTGTGCTGGACAGTGGGATGGGAGCATGACATTTGCCACTTTCATCTGGCCAATCCCCAAACTCAGCTGCCAATCCCCACCCAAAAGATTATTAACAATGAAGGATAGAGGGACTCTGGCCAAGGAAAACACTGGCTCATCTTCCTCAGGCAGCTCCTACAAAGCTGACCCCTTCATAGCAACTGAAGTTACCAAGGTTACTGAGTTGACCTTTGCTTTCTCACAGATTTAATCTGATGAACAAAGAGTGTTAGAAACTGTCATTCCAAAACACTCATAGGTTTCTTAGGTTTCTCTGTTGGTAGCATTAAGGGCAACTGTGTGGTTCAATGTACTGGAAAAAGATCTACACTTTAAATCACAGATTTTATCAGCTCTTCTGATATCACCAAATCCTCCCCATGGCAACAGGACTACCTTAGGGAAAAGTCATATTGAGCATAGCATGGTATTAAGTCGATAACCTCACCAAGAGCAGAAGACACTAAATCACACTGTACACAGAGGCACTGCACTGTCTGTCTGCCATGCTGCCAAATTAACAATTTGTGAACCCCTAGCTCAGCTCATACAGGTGGGAGCACTTCCTGCAATAGTAAATGGAATAGCATCATCGAGCCCAGAAGCTAATTAGCACAATGACATCCCACCATTTATTACCAGCAGGTGATTAACTCAAAGCCTATCAAAAGTATAGGTCCATACCATCTCAGTGTCTATAGGAGTCAGCTTCTGGAGGGAGATCTGACACACTATGCTAGAGCTTTACAAGAGCAAGCAGCTGTCTTACTGAACAGTGCCTTGGGTCTGAACATTGGTGTGGTGTGGGAAACAAACTAGAATTCAAGGTTTGGTATGAGAAAGGAATGCACAATTCATGTTTAAAGATGGACACAGCCAATGCTCACCCTGCACCTGTAACCTTGATGCAAGGCTGAGAAGCAGAGCATGAACTCTGAAATTAAAGGCTTGAGTTCCCTGGAGAATACACAAGAGTTTTGCAAATATTACTTCAAGAGAGGAACACAGCTAGGGTCTAAGTGTCATTCATGTTGGATGCTACAAGGTAGCAACCTTGAACTGCAAGGAAAAATAGAAATTGGGAGAAGAATAGGAGATGGAATAAAAGGAATTCTTACAAAAAGCTCTTACAAAACTCTTACACAGGAGAAAGGCACCTGATAAATAGTATTCCACTTTCTTTGAGGGAGTGGATTCAGCATCCAGCAGCTCTCGACACTTAGCAGACAAAAGAATTTTTGCCTGGCCTTACAATTTCTTCAGTACAGTAATTTGATGGTCAGCAATCTATGAGAGAGAACTTGCTGGAATACTGTGCAGGGATACCATGGCATGGACAGCCAGTTTTGCAGATGATACATTCATTAACATGAAGCCTTCCCTCTAAAAGCCCAGGGACTAGCACTGGAATAGCTGGGATCAAAACATAAATGACAACTGTCTATAAAATTCCCAAGCTATTGCTTCAGTCTCTAGTACACCCCCAAGAAGCTGGTCTTCACAACATACTGGGGCAAGAAAATAAATTGTCTGCTATTTCCACTGTAATTTCCTTAGCAGTTTGAGACAGAACTGCCAAGAAGCTACAAAGTGCTGAGCTGATACAGTCTGGCTTTGAGCACAAGCCTGGTAGGTGAGTGTTATAAATGACTAAAGGTGACCAGAAAGCAGGGCAGTATACAGGAATAAACAATCTCCATCTCTCTCTGCACAGGGCTGGAGAGACAGGCAAGGCACGATGGCTCTGGGGTTTTCAAGCAGATCCCCTCCCTTTCAGTCAAACTCTAAAAACTCAGGGTCAGAACAAAAATCCCACAGACAGCCAGGGCAAAGTAGAATGGAGGTCTACAAACACTTACATGAAGCTTTCAAAAACCTCACCATAAGAAAGGTTGTTAATCATGATAAAAGTCCTACTGACTCAGACACTGTCTGGCTCTCAGACTGCAATCGTGCTTAGATTACACACACACTCAAACATGCAACTACACACAGCCTCCAATTTGTAGTGGTCTGACTGCTGCAATGCCACTGTTGTTTGACCAATGTCTATTGCTCAAAAGAACTGAGATTTAAGCAGTTAATTGTCTAGAAATATAACCTAAGGATTAAAAAATGAGTCTTTTTACAAGGACTTCTTCACAGTTGTCCTCTGCATCTTCCAATGCTGGCAGTGCAAACAAATGCTAAAGCAACAGGGCTACCATATCCAGAGTTCTCCAGAGAGGGCATTTTACAGTCACCTGTCCAAAGCACCAGAATCAGCCTGACAGGCAGCACTTCTCACACTTCTCACACTTCTCATCCACTGTTCCCAGGCTCCCTTTGCTGGCTCTAGAATTCCCAGGAGTCCATCCACCGGAGCCCTGCCATGGGGCTACTGGGGTCAGAGGCCATTGGTCCTATCATCCCATAGGACAGAGGATGGAAGAGGTAGAAGCTGTGGAAAGAAACAAAAGCCCATCAGGGACCACACCATTTTCTGTCTCAAGAACATTGTAGCAGATTTGTCCATAGACATGTCCTAAGTGACCTTTGGTTTTGGGATGCTCTGAGCTGGGCTGGGGACCTTCTTCTAATCTCTGCACAACATGGTATATACATAGTACACAGTGTTAGCACAGGTGGTATCTTCTCTCTGAAAGCTTTGGAGAAAAGCCAGCTGAGAAAACATACAGCAATGAAGTTTGCCTGTATTCAAGGGATTGTGGCACCATCTTACATGGGGACTAGAATCACTGAGCAGTAAGTTCAGAGAAGAACAGTGTTCATACTGTGCTGGGAAAGAAGAAAGATTCCCTGCAATGGAAATATTTTATAAAGCATTACTATCAGGACATAGTTGCTGAATCTAATGAAATTTGAGGGTTTAAGATTTGGCTTGATGATATCTGACAAGTTCAGAACAGGAGAGAGACAGAGACAAAGGTTAAGGATATTTAACAGGCACTAAGATTTTCATTGAGACAGTGACTATCATACATTCATAAGAAGTTCAGCTTTCAACACTTACCTGTACACAATGAGCAGAACCAGTGCCAGGAATCCCCCTCCATATACTTTTCTAGATACAGTGCTGGATGAGAAGAACCCAGCACAGAACTTCAGTAGTGTGTCCCAGGTGATTCCTAGGAGAAGGAAGAGGTAGAAGTCAGGACCAATGCAGAGGCCAAAGAAAAGACATGATACATTCAGCCACAGACTGGGCTGACAACACTCTATTATACCAGAAGACCTTGGTGATTTTTAAATTAATTTACTTAGATGACATTCAGACCTATAGGGATTGTTTTGTATCAGCAGAAGGTTCTATCTTTCTACCTTTCATTTCGAATAACTGCAAAAGAGATCTGTGCCCCAGCACGCTAAGTTGGTACAAAATCACAAAAAGCACCAAGACTGAATAAACAGACATGACAGAAACGCGGGGGCAGCAGACAAAGGGAAATAACTTGTATAAAAGCATATGTAAGAACAGTGACACAGCAGAAAATAAGAATCACATCTCTAAATATACATGTCCTGAGTGCCAGACATGACTGCTTTTTCAGGGTGGTAACAAATAAAGACAATTTGGCAATGCAAGCTTCTTTGTGAAAAACATTTTAAATTAGTCAGTGTTTTCAAGCACCTTGCATAAGCAAGCAAAAACCCTACTATATACATACATACATACTGTTTAGTCTGAAAACATTTAATTTAACAGAAACATTTTCTCCTAGACTCTTAATATCTACCTGTCAACATGCTCGAAAAAAGCATGGCAGGAAAGTAGTGGTGAAAATAGAGAACTCGGCCCATCATAAAAAAAGGGAGGTAATGAAGGAGCCAGCCCAGCATGATCTGCCCGCCGCCATGTAACACAACTCTGGACAGTTCTGGAACACAAATAAACATACTTCAGCAGAGTAAAACTCATCTACAGTTCCTATTTTGCAATTTACTTATCACAGTAAGTAAACTCAAAAGGATGATCTTTGCAGGACATCAGGTACTGGTCTGAAACTGCTCCAAGCTTCTGCACCACCCCAGCTGCATTCTTTATAACCATACAAACACTGTTCAGAGGGAACAGTTATCAGAAAAGATATGCAAAGGCCTAAGTCTCAAGAGACTGGCAGGAGGCTGACAATGCTCTATGTTAAGACTGAACTTGTAGTTTATTGGGATGTACATCAGATTATGTCATCCCAGCTTCTGATGCTTTTTACTCTCTCTGCAATAAGACCATCAAGATGATCACTTTGCCAGCCCTTCCTGGCAAGAAATGTTGCCTATATTTTGGAGCCTGGGGGGACTGAAAAATCCTGTATCTGCATGCAGCTTAGCTAATAACTTACTGTGTAGCTGTAAACAAACAGTTTCACATCACATTTTAGAATTCCCTTCCCACACAAGATCCATAAAATGAAGCAAACTGGAGTGGTCAAAGTATGACTTACTAGGGTCTGTGAAAAGCTCTATAACCTTGGCATTTGACATAATAAAGGATCACTGCATCTCTTGCATTTGTTGCTTGCTTTTCATAAATATCAGGATTCGTTTCCCATTTCAAAGCACTGTACCTGCTACAGTAGTACAGAGCACATGCAGAGCTGGACACAGCACAATGATCAGCTGTCTGCCTCCCTTACAGCCAACAGAGGTAGATCCTCGCAGTATTTTTTTTTTTTTGAGATCTGTCCTGTCCACTGTTAAACTATTTGAGATATGAAGCTTCCACTCTTTCCCTTGTGGATGTTGCTCAATAACCTAAGTTCAGTTTCCCACCCTTGGCACACAAAGTCCTTGGCACACTTTTAAGGTGCCTGCAAAAGGCATTCGTGAAAAGGAAGCCTATTATCAATAACTTATGTGGGGTAAGTATCTGCACTAGAAAAAACACCTTGGAAGTCAGCAGTGCTGAATAAGCTGAAATCCAAGGGAGCAGTGGATCTCTGCATCAGGAACATTTCCCTGACATCCATTTTATCACATTCTCCTACTACCATGGCCAGATCAAACATTGTCTTTCTAACAGATATGCATCTGGTAATTTCTGAGCTGTAGTTATCAACACAACTGACAGCAGTTGTGGCCAGCATCTTGGCTCTTGGGCAGTTCATAAGCAACCCCTTTGCTAGGCTGGATGATCACCTCCAGAGCAGAACTGGCATGTGAGCTACTGACTAATTCAAGTCTTTGTCTACTGCAAGGAAAAAAGGCAGAAAAAGTCTGCTGACACTCATATGTCTGGATCACCTTATGATCCCAATTTATATCCAGTCCAGCTCTGTACTCTCCAGCAAAAGAGTGGTTAGACTTTTGAAGAGCCACTGATCACACCTTCTGCCTGTGAGTCACCTTTACTGCTGTTCTTGGTTAAGCAGGTCTCTCAGGGCCCTTGCTGACTTGAGGATTTCTGACCAAGCCTTTCAGGCTTAGGAAAGTCAGCAATGCATCGGGAATGGTCTGCCATGCAGAAAGTGAGATTTATTCATCAGAGTGATTATTTCCAGAGAATGGAACCCTCTGTTAACAATCATATTGTTCAGTGCAACACTTTCAAATTACTGTATAGCTTAGTGTTTTGTAAACACAGCTGCCTTGAGTGCATTTTGTTCCACCAGCAGCATTTTAATGCAATAATAAAAAACCCCACTTTTCTTAATACACGAGTCCCATGATGAGCTTTCCTGTATGTTATAATGGATGTTATACATAGTGAATTGACAGGCAGACTGACCTCACCTTTGTGTTCAGATGTCAGTTGGACACCTCTCTTCAGGGTCACTGCTGTGGAAACTGCTATCAGGAGATATAATCCAATAGTCACCAGATTTAGCCACCAAATCACCTACATAGGAAAAAAAGAAAGATTTGTGACTTTAGGCTGGACATAGAAATGCAATTGTGAGAGGAAATAAAAAGCTACATGCAGGCTTAAGAGTACAACGAGAAAGACAGTCCAGAGGAAGGAATAGGTAGAGAATATGTCACTGGTAGAAGAATAAGTAAACTAAAATTTGCTCAGGACATTAGCTTGGAATCTCCCACTCTGACTTACCGGGTTTCCCAGCAGATAGACCCGATAATCAGTCTCATTGACACCAGAAAAACGCAGGCCCTGAGGAAAGAGACCAGAAGTGAGTTTAATGGGCATGCATCAGTCCAGACTGTGTTATGCATGGCAGCAAAGGTGACACAAATTCTAGCAGCTCAGGTGTTATAAAACAAAGCTGACACAATTTCCAATGCAATTAAGGTGCTGTGCTTCTTGAAGTAAGAGCACTTGAAAACAGAAAGTGGATTGATCAATATACCTGATAGTTGATGGGCCAGTGCCAAGGCTTGGATGTAACTTCATTGTCCTTTGGTTTGAGGCCACTGTTACCCTATAGATAAGTAAAAATAAACTTAAGTGAGTACGCAATTATGTTGCAAAGTCTGCTCAGAAATGTCTGGGTATGCAAACAGACATGAATACTCTTCCTGAGTAAAGGCTGTTTTCTGACTACATAAACACATCTTCTTCAGATGGCCACAATGAGGACAGTGAATGTTTTAATATTACTGCACAAGTGAAAATATTCTTTGGGTGCCATTGAAGGCAATATTCTTTCCTTTCTCCAGCTTTTCTGTCACTGAGGATACATGTTGCATAAGTACAATCTTTATTCATTAGGAGACTACTTCAACAGGTTTCCCTTCACTCTGAAATAAAAGCCTCAGACAGATTATTTCCATGGAAACTCATGCAGGTGCTTCCTTACCTGACACTGCAGTATCATTGGTTGCCATGGAAATGTTTACCATTAATAATAATTTGCCTGACTACCTTTATTAAAAACCCTGAGAAGAGATTTACAAACGGTAGCAAACAAAACCTTAGACTCTTTCTCAAATTAATAACTTAACATGCTTCAGACGAAGCACTGAGGAGACAGAAGGGCTGTAGCATAAACAATCATGAGGAGAGAACACAACAGTATTATACCTTGATTGTACTAAATCCAGCTCTTTTTATGTATATATATATTCAGGGATACAGAGGGAAGAGGAAAGCAGAAAACACAGCACCTCAATGAAACTTCAAATAAAAAGTAGATGTTTTCCATTTTTGATCCAAACATCTATTGTTCTAAATATCTGTTTAGCTAGTTTTCATTACTCTGACCACAGTAACATCCTCCTGCTCCATAAATACTCATTTGACTTTTAAAACTTCCAGCAGGGTAAGGAAATTTTTCAACTCTGCTTTAAAGAATGGCATTTTAGCAATGGATGGTTTACATAATTAGGCTGTGAACAGATCACACCAACGGCAGAGACTGGCATCAAGCTCAAAGCTTCCAAATTTTTGGAAGATTTAGCTGCAAGACCAGCTTCTTTTTCTAAGTATAAATTCAAGTAGGTTGCTGAGGCATGTAAATTCTGCCCTAGCTTGCACCCATTACCAGGTATCTCAGGAAATGCTATTACTATTTCATGCAAGACAAAGGAGGAAGAAAATTATAACCCAGAGTTAATTATATCCTACCCGGATCATAACCATGTGTGATTCTAGAAGAATTTCTGCAAAAGAGGGCTTCAAAACATCCAGGCTGATATTGGGCACTTTAGAAAAAGAGAGAAAAATAGATTAGAAATCTATATGGTTTACTTTTATTTGCTTCTTTCATAATAAACTAAACTCTCTCCTCTTTTGACAGATCTGCTTCTAGCACCTCTTTTAATCCCCTATGCAATTCATTCATATTCTAAACACAGAGGCATCCCCCAGAAAATTTGACAATTGATGTACTCTTAGATTTCCTCCTTTACTTCCAGGAGGAATGGTAATAGATAAAAGTCCATGAAATAGACTGATCAGTATTTCTAGCAGAAATTAGAGATGTGTTGTTCATAGGCTTCTGTATATCTCTTGATGAGCCAGGAATGTGGGAATGTAAAATGCATTACAACAGAAGAGGAAATTCCACAAAATCAGCAGCCCAGAAGTCCTCTCCTTTGGTTTGCACACAGCTGCTCTGAAAGGATGAAGAACACTAGGCTTTTTAATAACTCAGAATTAAGCCCAAGTCATCTGCAATTCATGGGATGAAAATTGTATCACATAATTCAGGCCACATGAGTCTGCTACACATATCTAACTCCTGGATGAGGCTGCAAGGCCCTTCTGTCATTATTGGCAAATTTAGTTCTATGTCACACTTCATTAATTTCTCAATGGTACTGCAATGTTATTATATAGCATGTCCCTGGTAAAAGAAGGAAAAAAACACATTAAAATAGGGTGGATCCTAGCTTTTTTTAAAAAAATCATTGTAGTACATATGGCATACACATGTCAATAACAATAATCTAAATTAAACCAGTAACACTAAAAATAACTGTACTCAGTGCCTATAAAACTTTACACTTCTCTTACTCATTAAGAGCTCAAAATTCTTTAAAGTCTTTATACTTCCACTACACTTGAAACATTATTGCAAGCTTACAGTACAAGCAGTGAAGCAGAAAAAGGCTATGCATCTCTGAACAAGCTCAACAAGCTTGCACTTGAGCTGGGAAAGAACACAAATTTCAAACACTGCATAACAGTTCTTGCCATCTGATAGATCATCCCTTCCTTTAATAGCAAGACAAGATGCATTCTCAAAGTAAAAGGAAATAAATGACTTACACCTAGGGTTAATGTGATCTTCAAAGTTCCAGAGAGAATTGGGAGTGTCCTTCAGGTATGGTGTGCAGGTGACTTCCACTTGTTCCCAGCCCCTGAAGAACAGCAGAACAGTTAGCCACCACTTGACAAAATATAAATCAATATTTCCAGTTCATGTCTGATTTTTTTCCTATTCAACTTTACATAGCCAAACCTCATCACTCAAACCCAGCAGCTGCATTCTTACACACTCTTACACACCCTAACCACCACTATAGAAGGCGAAACAGATTTGCAAGGCAGCCAACAGCAAAATTCTACTGAATATTTGAACCATGTTTCTAACTTTGGGCATCTAAACTAAAAAAACTAGCTCCATACATAACCAGTGGGATTTCTGAAGATGATGCACACTGATAACTAGAAACTATTTCAAATCAACACTCAGTCTTTCTAGAAGAAAATCACCGTTGCTAATTTAAGTCTTAAATGATGTTGTCTATTTTTAGACAGTGGTTTTACAGAAACAAAAGGAGGACTTCAAATGATCCCACCAACTGTTCTTTTAGTCTGTCACCCTTTTTCTAGCTGGTCACATCAAACAGTTTGGGAGAGAGTGCATCAAAACCCTGCAGTAATGTGACAGATTAATAAGGAGGCTTTTATCAGTCACCACTTAGCAGACTTAACTCCACTGATTAATTAATTCATTAATTAAACACCACTTTATTCTCTGAAGGACAGTGATTACTCCCCCTTAAATTCCTAAAAATATATAAAAATCCAGTATAATCTATCCATCCTTATTTGCACTTAACAACTATTTTACCTCTCAGCTCTTCATATCATCAATATTTTGTGGCAATAACTTGCATTCACACAATCAGCTTGTGCTAAGGGGGAAAAATATAACCCCTTTCTTAAACACTGTTGACAGAAGCAGTGATTTACTTACATTTTTCAACCCAACATCATAATTTACCTATGAGCACACTTTCACTGGTAGAGGCAACATGGCATTTGAACTCCTGATCAGGCAGTCACCAAAGGTAGCTGTCTGCACTCACTATGATTCAGCATCCACAGGATTCCTTAGAAGCCCCTTTAATTACAACAAAGGGAAACCTAAACAGACACTAACGGAGGCTGCTCTGGAAAGAAGCTGCTGCTTCAGGATTCATGTTAGCATCCCATACAGTTTGCAGATACAGCAGCTTGCTTGGCTTTAGTCTGGATATCTCTGCATATCCCTCACCTTAATGAAGAATATATATAATCCAAGGACATACTAAATCATGACTCTTATAATAACAGCTTGTTAGTGTTGCCCTTAATTCAAATGCCACATGTAAGAATGGCAAAGGTCTTACAACCACAAAATAAATTAATATCAATAGAAGAAATCTGGACGATTATGGTATGGAACTTCATGAACTGTCCCAGTTTCCATCAACTTTTGTAAACTCCAAGGATAGAATGAGCTTTGGAGAACATGTCTGTCATCCTCTCCTGGACTTACCAGATGATGAAATCTATGCCCATGCCACTTCTGGATCTCTTAGTAAGCGATTTTATTTTCAGAGCTGAATACTTTCAGTCTACATAACCCTAACCCAGATATTCTCCTTTGGTTATATTTTTAGTACCTGCTAGTTACTTTTTTGTTCTTTTAAAGACAAAGAAATTGAGAAAATATTACTGCTCAGTCTGAAATTATGTTTTTTGCAAAGGAGCATGTCAGTTCAAGGCCTTGTAGGGCTGGTGGAGGATTAAAAGATATTTACCATTTTGGCAGAGTCTTTCCAGAAGAGCCCAATATACACCCTGTAGCCACATGGGTTAGCCGGACCTGGCTTCGCAAGACTTTGATAAGCTTCCCAGCCTTTCTGCCCACCACTTCAATCCGCCAGAAATCATTGGAATCTCCTGTTCCATTCTGTTATGCAAACATATAATAGGAGGATTAAAAAATAAGGTAAAAAAATGAGGAAAAAACCCACTAGAAGACATAGAGGATTGAAGCACTGCAAATAGAAACTTCTGAAACTCTAACAGTGGCAAAGCTAAACAAAGGAACTCAGGCTACCATCACTCAGACTTCACAGAAGAGATTTCCCATCACAAGACCTGAGCAACTACACACAAACATATCTTCATCTTGCCAACCTTACTTTTTTTGCTTCCAACTCATACTTGACTGTGGCTCAGAGTTACATTTTAGATGAGGGTAACTTGGCAGCTTCACAACAGGGGTTTAGGCAACTGCCCCTTGCATTTGGAAATTCAGCCCTCAAAGCAGATTTCATTTTCATGATTCAAAATTCTGTCATCGTTCTGTCAAAAAAGGCACTTGTCTATGTGACAAGGCCAAATACATAAAATAATACTTGTCAGAGCAACTTTAAGGTTGCTCAGTTTGGCATTTCTGGAGTTGAATGCTGCCAAAGCTAGACTGGCAATAGATTCTTAAGTTATTTTCTCATTTGTGTTCACATTACATAGACCTCAAATGAGAGATAAGCCATTTCACTCTAAATCAGTTTTTCCACCAGAATGACAGATGCACATCTACCACCTTAGCTAACAAACTGAAAAAGCAAGAATAAATCCCCTTGGCATGGTATGGACTCTCCCTAAAAGAAGGAGCTTTTGTTTTATTTTGCTGTTCACTTACTATTCCATAGCCAGTGACCTGAAAATGCTTCCTTGTTAGGGGAGCTTCATGCTGGTGACTGTGAAGATTTCTAGAAGTTCTGAAATGAAATTAAAAGTCAAGCCTTGCTTTGCTTATATGTCTCACTTAATTGTGATAAGAAGTTCAGTGTGAGCCATTCAGAGACCTGCCAGCACTTTGACCACGGAATTCCAACAGCAATGGGAGCCATAGAGTGAAACAGCATCTTGCCACCCCAAGCTTATGTCACATTGGGCAGTGCTGGAAAAAGGGGACAGCACAAATACATCCATCCCACAAGCTACAATGTACCACTTCCAAGTGGAAACGATATTGTTGGGTTTGTTTTTGTCATTTTGTTTTGATTTAAAATGTAAAGTAAAGGTTGGATTGACAGTTCTGGCTCTTGCAAGAAGCAAAGCAAGATCCCCACTTCTCTTGATTATCAGTTTGGCTTCTGAGGGGAAAGATTACACCATTCAGTCAGGCACAGACACGGGGGAGGGGTTCCAGTGGCGCCCCATAACACGTGGTGCAGTCAAACAGCATCTCCTCCTGCCACCGATTCCTGGGGCAACCACAACAACCTCGCCCATCCTGCTCCGGCCTTACTCATACCCCCACCACTCCATTAGCACTGCCCCTGCCCCGCCCTCGCACGGCAGCGGCATCCCGGCCCGAACCGACCCGGCCCGAAGCCCCCCAGCGCCCCCTGCCGGACTTCTGCGGCATCGCCGCCTCCCACTCGGAGGCCGCACCCAGGGCGAGCGGGAAGCGCCTCCTCAGTTCACCGCCTTCACGATCCCGTATTTGGTAGCAAAATGCAAAATTCAAGGCTCTTTGTTGTTTTCTTCTTCTTCTTTTTTTTTTTTTTTTTTTTTTTAACAATTATAAAATGACTTCGGAAATCTAAGCGGTGATTTCTGAACACACAACACTGTGACTTGATTTCCAGGCTCACAAGTTCAGAGCTACTGCTGAGAAATCAAAGCTGAGAGCATCAGCGCATCAGCTGAAATGCACAGAGCATCCTGGCGTGGTGGGCGACATAACACTAGATGAAGATTATATGTCAGGTCACTATGGCTCCCCTGCTCCTTCTCAGGTATCCCTTGCAGAGGGGGAAGGCACCAGCCAGCACTGCCATTAGAAGTGTTTCACTGCTGTGATCTCGGAGCTGCTGGGAACTTCAGAGGTGGATGGATACTGCCTATATAGGCACACAGGAACAGGACATGTGCAGAACACTAACAACCCCACACAATTTGCTTTGAAAACTCAGACAGAGGGGACAAGCAACAGAATGAGAGGTTCAAAACTGCTTCTTTGCGAAGGAGTTACCCATAATACTGCACCTCACAGAGATGAACAACTGCTGCTTCAGTCAGCATTTCTAGTGAAGTTTTGTGGTCCTGTTAAAAGTTTCCCATTTAACAGACACCCTACAAAACATAAAGCACAGAAGGAAAACTCCACAAATCTCTCACCAATTCTATTCAATCACACAATCTCTATGAATTCCCAAAATCATCCTTACTCTTTATGCTCCAGACGAATAATATCTCCGTGCCTCACAAACTCCACAGGGATTGCAGGGTTTGACAGATCTGCTGAAAGAAGGCAAACTAATCATATCAATGCACTGACAAACATGTCAGGGTACTAGAAAGTTTCTTGGGAATGCTGATGCCTCAAGCAGACTACAAGGCAAACTAATTTGTGTTGACTCTAAGCCTGGTGTAAATCACTGATCTTGTTTAAAGACCAGCCCTGAGGACTGCTCTATAGAACATGGCCACAAGCAGCACATACAGCCTTAAATAAAGAGGATGCCTGGTCAGACTAACTGAACACCAAAATATTTTTCATATATATATGTATATATGAAATTTATATATATTTTATGAAGTGTAAAATTACTCTTGCAACACTGATTATAATATTGGTCGGTTTTTTGGGGTTTTTTATATTTTACATTTTTTGTTGTTTAGATACTTGTTAATTTTTATATACATAGGAGAAAGGAGAAAGGAAACTCTGCAAGACCAAACATGCCTCAGCTACACTAGATGTTATTCTAAACTGACAGATATATATGTACAAACCACACTCAGTACTCAACCTTGTCCCTACCAAACATCCAAGCAAATCACATGAACACAATGCACTCGAACATACCAGGACATAAGTTCTCCAAGACACGTAACCACAGTAACATTCCTGAAATCAGATTAAGTAATTTCCTCTCTGTTATTTGCAACCCTACCTAGCTGAAAAGTTGCCAATACAGCCTTTATCTGAGAAAAGCTTATTTACTTCTGATGTACAATCTGGGAAAAACCAAAAACCTCAGTAGATACAACATTACTAAACGGAGCCAGAATCCCCGTGTTCTTCCTCCTTCCTCATATCCATGAAGGATACTTTACCCTGAGGGGAACTCGGAATATTTAAGTGGAAAAGTGAAGCAGCAGTTATAAAAGGCACTTTACTGATATTTGTTACCTGTATCTGAATCATGTTTCTTTATAATCCACAGGTTATTCAAATCTTTATGTAAGTAAGCAGTGACCTGAAAGCACAGGAGAAGTTATTTTACCAAACAAGAAAAAAGCAAAAGATAGCAGACACACATTTGCCAGCAAATTGAAGTCCCAAATGAACGCACCAGTAACACTAAAATCCTGGGATAACTTTCATAGTAGTATTGCCCAGAAAATCAGTTACTGGCCACTCCTTAGCCCACATCACACCTTTTATTCAGTGCATAGTCCACACACAGGACCACTACACTTAATGGCAGCTCACATGCATCACAATTAACAGCCTTCAACCATACAGATGGACCTCCTCTCCTGTTGCTTCAGAGGCTCCTTCTGCAACAGGATGTCCAAACCTGAATTTACTGAATAATCACTTAACAGTACTAGAACCAGGAGAAGGAAACAGCATTTGCTTTACAGACAGAAGCACTGGTAGAGATTTTTGGAAGCAGGCTGCCTGTGACAACCATATGACTTGTGCCAAGAGATCCAGGCAAGGTAAACAAGATTCAGGGATCAACTGTTAAAGCTGTCCATGTTATCCAGCTAATCCTTACTGGCCTGCTCAGACTCACACAGAGTAACCACTCCCACTGTTAACCATGGGCAGAGGAGACCACCTAGCCCCAGGCTGTTTCTCCCAAGGGCAATCTTCCCAAGCTGCATGAGGAACTATGCTTATTTTGCTCCAGCAGCAGCAAGCCCTGCTCTGTGCGACCCTAGACCAGTCCCACACCTGTGCCTCCTGCTGAGGTGGAAGCAGATGGCCCCGTTAGGTGTGTGAGAGGCAGAACATACAGGAGTGTCTGAAGGTGGGGAAAAAGGGAGAGTTGGAGGTGGAACCTCACACTTCAAGGTTATATCAGCAGGATGGGAGGGAAAGGAAGAAGAAAGGTCACTGCCTCCATCTTTTCCTCCAAATTCTAAACTCCTTTCTCCTCTCCATAGCCCTCAAGTTGTCCCAGCCCCTTACCTTTGTCCTATTCTCCAGGGCATGGAGAACAATAAGAGAATCTCCACCCTTTTCCACTTACTCTCAAGGAAACTCCAGTCAGTCTCCTCTCCAAATCCCCTTTCCCTGCTTTTAGTGTCATAAAGCATAGGCTGTACTTGAATTTTGCCTGTCCTTGAGCCAGTTTTGGTAGATAGCTCAGTGTAAGGTAATGAACACCAACGTCACACAAGAGTATTAGAAATTTTGGATTAAAAGAACAGCAGGAAAAAAGATTGAAACAAAGTTTTCATTTCTAAAATCTACTTCATCACTATGGAGAATAAAGGGAGTTTTAAAAAAAAGGGAGTTTTTAAAAAAAAAACCACTTAGTTTTCTCTGTTAACTTTCTCTCTAGGAGTTCAGAACAACTTCTAGACACTAACTTGGAAACTGCAAAATACATCTTGGGACAGGTAAGGAAGCTGCAAAGATTTGTGGAGCTTGATGATGCTGGACAAAAATAAGAAATTCCCTTTCTGTACTACTTAATTAGTGATAGTTACATGATTTCTGATTTTTACTTGCTTAATTATTTAATCAGAAACACTTGGAACATTCAGAAAGTTTAATTATGGCTAGCTTATGAATACACAGGTATCAGATTTAATGAGTAAAACCTTACAATTTTTTTGGCAACAGACAAGGAAAGCAAGGCACAAAAGGAGAGGAATTCACATAAGGTCACTATCGCTAGTGAATACAACACACAGGAGCCCTATTCTGTTGCTTTTAAAACACATCAATGAAACCTAAAAGAAAAAGTAATATCCTTTTTTTTTAAACAGAAGTTTTAGAGCCTTCCTTGAGGTAACAACAGTGCTTTCATTACAGAAGATTACTTTTAAGACCTCTTCCCATCTAGGGAAGGTGGTGTTGCTACTACAGTGAAGCCTTGTTACCCTAAGTCACCTGTCTGGTGCAATGTAGAAGGCTCTCTCCTTTTTACTGTTACTTCCAAGCCAAGTGCAGAGCTGTGTCAGTGACAGGGTAATAGATCCTGAGTAAATGCATCTCTCCTATCACAATAGCACCTAATGCTAAGTGCAATGGCAGTGAGTCTGTGGCTGTAGTCAGAGGCAGTACTACTGCTGCACACTAACCTGCTGCTGGCGAGCCCCAACACCCTCGGGGTAGAGGTGCCAGTGGGAGTGAAGGTATCCCCCTGCCATCCGAAGGTTCTTCATTGTGACCACAGACCCATACGCCAAGTCTACATGGGAAAGATGAAAGAAAAAAGGCATATGGCAGCTCTCCTATAAATATCTCCCCCAGACTGCCTGCAGTGTTCCAGTTCAGCATGCATTATCCCACTTCTTTTGATGAAAGCTCATCTCCTCTTTGACACGTTGCTACACACAGCTCACTGCAAGCTTATCTTCCATCCCCAACCATGACTCAGTACAACTGTTACATAACATTTGGCAGAAGCACTTAAAATTCTCCCACCTAGTTTTAACATAATCCAATACTAGTTCTTTTGTATGCAATTTCAGTAACAAGAAGCTTGACATAGGTTTCCATAAGGTATATGGTCAAATTAAAACATGAGCAAGTTTGAGAAGTATGTGATTTCTTTGAAGCACTCCATCACCCAACTGCTACAGCAATAAAGGAGGGAAGGGAGGCAAGCTCAGCTGAAGCTATCTCAGGCAAGATAGCAGTTGATACGAGCTTCAGACACCTTCCTTCACAGTCTTCCAACACAAGTTGGAACACAGTCTTCAAGAACGGACCTGATGCTCCTCCAGTAACAGCTCTGGAGCAGGGAACAGCCAGAGAAAAGCTGAAGTAATCAGAAAGCTAAACCACACTAAAGATTCAGTAGTCCCTAGCCAACCTGAGGATGAAAAATAGCTGTGGTTGTTCCCCCTAAATTCATATGTATGTTTAAATACAACACAGCTGAACCAGGAGCAGACAGTGTCACAAAGGAGTTGATAGTTTTAATTTACACATATTTTGGAAATAATTCCCCCAGTGGAACACCTACAAACCTGAGACGAACAGCAGAGCCTCTTTTTGTTGTCTCAAGCAACATAAAGGCCAAAAAATACAAAGACACATGCATACAAAACTGTCAAATACCTCAAAATGGCACCTTCCCTATAGAAGGAATATGAGGAAACAGCTAGTGATCTTGCCCTAAACTTGGTGTTATTTTCAGCCTTTTTTCTTTTTTGTCAATATATAAAACTGCACAGAGGAACAGCATGGATCTGACCATAATCTGCACTCTCCTGTGGTGACTCGAAGGAGACGTTGTTTTTATTTACACCTCCATGTACACTGACAACACTCAAAATTATTTATTCCTTTGGACACTCACGCTCTGGAACGGAGACATTATGAAGATTGTTACCGACCAGCTGGGACTGAAATGCTGAACTGAAGAAACCATCTCCAGGACCACTGCAAAAGAAAGCAAAGAATGTGACAATTCAAAGTCTGGCAAATTTCTATCATGGATTCCAGTTTTTTTTTCACAGGAGAAAAAGATAAAAACAGACAAAGCATGAGGAGAAGAATGACTGCAGTTCTCTTAGATGCAATACACCTCAACTATTGTGAATCACAGCTGATAAAGACAGGCTTGCAGGACATTGTCAGGAGCTGCAAGGAACTGAGGTGACAAAAACATACACACTGACACCGCACAAAGCACCATCAACTGTTCCAGAGGTGTTCTCAAGGAAAATAAAGTGACCCTCTGTCAGGTTAGATGCAACAAAGACTCTGTGACTCCTCAAGTCTCATTTCTGCTCAGAGGGTAGTGGCATGACCAGTTGATTTTAACTGAAAAATAACAGATTTTGGGTTGTGTTGTGTTTTTGTTTTTTTTAATGATGAAATGCTTATTCACCTCATTTCTTAATTCTGGTATACAGAAAAACATTACTTAGCTGTTGTGCTTTTTGCCTTTGTTGCAGGCATTCAGAAAAGAGTACTCTCCCTGGGCATACACAGACTTTATTTTTTTTTTAATCACACTTTTCTTAAGCCAAGGTATTTTTCAAGAATACAATGACTTTTTTTTTTAATTACAGAAACAAGAAGAATGGAGTTGAGACATTTTCAGGTCCAGGAAAGAGAGAAGGGAAAAAAATGGAGACACAGAGTTTGGTTAGGATACTTGCTTGGCATTTCAGAAAGTCTTAAGCTCAAATTCAAGTTTCACTGCCAGCTTGGCCACAGGCTTTCTCTAGAAGCAATGCAGGAGTCTGAGAAGGGAACTAAACAAAGACACAGCTTGTGGCTGTGCATTTGCCACTGAAAACGGAGAAATCCATAATCAGTAGCCTTTAATTCAAAGCAAAGACAAAAGATTCTTCTCTGGAGAAAACATTGTGAAATACCTTTTATTTAATACTGTAAAATGAACAGCAAACATAGCCATGTAGAGGACAAGGGGGAGCACGATGAGGCAGAGTGCACGAGCCAGTAAATGCTTCCCAAACGTGACCTGTAACAAACACAATCTGGATCAAACAATGAAGTTGCAGGAACAACTAACTCTATTCTTCATCTCACAGGACTCTGAGCAATGGTTCTATAGCACAAGTCCACCATGCAAGCAAGCCCAGCAGAGTGCAAAATTACTTCAAAACAGCCTAGGGAACAGGAAAAGCTTAGGCAGACCTCGTTGTGCACCACCAAAAGCTGGAGCTGGGGTACCTTGGAATTTCAGAGTCTTGGGAGGAAGATAAAAAAGAGGCAATGAACTTTCAAAAATGTTGGGCATGTCTAACTTTGGCACAGAAGGTCAGGCAAACTCCAACTGACAATACCTTGAAAGCAAGGACCTTAACTTGTTTATCAGAGTGGGACACATCTTGATATAACATTGCAGCAAAAAGATGACTTCCAGAATAGGAACTGTCAAAGCTAAGCAAAAGGAAAAATGAAAATACAAGAGCACAAGCTACTAGGTACAATTCTCCCAACAAGTCTCCCTATGCAAATATGACTGCAACAAGGACATTTTTGGGACTTAGATATGCAGCATTCTCAGAAAACACCTCACTTAGCAAGGATGTTCTCCCACTGCAACTTCATTTGCTAGTCCTTAGCCAGAAGTTACAGAAAAATCAGCAGCAAAACCTGTGAGCATTTCTAGCTGCCTCAACACAAAAGCATCCCTTGGGAAGGTGGTTTGTACACAGATTCCCAAGATGCAAATACATATTTACATCCTACTGACATTATTGGTAGTAGAGTAAGTAATCGAAAACACTGGGTGGATAATAAACATCTGTAGCAAAAAACCCCACCTTAAATAGCAATAATTGCTTCCTAAATGTCCATATTTAAGTTCAAAGTGGATGACAGCAAATGTACTTGCTATATTCCTTACTTTTTTTACATGGTATCTGCCATACAATCATTAAACTAATCATCCTTCATCCCTTAGTAACAGAAACAAAGATTTAAGAAGTAATGGAAAAAGGTGACCATATTGCAAAACTAAGAACTTATTGAAGTCAACAAAGGAAACAATTGCTAAGCTCAAGTACTTGAGCAGAACTCTTAATAACCACTGGGCACTTGCAAAAATGCTGATACATAACCAAATGCTGGTTCATAACCAAATTCATGCAGCAGAGAGGCATATGAATTAATCTCCAGTTCCCTGTGCAAAATGACCACAATATGCTTCAATCTTTTTGAAAAGATTTTCATTAGCTATAGACTTCAGTGCAAAGTAAAAAAAGAAAATGCACATGAAGAAGAGCATTGAGCAAACCAGATGAATGCACCAAGGTAAGCTGAGAGTTCTAGGTAATAAAGCAATCCCAAAACCCTTGCACATAAATAATCATGAGTACTTTCCTAGCAAATGCAGATATAAGTTGTTCAAGCTTTTTTTTTCATCCCCCTGTTCTTTTTTTTTTTTCCTTCCTCAAGCACTATTGCCAAATAGTTAGTTATTCAGAAAGCATATCTCTTTTGGAGTAAATTTCTTTACATATTCTGACACTCAGGGGGGCTTGCTGCCTTTGCTGCCAGCAGCACAAATGAAATCACTGTGTAGCCGCCTGCTGGCAGAAAGCTTACACATGATGGATTTGTTCCATTTCAAATGCAATTAGCTGGCTTTGCTCAAGAAGTGCTTCTCCTGAGCTGGAACACTGCATCTTTGCAGCCCATATTGATTCACATTAATCAGAGAAAACAAATCACACAGCAGGAACAGAAAAAGTTCCCCAAAGCCCCACTGCTTATGAGCCAAACAGGACAAAAACAGTAAGTGAAAGACACAGGATTTTCAAGCTTCATAAGAGGCTGAGACAAGAGAACTGAACACCTTTTAAAAGACATGCTTGAAGAATTTGTTTCCCTGGTGGTTGCAAGACAGCAAATGGTACATCAAAATATTTCTCCAAATATTAGATTTCAGTCCCCAAATATAAAATACAATATATAAGAACAGGGCATCCAAACTCAATATCAAATTTCTTAGAGCTTATAAGAACTCAGTGTGTGTGAAACTGAGCAGGCTATGGCTGCCTTCATCCTCAGGACTGGCACCAGAGGCTGCAAGTTGCAGAGCATGCCTATGGCTCATGATGGATAATAGCATGCTACTGCTATGTGGCCTGTGCCCCTGTGCTGCTCTCATGGAGCAGAGCCTGAGCTTGCACTGCTTATGCAAATACAAGACATGTTTGTCTGCCAGGTAGCACATGCTCCTCAAGAAGGATGTAGCAGTGTTGTACATCTTACTTTGGGCCATTGAACAGCCATTCCCAACAAGGATTTTTAACCTGCACTGAAATAAATTTCACCCAACTGGAAAGATAATAGTTTCTCTGGAGAAAAAACAAGGACCTTTTTGCTGTGCTCTTATGACATTATATCCTACTGTCATATGTGGGTTTTTTTAAACAGACAATAATAATTTTTCCATTATAATCTTCTCCATCATCTAGCTCAGATGCTTGTTTTCTGCAGACAGGGTATCTGTTTAGATAGTTCCATGGTTGTCAATAATTAGGAGAATTACAAAGGCAAAAGAAAGCAAACAAAACAAAGAAACCTTTAATGTAAAGAAAAGTTTTTGACACTCACCAGTGACAAGCTGAGGTTGCCCAGCAAATCCCATAAATCATAGATTGTGTTGAGGCCAACCAAGAGGACTACAAAAAGGCCAACAAACTTTACCCCCATTGCTCCAGCAAGGTTTACACCAGTCAGACTCAACCAGAACCACCAAGAGGCAGAAAATGGCCTGCAGGACAGATAGAGCAGTTCAGCAAATAAATGATGGCTACTGCAATCAGGAAAACAGCCAGCAAATTGGCTACCCTGCAAAATTACACTCTTATCCTGCTCTCAGGAAGATTCAGGTAAATTCTATTTCCCATGAGAAATAGAATTTTTTATCAATAGTTTTAGAATGATGCAAGGATAAGCATGACACAGGCTTCACAGAAGGGTCAGCACTTAAGCCTGGACAGACCTGGACCTCCCCTTAAAGGCAGGGAACAAAGACACCAGGCATAAGCTATAACACTAGTGTGAATAAAGTCTGACACATGGAAGGTCTGAAAATAGAAACAGGACTTCTGCTACATAAAATGCAAACTTTCATCTCTCAGAAAGCTAAGGATATGGAGAAGAACAGGAGAAAAAGAACAGCTTCTTTTCCTAAAGCAGAAAGGCCATGGGGGAAACATATACCCCAAGCACAGACAAAAGTTGCATAAAAAAGCAAACAAATTACAAAATAAACTAAAAGTGAACCAAGAGAAAAGGTGACAAAACATGACAACAGAATGTAAAAAACTTTTCCTACTGACTCCTGATGCCTTGACACACTTTAGCAAGACAAAGTTCCCATGACCTGCTAGGCAACACAAAAACTAGAGCTGGCTTTTAATTTGCATAAAATTCACTAGTTTGAAAATGGGATTAGCTCTAAAACATGAGAACCAAGCTCAGGTCAAGGCACATAGAGCTGATAAAACATTGCTCTGTGCTTGCACTCCCTGGGGTGTGAGGTGTAGATGAGGATGGCCTTGGGTGGCTCCCCCATGATGCTGTGGGCCGGATTTTAGCCATGTGTGCTGCAGTCACACTAAGATCAATATTAGTTCTTGAAGGAAACAAAAATTGCTCACATATAACAAAGTATCCTCAGATTCTGTGTCTTTGGATTATGGATGTACTGTGGGAATACTGCTCTGTGCAGCCCTGCCAGACAGAAGGCTTTTGACATATCCAAATACCCATAAATCAACATCCCCCTCTGGGTGGGTCTACAGCAAATATTCTGAGCAACTTAACTGCTTTATTCAGAAACATTCTGGCTATATTTCTCTCAAATTTTTGGAACAAATTTCTCTAAACCAAACAAATTATACTATTTACCTCAGCTAGAAAGATTTTTTAAGTGCTTATAGGATTACAGTCACAAATAAGCTGTGTTTCTCCAACCTGGAGACAAAGTGGCTGGTTCAAGATAAGTTAATATTTTTGCCATTAATGAGCAAAGCCTTGAACCAGTTCCAACCACCTTTCATTCCTCCTTCTCTGGCCTACAATAACCTATATAGTAGCCTTGCTTCCTGTCAAGTTTTAAAAAGCTTTAGCCTTCATTTTCAAGATTAGCAGTTTTATAAATGCTATTTCTGCTGAAATTCCCACCCTTGCTAAAGTAATCTATTTAAATCTCTCTCCTACTTTACCCCAGCTATGATACTTTCTCCCTAGTTTCAAAAACCTTTATACTAAAATTTCTTTCCCATACCATGAGTCATTATCACCTCCAAATTTCCAGAAAGTCTCATCTCAGACATTTACCCAGACGACCAAGTGACAGACATGTTCTAGTACTTAATCTGTGTGAAAGTTGGATACCTACAGTTTAACAAAATTAGCATCTTTACCTTACCTATCTGCACAGCTGTTACATTTCACCATACTCAGAACTGCTGCCATGAGGAAGAACATCAGAATGGGATCCAGCAGAATATACTGTGACAAAGTAATACAGCCTGTATCTGCAAACAGATGCACAACAGTGTCAAACATTTGCAGTTCCAAAGTGAACCTAAACTTGCAAGAAAGCAGTTTCCACAGCATAGTCAAGACAAGGGGAGCAAGGGATATTTTAGTAACAGGAGTAGATCAGAGCATTTCAACTACTACTTGGGTAACAAATGAAAAAACAAAACCTCTCAAAAAACAAGCAATACAACAGTATCTGTGAAACATCATTTGGGAGGTGCTGTATTGTGTTACAGACAGCAGTGATGTACCTACTAAGGCACCTGCATAGTGCCAATGGATATTATAGGAAAAGTCAACTTTCAGATGCTATCTATAAATAACAAACATGACTTGGATATTTTAAGTCTCTGTATCTCAATATCTGTGTGTATTATCACAGAACCTCAATTTGTGTAACTCCATTTGCAATGATAATTTCTCTGTTTGACTCAAGTCAACAAGGAACTTCATTCATTTCTTATTGTGAGCTCTTCCGCAGTAATGCAGTTAAGTACCTTTGTAATTCATATGGAAGACATATTTCACTAGTGGGGAAAGCCATTCCTCACCATCGTATAAAAAGTCTTCAAACCAAGGTGAAATACTGTGCTAGTTTTGGGTAAGATAGAGTTATTTTTCTTCCTAAAAGCTACGATGGGGCTATGATTTGGATTTGTGCTGAAAACAGTGTTGATAATGCAGAGATGTTTTCATTATTGCTGAGCAGTGCTTACACCCAGTCAAGGCCTTTTCTGCTTCTCACACCACCCCACCAGTGGGTGGGGGCTGGGGGTGCACAAGGACCTGTGAGGGGACACAGCTGGGACACTCATCAAAGCTTCATATGATGTCATGTTCAGCATATGAAGCTAGGAGAAGAAGGAAGGGGAACCATTCAGAATTATAGCATTTGTCTTCCCAAGTAACCATTAAGGGTGATAGAACACCACATTTCTGGAGATGGCTGAACACCTGCCTGCAGATGGGGAGCAGTGAATTAATTCCTTCATTTGCTTTGCTTGCACACACAGCTTTTGCTTTACTTATTAAATTGTCTTTATCTCAACCCACAAGTTTTCTCACTTTTCCTCTTCTGATTCTCTCCCAACCCACCAGAGGGTGAATGAGCAAGCAGCTGGCTTTGTGGTGCTTTGGGAACTTACTTCATTAACCCAAATATGCCCCAGCTAGGTAACACATGATAATGCAAAAATTAAACCCTCTGACCAAGTAACCTGCTCAGCTTTGCTGTAGCAGGAACACCTACCAAAAATAAGGATGAAAGCTGTTAGTAAGGCTGCTGGCAGTGACTTTGACAGTTCCAACACTGTGAGGTAGGCAAAGGGAACCAGACAGGAGCCAAGGAATGCACAGAACTGCAGGAAAAGATCACAGAAGTTATAGCACTGCCCCAGGTGAGCACACACCCGCAAAATTTCCCTTCCTTCACCTTCCACGCCTGTCAACAACAGGAGGTGCTGCAGTAGCTGAACTGACTCACTAAAAACACCAGATTAAAGCCAAGTGAACAAAGACATCAGAGAAGGATAGCTGCTTACTCTCTTCAGTTCCTAGAGATGTCAGTAACAGTCAGTCCTTCTCTTGCTAGGCTACATCAGCTATTTGTGCAAAGATATGTCAGGTAGGTACACTACACATACACTACACATACACCATACTCAACTTACTTCAGTAAGATATTAGAATATGAAATATAAGAACAAAATACACATGTATCTTATTTACATTTTTAGCAGACCAGTATCACCTCCCCTGCTACACAAATGAGACTGAGGATAGTGGGAGGAAGAAGAACAGAAATCAAAAGGAAGCAGCATCACAGTAAAACTTGTTCTCTTCAATGTCTGGTTCTAGAACATCTCCCACATTTGCTTCAGGGAAATCTAGAACCATGAAATGCAGAAGATTCTGAAAGTAAGACAAGAAAATATACCTTCCCAGTTTCTACCCCTCTCTCTAGACACTAGCAAGTGGCCATTGCTTTTTCTTGAGGGGAGATTGTGTTATCTGCTGTCAGTTTTATGGCTCTTGGTCATCTTAGACAGCAGTACAGCCAGGGTTTCAGATACAATACCCCTCTGAAAAGTAATCCATTTCTGCCCCTGCCTACTCCATTAGCTTAGTTAGTGGAGGCAAACTGCAGGTTGTACTAGATGATTCTGGCTTCTTGATGATCTTGGCTTGCCAACAGAGCAGCCAGGCACAATGGGGTGAACATAAGCCCAAATCCAGCAACGTTCCCACTGCAGAACAGGCAAGATACCTGTCCCACTCAGGACTGCAGTCCCACTAATTAGCAGCAAGGGCTGGCCTCAAAAACCACTTTACTTTCTTACCTGGCCTCTCACAGCCAGACATTAAAACTTATTCACAAAAACAAGCACTAACCCAGATAAAATAAGGCACAAGGCTACACAGACCTCCCATCTGATCCAGGAGAGCTGTTCTCATGACATAACACTGTACAAAAAACCACAGGAGAACCAACCAGCTTGATACTAGCCTGTAGAGCCTTACCCCTCTCATTCCTATGTAGCTGTGCTGCTCGTATCTGTCCCCTGGCTTTTGGAAAGGAAATGTACCATCATATCCACTAAGGTAGCCAGCAAGTCCAATCAGCATCTGAAGAGGAAAGGCAAAAAAAAAATGGTCAGGGAAATCACACTGGAGGAAGGAATGTACAAGCCAACAGCAGGTACGATTTTTATAGAAGCCAAGTCTGATCCAGAGGATAACTATTTAATTCAGACACACCATCCAAACAAGAGTTTATGTATTGAATTCCTACACATACATATTGCCCTTTGTCTAGAGGCAAAATCAGAAGGGATCAAAAGAACTTGTCTAGAAGAGGCAAGGGAATCTTTGGCAGTAGGATGGACAACTTGATGAGGCAAGTCTTAAACTGAAGGACTTGGGGGCAGAGTCCAACATGGCAATGCTCAGGCTTCTGCAACCAACTGGAGAATAAGCCACCAGAGCAATGACAAATGTTCCTTAGCTACCTCCCAAGATATGAACCTGAAGACCAACAAAGGGACACAAGAGAAAAATTTTTCACAATAAGAATAATTGGCCATCGGAATAATCTCCCTAATGAAGCTGTTGATTTCCCAACATTGGACACTTAGAATTCAGGTGGACAGGGTGATTTTGCCAAGAGAGGTTGGACCAGATGATCCTTGAGGTTCTTTCCAACCTGATATTCTACAATGATTCTATGACTTTGGCTGCTGATGAAAACAATGACAACAAGCTCAAGAGAAATACCAGTTGTGGAATTTAGAAGAGACAATTGTAACTCTGTAAATTCTCCCACAGTCCCCTATTCCTATTCTTTAAGAAGACTCAGACTAAAAGGAAGATAATCTTTCTGAAGCAGGAGGAGTGCACCTTCATCAACACTCTACACTGCTACAGTGTTCTTAGATTACAGAATAGCCAAGTTTTCCAGAGTCCTCTGTGGTACAATTCTTATTTAAATGCAAGCAACCAGAAACTGTTTGGTTCCTTTAAGCCACAGGTGTCTATTAAATATCCCCTCCAAATCATGTAAATGCCACATTAATTTTTAAATGTCAAGCTTTTCAAATACCCAACACGCAGTACTGTTTTGCTTTCCCATATTAAAAACACTTTCAGGAGGAAGAAAAGATGCAAGCTGAGGTTCTCTATAGAGAATGCAAGTTACCACAATGTCAACAACAGTTAGGAAAGGTATTGGTGTTCATCACATCCTTCAGCAGGAAGATGGGGAAGACCTTTGCTGGCCCACTTATGGCTTCTACAACATGCAACAGAAGAGCAGTTTACCTTCCCCAAAGGGGGGTGGACATCAAAGAAGAAGGTTCGATTAATGTAGTAACTTCCCATCTTCCCAAAATGAGTTTCATCCCAACTGAAAAAAAAAACACCAAACATACTATAATGCAGAAGACATTAAAATAATCCAGGACTGTCTTTTTATTTGTGCTTTTCATCCTCTAGAGAGCTAGTACCATATATTTTATATGAGATAATGCATTAAATTCACAGAAAGTGCCCACTCTGGGCAAGGTCTTTTTTTTAAAAGAGTTTGATATTAGCACTCAAAAGCTCTACTGGGCTCTTGATTACAGATTGAGTTAAGCCAGCCTGCAACCCACAGACCTCAGGAACCGCCTCCCACCTCTGCAACCTGTCCCTAGAGCAGCAGCGAGAAGGGGGCCGGTGCCGGGACCGGGCGGGACAGGGAGCGTGGGTCTCACTGCCAGGAGCCCATCCCGCCACCCGCCCAGAATAACCACGGGCCCCTTCCCCGCAGAACACGGCAGGGCTGGGCAAAGGGGCGAGGGCTGGGACTTTGGGTGCACTCCTCTCCCAGGGGCCGGGCGGAGGCAAGCACCCATTCACAACCAAGGGCTCGGGCCAGCCCCGCCACCCCCGGGGCAATGCTCCTCCGGCACGGCACAGGCCCCGCCCTGGCCCGTACCAGACGTGCGGCGGCTCCGGCAGGCGGTGGAAGCGGGTCGCGAAGCTGAGGAGGGTGACGAAGGCCAGCGCCGCCGGGCGAGCCGCGGCCTGAGCGGGAGGGGCGGCGGGGCGGGCAGGTCCCCCCGGCAGCCGCCGGGACTCCCGGTGCCGCGGCGGGCCCGGCCGGGCCTGGCCGCCCCCCGCCGCCGGCATCCGCAGGGCTCCAGCTCCGGGGCGGGCGCGCCTCATCCTGCGAGACGAAGCCCAGGAGGGGCGGGAGGGGCGCGGGGCACGCTGGGAGGTGTAGTCCCGCCGAGGCGGCCGCTGTCATCGCTGCCGCCGAATCCTGAGGTTGGGGAGGCTGTCCGAGGCTGGGACGGGGCCGGCGCTGCGGTCCCCGCGGCGCGGGATGAGCTCTGCCGCGGCCAAGGTACGCGGTGCTGGCTCCCCGCGCAGTGTCTCCGCCGGGCGGGAGGAGAGCGACGGGCGATGGCGGCGCTAGAGCTAGAGGGAGTGGGGGAGGCGCGGGCCCCGCTCGGTGAAGCGTCGGTAGCTGAGAAGGATCGCGGCCTGTATCAGCTGCTGGTGCCCGGAAAGGCCGGGATGGTGGTTACCGACCCCGCGCAGAGCGTTTCTTAGATTTCCGCTGCCCTGCTGCCCTATCCGTGTCTCAGTGGAGAGCAAGGAATTTGCCCCTGTGCTAAATAAAATCTAAAGCCTGTCGAAGCAGTGTTGGTGTTTACTTAAAATAGCTGGCTGTTGACACCAATGTCTATTGCGGGGAAACAGCATTTTAGGAGCAAACCTGTGCCTGCAGCTTATACCTGTCTGTTTACACAAGGGATGCCTTTCAAACAGCAAGGTTTCCCCGGTGCAAGTGTTTCTCTCGTGTCCCACATGGCTGGCTACTCCTTGTCATTCCATGTCTGCTGGATGCCTGGAGCAATGGGTCTCAGGAAGAAGTGAAGATTTTGCCTTTCCAAGTGCGTCCCAAATACAGCCTGAAAGGAGGTGGTTTCTAGAGGAGAAACAGACAGGCTTGGAAACCTCAGGACTCAACACATGAAGTTTGGGCTCCTTTGCCATCTTCCTTAACTGGGAAATGCATTTCCCACATTTTACTCTAGATGGGGATTTAAGTTAAACTTTCCTCACTGCACTGCTAATGGTGGAAATGAAAAAGGAACCAAACCAGAAATCTCAGTAGATGAGAAACAAATATTGTCTCCCCGCTATCCTCCCCGCTCCAACTCGTATAACCTGCAGCTTATGGGAATTGTACCCCACAGGGTTGTATTTCCCACTTCTCTGGCCTGTGCTCAGATATTTGTCAGAGAAAGACCAGATATAATGTCACTCCGAGACCTGTCTCTTGAGGATGAAGCACTCTGGCAGTCTCTAGCCTTTACTTAGTTGACTGTTTTGCCTGTGATCTTCCCTGCCTCTGGGAGCAAAACAGCATGAACTTAAGAGATCACTCCAGGCCCCAGTCTCTAGCAACACAGTTCCCTTCTGAGCAATGGGTTGTTTTCCATGTTCTTTTGGTGAAATCCCCTGGGGCCTTGAAATTATGGAGCGATTTCATTAGCTTAGCACAATTTGTTATACATGATAGTGCAGGCTGCAAAAACAACAAAGAGCTGTAGAGAAGATCAGGAGAAATGTCTCTGCTAGCTGAAAGGCCAGAGTCCAGAACAGATTTGGTGAAGGATATGAATTTCTGAGCCAAAAAATCATCAGCAAAGTCCACAGGAAAAACAAGTAAAAATAGTGTGTCATGAATGCTGTATATTTCCCTTTTGATTTCATCGTTTCTGTTTTCCCTGCAAACCAGTGTGCTAGAAATTTTTTTAACAAGCATAGCTAAGATTTTGAATGAGTTGATTCCAGAAGCAGAGAATTTAAGAAAACCAGTAAATAGAAGTGTTGCCATACTGCCATCACTTCCTTCCTCACTTATAAAAAATTTCCCCAGTAAACTTTGACAAGAAGAATTTAACCAAATGCATACCTCATTTAAAGTTAATCCCTGCCTTCTTCTGTCTCACTGTCAATCTCTGGTATAATATTTATTTTGGCAGGATGGATGGAGACACAGGGAGATCCCTGGCATGCCATGGGATCTGTGTAAGGAAGGAGAAACAGTTACATGTTAATTTAGAGATGTACATGTGCCATTTTCCCTGTGACAAGAACAGACCATATCAAAAACTGGTCCTCATCTTTTGCAGAAGGTTGGACTGGGAGGAGAGCAGCAACCTCTCCCAGGGATGCAACATAGAAGCACTACAGAGGAACCCTGAGGATCCTCCCTGTAAAGGCAGCTCCTGTTCTGGGAGCTGGCAGTCATTCCCTAGTGAAACTGAAATTTTGCACGTGGCTTCAGTTTCCATCTTTGGTTCCCTAGGGCTATCTTTCTGGATTGTCAACTGCTGTAAGAGAGCCTTACAGGTTCTTTAGGTATCTTATTTATTTCTGGACAAAAAGCTAGGGAAATAAGGATGGTTCCTAAATGTGCTTTCAACCTCAAAGATTGTTAATGGTTATCAGGGCTGAGGCTTCAGCACAGGGGGATGCAGATGCAGCTGACTGCAATCACTCAGGGTTTAATCTGACTGGCTGGTTTCCATGCCCCGAGCAGAGATCTGGGGGCATAGTCCTTTTTTTCCATTGGCTTTAGCAGAGAAGCCTTTCCCCGCCCCAGCTAAATTAAAAGGGAAAGCAAATAGGTTGTTTCCATCTCCTGGAGTAGCTTGCACACACTGATCATGGCATCTGAAAAGGTGAGAGCTTGGACAGGGTGAAAGGGTCTGCGAAATCTGCCTTGGTGCTGCAGTTCAGGTAGAGATGAGTTGTCTGCCCTTCTGGCATTTGTCTGGAACAGCAGTAGCTCATCTTATTTGGAAAGAGGCCTTGCCCTGCCCTGCAGAGTTGTAAAAGCCATTTCATGCCACACAAATACTCAGAGCAAATGCTTGGCATAATCAGTGGGCAATTGGCTTGAAAAATTCAAGATGGGATAAAAGTAACATCTGATTAGGACAAAGAGAGAAGCTTTGTAAGGGATAATTTTAAGGTCACTTGTGCATTTCTGGAAACAGTGGGTACAATTAAATATTCAGAGAGCAAGCATGAAAGAAAGTGACACTACCTATACGTCCAAAATAGGAACAGTCACTTTCAGAAAGGAGCTCTCACTCCCCCAAGCCTCTCCCTGCCCCATCTTACAGTTTCTGAAATATTCTCTGTTCGTGCTTTGTTCTCCTTACAAGACTCTGGTGTTGCCAACACATAACCACGTTACCTGTCTTTCTCTTCTCAGCCAATACTTTATAGCTATTTCCGAAGTTCCTGCTCTTGGAGAGTGAGAATTGGTAAGATCCAGTGCTGATCTCTGTTTTACTGTCTTGGTGTTGTTGCAGTATCTTTCCCTTCACTAACCCAATTAATTAGTCACTTATTAAGAGAAATCAGCAAACATAATCCTGGAACAGTGAGGCATTTCCACCCCCTTCTCCTGAGTGGGAGGAAAGGGAATACCACAGCCTCCCTGGAGCAGGGGGAAGGGAGAGGAACAGGCAGGAGGGCTTTGCTCAGGCTGCAGCTAGTTAGAGGGAATGACTCTTTTTGTAAAGCTAACATGATGCAGATGGCTGTTTCTTCCACATTAACTAGAGGAGCCCTACACTCTCTTTTCACACCAATAGTGCCTCAGAGTCTGGTCTGAACAGGTCTGGAGACCTAACCAGAGCTGGGAGTGGTCCCTACTTGGACTGAGACAGTCTTAAGCAAGGATTTGGAGGTGAGCACAGCATTATAAGCCCTGTCAGGATAGACATTATTCATTTTGAATAATGCAGTGCTTTTGCCAGGACTGATCTTTAGTGCTTTGGTTCTTCATTTGTCAGAGAACTATCTTCTCAGTGGACTCAAGCTACCTTGCTTGAGAGACAGAGTATTTTTCAGTTTTAAAGCCATTCTTTTTTCAAAGGGAGATAACATTTCCCTGAAACTACTGATACTTATCTCAGTGTGCCTGTCTGAAGCTGTATACTCTGTTCTCCCTAGCACTGGCTCTGAAAGGGATTGCCTGTGACGTGGTACCAGTGAACCTCCTGAAAGATGGAGGGCAGCAGGTAAGGATACAGCAACCATTGTTCTTCCCAAGGGAACCAAGCTTTGGCATTCTTAGAAGAACTGGATCAGCACTAGCAAGTTCACTAGCAAAGTTCCTGAATTCCTCACTTGTCTGTAATTAATAGTTGCTTTAAACCAGTGTTATTCTCTGGCATGCAGGATAGAGGGAAATGACTTCAGGAGACTAAAGGTGTTCTCTCTTAAACATCTGTGACTAAGTTTCATGTAAGGTTCATTATCTTTTGCTCCGTCTTAGCATGATATAACTGAACATAAGTACCACACAGACCTCAGAGAAGCTGCACTATGGTTTAAACATAGACTGAACCTCACTCAGTTAACACCAAAGTGTGTGGTGGTGGTCAGGTGTCCAAAGGATGCTAACTATTACAGTAAGGGACTGCAAAGAACCTGCCAAAGGAAAGGACAAGTTGTCAGAAGAGATCTTCACTGACAATAAGGGCCTTAGTCATGCACCTCCAAGTATCACTGGCTTGATGTGCCAGTGTGAACTAAAACAGAGTTGAAGAACTAGAATGGTAACAGGGATACTACTGCAGTACTGCCCATCCTGGGATTTGTGTTGATGGCTTATCAAGAAGTAAGGCATCTTGGCCTTGGATGCAGTGATTCCTGAGCCCCAGAAAGAACTTGCTGCAGGCAAATAGTACACCATAATTTACTGCAAAGATCAGTACTGAGATAAAGAGAAAAGCCAGATTAAAAAAATTAAATAATTTGATCACCAGACTATAGGGGAAGAAAACAAGGAAGAATAATTTTTTTTGTTGCAGTAATCTGAGGTTTGTTTCCACAGTTTTCTGCTGAATTCAAGGCCATTAATCCAATGCAGCAAGTCCCAGCCTTGAAAATTGATGGCATCACCCTTTCTCAGTCGGTGAGTTGACAGCCACATTCCTGTTAACCATTCCTTCCAGCCTGCTGTCAGTCTCAAGGGGATGGCTTTGCCCCATCTCTTTTCCCCAAGCTCTCATCTGTGTATTGGAAAAGAAATGGCATTTTCATAGGCCCACTTGGGGGCAGAAGTAGCACATAGACTGCTGGGAGACAACTGTCAAGGATTTCAACTCACTTGGGCTTTGGTTTGTAGCTCCACCTCGCACTGAGCAGTCTCTAGTCTGCCTTAGATGGCTGTGCCAGGGTTTGTGAGAAATTGCTGTTGGGGTAAATTACAAGGTCCCAAGCACCCATCGAAGCGGATATTTTGTTGCTTGAATTGGTAACAAACTTCATTCAAAGCTGTTGTATTCTCTTGGATCAGCTCCCTTTTCCCATGTCCTTGAGATTTGCACTTTTCTTTGGCTCTCCAACAACCTTCCCTTATCTCCTTATTCATTGCAGCTAGCTATAATTCATTACCTGGAAGACACCCGTCCTAACCCCAGGCTCCTGCCTCAAGATCCAAAGAAGAGAGCCCAAGTCAGAATGATTGCAGATCACATTGTTTCTGGCATTCAGCCACTCCAGGTATTGTCTTGTCATATCCATGCAAATGGGAAAACCAGGATGGGCTTCCTGGAGTCTGTATCCCTGAAAAGCTCAGTCTCATTAGGTTGCTGCCAGCTAATATCATGGCAGACCTTAAGACTGTGTGTTAGCAAATGAAATCTCCTCTGAGCCTCTTCCTGATCTGCCAATGTTAACAATCCAGTATTTCCTACAAAGAAAGTCCTACGGCACCCCTGAGTTCTTTCCAGAAACAGCTGAACCCATGCATTTTCACTGCAGCGTCTAGTAAGTTTTAGGAAGACAACAACTGAGTGACACAAAAGGGCAGAGGCAAAGGGATACCCTGACAGCTGTTACAGGACAGTCCTGGGATAGAGGAAGAGCAGGGTTCAGTGAAAGGGAGGCCAGGGCTGACCCAGCAGGCTGAACTAAGCCTGGGGCTTAAGGCTTGACACCTCCACATCTTCCCTCTGCTCCACTGGATGTGGCAGTGAGGCCCAGCCAGTGGTGGGAAATTTAACCTGGAGATCACTTGCCTTCACAGAACCTGAGCATCCTGAAACAAATGGGGGAGAAAAAAATGGAATGGGCTCAGAACTGCATCACATCTGGCTTCCAAGGTGTGTTCCATATCCAAAATGATCAGTCCTTTGACCCTTCAAAACTCTGCACCACTGGGGCCCTACTTTCCTCCTCAAGCAGAAAACAGATCTCCCCAGACTGGTGCATTGGGAGCCCTGCTGATAGCACTCCAGGGTCTCAGAGGAAAGATACTGTCCACAGTGTACTTCCACTGCTGTGCACTGAAGAGGGAAAGCCTGAAGCCATCTCATACACCACAGTGTTTAGTTCACCCTCATGCATGACACATTTCCAGTCAGCTGCTCCCAAACAAGCACCTTTTGCTTTCACGTTATATCACTATGCTGATATCCATTTGTCATCAGATAAAATACATCTGATGGCAAACTCCCACAGAATCTAGCAAGTAGCAGAGATGTCTTTATATCCTTTGGAGAAACACAGTCCTTTTTGTTTCCTCAAGACCCTTTCCTCTATGTGCTAGAATGGCAGGCCCATCTTAACTTCTGGACAGACACAAACTAGCTGAATCCTTGCATTTTTTCCTTCCCTACTCTCACGTATCTCTACATTGTCCTTTTAGTATTTCAGGTGCTCTGCCAGAAGCAGCTGAAATCACCTTGGGTCCCAAAAAGCTGAAGGACCCTAAAGGCTCCTGTAACTACTCTGTTGTAAGATTTCTGCTCCTTCTATGTTCTGTCCCAAATTGCTTCTCATAATTAGCTCAGGATCAAAATGTCTGTTAGTAATACCCTGTCTAAAAGGTCTTTGGTGTCCCTTTCAAATGAGTTTGCAATGCCTCACATCAGTGTACCACCTCTCTTGGCAGCACTGGAGCAGATTCTGCAGCACACTTCTGGGCGCTACTGTGTGGGGGACGAAGTAAGTATCTGAGAGAGTGTTGAGGACCATTGGAAAACTGAAAACTCCAGTATATTCCATAAAATATGCCTGCACAGGAGTTAACACAGCACAGCCCCATCTTGTGCCTGGAATTAAATGCCGTGCCCTCACCATAACAGCTGCATGGAGCCTACTTAGGCCATTACTGACTTGCAAATTAAGAGATGCTTACTTGTGCCTGCCTATAACCTGTTGGTAGCTAGATTCTCTCACTCTTTGTAGGCTGCTACTAAAGGATGTGGAATATTGTGTTATGTATATATCAGCTGTAAGAGATTTGGAGTTCAAAGTGTGCTGTAGTAGAGGCAAAGCTTGGCATAAACACAAGTTCAGTTCTTAGCTCTGTTCTATGGAAACTTGGATGAAGTTGCATTGTGTTTTTCTGCTCTTTTTGTCCAGTTTTAACATGGACAGATTTTACCAGAGGCCACTCAGGCCTCTTCCATTTAGTAGTCCTTTTTGGCAGGCAAGTGGATCTTGCTTGCAAAAACCTGGTAAAACTGAAAGCTCCTGCAATAACATGTGGTGCAGAGAATTGCCTAGTCAGTCTCACGGAAATGGAGCCTGTGGTGGGCAAAGGCTATTTAAGAGATCTTATGCTGGAGAATAATATGGGCTCTGACAGGCACCCAGAGCTTTTTGACCTGGTGAATGGGGAGGGAGCAGCTGCCTCTGTGTGGATGGCACTTAGCTGTATTGTCCTTGAGCCTTCTTTTCTGATAGCAAATCCCCAAGCCTATGTGCAAAGAGCTTATCACTTATCAGGTCTTGACATTGGCAGGAGCTGCTTGAAACTTCTGAAATTCAAACAAGCAAAATTTATTAATCTTTTCACAGCCATGCAAACTCTCCCCTCCCTCTGCAACTTGCCAGCAGACTTGTTTGCTCAAAGGCTGTTGCTATAGAAGCACCATCCCCTTGAGGTCATGATATTAATCTGGTAAATACGAAGCTCCCTAAAGGCTGATGGTTTCTTCCACTACTGACTTCTGTGACGTTCCTTTCCTTGCATTTTTGCTGTATTAATTACGTTGGATTAAAGAATGGGTTTGTTGTGACAGCTCCTCTATACTGGCTAGTAAAATAATTTCTATCTTGCTGCCAAAGCTTAGCCACCACAACAAAGTGGCTCCAAGTTATTCTGACCCCTTTTCTCTGCTACATTTGCAGGTTTCTATGGCTGATTTGTGCTTGGTGCCTCAAGTTGCCAATGCTGAAAGGTAATAAACGCTAAGCTTAAGGTGCTTTTCAAGGGCACTTATGCCTCATGCTGAGCTGTCAGAGCTTACCCTCTGCTACTCCTTGTTAGGAAGGCATCCCTCCCACTTGTCCTATCCAGTTATGGATTCTTCTTTGCATAAATTTTCCTGTCATAAATTCTGTCTCTTTTGATAGATCTTGGAAATAAGGAGGTGGTCTCTCTTCTTAGAGGCACTTAGAGGAAACCTGATCTATGTCTTTTTTCTCCCTTACTGGGCAGAGACAGCACCCTGCTCTACACCCTTCTGCTCACTGCTGCACTGGCTGTCTGGCTTAAGAGTACTTCACAAATTCTTTTCTTTTTGCAGATTCAAAGTGAACATGGGTCCATATCCCACAATAAGCAGAATAAACAAAGCTCTCCTGGAGTTAGAGGCATTTAAAGTAAGCCACCCATCCCGGCAGCCAGATACTCCTCCAGAGCTGCAGGCCTGAAGCCATCCTACTCATTAAATCAAGTAAGCTGGAGTGTCAAAGAGGACAAAAGCTACAGACTGAGTAGGGCTTCAGTGCCAACAAGAAGCCCTAGTTCTTTTGTCTCACTTTCATGTGGATGGGAAGAAGGGCAGAGGACCTGGAAGCAGCCTGGATGACTTAAAGGAGCTATGCCTATGATGGAAACCTTGCAGCCACTTCTGTCTATGTGTTTTATTTTCCTATTCAATGTATCTCCATGAAGCGGATTAAAGCAGAAGCATCCATACTTATCAGAAATCCCCTTTGTATGGCTTTGGGTTGGGGAATATGGCCACAAACAACTGTGAGACATTGAGCCCATTCTGGACTCCCCACAGGGGCTTCTTCCATTTACAGAAAAAGCATCAGAGAACAAATGCACACATTGCACTACTTACCTGGCAGGTTTGCATGTCCTTGCAGCTGCCCCAGAGCTATGGCATAATCACTAGTACTAGATATAAACAGTAAGAGTTAGTCTCTGACAGAAGACAGCTTAATCCAAACACTTGTTGGGTCCTGCAGGTCTTGCCAACCATTAGCCACTCCACCACCCCTTGCAGTGACAAAAGAATTACAGTCTGGGGCAGCTGATTTGTAGAATCATAAATTTGTAAATTTGAACAATTTGTACCTCTTCCTTTTGTCTAGCTGCAGTCTTACAGAATTTATAGTAAGGGTCTGTCTAGAGCAAAGCAAGGTGGCTGTGCCATAGTCAGCAAGACACAACCAGCTCACTCTCATACGCTGAAAATCATAGCATTCTCCTCCCATTCTCAGATACTGCTCTAGATGTTTTTCTAGTTCTCAGCTGCAGAGTATTTCCCAAGGAAGTATCACCCAATTCCCTCCAAACAAGAATCACACCTGTACTTTCACTGCAAAAACCTTCTAAGTGACAGGAATAAATCCCATACCACTCATCCCACATGGAACCTGAGTCACTTTCAGAGCTGAAGGCATTCCAGGAATTCAAACACAGAAACCTATAGCACAAGAAGGGAAACCCAGAATCCCGTGACTGTATTCCTGTGCAGACACAGTTCAGATCCCACCAAAGGTTTTGGCACCCAAGCCTAGGTACCAAGCCAGGAACATGGGAAGGAATTTATGCCAGTATAACGCTGTATATCAGCTGCCCAAAGAGGGCAATACCCATGGCTTTCGGAAAGGCTTCACAAACCCATGATCTCTTGTGCCAAGGTAGCATTCACCTACATATAGATACTTGGACTGCCACATTGCATGGAATAATTTATTGCCATCCATGTGTGTACTCAGGTTGATGAAGAGCCCTTGCCGCTCCAACATCATCCTGAGTATTGAGCATTATCCTAGGTTTAGCTGGATCTTGATTGTGCTGTTGTAAAAGGTCCCAGCACAGTTGGAGCCCCCAAAGATCAACACCATGTGCAGATTATGCTCCTCTTTGTTCTCCTTGTCTACATCCATCAGGTGGGCAGGAGTCAGGTCAAGCAATGTGTGGCCAGCTCGAGGCACAGAGCAGAGGTCATGGTGGATCACTGTGCTCCATGACAGAGTATCTGAAGTAGAAAGCAGCTATCAATACTGACAAACCCAATTCAAGTGCAAGGGATGAACCAAACAGACCAGACGAGGTGTTGAGAAACACCACTGCTGCCCAATAGTCACATTCAGCTATGGAAACTGGGAGGGACTCTCACTCACCCAGGTGGAAGACAAAGGCATCCTGCAGGGCTCCTTTGGCACTGCAGCCTCCACTGATCAGAACCTTCTGGTCCGACACAGCCAGAGCTGCATGAAAACTGTGACCAAATCAAAGCCAGAAGGTGACTACAGCAAAACCTTTTGGGGTTGCCTCAGTCAGCAGTGGGCAGGGGTGGGCAGACTTCAGCAGGAGGCTGGGAGCTTAAGATGCAGGATGGAAGTTAACCTGCTTTCCTTCTGCCCTGACCTGCTGAATTATCCTGAAAGAGCTGTTTGTCTGCCTCTGCAGGTCAGGGCATAGTCAGGTCCAAACAGCACCTCATTATCTCAGAAGGAGCTATCAAAACTCCAGTGTTTTGTTCTCAATGTTTCTGCTGCTCTGAAACAGCAGAGCTGAGCTTTGGTCTGATTTGGGCCATTGTTCTAGTGGGATATAGTGTCCCGTTAGGTACAGCCCTGGTACAAGAGTGTCTTCTCTGTGTGTGTCTGTTCTCCAGCACACATCAGAAAACTTCTAGTCTGAAAGGCAGATTTCCAGGGAGACTAAGGGGACTTTACTCTTCTCCTCTTCCCCCCACCCCTATAGGCACCAAGTAGGACAGCACAGGAATGCTGAGTTGCACAGCAGAGGGGCCATTACTGCATTCTGACTAGTGGGACGGAGATATGCAACTGAGTCTGATCACAAGCACCATTTAAACCTGGCTTCAAAGAGAAAGGGCAGAGAAAGAAGATAGCTCTTGGGTCTGCAATAGGATCTTACCAACGTGAGGAAGGCTGTCCTGCGAGGAGAGGGACAGGTGTGTACTCCATGAAACCTGGCAGCCACGGAAAAGGGAGGTGAAATGTCCAAAAAGCTCAGCCTCATAACTAGACAAAATCTTCTGTACTTTGCCACATCATCAACCTGCATTCTCTTACCCAGCATCCTCCAAAAAAGCAGTCTCCTGTTTTTTACTATTCCCTCCCCTGTTACTCCAGAAAGAATTTTTTTACCCCATAGCTTTCCATCTCCCTTTCTTACTCTGGGGTTTTTCTAATATTAATGTTACCTTCCCATCAAGCATGCCTGATTCTCCAGTCCACACCTCAGAACAGACCTTTCCATAGCATCCACCTGGCACAGACTTTCTTACCCAGATCCAGGATGTGCATGTCGCTGAGGTAGAGAGAAGTCCTCCGCCCTCCAAAAATTAGCAGCTTGTTTTTCAGTAGAGTAGCTGAATGTCTGAGCAGAAAAGAAGCAAGTGAACAAAGTATCTTCAGCAAGTTCACAAAACTGAAGTTTCAGCCTTGGTTTCTGCTATCGTGCTGCCATAGCTGCAGTCTACACCGGCCTCTACCCCCAGCCACTGCAGCTCAAGGACAGAATCCCACCAGGACTTCTGACAGGAGATACTGGGAGTCACACTGCTCAAATCAGAGACCTATCTTAAGAAGCAAATGGCTGAGAACAATCACCTAATATTTAGCAAATTACACTGGAGTGGGAGGGAAAGTGAGCAGAGGTTTTCTGCTCTGTTTTGGAGAGCTAGAATAAGAGACTCTCACCCAAGCCTAGGCAGAGGCTTCTCCCCTTCTGAGATTGGCTGGTACCAAATTTCATGCTCTGGATTGAAGACATAGAGCACATTGCTGCAGAGTCCAGCTGTGAGTGATGCCTTTTTGGGGAAAGTCCCTCCAAAAACAAAGAGTTCCTTGCGGTAGATAGTTGCACTGTGGTAGGCAAGCACTGGCATCTTCCCTTTAGCCTGGAAAAAGTTTACCAAATATTTGCTAAGAGAAGGGCATTATTTGCTGCACAACCCATAGGAAAGGGGCACACAGCATGCAGTGAGTTCAACAAGTCTAAGTTTTCACTCTAGTGGTTCCCAGCCAGATCTTTTGCCACACAGGCAGGCAGTACATCCCTTGGGTTCTCAGCACCACCAGAATGTTCTAATGGGAGTAGGAAGTCAACCTCCTACCCCAGCTTCCTCAGAAGACAACAGAAAGGGAACAGAAAGTTCTCATCCAGGCTTAATCTGTAAAAGCCATCTTGTGATTTATCCAAGAGACAGACAGTTCCTCTGACAGGGCCCTCTGCTAGGACATGACAGGCAACTACAGAGCTCAGAGATCTGCTGTGCTCAGAGCAGTTTATGATTTGAAAAGACCAGCTCTTCACCTCAGCATCCAGTGCAGCTCTCAACAGCACCATATAAAAGGAGAGGCCATTTCCCTCTGCTGCTTGTACAGTATCTACCACCCATGACTTCAGTCAGACACGGTGCTCTGCAGCAGCCATTTTTTTACTTTTCTTCATTAACTGTAGGCACAGCCCTTGGTTTCTGTCAGACTTGTGACCTTTCAACATAATCATCTTATATCTGCCAATCCCAACTAAGCAGCTTGGACAACAGCCTGCAGCAACAGTGGACCAGGACTACTGGATTAGGGATATGGGCATATTGATTGCTATATTCAGGCAGAACCTGACACCCTTCCTGTGTTTTTGTCTGGGAAAAGCTGCAGTACTTACAGCCACGAGGATCCATTTCCAGGTGACTGTGTCCAGGATGTAGATGCCACCGTAGTCTTTGTCTTCCCTTATGCCCCCAAAAATGTAGATACGCTTGGTTTCTGGGTCATAGGTAGCTGTGTGACCACGTAAGCATGATGGCGTGGCTTTTTGTAGCTGGAAACCCATTGGAAGCCAGAAATCACTGTCTGTGAGCGCAACACCAGAGAGATGGTGTGAGATTTCAAATATGTTCTTATTTATCTGGATTTAAAGAATATGTCATAAAATCTTTACTGAAGACCCTGCTCCCTTCATATTCTTCTCTCCTATGATTAAGGACTAGTAGAGACTCATACAGGAATGTTTCTGTGTAAGGAGTGAAGGGGAACTCTAACTAGGTGGGGAACAGTGAAGTTGAAGTGAAGATCTGTGAGGTGCAAAAGACTGCAAGGCACTGGAATTGTATCTCACATTTCTCCATCAGTCATCACAAACAGACTGCAAACACCTGATTTTACCCCTTAAAATTCACCCAAGGCTTTCTAGAACTTATACCTTTGCTACTGGGGGGCTCTCACATACAACCCTCAAGGGTCTTCTGGCACCCTACACTGCCAGCTCAGCCTGGTGACCATTCCTAGGAGATGTGACACCTTTCCTGCCCCCTGCCCCATACACAGACCCCTGAGTACCCTCCCATCTGCTTAAGCTGTCCTTGAGCCCCACTAACCCCATTGCCTTTGACAACCCTGAAGTTCCCACCAATTTCCAGCTTCCAGTGTGCGTCCTTGCAGGACTGCTGATCAGCACCTTCTCCACCAATCAGAACAGCTGTCCCCAGGTCACTGAGGCACATGGCATGGCACCACCGTGGGCTGGGACCACCTGGGGAGGGGAGAGCAGAGGTTTGTGAGCAGAATGAAGCAAGATACCCCCAAGCTCCTTTCCCTGCTGGGGAGAACAAGGCAGCAGAAGGCTCAGAGGGCAGAAATGGGAATGCAAGAGCCCCAGGTCCCTTCTGTCTGGGGTGACAAGAGACATATGTCTCCAAGGAAGATTTTCTGTTGACTTTAGGGAATAACTGCTGTGCTATGAGAGACATCACTAGCACTGGCAGCCAACAGACAGTTGGACACAGGACACATAGAGGTTGCCAGGCTTCAAACAGGCTTGGAAGCCCCCCATTGATTACACACCCCCAGAAAGGATATCCCAGTTGTTCTATCCCTGTGTTATTCCTTGCAAGGGAGGGCTACCCAGGGACAGCTTCTTAGTGCCTATGATACAGCAACCGGAAGCCTGGAGCTGCTTCCAGAGATATTCCTTGTACTCCTCTGTTCCTCCTTCTTCCCTCTCCCAGGCCCTCGTATATGGCTGAGCAAGCCAAAAAATAGTTTTAAATTAAAGTCTAGTCCATATTTTACCCTTTGCCTCAAAGGGCTAAGCACCCAGAGGTGTGCCCAAGAGTCACAGGGTCTACAGAAGCATATTGGAGAGCCTGACAATATCCAGGAGAATTGCATAGAGAAGAACAACATATACACTACATGTTACACTTGGGTCACTGGGAAAGTAAAAGGTGAAGTATGAGAGGCCTGTGATGTTAAAGCCAGTGGCACCAGAGAGTGGCTGAAAAGCCAAACCGTGTTCTAGGAACCAGATCCTCACCTTGCAACTCCTCCACCGCCAGATCTGCAGAGGAAACAGAAAGAAAGAAAGAAATCATCCAGCAGACATACCCTGACAAATGCTCAGCTCCACAGTTCAAGAGCCCTTTGGCCTTAGCACAAAGCTGCCTCACTGCAGCAAACAAGATGCAATACCAAAAATCCTGAAGAACATCTCAGAAGAAATGCATAAGGCAGGTAAGAGCATGGCACACTTTCTGTGACTAACATAATTGAATTTTACCCCTCTCATACAAGCTCATTTTCCCCCCAACTCACACTGCCCACAACAGAAGAGACTTCATGATGGAGCTGTATTTGCATTTGTGAGAAACAAGCCAAGTCCCAGGAAGTCATTTCACATGGGGGCCACTGAGTTATCATTTGCACACAAACTTGGTCATGCCCTGGAGCTGACATTCCACAATGTCATTCACATTCCAGAAGCTAAAGGTTTTATTTCAAACCCCTTCGTAGCTACCTTCTCACTACTGAAAAGCCAGTACAATTATACTGATACATATATTCTTTTTCATATTCTCTATACTTTAATAATAACTAAGGTCTTCTATAGACCAAGGGGTATGCTGTTAGTAGGGGAATAAACAGATGAATGGAGAGATTACAGAACATCACAATAGGTAACTCTCTTGTGCCTCAATTTACTCTTTTGTAAAGCATGGCTAAGATATTTGCCTTCATTTATATAACACTTTTTTCACATTAAGATAATGGCATATAATATTATGATACATAACATTGGCAGTAAGAGTATCCTTTTTCTATATCTGGCCTTTTTCCACCAGGCAAAAACTCATCAAGCAGTTTATCCAGGACTAAGGTACAGATCTTGGTATTTCACATGCCAAGACAGACAAGCCCACCTTGCCTTGGAGATACACACAGAAACATATTGGGAAGTTGTTGCCCAGCAGCACTGACAAACAAGGCAAGACTAGAAATGGACAATTCAGACAAGTCTGTAAAATAAAAACTTCCAGAGTTACCTTCTTCACCGAGATCTCTCTCTGATGCTGTGGGCTGAAATAAAACTTTCCTGGGCTTCTTGGAGTGGACAGGACTCTTCCTCCAGGCCTCACTGGGTTCCAGCTTGCCAGATGGTGGTGCCAGCTCACTGGATACCACCACAGTCCTCAGTGGTGGGTGAATGTCCTTCCTCCCAGGCCTGGATGCTCTAGCAGTCACCTCTGAGCTCTGACTCTTAACCTATGACAAGAGTTCCAGTCAAATTAGCCCTGAAGAAAATTAACCTAAGGCTTGGTAGGCAACCTGGGTTGCCTGTTACTGGGGCAGAGACCAGTTCCATGCGGTGACTGTTTTCCGGCTCATCTTCCCATTGAGTCTTAAGTGCCAGCATGCCAGCAGTATCAGTCACCAAATATATGCTGAGCTATGCAGCTACCCATTGCTATGTGCTTTCAGACTGATGGCTGCAGTGGGCACAGCCACACAAGGCAACTGAAAAGGCAGAAAGTCCACCTGTGCTAGGGGTGACCAAGCTGATCAATCACACACCAAGGGCTATTAAATTTAATCTTTCCAAAGGCATTTCAAAGCAGAGTACCACTTTCTTTAGCACAAGTGAATCTTTAGCTCCAAAACCTGCTTAGCCAAGTCTCCTCTAAGAGAACAGTAGCAAATGCTTCCATTAAACATCAACTGATCAGCTATGAGTGAGGGAGAAGATACTAAGAGGAGAGTGAAATAACAAGAGGAAGGCTCCAGAATACACATACCATAGTAGGACACACCAGGTCCTCACTACAGGGCATATCATCTGCTGGGAGCACTGGTGACTCGGTGGCTTCTGGAACAAGGAAGGGGTGGGTGGGCGTACTGCTGGAGATACCTCGGAGCAGCTGTGACAGAAAGACAAAGTGAGAGTGGTGTGGTGTGCTCCATCCACAAAGGGTGAGCAAAAAGGTATCTAGCAAGTGACAGATTCCCTGCAAGGCAATAGCTCAGCTTCATCTTCAGCAGCAACAAAATAAACAAAGAAAAGCAGAGCCAGACTCTTGGAGATGCTATATACAAGCGCTTCAGCAAAAGGGTAAACAACCGTGTAAATACCACAGGCTCAAGAGTGAGTCAAACTGTAAGTGAAAAGCTCTCTGCTTCACACCTCCTGCAACAAGAGGTGTTTTGCCAAAGCTGTGTTTTGGAAATAGGTCTGGTGTGTGACAGAGGGTTTGGGCTCAGTACAGCCACACACTAGCAAATCCATGTAAGGCAGCTCTGCCTTGGAGTACCAAAGACAGGGAAAAGGACAGAAGTTCTGTAGCTCAACAGTAACAACACTTGAGACATAGGGCAGGAAGAGAGGAGGACGTGAATTCTTTTACCTGTCCATTGACAGTCAGGACAAGCTTCACAGAGTTGCCTTTGTCCATCTCTTTCAATGAGGCCATGAAAATATCTGTTCTCCAGACACCTTCCCACACCAGAGACCTGCACAGGGGATCATGGGTCTTCAGCCCACAAGCAACACTGGCCAGGGAAAAATTCCCACACTAGTTGGTAACAGCCCAAAGCCAAAAAAGATCCAGCCCTGACAGCAGACAAAAGGAAGCTGAAAGCATCACTAGAGAGGAATACTGTTTGAGGACAGTGCAGCAGCTTTGGGGCAACAGCAGCAGAACATGGCAGCACCGCAGAGAAAAAAATCTTTTCCAAGACACCCCTCCCAACAACCCTGCACCACCGGATCCTGCCTCGACCTGCGGGTGGGCTCCAGCGTGCCAACCCACTGCGGTGAGATGCCCGGGGACACCAGCACGTCCACCTCGATGGCTGTGTCCGCAGAGTAACAGCTCCAGTCTCCCAGCCCGAACACCACCAGCTGCTTTGGCAACGGCAATGGCAGCCAAGCCTGGAAACCCATCTTGCTGGACTGGCTGCAAGGGGAGGGAAGGAAAACAACAGAAAACAAAGATAACAATCAAGGAGTAAAATGGAAGGTAAAAAACAAACAAACAAACAAACAAACCAAACAAAAAAACCCAAACAAAAACCCCCGAAAAGGCTTGGAAAAAAGCTTTATGCCAGGGGAGGAAGAAAAGGGAAAGGTCTGTGTCATTTAGAGAGCAGACTGCACAGGAATGCAATGAATAAAGTTAAGTGGTAGCCCGGGCAAGGATGCAGCCATGGGCAGGGACCGCGAGGAACGGCCGCTCCAGGAAAGACGGGACGAGGGGAGCTGAGCAAAGCCGATCCCAGCCGGCGCAGCCCTTCCTTGGGCCAGGCCGGACCTCACTGCTCCCTCGCCCTCCCTGGGGCAGCCGCTCTCGGCCTGGGGCTGCTCCTGGCAGGGCCAGTCTGCACCTGCTGAGCCGCCGCGGCGGCTCCCGCAGCTCCCACACCACGTAGAAGGCAAGGCCGCTCTCCGGGACGCAGCTCCCCGGCCTGGGCCGGGCCCGGCGGCAGGCGGGCAGCATGGCGGGGGGCGGCTGCGCGTGTTGGGGGGGGCCTGGGGGAATGCCGCCATTAAGGCGCCGCGGCACAGGTGCGGGGGCACCGGCAATCCACCAGCAATCCACCGGGAATCCACAGCCCCACGCCCCCGGCCGCCGCGGGCAAGCACCCGGCGGGACCTGCGTGAGCCGCACCGCCTTGGTCGGCGTTAGGAGCGCCCGAGCCAGTAGTGCCCCGGGCCCAGGGCAATGCCTGGGGCAGCCCTGGCAGCAGGGAGGAAGGGGGGGGCTCAAGGCCAAGAGCTCTGTCCGTCCCGAGCCAGGGCCACTCCACGTGGAAAATTACACTCATCGCTAGAGCCCGAGCCAGACATCCCTTCCCGGAGAGGCACAGGTTGTTCACCTGTCCCTAAATGATGGTACCTGTACACGTTTCTTGTAGTGCTCTAAGGAGCAGCTGTGAAACTTGTTTTTTCTTCCACAGGTTTTTTATTCCACCAAGAGAAGGCAGGATGGTGGCAAATCCTCCTTAGGCTACTAGTAATTAAAACCAGGTATGTTTGTAGAGTCACCACAGGGTATCCAATTCCACCTGCATAACAATTAGTAGCTCTGCTAAGCTCAAACCTGCTGTTGATAATCAAACACCACTAAAAACAATATAGGACTTAAGCAGCCGAAGAACGATGCTACTCTGCAGCCAACACAGGAAGAGTCTTTTCCCAGCCTGCTGCAATACCTTCACTGGGCTGCTTGTGATCTTTTCTGCTGCAAGCCAACCACAAAAATTGTGGAAAGAGTGGGAAAGAGCTAACATTGTGCAATTTCACTTCACTTCCCTGCCCCTGCAGCTAGTTGCTGAGTTTTCTTCTTGGCCGTGTGCCTGAACCAAGCACAAGGGCAGGGATTCATAGTGAATGCAGGGTAACCAAATAGCTGTAGCACTTTCTCTTCCGTGAGAAGAAAACAAGAAGAATGTCTTTAACTTGACAGTCATGTATCCCTTTGATCGCCTTGTTTCATGATTGCTTATGCTCATCAATTATTTTTATTAAAGTGCTCCAAGGAAGCACAGGACAAGAGCAGACAGAAATGAGTTTTTGTAGTACTTGTCCCACTGAGCCTCATGACAAAACTTGGGAGGAAGGAGGGCTCGGGCTGCAGCTACCATTCCTCGTTTTGACCACCAGGTGCGTCCTTCAGACCATGGAAATTTAGTTTTCACAGTAAAATAAAGCTGCTGGGAAAGCAGCTATAACGAGCCCTGAAGGACAAGCATTTTCCTTTAGATAATTTAATCAGTAGGTGGTAACTGAAGACACGTTTTTAAACCTTCAGATTTAAACTTGGAAGTGACAGAATAGCTAGCTATAGGGGATCTCTCCAAACAGAGGTCAAAAAGTACAAATATGAAGCACTGGAAGGTAAGGCATTCAGATTCTGCCAGTGTCCATGAGGTGAAGTTGGCTACTTGCTAGTTCCTCTCCAATTATTCAGTCATAATATAATAATCTCAAGTATAATAGTATAATCTCAAGTGTAGCAGAGAATTTGAAAAATTAAAAATCTCAGCAAATCATTTTAACAGAAAAATTCCTGTTTGGAACTATCAGCATCAGCTGATAACAGAGCTTTGTGCTATCCATTTGCAACTTCAATAGCCAGTACACTGTGAAGTACATTTTGAATATTAGCCTCCTCTTTGCTGATAAAAACTAATCTTAATTGTATTCTTGTTTTTGAAATATCTGTAGTTCAGTTTTTCATATCAAAACACTCACTTCCTTTAAACAAAAGACAAAGTTCTTGGTTGCATAGTGAAAATTTATTTAAAGGTAATAAGTTCCAATATACTATTACAAATCAGCCACAACACAAATATAAACAATATAAACCAAGCATAGGAGTGCAAGTATACTATAAATATAGTCTTCATATGTGCCCTTCAGCAAGAGGTTCAGTGCTACACTCTGTTAAAATATCCTCTCTTCCATTTAAAACTTGTACCTTGGGAGGACACAAAAAGTCAACAGTTGGTGTTGAGAACTCAGGTTTGAAATCACAGGACATCAAAAAATATTCACATCATGTCAATTAGGACTGACAGACGACCACCACAGGTCACAAGAATATAGGTCTGAAAAGGGTGTGACCAGCTACAAAATGCTCCCCATGGAAAGGCTTTGCTATCAGCTTGGAGCAGCGAGTTGAAAGCACACTGCTTCCCTTGGAGAAGAGCAGAGAGTCACCAAGGCACCCTGGAGGTTGCAGGGAAACTTATTTCCAGCTATTTATAATTTTCAAACAGCTCCTAAACTCCAAGGTCTTGACTGAGCAAAGCCTCCATAGCTCTGCACTTAAAGGCTGGCATCCAGCCTCTTGCCCAAGGAACTTGGACTCACCAGTCCAGATGGGCTTAAACCAGATAAACTTCACTGACAGATCACAAAATTCTTCCTCACTTTCTGCCTGATAAAGGGTACATTTCTTCTAAAAAGCTCCATGTAAAATCCAGAATGGAATGTGGTGAAGTTGAGGGGAATCAGACCCACCATCCACCCAGCATCATGGTGTGTTTTCAGTTGCAACAGTACCGGTGTTTCAGGAATTCACAGAGGCAAATATGGAATAAGAAAATTCTCCTTATAGCAAGACATATTTGAACTCTGCAGTTCTACGTACCTTCTAAAACTTTATTTAGTTGGTATTTACTGCAAATCAACTTATCTAAATAAATGATTTAGCACTCTGACTCCTCTTCAGCTCATAGCTTCTTTTACAGTCTAATTAGGCAATGTATTTAGCACTATCAGCTCCCAGTTTTTCATTCTTTTTTTCTTCCTTTTCTTTCATTCTTTTTCATTTTTTCATTTTCCCAGATAGGAGAAAAGGAAAAACACTTTTCTTTCACACTTGTAGATCAGAAATAATTTTGTTGTTTTGGTGTCTTACTCAGCCTCAACACACATAAGCTGGTTTCAGACACTTTTCAAAGACAAAGATGAATGGCCACAAGGAATGCTCCCCTCTATCTATCTAGTGCTCCTCTGGTCCTCAAGTTAGGCATCAGCGTATCAAAATGAGTAGTAGCCTGGTGTTCCTCAACATCTGACAGCAGCATATGATTTTAAAAGGCAAAAAACGACACCAGGAATTTCAAACACCATTCTACTACTCATCTTACAGTAACAAGGCAGTTCAATCTCCAGGAGAGCCTGGAGGCTTTCCTTGCCTGACCATAGGAAGTGCCTCCCCCTGCTCAAATGAGCAGAGAAACAAGAAGAAAACCCTTGGAGTAATGACATCTGTGGCTTTTATTTCAGACATTCTCCTTGTTCCTAAGGCACCTAAGGTGATAAATCCTCTGTATAGAGTGGCTTTAATAGGGGTAGTCAGACAGAAGGTAGGGTTATAAGTAGCAGGGATAAAAGTGAGCTCATTTCAGGAGCCATTCTCTACCCTAGTTCCTCACAGGAATGGGTAAGTCTTTCAGCAACTAGACATGTAACAAGATTCACCTCTAACCCACCTCACCAGGTCCAGAACCACAATAATTAACCCACTGCAGGCCAACAATGAAGATTACATGCAGACACAATTAGAAGAAGACAAGCACACACGGTAGAGCCAAAAAGAAAGATGCGGCTGTGTTTTAGACTCAGCCACATTGCAACTTTCTTCTTAGTACCTGAAGTCAGACAGCTAAACTCTTTGTCTTACGTGTTTTCATCTTACCTGTTCATGTAAACAGCTCATTACCAATAATAACCTATGTAACTATCACACGAGTCTCAAGCATTAAACCATTTGCAAGTAGCCTCTGCTCACACCAATCTCAAGGATTCCTATTACAGCCCTCCAAAGAGTTTGAGTAAATTCAGTAAGTACAACTGGTCCCTGATTTAAGCAATTTTAACTCAGTTCCTGCTGCTACGTTACACCTAAAGGGCTCTGGCAAGGCTGCAAATCTAATGCTGTGTTCAGTTTTGGGTCCCTCACTACAACGAAGACATCAAGATGCTGGAGTGTGTCCAAAGAAGAGCAACAAAGCTGGTGAAGGGTCTAGAAAATGTCTTATGAGGAGCAGCTGAGTTTAATCTGGAGAAAAGGAGACTGAGGGGAGACCTTGCTCTCTCCAACTTCCTGAAAGGAGATTGTAGTGATATGGGTATTGGTCTCTTCTCCCTAGTAACAAGTGGTAGAAATGGCCTCAAGATGTGCCAGAGGAAGTTCAGGTTTAATATTAGGAAAAAAAAAATCATTACTGAAAGGGCTGTCAGGCACTGGAACAAGGCTGCCCAGGAAGTGGGTGTCACCATCCCTGAAGGTATTTTAAAGACATATAGACATGGTAATAGAGACATGGTTTAGTAGCGGACTTGGCAATGATTCTATGGAAAAGAAAAAAAAAAAGAGATAAAACAATCTTTTAAATAAAAGAAGCCCAAGAGATTGATACCATTATTATAAATAAACAATTATACAAGCTAATATGTATAGAAATCCTGCACTACAGAACTATCTGGTATCTCTGAATATGTAGATCTTATTTCTTGACCTAAATTATATCCAAAGTAAAATGGAAAACACTTTTGTGCTTTCAAAAAAGCTATCATGGGTTAACACTGGGCCAGCAACTAACCAAATGACAGATGCTCTCTATTAATTCCCCTCCCCTCTCTTATAAAGAAAGGAGAGAGAATAAGGGAGAGACAGTCTGGAAACCAAACTACACAGCTTTAATGAAACAGTAATGATAAAAAGTAAAAATAATTAAATACATACAGATATACAAAAAAACAATACCGTACTCCTTTCCACCCAGTAGTGCTCCCATCACCACCGAGGCTGCAGGGCATCCCTGGGAAAGTCCAGGCTGGACTCCTGGAGCCAGCAGCAGTTGGGAGCTGGAGGCAGGAACACACAGATTCAGGCTGGCACAGATCGGGACCACAGGCAAACAGGTGGAATCTTCCCAGGATGCTGAAGCAGACAGGTAGGAGGCAAAGAAGGGCTGAAGGGCCCTCAAACTTCTACAGAGTATGACAAATATGGGATGGAGTGCTCTGTTTGGTCAATTTTGGTCACTGGTCTTGTCTGCTCCTCCCTAAAGGAGGGTTGCAGGTGTGACCTTTTTACTCCCGTTCTCTTTACAAAGCCTAAGATGTTCCTCAGAACCGAGCAGTGGCCTTGGTTCTGCACACCATTCTCTAGCCATAACTATAAACATTGTGCGTTACCAGTCCTAGAAGCAGACACTGAGTGAGAAACTTGCTGTTGATTTCAGCTAGTACAGCTACTTATGAGACTTAGGTGAAAGCAAAATTACAAGACAGAAAATTAGTTCTATCCTGGCCCAAACCAGGACAAAAGCAAACCCAAAACACAAAAGAAGCTTCTTCCTCGATTTAGCTTTTTTAATTTCTTGACAGGATTTACAGGAAGAAGGAACACATTTTAAAAGCCTATCCAAAATCTTCCTTCAGAAACAAAGAATTTTCCTTTCTTGAAGATTAGTTTCCCTCTCTGAAGTGCAGCTTTTTAATTATTTTTTCTTTCTAGACCCAAGGTTTGGTTCTTAAGGTCTCCAATTAAAATAATAAGGGGTTCTACCACTGCCTCAGCCAGATGGTGGGATTGGCTACAAATCTATAAGAAACACCAAACTGAAAAAAAAGATTCATGAGAAATAAGCTTACTGCTTACCAACTATGGGTTCAGTTTTCAATGGGAATGTCTGCTGTTAATCATTAACCACACAGTCAAGTTCTTGGATTTATCAGAAAAAGAATAAAGACTAAATACCCTTCCAAAGAAAAGTTGTCACTTGGATAATGAACGTTACCTAAATACCTGAGAAACAACATACTCATGTAATGAAATTTTTAAAACCACAAAAACAAACAAAACCAGGAATTATCCTCTACAACTGTGAAGCTTCTGTTTCCTGCAGATGAAATATTCTGTGACTAAAACTATGCTGTGTTCATAAGAGATACTAGTTACTTCTGGGAAACTTAAGTAGTGAAATAACACACACCAAACATTTTTGGTTCCACTGCAGCAGGTTTATCTAAGGGCACACTGCATTTGCAGACTGGGCACATGCTGACTGGGATGACAAATGATATTCAGTGCTGCTGTTGGGCTTACGTTAATGTGACCAGGAGATGGGCACAGTTCCAAACAAATAACCTAAGCCTTATTACAGGCTGGTTCATGCTTCAGAAAGCTAGAACTGAGCAATCGGGTTAACATCTACAGTGCAACTTATCTTAACTAAAACCACTAACTAATGGTTTGAAATCTGGCACATACTATTTTTGACAGTGAGCGATCCAAACTGCTTGTGAGGCAGGCCTTGTTAACTTCTTGTAACAAAATATATTTTGAACCTTGGTATAAGCAACAGACAGGAGGGGGTAAATAGGTGTGACTTAGCAACAGGGAGGCCATGGTAAAAGGGAAACAGTTTTTTGTGGAGATGACCCACTAGCCCGCAATAAGCCCTGCAACTGAGGATCAATAATTCTGAAATACCTAATATGTGTACAGGTCAGAGATCTCTTCATGGTAAATAAATCCTAATTAGAAAGCGGAGTGAGTGCCAGACAGTGCATCAGACATTAACAAGCAAGTACATGCAGGGTTCTGCAGATCTCACAGCAAAGGCAGACATTGAATGGGTCAGTGCTGATGTTGTGGTCACACTGAAGGGTCTTTTCTGTCTTCTTCTGTTCAATGTCTAGGAACCTGACAGAAAAAGGATGAGGGGGGAAAAATACGACAGGGTAGTCCTTCATCTTCCCCAAGATTGGCTTAAAGTAAGTAACAGTCCTCCCAAAGGTGCTAAATGAAAGAGCACCTTACTCTGACAGATAATAAGCCCTACTGTTAGGTCTCCCTGGAAGGCTGTCCTGTTTGAATAAGGCAGCTGTACAGGTACCCCCTGCCTAGGTGTGCTGCCACTGTCTACCTTTTGAGAAGGGCAGCTATTTTCTCCCCATCTCAGGACCCAAAGCAGCAGCAGCTCTGTTCCCTGCCTGCTCACCCAGAAAGCCGCTGCACTCCAACCAGCATTCTTTTCATTTCCACTCCTCCTGCTCCCAGTTTGGGCTGCTCTACTGACGACTGACTAATCTCTCCTCTACCTACCTACTAAGTCACTGCTCTGGGGCAGTGAATAAGCAGAGATAGTTAAAAGAAGAGCTTGAATCCAGAGCAAATTGCACAGCATTACAATACAGTCTTAACAGGAAATATGTGGCCCTCCTACATGAGTGAAATCTTTGGCTTTAACTACCCCAAAGTAATTTTGTCCATGATTCCCTCTCAATAGAAGGAATGGACCAAGAATGCTTTACCTGGAGAATTTAAAAATAAAACTCAGAACTCTTCTAGAATCACAATGCAATCACTTTGTGTCTCTGCAGAGAGGTATCAAGATGTAAATACAGCAGTATTTTTAGAAAAGAGAATGATTTCAAGTATTAAAATAAAAAACAATTACAGATAATCATGATTTAAAATTCATCTCTGAAGGATTAATTTAATCCTTTCTCAACTCTGCCAGTACTTAAGCAGAAGATGATCACTAATGCCATCAAAACATGCCAAGGAAATCAATCCCTTACCATGTGGTCAGGGTTAGCAATGGCCTTGCTGATTCTGGTTCACATGAAGGGTTGGTTAAATCCCAAACCTTCCAAGTTTCTCAGCAGAGATGTTTTCTAACAATACCTTTGCAAAAGTAATAGCAGCCAACAAGCTACACTTTTCTGGGGAGCCTTTTCCTTGCTACATATGGCATTATCCAGCTGGCAACAATACCAGTGATCCAACATGCTGCTACTAAGAAATATTTCCTGTATAGGTAGTGGTAGTAGTCCAACTTTTCTGTGTTTATCCAGCACAGTATTAAGTAATTTCCTCTGCTTCACATCTGGATTACAGAAAAAATATTTGGTGGTCACTTAAGTGTCAATCATCTACGTATCCCTACAATCAACAGGTACAACATCCAATTCCTAACTGGTAGGAAAACCTTGTAGACCATTGGGTGTGTGCTCTGCCCCAAACCCATGTTCAAGCACATGCCATGACTACTTTAAGGAGCCCAACTGCCTGGCCACTGCATGGTGAGCTGCAGCCCCTCCTGCAGAGTGAAGTAAGCACTGGCTGGGGACACATATTGGTAGTAGTCAAAGAGATTACCAGTGGCTCGGTGACAAGCCAGCTGTGCTTTTTGCTCATTGCTGCCCTCTAGTGATTCAGATGCAGCAGGACAGTCGGAAAAGTTCTTCACAAAATTGTAATGGATCAGTATTTTCACTTCATTTCGTACCAGCGCAACAGATGGAAGCAACAAACACCTGAACCTGGCCTCTGCACATTCACCAGATGTGATGTGAAAGCCCAGCCTGATGCCTGCACAGAGCAGACCTTCCAAAGTTTTACAGAAAGTGCAGCTGCTTGTGGACAACCAGGCAGTCACATCTTTCTCCACTGGGACCGCAGGGAAGAAGGGCGTGGGGAGAAACCAGTTAGTGTCTGAAGAGAAGCCGGCAGAATTGTGCCTTTGTTCTGTCACACAGCAGTGCCCATCAGGTGATACCAGGGCTGGGTGGCAGCCTGCCACACTCACCATTACCTGTCTGCCGTCCCTGCCCCTTCCCCTTCCTTCAGCTCGTGTAGTAGACATGAAAGAACAGAGTCTTATTGCGGAGGAGAGAGTAGGAGTTATCAAACTTAAGCAGGTAAATGCCTTCGCCTGGGTACTGGTGGCTGCCTGCCTGCACCTCCCGGTGGCTGTTCCTGCGATACACAGGCATGATCTCTCCGTAGCGGTTCCGCAGGTAGCTTTTAGAGCCCCTTTCCACATCACCAACAGGGGCGAGTCCTGAAGGAGAGAGAGGAGACAAGTAAGTCAGAGACAGTTAAACCACTAGGTAGTGCAGAAAAAGATCAACCAGACCAGAAGGAAGGAGAGGCATGCAGATAGGATGGCTAACTATGATAGCATTACCCACAGCATTTGCTCTGACCTTTCTTCACATAATACCCACAAAGTCCAGCTTTCCTTATCATGACATGCAGAGAACCAGTTCTTTTGTGAATACTGCTGGGACAGTATCCACCTGCCTGCCAGCCTGATCTTCTCTTCCTAGACTTACCTTTTAGACACCTCACTGATTTTATACACCCAAAAGTGGTAGTGATACAGACTTGAAGCAAAAGAAAATCAGGAAATATCTTAGTTATAACTTCACTGTGTGTATGTCCTCAATCCACTTCTCCAAGAGGGTTTCTTCATACCCCCCTTGGAAGAACCTACAAAATTAATTTGAGACACCAGTCCCCAAGATACACTGTTCACACACCTACTGACAACACAGAACAGGCACCACTGCTGTGTGTTTCACAAGTACCAAGACATGGGTAAGCAAACCTCTCAAATGCAGACAACAGGGAATCAAAAAAACCCACAACCAAACATAAAATACCCCAAGATACTAAACCTTTTTGTTTCTACTCACCACCAGAAATTTCTTTGTATGAGACACCAAGGAAATCAGTCAAGTTAAAACTTCAGACCATCTTTTTATCAGGTAAAAGTTGAATGTGTGTTTTCTCATTTTATTTTTCAAGATGTTCAATTTTAACAACACTCTTGCAGAACGATAGCCATTGACATACATTGAACCAGGAAGGGCTAAATGCTTTCTCATCCTAGCCTAACCAAGAACCCAACAGGCTGCAGAGATAAAAAGTGGGATGAGTAAACAAAGTAGATATGGAAATTACAGCATCTGACAGACACTCTCAGCAGCTTGGCAACAAGCACCACAAATGAACCTTCATAAGCTCTGGACTAACCTTCAATTTCCTCCTCCTCCTCTTCATCCTCCTCATCACTGGACTCGCTGACTTGAACAGTAATGGCAGTGCTAGTAACTGTGGTCCAGTCAAAATAGACTCCAAACCCAATGTCATAGTCATCTGTAGCAAACTCCCAGCAAATGCACTTCCCATGAGGATGTGTTGGCACACGGACTGTCACCACCTCTCCTCTCTTCACCACCATCCGGCCATTCTTCTCCTTTCCTATCTTGGCTTTGAATTCCTTTGTCTTCTCAGTGGTCCACATGGTGGGTGGAGCCAGAGGGGGAGGCTGAGCTGAGACAAGGGAAAAAGATCGTGGGCTCACCTGACTTCACTACTGCCAAGCTATTACCTCAAAGCAGTGAAGCTATTCCTGATAAGGCTTTTGCATTCTGGAACCTACTCCCAGAAGCCTTGGATGTGAAGTTCTCCCATTCACTAGCCAGGAGCTCAAATTTCCAGCAGGAATTAGCAGTGTCTTCAGGACAGCCTCTGCTCTTCTTTACCCAGGGCAGGCAATTAAAAAGTGGTTCCAATAAGTGCTCATGGCTCAGGACTCACCTTTCCTTTGCTCCCCAAGGAGGTCTGCAGTCTCCAGCTCAGCAGAAAGGATATCCACAGCACCAGTGTGATCCGACTGAATCATGACTATATCCCCTACTCCTTGAGGTACATGGTAGCTGCCTATCCGAACAGCAGCTTCCTGCACAAAGCACATAAAAAACAGTCACAAAGACCACTGTGCTAAGAAAGTCCCCAGTGGGATATAAACCAACTCATTAGTAATTCAGGCACCCTTCTGAAGCCAATTCAGTCTCTGCAGAAGGTTCTGTTAGTTAAAAAGAGCTGCCTGGCTCTCTGCATTGTTTCCCCCACAACATTAAAGTCATGAACTTTGAAGTCAAATGCTGCATTAGTCTTACGTATTACACACCCTTTGGCCTGTTTAGGAGTCCCTAATGGGACACATATTTGCATCCGCTTTAGAGTTGTCACCTCTCAACACAGAAACAGCCTTATACACTGACTACTGACTACTTTTGGAAATAATTCCCAGGACACAACCTCTCTAGGGAGAGTCTTTCAGTTTCAGCTCTGTGTGCATCCAGACTACAGCCACAATCAAACTGTCACTTGCTGCATCCTGGTTAAGAGCCACCCCTCTCTCCTCATATATGTAAACTCCCAGCTCCTAAGATGGATGCCACTTGCACAGGTTTTCCTAACTGTACCTGTAATGCAAGCAAATTAGCTGCTCATCAAAAGAAACAAAAGATGGCTGAGTTGCTTTTGGTTCCCTGTTCCTTAAATGTGCAAGAAGGGAATTCCCAGAAGCCCCAGACAAGAGGCAGAAGGTGAGAGTAGCCTTGAAGCATTTGTGAGCCAAAAACTGCAAGGAAGTGAGGAGTAGCCAAAGACACAAGGGATTTTGCAAATAGGAGCAGTAACATTTACTTCCTGCTAAAGTACAGGAAGAAGAGTAACTTGATCTGTATTAATACTACTTCTGTCTTCACACAACTCTTTACAGCCTCAGACCCATAGCTGTAAGCACAGCAGTAGGGTGGAAGAACTATTGCTGCACCTCTGTCCTGGCTTTCAGACATAAGAAACACCCACCTACCTCTTTGAGGGACTGGATTTGGTCAGGAAGCTTCTCTTCTAGTTCACCCACTTCCTGGCCCTCCAAAGTGCCAGCTTTTTCCTTTGAATCTTCTGTCACACCTGCATTCACGAGTGACCTGATCTGCAACCTTTGGGAGGAAGAGAGCACTACAATTCAGCACCTGGGCCCAGGGAACAGCTGGCAGAGGAATCACTCTGCTCTGGAACTCAAATTCAGATGGACTGAAGGGAACAGCTTCTGTGGTCAGCATCTACCAACTGAAGAAAGAGCTCCTTGCACCCCAATCTTGCCCTCATCACTTCAACTATCTTCCTGATCACCCAGAGGAAACAACTTCAGTGAGATATTCCATGTTTACCATCCTCTATATGATAATACACAGCATGCATGCTCACCAACACTGTACTAAGTGCAGAAATCAGCAGAAACTTTTATGCTCAAGAAAGAACAACTTCTTTTACACCACCTGCTACAAGACCTCTGCATATTCTAGCAGAGGTCAACTAGATCAGTGACAGGATTCAAAACGGTTTTGAAAGGCATCCTGGCAATGCCCTCTGTTTAAGTGTCCTATTATGCCTTTCCTGTTAGCAATCCCAGAGGTATAGGGAGCACCCATATTCAAATATGCTGCACAGACAGGCAAGCCATAAGATATACAATGGCTGCATAATAATAGCAAAGAGGTCCAAGTACTACACTGTGACAAGAAGAGATGGACATGTTAGAAAAAAAGAAAAGTAGGTAGCAGGAAGAGGATGGGCAAGAAAGGAAACATCTTTGACATTCATTCTCTATTGCGGGCTTTCTCTAAATTTTATTTTAAAAATGCTGCATATTGTTTACAGCTGGGAAGAGTTACTGTCCCAGATGAACTCCAATGGATGCCAGAAATGTCTCCTCTGTCATCCTCTCAGATACTATGTGAAAATTCCATGAGAAGCAACCTAGTCTTTAATATGAAGAGAAACAGTTGCCTCGTCTCACAGCACTCTAAAACCAACATCAACTCCCTTGGTCTAAAGGATCAGAAACATGAGAACACATCAGAAACAAAAATGCATTTCTTCAAATGCCTCCTTTTATAAATGAGAAACATTCTCATTAGCAAGGGAGCAGACTAGCACTGTACTGTGGAATAGTTTAAAAAAAATAATTAAAAAAAACCTATACACAGCTCAACTCAAAACCATTCCTTTTTGCATCCACAGTGAAAACTACAACAGGACAAATATGGCTTTTGTTTCCAAATCTTTATTCCTAGGGAAGTACATATGTTATCCAGAAAAAGACATTTCTTATCTAAATTCTCTTAACAGTGATTTCCTTTCCTAGAACTGGAATATAAACCAGAAGATCTGTAAGAACAACTCAAACGAATACCTGGATACACAAAATGGCTACAGATCAACAATATCAGAAATGAAGGGACAACTTGGAGGGGACAATTTTATAAAAGAAGAACTCTCACAGTGATCTGTAACAATTTCTCTGGCAGTCCAGGACAAATCTGGACTTTTATGTCACCATTTTCCAACCTATTTGCTTTTTAGCTTAGCAGTTGCATAATCACACCTAAAAGGGCTATTAAAAGGCTTTCCATTAACAGAGAAGCGTGTGAATTTTTTCCTCCAGACACCACTGAAAACCAAGAGCCTCACTGAAAGATTAGAAAAGCTATACAAGCTTTATACAAGCTTTTATACTTGTATAGTAAATATAGATTTATAAAGACAGAGTTCAGCTGATTATTTTGGACCACTCAAAAAATTATTTTGGACCACTGCTGTCCCTTTCAAAGGAGATAAGACAAATTTGTGATGTATCATCCACATCCAGCATCTACCCTGGCCATTCTGCTCACAGTCTATGTTAATCTCTTCAAAGAAAATAAATGGACATAATAGAGAGATGGAAGAATACATATCTGGAGTCAAGAAGGTTTATACTGATGTCATGAGCTTCAAGACAAGATGACAACAAACTGCTGTTCCAGTAAGAAAGGTGGTTTGTTGGATTTTTTGCTGCAATTTTTTCCTCTTTATCAATGAGGTTGTGGTTTATCTACTGTCTGATGTAATTTACTCACACACTTCTGAAACTGTATTCTGTGCAACAAACATATGATGGCAAATGAAACTCCACTGCATACAGTATTAGTGTTTGTAACAAATGCAATAACTCGCCCAGAAGCACCACATGCCCAACTGATTATAACAAGCCAAACATCTGATAACAAGGTCAGTCAGTAGCATTAATGAAGCAGTTACATTGAAAACAATGCATTGTCAAGAAACCAGTATGAAGTGTTTTCTTGCTCAGCTTCCATCAAAATTACAGACAGTAGGAATGCTTTATTATTAAAGTATCCATCAGACAGGATAGAGAATATTTCCTGCTGAAAGTTTATTAGCTCTTACAATGGACTACAAAACCCTGCAGTTTCTCCCAAGCTGAATGATTCTGACATTTGAACAGCTGAGCCATGAACTACACTTTGTCATTTCAGAAGCTTTAAAAAAGGTCTTAAGCTGGTAAGAACAGCCCCTCCTATACTGATTCTGGTATATGCTGTCCCAAAGCAGACAATTCAGTCTCCTGCACAGAATCATCTGCCATATGGAGGATGTCACAGGAGTGCAACAGACTGTCACATATGTGGACCACGCTACACAAAAAGATCTTCCTACCTGCTCTGCGAAGTACTGGACTCCAAAGAATCAACCAGCTGATCTGCAGGCTCTGCATTTTGGGCCGAGTCTTCATTTTCTAACAACAGAATATATGAAGAGAAGGCCAAATAAAATTCGGTCTTTAGGATACACAGACTGGAGGAAAAACTACAGCCAGCACTCAAACATTGAGAAGGTTACATGGCTGTGGAAAGAAAAGCTGTGCCAACCAGTTTTTCATGTTATGGACCATACCTAGCACCTTGCAGAACAATTATTTTTACCCATTTCAGTCCTAGGAAAGGGAGAACAAAAAGCCATGCATGTTTTTGATGCAGAATCACTCTCCGAAACAGGGTTCATTCAGGAACCACCAATAATAGCTTCAGAAGGACAGAACAAGGTCAAAGCAGTTCCCACAGGACCCTGACGAGATGGAAATCCCCAGGTCACTGCTAAAAGGACTCTATATAAAGATGGCTCCTGGTCTCCCCTTGAGTCTCCTGAACTCCGAGAAAACTCCCCACACGACTGTGATACACGCTCCACAGCCCCACTGATGGCACAAAGGCAGTGACCTGGGCACGGACAAGTTCCAGCTTTTGCAGCTCTGTAATGACACGCACCTCACAAGCCTCCGGCCCTTTCAGGAGGTCAGCTGGGAGCTGGGAGGCTCCTCCAGCGCAGAGGGCATGGATGTGCTCCTTCAGCACCGGGCCCCCGGACACGGCACCGCGGAAAGCTCCCTGTCTATAGTGATCCCCATCGATCCTCGCTCCTCCCGCTGCAGGGAACCGGCCCCGGGAACTGTTGCTGCGGTCCCAGGCGCTCCCGGGGCGCAGGGCTGGACACCGCACACCCTGACCCGCTGCTCCCCGCAGCCGGCCCTCCCGCTACGGCAAACGTGAGCCCAGGAGTAACCCCGGTGCCGCTCTTCCCAGGGGGTACCGTATTCCACCGAAGCAAACTGCCACTACGGGAATAAGGCTTCTCCGGGAGAAACGAGGATACCCACCGCCGAAAGGAAACTCACGGCGTTTTTCCTGGCCATAAGGCCAACAATAAAACAGGCACCGCCGGGCCTGCCCGCCTCACCGCCGGCATCCCCTCCGGCACCGCCCGGCAGCCCACCCCGGGGGCTCCTCCTCAGGGACCCGGCCAGGGGGCAAGCGCTGGGGCCGCAGCCGCGGAGAGGCTCACGCTCCCCGCCACAGCCCGCCCGGCTGCCCCCTCCTCTGCCCAGCCCGTACCTGCAGGGTCCGGAGGAGCGGTGCCACTCGACGCCCCGGCTGTCGGGGGCTCGTAGCGGGACCCGGTGGCGGCGGCGGCCCGCAGGTCCGACATGGGCACGGCTGAGCGGCCGGGCAGCGCGCGGGCAGAAGGCGGGAGCCCAGCGCGGCGGAAAGAGCCGAGCGGCACCCAAGCTCTGCGGCCGGCGGCAGCGGAAACACCCGAGTAGGGGCGAACAGAGCCGAACGGGTGCGCGACAGCCACGCAGAGGGAGAGAGGGTACTGCCTCGGTGCTCAGCCCTCAGCCTTCCCCCCTCGACACCGTAACCAATCAAACAATAGTTCCGCAGATCCACCGGGAGCCGGCGGCGGGCGGCTCCGAAGGCTGGCAGCGTGGAGAGGGGGGCGGCAGGGGAAGTGGTGAACACTTCCAGGAAGTGACGGTTGCCATGGGAACCAGGGCCCGGAAGGACGCGTTACTGCAGTGGCCTGGAGACGGCGGTGATGGAGCCGAGCCTGTGGTCCGGGGCAGCCAAGGGGACGGAGCCCGAGCCCGAAGGCAAGGGCGAGCGGTGCTGCCACTTCCTGGCCTGGAGCGCCGAGGAGGTGGCTGAGTGGGTGGCGCAGCTCGGCTTCCCTCAGTACGAGGTGCGGGGCTGCTGTTCTGGGCGGGAAGGCCCCGCATCCCCCACGGCCTGAGCTCGGGGTGCGTGTGCGGGGTGGGTGTGCGCGCGCCTGTGAGCGGGGGACGGGAGCAATGGCCGAGGGCGACTCACTTCCCGCAGCCCATCCGCCTTCCCCTCCTCTTCCCTGCCCAGGAATGCTTCAGGGCCAACGGCATCACCGGCCGCCGCCTTATCCACGTGAACTGCTCCAACCTGCCCGCCATAGGCGTCACGGACTTCGACCACATGAAGGTGCGGCCGGCGGCGGGTCCCGGAGCTCCCTCCCCAGCCCCTCGGAGCCCAGCTCTGACTCTTTCGGGCTTGCGAACAAGCTGGGCTGCCGCCTGTCCGCCCAGGCAGATGGCTCATTCAAAGAGTGAGGCTGAAACCGCACAAGCCGACCGTCGAGCCAACCAGTTGCATTTCTCGAGTCAAGTACAAAGCTTTAGCCGGCTGGAGATCGCAGGCTCCTTCTCTGGGACACCATGAGTGCATCAGAAGTGCTTAGACTTTCTTTAAAGCCTATGTTGCTCCTCTTGCCTCATGAAATTGCTTAGCAAGATACATGCGCCTTTCTTAGATATCCTTCAGCATTTCTTTTCAGTAATTTTCCACTTAACTGATTTGTAGAACTTTGAAAAACGTAGTGAGATTAAACCTACAGGAACTGAACCACCAATTTCAAGCAGCAGAAGGGCAACTCATAATTACTTCCTTGGTTTACACTTTTCTGAGCACACACAGCATCTGTCTCTTCCTCATTTTAGAAACACAGTCATCTGGTAATTTTCTTTTCAAGCCTTTATCTTTTCTTAAACAAGAAGATGGTTAAGATAACTAGATAAATTAGAAAATAGTTAAGCTAACTAGACTGAAGTTTGGAGCTAGTCTGTCCTTCCAAAGGTTCCTGAAGGTTCAGAAAATTAATAAGTTGACTTAAATTTCAGTACCCTCCTTCCTCTCCCTAATGGAAACCACAGGGAGACTCAGGGCTGCATTTGTAGAGCCAAATAATGAATTTTGCATCATGATTTAAACTTGCTTTCCCCAGAGGACACAAGGTAGAAGTTCAAATAAACAGGAAGAGAGAAAAATATTTATGCTCCAACAACTAGAGTATGTACACTGCTTGTTTTATTCTTGAGCACCAAAAAGCAGTTGCACCACAGTTCTGTCTGACTGCACAAGCTTGTTTGCTTGAAGTGAAACATGCCACCAAAAGCAGTTACCAGTGCCATTACTTTGACTGTTGGTTGGAGGAGAAGGCACTGAATTACAACACTTGGTTTTTCAGACAGCAGAGTTTTTCTAGTACAACCAAGTACAGCCTCCATAGCCATTTGCACTTATGAAAGATGACTTCAGTGAAACCACAGTGTTCTTGAAGATCATGCTCTCTCCTGCTAGTTATTTGTGTCTTAGAGAACTTAACCCTGATAGAATCCAAGTGTGCAGAGCTCTAAGCAGAATGTGACCCATGGTGTCTTTCAGGAAGTGTGTTCTAGAGCAAGTGCCCAGTCAAGGCACATCAGCTTCCCAAGAAGAAATATCAGTGAAAGGCTGTGAACTGTTGAAACTCAGATAGTTACTACAGAAACAAACATGATAGCATCAGCTCAGTGAGACAGAAACTTTTCGCAATTTAGGGGAAAAGGCTGTTCAGTGCAGAATTACACAGTGCATTATGTGGAATGTCTGCAGCATGAACAAGTTAAGTTACTGGTGATTTTAATTCCACTGGACTGGTATTTTAAATATCAAAACCACTGAAGATACTAATCTAGCATTCTTTTATAGCACACAAAATAGGATGCTGGAGTGCAGAGTCAAACCAAAGCTGGGGAAAAATTTTGAGCAAATGCTGTAAAAGATCAGTTGAAACTTGTGAATTGTATTCAAAGCTTCAGTCAAATCAGAAGGTGACATTCACAGAAGTGACATCAAAAATAATGGCAAGGCTGTTTCCTGACATTTCCAGGTCTGGTTGGCTCAGACAGCCATCACACATGGTGTGATGGTTTAATATGGCTTAGTGGTTTAATTAGTTTTTAGACCTCTTCTGTGTATGAAGTCTTGTTGACAGTATAACTCAGGAAGCAGCAATGGTTTTGCATTAGACAGAATACACTCCAGCTCATTCACCCATAACTTGTTTGTTCTGCAAGTGCAAAGAGGAAAGCAGACCTGTTTGTGCCACTAAGAGATCAGATATGATGCCACCCCCCACAGTAAATCTAGAAAATGAGTGGCCTGGTCTGCTTTTGCAATATCATATGGGGCTCGTGAGTTCAGATCCCTCTTGAGTTTCAACTTCAGGTGTGAAACTGCTCCAAAATTCAGAAATTCAACTCTTTTTTCCTGCTTCATTGACACAGAATGAATGGTATTAGCTGTTGCCCTGTGAAACGAGGACGTCTGGTGGTTTTGTATTTCAGGAGATTTCACGACATGTGCGAGAGTTGCTGGGGATTGAGGAGCCTCTCTTCACAAGATCCATTGCCCTCCCTTACAGAGACAACCGGGGTCTCTTCCTGGAGCGGAAGGCTCCGTCAGGAAATAAAGCAGATGCCCTTACATTCTCACAGTTTATCCAAGAAGCAGGGCTGGAGCCCTATGCTACAGTTCCTCCTAAGCAATAATCCCAGACTGAGGTAGAAGCAGCTTCTTCCCCTGTATCACAGAGTACCCAGAGGCAGGATTAGAGACTGACACTGCACTTCCATCTTTGTAAGAAGCCCAGCAGAGACAGCAGAATAAACTGTTACCTTGCAGTTTGTACAAGGTGGTTCAGTTCTGCCTTCTCCTGATATATAAAAGGCCATTGCAGCTCTTGGCTATTTGATAACAGCAAACATCCCCATATTGGCTCTTTTCTGCATTTTCTTCCTGGAACTAAGTGAAGCAGAAGATACAAATCAGACTGTACCACTGTCTTTCACTTCTGCTTCACAATTGATTAAAAAGACAAAAAAACAATCATAGATATATTCTAATTACCAATGAATTATAAGGACTTCCCTGCCACCCAAGTGAATAGATTTCTTCCAGGCTTTAACATCTGCAGACTGGGCTCACTGTAAAGCCCAGATGTAAAATAAGTGTCATATACAGTAACTGGTACACAGGTGTGGTGGCAGCAGCTGGCAGCGATCGTAATTAAGCAAGGGACCTTGTTACAACATCTGTAACTAATCCCTGGCCTCACCACAGAAATTATTTCCTGTGTGACAAAAACAGGCAGTGGTTTATTGTAGTAAACAGTACTGAAATACATGAAGAATGATGGCAGGAAGTATAAGAGAATACTGTAATATGAAGCACAGAATTTAGGGAATAAAATATGCTTTGTTCTGGGTGGAATTGGACAGAATATCCAGTTGCCTTCTTTTTCCTTGAAAGAACTATCACATAATCTGTGGCAGTGTTGTACATTATCACCAGCAACAACATATCAGTAAGTGCTGATTAAAGCCTGACTCAACAAAAAGACTGCTCCTTGCCCTTGAATAAATCATTATTATTTTGTCTGGCATCAACTTTTTCCTTGAGATATCCCATGAAAAAATAATAATAAAAAAAAAAAAGACAAGACTGCACCCAGTCCTGCTTAGTTTTTTACACCAAAGCTGTAGCCACTAAAAAACAACCAAACAACAAAACAAACAAACTGTAATTTGACTTTGTTATTCAGCTTTCTGTTGAATCTGCAACACTAAGCCGGTGAAATTGAAGCAGCTTGTAGGACAAGATGACTGTGTAGTAAGCTAATTCAGACTCAAAGTAAAGCAAGACTCAGGCAGCCAGGTAGAAGCAAGTTTGCTGAGCAGTCTAGAGAGTGAAACATGTAGAAATAAATGTGTACATAGGGTTATTGTCTGGAATATTTTAAAGAATCTAAAGAGTGAACAGTGCTGACTCTTGCACCCTTCACTCCCATGAGAGTCCTGGGATGAGATCTCAGCAAAGCATGTTGCCCATGGGCTTCTTTATAGACAATTTAGAATCATAGTCATCAGTTTCCTCTGGAATTTCTGAGAAAATGTCAGAAATAGCTGGGGAGAATGGAGATTTGTCATTCAGCATTACACCAGGCTCCACTGCAGCTGAAGTAAGAGACAACTTGGTGCTGATCAGCCCACATTGCTTTGCAGGCCAGTCTCCAAAGGATGTCTGGTATTGTACTGGCACTGTAGAGCACGATGACACCAGACAAGTTCACTCAGTTCTAGCAGCTGGCTAAGGAGAGATTCAGTTGTGCAGCTGTCAGGTCAAACCAGGGGAAGGTTCTGGGAAGAGAAAACATTTGTGGGCAATAAGAATCTGAAGCAGCTCTGAAGCAGCATCATTTAGCAAAAAATAGTTTTCTTTTGTGTCTGACTATGAATCTCTTTCTTGGATCTTTGAGAAACAATCAGACTCAGAAACTTAAATCAGTAGTGTTCCAGGAGTTACCCTGCCATGTGGAGCAGAACTGAACCTCATGTCTAGAACAATCCTGCACAAGCTGGAGTCCTTTCCTTCAAGCAATTCCCCTGTCTTAACATCCTCAACAGTACATGAACTACCTACCCTAAGTCCATTATCTCTAAGAACTGGCCTCTTCCCAAAGGCATTTTTTTTTCTGTATCAAATGCCCCAGCTCTGATCAATGGCTTCAGATCACCCTGTTAAGCAGCCAAACAGGAACCATGGACAAAGTAACTCTGCTAATGCATCAACTAAGATGATCTTCCCTGTCAGTGGTCTGGTCCTAAGGGCAACACAGAGTTCAGCACCTTCTGACCCAACAAGACAGACTGTGCTTCAGCTGTGGGTAGGGAAAATATCAGAACAAAGCATGGACAAGCAGTACCTCAGCATTCAACCCTTTACTTACTTAAGTCACTGAAGTGGCAAAACCTTTGTTGTCAAAACTGTTGCACACGAACTGTGGGCAGGAAGCTTTCTGCTCTGCACAGATGGGGCAGCGTTCAGGAAAACAGAAGTCACTGAGTAATTTCAGTGCCTTCTGGTGAAGCAGGATCTGCCTCGTGCTGCTGTTCAGGGCTGCATAGAAAATGGCCACCAGCCATTTTCCCTGCAGGACAAATGAAATCAAATGTCAATCACCAGTGTGCACACAGGTGTGAAGAGGTATTCTCACCTTCCACCCCTATAAGGAACTGCATTCACAACCAATCAGAGCTTGAAACCTCTGTTCTAGGATCAATGTAGTTGAAGGATGCTAAAATTCATAGAAACAAGCCTTGTATAGCTTGTATTTTCTGTAGCTCATTCTCATAAAGTAAACAGCGGTCCTTTACAGGCTGTCTGCAAAGTCATACAACCATTCAGCCTTCCTGGCACAACAGGCATTGTAGCTGCTTGAATATCATTCAGCAGTGCAAGAATGCAAAGTGCATGAGGAACTGTGTAATGAGATCATAAGAGACAGAGGAATGAGCTGGCAGTAGAAAATAGCATGTCCATGGAAACAGAAGTGCTAGAGAAGAGAAAAAAGATTCTGGACAGTGTTCTTACTCAGAAAGCATATCTCAGCTTCTGCTCACTGAATAAGCCTCAGAGCTACTACTGTTTCACAAAGGGAAATAAATGGTAGCTATTTCAAAACTGATGGTGGGTACATGGAAAACAGTGCTCCTGAAAGATAAGGTGACCCCTGGGGCACTAAGAGAAACTGGTGGAGGAGCCATGTTCTGCCTCATTTTGCCCATCCGATTCTCCTGAGTGACTCCCCTCTTCCATGTGTGCCATTTCCACTCCAGCTTTAGCTGGACCATCGCAGGGTTTCCCTAGGAGGGTTGTCTTCATAGAATCATAGAATGGTTTTAACTTAAAGATCACGCAGTCACTGCACTCCCAACTAACAAAACCGTCACCAGGCCAGACCCAGCTTCCATCATGCAACCCCCCCCAGCCCAGCTCTTCGGAAGAACTTCTACCAAGTTTAAGCAAGAAAAAAGCTTGCAGAGGCCGTGCAGAGAGCACATCCCCGCACAGCAGAGGGGTTCCCAGCGCTGTGAGACTGACCCCTTCGGCCCCGCTCTCCGCCGGCTCTGTGGCCTCACCATGGCAGTGCCGCTGCGGGATTGCTCCTGCCTGGCAGCGGACGCAGCCGAAAGAGAGGAGATGAAGGAGAGGGAGAAGATGCTCCTGCAGTACCCGGGCTACTGCACTGCAGCCAAGCGGGTGCCTGTAGCCAGGGATGCTGACATAGTGGACATTCAAGGTCCTTGCGTGAGGGAAAGGGCCCTGCGTGAGGGAAGCTGCAGGGATTATTCCACTGCACTACCCACCGGTCAATAGTGGCTGGGATTCATCCCATTATCATTTCTCAAAATTAGTCCCTTCTAATAACCATCTTAACCAGCTTGAAACGTTCTTCCTATTTGATGGACCCTCATTGCCTTGTGTTATCCATGGGCCTTAACAGTTCCAATGCAGGGATGGCCACAGTAGAATTATTAAATTTGCTATGTAGTGATATGTTTTTAAAAAAAAGGGGAGTGGGCTCTAAAAATGATCTGTTGTACTTTGTCCCCCAGTGCATATAGGCCACACCACAACTGCTGGAGCATAGGAACATGTTGAGGTCCAGGTCACTCCCCACTGCAGACAGATTCCTTCAAGCAAGCTCTCTCCTCTCCCCTCTCTGCTCCTTGTCCTCCCCCACTGGGCCCTGCAATCAACAGCTCCCATCACTCTGGTTTAGCTGATGGGGGAAAAAACTAGGTTTAGCTGGTCAGGAGGAGGAAGCAGTTATCATCTGCAGGATCTGCAAACCTTTTATTAGTAAACAGCCATACCCACAGCATGGAAGGTAACCTCACATTTGGCCCCTCACTGGTCACCCCAGCAGAGAGCCAGGGCTGACCCGACTGAAGGGGCTGGGCAGGCCCAGGGGTCAGGAGGAGGGGGTACAAATCATACCCCTACACTCAGAGCTACAGCAACAACTTAAAGTGAAACACAATGCACTGGGTTTGCTTTTTTTTGACCTTGAAGACTGCAGTCTGCTGCTTTGTTGCTTGTTTTCTGCACTGTCTCACAACAGGTGATTTTGCAGTGATGATCTGAGGTCCTGATAGGAGTGGGGTTTCAATGCCAGCATTGTGCTTTGTCCAAAGTCCCCTGACTCCCTTTTGGTCACATTTGTTGCCACAAAGTCTACAGCTTCTTCTAGACTAACAGAAAGCTGGAAATCTAATGTTCCCATGACTCCAGAAGATGGGGACATGGGGAAGCGACCAACTGTGGCAAAGTTTGCAATGACATTTCACAATAAAATTGTGAGAAACAGAGTTGTCTGCAATGTGCTTGTCCCATGAGTTCCCAACCAATGGCAGCATGACCAAGCTCTGAAATTACATGGTCCATTTTACCTGAGAAGAGGGGATAGAGGTGATGAGGCTGTACACAGTGCAGGGTTTCTAGATGGAGGACCAAAAAATGGAGCAGATGAATGGTACATGTGATGGCAAGACAGCAGAGGAATGGCAATGTTTGCCCAAGCCACCAGCTGTCATCTTAAAAGCACATGAGCCCCTGCTTCTGTAGGTCTGCTGTGACAGGCAAGGAGAAAGATTCAAGAGTCCACAGAACCAGCACAGGTGACTGACCAGCACCTCTGGGTACCAGCAGTGGGGTTATCGGGACTTTGCCACATTCAGGTGAAGCAGAAATCACTGCTCCCAGGCTGGGACTGCTGCCTGCCTGACCAAAATGGCACAGAGGGACTTTGACTGCTGCCCATCACCATTCCTACATGGGAAAGAGCAGCAGCAGAGTGTAATGGGGAAGGCAGCCTCTCTGACAGGAATAAACACGTAGAGATCTTAGCTGCTTGGCCCCACTTCCTGCAGGCTGATTTAAAGCCTTTAGCTGAAACAGCCAAGCCCTATGATCTGGCTAGTTTTCAAGTTCTATAAAAAGCCATTTAATAATCCCCGCTTCCTTTCTGCTTTGAGATGATTAGAAAGAGGATTTTAATATTCCAAGCATCTCCCTGGAGGACCATTCTCCCCACTTGTTTTATATGAGTTTATGGGGCAGTTGACAGTTTGCTTGCAAAGAGTTGCTGTAATGCTGCAGGATGATCTCTTCTGGCTGGGCCTTCAGAGCACAGGGAGCAGCTGGGCTGCTAGAACTGACCCTGCAGCCATGAAGCAAGGAGAGGGACATCTCTGTTTCAGCATTGCTGAAGATGTTTCGGGAAGATGTTTTCTCTGTCAGGTGAACAATTAACGACCTAGAATCTGAGTCACTGACCAGGCTCTTGGCAAATGACAAAGAGAACTTTGAAGAGTGACAAAATGGAGGTATTAAACTAAAATGGGCCTTAAACGAACCAGCATTCAAACAATAGAGCTAAATGTCTCCACCACACTCAGATGGGACTGATAAATAAAACAAGCAACCAAGTTAATATTTGGTGCATAGTGGGTTTCCCACCAAACAAAGATCTTTTCTACAACAGCACCCTCTGTTTCCCAATTAAAAAAACCCAGTATTTTCCATACCTTCAATAATTTTGGCAGAGAAACATTCTTTAATGAGGTCTGATGGAACTGCTGTGAAAAAAGTGCAGTTAAAAGTCAACATAAGTGTAGTCCCATTTCCAGGCCTAGGCTGGCAAGCAGTTGCCCAGGCTCTCAGGGCAACTGGTGGAAAGACAAGCACTGGGGCACAGAGACCAGCTCAGTGCCAGGACTTGGGCCAGCTGCTTCCCAAGGTGACCACCTCCAATATTCCTGAACTTCAGGCTGTCAGCAAAGTTAGCAAAACTTTCTCATTACTGCTCTGTCTGGGGAAGCAGAGAAGCTGGCATCAGCCCAGCACAAGCCACAGAACATGTGTGGTCCTACCCTTCCAAGAAGGGTCCCATTCCCTAGGACCCTTCTGGTGGTGGACCAGAAGCTTAACATGAGCCTTCAATGTGTGCTTGCAGCCCAGAAAGCCAAATATGTCCTGGGCTGCATCAAAAGAAGCATAAACAGCAGTCAAGGGAAGTGATTTTACCTCTCTGCTCTCCTCTTGTGAGACCTCACCTGGAGTAGTGTCCAGTTCTTGAGTTCCCAACATAAGAAGAACGTGGATCTCCTTGAACATGTCCAGAGGAAAGCCACCAAAATGATCAGAGGGCTGGAGCACCTCTCCTTTGAAGACAGGCTGAGGAAGTGGGGGTCATTCAGCCTGGAGAACAGGAGGCTCTGAGGTGACCTTGTAGTGATTTTCCCATTTCTGAAGGGGGCCTACAAGAAAGCTGGGGTAGAGCTTTTTACATGGGCGTGTAGTGAGAGGACAAGGGGAAATGGTTTCAAACATGAAGAGTGTCAAGGTTAGACATTAGGAAAAAATTCTTTCCTGTGAGGGTGACGACATGCTGGCAGAGGCTACCCAAGGAAGTTGTGTCTGCCACCTCCCTGGAAGTGTTCAAGGGCAGGCTGAATGGGGCCTACCCATGCAGGGGGATGGTCTAGCTAATGTTTAAGGTTCCTTCCAACCTGAACTGTTCTATGATTCTATGATTTCGCATGTCAGGATGGCACATCCCAACAGCCTTGCTTGCATCCAGCCCAACTCAGCCCCTGCTCTCCAATGGCATTGCCAGGGAGGAAGAGAGTGATGGTTGCCGACAGGCATGTACAGCATCTGTTGGGTTTGGGACTAGATCATTTCTCTATTTCATGAGTCTCAGCTGGATTTTAAAGCCCAGCCACCCACAACCTGCTGGCACAACACTTAACACAGACTTAATTGGAACTGCTCCTGTATCGGAAGTAATGAGAAAATCAAACCTTCAGCAAATTATTCAGTTTTTCTGGTTCAAAGTTATATTTTCATTCACATTCAGCTTTCCTAGGGCAATACTTGTCCCTCCTACCCTCCCCAGCTGAGCACCTCTCAGCTTCCTCTCTCTACACATTTATTACTAAGTCCCCATGTCCTAGCACAGCAGCACCCAGGTGAAGGAACCCTTCCAGGACTTACCTTATTCCTTAAAAAGGGCTGCAGGGATGCTTTTAGGGGTACAAGCACAACACAGAGTGAATACAATTAGCTCAGAAAGCCCTGAAAATTAGAGCAGGTGATTCCCTCCTTCACTGATGAGACAGTGTTCCACCTGAGGGTTTACAGGTGGCTGAAGGCATCTCCTAGCTCTGCTTGCTTCAGCAGAGGACAGCTTAGAGCACCATTTAGCCTGGTGTGAGGCAAATGCACAGTGCTCTTGGCCACAGCAGGACATTGCTGAGCTATCTGAACTGTGTGTGTCCCGAAGAAACTCAGATCACCCTTCAGTGTATCACAGACCTGCACTGGGTATAGAGAGGTGAAAACTGGCCCGTTCCCCAAGGCTCCCTGCAGCCTTAGGGAACCTACCGGAGCCTTGAACCCAACTCCAGTACAGCTCCCACACAGCGAGAGCTACCAACAGGGCTGAAACACCCTCAGTCAAGTTCTTCAGGGACAAAATGACCCCAGGCCCCACTGAGAGCAGCTGTGAGTCTTGGCTTGCACTGTTCACCATCCACAGCCTGTTCGTGCCCATGGCACCACAGTTGGCACAAGGAACAAGGGTGGCCTGAATGAAACTTCCACCTGCTCAGGTTCTGACTTGGTTTATGTCCCCTGATGGCACAGCAGGCACCAGCCCTACTTGCACAGGCAGTGAGCCCTCACCCCTGGAGGACCCAGCCAGCCCAGCCTGGGCACTGCTGCTGCCACAGTGTGCCATTACTAGAGAACTGCACACTTTACTGCAAGGAAACTGGGAGTTTTCCAGAGCCACCACAGCATTCCAGAAAGCACAGAAGAAGGCAGGAACATGGGGGAGGACAACCCTCACTGCAGCAGTCTTTTTTCTGCTGGGTAAAGTTGTGCCACCCCAAGAGCCAGCAGTTAGGTGAAATGAGTAGCTAGCATGAAAAAACGAGGAGAGCAGGAGTTGAACTTGTTTCTACACCAGCTCCTGTCCAAACCTTTTTGTGACTGCCCCTGCAGAAAGACTCTCCTACAGCATTAATTTAACTATGTTGATGGCATTGAAGGTGTGAAAAAGAGTACTGCTGCAAGCAAAGGCACTCCCAAGGTGACATGCACTCTGCTTTCCAGGACATGAGAAAACACTCTGCATACTCACTTTGTAGGAGGTGTGAGAAATTACTCAGGATTAGCACACAGAGTGACAAATTACTCAGTGTGGGAAGAAAAGAAATAGCCCAAGGAGAAAAAGAGAGCTTTATTTAAGGAACTGAAGTGAGGCCTGGAAGGGTGAAGCCAACAGTTGCCTGAGGAGTTGTTTCTGAGAAAGTGCAATTCAATCCTTCCTGGTGTAACACTCTCAGAGAAAAGAGCTGAGCAGATTTGTGTCAACTGAAAAGGGTTCAAGGCTCTACATCCAACCAAACAGGGCTCTCACCAGCACCAAAACAGGTGTCTGTTCTTCCCTGATAAAGGGATCTCCCAAGAGCTGCACAATGCCAGCACAAGGATACTAGCAGAGGCTGCTGTCCTGGTGCTCTTGTAGGGGTTTGTACATCACCTCTTTTCCTAGGGTAAGCCAGAACAAATCAACCATATGAGCTTGAAAGGTGCAGCTGGTCCTTTCTCCCAACACACTCTTCAGATGCAGGGAGAACACAGTCCAGTAGACTTTACTCCAGCCACAGCCATGACTGGTGGTGACCAAGCCAGCTTGAGTGTCACAGGGACTGGTCACCACTGTCTGGTAGAGAGACTCATGAGTGTGACTGACCTGTTCCTCTTGCAAGAATAAGCCCAGGCACCACCCAGAGCAAACATAACCTTGCTGTGCCCAGCAACTTCCCTCCATAAACAAAAGCAGTGCCTGGCTTATAGACAGTCAAAGAGAGTCAGATTCCAAAAAGAATCAACCCTGGTGGATCAGTACCATGGTTTTGGTGGTTACACTGGAGAAGCTGCATTCAACCAGCCTGAATGCCACTGTCCCACGAGCCACAGGCACCCACTCTCACTGATGACAGTTGTTCTGTTGGCACCAAACTGGGTTTTGCAGTTTCCTCTTTCACTGACAAGGCAATGGCCAAGCAGGCTGCTTCACAGGTGCTCAGTTCTTCCATCGGATTTGCTAAAAGAGAGAATATGACTAACAGTGCTGACCCCTTAAGGGCCAAGTTAGTGAGTCCCAATCCCTGATAAGGACAACAATGACCAGAGGGTGCTACTTGTATCAATTTCACCCTTCATTCCTACACTGAATGCAATTCCAAACATTCAGATTAGTTTCCCAGCAAGGATAAAAAGTATGGAGGACAGCCATGCACTTATACCTCATCTGTGGCTGTTTCTGATGAGAGTCTCTGGAAGAAAAAGGAGGAGTTTCTTACCGTGTTGTTGAGAATGCTGTTTATCTTCTCTTCTTCTGCAGAGCCTCGTTCCACCTTGCACTTATACGCTGTCAGCTGGATGCGATCTTTTAAATCCCTGTATGTCTGCATAAACAGCAAAATCAACTGAGTGAAAAGGACACTTCCATAGTTAGATGGTGCACTGTAGATGAGCAGGGCAACTCTTCAATCCCATCTCAAGTTCCCACCACAGCACAAACACTAAAAGCCACTCTTCTGTCTCACTTGTCTTCCACTGGGATTCATATCACTGCTTCCAGGCCGCAGGGATAAACAAACCCCACCAGGCACATGCAGAGCATGGGAAAGCTAGGGGGAAAAAGCAGGGTCCCACCTCTTCACACACACACAGCAGGGACCTACCTCAATGGCAACGTCATGGCACTTGTATTTGGTGGCAAGGTTCAACCGTGTCTCCACATCCTCCACCAGGCGCACATATTCCTGCAGTACCTATGAGGGAAGGAAGAGTGTCTCCTCCCTTCTGCAGGTACCTCCTGCATTGCTCTCTCACTCCAGTCACAAAGACCTTCAAGCTGACTCACAGACTTGACCCCCTTCCTTCAGCAACAAGTGACCAGAACAAGACTGCTGAGGACCATGGAGGCAGTAAAGCTTTGCTAACAAAGCTCAGTCACAGGCTACCTCCTTCCTATAGATTGGGTTAACCATTGCCAGATAGATTAAGCATAAGAAGAGTTAATGTAGCAAACAAAGGTGGCAATGCACTGTGGACAGAGGTCCTACATAACTCTAGGCCTGCTGTCCCCTCTTGCAGTCAGACCAGGGACCCAGCCCTCATTTTCACCCACACTTCCTGTTGATGCATCTGTTGCTCAGCTGAGTTCTGGGCCACCTGTCAGAGCCAGCAGCTCTGTTCTCTCACTCCCAGCCAGGAAGTGGCTCAGCTGGGGAATCATATACACCCCAGACCCCAACAAAGAGCAAGAGAACATAAGCAGTGATTCCTTACTCACCTGCACAGGAGCATTGTTCCTCTGCAAAATCTCCACCACCCGGTGAAAGCCAATAGGTGCCTTCTTCTTGGTGTAGCCCAGCCAGTTCTGAAATGAGAGTCAAACCCTATACAAACCCTAAAGGACAATCCCTCCAGCCAGAAGAGTATGTGCAACCAACATATGCCACCAGCCACCACTGGCAGAGCCCTTCCTGCAGTGGTTGGGTGCAGGCTGGCTGCAAACAGAGCACGAGGGCAGCCCCCTTCTCTGACCTTGTTACTGCAGCCATGCCAGGGCCAGCAGAGGTTTTAGGCAGGGAGAAGAGGACCGTATTGCAATACCCTGCAGCAGAGGTGCTGGGCCCTGCTGAAATAAAACTAGTCTGTCTGGTAACTCCAGAACAAGCCAGCTCCCAGTAGTAGATATCAGAACCTGGAACTGAGTCGCCATTAAGGCTTTCTGCAGCTCACCTTGGTGGTGAAGAGGGCATCCACATCATCCCAGGCTCGAAGCTTGGCACGGGCAGCCAAGGCAGTCAGCATATACTGCTTATCAGGAATCTGCAAGGCATAAAGCTGCCATCAGAGCACTAGCACAGTTCAGAAGGCCCGTGTGGGTCTGCCCCCAGCCCTGTCAGGACCCACACCAACAGCCAGGCAAGGAGGTGAGATGCTGCCTGATGCCAGGGACAGCACTGCAGGAAGCAGGTGGGAATTTGCAAGTGCTTCCTGCAGCCAGGGTGCACCCTCCACATGGCTCCCCTTTGCCTGAGCCTCCAGAATGGCCCTGCTCAAGAAGGAATTCATGCTGCCCTCTCTCTCAGTCCCCTCAAGCTCCTGCCCAGCCTCCTCGCTAAATACAATTTGGCTGCCCACATTTTCAGCAACATTTCACAACAAGAGACTCATGTACCTTAAACGTTTTCTTCAGGTTGGTTGGACTGCTGAATGTTCCCTAGAGAAAGCAGACAAGTTAGTGTGAACTCAGAGGGAAGGCCATGGGAGAGGTTCAGATGTTGGAAAATGGTGAGGGAAAACTAAAGCAACCAATATGGTTGGTAAACAAGCTTCAACTTTATTGCGCAGTAGCTTTTACTTATATAGTGTTTCTGTGACCACACCCCGGCCACCACACATCAACATAACGTTTTATTGGACACCTGGTGAGTGTTACCTGTAGCACAGTGAATCCCTGGTGCAGGTAGCACAGAATTATGGGCCGTTCTAATTGGCCCCTCAAACATGGGGTTGGGCATGGCAAAGGGGTTACATCCCCTACCTTTCAGGAACATTCGAGAGCATTCTACAACAGTTCAGACACCTGTTGTAATGCATTTGCCACACATAGGGTGCATCTCCCCACATTCTTACTGCTTTTTGCCCATGTCAGTGCCACAGGAGGAAACAGCAAGCAGAAGAGAGCAGCTATCCCACTTTCATTAGTGCTGTCGTTTGGTTTCCCCTACATCCTCAACCAGCGCACCTCAAGCACTTCCAAGACCAGTATCACACACCTCAGCCTCATGGGATTAAGGGTCAATTCTGACTCCTTGGACCCAGACAGTGGCCTCTAGGAGGTGACTTCCTGACAGGCTGTCCCATCTTAGAAGCCAAAAGAAAACTTCAAATTGGTTCCAGATGGACCAAGGGAGTTGGTCCCTGGGTTCCTCTAGGTCTCTCTGAGGGATAAAATATGACCACCCCCCCTTCTTTCCTTAACATATCCCAGCTTAATCACTCTGTCGATTTAGGGTGACAGGGATGAGACATAACCCTTCTCTTCACCCACACTGTCCTCACCTCAGCCTCTGAGTAGTGGTAGAAACAGGAATAGAAGAGGGTGGTCACTAGTGGCATGTTGAGAATTGAAGCCTTGCGAGGGTATTTTCGAAATATCTCTGACTGCCCAGCTGTCTCCAAGTGCCGATCATTGGCCTGCAGAAAGAGGAAGACAGAAAGGGTGAACATGAGGCCCAGCAACTGACCTGTGGGGCAGAAACCTGGTAGAGAGTGTTGAGACAGCAATGCACAAGCACAGCCTCAGCATGCCATGAAGGCTCAGGTCTGGCACTTCACACATGTCTCTGGCACAACAGCATGGACAGCAGTTAAACTACACTAGCCAGGGCAGGCTGGTTGGATCCAAAGCAGATTAAGTTAGGAACAGATAGAGATCTCCTGGATCTCCTGTCCAAATCATCTCCCAACCAGAAGCAAAGATTTAATACCTCAATGATGATTTGTCGCTCCAACAAGGTATAATGGTCTTGAATGTGGGAGGTATCCTCAGCTGAAAATGGCAGCCTGGCCAGACATGGAGGAAAGAGACACTGTCAGTGGCTCTTAACACAGAACACTTAAAAGGATGCTTCTCAGCATCCTAGTCTGAGTGCCTAGTGGGTACTCTGCCCTGCTGCCCTTCCCAGCTGGCTCTCTCCTACACAGGCTCCACAGAAGGAAAAAGTATGTGGCACCTCTCACAGAACCTACAGCTGATGCTACCAATATATCCAAGTGCCCAGGCACCCGATCTTTCATCCTTCACAACCCAAAGGGTCAATGATCAAAAGGTCCCTGAAGCATCTTTACTCCCAAGTAAACAGCAAAAGCTGCTGAACTAGCGATCACTACAAATTCTTCCTCTCTAGTCTACATTATGTCCACAACACCCCATTTCCACTGCAGAAAACCAAGCATTAGGTCTCAAACTAAAAGCTGGCACTGGGACAGAGGTCTAATTTTCTTTACTGCCACCTTCTGTAAAGCATCCACATCCCTCCCACCCTCTTGTATTTTGTCTTACCCAATACAGCTTTTCAGAAATTCCCTCCTTTTCTCTACATCCTGGATGTTCAAATGCTCTCGGTACTGGGACAGCTGGTGGGAGAGGGAAAAGAAGCACAGTGTATTCTCACAGATTTTAGAGATACAGGACCCTAGAGGGCAAAATGGGGATGCAAAACTCTTGCCTGACTACCAGACAACTGCAGTCAACCTTCTCCCACCCACTACACTCCCTCTTCACTAAGAAAAGGGAGCTTCTGCTCCTGGAAATACTTACAGCAACTTCCTCAGTCCTGTCTAGGAACCTGCAAAAGGGAACAAGCAACATTAATTTGGAGAGAAGTTCCTAGCAGTGTGCTCAGCCCTGACACTATGCTGGGCAAGAGCCTCACCTGAGCAGATCCAGAAGCAACTTCTGCTCACCAGTCTCTTTGAGGAAATGGATGAGATGACACAAGGCCACCTGCCGCACTTCCAGCTCCCGAAACAAGATCTCTAGAGAGAGATAGGTACAGGTGGGTAAGTAAGTTAGCACTACCAACCCAGAAGGGCCTAAGCATGGTGCACAGAGTTGCAAGCCACTGGCAGGATTCAACAACCTTATCCCATCTCAAAGCACAGTCTCAAAGGCTAGAGCACAGGATCAGAGCCCAATCACCACGTTGCCAGCTGAATTCACAGCAGTTTGCTACCCCTACAGATTCTTTTTCATTCACCCCATCACCGCTACCACCTACCATTGCTTAAAGCTCCTCTCTGGGACCTCCGTGGGCATCACCATCCCCCCTTCTCATGTTACACTCGGTGTAGAAATATTTCATGCCCAGTAAAGTAGCAATACCCCAGTAGGAGCCCCTCTGCCTTTAACAGAAACACAGTATAGAAACCCTGGCCCTTGTCACACTTACCTCTCCTTAGTGTCCGTTTCAGGAATATCAGCACCTGTGAGCACAGAGAAGCAGCTCTCAGCTGACCACATCAGTCTCCAGCAGAAGTTAGACAGACAGACAGACAGCAAACTGGTCAAGGCCTGGGGAAGCTTTGGCAAAGGGCCCCTGAAGACACAGCTACTACAGCACTGAACTGAATTCTGCCACCCACTAGACACAGGACAAGCAGTGAGTCAGGACCACAGCTACCTGGATGTCTGCCTAAGCTCCTGCTTTGGGGCTTAGATAAGCAAGACGAAGATTTACAAAGAAAAACATTTCTATGAGAGATCCAAGGGCTTAATAGACCTGGATTGAGGGAAACTCTGACACAGTCCAATTTGCTGTCTGGTGCTTTGGAAGCCAGATAAACTGGAGAAGCCCCTCAGATCTTCTGTGCTGTAATAAGCAGATTAAACCCCGGCTGCAATGCCTGAAGGGATGAATGATCAGGCTCCTTGATATTAACCTGGCATGGATTTCTGCAGAGTGGCAGGAAAGCCATTAGGAATATGGAACTTTCCAGTCTTAACTTTGACACTCTTCAGTAACTTCTCGTTTATAAGTAAGCAAAAAACCCCTATCTTGTGAGATCAGGTGGCCAACTGACTGCATTCATGCAAGCACCCTCTGTGAGGTCACCCAGGAAGTCCCAGCCCTAGGTGGCCCTAGCAGGACTCACAGCTGTAATGACATTCCCATCATGCCCTGCCACAGCTTCATCCAAGAGCACCAACTTGTCCTGCAGGGAGCGGAATCTCTCCAGAGAGCAGACCTGGAGATGGAAGAGGTTTAAGTAGGCATATGGGGCATCAGGCAATCCCCAGGCAGAACCAACCCCCAAGGTAATGACAATTCTTCTCCCATAAACCCTTCACCAACATGAATAATTGCTCTCCCAATCAGCAGAGAACTTCTAATTTAAATGAAACCATGTGCTGCATGACCCCTGGAATCTGTCCACAGGGGTTGGAGAGCTAGCCCACATTACTGCCCAGGTTAAAATATCAGATACTGTATATTCATCAGATACTGCCCAGTTAAAACATCAGATACTGTATATTCCACATAAACACCCTTGTTACAAGGCAAAGAACCCCCGCACATCACAAATGACCAGCCCTGACAGGAGAAGGGAACTCTACAGGGCCCCTTCCATGGGGGTGAACAAACAGTAGAGTTGAAAGGATTCTTCTTCCCTTCTTCTTACACCATAATTGTGGCCCCTCTCTGCTTTTAGTTCACCTCAGTCTTTGAGGAGACACATGCAGAGTAAAACCACAAGCTCCCTGTGTGCTCACTGCAAACTGAGGCAGCTGAGACTAAGATTCCACCTCCAGAGTAACCAAGATTGCTTCTGTCTTCCTCCCTTCATTTGCCACCAACTAAGAAAGGAAATAAAGCCCTACACCTTTCAATTTATCCATAAATCCAGGCCAGGAGCAGAAAAGCTAGAAAGGGACACAGCAGTACAGAAACCTCCAATTGGAGCCTAGCTGAGGGCATGACTCACATACACAATGCAACAAAAACCTGAAGGTGTCCTGCTGCTCCTGAGCCAGTGTGACCCCGGCACTGCTACCTGGCAAAGCAGCAGACAGGAAGAGCACCCCCCCTGCTAGATGCTGCAAGCAACACAGATCCCTGCTCCTGGAACAGCCAGGACCACAACCAAGTGTAAAGAAATTCAGGACCACTCACCCTCTGTCTCTTGCAAGCAGGTGGGAGTGGAAAGTCCTTACCTTGCCCCTTTGCATCCGCCTGACTGTATCTTTGGGGCTCCAATCACTGCTGTAATCCTGCCACAAGAAAAATAAAGAGCTCTTGAGCATCAAGAGACAAAATCAGAGGTGGTTCCCAAGATGCTTTCTACTTGTGCTGGACCAGAGTAATGGGGTTGTTAGTAGGATGTGTCCCTACAGTGTCCAGGTGCAGATGCTGGGCCCCCAGATTCTGCTTGCTGGTAGGGAGGGAAGCTACAGGCTCAAATGTTAACACAGTCTTTTGGTTGCCTCAGCAAGGTCCATCATGGTATCCTTTATAACAAGTGCATTTCACCAGGTTGTCCTCATTGCAAATTGAAGTTCCAACATTGCTTTTAGGACAAACAAAATAGATGCAAAACTGGCAAACCCAAAGCTGAGGGGGAAGGAGTCAGGTTTTTGTTATAATGCAAACGGACTTCTGCTGGTGAACCTTCAACAGCAGTGTGGAGAACGAAGGCAAAACAGCCACAGGCAAGTGCCTGGAGAGTCACACAGAACTGGTACAATGCAACAAGAGCACTGAAGCCTGCAGTGAGACCATCTTAAGGTAATATGGTACTACTGCTGCTGCAGTGGCCATCGTTCTTCCCCTGCCACCTTTAGACACTACAACCTGGAAGCACTGGATAAAAAGTGGCAGTGGCCTTGAGCCACTCCTGAACTCAGACTCCAAGAAGGCATCTAAGTCTTTGTGAGGTACTTGAGACTTTGTATACAAGTTGTAATTCAGCTTTCTGCCTCAAAACAGACAAAGAAAGGGAGTAACCTCAACAAGCTCTGAGAATACTGAATTTTAAATTCACTGAAGATTTATTGAAAGCTCAAATCTGTAGAAAAAAAGAGCTAATCCAGCCCTCTTAGGGGACCACTGCACACTTAAGTCAATGTATAGCTGTGTTAAATATCCTGAACACCAGGGTTCCCTCCAGCAACCCTGGCCAGAAGTAGCTCCTCAGCCTGCCACTTGACATTGGTTCAAAGGTGCCATTAACTTTCCCATCTTTGTTCCAATCCACTTAAAATATTCCTGCTTGCTTTTAGGAGGCTGTACAACCCTTCTCCTTCCTGCTTCACTGCCTCTGCAGGCACAGAACACAGTAGGGCACACTTATTTCTCCTGCTGTGGTTTCAGGAAGTTCTGCCTGTCAGATTATGTGATTAATGGCTCATCAACATAAATACACCAACCTGGTGAGGATCAGATGGCCAAGGACAGGTGAAGAAAACCCAGCAAAGTGCACTCTGAACACAATGACTTGCCCACTCCTTGCCACGATCAAATGAAACAGATTAGGTCATTATCCATGTGTAAAACCCTCCAAGATGAGTAAATCAAAGAAACTTTACCCAAAACCATGCAACCTTAAAGAGGCATAGAACTTAGTATAAGATGCAGGGGACAGAGAATTCTGGTAGGTTTTAAGAAGGTTGTATAAATGTGCAGGGCTTGCTATGGAAGTTTATGGGAAAGACAAAAAACAGAGAATGGGAGGGATCAAAATTAATTGGGCAGCTACAAGCATGTGAAAATAGAGGGAAAAGGGGCTACAGGGTGCCAGCCAAATTTAAACAAGTGGCTAGTTAGTGTGCCTGCCTGCCTAAGCCCTACAATGGATCACTGTAGTCTGTCTTGTATTCTCATTAAATTCTATAGTTAACCACCTTCTGTGTGGGTGGGCTCTCAGTCCCAAGTGTATGTGTTTGTATATTATTGCTAGTGAACTTCAAGCTCAACCAGTCAGTGAGTAAAATAAGCAGTCTGAGTACCAGGAACTGGAATAGGCCCTTGAACCCTAAGATGCTCCAGGGCCCAGGTGCCAGCAACTGGAGGAGACTGGGATTTGAGATTCAGCTAGAAAACAAACTGGATGTCTAAGAGCAGCTACTAGAGAGACTCAGTGTGTATATGTTCCACTAGTGGAATTCAATCTAGTGGAAGGAGGCTGAAGATCAGGCTTGAGGGTTGTATGTTTATGTGTCTGTTGGAAAAGGTATTGATTTCAGCCTCTGTTACACCATGGAGGCAGCTTGTCAGTATTGTGCCTATCTGTATCTATTAGGAATCTGTGCTCGCTCCTGTTAGAGCTGGACCTGGGGTCATGAAACCACAACCTCACACCTAGTATGAGGAACCCACCCAGTTGCAAATTCAGTAGATTCTGCAACACCTAACATTACCTATCTGGGAGAAAAACATTTCTGCCAGCAGGAAATCCACCTCTATGCACTCACTCTGTGTTGTCCCAGTGACTGATGAACATGAAGATTAGAAGACTTTAGATTTTAAAAATTAAAAAGTTACACATGATGCCAGTTCATCTGACCCAGCATGAAAGCAGCTTAGATGCAAAGCTCTACTTAGGAATCCTTTTCACAAAGATTGCCCAGCCATTCATTAGGAAAGGGAATAACAACTGTCTCCAGCAAAGCTCGCTGCTTCTGAGCAAAGGCAGAGAACACCGAGAGGCTCCCTGTCCTAATCCCTGCATTGCCCTCTGCTGTCTGAAATAGTAATTAATCACGTTCTGTGAAAACAACAGAGTAGAGGGTTCTCCTGGCCTCAGCACACTACAAACACAGGCTGCTCACCTTGTATTCAGCTTTCGATCTGCGCAGCTCTGGGGCATAGTTTTTAACTCCTATGTCAGAAAGGGCTGAAAGAGAAAGGCAAAGCTGAGTAGCACATCAAAATTCTTATTCACACCCACTTCCAAAATTACCTTCTTCTTGGTTTTTGTGGTAGAAGGGTTCAAATTCAAACCACCAAAAGGCAATACAAAGTGGCTCTAAACTCAACAATCATCAGTTGTACATAAGCAGATTGCCCCAAACCATTATGCCAACATATTGCTTCTTAGCTGGATGACTTTCAGACAACCCAACAATTCAGTTTCCCTTTCTGCAACATAAGGAAGAGGACACTTCCCTTTTTTTGGAAATGCTTTGGTTTGCATAAATTTGCACTCCTTCCAAAAGGAGGTAGGGATTCAAAACTTACCATCTGAAAGGGACTGGAAACTTGGAAGTTTGTTTCGTCCTGAAATCAAAACAAACACCCATGAGAGAAGGTCTCTTCACCAGCAACATCTCTTGCAGAAGGAACAGAAGCCCAGTCTGCAAGCCAGTTTGCTCCAGCTATGCTACTGCAAAAGAAGCCACTCTGTATAATGATTCACACTATACCACCATAGTTGAGGCTCACCTGTTTGCAAATTGCACCCTGTGACACTCCTGAGGGATAAGCCATTTGCCCATATTATATATGATGAACCTCACCTTTGAATAGGTTGCTCAGGGAGTAGGAGGAAACTTGTTTGGGAAGAGCAGCATAGGAGGAAGAACCCTTCTGTAGGCTGGAGTCTCGGCCCTCCAGCGAGCTTGTGCTGCTGGAGGCTGTCTCTTTGATTGACCAGGAGATACCTATGCACAGACACAGGTAATTTATAACAGAGAAAGAGAAAACAAGTCTGTAAAGAGTGATCTTACCTCACAGCAGGAATGTCCTGCCACTAGGACACAGCAGTCAGTTCTGCACTAGCACATCCTGATAACTTTGACCCTCAGTGCTAGGTAGGTGCAGTGCATAGAAACCCAATCTCATGTAATACTGTGTGTGAAACACTTGGCAATTGACCCCTGGGTTTCAGCAACATTGTACAGCTGATTATGGCTTCGATAACAAAATGAAGACCACCTAATTTTCTATGTTGTTGCATGGCATAAAGCATAATCCCTGCTCTAAAGGTACAGAACAACTTGAAGCATAAGAACATACCTTCCTGGTATGCAGGGAAACTAAGAGTTTTCCTTCCCACACAGACAAAACAGCTGTCACTGAGCATACACTGCTGGCAACAATGTATGTCTCCTGCTTGTTCAAGACACAGGCTTCCATTATGCACAACACACAAATTTTAGGATAGGGTGGTTGAGCAAAAAAGCTGAAAAGTAGAGAGGTGGAAAAGAAATGGCCTGAGCCAGAGAGAGGAGCTACAGCACAGGACAAGAACTGACTCTTTGAAAGTCCTCTAGGTGATCCAAATGCAAATGGTCACTGCTTGACAATGGCCAGCAAGTGCCAGATATTCTGTAGATCATAAACTCCGAAGTGCATCAGACAGCTTATGAGGTTTATGAGCTCACTACCATTATCACTAGAAGTACATTTGCTTAATGGTTACAATTCACTTTCAAATTTCAAGCGTAAGAGTCAGTCTGTAAAAACACACTAAGCCTTAGAACACCTCCTTAAAATGCTGTGGGGACAAAGCACAGCAAACTTAACACTGCCATTTCAGACAGCACTGTGAAAGAAATGATCACCTAGAATCCTGCAGGCCAGATGAGGATGATGAATATCAAGCCTTAGCACTTGGAGGTGTTCTAGGCCAGGTTATATTGGGTTTTGAGCAACCTGGTCTAGTGACACCATGGCAGAGGGGTTGTAAATGGATGATCTATAAGATCCTTTTCCAACCCAAACCATGCTATGATTATATAACTCCCAAAATGTCTGCTCTAAGATGGGCTACATATTGGGAGAAATACACTGAATTCCCTTCACTTGTCTGCACTCCCCTTCTTCATTCAATTGGGGCTTCTGCTTGCTCTCTTTTCAGTGGATCTGCACAGGTAAATCAAGTGGCTCACAGTGTAACCTCAGGAGACTAGAATTAGATTAGGTATGCAGGATTAGACAGATTAGACCTCGGCTAAACTTAGGCAGTAATTTTAAATTGCCTCTGTCTCAAGGGTAACTTGCAATACTTCTGCACTTACTTCCCACAGATTCTCCGCTCCAGCTGACCCTCTCAAGGTCATCATCATCATCATCTACGATATCCCGAAGGCTATTCACTGCCCGTTTGGATTCCTTTAGCTATGAACAAAAGAAAGAGCTTGTATAAAGATTACCAGTGTTGCAGAGTGTGCTTTGTTTCCTATTCCCTTCAAATGATCTCCCTCAAGAGCTCCAAATACAGCTTCTTCAGTTTCCACTGACTCTTGTGGAGGGGGTATTTTATTTCTGTAGGTGTTCAACAGACACAGCAGCCCTTCCTCACCCCTCAGACAGCTACACAGACACTGACAGCTCAGCCAGCAGCAGATGCAGCTTGGAGCACGGGTGGGGAGCCACGGTCCTAGTGAGATTTCGCCTTGGCTACCGTAAAGGGCGAGACAGGAGCCCCCGGTGGCGTCCACACAAGGGAGGAGGCGAGCATCCACCCCACGCAGGGAGCACAGACCCGAGGCGAAGCTTGGGGCCGAGGCCCGGGCTGACACAGCCACAGAGGCGTCCGTGCGGGGAGGACGCCTCAGGCCAGGCCTCGGTGCTCTGGCGCCGGTCCCTACCTGAGAGAGCTCATCATCCTCATCATCGAAGGTGAAGGCCCGGAACTTGGAGCTGTGCCAGTACTCCTCCTCGTCCGCCCTCGCTCTGCTCATCTACAACGGCACCGCGCGTCTGCCTCAGCGGAGCAGGTGCCGGAGGGGAATCACCGCCCCAGCCCCTGACCCGGGTCCCGTCCAAGTCCCTGTCCCGCCGTCCCCCACTCCCGCTCACCTCCCCGCGCTCCTCTCCCGCGCCAGGCACCGCCACGGGCAGGGCAGGGCAGAGCTGGGCAGGGGAAGGAGGCGAGGGGAGGGAGGGAGGGAGGAAGGGATGGCAGCTGCGGCGCGGGGCATGCCGGGACAGGTAGTCTTCCCTCCGCCGCCCGCCCTGGCGTTTCCCCGCTGGCGCACTACGAGTACCGGCATGCCCCGCGCCCCGCCCCGCCACCGGGGCCGCACTACAAGTCCCAGAGGGCCGGGCGCGGGGCTGCGGTGTCTGGGTTGCTGCTGAGGGCTGGGCTACGGGCGTTCGGGGCGGCTGCGAGGGGTGGCACGGGTGGCTACGGGAGGTGCCACAGGCAGTGCCACGGGCGGGGGCGGGAGTGGGAGTGTCGGCGGGAGTGTCGGCGGGAGGCGGTGCGGCGGAACTAAGAAGCCGGGAGTCGGGGGAGGCGGGGGAAGGGCGCCGGAAGGGACCGTGCCGGTGACGGAAGCCGGGAGGTGGCGCGGCGGCCGGCGGTTCTAGCAGTTTCCACGGGCGGTCAGCGGAAAGGCTGCGGCGGTCCCGATGGCTAAGTGGGGGGAGGGAGACCCGCGCTGGATTGTCGAGCAGCGGGCGGACGCCACCAACGTCAACAACTGGCACTGGTGAGCAGGGCTGCCCGGGTGGTCCTTGTGCCCCTGGGCGGAGAGAGCTATCCGGCCGGTGTCCCGGGGGCCTCTCCCCTCCGTTCCCTGCCTGCACGCTGGTGCTGAGGTGGGGGTGTTCGGGCCGACGCCCCGGGAAGGCCCCCGCCTCTGTGTGTGCGGGGGGGTGCCCGAGGCGGGGTGTTGGGGTGCCCTGCGGCAGGGCCGTGGGGGTGTGCGAGCGGGGCAGGGAGGGAAGGGCCGGGGGGAGACTGGGGGGGTCCTGGTGCAGGATGGCCGTGGGGCCTGCCTCAGATTCTCCCAGCGCTCCGTTTTCCCACAGGACGGAGCGGGATGCCTCCAACTGGTCCACGGAGCGGCTGAAAACTCTCCTCCTGCCTGTCAGGGTGGAGGGAGAGGAAGGGTCTTGTGAGGTGACAGAAGTGAGCAAGCTGGATGGAGAGGCTTCCATTAACAACCGCAAGGGGAAACTTATCTTCTTCTACGAGTGGGCTATCAAGCTGGCATGGACTGGTGAGTGATATTCTCCCCTTCTGTTGCAAGGCCAGATTCAAGTATAAAATTAAGGATACTTAGTTAATTTGAGAAATAACGATAATGGAGAATATTGCATCATGATACGGGGTCGCTTTTACAATAATCAAACCGAGAAATGCAATTTTAATTGCAGGCACCTCAAAGACAGGAGTGAAATACAAAGGTTATGTGGAGATTCCTAATCTCTCTGATGAAAATGACATTGATGAAGTTGAGGTAAGCACAGGTTGCTGACCATATGGCTGTCCTAACAGGAATCTTCATGGTATTAACATTTTGGTCTGTGATACTTCTTTTTTTTTCCCCTGACATTTTTGTAGAACTTTTTTAGTGTTAGGGTCTGGTTAGGTTCACAGAATCATAGAGTCAAATGGCTTAAAATGGAAGGGACCTTAAAGATTATCTAGTTCCAGCCCCCTTGCCATGGGCAGGGACACTTCCTACTAGACCACATTGATCAAAGCTCCATCAGCCTGGTCTGGAAAACTTCAGGGATGGGGCATCTGCAGCTTCCCTGGGCAGCCTGTTCCAGTGCCTCACCACTTTCACGGTGATGAATTTATTTCTTCTATCTAATCTAAATCTACCATCTTTTAATTTTAAACTGTTGTTCCTCATCCTGTCACTATACTCTGTCCTCACCACATTGTATATTTGTCATATTAATTCCTGCCTTCCAGATAACAAGGTCACATGAGGGTATTTAGGCACATGTGTATATTACTGTGGGCTGAGAGAGATGAAGTGAAAGATGAATAATACTGTACTGCTGCTTGTGAAAGCTTAGCCACAGTCTAACTACAATGTTGAATTAAGTAATAAAAGGACTGTCCAAGTGTTGCTTTGTTAATGAGCACTTGTCCTTCTTGTTTAGATTCATGTCAGCCTTGCAAAAGATGAGCCTGACACTAACTTGAAGACCCTGATGAGGCAAGAGGGTGCAAAAAAGATTAGAGATGCAATTAAAACTTATATCAGCACTCTCAAAACAGGTAGGTAACTGAGAGGGAGAAGTGTTATGGGAACCCATATGGACTAATACTAAACAAGGGATGGGGGCAACATCATTAGGGAATATTAGTCCTTACCCCATATCAACAGTAAGGTGTCACAGCAACAATAGTAACTTTTCTGTTTCTTTTGAAAATGTCTAGTTTTTGGCAAGGAGAGGAACACTTCTGTCTCTAGGCACTTCAGCACAGCCCAGAAATAGTGATCTCGGTGGTAACGCAGCAATCGAGCATTTTTGGATTTGTTTTAAACTAAGAATGTCCTCCACATGCTGAAGTTCAGCTGTAGAGAAGATAAAGCCAGTAAAATATGTTTGCTCCCCCAGTGACACTAAGTGCCAGTCACTGGATGTGGCACAATCTGGCTTTTAGTTGGCTGATTCCCTTGGAAGGCGATAGCTGCTCTCTAGCTTGTTATTTTTTTCTATTTTGCACACTGGTGAAGGCATCTAGTGCTACCTGGTTTTGAGAAGAACCAACAACTGGAAATTGCTCAGCAGGCTTGTTAGTGTAATTGAATGAGCTGTCTCAGCATCTGGTTTAAAATTATTTTTTTCTTTAGCAGATAAATCTTATTCCAGCATTTGGAGTTATATCAGTGTGCTTTGGTTGAGCTCAGCTTTGCTCTCTAGCACAGGCTGGGAACGCTACAAATACTTCTTATACCTCCTTACCTGTACAGCCCTACATGTGCCAGGTATTAAAATTTTGCTGAGTACAAACCACCACTGGTTACTGTTTTCCTAGGATAAAATTTCTATACCCTTGGGTTTTTTCAGGCATTGTAGTGTTCAGGGTGGGAGATGCAGTCACCCTATGGTAGATGAGAATCTTTTTCAGGAAGAACTGTATGCTCTTGTGGGCTGGAATAAATAAGAATAGGTGGGAGCTAAATATTGCTATGTAATGGAATTTTGCCAGTTAGAACAGATGAAGAGGAAAGAGAGCACATTTTTGTAATTGCTAAAGGCGGGCATGGTAGAGCTGGAGAAAAGCAAACGTGATGCTGAAAGAGGCTGAATTCCAGTGTTTCTGGTCAGGGTACTGTTGAGACCTCCCGTGGCTTTGTGCATGCAGTCCTGGCATCTGGTGTAGTAGCTTTATTTTGTACTACAGTGGTATGAGAAATGGTGAATCAGTCTGAAAAGAAATGGAAAAGCTTGGTTTGGGTTGTCTGGATAAGCAAGACCAAAGTATTTGAGATGTGATTGCTATTTGTATTAGTGAGAGAGAAAAAAATGAGGAACTGTAATGCTAACATTAATATGAGAGCAGCATGTGGAAGGTGGGGATCAGTGTTAGGAAGAGGAGGGAAGTGTCAGTGTAGGCAGATTCTGATACGGCCTTCAGTGGAGAGTAATGAGGGCATGAGGAGTTAATTGCTTGTAAAAAGAGGTCTGTTTACTTGTTTTCAAATGCTGCTCCAAACTGTGGGTGTGCCAAGAGTGGGAAGTAACCAGGAAGTCCTCTTTGATTGTCTATTTCAAAGGAAAGTTGAAAGGTGTACTAGTTCTTGTATTAATTTAATGGGTGCATTCCTGTCTTTCAGAATTCACCCAGGGCATGATTTTGCCCACAGTGAATGGTGAACATATGGAAGCAACACCTCAGATGGCTCCTAAAGCAGAAGAGCACAAGGTAAATAAAACTGTGCAAACATGCTTTTTGATCTATGAAGAAAGGTACACAGTAATAGAATCCAGGACTTACAGGAGCAGCGTATTCTGTTTTTAGGATAAAATATATTAAGGATTTGGCAATCTGTGGCGTAGGCCTGACTGTTTCTGTTTACAGCACGTGGTATTTGTTAATTTAAGCAGAGCAATACATCTTTTTACACTCAAATATGGTTGCACCTAATTACATCTTTATCAAAGGGATTTGTTTTTCTCTTAGATATGTGAACTACTTGAGTTTTTTGTTAAGAAAGTACGTGTGTATTTGTTTTGCTTGTTTTGTTAGAGGGCTGCTAGCAGCAGTACTGGCACATCACAGTCCAAATCCATAGGAGTCAAGATCCCTACTTGCAAAATCAGCCTGAAGGACAACTTCTTAACATCTCCTGAGGAGCTCTACCGGGTATTTGTTACTCAGGAGGTAATGTTAGGCCTGTTCTGAGAATTATTCTTCTCCTGTAGGAAGGTGTTCCTAAAAAGCTTTTTAAGGCATTCTGTAGGACTCACAATCTATGAGAAAGGAATAGGAAGTCTGGTCTGCAGAATGGTTGCTTAAAGCTGGAGTGTGCATCTTTCACACAGTTGACGAGAGGATTAATGGCAGCCAGAAGACAGTTCCAGATTGTTGTCAGCACCTGTCTGTAGGTGTATCCTTTATTGCATATGGTCAGATCTCTTGGGATATACAGTTATGTGCTTTTTGACTTTGTTTTTTTTCTTTTAAGGCCAGGTGGTATCAAATCATCCTTTGAATAGCTTTCTCTTTCCTGCACACTATTATGTAGTTTCAGAGAAAGCAGAATTGTATCATTATTTAAACATAGTCTTAGTCTCTTACCTACGAAAAGAAAAAGGAAAAAAATTACCTTTCTTTAGGTCCAGGTTTCATTAAAGAATCAACAGAATAATTTGAAGTGTGGCTTACAGAACACTGCACAGAATATGAAGGTCAGGGGTTCTTTTCCCTTGGCCAGCAAAATGCTACTGTAGTGGCTATAACATTGCTTTTCTGGCCAGGGCAGCAGTTTTGTCTTTCTGTGATAAAGACTTTGCACTATTGACTTGTCTCCTTTTCCTAAACTTTTGTAGCTGGGTAGGAGGCATTAGGCAACAAGTTTGCAAGCAGATAATGTCAAGTAATACAGGTCTTATCCTGAATTCTTTCAGATGGTGCAAGCTTTCACCCATGCACAAGCCACCTTGGAGGCTGACAAAGGAGGCAAATTTCAGTTGCTGGATGGCAGTGTCACAGGAGAGTTTATTGACCTAGTAAGTACTAACTAGTGCACCTTGGTCTAAGGGGCAGCCTTTATTTTTTAGGCATCAATTCTAGAACAATTCTTCAGGTAGCATTTGTGGAGTTCTGCTTGGTGCCCAATTTATAGATACTGTGGCTATTGAAGCATTCCTATAGTATGGGACTTCAGTCTAGGGAGAAAATCTCCCTTGTAGTCATAGACCTGACCTGTCTTTGTGTGATTTTACTTATTTATTAGGGGTTGGAGGGATGTTTAGGATGGTAACTGACTCTTTGCCTCTTTAGCCCTCCTGCCACTACAGTCTTTAGGACAGGGGCACTGTCTCAGTGTTAGAGGCTGTACTGCAGCCTGCTTCTGTAAAAGGGAGAGTGGAAGGAAAAGGACACTTCAAAATCTCTTTCCTTCTGTGTGTGTGTGTGTTTTTATCAAGATTAACAAATTTCTAGGTGTTTCCTAGATTTTGAAGAAGTTACTACTCAGTCTTACTGTCTCTTTTCAAGGTCCCTGAGAAGCAACTTGTCATGAAATGGAGATTTAAATCTTGGCCAGCTGGTAAGTAGTCCAAAAATGGACTCTGATATTACAGCCCGTGCCTGTACTTGAAGAATTCCAGCCCCACTTACCACACAGCACTCTAGCTTGTGATAGTGGTGTTCTGGGAGCTGCCCCACACTCATCCCAGCTTCATATCCCGCATGATTAGGCCAGAATCATCAGACACCACTTAGAGCAGCTGACGGGGTTTAGAATGATGAAGTAGCATCTTTCTCAGATGTGGCTGCAACTGCTTTGAACCCCACGAGGAGGGAGCCCTCTCCTCTGTTTCTGATGGAGGCCTGCAGCTGTCATAAGGAGATCCTCTGGGAAGGATCCCGAGGAGGCTTTTAAATGGTGCTGTGTGAGCGGAGGAGCAGAGCAGCTCCTTGGGCAGCATACACACAGCTGACAGATTCCTTTTGGTTCCCCTAGGGCACTTTGCAACAATTACCTTGAACTTCACTGACAAAGGTGGTGAGACAGAGGTGTGCTTGGAAGGCAAAGGCATTCCTGCCAGCGAGGAGGAAAGAACAAAGCAAGGTTGGCTGCGCTACTACTTCGAGGGCATTAAACAGACATTTGGCTATGGCGCCCGCCTGTTTTAATACCAGTTACTGGGAAGACTCTGCCACGTGGACTGATACGTTTCTCACCTGTCCCTTTCTAATCTTGGCTCTGCTGCTGAGTAAAGTGGGATGACAGGTGATGGGAGGCCACTGAGCAGCACCACTTTCAGTCCCACACTGCTTTGTGCATGTCTCATGCTGCAGGGGATTCTCTTACATGTACATACTTCTATTGCTAAATAAACCTAACTTAAAAAACAAACTATGGAATTTGTGTCCTCAGATTGGCTTGAGTTCAAAGGGTCAGTCAATAGGCTGAGGGAGGAATCTGGAAAAACACCAATCAATGAGGAGTGCTGATCCCAGTGTGATTTACTCCTCACTTCTGGGGGAGTAGAGAGTGTGAGCTTGGTGCAGTTTTTAGTTTGAGCAGCTGCTAATTGTTTCTCTGCTTTTGATCTGCTGCAAGTAAATGTTTCAAACCCTTCCCATTTCTGAAGGGATCGAAGATCCTGTTCAAGCTATTCTTGTCCTTTCTCCGTCTTCAACACAATCCTTTCTTTTGCTTACACCAGCCTGCTCTACAAGAATGCCAATCTCCTGATGTCCAAGACAAGTAGCATTTCACTACTTTGGATACTTCCACTTAAAAATGGTTCTAGCAGGTTGTAGACCCCAGGGTTAGCTACATCCAAAAGCTTCAGGCCAAAGCAAACTAGGCTCTAAATGAAGGTGGGATTTATTCCTGTAAAATAAACAAGATGCAGTACTTGAGGCTGGATCCACTTCATCTGTTTCCTCAGCCTATGAGGAAGGTAAAGGCACTTGCTTATTTGCTCCTAATACAGATCTTTCCCAGAGATGTCTTCTAAAGCAATAAAATTCTTTATAGGATGGAGGAAAATCCAGTTGTGGTTAGAAATTTCAATCTGCTTTGCCTCAAGGGTGAATGAAGTGTTTATTTTTTTTATATTTTTGGGTTGGGGTTTTTTGTTTGGTTGGTTTTGGGTTTTTTTCCTTTGAGGCATGAGCTCTTGCTCTGCTATTTTTTTCTGTAGAACACCTCTAGTATGCTAGAAGTAGATAACGTGAGAATTAGTAAATAGGTGAGAATTGTTTTTTGTTTTAATTTTTTAAATCCAAATGGCATGCAGCCATTTGGATTGGCTATATACACTATAGGAGTGTAGCAACTCCTATAGTAGAGGTGACAGGACAAAAAACTCCAGTGCCTGTTAAAAAACTACAGTTGGGTTGTTTTGGTTTTTTTTTAGGGGTTGCCTTGTACACTGGAGAAAATTCCTAGCCTTTTCTCCTCACTATTCCATAGTGATTATTCATAGTAAAAAGTGTGTGGACAGCAAGAGTGCAATATGAAACCCAAGTTGTACATTGGGTACTTACCCTTTGACTACAAAGGAAGCCATATGAAGACCAGACACCTGTAGATGAGGTAGGGCTTTCCTGTGTTCTGCAGGGTTGTCTTCCTTAAATAGCTGTCTGGCTGGGAAAGAGGCCACAGGTGTTTTACCAGGATTCTTACGCATGGATGAATTATTGTACCTATCTGGTAGGCTGAAGAGTGTAAGGATGTCAGCATACTCATGTCTCTGTGCAGCAGAGCAAATCCTGGACAGAAACATGGGAAATCTTAAACAGCAGGGCTAGGTAGTGTGTTCACAGCTTTGGGAAAAGAGAAAAAATATTTGAAAACTGAAAACAAGAGGTCATGCTAAGTTAAGTTGAGACAAACTGTACACCTGAATCCCTGGTGTCCTGGCTGTGCCCTGGCAGCAGTGCTTGCCTGCAGCAGGGCTTTGCTGCCACAGCTGAGTGAGGGCAGCAGAAGGCAGGGCCCGCCAATCACCTGCTGCTGCAAGGTTAAGAAATGGGACAGGAAGCTGAAGTGGAATTTTAATTGCCTTCCTTTCGTCACAAACAGGGTTTACTTCGGACGTCCTGCTGCTACTCTAATAGGACACACTTTGGCCTCAGCCAGCAACCCACATTCACTGGGCTGAGGGACTCAGGGCTGTGCTGAGAGGCCATTTGAGGGCTCTCCTTCCAGAAAAACTGACTGCTCTGAGTTATGCTGGTGCTGCCCCAGCTGGCTGCCTGCCCCTCGGGCTGGAAATCATCTCCACAGCAGCACAACCTGAGTAGCCTTGCAGCAGTGCCTTGGCTGCTGTTCACAGCTCAGCCTATTGGACAAACGCACTGGAGAAGAAAAACTTGTGGTAAAAGACCAGGCTGTGAGCTAAAGCTTAGCCTGAGGCACCCAGTGTGTCAAGCTATGCTAGGTCTAATGGGACACAGCCATGGTAATGCCTTACACCAACTCAGCTACTTACTTGGCAAAGGTGATCTGAGTCCTAAGTCTGCATGCTAATGAAGGTCTCTGAGCAACATCCACCTGCTCTCAGCAAAGAGACCCACTGCTTCAGCTACAGCTACACCGTTGCTAATGAGAAAACCCAGGCCTTTGGTTTACTTGGAAGTGTCAGGAGAGCCAGACAGTTTGCAGTCCTTCAGCTATTTGTGAGATGGAGCGCTATATAGGATGAGGAAGAAAAGCAAGATCTAGATAATTCTGCCCAAAGGCTCTTCAAGAATCTGAGCCGACACAGGGTAAGAGAGAAAGTCTTGCAAACGAAGGAAAACAAAGGTTAAAAGACTAGAAAACAGATAAAAGTAAACAATTTTTCACAGCAATGAGAAGCTGGCAGTGGACTCTAGCTGGCCATGCATTTATGAGGCACACGGAGAAGATGAGTAAGGAGCAACCATCAAACTACAGAATATGGGGTCCCAACCAAAGGGGTGTGTCAGAGCATTTAGTGAATTCTGGAATTTCTTGCAGCTGGTGATAGCATACCACCAAAAGTTTACATGGATTCAGAACAAGAGTGGAAAAATTAATGGAAGAGTGAACCAACAAAGGACTTCTAAACAGAACAGCCATCACATCTGGCTCAAAAAGCTTTTCGACTGCCACCTGCTGGCACCAAGGAAAGTACTTAAGGGAAACAACAACGCGTACTTGGCCCTCTCTTTGCTCTTCCTTCCCAGTCACTTGCTGTTGACCTCTGTCAGAGCACTAGATGCTCGTTTAGGTGGACCAATGTTATGACTCAGCTGGCCCTTTTTGTCTGGATCATTTATGTATGTGAAACTTCCATGTTCCCAATCAGGCTACAAATCAGAGACTGAAAGCCCCTAGCCTAAGTAATTCTAAAAAATTATAAGAAACATCATACCAACACTGCTCCAGTGGCAAAAAAAGGAAGAAATTTAATAATTTATTTTTTAAAACATGAAAGTGTAAAGTAGTTGGATGTTTCCTGCATGACAAGGCCTAATACAGTTTCCCTTGGAAGACTTACTTAGGAAAGTGGAGTGATCGTTCAGAATTCGATGTGAAATGGGGCTGGGGAGAGGAGAGTGGAAGAGAAAGAGATAAGGGCAAAGGGAATAAGAGCTCCAGCACAAAGTAATGAAAAAATACTGAAAAAAACAATCAGTAACCTGTAAATAATCAGGTAGTCAGGTAAAAAGTAACAACCAGCACACCTGGCTGATTGTATCATGGCTGTATCAAGCACAACTCATACTGAATCAACTTAATGCCTCTGGCAGAGTATCTGGGGTTTATGACAACCTAAGGCAATGCTCTCTCTAGATATAAATATATATATGTGTGTGTGTGTGTGTATATGATATTTTATTAATAAATAAGGCAAGTTTTCCTTAGAAGAGCTGCAATGAATCCAGTATGTTTCAATATAGATAATAATATAACTTAAAAGCCTAAAATAAGTTACATCACGACTGGTGCTCTAAAACCCTAAAAGGAAACATTTAGGCTTTCATATGCATAAATGATCCAAGAGGAAAAAAAAAAAATAATTTGACCGCACTGAATTGCAAAGTTTTACACAGAGGTAGAAACCACCAGTAACATGTACAGGAGGGGAAGCAGCAGGCTTGGCAGCCTATTTGTACTTGATGTTTAAGCTGGGCAGGCTATGGTTAATTTTCAAATGAGTATAAATTTTAAACATCATGGAAGAGAAAAAAAGGCTGCCTGGACAGGCTGCGGTTTGTAGGTTTTGTGAAGAAATCTTTCCATATAGCATTAAGAAAGCCCCAGATGAGATTCTGTGGCTTCAGTTTTGGGCTCCACACTTCAAGAAAGATGTGAATTACTTGGAACAAGCCCAGTGGAGTAGAAGGAGATCTATCAGAGGTCTACAAGTACAGCTTCTGAGGACAGCCTGAAAGAATTACATTTGTTTAGTTTAGAGAAGATGGTGGAAAGTGGGGAGAGCAATGATAAAATTCTGAAATACATAAGAGATAGGAACAAATAAGACAATAAGATCCTCTATGTGACCACTGCAGATAAGATGCAGTGGACTTAAAGCAGGAAAGATTTAGATTAAGTGCTAGTAAAATATTTCTCCCTTCAAGAACACTCTTACTGTGGCATCTCTATGACTGGAGACCTTGAAGCCCATGGAACAGTGGGATCTGCCAGTAGGGAATGGTTTGCCCACATCTCCATGGTGGGGCTAGGCAGTTTCCTGAGACACTGCCTAACTCCATTTTCTCTGGTACGTCCCTGTGTGCTAAGGCTGTGGTGCCTAGTCAGGGAAACATCTGCTCAGCTCCCACAGTATAGATAAGCCAAGCCAGGGTCAGGGCTGGCAGGTGATGGTGTGGCATAGGATGCAAGCCAGTGGCTGGGCTCTGCTGTGGCCCCTGGACCGTATGTGATGGTCAAGCTGCACAAGCTGTGATCCCCACTGCTGGGCTACCATGAAGTGAGAGAGGAATAGCTGACATGTCTGCAGGGACCTGGAACAAAGAAGGGCCCAGGCTCCACCAGCTGTGCTCCTCTCAGGCATTTCCAAGGGGCAGATGGCCACTGTGTGGCAGGGACAGAGGGTGAGACATTCCTTTCCTGACTGTAAATATGTCGATCCATCCTTTCTGGTGCTGGAGGGAGTAAATGCTGTCTTGCAGACACAGGGGGCAGGGCTACCGCAGTGTGATCTCAGCATGCCTCTGCATGGCCTCAGTGAAAGAGGAGCAGAGCATGAGCTCTGCCAGGTGAAAAGCCCAGGAGACCACATCTTGCCACAAGCTCCTGTTGTCCCAGTGTTCACGCTGTGGTCAGCAAGGCTACGGCTGAAAAACTGCAGCTAATGTGATTTTATTCTTTACTAGAGAGCAGTTGGTGGCTACAGGCCATGCTGTGCCACCAGCACACCCTGTCCAGAGGGCTGATATGGCTACACAGTGGGGTGTGTCTCTTTACAGATCAGGAACCAGGGTACCTGATCGCTTGGGTTTTGTTATTTTTTTTTTTTTTTTGATTTCTAGAGCTTCATTTTTTACTCAAGGTCCACAGATCATCACAGTCACACTTTGTTCTTTCCAAAGATAAAGCTAGGCCTTGCAGCTCAGGTCTGTTCCACAGGCTTTGGCCAAACTCTCCTGGCATTATCATCCTCCATCTTCTCCCCCCCAGAGCAGCTCCTTCTGGGCCCACCTGAACTTTTTGTGTGCTTTCCAAGAAGTAAAGTCTTGAAGTAGAAGTTCTGGGGAATGAAAAAAAAAAAAAAAGAGACAGCTAATGGGATCTCTCTCCTGCTCATCTCTGTTCCCCAAAGGGGAGGCCAGCAGGGACAAGCACATTCTGACTGTTGTACCTAGAAAAATTTCAGCAGGGCTCCTTCAGTGTACAAAGTATCTCAGCTGCAAATCCGATACCAGGCAACTAGTACAGCTTAGATACACAAATCTCCACTCCAGGCTGGCAAACTAAGACAACTGGTCACGAAGTTGTGTTCAAAGCAGTGGGCAAAGGTACAGCTTGAGGCCCTGCCAGAGACTTACTCCATGATTTTAGGTGACATCTCCAGGTCTTGAGCATCTGTAGACTAGAGTAGCAATTCTTCCTGCTTCCATTCTCCATCTGTGGAATTTCTGTAGCCCAGGAGTTTGGGAGCAAGGCTCCTCAGCATCCAGCACAGCAATGATCTTGTTGCAGAGGATAAAGGCACGAAGGCATAGTAACTCCTGACTGGCCCTCCAGGGAGTTACTTTTTCTGTGCTGCTTTTGTTGTGGAGCGGAGCCCAGCCTGCCTCCCCTGCTCTGGGCTCCACACAACAATGTTTTTGATGTTGCAAAAGATGAGCAGGAATCTCAGAGCATCATTCACCAGAAGGAGCTGTCTGCTCTCCCCAGGAAGGGGCCAGCAATGGCGCCAGGCAGCTCTGGAGCAGAGCCTGACACTGGAGTAGCAGATAACCCCTGACAGATGTGTAGCCAGCACAAAGCAAAAGAAGCAGGAGAGGAGGGAAAACAGCTGGATATAGCAAGAGCTTAGAAGTGGTCGCAATTTATGCAGCAAATTAATGGCAACAAAAAAATTTAGGATTCCTGGAAAGCTTTGCAGACTTCCTTGCTATCATCAGCTGTTGGCTTTGGAGGTGGTTTGTCAAACCAGTTTTCCAGCTGGTGTGATCCTGGGAGTTCTTTCACTCACTTCCATGCTCAACACCGGCTTAAAGCAGCTTGCTGGTGTAAGGTCAGCTGGCACCCAGCTCTGGTCAGTCTGCACATGGAATAAAACCCGGGGTCAGGGTGGAGGTACAAGCAATGAATTTACTTCTCAGCACTGACAGTCTTCTTGTAGGAGGCTTCCTTCCCTGTGAGCTGAACTTCATATATGCCATGCCTGGGGTGGCTGGCTCTGGACAGTCTCTCTTGGATGTGATTCTTGCAGCCAGAAACCACTAAATGCAGATGGTAAGGGAGCAAAGCCACCAGGGTCTTTGCAATACAGATAGGGCTTGGGACCCAACACATGTAGCATTCAGCCTAGGGTGATCTGTCTCAACCAAAACAAACAGCAACATATGCTTCAGCCCCAACAGAATGACCTCAGCAACACATACATATATAAAGTGCTTTATTGCAGCATCAGAATAAAGAATTATTCTCAATGAAATTTTGTAGGAATAAAAGTAATTTTTAAATATATTATATATAAAAACCACAATAAACTTAAGGAGTGGAAGCTTGGAGATTCATCACTTAAATAGCAGTGGACCGGAGAGAATCTTTGATGGGATATAAAAATAAACGCTTGCTTAATGTCTACTTTTCTCATGGTGCCCCCATAGCCTCCTGGCGTGTAAGGTGCTTGTGTGAGTAACAACAATGCTTCTTGTTTCTCATGCTCCAGTTCTTGCCTGTATCATCCAAACCACAGAGGCAGTGAGGCAGAAGAGCCACTTGGCTTTCAACCAGGATTTTTTTTTTCGAGGGTGGGGGTCACAATGCAAGAAATTTTCCTACTTGCCATTGGACAGTAACTCCATTTATTACAGAAATTATAGTTTATTTTTTAGGGGGTAGACTGGCTGACATACCCAGTATAAAGAGGAGGAAGGTGCAAATCCTGGGTAATTGTCCTTATTATGTCAACACTTCCTCAGAGAGCAGCAAGTCTAACAAACAAATTGACTGAGTTACTGAAAGTCTCCATTAGGAAAGGCTGTTTGGAGAGTTCCTGTTTCCATGTGTGGGTCCAATACTGGACATCAGGCACATTTAATAAGAAGTTGTTTTTAAGAAGTCCGTGCACTGATGGTAAATAAGCTCCTCTGAAAGTCTGTTGATGTTAATGATGACATATGATACGGGAGAAGAAATATGAAGATGCTCTGCCAAATGACAGAAGATAACAAGCTCATCCTTCCATGGCTTCAGCTGCTCATCTACTTCCCATACAACACCTCCATGTCTGTTGCTGAGCCTCTCCACACGTCCCAGGCTCCCAGAACCAAGCCACCAGGTCACTGCCACCCCCTCTTGACCATGTCTTTATCACCTACCACTTCACCAGAAACAAGTGAGGAAACGACCCTTTGGTTTAGGGAACATGTAAAGGTGATGAAAATTTACCAGCACTTGGGGCTCCATCCATGCTTATTTGGTTGTGTCTTTCTTCTCACCCTCTCTGTAACATTGGTCATCCCAAGCTGCATGCCTCATTAGCACTTTTGCTTAACCAGCAGTGAATTCTTAGGTCCTGATGACCAAGGATGCAATATTCTATCAGTAACCAAGGCAAAAGGATCAACATACACTCAGCATAAATACGACAATTCCAGAAAAGAATTCCCAAAGAGATATCAGACTGTGGACATTCACTGGCCCTGGAGAAAGCTCCTGCAAGGACAGACTTAGCAGAGGACAGTCAACCAAGGACCTCTGCACACAGATGGATGCTTTTTATTTTCCAACAATGTCCTGCAGAAAAGCAGAGTAGCCAACAGCTTTGGGTTAAACCTCTGGTCTAGAAATTACTCCATGCTTCTTTACGTGTACTTGACTTGTGCTTTTATTTCCTCTGATGCATGAAATTTGCTCAATAAAAGTTATGCACAATTTCTGCCAGGTTCAGCAACTGAATGTCCAGGGATAAAGGTCCTCAGCCTACTTTCTCTGCAGTAAATTTCACAGTTCCCAAAATATTCTATGAGAAACTGTCATAGACCTGTGAAAAGCTGAATAAAACCCAGGCAAGACCAAAGTGCCAATGGAAAGCATCATGATCTATGATTGGCAGACATCATTATTATCAAGTGTGTCTTCCACTTTTGGATCCACACTTGCTTGCCTGTCCAAGCAACCAGGGGAGCATGGATTGTGCCCATGACTTGTGTATTCTCTGGGCTGTCTCTTGCTGGGGACCTGGCAGACACAACATGGAGTAGGGCCTGAGGTCAGCAGCAGACCAGACAGGAGCAATATTGGGTGCTCCCAGTGGCACCTGACTTTTTCCTATCCTCATGGCCAACATGTCTCGGTACTTTTTCAGCCTGTCCAGTAATGGCATGAGCAGTGGCTGAGCTGGTAGAGTGGGAAATGCAGGACTTTCTGCTGAGCCGTGTCACAAGTGCTCCCAAGCACTGAAACCTGCAAAGGGCTGCCAGGGAGCCCACGTGCAGGCAGGCTGGTGGTGGGATGTGCATAGCTGCTGCCACCCTACTCCCCTAAGAACTCAGACAGAGGGGCTGAAATGCACGCAGGTGGTGTGTCCCCCATGCTGACCTCCACTGAGGTCCACCTGTGCCTGGCTCTGGCACCCAGTGTTCCTTTTCACAGCCAAAACTGTAATGGCAATGCAATCTTGCCAACAGAGCCCAGTTGCCAGTCTCCTCCTGCCCCAACCTCGCTTATCAAACCATGAAAACCTGCTAAATCTTTCCATGCTCCTTCCCAGCCACGCATGGAAAAACCCGAGGAGAAAACAGACCCCACTCTGTACCTCTGTAAGTGAGGGTGGGACAGCCCTGACTCTCCCTGGGAGGATCTACCCCCCAGATTCAGAAGCAGATCAGCATGTGCCAGGGCAGATGTCACAGGCAAGAGCAGGCAGCTCTGTCTGCAGCAGGCAAGCTCCTCAGATGGGGTGTGAAGACAGCAGGAGCTGAGGCCATTTCGCCCTGCAGACGCTCAGCTTTCAGACTGCATTGAAAGATCACAGAGAATGAAAGCAGAAAGAAGGAGCCCCCATTCCTTTCATACCTCCCATCCCCTGTGGCTCCCCACTCACCAGCCCAGGCACCCCGGGGTGCAGCACCGCACCAGGTGGCACAGCAGGGATCGTACCATGATAGCCTCCAGCACCCTCGGAAATCCAAGGAAGGCTGAGGTGACCCTCTGAGGGGGTGAGATGGATACTGCATCCTCCCCGCTCTGCCCAGCGTCAGCGAGGGGCCCATAAGCAGGGCCAGGGCTTTGCCAGACTGGGCCAGGGTGGTAGCCCTGGCTCCTCTGAGTATGGCTGTTGCTAGTACTCCTTGGCCTCCTGCAGCTGGGAGAGGTACTCCTCCTCAGCGGGGTTGTCGGCACACCGCCGCCCGTTGTTGGGGGGCCGGACGGCATGATAGCGGCTCCAGTCACCCTTGCAGAGGATCCAGGGCAGCATGTCCACCTTGTAGTGCAGCTCTGGGGAGAACTCGGTGCTGATGAGGTTGGGGACGCCGGCCCCTTTGCCGCGGGTGATGAGGCGGGTGTGCTCGTCGTAGCAGCAGTGCTGGGCAGCCAGGGTGGTGCTGTCGAGGGAAAGCATGGAGCGCAGGCAGAAGCGCGCCGTCGGCTTGTAGATGTCCAGGCGCTCCTTGGGGCCACTGGCGTCCCGCCATCGGAAGCTCTTGCCCTGCCCTTCATCCCGCAGGTTGACTGCGCTGTAGACGGCCTCCAGTGGGTAGGAGCAGGGGCAGCTGGGCAGGTCCGTCAGCACCTTGCTCAGGTATTTGGTAAGGAAATCGCTCTTGCAGTTCAGCCACTTCTCACAGCTGTCCACCTCTGGGGGAGGAGGGCACCGAAAGGTTGAGGGCATGTGCAGCCAGCACGTCACTTTACCCAGCTGCCATCCGCCTAGGGCCTCACCAGCAATTGTCTGGCAGGAGCAGCCAGGTTCCAGGGAGGAGCTGGAGCTAGGCTCCATCCCCGAGACAGTGACAAAGTGAAGGGGTTTCATGCTGAGGCAGAGCTGCCCTCACAGGGGCTATGCACAGAGCACCCATCGCCAATGGGGCCAAGGGAGTGGGCAAGTGGCAGGTTGTCCTCAGCCACTACACTGTAAAGTGGCATCATGTTGTACCGGGGCTCTGGCAGGAACTGGGTTTCCCCGCATGACTACCAAAGCCTGCATATGGCAGTGGTTTGGGTGACTTAGGTCTGGATAGCAGATATGGGAGACAATGGCAGACCCACCCCTACCAGCCAGCTATATCCCCTGTGAGGTCTGGCAGTGAAGCCCCCAGTGCAAGGCAGAGGCAGAGGCTGACCTGAGTTGAATAGCTCTGTGGTGTTGTCACTCTTGAAAGCTGTCTCCTCTGTAGGGAGAACCATTTCCCCCTCTGCTCCTTCAGGGGAAAAAAAAACAAAACAAAGAGCCGGGTTGAATGCCAAGAGGAGAGGTAGGTTTTTTGCCATCTTCCACCCCCTCTCCCGCCACTGCTTTGGCAACACAGCCCTGTGCCTGGATGTAAGGGCCAGCAGCAAGACACACAGATCAGACCTGCTCAAAACTGGGGGCTATGCAAATCCCAGTAGGTTGAGCTCTCAATATGCCTCAGGAGAGGATTTCAAGCTGCCAGCGTGAGAGAGGCGTAAGGAGTCACCCGAGCTGGACTCAACCTTTCCTACCCTTGGACACCATGTAACTACCCCAGGGGCCAGGAAGACCCATCAGCTTCTTCTTGCAAACAACCCCTCATAGTAATTAGCCCAGATCCTAATAAACATAAACACTCTTGAAGTCATGCTTCAACATGCCCACAGCAGTGGACCAGCCCAGATCAGGTCAGACAGTGCTCAAGCACTGGAATGGCTGAGGGCTCACCAGGGCAGCGTGGCAGGTCACAGGTCCTTGACTCTGTTGCTGTGCAGGCATAGCCACAGGACCGTGTCCTCTTCTGGTTGCCACTGCCACAGGTGATGCTGCAAGGGGACCATGGACTCCATTCCTCCTCATCTTCATAGTCTGTGCCCAGCAGGGGAGAGGCAGAGAGCATTAAACATCAGCAAAGCCTAAGGAAGGGAGCCAGCAGCCACCCAGGACCTCTCTCAGCTCTGCCCTGTCCCTGAGATGTCCTTGACAGAGAGGCAGGGCCAGCACTGTCCAGGGCACATGAAAGTGCCCTGCCATGTGATGCCCTGTCCTGTCTGCCAACTCCAGGAAAGCAGCCCCTGAATAAAGGCTCTCATTCTCACACCTTTGCTCATGGTCATACCGACCCAGACAGGCTTTACTACCCATCTGAGTTCCCACCAAACCTTTTCAAAGTGCTGGCCATGATTCTGAAGCATCATATGTTAGCAAAGGCTGACTGGTTTGGGCTCATGACTGGGGAGTTGCAGGAGGGAGCTGCTGTGGTGCCATGGCCTGTTCACCCATCAGCACCTGCCATGTAGCCTTGCAGCTCCTCTCCTGGGTGGTGCCCAGGTCCGTGGCAAAGGCTTTTGGCACTAGTGTCACCACAGGAAGCTGTGGCAGCAGCACTTGCCATTTAAACCATATTTTTCATCTGAGGACACCTTTGCTAGAGTCCACGCTCCAGTGTGATCATGTGCAAGGGCAATTCCCACTGGGATGGTGCTTCTGACTGCTGACAGCCCCAGCTGGGTGCTGGCATTGCTCTTTGGCATGCTTGCTTATTTTTTAAGTAGGAGCTGAGCACCAGCATGCTGTGATCCCTGGTGCAGGGCTACTCCCCCTGCAGCGAGACGGGGATGTGGGTTAGGCAAGGCAGGGGAGGGCAGTGCTGGTCTGCAGGGCAGCTGTGCACACCCAAGAGGACTCACCATAATTATATTTTTCCTTAAAGATCCAATTCTTCTGCGCAGGCCATCGCTGGTCCCAGTCACCTCCCACTCCACTGAGCATGGACTCCTCCTCCTCGTAGTCTGCTGTGTAATCTTCCTCCTCCTCCTCCTTGTCTCCTACATTCAGGTTGTCATCTTCCTCCTCTTCCTCCTCCTCCTCTTCAGCAGGGTCTGTGTATTCCCAGAAGAGGGGCCAGAAGAGGTCCTTGTGGGACAACCACTCAGAGGATGTCAGGGACCAGTCACTGTTTGTCTCCTTCAATAAGTCCATCTCCATCTCAGCCTGAGGATCGTCCACCACTTCGATGGTCACCTGCAAGCCAGATAAGAGGCAAGTATAAAAATGAGGCACAGCCCTGAGACAGCCCTACCAGCCCATGTACTGGTTCCAGCCTGAGAGACCAGAGATGCTTTGGGCTACAGGACCATGTGATGAGTGCAAGAGGTCTCAGACTCATCTTAGAGGGACTGAGCAGGGGCAGAGCAGGAGGTGCAGTGGGGCTGGTGGTCACCCACAGGGGACCAACACCACTCTCAGAAACTGAAAGGTCACCCCTGTAGGTGGGTTTGCTCCTGACCTATGGAGAGGGACTGTTGGACAGGGAAAAGGCTGTGAGCAAATTTCTCTGGCAAGGAGCCTGTCTGTGACAGCTATTTGCACCTGGTGGTTACCAAGCAGACTGACAGCAGCAGCCACACCGACCCCACTCACGAGACTCTTCCTGTACTCTTTGGGAAGCAAATGAGGCTGGGGAGTACATGTGGTGCTCACCCGCAGCCCGCCCAGACCCGCTCCCCACCTGGATGTTGGGGTTCTGGGCACTCAGGTCCACGTTGGCCAGCCCCGGCAAGCTCTGCAGGTCCAGCACGAAGGGCAGGCTCTCCTCCAGGCCAAAACTGCTGGGCTGGGGCACCGCTGGGCTCCTAGCAGCCTGCTGAGCCACCCCACGGCGTCTGTGCCGCCGCAGGCCGGCCTGCCCGCTCCGCCTCAGCCCCCGAGCCTTGCCCGCTGGCGGCAGCTCCTCATCCCCTGCTGAATGGGGGTCAGACGAGGCAGAAACCTGGAGAGGGAAAAGGCAGTGAAGACATCTCCCAGCGCTGCTTGTGCAGGAAGCAAAATTCTGCCCAGACAAGAGGGATCTGGTCTCCTGCACCAAATGGTTCCTCCACCCCATCTTATAGCAGCATCAGGGCAGCAATTAATAGCTTAACTGATCAAGTTAATAATCAGTGCTATGCGGTGCCAGAGCTTGGCTGCACTGCATCTGAACAGCCTATAGCTCTACTCAAGCTGGTGCTTCCCATGCCCACAACCATCCATCCTCTCTGCACCCTTCTGCAGTCCATTGCCCACCTCGCTTGGCTTTCCACTTCTTTTTCTCTTTCTGGCCATCACTTGGTTCCTGGAGATAGGTAATGGCAAGGGCTGCTTCTGGCCACAGAATTACTGGAGCTCAGTTCTAACAATTTTATATAGTAAAAGTTTGTGAAAAGGGCTTTATGACAAAGGGGGAAAGCACTTCATCTAAATATATTGTTCTTTTGTGCCAGTGTTAAGGCAGACAGCTGCAAGACATGCAGGTTTAACTCAGATTTCAGAAACTGCCCAAAGACTACCACAAGGAGGGAAAGAAGCTGCTGATACAACCCAGCTACCTTGAAAGGGAAGATGCCCAGATGAAGTGGACAAAATCAGCTTCTCAGTGCTGTCAATGGCTCCAGCCACTGCTGCTACTGCAGAGGCACCTGTGGAGCTTCATTGGTAGCCCTGGGAGGGAGCTCACTGGAGCCCTGAGCCCGGGAGGCTCAGGGGAGGCAGGGAGTAGGCAGGGAACCCGTGCTGGCTGCTGGGGATGTGGGGAGCCAGCCAGCGAGCCAAACAGCCAAATGGCTGTGCTCACGCTGGGTTCCCACATCCCTCGTTCCCGTGCTCGGTGCATGCCAGCAAAACAGAGTGCGAGTCAAAGGTCCAGCAGGCTCCAGTGCGCCCGAGAAACAGGAGATGAGAACAACTGGCAAAGGCGTAGGCCATCCCAGGAAGGTCTGTGGGGCCCTGCAGCAGCTCGAGGCTGGGAGTGGAGATGCCTGAACCCCCAGCATCTCCGCCAGCGGCTGCCTATTTCTGTCTGCCCAGCTGAAACCCCCCTTTTGTTCCCAAGCTCTCGCCCTTTGCGCCAGCCCAGCCGAGAGCCATGGGATTAAGAAGGCGGCGGTGCCCCCTCCCCACGGGGGGATGTAGAGAGGCATTTCTACCTGCAATTAGAGCCAGATGGTTTGGGGAAGGACTCCCCTTCCTTTCATCCAGACCACTGGAGCACTTCAAAGGCAGCTGGAGCCTGGCCAGGCTCTCATGAGCGCACACAGCTTGTCCCCAGCCCTATGTCCGCACATCAAAGCTTACAACCCCCCACCCCGTCCCCGGGGGAGGAAAAAGAGCAGCGGGGACACTGCTGGTCCCTTGGCTGCTGCCCAGAGCGGGCTGGATGTGGAGTAGGGCTTGTGACAGACTTCACCAGATGGGCCTGGAGGAGAGAGGGCTGTGGGGTGGAGGGAGCCTGTGCTGCCTGGCAAGAGCATTTGGGGCTTATCTCTCTCCCTGTCTGGGAGGGCTCCTGTAGCTGGTAGCAAACATGGGCATAGACAGACCCCTTTGCCTGCACTTCCCCAGCTTCCTCTGCCCCTCTACAAAACCACAATGGTTTTGGGAAGGACTCACAGGAAGGATGCCCAGCTCTGTCCCAGCCTGTCTCCCAGTGCCTCAGCCCCTCCCCACATCTCCTCTTGTGCCCCAGCAAGGGAGCAAGGAGAAGCCCAGACAGAGCAGGAACAGCAAGGGGCACTGAGCAGGCAAACGTGGCTGCGTCTTGGCGCTGGGCACAAGACACTGCCCACCGGTGCTGGGTCTGCTGCCAGCTGCACGTGCCCCACGCAGCCCCTGCAGCCGGCCTGCCAGCAGCCTCAAAAGGTGCCAGCCCCGCTAAGAGCCTGGGTAAGTTCATTTGACAACCATCCCGGATTTATTACACAGAGAAAGCAAGGCCTCCTCTAGCAACGAGATCCAAGCTCACCCAAGGAAATCAAGAGCAAGTGAGCCAGGAACAGACTCCAAGTCCCCAACCTCAGACTCAGTGCCTAATTCAGATTTTACGCCCAAACAAGCTCAAGAAATTCAAAGTACTGTTCCCACAGGGAAAATGTTAAAACTGCCCCTGGAGAGCTAGCTGCATGCGCGTTGCAGGGTGAAGAGAGCCCCTGGCTCCCAAATCTTTCAGAGGCACAAAGGCCCCAGGCTGTCCATCCTGCATGGCCCAGAATCCCTCAGCAATGTTCACTGCACCATACCATCCTTTTCCTCCTGCTAATGTCTGCATCACTCCAAGGCTTCACTGGGTTAAAATTCGTCCCTGCATCAGAAGATGTCCCTCCTGAGCAAGGTCCTGCTCAGTGCCCTGCCCCAGCTGATCAACCATGGATTTTACTGAGTACCTACAAAGTCCAGTGTTCCCTCTGGGTCAGTGCATCTATAGCACCATGATTCTTATGGGCAGAGGTATCTTCTTTGTGTCACCAAGGGGCTCCTGCCAGCCACACAGGCAGCTACCCTTGAGGGTCACACTCTGGCTGCATGCCACACACTCTCTCCACTGCCCTGCTTGAGGAAGAGCTGGATAAAGCTGTCAAGCCTGGAGCTAAGCCACTGCAGTGCATCAGCTAAGGAAGATGCTGGACTGTTTAGAGTGAAATCTCTACTATCCCACTCTCCAAGAAGTGCAGGACAAAGGCTGCAAACGGTTGCAGAGCTTCCTTTCTCCTTATGCCATTGGAGGAGACTTGCAATCACACCACAGAAGCAGGGCATCCTGGGTATCTCTCAGCAGAGCTTCAGCCTTCTCCTCTGACCAGCCAACACCAAGTGAATCAAAAAGCCAAAGGGGGAATTGTCACAGCTCCTCCATGCCCCTGGTATACCCTACCTGGCTGGGAATAAGTGTTTGCAGGGCAGGAACCCAAGAGAAACTTTGGGGCTGCACTCAGGAAAGAGAACGCAGTTTCCATTTATGAAGACCATGTTTAGACTGAAGGCTATAACAGAGATCACACCCACCTTCCTAGCAGCCTGGGAACCCTTCCCACATAGTCCAGGATCTCCTGCATGTAGGATTGAACACCTAAACACATTGGGCCACAAGCTCAGCAAAGATGTTAGGAAGGTGTAGAAACTCATCAGCAATTAATCACAGTCTTGTGCCTGTTTTGTACATAAGATGGGTGACAGTGTGTATGGAACAGGTGTGAGGAAAGGCCACTCATCATTTCCCTAGAGACTAAAGGATGATATTTTCTCATTTCTAATCCATACATCTCTATTAAAATTACTCAGAAATCTGAAGATGGCAAAGAGAGGAGCTGTGAGGAACATTTCAAGAGATGCAGACTCTTCCAGTGAAACTTGTACAATTCATTTTGTTTGTCATGATAAAAAGAGAAAGGAATGACTTGATTTTCCAGTTCTTTAAGGCAACAATCCATCAGGCACCAGAAACTTTCTAATCGAGAACAGAAACACATAATAGGAACCAATGTACCCCTGACAAATTCAATCAAGGAATAAGAATCATGCTTTTAACACCATAGGTGATTAACCACAAGAACAAGCTAACAAGAAGAGCAGCAGTATGTCTTGTGGAAACAGTCAAACCCACGTCACTGAGCTCAACACATATGTATGCACCTGTGCTAGGGAAAGAATTCAAGGATTTAATTGTTTCTATTGGTCTTAAAATCTGCAGTTTTACTTTAAACTTCTGACTAAATACTCTGATTTAAACCTGGGTTAAGAAAGCAAATGACCAACATTTCTGTGCTGCAGATCTTACATAGAAATGACTAGACGTGACCAGATCCTACAGCAGGCTAACACATTAAAACATCAGTGCTGTACTGTCCTTTGGCAACTAGGAACATCACTCTGCTGCCACCACAACCACAGCTTCTTGTCCCTCCATTGCATTCCTTGGTATCTCTGTAGGCACTTCAAGTTGACAGTGAACCCACTAGCAGTGCTCTTTCTAACTCTATACATTGCAAAGCGGAGTTGCTCTTCATCACAGGGTTAAACCCAAGCCAAGTACACTTGATCTAACTTCTGTTGGAGTTTGTGCAGAAGCATCACAGAGCAAGTCCCCTGCACAGGACAATCTCAGAGGATTCAGCTCCCACCCACACCTATCCTGAGACAATAAGCAAGTTCATAAACTCATTCAGCTTGAACCAAAGAAATCTGTGCAGAGGGGTCAGATCAGAGGAAAAAATCAGGCTGTGCTTTGTGCTTGTTAACACTCCAGTGAAGAAAATGGCATATTTGCTAAAGACAGGTATTACACTGGGCTTTAATGATAAGGAATGGGGTTTTTAGTTGCTAAATCATTACTGCTTATATTAGGTTTCCTTTGAACAGTTTTACCCTGCTGGACTGAAACAAGAACCTAATAGAAGAACTAATTGTGTTTTTCTGAGTAGAGCTGAGTTCACACAAGTCCTTTCCTCCTGGCTCATACCCATTCATTGACACAGTCTTTCAGCCAGATGGAAAATCCACTGGATGCACATCAGGCAAGTGACCTCTGCTACCCACCAACTTATCATCTGTTTAACAGATTTCCCACAACTGTGCCAAAGCACAGTGTGCTTCTAGAGTTGGGTGGGTACCTATGAGTAAATAAGGAAGGCAAAGATGCCACCCAGTGCCTGCTACTGTGTTTAAGACCTCTAGAGCCACAATCCCAACAATCAGACACAACATCTTCAGACCTATAGGCAGGTGGTTTAGCAGAAGCCATTACTCAGGGTTTTGACAGGTGAGCCCTGGAAGATCTGCCAGAGGTAATTTAAATAAAGCAGTAGACATCTCCAGCTGCCTCCCTCTTCTTCTGCCCTGGGATAGACTCCTGCCTGGAAAGGGGCTGTGGCACAAGCAAAGAGCAGGACTATGATCTCCCAACTGCTCTACTGACTGGTCCACCTCAGGATCAACTCACACTTGAGTACTGGTTTTGCTGTGGTTTGGGGTTTTTTTCTTTAAATAAAGACAGAAGCATCTCCCTTTAAGTTTTGAATGAACTCTCCAAATGCTCATGGACAAGGCATTCAGATATCATTCTTGCACGAGTTGATCCTGTTTATGACAGACCAGCAGGAGCTGGCAGCAAACTGTGGACTGTGCAGATAATTATTATGCACTCATGATTATAATTTCCATGCAGTTATCAAAATATTTCCAATCATATGGAATCTTTTCTAGCTAGCTTCATCCCAACTATCTTGAGTAGGGAGCTGCAGAAGGCAGCATCAAAGGCTTCCTCATTTCTCATTTATTTTCACGTCTCACAATTATTTTAATGTCTCACAATTGCAACAACTGGTATCTCAAAACTCTTTCCAAGGTCAGTGACTCAGTTGCTGCTGAAGCAGAGCCAGCCCTGGAGCAGTCACCACAGCATGGGGAAGCAGCAGCACAAGGAGCAAGTACATGGCATAGCTGTCACTGTGCAAGGCTGAGAACAGAGGGGTTGGCCAGGCTGCTGCCAGTGCTCCTCACCTCACACCCCCGCTGCACAGCCCAGCCCTCTCACAGCAGATGGCTCTCCTGTGGGCACACTGATGAGTCACTTGCCCATGGCATGCTCAGCCAACTCCCCTGGTCACTTGTGACATAAGGAAGATAAGCAGGAGCCTGGTGGCTTTTCACCTCTCAGTGTCACACAGGTGATTCTCTACAATAAATATCTGATTCAAGTGGTGCCTGCTGTGAGGAGCCCAGCCAGTGGTAAGACACCCTTACCTGAGGAGCAAGGCACCCAAGACCTCTGCTGCAGCCAGGTGAGCAGATAGAGCACAGCAGTGGGTACAGGATCAGTGCCCCTGCAGGGATTGCATGGAGAGGTCCTCCAGAGAGGTGAACAGACACATGTCCATACCCTCTGGGGTGCTCTGGCAAATACTCCTGCTAGTGCAGATGTTTTCTGTTAGCATAGTTTAGCTGTAATACACGTAGGCTCTTAATGCATTGGACTGAGTTGCTGTTAACTTGTTCCAGTTCTAAACCTCATGTGTTTCAGTAACCATTAACTTGTTCCAGCTAATGGTCCACATTTGTTATCCTGCACACTGTAGCCCTCCGACTGATCCAGCTGCTGCTTCCTTCCCAACCACAGCCCAGGCAAAACTGTAAAAGGCAAAAGAAAATCCCAAATAAAGCAAAGCAAATGCAAAAACTGGAGGGACCAGACCAACACCAGCCTGTCCCTGCTCCTTCAGCCTGCTAGAAGAAGGTGCAGTGGGGGGGACACAGGGCAGGCAGCAGCACAGGAAGACCTTGTCCCACACAAGGTGCACAGGCTGCACCCCCCCCCCCCCCCCCCCAGGCAGTGGGGCAGGGAAAGCAGCTGACCAAACATGTAAATTCAACTTTCATTTCAACAACAGAACAAAATGGGCAGCTGAGCTGGACTCAAAGTATGTCTGTGACCTGCACAGAAACGGATCCAGGCAGGGATGCTGCATCACGACTTCCCAAAGGGGCCAATTTGGGCTGATGCACAGCCAGCAATGCCTGCCCAGGTGCTTGGCTGCAGCTCCCCAGCCCAGGGGTGACCTCAGCTCCCTGCATGTCAGCACAGGAATGAGAAAAGATCTTGGGGTAGGGAAATCTTCCTTTCCAGCTCCAGTCTCTGTAATTCAAACCTCCCTTGTTCATAAGATTTTACAGGACAGTCTCTGCTACTTTTAAGTGCCTCACCAGAAAATAATTACTTTTTTTTTTCCTTTTTCCCCCACCAGATAGAAGTTTGAGGCTTGTAGATTTGCAGAGGCAAGTCCATAGTCAGAGGAAAGTAAGGGCACATCCAAACAGGGAGCCCCACTTCTCCAGCATCTTAGTCTCCAGCTGACACCTTCTCTTCCCTCTGGATGGTCACTTCCCAGCAGAACCCCAGATGCAACCTCAGGACCAGTCTTCAGGGTGGGTGTAGATGTGCAATAGCAGAGCTCTAATCCCAGCTATGAGGGAATCCAAGCTCACCCTGAAACACCCACAGCACCTCAGAGCAGCCCTGCATCTCCTCTACCGGAGGCATGAGGGCAGCCAACTGGTGGATGCTCCCCAGGAGAGACGAACTCTATGCTCCCCTCTAAGGGGGATCTTTGATTTTTAAGGGTGAGCCAACTTAACCAGGTAATACAACACCTGTGTACCTAGAGGAGAAGGGGTGGGGGCAATAGTGGATGACCAGACATCTGTACAACACTGTCTGGCATGGTATGGCATGGTAAAGCTAGCCTCCTGTGGGATTGTGGCTGCTGCAGAAGCAGCTGCAGTTGAAGGGGAGGACAATAGGATGGATTGCTGAAGTGGTGGGGATGAGAAAAAATTCCAGAGAGGCAAAGAGGTGCTGACCCACCCACTGGCGGGGGCCTCCAGCAGCATTTCCCAACCATCCTACAAATACTGTCCCCTAGCCAGGTGATTGCCTCTGGGCTCAGCTGCCAGGAAAGAGCCAGGGCTAGGATGGAGGATGGCTCACCTGAAGGGCACCATACTCATGCCATGTGCCAGCCTCCTGCTGTACCCCATGTGATGGAGGCTCCCTTGGCTGGGGACATGTTCTGCCTCTCCCTGCATCACAACCCAAATCTTGCGTGCTAGATAAGACCCTGTCAGACTGGGCTAACCATCTCCTAATCCAAGATAAACTCATGCCCCACCACCTCTCTCCTCCTCTGTCCTCTCCTCTCCCCTCCCCTCCTCTCCTTTCCTCTCTCATCTCTTCTCTTCTTCTCTCTGGCTGTCTGAAACTGGGTTCCCATGTGCCTCTCCAGTAGCTCTAAGGACAAGCAAAAGGCAATACTTTACTGCATTTTATTCCCTTTGAAGCTGTGTCCTTCCTCTGGAGACTAATCCAACCTGTAGCCCAGAGTCAGTGCCCTTCATGGCAAGAGCCACCTGGGATTCAGAAGGAAGTAAGTCACTATCTTTTGGGTGTCTTCATCTCATAAGTACTGAGATAAAGTATATTTTATCACAGCTTCTCAGACAAGCCCCAGGAGTCCCCCCACACAGGGAATGTGCAGAAACTGAAATGCCTGGAGGCAATACCATGTGGGCTGACTATTACAGCTGGCCACATAAAAGCATCTGATAGCCCAATGAAAGTTCCTTGCAAAAATGGTCTGCCAAAAAAAACAAAAACAAAAAAACAAACCAAACCAACCAAACAAACAAAAGCAACAAAAAACAACAAACACAAAAAAGGGGAAAAAAAAAAAAAAGTCATACTTGCACTTTTGCAAGCTTCTTTCTGAAACAGAAATGTTTTCAAATGTTTTCAAACCAAAACATGGATGCAATCTCTTCTCTGCTTCTTGGCTACAAGCTCTGGTATACAAGCTTTTTACAAAAACTGAGCCCGACAACATTTACTTTGGAGGAGCTAGACAGCACCGGCCACCTTGCTGTTGCAAATCTATCTTGGACTGTCTTCAGAAGCATCTTGTTTTGAGGATTATTCTCAGCGGAAGAATATTTACTGGTACTATGGAAAACAGAAGATCCCTGGTTTGAACTCCCTATCCCTAAGACACCAAGAAGAGGAAAGCAGGAATTAATCCCCAGCACACTCCCTCCATCATCTTGCTGGGTTTGGGGGACCACAGTTGAGTGTAGGATGAGTCCTCCAGCTTGTCTCTCTTGAAGGACAAGGTCTGCAGAAGGTCTCTCTTTAAGGAGCTGGACACTTTGGGAAACCTAGGGAGAGGGCCAGGCAATGCCCTGTGGAGCGATTAATGCCTAATCTCTTCCTCTTACATGTGCCTTTTACAGGAACCCCTTTGATTGTGACAATGGGAAGGCAGCAGACCTATTTGTGCAGTGAAAAGGGAAGAAGCTCCCTTGTTGGGCTGCTTCCCTACACTCGGCTCCCCTTTGTTTCTGCTCCTGCCTGAGCCCCAGGGTGGGAGGGTTTTCGACTCTGTTGACTAAGATAATTTGGCACTTCTCAAAAGGAAATTTGCTACAAAGGGCGAAGTACCTCCCTGCACACAAAGAGCCCCTTTCAGAGCGGAAGGATGCTTCAGTGCACGTTTTGTACCCGCAAATCCGACCTCCGCCAAGGACAAAGCCAGGGATAAGAACGCTTAATTGCTGAAGAAATGAAAAGGTAAAAAGCACATCCACAGGCAAAATGACTCTGCTACTGACACAGCCTGCAGTGGCCGCAGGGATCTGGCTGTGCAGGCAGCCAGTACCTACCTGGCCACCTCCTTGTGCCCCAGCTGAGCCTTTTGCCCCTGGCGCAGGGCAGACATGGGTGACAACACCCATGCACAGCAGGGCGAGATGGCTCTGAGGAAAGCGAAATCCTCTTCTTGGCCAGACAGCCGAGGGAGGGTATCGAGAGGGACCCAGAGCTGGGGAGAGGCCCACAGGAGGCTCCTGCAGGCCTCCATGACACTCCCAGCCTCTGGCTAGCCCCATCACACCAGTAGTCTCCCCAGGCCATGTGTCTAGGCTATGGTAGGACTCCCAGAGGACAGGATTACCTTAAGTCTCATGACCAACTCCACTCAAGCCAAGCTAACATTGCCCTTCAGTGTTTTTTATCTAGTACAGCCATGCCATGTCACCTCAGAGCTCCTTTACTCTCTGCCTGCTTTTTACCTCCATCCAGGCATCATGTCACTGCCATGCACTTCATTCTTAAGCGCCCCTCTGCACTCAGACTCCCTGTGCAAACAGAGCAGGTCGATTTAAACCAAGTCTGCTACCGATGACTTTTAATCAGCAAGCAAAACATCTCGGTGTAGTTTCCCATCACCACTCTCACTGCCAGATGTAACCAGTAAATAACACGTTTGGTTATTTGTTTCTGTATTTCCCAGGGGCCAGAAGCCAGTCACACCAGGTGCTCTACAAATTCACTGATTTGCAGCCAACTACAGCCTTTATGCTACACTTGGTATTTCTTTTGTTGCCCTCTGTTCTCTCTTATCGCAGATGCCAAATTTGCTTTGCTCAAAGCCTGAGACCAGGGGAACACCCACCAGCAAGCTCCAGCCTGGATTCTGACCCAGTCCCAGCCCTGCAGTAGCACCTCTGGCCTGCAGGAACACCACACTCACTGCTGTTGCTCTTGATCCCCTGTCTCAGAGCAGTTCCCTCCCACCAAGCCCACCTGAGCTGGGCTGGGAGGCTTGGACCCTTCCTAAAACACTGCTGGCTTGCTGCCCCCTCACTGCACCCCCTCACTGCCAGGATGCTCACTACCACTCTCACCATTACCACTGGTACTACTATTTAAAAGCACAGCTATTGAACGGTTCGGTTGGTTCACACAGATATAATCACTTCTAACGTTTCTAGCATGCTAGAACATAGCTATTTTCTGCTTACTAGACGAGCACTGGAACTGACTGGCATCAATCAGAAAGAATCCAAACATCTATTAACAAAGCTGAAGGCCAATATTTTGAAATCCAGTGAGTTTATCAAAACATATTTTGTATTTAAACCCTCTGCCTTAATAAATAAACAGCATTAAACAATGTGATGAGCTGTCCCTTGTCTTCACAAGGTACACAAGCTTTTCTAAGAATTCAGTTACCCAAATCTGAAGAGCCACTGATGTAGGTCAGTGCTTGGACCTGCCACAGTTCTGCCCACATCAGTGTAATGCATTTAGCCTGCAAAAGTGCTTCTCAAAATCCTGCTGCACACCTGCCTACAGCTTCAGAGCCCACCTGTCCTCCCAAACATGGCCAGAAAGCCTCCAACTGAGCAGGCACCTTCTTGTTAGATTTCAGTCTGAATAGAAAGCATTTTGCCTTTTCAACTTCTGGTCAAATAGACTTAGAGAAAGAGAAAATATTCACGACACATGTTGCTTATGCTGGACTCTGTAACTCAGGCAAAGCTCTTCTGCACGACAGCTGAGACAATGTAAATGCACGTGCTTGCTCTTTAGGTTATGGCTGGAAGTAATGGATCCTGACTGAGGTACAGGACTTTGGGACATACTGATAAGGCTATAACCCAAAGATAAAGCATGTGTTCTCCCTTTCTGCAATTAGGTTTTCTAACTCAAAAATTTACTAAAAATTAAAACTTAATGGGTTTAATTTTTCTGAATTATTTTAGTATCGAACTGCAACTCTGAGGCACAGCACAGTTGATAAAAATTCCCATTCAATTCTAAACCAAGGAAAAATGTTTGCTTTAAATAAAGATGTTAAATGAAAATAAGTCGAAATTATGTAATTGTTTAATGGTTTTGATTGTCTATCTGCTCTGCTTGGTCATTTCTATTTTTCTCCTCCTGGCCCCCTTCATTCTACCCACATCTGTAGGGCATTACCCATAGTGTAACCAATACTCCAGCTGTGGCTGCCCTGCTGCCATAGAGACAGGACCTATCGGCGCTGCAACAAGAACCATCTGTGCATATGACCCAAAATCACTATGGATTTTTTTTTTTTAACCACCATACTGCTGTGCTTATGCTCTCCACTTTAGCTCAAACAGCCAGGCATGACTACTCCAAATTCTCCCCCACATGCATCAGAAACAGAGGATTTCTTCCAAAAAAACACAGCTAGAAGACACATGCCAATACCTACCCTGCCATGCAGACTGTGCTGCCAGTACCCTGAGGGATGCAGGGTGTGCATGGGAGCACCAACAAAACCCCAGAGGAATCCATTCTTCATCTTCCTTCTTGAATCCTAACCTCCACCCTCAAACCTTCGCCTACAGACTTCTTGTATGCTTGTACTGCTGTGAGAAGCAAAGGTCCCAGAGACAGAGGCTGTGCTGTGTGAGTGCTGTATGTGATCTTTGGCTGGCTGCACAACGCTTCCCATTCACAGCCATTCACAAACTGGGACCAACTGCAGCTCGTCCAGCTTCCCCATGTATTTTAGATATCAGATAAAAAGGAGCCTAAGACTGCGCTGCAGAGTCCTGTGGTGAGGACCTGAGGAGCTTCCTAATGTGCAGTTTGTCCCTGCCCTCTGCCCCCTGTTATGGGGCTAAAAAAACCATCCTGGATTCACTATAAACCCCTACTCCCTCTGCAGCCAGAGCCCAGTGCACTCTGCCTGGCATTTGTCTGGTGAGTGAACCATCAACATTTCAACAAGGCCAAGTGCCGGGTCCTGCACTTTGGCCACAACAACCCCATGAAGCACTACAGGCTGGGGACAGAGTGGTTGGAGAGCAGACAGACAGAGAGGGACTTTGGAGTTTGGATTGACAGGAAGCTTAACATGAGCCAGCAGTGTGCCCAGGTGGCCAAGAAGGCCAATGGCATCCTGGCCTGTATCAGGAACAGCGTGGCCAGCAGGTCCAAGGAAGTGATTCTGACCCTGTACTCAGCGCTGGTGAGGCCACACCTCAAGTACTGTGTCCAGTTCTGGGCCCCTCAGTTTAGGAAGAATATCGAGGTCCTGGATCAGGTCCAAAGGAAGGCAACTAGGCTGTGAAGGGACTCCAGCACAAGTCCTATGAGGTGAGGCTGAGGGAGCTGTTCAGCCTGGAGAAGAGAAGGCTCAGGGGAGACCTCATCACTCTCTACAATTCCCTGAAAGGAGGTTGTAGCCAGGTGGGGGTTGGTCTCTTTTCCCAGGCAACTCTCAGCAAGACAAGAGGGCACGGTCTTAAGTTGTGCCAGGGGAGGTTTAGGTTGGACATTAGAAAGAATTTCTTTATGGAGAGGGTGATCAAGCATTGGAATGGGCTGCCCCGGGAAGTAGTGGATTCTCCATCCCTGGAGATATTTAAAAAGAGACTGGACTCAGTGCCATGGTCTAGTAACTGCAGCAGTAGTGGATCAAGGGTTGGATTTGACGATCTCTGAGGTCCCTTCCAATCCAGTCAATTCTATGATTCTATGATCATCTGTGTCTAAGCCTGAAGCACAGCAGCAGCATGGTGTTAACAGTGCTTATTGCACATCACGTCCCCTGTTTGCATCTGCTTGGTTCATGCTCCAGTCAAAACCATTACCAGGCTTGGCTGGATGCATCCTGTGCCCTCTCTCGCCCATTGATGAAGCTTTACATGCAGAAGATTCCTTCTTCACATTTGCGCCCTGGGTTTCATGCTGGAATGGAGTTCAGTGAATTTGTCATGAGCTGTGGGTATGATTGCTCCAAAGATCAGCACCATGTTTTGGCAGTAACTAGCACTAAGGTATATTCCCATCCCTCAGCACTTCCTATACCAGTCTGACACTGCAGATCAAACCTGCTGCTTCCCACACTGCTGTGTATCACCAGCAAGGGCTGAGCTGCTCTTAGCCTGTTCTGCTCAAATCCCGCTATTGATACTTCTCTCACTTATTCCTTACACTCACCTTTAGCTGTAGCATTCTTCAAAAGGGTATTTTTAAAACACAGGTATCTCTCTGAACCATTTTCTGTCCAGAGAACAGTTTCAAGGTGGAAACAGCTTGCTTTAACCATTCAGTTGCCTTACTTTGCTATTCAAATCCTTCTCCCTGCCCTCCTGTCATCCTCATCAGATCCCATCAGTTGGTTCCCTTATGACCAGTCCTTCACTGCCTGCTGAAGTTATCCCCTTCCACGATCCATGCTCCGAAGTCAACGCTGGCCAGAATCCGGCTCCCAGAGGAGCGAGAGGTGCAGCCTCGGGACCTCACGCCACAGCCTGTGGGAGAACCTGAGGCCACTTGCCCGGGGAAAAGGACGGGGAGCAGGCCCGCCTGTCCGGGAGATGCTGGACTGGGTGCAGGCTGCCAGGATAAGCAGGGAGCATGACCACTCCGGAATCTGCCCCAGGGTCGTCCCAGCGGGAAGAAGAGATGGTGGCTGAAATCCGTCACGTCTTATTTTTATAGTAGCGGAGTTTTTGAGTTCCTGGCAAGCCACCAACCTTGCTAATTTTACCGCAGGTCGGGTTGTGGCCGGACTCCTCACTTCGACGAGGGATGTTGCCCCCTGGAGGCAACGGATCTCCCCGGGCACTGGTCACGGCTTTCGGCCCCGATCTCAAAGCACCTAAACCAGCCCTTCCCTGCAGTGCGAAAGCCTCAGCCTACCCGAATATCCCGGAGGCCCGAAAAAGCCCTTCTTCTTAGAGAAAGAAACAGGCCAGAAGTGGGGTGGCACCAAAACCCTGCTTCTCCCCTCTGCTGCTTTTCCCCCCGGGGCTCCGGGCGGCCTGGCGCGGAGACACGTGTTGGATGCTTCGGAGATGCACAACAGCCTCCGAAGGAACCTCGACAACCGCCCAGGTGGCCGGGTGCCCTCCTCAGACTTCCCGAGCACGGGAGAGGGTGCGGAGGCTGAGGAAGGCTTGCCCCAGCACCCTCCCGGCTCTCCATCCCTTCCCCAAAAGGCTGCCTTACCTCCGCCAGCTTGGAGCTCCTCTCCTTCGGGCTGTTACTGCGCTGTTTCCTCACGGGCAGCCCTCTCAGAGCAGCCAGGAAAGTTGTCAGAAAGACGAAGCCGAGGATGAGTACGAATTTCCCTCTAATCAGAGGCATCTCTACCTCCCTCTCGCCTCACCTCGCACGCCTAGGGCAGGCGACCCGGCAGCTCGCCCGCCCGCAATGCTACAAACCCCGCCGTCCTTCCTCGAGAAAGCGAGAGGAGCAGCGAAAAAAAAAAAAAAAAAAAAAAAAAAAAAAGAAAAAGGAAAAAAAAATATATGCAATATCGCAGACGGGAAGTGCAGCCCCCAGCGGGTACGGGCAGGGGCCGCCGGCCCGGGCCGCTCCCGGCCGCTCCTCTCCCTCTGATCTCTCTTGCAGTTTGCCGAGCACGTTTCGGTGTCGCAGCTCCCCCGGGCTTGCCTGCCGGTGCCACTGATGCTGAAGGATAACTCTGAAAAGCTTCACAAGTGTGTGCGGCGAACGGGGGGGGAAGTCGGGAGGGGGAGGCGGGAGAGGGCTTCGCCTCCCCTCCCCACCCCCCTTCCTAATCCCTTCGGCAATCTGATTTCTTTTCCTCCTCTTCTCCTCCCCCCGCCGACTCACACCCCGGTGCTGCCGCGGCTCTTCAGGCAACGCTGGGCACGGGAGGGCGGGCGGCCGATCCCCGCCGCTCTCCGGGGAGAGGCTCCTTCTCGTATGCTGCGCGGTCAAGCCTCTCCTGGCCGAACGGTGCGGCAGCCGGACCCGGGCACGGCCCCGCCGCGCCCCTGCCCCGCTCGGGGGCTGCCGGCACTGCCAGACCTCCCAGCTCCCTCCGACCGCTGCCTCCTTCGGGGCGCCGCTGGCAGCCCCTCCCCTCCCGGCAGCTGCATGGCCCGGGCGGCCGCGACCCCCCCTACCCGTCGGTACCCCGCGGGGTTCTGCTCCTCCGGCGGGGCCGGCCCGGGGCTCTTTGTTCCGCTCCCGAACGGCGGCTCGCCTCGGCGACGCCGGCCTTGCACAAGCCCCGCGGCACCGGGCTCTGCCCTCCGGGGAAGCCCCGCCGGAGCGCCGGGCAAGGTCCTCGCGGCGAGGCGGAGCGGCCGCGGGCTCCGGCGGCTGCGGCCCGGCCGCATGAGGCGGGGAGGACGGAGGCGCCCGGGATCTAGGGGCGGGAGCCGGGCCGCCGCCGTGGGGGGGCTAGGGGCTCCGCGGCGCCGGCGGTTCAAAGCCTCCCACATCCCCCGGGGAGAAAAGCTTTGGTTCGCGGAACCGGATTGCGCCTGCAAAGGCCGCCACCCTTCCCCTTCCCGAGCAGGGGCCGCGGGCTGCAGCGCCGGGGCCGGGGCCGCTGGTCTAGGGAGTGGGGATGGGGCTACCCCCGCCTGGGCCAGCAGAAACAGGGCTCTGTGCTCACGGAGAAAGCTCCGGCTGTTGCCGAGCTGCGAGAGGAAGTTGCCATGGTTCAAAATTAGTCTTTCATCTGCTCTCTCCCGCGGCGGCAGTATCTTTTGTAGCCCCCAAAACCTCTTGGAAAGACGGTGTGGCTGTTTACTTGGGATCTACAAAACCTCTTTTCCAGGATCTCCACAGGCATTCCTTAGCCTGTGAAGGAAAGTATTAGGGAAACGATTATGAAAGAATTCCTAAGGAAAAACATTGAAAGGAGGTTTTGCAGCCCACTGAGGTAAAGTGCCAGTGCTGGCACAGACCCCAGAAAAGGCTGCTTAGCAGGGAAAAACATAGTTCAGTGTTTCATACAGCAGCCTTAGCACAACCCTTCAAGTCACCTGGGTCCATTTGCACACCCACAGCTGAAAACAGGACCCGCACCTCTTTATCAAACACCGACATGGGGCTTATGTGAACTTAAGGGCGAGATGAATGGAAGGAAATGTTTAAAACATGCTACAGACTGCAAGACAGATGCAAGGTCAAGAATCCCACATGAGATGGATCGAGAAGCCTTCTCAGACATCTCATTAGCAGCATGACAGCTGATATCAGTCTGACACACTAACAGCACCCAAAGGTAGCACCTCTCCCCACCCCGCGCAGAGCCAAATTTACCTGGCTGCAGCAGGCAGGGACAGGACAGGAGCAGCAGTACCCTCCACAGATCCATCTCTCCAAAACCAGAAGCGTCTGCACTAGGCTGTGCAGGAGACTGGTAAGAAGCAGCTAAGCGTCCATCTCACGTGCAAGGTTTCCTGGCTCTGGAGTCAAAGGCCAGAGGTAAACACAGATCTGGCTATGGTTTTATCCAGCCATTCTAGTATGAAACTGGTGCTTCTGGACATTTTTGAAGGGTGGTAGAAGGAAGGGGAAGAGGGATTGGTTTCCCTAACAGAAGAAAAGCCTCACTAGCTTAAAAAAAAAATAAAATTACAATGTAGCATTTTTAAAAGTCTTTATTATGCACAACATAGAACATATTTGAATGGATTTTTTCCCAAGCAGATTTTTCTCAAATGTTTTGTTTTTTTTTTCCTTTTTTTAACATGCATTGTTACCTTTTTAAAGCTAATGTACCATCCACTTATCTTTTCCCTGCCCACAAAACATCCAGCTTCATGTTAATCCCAAGTGTAAAAAAAATTAGACATCTGGCATAAAATATTTTGGGGAGAGCCCATTTAAAAATTTTATCTAAAATGTCTTATCTACAAAAAATCCAATATATATGTACATTATAGCAACACAGAGGCATAAGAATACAGTGCAATTTAAGACAAAGTGCTGTGACTTGGTAATTCTGCCCAGGGCTTGTGGAAGTGTGGGCCACCATTGGCTTTGGGGTTGCTAGCCTAAAGCCTCAGGCTCCAATGTTCCTGTGATCTCTCTCAAACTGGTCTGAAGTTAATGATATTGGAAGGCTGGAGAGGTATTCAGCTCAATATACTATTAGGGGGTAGCAGAAATACTGTCTGAACAGCATGAGATTTGGTGAAAAGGAATGCTTCACAGCAGTCAGATGTTTGGTGCACTTTGCCATGGATATTTTTGGAACTGCACCAAACCTTGGCATATTCGAGTGAGACTTGTTCACCTACTATTGAGGAAGTAAATTTGCCAGCTACCACTGCTTCTGAAGTCCCCAATCCTCAATAATTTTCCCACTTTCAGCAGCCAAGGAACATCAGTGCAGAGAACTGCACTATTTTTTGGCCTTCACTTACAGACACCTTTTCTGCTCCTTAAATAGCTGCTAGCTAGGATCAAACACAAATTGAGCAGAACCTCTCCTTCCCAAGAAAACAACAGTATGTATTGCTTAATTAAGAGCACAGAGTATTCTTTCATGGGTTAAAATCCACTGCATTCTCCAAGGTCAGTTTTCATTTCAATTCTTCATACCAAGAATCACAGCTTAAGGCCTTCAACACACACCACAGTCATCTCCTTCACCCAGCCCCTTTTTGGGGATGTAAACACTCCAGTGTCTGCACCATACACTTCTCTTTCTAGTGAAAGCGCAAGAGTTCACCCAAACACTTTGTGTTTGTGTTCTAGCTTTATGTTCATATCCTTGAACAGGAAAACAACTGCAAGACTAGGAACACATCTAAGAATACAAGTCACCACAAGGGCATCCAAGTTTTTGTTTGTTTTTTTTTTCTTCTGTTTTTATCTCTTCTAAGACCAAATTCAAGTTACATAGGTTGAATGACTGGTGCGTTCCCAAACACTGGTCCGATGCCACTTGGCTGCCAGGTCCAGCACCAAAGCCAGTGATGCACCTGCTGCAGGGTCATTAATGGCCTTCCCAGACAGCTCAGTGCTTCACTACTGTTAGAACAGACAGCAAGTACCTCAGATCTCTGTGCAGAAGGTGCCACCCATGCAGATCCCTGCATGCTTGACACTTTCATGGGCTGAGCATTAAGTGTAAAAATAATATACATAAACTGTACATAAAAATTGTGTAAGTTTTGACTGAGCACTGTACATCAGGAGAAATCTCCACTGTTTTCCTTCGCTGTGATGCAGCAAGGGAGCTCATGCATAGCACTGCAGATCTAATGCTGAAAGGTGTTCTCTTAGATGAAATAGAGCTCATGCTCAGCTTTTCTCCAACCTTTCTTATGATCTGCCTGAATGGACACATGGCTTCTGGATGAGCAAACAGCTGTAAGCCAAATACTTTGCAGAAGTAAAGAAATGCAAATTTGCACAGGAGAGGAAGTATTTACTTGGTGTGAAAGAGTTTTAGAGGAGTGTCACTTTGGACATAGGAAGTTACATTCCTGTCTTAGGGATGCTTATTCAAGTACTCAGGAAAGATCCCCTGTACAGCTGAGAGAGAGTGATGATTGGCTGCCCCTTTCCTCATCTCTGCTGTATTGGTCCTTCAGCCACACAGCACATGGCTGGGTCACTGATTTCACCAGCACGCTTCCCTTTCCTGCTCTGTGTGAAGGTGCACCTCTGACAGTGGTACCTCTTCTGCACTCTTAGAGGAAGCACTGGGATGATGCAATTCCTTCACTGAACAACTTCATCACATTAAGCTGCTCAGTTAATTCACTCCTGAGTCTTTGCCTAAAGCAGAAGCGTGCCACACCAGGAACCTAAGAACCAGAACAGCTCTTTAAGGATGCTACTTAGGAGGAAAAAACAAACAAATAAGAAAAGCAACTAAGTGTTAAATGTACCAGAGACACTATAAAAAAGTTAGCCTCTTCAGTAAAAAAACACACACAAAAACCAAAAAAAACCCCACAAAACAAAAAAAAACCCCAACAACTGAGTATTGAGACAAAAAAATCTTGGTTTCTTCTCTGCCAAAGAACTAAAAAAATTATGAATCAGGCTCCTAAGACAAAGGTCTACTTGGGAAGGCCAAAGCTGCTAACAAGAAGCAGATTTCTCCCTCTTTGCTGATGATTGGTAATAGGAACTTTTCAGTTTTCTTAAAAGAACATGGCCATCAGCTTTGAAAATTGTAATGGTTCTAAACTCTTCATGCTGCTCAGCAGAGGCAAAATCTTGCTTGCTAAGTTCTTCAGAGAGATAATAGGAAGGTATCTATTGTATATTTATGACTAAGTATAGTCAATATACAGTATAGGACAAAATCCTTTGTTCAAAAGCAACCTTCATTTTCTTTTGATTTTTGCATCTCTTAAGAAATACCAGGAGTCATTTTCATTTAGAATGTCTCGGCAGAGTTGGCAGACACTGAAGTCTATTTCTTAAGCAGCTTTTCTTCCTTTGTGATCTCTCAAGATTGGTTCTTTCATTCACTTCTACTGCCAGGACAAAAAGGAGACAGCTTTCTGGTCAGTACATAAATATAAAAGCAGCAATCCATCCTACACATACTGACTGTACATATATGCTGTAGGTTTGCCCAGTACAAACCAATAGCATGCTGTTCCTTCAGTTGTGGGAACAGTTTTTTAGTAGATATGAAAAGATCTTGTTGGCTTTCAAGCTCAGTGGATTACTGACTTAAAAAGTGCAAAATCTTGGACTTGCAATTTCTTATATTTTCAGAAGCAGTTTCAAAAGGTACCAGACTTTGGCAAAATGGGTTCCCTTGAATAAAAGGTGTCCAGGAACTGCTGCTTCCAAAAAAAGGCAATGGCAGGGCTGAAATGTAACCTAGCAGTTTACAAATGCTACTAATTGCCTGAATGATTTCTAAAATGTCTTTGCAACCCAGAATTCAAAGTCATATGCAGACAGCATGACACAGCAGAAAGATACTAAATGGCACAAGTTTAGCATGAAAACCATTTCCTCAACTAGAACAACTGGGTCCCCAGTGTGGACCAGTAATTTTAAACCACTGACAATTTCAGAAGAGTTACACACAGGAGTTACCTGAATTGCTGAGATTTATCCAGATGTTTTGATCCCTTCTAAAAACAAGGTGCTCCAAAACCAAATCCCAGAGACAGGATTAAGGACTGAGACTCGAAGAATCTACTACAACCCACTTCCAACTTAAGACATCACAGTTTTCAAACTGACTTGACTACACAGCAGACACAAGCATGCTGTACATGTGTGAATGCTCAAACCAGCTCCCGGCTGACCCATGCCTATGCCTTTGAGTTGGTCGGTTTTGTCTGATCTTAAACCATTTCATGATCAAGTAAACAAGACCAGAGCTGGAGTCAGAGCTTCAGCTCTAAACCCCTCTTGTTCCCTACTACAATCCAGAATGAAGAGGAAAGCAGTAATTTTTTGAGGTAAAGCTTCCTGAAGTCAGAGCAGGTCATCTATTGGAATGTTAGAGCTAGTCCTGGGCAGAACACAGACAAGAAAGTAAACTCATGTAACTGCAGTTTTCTCACTCAGTGGCTGTGCAAATGAGATTACTCCATAGTATCAAAGTTGCACCACCAGGCTACAGACTTCTTGGACTGTACACACACTTTGCTCCAGAAGGAAAACAAATCAGTATCAGTGGACTAAGGAACAGTTATCTGGACCTATTTTGAAATACTAAATTTTAGTTCCTGTCATCTAATTACATTTCTGAAATGGATCAGTGTTTTGAAGTTTTGTTACGTTAAAAATGGAACAAGACCTATAAATGCATGAAGAGAGATATTCTATAAAATAGAAGCCAATTCTGTCTTAAATCACCATATATATATGTATTTGCAGAACTGCTTGGACCTAGTGACCAAAGTGCTCCTCCCCAGTTAGTTGAAGAGTGAATATAAAAAATTAAAAAAGGTTTATTTTTTCAGCACCAGACAAACAGCTTTAAGCTGCACTCTGCTTTAGCATTATGATGAAGAATCTATTTTAAAAACTCTAGTCCTCTGCAAAAAGCATCATGCTAACACAAACTGAAGAGTTGGCCCAACCCAATTGACATGGTGTTAAAGCTTTACTATCTTTGCAGAAACCAAACATATCCAAGGTATAAAATATAGAAATAATATATATAGAAATATACTGCAACTGACTCCTGTTATATAATTTTGATATCTCTTCAATGATCCATTCTGTCAACTGAAAGAATTCAATATGCAATGATTAAGTGGCAGATCACTTCTACAGTGTGCTGGAGCAACAGCGTCTATTTTAAACTTTGATCAGAGTAAGACAGTGTGGGACTTGCAAATAAAGATTCCAAACAGTAACTGGCTCAGTGCACATCAATTTGATCTCACAGTAACAGAAATGCATAAGAATAAAGATCTCAAATTAAATGCAATTGTGAGGACATTCTCTTTTCAGGGAAGGTCTACACAGACACATAGCTGCCATCTGACACTTTGCTGGCTAGCTGAAATGTAATGTATGATACAAGATTCAAGCTGTCTATACTCTGCATAAAAGCCTTGTGAAACAAGGCCAATGAAGGACACCTCATATATGACAAGAAACAGTAAATTTGTGAGGCAAGGGGTAGCAATCAGTCTTTCCCAAATCTGTGTGAAATAAGTGGTTTTCCTAATAGTCATCCATTGTATAGACATCCTTATTAAGGGGTTCTGGTCTTAACAAGAAGTGCAAGGCTTGCTGTGGTTTACTTAATCCCAAGAGTACCCTTCCAGAATTTAGAAGTGACTTGTTAATGGTTTTATGATAATTCTAAAGCAAGATAAATGAACCTGAAGATGAGAAAGCAACACACATTAAAACTTCCTTTTTCTCTTGGATTTCTTTTTAAACAGGATTATGTAAAAAGGAAGAAAAAACAGCCCATTAAAGAAAAAAATTAACACCCCTTTCTGTCACTTTCCCTGTATCAAAAGGACAATTAGTGTCAAAACCAGGAGACAATCTGGTATCCATACAAGGAAGGAAAAGCGGCCAGAATCCCAGAACTCTTTCTGCCTGTGGCTTACAAAACTAAATAATGTTTGGGAACAATGGTCCTGTCAGTGATGTGTCAACAACACATTTATTTAAAAAAGCTAAATTCAAGTTTTAAACACAAGTAACTGCAAAAGAAGAAAAATAAAAACAAACAACAAAAAAACCCCAAAACAAAAACCCCCAAACCTTTGGTTGATTTTTGATCTTGTTAAATATGTCAAAGTTATTGATCAACAATTTCTCTAGAAAGTCTTCAAGAATAGACAGGTCAGCTCACTCCTCACTGGGAAGATCAGAAACCTAGCAGTGACACTGGAAATGCTGCCATGCCAGCATCACACATGCTCACAACATCTCAGCCAGCATTTGGGAGGCTAATGGTGCATACAAAGTCTGAGCTGATCATCCACAGCCAGCTTGGGTTCCTGTGAACTTAGAGGCAAATAAATAAATAAAGCAACAAGAAAAAAATAAAGCCAAGCACCTCTAGGGCCAGACCCCAAAGATGCAGGGAATCAAAGCTTTTTTTCCTCCTCTCCCTATTTACAAAATGCCTTTTAGAGCTTGTGTGGCCACTTCAGTATTGTGAGGAAACGTCTTCTATGCTAAGCAGTCATAACTGTGTTGTTCATGGACACTGTGGTCCGTGTGCCACGCAGTGTTCCCACAGGGTGTGTCCCTCCCACCAAGGCACATGGAGGGAGTTCAGTCTTCTGTTTCTTCATATGTTGTCTCATCAAACGGCCGGTCCAAGAGAGGTACCAAGCGGTGACGGGAATATTTCAGTTGCAAAAGATCCCCAACTTCATTGATTTCTTTTAAAGCCTGAGAAAAAGAATACAGTAGATCAGCAGAGGAGACAGATGCAAGCAAGTTATCCGAACATCTTCCCTTCTGCATGAATGCAGACTACTCTAACAGACATTGTATTTCAGTGAGATTTTACTGTGCTAGAAGTCTGCAGCTTCAGAGGTGCATAGGATTTGGTTTTGATTTTAGTCTTCAGAAGTCTTAAGACCAAGTGAGCAGCACAATTACTCCACTTCCAAGGGAGGATCACAGTATCCAGCAATGCTAATTTAAATTTCACAGTCATCCTCAAAGAGCTCATGACTATTCATAGGCAGAACAGGCAAGAAGAATGTTCCTCCCTTCCTGGAGGTAATACAACTGAAGCAGGAAAAAAAATGTACATGGAGGTTTGACTCCTCTATGTACCATTTAGTATGAAAGCAACATGTATTAGTATAGCATCTCTGACCTACTATTTTTTAAATTGCAAGATGGCAAAAGGCAAACTGCAATATAGTGCTAACAAGTTCTATTGATGCATTTCTTGTAATCACATTTGATTAATTTGAATTGTCCATATATAACTAGAGATGCAAGCTCTATTCTAGACAACATTGCATGGGAGATTCTTGCAGGCAATCCAAAGACTAATGAAAAAAAGTTATACTGGGTAGGTTCCCCAAGCATTTTCTCCCTAGAAAGCAAGTCCCACTGACTGAGGTGGCCACAAAGGCAACACTTAAACAACTGATGGCCAAGAACGTTGCTACCGCAACGGTGGTTCAAGGGTTGGACTCGATGATCTCTGAGGTCCCTTCCAACCCAGCCAATTCTATGATTCTATGATTCTAATACACTAACAAAACCTTCCACCGTTTTAACCTGAATGCAAATGTTATGAAGTTTACCAGAGATCAAACATTTGCTAGCGTAAGAAATGAGGGAAGTCCTAGCTCAGATAATCATACTTTCTTTATGTTGTAATCTCTTTGATAAGATACTAGTTCACACTAGGGTTTGTTAAAAGCCAAAGCCTAGAGTTCATTTCTCTACAGAACACTCCTGGAGCAGGGTACTAAATCAGTCAGCTGCTGCAGACAAATCTGCACCAGAACATGATGCTAATTATCTTATATAGGCAAATAACAAAGAAATGAATTCCAAAAGATGACTCCAATGTGATTCTTGGACTCAAAAGTTGCACTTTCAAAAATTCAGCACTCCGAACTGTAAATTTAGTCAGATAGGTACATTCAGCATGCCTTCAGAATGCCACTAACTCAACAATAATGCTTTCGTTTTAACATGTTCTGAGTCAAATGCCTGTCTCATGAGAACAGTTGGCAGACGGGGGTTAATATCCCTACATGCTTTTCCTTCCTGGATGAAGGAAGGAAAGTTTTTTGTTTCTTTAAACAATGGCCCCTCATGCTTGTTATATCTGGCAGCCAGAACCTCTCCAGTCTAAAATATGGGGGGATGACAAACCCAAACGAGGTCCAGAAGTTGGACCTCGGTAAAAACAAAACAAACCAAAACAAAAGGGTGGGCACAGTTTGCCAGAGCTTTAAGTAAAGATCCATATGGAAACAATTTAAAGTTGAATTTCTGTTGAAAGAGTCTGTTAACTGTTATTCTTGAATGCAGATTTAGGATTTTATTAATTTAAAACAAAAAGGGCCATGTGACCAGCAAAGACTACAAAGGAAATGGCATTGGTGAACTCTGACTCCAGGAGAGTGTAATATATTTTTCATCACTGAAAGGAAAGCACCAGCCCACAGGGATGCAGGTTATAAGGAACTTCACTCTGATCCTGAGCCAAATATTTTCAGGCAAGGAAATTTTATTTACATAAAACCGTTAAAATTGTAACTGAGAACTGTTCCCCATCGTGTGGGCTTATTTAATAAGAACAAGGAAGCATTACAAATATGAGCATTTAAAAGACAAGCTTCTCTTCCCCATGCTCCAAACCTGGATAAATTTTGTTAGAAAAAATGCTGTAACAGATCCAGTTAGCATCCATGCACACATGGATAGGCTACCAAGTTCTCCTCTCTTGTCACTTACTTGAAGAAGCTCTATGCCAGCTCTCTCCAAGTCTATTAATTTCAGTTTTTTCCTCTTGGATACTGTTGCCACAGAGGGATCAGATCTAAAGGTTGCCTTAATGATTAGCTGCCTGAAAACCATCCCTTTTCACCACATCACAAAAAAAACAAACAAAAAACCCCCCAAAACAAAACAAAAAAAAAAAAAAAAAAAAAAAAAAAAAAGAAAAGAAAAAAAGGAAAAAAGGAAAAATCACTAACAAGGACTTACTCCCTTTTAAATCATCATGCCAATGTTCTGGGTTCAGAGCATGCAGCTATTTTGAAACTTAAAGTGGATTACACTAACTTGGAACAAAGCCTCAACATACTGAGCTAAATCAGGATTTCTTCATTCCCTTCAAAATTCACACTTCATTTTGTCCTGGATTAATTTGCTTAGGCAGAGAAACCCTAACATATTGAACAAGCATTTCCTCAATTTAGAGCATTTAGCACCTACAGAGGTACTCTAAAATTAGTCTTTACAGTTAAATGCACAGAACTTTTTTTTCCGGAAAGCAGAAAGACTTGTATGTGAAATGACATGAAAAGACTTTTTTTAAGCAGAGTAATAAAGGTTACCGATTAGTTTTGGAAGAGAGCAAGAATAGTATTTAAACAGACCTTGCAAAAGCATCTTATTATGGTAAAGACTCCAGCTAGTCACGGGACCAAGAACCTAACCAACAGCAAGACTGCAAAATTGCTCAGGTAGCGCCAGCACACCAAGTTTGCACAGCTTCAGTTGTAGCTCATTTTGCAGCAATATTATTTCAGAGACTTCAGTTTTCTTTCTTTTTCTTCTTCCCACCTCCTTTGCACTCATCCCCTCATGTCTACCTAGCCAGAAGTTACTGCTCCCTCACATTTGTTCTACTACCATGAGCCAAGCCTGTGATACTGTTCATTTTATATAGCAGAAAAGGAAGGGAAGGAGAAGGCCTTCTCCAGACAGACTTCTTTCATAAATTTTATTTGGAACAGAACAAATTGGGGTCAGTATAGGAAGATTAGCAGGACAAGTAACTAGGAAGGAACTCCTTAACCAGTCTGTTATTGGAGTGTCAGGGCAGAACCTCTCAGGTCTTACAAAGCAGAAAAAATTCAGAAGCAGCAAGTACAGCACCACAGATACATGGCAGGTTGTTTAACTGATAGGGAATGACACTAAATATATATTACCAAACTGCACACTCCACTGTCTTCCTATTTTTCCTAGCAAAGTTGAAATAAAAGAAGAGTCATTTTCAGCTGTTGTTTTAAAAGCTTTGTGACAACAAAGTATGCAAAGTTTGATTTTTTCTTTTTTTTGCAGGCTTCTCAACCTGAAATTCACACACTTCCTGTCCTTCTTGAAGTCGACAGTTGCCATATTGTAATCCTCAGGAACTTTCCCCAGACACCATGACCTTCCAAAGACAATAATCAAGTCTTGCAATGTCAGACAGCTGCCTCAACACTTCTGGGTGCATCCCATCAGGAATTTTTATGTTCAGTTTGTTTAAATGTTCCCTTATATAATGCTCTTTCACACTAAGGGTAAGTCTTCATTGCTTCATATTTTTTCACTGACTTCATGGGACCAGGATTCCCAAAGGTAAAGCTTTTCCATAAAGAAACAAAGACAATGAGTACCATGGTCTCTTGCATGTCATTTGTCACTTGAACCCCATGCCATTCAGCAGCAGCCCTTCATTTTTCTCTACTCTTGCTACTAACACTCCCATAAAAGCCCTGCCTACTGCATTTCATGTCCTTTGACATACTCAGCTCTGGATGGGTTTTGGCTTTCCTGACCCCACTTCCCTGCATACTCAAAACTGAGTCTCTATCCTCCTGTGTCACCTGTCCCTGCTGCACCTCTTACATGCTTTCATTTTATGTTTCTGGTGGTTTTGTTCTTCCATGCCTGCTTCCTGCTCCATTTGTTCCTCTATAAGTCAGGATGGACTATTCTTCAGGAGAGCAAGGCAAAAGAGCTGTCCTGCATACCTGCTCTCTTTGGGATTGCATCACATGAGATTCTTTCAAGCAGGTCTCTAAACAGGACAGAATCTACTCCCATGAAGTCCAAGGTAATGACTCAACCTAGCTTAGGTTCTGAGTCCCCAGAGAGCAAAATAAAATACAATGGTGAACTCTGACAGAGCCTTTAACAGCACATGTGCATGTCCAAAGAAGATTATTCAGAAGACTAAAAAATTAATGTAGTTAACACACCAAAATGTGATGATATTCAGGCTTACTAATATACCTTCTTTTCAACTATATTAATCAGAGAGTAACTTCCAACCTTAAGTTTTAAGGCAGCACCTCCTAACTGTGAAATAGGCTTCCTTAGAGGGAACCTCTGTTCCTGCAGGCAGAAGTCAAAGGCATAGGCTCATTTAGGACAGTATCATTTAAGATACAGTGCCCTGAAGCTGTAAACAACAACGGGAATAGTAATCTTCTGCATAAAAATTCTCATTGATAACCATGTGCTGAGGTTTGTAGTTGCTTTTGAAAATAATACAAGTATTTGTGAGGTTCTGACCCTTTTTTTTTCCTTCTTCTTTCTTACCTTCTGCATTTAGGGTTAGAAAAAAAAAACAGGATTTTTTCCTTTTAAAAGATTTAGTGGAAGGCAGAGACTCTTAAGAAGGGAAAAAAGCCTTGTCTTAAAGGGATGAGACCATCTCTCTCTCACATAATTTAAAACAGGAAAAGAAAGTCCCTGGGATTTACTGTAGTCAGCCATTCTGCATTGCTGGAGCAAGTAAAGAGAGATGGAGTCATTGCCAGTTCTACTACACAAAGCTTTGAACAATAGGTTCAACTAATTTGTGTACCAAACACTGAACCGGTCTACAAAAAATAGACAATTGTTGTATCTGCTTAGGATAGGAAGGCAAGATGAGACACTTACTGTATCAAGCATCTCTTTGGTATGAGCTGCAGACAAACAGAATCTGGCTCTGGACTCAATGATGGGGGTGGCAGGGAACCCCACAACCACAACACCGATGTTCCGCTTCAGCATTTCACGCCCAAATGCACTGTCAGAGAGAACAAGAAAGATCAGAATGGTACTAGTGGAGGCAAAACCCAGCATCACTATGAAGATCTCAGCATGTTAACCCAATCAGGACTTTGTTGAAGCAAGCCTGCAAGACCGCAATTTGAAGCTTCCAGTGCTTTCTTTTAGAGGCAGAACATCTGTTCACAAAAGCCTTTTTAAAATTCAGTCCCAAGGTGGTCCTCTTCAAAAGGTTTCACTGTATTAAGTTCTAAAGAAGCTGAAATATTATATGTGGAGGAGGCTGGTCTTTTAGTAAGCTGTTTCTAAATGGATTTGTGATCTAACCTTGAAAAATCTTTCCGATTGGAATCAGGGATTTTCACTCAGAAGTTTGACTACTTAAGGAATCTCCCATACTGCAATCCCCCAAAGAAGATGCTTCTCTGGTTTCCAGATTGTTTTTTCACCAATTTTATTCAATTACAATGCATCATGGTGTCACAGAATATACCACTTTAAGTAGAACTGAATTGCCACAGTAAATTGAGATAATCTAATTTGATACTAAATATTTTTGAGGAAGATGCAAAAACCTCATACAACTATCACACAGTATCTTCAACAGAACAAATTCTTATGAGGATTAAAGAAATTAGCAGCTGTGACTCATGTAATGAGAGGCACAATCTAGATCGCGATGTTTTCCATAATGGCATTGCAATTGTGAGTGTTTCTACAGGCCACAGGAAATGCTTAATCCTTTTTGAACTTCGTCTTGAGAATTAGCAATTAACTTAAGCTTATAGGGATGCATAAAAATAACATCCCTTTACTAGGTTTTTGAATTTTCTCTCACAAGTCCTTTCTTTATAAATAGCTGCATTCCAATACACTTTGTTTTGTATTCATCCAGAACTCACAAACTATTTTAAAAACAGATTACAGGAGAGAAAGAAATGACAGAGTAGTCCTGATGTAGATCCTACGGGCCAGCTCTCAAAGCTCTGTGTTCTTGACTTTTTTTAAGTTACTGGCCCAAGTGCTCACCTAATGAACTTTTTAAAAATTGAATGCTCATTGAAATACATACATTACATCCTGCTTGTAGAATTTTAGCCTCAATTATCCTCACAGCCACCCACAAATCTGTATTTATTAAGCTATGCATTACAGTTCTGTTAGTATTTACAACAGCAACACCTGAGCTATGACATACAGAACTCAAACTTGGCATTCAAATACAGGTTATGTCCCATCCTGTCCCACCTCTCTGCTTTTTCTTTTTTTCATTTTCAGAATTCATCTCTGTAAGTGTTGGCTGCTTCTGACCCAGAAGCTGGTAGAAGAAGATCCCTCCAGTTACAAGTAATGTTACTTTCCATTCAATTTCAGCTTCTCTTTAGCACATATATACAATCCGTATAGATGTACATATAAATAAAATGAAAGAACCCCAACTTTTAAAATGTGGCACATAGTGGTAAAATAGCTTCCCTGAAGTGCTTTCTTGCTGCCCCAGGCTACAAGCCTCAATTATCTCAAGACCGCTTATGGGAAGTTCCCATGTTTTATGAGACTCAATAATGATCATGAAAGCAAAAATCAAAGCAGTACTTTCCTCTATTCAGAAAAGTACTAATAATCTTGTACCATCCTAGGTTTAATGAAGATGGATAAGAAGTTACCCTGTTAAACCTACCCAATTTTTGCTGGCATGTACAGCATAAGAGGCACAACAGGAGAATCTTCATTTCCATAGATGATAAAGCCCATCTCTTTCAGTCGCCTCCTGAAATACCTGGTGTTCTCTGCTAGCTGCTGCACACGTGCTTTCCCTAAAAAAGAAATTAAGACTGTGAACAATAATAATCCTAAATTATACATGTAACTGCAACACAAGACTTATAGCTAAGGCACAAACTATCCATGTACTGCTTATGGAATCACTAAAATTAAATATAAACTAGAATTTGCAGCTTCTTCTTTTTCACGTAATCAAGATTAATCATTCATTACCTGTCAAAGCTGTAGCTGAATAGACTAAGACAGGCACAACTATCAAGTCCAAGCACTCCCTCCCTTATTTTTCCATCTCAGGTTTTTAAACAAGAGCTATCTGGCAAAATAAGAGGTACTCATTTTAAAAACAACTCAAAATTTGCTTAAAATTCACTGGTAACTGCATCTTGAAGAAGAGTTTCCTTACACTTTGAATAATTAATGGACACCTATTGAATCAACTGAGGCTGTTCACAGTATTTTATCCTGCTTGTCTGTATTAATAGAAATTACTACTTTCTTCTTTTGATCTGCTTGCTGAACAGATCATGTGTCTCCTCCCTAATTTTTTCAGTTAAAATTATCTGGGTTTAAATTAAACTGATTACTTCTGATAATCCAGCTCACTTCGCATAAGCAGCAACAGTCAATTTATCAAGTTTTCAGCCAATTCTTTATGGATTTTTTCTGACATTTGTCAAAATTAGTGGGCAGAAAATTAGACAGCTACTATAATTTAAATATTTCAGTTATTCACATATGCATAGGACAACCTATTTATCAGGCAATTAAATTCTAGCCTATCGTGTTTCAGTATTGACCAGAAAAAGCTTTCACCTAAATATGCATATAATGCATTTCTCATCAACATGCTAAAGAGATTAAGCACTATGCCATTGATGAGACTATAATATGTAACATTTATATTTACTTGTCACTGGTCCACAGAGTATTTTTCTGGATAATTGATTATCCAAACACTTGCCTTCACCAGTTGGGTGACTCATATACTGAAGTAATGAATCTACAGCAGTACAGGCCTATGCCACACTGTGAAGTCATCTGCTAGATATTAATCATCTTCCTTTAAAGTTGTAGATAACATAGGTTGATTAACCTAAAAGAACACCAGGTCTCAAAGAAACATCCAACACCCACATAATTCTGCTCCAGGCCAGAACAAATGTAATTTTAAGAACCTATATAGTTTTTGTAGCCAAGAATATCAGACATTCCACCCACGACCATGCAATCAAAGGCAAAATCCCATCAAAGGAAAGCATAGGAAAAAACGATGAAACCTGTTAAGTTTGGAAAACTTGGCCTATTATTACTGGGTAGCAGCTGGTATTTTTAACATTTAAGACATCTGTTCTCCTCCATTAACAGCATTATTTCTTAATCCTTCTCCCCCAGATTTTATGCAGAAACTCAATTTCTTTACCCCAAACCACAAGGTTTCAGTAAAACACAAAAGCATCTTCTATGAAACTTATTTTGTAATTGGCTCACAGAAGATTAGGTCCTCTGGTGGAAACCCAGCTTTCTCTTTGGTCTTAAGACCAACTATTTTGTTATTTTAAATACATCAGACTGAACATTGAAGCTGAAAATACCCACAAAAAGCAGCAAAATAGGAAGCAGGTCTTCTGCAAATGAGCCAAAAGCCACTAATTTTAACATTGAGACAATCAATAAAAGGACAAGTGCACAGAGCAATCTACACACAGAAAAAAGCTACTATGGTACCTTCTGAAAGCTGCATTCACAAGTCTCCTATGCAGAAACACACAACTTCTGATAACATTATAAGCCAGTGTTGTACAATCCCACCAAAATATACATGAGGTTTCACCACTATCAGAGTAGTAAGGTAATATCCAGCTGGATACAAATGCTGTGATCAGCCCCTTTCCCACGACCAGGAATGCAGTTTTTCCCATACATACATTCTCTCCATGCTCCCACAAAGCATGGAATTTGAAGTGCTTCAAGCAAAAGGAACTTCAACACCTTTATAGTTTTCCCCTCAACATATTTACACTCTCTTCCAAGTTGATGGAACCTTCCAGGCTAAAGATTAAAGAGCAACCTTAATTTGTATTTGGCAACTGCTTCACAGTCTTTCTTACACTCTTTCCCAAAGGAAGAGTTTATGATTCTAGATTTGTCCTTACAGACTAAAGAGTCCTTTGAGAGTAAACAGGATCCATGCACAAATCTTTCAGTTCTGTACAGAGATGTAATCACCTACTTCATCAGCTGACAGATGATGGGTTTGGGGGTCTCAAAGCCTGTCAGCTCTTAGTTCATTTCAGAATCATCAGTCAATTCAATTAAATTATTACCTCTCTGAGAACTTGTCACATGGCTAGAACAATATTACTAAGAACCTGAAAGCATATTCAGTGATGTCTTCTCACTACCTACCACGTTATTACCATCATTTCAAGAGAACTGTGGTTGTGGTGAAGCAAAACACCAAGAATTCAACAATAACTGGGCATGTGTTTCTTTTCCTGCTTTCCTTTATCCCTGCATCCTATGCTGCTAGTCACCTCTGCAGTTCAGCATACTTGGTCTCCTACTACACTATAAAATCCTGCATTTGAAGAGTGATGCCACATGCTAATTGAACAGGGTTTGCAATATTATGCAACAAGCACACACTCAGTGTTCAGATCTGTAACATTTGCTGGTGCAGCCTCACTGGTACACACTGCACAGATGGCAGCTGGCTGCTACTACAGCATTACCATGTTTTCTGGGACCAAAAAGACAAATCAAGCAGCGCCTACAGACAACAGTGACTGGGTACCAGTGCTAAATTCCGCTTGGACACAAACAGAACTCGAGCATTCAGACAGGACCTCAAAATCCCTTCCTGGCTCAAACATTGTCTGAAACTCAGAGCTCTGTCCATTATCTGCTCAACTGTACGCCTAGAAAGACTGTCTGAGCTGCAGCAGTCCCCCAGCATCTGGCTTTCTTGGCAGTATCCAGCTTCATTTTTAAGACTACACTAAAAAGGCCACCCCAGACACCACCCTGACAATTGTTCTCACATAGTAGTTGTGAAACGATTCTGGTAACATCCTTTCATCTAGGAACCTGGAATGTGATGACCTCCAGGGAGGGAAGGAAAGGGGGAAGAAAGGAAGGATGATTACTGGAACTGAGCTCTTCAAAAGGCAGAAAACCAGAAGCCCTTATCAGAGCAACTGATCTGAAATCCCTTATGGGTCCTGTAAATGGCTTAAACTAGCCACTGACAGACCTACATTGGAATTTGAGAATTAAACTGGTAACTTACCCTTTGCTTTTTTACACTCTTGCAATTTTACTGCAGTCATAACTAGATTGCTCTTGCCATTTAGTAAAATGCTTCCTTACTGGTAGCAGGCTGGGTATCATTTAGTCTGAAGCACTCATGTATCCACCTAAGACCACACTGCCATTTTGTCAGAAGTAAAGGTTACATGCCACCTAAAGGGCAGAAACACTCACCTTTCACCACCCTCAAGAGCTGTAGCTATGTGGAGTCAGCAGAGAAAGAAAAAAGAACAGAGAAAAGAAATGCAACAATTGCCTCTGCATGGATGGCTAAGATGGGATGAATATTTACAGCTGACAGTTGGAGAAAAGGAAAGCACTTTTACTTCAACTTAATCTTATACCGGTCCAAGATAACAGGCAGTCATTTTAAACTGTCACTGCTCATTTTCACACTGACATTTTTTTTACTGTACACCTTGAATGCCAAGTATGTGATACAGAGTTGCAGCCCACATACAGCAGGTACTAATAACCAAGCGTGAACTCCCAGACCAGCAGCGTCTTTGCTGAGGTGGTCACTCTGAGCTTCTCTCAAGCCTTCGCTTTAAGGCATTGCCTATAACATCACGACTAACGTGTACTTTCTCTACATGGCCAAGAACACCAGATACATACTTTTGCATTTTACAAACCCTAAGCAACTTAACTGTAGACTTAAGAGAACAGGCAGGTCAGGCTTGCAGGTCAGGCTTTAGAGTTTCCACAGCAGTAGGGTCCAGTAGCACCAGCTGAACTAGTACAATATGTAATAGTTGACTGACTGTAATATTTTTAACATTCTTTCAATACTTAAGCACATACCTTGCAATACAAACAGCAAACCTTTGCCTACATCTAAACAAGCTTCAAAAGATGGCATTTCTAGATTTGTGCTGAGAAAATTTATCTTTTATGACATTTTACTACATGGCATAACAAGTCTTACTAATATGTAAGGCAAGCAATATTCTTTAAAAAAATACAGCTAGCATCTCCCTGAAAAAAATAACTCCTACATGTTTGAGAAAGCACTCCATTATGAATCTAAAGGCACATGAGATGCATAGTCCCCACAAACCTAGTAGAAAGTAAACTAGTATCTCTGTCAGGATAGATTCCCCCAGGCTAAAACAATGATACTTCATTACTTCTGAAGGCCTCTCCTTTAGAGGTCATCTTGGTCAAAAAGACAGAAGTTACAGGGAAAAATTACCTAGGAGATATATTTAAGCCAATTTCTTCTTGAAGCAGAAATTTGATACTTACCATACTTACCCCCAGGATGAAAAAAAAAAAGAGCACACCAAATCTAAGAAAAGACCACACCAAATCTAAACTCCTCTTGTAACGCGTTAATAAATGAGGCACATAAGCAGAAACCCACCTGAATTTAGCCTCGCTGGTCTTTACACCATAGAACTCCATGCTTAAACAGTCCAAATATTGCAAAGATTATCAGACAACCCTTATTTGAAAAAACAGTTTAATAAGCACACAGCAATCACACAGCAATTAAAAAATTTTTGCAAGAGTGGGATGAACTTAAGTCTTTGTGGAAAAAAACAACATAAAAAACCCCCAAAAACACAACAAACCAAACCAAAACCAGACACTTCTTAGATCTCTATCTGTGTAACTTCTCTATTCCATGTTAAAAAAATCATCTCTAAAAGAAGTCCTAGAATTTGCGGAAGTAACTCTGCCACAAAAGTCTGATAGTTATAACATTCCTGTCATCTATTGAGGATGATGAATAAGCTATCATAGATAGTACTGGACTCAAAAGAAAGTTTAGTTCAACCAGGATATATCTGTTTTTTCCCCCCCTCTTGTGATCTCTAGGCAGTAACTGGAGAGCAATCACAAATCTGTCCTTCTAAACAATGCCACACTTCATCAGCAAGGCTTCTTGAGAAATATAAGGCATGTTGTCTTGTATACAACTACCAACTGACACTGAACTTCAGAGGGGCAAACCAGCTTTAGATGGGCAGAAGAAACACAAGCAAGATTTTATCTGCTTGTCACACTAGGGATCACTGCCACCTGGACGTAAACCAAAGATACTTGACGCAATACAAGGGAAGCTATATGTTTACATTTTAAATTAATTCTTATAAAGTCTTCGGAGCAACATAGTAGGACACATCTTCAAAAATTGTTCCTGAGCAGTGACACTGTTAAGTGTATGAACAAGCTGCAATGTAGCTCTTGTGAGCCAAGAAGTACCAGTTAATGTTACATAGCTGTGATGAAGTTACTATATATTCTTTCATTAAATAATCATCTTGAAGCTGTTTAACAGATAAAAATCTTGCAGTGTTAACCTATTTTTGTTGCCAAGATGGACACCAAGGCTAAACTGAACTATTTCATGCTTTTACCTAACATATCAGTTGAAGGCCTACATCTTTGGTTTTAATTATTAAATAAATACTTAGACTAAAAGAAAACTCTTTATATTAATAGCTGCATTCAGTACCTGCAGAATCATTCCACTTTCCATATATATTTACTGCCCCAACTACTCAGTTTCTCAGTAATAGCTCATGCTATAACATAACGGAATGCCCTCAGTTATGTTTTTCACTATATGATCAACAAAATTAAAACATTTACTAGAAGATATTCATTAGAATTCTGTGAGAACTTGAGAGCTTGTACTCTGACAGTTGCACACTGACTCTGGTGAGACTCAGTATGTATCTAACAGGAAACAAGTTTTATTAAAAAGATTGTCTGGAACATATTACAAACATGTTTAAATAACTGCAAAAAGTGAAGAAGATTAGGGCAAGTTAATCTTAATATCAGATCCACAAGGCATCTTTGAGATGAAAACATTCCATTAATTCTTTGCACAACAGTTACTTTCAGTCTCCAATGTAATTTGTTTTCCATTGTTTTTAAGCTTGTCCCATCTTACATGCTCTTACCAGTACCCAGGAGGTGAGAAGCATTGTATCACCTACTGACAGATGTGCCATCCTCCATTTGTGGTAAAAACAATTACTACTGGTATAGATTATTTCAGTTAAGGAAATAAGCTTACCCTGAAAAATACTACAGCTTTACTGATGTCAGCATGACCTCAGCAGGATCCTCGAGGATCCTGCTCAGAGGACTATCAATTTTGTAGGACTGCTTGCCCAGGCAGGTTTCTTGTGCTCTTCTCTCCGTCACAATACAGGGCACATAATAAACCTTTTCTTTTCCCTCCCTTGAAAAAATGCTTTCTCAAGCCTAAACAATATTTTTGTCCTTCTTAGAATAAAAATAAAAATAAAACCAAAGCTAATTAAAAGATGGTACTTGCTAACAAAGTGCTTATGTGGATTATGGTAGCTTTGTATGAGTGTATACAGGCAAGCTTACATGTGAAAGGACATCAGGGCCATAGATCTCTACCTACTTTTTCAAGAAACAATAATGAAGAGCATTTTATAACCTCAGCAGTAACATTTACTGACTGTTGGTAGTTACTTACATAACAACGAGCCTCCATAATTTTTTGTGTGGCATAAAAAAAGCTCGTGGAAAGGGTGTACATATGTATATGTCTATAGCATCCACCATTGTTCCCAAAAGATCTGACCAACTTCCTACCCAACTTTATGGAAATCCCTGAGCACACAAGCTTATTAACATTTCTACCAGACATGTTTGTAATTAAAAACCAACCATCACTGAAGACACTAAAAAAACTCAAAACAAAAAGAAAGAAAGAAATCACAATCCACTATGAAAGAACAGGGAACTGCGATGCCGTTGTGTCCTCCATAAACAGAAGATAAGGTGGCTAAATGCATTCCACGTGGAAAGAACGTGGACCAGGCTGCAAAATTTAATGGCTGCTTTTCTGAGAGCACCAGCATCAATGACAATGAAGATAAAACACTATTTCATTAGCATGACTAGAGCTTTTTCTGCACATACCTTGCTATCAATAGGCCAAACAGAAGAAAATAAGTGATAATTTCTACTTCTAAAATCCTGTATTTTTTATATTTGGAAGTGTTTAAATAATAGTAAACAGATGATGAAAACTGAGTTACATATATAATTTTCCAGAAGTTTGTTTCTTCAAGTCAGTGTGATGTTAAAATATATTCAAGCTTGTAAATTTTTCCACATTAAAACCCTGCTAGTTTTGCTAAGGCTTTTACTTCCATTTTGTTTATTATTCCTGCATTTCTAACTTTTGGTTGGCTGTTTCAGTTGAAGACATAATTCAGCATACTCTGTGTTTTCGAAACAAGCATTTTTCAAATCTCAACCAGGAATTCAATATTCTTCTGCTGATTTAACAGATTCTCCACTAAGCTTTCAGAAGCAAAGTTGCCTCCTGAGGGTTTATGAAGATCTTTTGCAATGTTAACATAATAATTCAAGATGTTTTCTGGACACTATGCTTGTAAATACCTCATCATTAAAAAAACAAAACAGACAATTCCTATTTTGTGAGGGCATAAAAGCACTGCTACTCTTTTATTGCCATGAACATGTTATTTCATAAAAGATACTGAAAATTCCCTCTATAAGGCATCCCCTGAAAAGCACAAGTCAAGCATGACTCCTAATAACAATGAAAAAAAATGAATAATTATTTTTTGATTTGCCAAGTAGCAGAAAGGACAAGCATGACAGGAATATGTGACTGGAAGCAAGGGTCAGATTCAAAAAAGCAGTACATATTTAAGAGCTACAATACGTAAACAGAAAACTACAGAAAGCATAGTGAAATTTTAAACCAAAAAACACTGGAACACTGAACAAAATCCCAGTTCAACATTCATTACATGCTAACACTTTTACCTTTTAGGGAAAAAATGTCCTAAGAGACAGGGAGAGCACAATGTTGTTAAAAATGCTGCAATAGATGTTTAAAGGCCCTGGAATGGTAATATATGCCAGAGCTCATTTTAAGAGGCTTGTAACATCATCTGTCAGAAAGAAGACTCATAACATGAGCACACAACCCAAGGCAAAAAGGGGGATTCAAGACGAATTCACATGCACTAGCCTGCCAAGGGCAGCACTCACCTACACAGTAATGGAAAGGTGACCTTCCACAGCAACCTATTCCTTCAGCCTCACAGAAAAGAGATTTACAACAGCTCAAAATTGAGAAGGAGGTTTAAAGCAAAGTTTTCACTGATTTCTTCTGAAAGGTAAAAATACAGAAGTTAGCAAGAAAAATTTTATACTACATTACATAGAGGTTTCTTATCTCACAGAATACTTTTCCTATCTCATTGTTTAAGTTCCAAGGACAAGGTGGCTCCACAGGTACCAATCTGCTTCCTCTAAGCTCGCATGTGTGAGCACTGTACCACTGCCAATATTTGCAGTAAGAATTTTACATCCTTCCCTTCAGATGCCATCTGCAGATTCTATTACAGGTCTTCAGAAAAGCATTATATATCATTATACAGTGTAACCTGAGATTGCACAGACATATTAATATGCATGGGTCAGAACACTATATTCCCTCAGTTTTACATTATAAAGCAGCAGCTCACACAGGCAAACGCCAAGAGAACCTGCCAAAACAATGAGAACCCTGGAATAATTAGAATAATTTCTTAATTCAGTGCTATTTGATTACTATTTAATAGATCAAACTCTACTATTTAGCAAGCCAGCTAGAAGAGAAAAGCAACTCACTAGGTTTTTCCACAGCACTGCTGGGGATATCCAGGTTTTAACACAAGCTCAGAAATGGTGTCATCATATGTGTAGTCTTCTGGCTTTATGTCTAGCCTGGGGCCACCAGAAGCGCTGAGCACCTTCCACTAGGGGCCACTGCTGCACAAAGGGAGTCCACTGCTGTCCCCTGCAGTACCTGTTCAGCAGCCACCTGCTGTCAGTATGTGCTTCCCCCAGAAAAAAGCTTATACCACTCACACTACAGACATGCTTCATTCACCCAGAAGATTCACTGGACAGCTAAGTCAAATTATTTATTCCTCTGAACTATTTGCATGCTTCCCGAGTTCACTGTTGAGGAGAGAAACTACAAATAACGTGGGAGGAGTAGCCTGGTTTCAGAGACAGCACACTTGAAAGCGTGAATGAGGCAATCAGAAAACTGCTGAGAGCTCATGTGCATTGGCCATATGGCAGCAGCATTAGCAACGATTTATTTTAGAAGGGCTTGGCTCATGATCATTCTGAGTTAACCTCATGCCTATGGCTTTTTAACAAGACTATGTGCAGAGGATTTGCCTGCGTTACATGGATACTACATATGGAGCCACTGCAGAGGTAATGGTAAAAATGCTCTGTGTTTTAAAGGAAAGAGGAAAACAGTTAAATTTTATTTTCAAAACTGGCCGCAGTAAAGCCGAAGAGATTCAGAAATGGAATAAGGAGAAAATAAAACTTATGGGTGATGTTCTTGGCATTCAGAGGTCTCCAAGAAACAAAATTTATGCTAATACTAAGTATCTGCCATTGCATTTGCTATCAAGCTAAACATTTCCAGTGGAGACTTAAAGGCATGCCAAAAACCAGCTGGGTGCATGTATTGTGTATTCATCAAGTTTATACACACTGGTGAGACTGAAACCTTTGACATACTACAAAGACCAGAGGAGTATTTTTATATTTGCAATTTGATTTTGTTTGCAACTACAGCTGCATTTAGAGAACTCCAAGGCAGCCTCCTCAAACCACAAGCTCCATCAATAAGAGATGTAACTCTTACTACAAAGACATTCTAACTCTAGACATGGCTAGAAAAAATAAAATCTGTTTAAGAACTACCATTTAAATTATACTGATCTAAAGAGGTAAAAAAAAAAAAAAAAAAAAAAGCAGCTTTGGTCAATTGTGTATTCATAGAACAGTTTCGGTTGGAAAGGACACTGATAAGACACTTTCAGTCTTTTCTGATGGGTGCTCCAGTCCCCTGATTACCTTCAGAGCCCTTCACTGGATTCTCTTCAGTAGTTCTTTGCCTTTCTTGAACTGAGAGGCTCAGAACTGGACACAATACTCCAGACATGGCCTCACTAGGGCAAAATAGAGGGAGAGAATAACCTCCTATGACCTGCTGCCCACACTCTTCCTAATGTGCTCCAAGATGCCATTTGCCTTCTTGGCCACAAGGGTACATTGCTGGTTCATAGTTATTGTTGTCTAACAGGAATACAAGGTCCTCCACAGAGCTGCTTTCCAGGAAGTCAATCCCAAACCCGCATGCAATAATTCCTTCCTAGGTGGAGAGCCCTACACTTGCTTCTGTTAAATTTCATTAAATTCCTCTCTGCCTGACTCTTTAGCCTACTCAGGTCTCACTAAATTGCAACAACACTAGCTACAGGCCTCCAACTAGACTGTGCTGCTAATCACAACCCTCTGAGCTCTGCCATTCAGCTAGTCCTCAATCGACCTTGATGTCTCTCCATCTAACCCCATCTTCCTAAGCTTATCTGTGAGAATGTTATGGGAGACAGCATCAAAACCCTTGCGGAAGCTGAGGTCCCCTGCTGTCCCCTTATCTACCTAGCCATTCATGCCATCATCTATGAGAGGCTATCAGATTGGTCAAGAATTACTTCCCCTTGGTGAATCCATGTTGATACTCCTGATAAGCTTCAGATAACCTTCTTTTCCTCCACATGATTAGAGATGGCATCCAGAACGAGCTGCTCCATCACCTTTCCAGGTATGGAAGGGGGGAAAGGTGAGGCTGACTGGCATGTTTTTCCTGGGTTGTCTTTCTTGCCCCTCGTTGAAGATTGGGTTGACACTGGCTTTCATCCAGTCCTCAGGCACCTCTCCTGTTCCCCATGACTTAGCAATAACATCCGCGAGCTCCCTCGGCACTCATGCATGCATCTTATGGAGGTCTATGGATCTGTGGGGGTCCAGTTTGCCTCTAAGCTAATCCTCCTTGACCAAGGGAAAATCCTCCTTTCTACAGACTTTCTCTGTTACCTCCAGGGTCTGTGATTCGTGACGGCCAGCCTCAGCAGTAAAGACTAAAGCAACCTTCTTAGTTTAAACCCATTAATTCTTGTCCAGTTGCAACAGGCCGTACCACAAAGTTTGTCCCAGTATTTCTTATAATCCCTCTTTAAGTATTGAAAGACTGCAATGGAGGTATTTTCTGAGAGGATCTTACTTGTTGTTCAAAGTAACACTTCTTCCACAGTTTATTGTTGTATTAATAGAAAATTTGTGCTGGTGACTACAAAGTAACTGAGTGATGAGACTGCACGTGCACTCCAAACACTACAGTGATAGCATTGCACAAGCATATTGTAACCAATGGCACTTATATATGAACATAAGTCTGACTTTTTCATACACCCTGATCTGTGCATCATTTAATCAGAATTCTCTAGAGCAGTCACCATCTCTCTAAAGCAGTGAGCACAAGAATCTTAGCTCAATGAGAAAGATTTTCTGCAATATGGTGACACAAAGTTGTTACAAAATAATCTAAAATGGCTGCTCACCCATGCACAGCCATGACAGTACTTTAATTATTTGATTAGTCATCTTTTGCTTAAAACAGCAGGCTTCATCATCTGAGCAAAGAGACTTTGAAATTAGATACATGAGCAAAGGAAATCAGCATGAATAAACATTTTAAGAAGTTAGTAAAAGCAGTACTAAAACCAACTGATTTAAACTGAGCCAATGTTTATCAAACTACAGGAGACAGCTTTTTTACAGCAAAATCCCTTTTGGAAGAGTCTGAAATGCCATGCTTTAAAGAAAGACTAAACCAGTACATTGCTACCAATACCACAGAAAAAGATACGTGAATGCACCATCCTGCCTCAAAAGTCACCGATGTTGGCTCCTAAAACTAATATAAATCAAACATTTAGGAACTGTTGCAAATACATAAAATTGGGTAAATTCCATTGGAAATTATTATATATAACAAAACTTAGAAATAGTTAACCCTTCATCATTAAAGTGAGATTACAAATGTTACTGGCTTGCCTAGGCAGTGCCATTTTTGTGAAAAAGAACAGCTAATACAAAGCAGCAAAGGCTAACAGCAGAGCTCTGAGAGCAGAAAGGTAACACACTAGCACACCTCCAGCTATAAGTTTTTACTGAGCTACCATGCACAGATCAGGATTTGCATACATACCATCCAAGCAACTTGGAACTTAACCACTGTCGACCACTACTTACTCATTTTTGCATATATTTGAACTGGACTCCTCAGTGGTTAAAGGCATGTCCAAACTAACCTTCAGCTTCTGTCCATCAGGGCAGCAATGGGAAGTAATTAATATAAGCAAAGCTGAGTCCAGAGCAAGAGTGATTGAAGAGGTTTTCCATGTTGAAACTTACTAAGGCTGTAAGAATAAAAATGACTCCTTGTGTATGTTTAGTATTCTGGGTGCACATATATTATCAGTAGTCAACTACTATACTTTCTGCCTCTGTGGCTGGCACAACTGTATCACAACCTGCATCTTCCCCACCATGACTGAAACAAGGCTCATGTTCAGCCTTCTGTGTGTCCTTCACAGTCAACTAAAGAATTTGTTAACTTATAAGGACTCAGAGGGAGGTTACTATGCATGAGAACAGCACATCAAATATTTACATTCCTGAGAGTACAACTAAAAGCCCACAAAATTCTCAAAAAGCATTCCCTGTCTTTACAATTAGCCAACAGCAGGTTCAAGTCCTTAAAACAAACAAATGAAGGGCTGCTATAGCAAACGTAGCATCCCTTCCAGGTATTTTATCAGTGGCACAGGTTTTGATGAAGCTGTTACTGAAACATGAGGTGAGTGACCTGCAGATGTCTGAAATACATTTTAAAGTTAGGAGAGACTATGTTAGAATATCTTAGCAGAGCATGCTTTTACTTCGCTATCTTTCAATGCCAGAGAAGAATCTTGTGTAACCTAACCCAATAGTCCATGAAGGAACTGCAGTCACTGATAAACTGAAGCCTTAGACAAGACTTGATTGCCCTCATATAAAAGGTATCAAAAACACCTGGCAAAAGCAAGCTTCATCATGGTGTGACTGTATTTTACTTCTTTTTAAAAGCAAATGCAAAGAAAATCATTGAAGAAACTTCCACAACAAAAGCAGTAATGTGTGGCAAGAGAGTTTAGAATTGTGTTCAGAAATAAAGGAAAACCTGGAAGGGGAGACCAGCCAACACTCTCAACAGACTCTACAGTAAGTCACACTGAATCTATTTTACTCACAAACACTTAAACTTGTATTAGAATGGAGTTATACTTAAGATATGATGAGAACCAAAGCTGTTTCTCCCCTCCAAGACTCTTGGGGGCATTTCTGTATAATAATCATCATTGGTTGGCTCATACATCTTTTTTGTCAGCTCACAGAACTGAGTGTGAATGTACCATAAATTAGGCAGATGAGAAGAAGTAATAATAAATAATAATAATGCTTTGGCTGGGATGGCAAGAAAAGGTAGTTGCCTGGAGGACCAATTATCTAGCAAACTATGTAACATCACTCAGAACTTTTACTTATACATGCAACTGACTACTTGGCAAGTTTTCAGAAAAGCAATGTACCTCCCTGAAGCTATGACAAGCAACAAGTTTAAGTACAACCAGTCCTCGAGAGAAACATTTTAATAACCTGCACTGTTCTTACTGCTAGGTGAGAATTTCAGTAAAAGTCCTTCCTTGGGTGGTAAAGCATAGTATATGGTGCCAGTTACACCTGAAACACTCCAGATTTCTATCGTCACACCTTTACAAGCTCTCCCTCCACAGATTAGTGGAATTCAACTCACAGCCAAGAATTAGTTCCCCAAAAATCTCATGCTTTATACTGCTTTCTGAAATTTTCACTTCACCTAGTGGAAATAAAAAGAAACAACAACTTTGTGATGAATGATGGGGAGGTATGTCATTTCCATGAACAACATACATTTCTTATTTTCTACCAATCTGGACATGAAGCATCTTAGTCACTCGCTGCTACCAAAAAGCTGCAGCCTCACCAGGGCCACGTAATTTATTACAACCAGATGGTGTGCTGGCAATAAAGGAGAGGCTGCTATCATTCTAGGGCAGAATAATTACCTTCCGTTTGAACCAAGGACAATGTTTTCAATAAAAACCCAAAGCTGTTTAATGCAACTTCCAATGTGTCAGACTCCCACTGTGCAGCTCCAGCAGTCATCAGACTCTCAAAAATGAAGAACACCATTTGTTAAAAACATAGCACAAGACTCTAAGGTGACAAACAATTTAAAAAACAAAACAAAACAAAAACAAAGAGGTGTTTTGGATTATCCTTAAAAGTTTATGCAAAAACCTTTTCCATAACAAGTTTTACAGAGAAAGTAGCTGTACTGCATTAAAGCTCAATCTGTGTCCTAGGCCTTTTAACTAAATTAGGGTTGTACTTCACTGCTCTGGTATGCACCTCTTCTGGCCCTGAATTTTTGCATCTCAAAAGCAGAAGCACCAACACTTATTCTCTGAGGAAGACTAAGAGGCAAGGATTGTGAAGCAGAAAATTAAAAGTTAGCTAGTAAACTATACTGAAGAAGAAATGAAAATCACCTCTTCAAGACCAAAACACCACTAGGCTGACACTTCTGACATCTGGAAACACATCCCAATTATACTGGAGAAATTTGGGGGAATGGACCTTGCAGTATAATTTAACAACCTACAGGACAACCAAATTGTAACTTCACTTCAAGTGATGCTAGAGATTGGATGAATTTCACTACATACTACATTTCTGCTAGAGCTACAAACTCTGCCAAATAAAAAGCAGTAATTATTTGAACAATTAAAGCATTTTCTGATTCTGCTTCCAAGCCAAATTCTGACTTTCAGCTTCCCCTTCTTTCACCAGTATATATTTAATGATGTGGTTAAGAAACATCCTCTTTTCACAACAGCAGAACATTTTGTTTGTCTTGAAAATCTAGAACAACTAGCAAGCCTGGGAAACTAAAGGTGAGCTGCAAGCCAAAGTGTGACCATTTCCAGGAACTACATGTAACAGAACAGAATGGAAATGTTCCCGAAGTTTTAGTGCCTGAATTGTAAAAAACGTTATTAAAAGATGGCTTAGCCCAATTTACTCTTGATTGACACTCTAACAAAGATCAAATAAGCACATTCTTTCCTTCATGCAGTTGTTGTCTAAAGGATGCTATTCAGATTCTACTATATTTTACATATGATTTGCATCTGTAAGAGAAAAATACTTGGGTAAAGCATAATAGAACAGAAAAAAACTTCACAACAATTGAACAGCATGTAACATATTGCACAAATCTCAGCTGATGTGCATTTCTGCCCATCTCCTTCAGGAGCTGCAGTCCGTAGCTGATGGCTCACCACCCAGAAGACCACAACAAAAAAGGGGCAAAAATAAGGCACAAGATCTCTTGGTCCTTGTAAGAGGCAGTTATGTGCACAAACAAAAAGCTTCAAAAGGAAAGAAAAAGTCGTCTTCTCTGTATGAAGAAGCAAAGATAGCTCTTACCTCAGGACACTGGGGTCCATCCCTACCAGAATACCAGAACTTCATTAACTTCACTAGAAACTTTCTTACTCTTAATGGGGACATGCAGTAGGGCATCACACAATGGAGACAGCAAGTAACAAACGTCAGAGACACATCTAGTTTTACTAACACTTAAAGCTCTTCTCAGAGTCTGAATATGTCTTGCACCTAAGTGGTAGATTTCACTGGAGATTTTGCAGGGTCTTCCAAACCCCACATACAATTGTGTGCAGCAAATTATGTTGAGTGTGCAGAGGTGCATACAGGAGAAAGTTCAGAGTACTTTACAGAATAAAGGCTTTTTTTTTTTCCCAAACACACATCAATTAGTCTCATTTTGATAATGAACCATTTCTACTCATTTTATACAACACTGGCCTCTCCAACTGTGCTGTATCACACACAGTGTGTACTACAAAATCATCTTTTTGGAGATCTCCACCATCTGTAAAGCATTAGTGTTGCCACTACCGATAAAACTACTTTAATGAGAAAGCAGTAAAATCTAAGTACATATTACATTGTCAGAAAGCACTCAATCCCACCAATCAAGCTAAAAGCACCTAAAGCCATTGTCCTTCCACACAAACACATTCAGAACTATCAATATTAACTGATGCATGGTTGCTAGAAAAATGAAGCCAAAGAACATAGCTACACCACACCACAGGGGATCAGCTGCTTCTTATGCCAGCACTTAACACCAGGTCAGAACCAGACTGCATAATGTTCAAAACCTCCTCTTCATCAGCCTCCTCCAGGAAGTAACCAAAGAAGTGATAAAGGTTTCTAATTAAAACTGTATCAAATTATATACAACTCCAAGGACAAATACATCTGAACAGTTTTGCTGCAGGTTTTACTATGACTTTTTCCTTCTAAGTTTGCATTTTAGATTTCTTAAACAATCTATTTTCTAAAGACAGCAATGAAATTAACCTGTACATATTAACTGAAACACCTTACTTTCTCTTGCCATGCAAATGCTTCAGTATCTGCTTGTAATAAACTTAAATGAAACAAGAGCGAAAAAATCCCCCAAAACTACAAAAACTGCACAAAACCAGTCAATTTTGCAGAGCTTTGTGATATTAATCTCAACTCAGTTCTGGGGAATACAGATTATTAAAGGCTCCACTGGAAGGCAACATCATGTGTACACTTACTAGCATTTTAAAAAGTACCAAGTATTCTCAGCATCGTGATAAAAATACAGCTAATGGGTCATCCTTGGAAACAGTCAAGGTATTCTTTCAAATCTTTCTCACTTAAAATGTTGCTCCACAACAGGAACAACACAGAGCTCTTCTGGATATAAAGACAGGATTATTTGTAATTTAATATGGAAACATTTCAGCCATTTTAATACCAGGATAATTCCTATGCAACTCTGGCATTTGAGACACGCTACATATTTGTCACTGAAGTGTGTGCATTTTTGTGCCCTTATGTGCAATCCAGCAACTGATGCATTGCCTGTAACAGCACCCTCTCCCACACATTTGCTCTCAGGTTACTGAAGAGATTATTTGCTCTTTGAACATAGAGCTTTTGTAATTGGACCATTGTTCTATAAGGCACCAACAGTCTTCAGAAGTTTACAGCTAAAGGGATACCTACAACCTAATCTACCTGCGAGAAATTCAGCAAAATATGTTTGCAGTTGTCAGGCTTTAAGAGAGATCTTGAGAACCACTGCATTTGTGGCAGTAACCTTCAGAAGATTTAACACTGAAGTTGCAGTCTTATTTCTCCCTTTGATTTTAAGAGCTGCTTTCCCTCTGTATAGATAAGGAAGTGTCACACAGAGTCACAGGGACACAGAGTCATTGGCTTTACCATCTCAGCCTTCCTGTGTGATAATGAGAGGAAATGATTTGCTGACCTCAAGATGTCTTAGCAGTCTGCATGAGCAGTACAGAGAGGAGGGAAGGATTACTCAGCAGAACATATATCCCCCTAGGCCTGCCACTGCAGAAAGTTCTTCTGCATTAATTCTTCTCTCAAAATCTGGAAATGCCTGTAAAACGATGTAAAAGAGAACCATATCCTCAAACGTAACGTCAACAACTTAAAACTGAATTCTTGGAATAAATTACAAGAGGTGGCAAAGTGTAATACAAAGTCTTTTGCCATTTCTCTGCATACTCAAAATGCACTGTGTGTTACAGAAATTTCCTTTTTTAAAAACTCAGGGATGTCTTGGAAAAGACTGGTAGGTGCTGGTACCATTGAATTCCTTAGTGACTACTAGAACTACACATAGCCAACCAAGTAAGACATTTAAATTTTTTTCCATTATTAACTGCAATGGTATACCAGGTTCAAGTCAGACACTGTAGAAACAACTGTCTAAATTTTGCACAATGGCAAATAAAAAACCCCACTACACTCCATTTTTGTTCAGTGCCACTCTTCATAGGAAATCCACATAGGCAGAAGTAAGAGTATTTGACATCTTTGGTAAAGAATGGGTCTTGTCCAAAGCAAAACAAACAAAACAAACAAACAAAAAACCCCAAACAAAACCCTCAATCAAAACACTGTCTGCTGTGAATGGCTGTCAGAAACACACAAGCAAGCCCTTTTCACTTAAAGTAGAATTCAAGATAATGCCTGGTTTGGTAGAGCTGATAAGAATTATCCATGAACTCTATTTTACCAGTGAAAGAGAGCAAGCACGTGTCTGTGTATCTAACATCAGTAGCACTGAATGAACACAGATTTTCTTATGCAGAGCATTGCATATGTTCCAAGCTCTGTAAAACAACGCTGCAGTGAGAGTAGGCTCATGAAGAGATCCAAAAAGGCACCCTAGCCTCAACCCCATGTGCCACCACAGTATTTTTTCACACAGAACTTTTCTAGAGGCTGAATTTCTACTGAAAGCAACCTAAGTTCTCTCTAGATCACCACAGCAAAATATAACAGCTATACAAACAGGACCAAATAACTTGTCCTGTGAGAGAAAGTGAGAACAAAAACATGCTGCCAGCTCAACTTCACTCACACAGGCTGAAGGATCTGCTGGGGAACAGCAGTATTGCCTGCAACAAGTAATCCCTTACCCAATCTGGGGAATCACAAAATCAATTTATGAAATAGAATTCACAAGAGCAATTATTTTTAAATTATTATTTTTTATGTTTATCTGTCTATACAATGTTCACTGTATCTGGTCATACTGCTGTCATGGGGTTAAAAGCCACTCCATGCAAACAATTATGATTTACAGCCACATTTATTTTCAAGTTGAATGTAAAAAAGCATTGGTTCAGATAAACCAGTAACTTTAAGAATGAGATTAGCACTATCCCTCTAGAACAAAGAAATTAAGTTTGTGTTGCCTGGGTACACATATTCTTGGCATATAATTATATATATATGGATATTAATTACAGTGAGGATTTGTGGGATTGGTATTAACACATTACATAATATCTCATACAAACTGCACATTATCACAAATGCACACTCATAATAATAACGTTCGTAATCATTTAAAAGACTGATGTACATACTCTGTTTGACAACTATTCTTGTGCTTTGCTGAGAAAAAAAGGGAAAAGAAATGTATGCTGGTCAGACTATTCTGCACTAGTTATGGTGCCCCCACTATGAAGAAGTTAGAAATGTGGAGAAAAATTGATACAGTTTTTGTGAAACTAATTTTGCTGAGTTGATAGAATTTTAGAGAAAAGTTGGCATCTTAAACATGCATTTTTTTTTATTATGAAACCTTGGATCCTGCAACTTAAAAGCACTTCTTTGCTCTTGAAATCAAGAGTAAGACAAGGCATTAGTGAAGAAGAGACAGAAGGAAACAGACTCAAGCTTTTGTACCACACAAGTAGGCTGGCAGGCCTTTATGGCAGGCTGAAGCCACAAAGACAAAACATCAGGAACACATACAAACACCACATTTCTTTACAAGCTAAGGAATGTAAAAGCTTTGACAAAGCTTATTATATAAAGGATATTTATAATCTACTTCCATGGAGACAGGTCAGTAGCTTTACAACACAGCAAGAAAGAGCGTGAACTATATTTTCCATCTGTTTTGTTCAGATTCTTTTTTTACAATTGAAACGGGTATCAAAGCTAACCATTCTTTGGGATTTTAAACAACAATACGAGGGCTCAGAAATGCTCTTTGCCTTTTTAGTACTCGAGATGATGATCAAGGATATGGTGTCTATATATATTTCATCAAGGAACTGTTACAAATAACTTAGCTGTCACCTCGTTTAAACTAGAATTACTAACTGCCTTTGCTAACTGTAAACTATCACTCAGATATAAGGTACCTTACAGAAAAAGATTGTGACCTCAGGCTGAGTAGACGCTATAAGAACAGCAAATTGGCCCACATTAAGATAGCTACAGCAAAAAAGGATATTGTCAGTATAAAACATGAATTCAGTTTATCTTAAACATGAGAACAAAAATGCCAGCATTGTAAGAACTCTTTCCATCTCCAAAGTTCATTTACAGTGGTAGCATAAAATTGCTTCTAATGCTGTACACCCCTACAGGATAAAAAAAGTAACAAATAGCATCTATTGTACTGCTACATATCCTTAACACAGGTTCTGCAACACGACTGCTGTTAGAGATCACTCTACATTATATAGCATAGATGTTCTCCATATACATAGACCACTAGAAATGGCATAGTAAGCCATATTTCTTTTCCCAGAATATAAAAAAGCTGGCTCAATTTTAACCGGTTCAATCTCCACACACAACACTTTATAACAAAAAGGCACTTTAAACACCACACAGGACATTACTACTACCGAAAAAACAAGCGTGTATTGATCACAAATCCCTCGTGGTCACATGGTAAGACTATCCTCACATCTGAAGGGAAGACATTGAACATTTATACAATCCATATTAGGAAAAAAATCTCACTAGGAATAATCCTCCTGAAGTCCCCCATATGAGCCTCCAATCAACTCTTCAATCTCACTGAACACATTGCTTCAGCCTTCTTACGTTCATAACCACGTGGATCCAAGACTATGCCCAAGCAGCAGCAGCATCTTCCACAGCTCCCAATAAATACAATTACAACAGAACTATGAAATGAAACCCCCCGGATCCTACACACATGCTTCCCTGCACACAGTATAATTACTCTGGTTTAACAGGTATTCACAGAGCTCCCATGCAGACACGGTTGTGCAAATCCTTCATTTCACAATGAATTGCCAATTGAAGAATTCATCCTCAAGACAAGACAAACACTTGTGGGGAAATACTGTTCTATCTACATAGCACCTTCCAAATGTTTTCCTTAGTACTAAAATTTAAAAGTTAACTATACACCAAAATCCATGGACTCAAACAAGATGCTAGGGCACAATCTCCACAGTCAACAGGCTACTACCTTCTTCTTCCTAATAGAAAAAATCCAGCAGCAAACTATTGGCTGTGTGGCCTTCCTCTACTGCAAACTAGACTACTTTCTCTTAAAACATGGTGAAGAAAGCAGGTACAGGGAAGAGGTACTGTAAGAATTAAAGGGATTTAAATCCAATAAAAATTAGTGTATACAAAGCAATCCATAGCAAAAGCTGTAAGTTAGGAATGATAAAGAGCCTGAGAGTCATACCTGTGTCACTGAATGCCCGGTGTTAACAGAGCAGCAGTAAAATAAGTAGCTTCCAAGCTGATTTTTTAAAAAAACTGACAATGGCCACTTTCATCTATATTTAAATTAATGTATTTTTCATACCCAATGCAGTACGCTGGAAAAAAAAAACACATTTATATGGCTTGAATTAAAAAAAAACAAACCACCACAAAACCAAACTAAAACTAAATGCTAACTCCAGATGTTCCAATAACCCCAGAACTGTAACAATGAATACTAGTTCAGTTCATGTTAGAAAAGGTATGAAAAAACAAAACTTTGCACATGGAAAGTACATTTATGAACTTGATTACTACACTACTGGTGTATTATTTATAATCTTGACCTGGTTTTTGATGCCTAAATTACACAAAACCTGTTACATTAAAAAAGTCATTCCTAAGGTAAAGATAACTAATAACTAACGCTTAAGGATGATTTTTAATTATACTGAAATATAATCCTAGCAATGGCATTCAAAACCAATTTCTAAGCTTTCAAAATGCTCATCTTTAATTTGTAGATTGTTTCTTTGTGTGTTTCTGGTTGAGGGCATTTGTGGGGTTATTTTTTAAAAACTACCCACAGTAAAAGTCTGAAATTTGTCTGGAAATGCATTGGAGAATTTATATTTGAGGAGAAGTAAGACTGACTGTGATTTGCTATGTCTACAGTTTCCTAAGTATATTGACTTACATATGAAAAGACAGTTTTTATCCTAAATGTCTCCCCTCTAATCTCCTATTTCTCAGCAGCTGCTGCTCTATCTGCTTCCTTTCTTAGAATCCACTACTCTGTTGATGCTGGGACAGAAATTAGTTTTTCATCAAGTTCTGACCTTTACAAGACCTGCAGGCCATAAACTGCAAATGTTGCTTCATCTGAAAGAACTGGCCAACATTCAACACATTAGCTTTGCTGTTCCAGGGACACCTATATGAAGGTTTTAGGAGATAATCACAACTTCACACTACGAAGAACTTACACAGGTAAATGAAGTGCTTCATCTACCTAACTACTCAGTTAAAAATTCAACCCACTGTTCCTTTTGCAAAGAATTTCAGTACTTCTCATCTTTCAAAGACACTTTTTTTTTTTACCTCTGTAAGGAGTATGACCACTGCTAATACTAGGGCAATCTCAGGTGGTTCTATTGAGCTAAGACTTTGTAAAACTTGAGAAAAGGGAAAAATAAAAGAGATGCAGTGACAATGCAAAATGAACAAATTTATCCACAGATTTTGTTCTGTGCAACAGTCTAAGAGTGAAGGTGCACAGTAAACACTCCCTGTGTCAAGGAGCCGAGAACTCTTCTCTTTGCTCAGATTTAACAAGAAACATGCAATCCTGAGCTCAGTTTTGACAAAAAAACCCACAACAACAAACCAAACCAAAAAAACCCCTCATTCATAACAATCCTTTCAATATAAACATATCTATTTACATGTGCATCCAAGCTGAAATCTATAAATTACAGAGGATCCAACACATTTTTAGCTGTGCAGCAGCTACCTTTGACAAGTCTGGGAAGTACTTTACACAAAATCAAACTTGGAAAATAATTAAGCTCTCCTGTGTCCAGGACAAAAGAGAAGTAATTTTTCCCATCTTGAAATTCTCAATACAAGAACAGAAACATTTCTATTGGAGTATAGTTTGTGCAGGGAAAGATTATTATTTATCAAAAGTATTAACATTTAGTCTGTCAGAATATTTACCCTGCCATTAGGCGTATCTCTCAGGAGCATGTGCTGCAATTCATTAACCAGAAAAGATATCCAAGCACTCTGGAGCAGTAATTCAGTAACACTGCTAAGTGGTCTTTGAGATACTGGTGTGCCTCTGAATCCCTGATCAGCTGTTTTTTGGTTTGTTTTGTTTTTTGTTTGTTTGTTTGCTTGTTTTTACTGCATTGTTTTTTCTCATTCATAAACCAGTATAGAAGTACAATAGCCACAGGCCTTAATCTATTCTTCTGAAACTTAATGCCACTTCCACCAAATAGATGGTGGAAAGTAAGTCACAGAAACCACAGGTAATGAGGTAGCCATAAGAAACAGCACAGGCTAACTGCAGATGACTAGTGACAATCTTTTTTTCTACAGCTGCATCAACCACTGAAGTGCTGCTCTTAACTATAAAATCGCATGGGAAGTGTCTAAGTGCAAGAAACACTATTCTGGAAAAGTCAGTTATTGGTCACACCTTAAAAATTTCTAACAGCAATGTTCCTGAAGCAGTTAGACTAATGCTCAAGCCCTAGCACAAAAAGGCTTGATAGTCAGTGGAAGAGATACACCAGCCAATTAAAGTGCTCAACTTTGATTAGAAATAGCCACTAAGCAGCTTGGTCTAAAAAGAGACAAATGGAGCTAGAGCATCCATTTTCTCACATGGACAGTGAGCTTCTTTGGGAGATGGCAGTCATAAACACTGAATTACCATCTTCTGGCCAAACTCAAATCAGTTCCGCCAGGATCACTATGAAACTGGATTCATGAGCTTGAGATGATAAACAGATCATACACAGAAGTAAGCTTAGACCATTAACTGATACTGTAAGGTACTATGAGAAGTATTTCTCCTTTGTGTTAGCACTTTCTCTGAAAATCCACAAAAATCGCAGCAGACAAAATACCTTCTATTAACAGTCTCTTAGTAGGAATATCCCTAAAGGGACAAGGAGTGAATAGAACAGTGAATACCTACTTTTCCTCAGTGAAAAAGTAGGAGTTACGGAGTGCAGTTGTTTCCAAACGTTTTGGGTTTTTTTGTACCTCAACAGGACTGGACATACCTCTCGGTATTGCTAGAGATTTCCCCTACCTAGCAAAACGCAGCAATAGGAGACACAGAATGCTGCAACTCTCTATGTGGTAGTTACTAATGTATCCCAAAATGAGAATTTCTACTCTGCAGGAACTGGGGTTTTTTTGTTTGTTTACTTCTTAAATTGGAAGTTTAAGTATGAAGGTATATGCTCTTTGTACATCTTCTTGTGAAGACCTGGATCCATTGCCATAGGAGTTCCTGTACTGCATCTCAAATTTCTCCTTTGACATTGAAGATGCTCATAACCAAGTTCCTCTTATGATAAAAGCTATAGCCTCCAAATTTACCACCACGTAAGAGCTGCCCCTTTGTACATCTGTTATAGCAGCTATACTTGTCTTTCCAGTGTGCTCTCAGATTTATTCTAAAACTGCAATAATTTCAACAAGAAGGGTGTTGAGCTTTCCGATGTTAGTACATTGTATTTGGCAAGCAGCTCCTGGTATTCTGCCACCTGGAACTGCAGTGAGGTGGAAGAGTAGGCTTTGTGCCTGAAAAGGCCCAAACCCTGGAGGCCTCAACTCTGCTGTGACTTTTATAGACTTGTTTTTCCTGCATGGCTCTATTTTCCAAGGATCCTGGAAAGATCAAAGCTGTGCATATAAGACCCACAATTGCCTCTACAATGCCAGGTCCTGAAAAAAAAGTTACTTGTTAGGAATACAGCAATACCCCTAGAAAAGAAAAGCTATTTTCAGTAATGTTTGGAAGTACTAAACATTCTGCTTCCAGCTCTTTATACAGTTATTCCATAAGATGACCACATTTATTTGCACAGAGTACTTAGCTCGTGAGGTGCTAGTTGCAGCACAAATGATCTCTGAACTGCCTGTTTAGGGGCTGAGTTTCTCAACACACTTATACAATACCATATTAAGCTGGTAAGACTTTCAACTTGCGTTCCTGCTCAAGAAGCTTCAGAAGTATTTTATTGTTTTTTTTTTATCACAACATCTATAGACACAGTTAAGAAATCTTAGCAGCTGCTAGCCAACATGAATGTGAGAAGCATGCATACTTGGTAATACATTTTCCCTCATGCAGACAGCCTTGTAACCACAACTTTTCCACTACGCAACAATTAGGCAATAACCTGAGCATTAACAGAAGCTTAACAATAGCAGCAAAAGCTCTACAGGTTGTTCTATCCTGTTCTTGACAAGCCAATTTGTCTTGAGCTGAACTCCACTGTTGTGCAGGTTCTGTTACAGTCTAGCTTCAATCTCATTTAAAGTCATCTCAAATCATTTCACTGGCCATATACTCAAAACACGTTAACTGGCATGCAGGTTTTTCAGACAGCTTCTTCCTTCAAGGACTAAATCTATGCTAAGGAACTTTATTAATTCTGGGGCATTAGCAAACATCCTCACACTAATAGAACTACAGTACACATAGTAGATTGTCAAGATTGTCCACGTTTGGGAATTTGTGTTAGATCAAGTGCACTGCTGTGAAAGGGCATGACTTGACCTGGTGCCAACCACATCAGAACTTGCTGAAGTAGGCAAGCACAGTAGAGTTCTACTGGTCTCCCACACAGCTTAATAAACCTGCACATATTCCACAGAAAAGGCTTCAGATACTGACTGTTGCTTGTGTCCAAAGAAGCTATAAACATTTACATTATACATGCTTCATGGAAAATAATCTCACATGTATCTGCATACTGCAGACATTATTGTAATACTAGTATTAATTTTTCTAAGTAGAAAATCATTGCAGTTCCCAGGGCTGATGAGAGGTAGTGCTTGTGTCGGTCATTCAGGTATTTAAAAAATCCTACTCTAGTAAATCGTGTATCACAGCAGGAGCCATGAACTTAAATTTCACGTTAACCCAAAGACACAGTGCACATCATCTTACTTGTGATTACTCCTGTTCAAATGCTTTGTATTAAACACTCACACTGACTTAGAGCATTTTAGTCACTGTATTGGTAACAATATATGCTACTGAGCTGCTACCCAGCATTTTCTCCTTTCCCTGTCTGAGCAGCATATCAGCACTCTGTAGAAATACAGCACCTCAAGTACTATTGGGAATAAAAAGTAAGCCACATGTTTTACATCAAATGTAGTGTAAAAAACAAAGAAAAATGAAATTACATCAACAAAGCCACATTCCTAGTTCTATTTCTGCTGTGACAGATCAGTGTTTAATCTGTGAAGCTACAGGATGACAGCATACACCTGAACAGAAATAGCAAGAACTAGAAAGTTATAGAACAAAGTGGGTGCACAGTTATAAAGGTTTATGAGGTCTTACACAAACACCACAATGTTGATTCAAGTCCAAAAGAAGAGGCATTGAAGAATTCTCACATTCCAATGCACAACACAAAGGGTACAGCTCTGCTAGTGTCTGTAAACACTCTTCAAAGCACCAAAGGCTGAAAGATTTCTCCTGTCCAGCCCAGGTTAAAGCAATGTTTCTGGAGACTTGCCATGCTCTGTGGGAGGGGTGTACGGGTGCAGCAACAAGTTGGATTTAAAAGATCCCCAGCTGGAAGCACAAATACAGAGAGTGATGTTTAAAACTGTCAGTCCCCTGGAGAGAAGCAGGAAACTCTCTTTATGACCCCCAGAGTATTTGTTTTTCCAACGGTTTCCCAGCTCAGCTTGAGATTCTCAAGGGCAGCAACAAAAAAAAGTTTTCACTTTGCTCAAATTAGTTTTGACTGGTCCCCAGGTTCCCAAGGTGATAATTTAACACCTCATTAACAAGTGCATTATTGGAGAAAATTCAAATTAACCGATTTTAATACTAATTTAATGTTCTCAACCTCAGCCTGCGCAAGTACTTATTTGCCCTTTCCAGGACAACAGCAGCTATTGCTTCCATTTATGTATGCACTGCTAACAAGGGCAAGGTACAAGCTTCATTTATAAATACTCTATAAGCTAATTAAAATTAAATTCCAAGTGATGTAACACGGCTATTACTTCATTACTACTTACACTTTATGCTTGCACATACTTCTAGTTTGTCTTAGGAAAGAAAAAGGGAATTTTACGAAGTGTCAAAGAAGTCTAGTGGTTATGCAGCTAATTGAACTATTGAGGTCGTATCTTCACTTGAGGGCCTGATTAACTACATAGAGGTTAAAATAGTAACTCCTGTATTTTGTCTTCCACAATTCAAGCAGGCCAGGCTTAGTTTTGCTTCCAGCATGCTTCCTTCTGAGCATATTAACAGTATAGCAATAGTTCCGTCTCCTTAACAGTTCACTTGGGCTCAGTTCTCTGTCAACACAGCTGTACATTTTTATTCCCTTTGGCTATAGTTGGCTTAACTACCTTTTCTGATTTAACTCACTCAAGCCTGTTGCACAAAGCAGTGGCAGGAGTAGAAATTAACATTTATTTTTTTTTTTAAGGTTTCCCCTGACTAGACCTAATCAACTACTAGCTCTTCACAACTGAGGTGCCCAGATGGGACAAATACCAATCAAACTATGTGCAACTTACAGACTAATCTTCAAAGGTTAGTTAGGCATTTCCAATAGTTTGGCAGCTGAAATGGACTATGCCATTGCTACTTCCATTGCTTGCGACACTTGAGGTAAGTACAATATCGCTTGGTTTCTACAGTGCTCAAACTCTGAGTGAATGTTTTCTTCAAATGCCATTTTGAGCAGGGTCATCTGACCTGCTGTTTTGGTGGGAAAGAACTGTTTTGGTGAGAAAAGGCCTTTAAGATCAAGTTCAACCAGTAACAGCACTGCCAAGTTCCCCACTGCAGCATGTCTCTAAGCACTACATCTACATATCTTTTAAATACCTTCATGGATGGTGACTCCATCACTTCCTGGGCAGCCTGTTCCAGTGCTTAACAAACCTTTAAGTAAAAAAATTGTTCCTACTACTATACCTAAACCTCCCCTGGCACAACTTGAGGCCACTTCCTCTTGTTACATGGGAGAAGAGACCAACACCCACCTTGATACAACCTCCATTCAGGTAATTGTAGAGAGTGATGAGGTCTCCCTTCAGCCTCCTTTCCTCTAAGCTGAACCACCCCAGTTCCCTCAGCTGCTCCTCACAGGGTTTGTTCTTCAGACCCCCCACCAGCTTTACTGCCCTTCTCTGGACTCGCTCCAGCACCTCCCTACCCTTCTTGGAGTGATAGACCAAAACTGAAGATGGTTATTTGAGGAATAGCCTGTGATTGAGTGTGGGATATTTGCCACCTGAAACCAAGATGGAAGACAGTAACCTCATTATAAGCATCAATATGTGTAATTAGTATTAGTTAATTAGCTAATAATTAGCTAATAGAAGGAAGTAGTTCAACTCTTTTACAATGCATTAACACTGCCAGCTTTAGTTCAAACTTAAACCACTTCTGGATTTCAGGCTAACCTTCAGTTTTTATACACAGGAGAATAAACTAAGTTTTTATCTCCAAGAGAGGTTAACCAGTTCCTAAACTGGTTTCCCCTTGCATGTTTTGATTTGCCTGCATCTCAGTCAGGTTACTTTGGTTTTCTTCCACTTGCCTGCAGCAGTATTAAGAGGACAACAAACAGGCTGGGTCCTGAACACCAACAGTGTCAGCAGAACTCCAGTTGCATGGATCTATCACTGGCTCTTACGCAATGGCAGAAAAGAGCTGACTGGACTCCCAGTGAGACTGTAATGGTGAAAAATCCAGCTTTCAGCACTAAGGAAACAACTGGAAAATTCAGCTTTAAGTACTGAAATCTGTCTGAAAAATTCAGACAGTTTAAGTATTTAATATCATAAATCCTAATGATGTTTTATTTTACAGGACAAGGACCACAATCTATCTCCTTTTCCCTACTGTCATTTTAAATAACCCAAACACTACATCAACAGCAAGCATCAAGCATCTCTACACTACAAGTTTCCAGAAATAATTGTCATCTTTTTGGACAATATGACCCCCAAAACTCTGCATATTATGTCTATTTGTTAATATTTTAAGAAGCTCCTTTATCTACACAAATACATGAAGTTTATACATCTTTGTGGCTGAACAGAGAAAAAGAACAGCATCCACTGAACTGCTGCCAAGCACCTGCAACACTTGCTTCTTAATGGTCCCCATCGTAGTGATTTTGAATTGGAAAACCAGGTCCAAAAATTTGGTTTTGCAGAAACAAGCCTTCTCCATCTCTCCTACTCACCTCCTCGCTCTGCTATATATCAAAGCCAAAAGTGATGGTGTGCAAGATACTCACGTACATTGTCATTAGAATTTTCTCAAGATATTCTCAAGATGTTCCCTGCTGTTGAAGATGACTGCTCCTTTGAAGTTCTCAAAGTGATCACAAATGACGTATGTTTTGTTATTTTGTTTAAGACCACACAATAGTCTTGAACAATTATTTGGACAAGTTATGTAAACAAGTAATGCAAAGTATACCAGGACAGACATACAGTATTGAGCTAATAATGTAGAGGAATTTCAGAAGCATTATGGGAAACACCACAATCAAGAACCCATAACATGGTTCTGCCACTGCCTTGGTGGTTGGAGTGGTTTTTTTTACAGTCTGGATGAAGAAGCAAGGAATATATTTGTATAATTGTATTCCTATAACTGCATCCAGAGAGACTTACATATATAGACAGTACAGAGATTGAGCAGTCTAGTTTGAACAGAAAGCAAGATTCAAGAAACTACTGTCTCAATTCAGGCAGCCCTCTTGCATGCCATCCATCTTATATTCTCTATAAGCAGCTATTCAACTTTTCATATTATCTGTATTTTGTCTGTGCTGCCTCCTACTAATATCCTACTTAATTACCGGCAACTTCCTGAAAAGATCTGAAAGGAGGTATTTACTTTTTTTTAGTTATGTAATGTTTAATAACTAAAACACCTTAGAATATAAATTTAGAGACTCCATGTTTCACTAGATTTAGAAATAAGCAAGCGTAAGAGGAGAGAATTGACTTATTCTCACAAAATAATAGAAAAAAATTCCTTTCATCCCCAAAAACTAATTGCTTCCTAGTACTTGTTCCTCAGCTACAGACCATCTCAATCTGACATCACAATTTCCACAAAGGTTTGATGGCAGGAAGGACAGCAGTGTGTGGTGAACGGAAGCAGGCAGACAAAGAAGCCACGCAGCGGCTCTTTTCAATAAAGCATTCTTGAAGCCATCAAAACATCTAGCTGTGGCCCAAAATGCAGGTTGGGGGCCAGTTGATTCCAGCTCCAGCTCCTGTGCCCTTGTAAAACCATTGCCCTATCTCAGTTTTTCTTCATCCATTAGCTCAGCCTGACTGATTAAAATGCAGTGAAATTTTTGTAATACCCAGTTGATTCAAAGGTCCTTAACCAGTGGCTGAGTTTAACACTACGTTAAACCAAGTGCAGACAGAGGTCCTCTAGAGTCCCAGCCATCATTCCACAGAATCCAAATAGGTTTTCAGCCAGATACCTTACACAAGGAAAAAACTGTCATGCTATCACTAAGCAGCTGCTCAAGTCACCCAAATTAACTTTGGCCAACTTCATCCACAGAAAATGCCTACAAAGTAGTATCAGCTCTAAAACTTTAAGGCAATTAAATATGCATGAGTCGGAAACAGCAGGGTGCAGGAAAAGAATGGAGAAGCACTTTCATACAGGGATCATCCTATGAGATGCTTATCCTAGCTGAAAGCTGACTTAGATGCTTCGAAAGCCAGTAACACTTTCATGAGCCCTGTAGCTGAGACATCCTTGGCTATAGAGCTGTTACACCCAGCACTTCTGAAAAGCACAATCGTTCATAAAGAAATCGAACGTTCAGAAGCTTATTTGAAATGACACCAATCTCACTTCTCTTCTCAACATGATTTATGGATAGGAATTCTGCTACTCCTGAGCACCAAATTAACAGGATGTAGCTTGATATGCTTTTTAAGCAACATAACAAAGAAGTCCTGAGTTTAAGATAAGTTTTTTTGCCAAATTGGTTCTGATCTAGTTCAGCCTTCAACTCTGATGAATCTTGCTGGCATAATACCAGGAGAACAAGCTGAAGTGGAAGTTGTTTCCATTCTCCTTAAAGAATATTACACTGTAGGCTCAGACAGGCACAAAAATGCCTTAGTTTGAATACTGCAAACAGAAATCAGTTACACATTCCTTGCTTCCCACTTCATTAAGCAAAACAGATACTGGAAGAAACCCAAAACACGCAATGCCTGGGCAGACCACAAACTGTTGGCAAATCATCAGCTAGAAAGAGTTCAGTCACTTTTAAGAGGACAGCAAGACCCCACCCACTTGCACAACTCTGCATGCAGTATGAAGCTTGGCTAGTATCTGTTCTTGAGAGCAGCACTGTGGACAACTCTTGGCTAGTACAGGGATGTCTCAGAAGCACTTAATGATAGCACAGACACCGGCTGCTGCCTGGCTGTACTTGTCTCAGTGATGACTTCTCTGTTGAGCAGCCACCAATACAAAGTGCTGGCACATAATTCTGTTCTCAGATAATGTAATCAAACTGAATGAAACTTTTCACAACAGAAAAATTCTTGAGTACTTTTCCCAACGAACTCTTTCACTGCAGGAGTTATCTTGTCAGTTCAGTTGGCCACATGACCCGTGTTCAAAAGCAAACACAGTTCCTCAGCATACATCACCACCTTGTGGCCAGATGACTGCAACTCCCATATATTCTGCAGGTTGAATTTTTAAGAGCCTCTGAACTGCATGCCACTGACAGATCCTCAGCAAACTACCCTGTCATCCAGTGAGCCACTCACAACTTTTTAACTACCTGTGAAGAGGGAAAAGTATCCTACAGGTAAAGTGCTGTATTGTTTCAGTTTCAAGACAGCTTACACATCACAAGTGCAAGCTATTTACCTCATGCTATAAACAAGAGACACGAGAATTTGTGTGTTTGACTTTGAATGCATTGAGACTAGCACACATTTCCCCCTTCTTATTTTCATAATGAAAAAGGAAAAGTAAGACAATAAGGACAAATATACTGCATTTCTTCTGCTGCTTCATTAAATTTACTGATCTAAAAAACTGCCTCTCTCCCCAGGTAAAAAGGGATTCCAGAAACATTTCCGTATTTACTTTAACTGAGGCACAAAAATCAAATTATACTACAGATAAAAATCAAAAGCATTTGCCCTGCAGTAACCAAATGCTCCAGAAACAATCTAAGAAGTAGGGCAACTAACAATGGACAGACAATGAGGAAGAGAAAGAAGGAGGCTAAAAAAGCTACACAAAACAAAAATCAATAGAATACTGTGTCTTAGACTTACTTCTAGATAGAAAATCCTTATATTATTAGCCTGATTTTCCAAGTAGGATAGTAAATTGGTTTATTGCTCCAGAAATCTGAAGTCCACACATACTAACAGATAAATAGGACCGTGTTCACTGAATGAGTTACGAAAGTTATAAAGTCTACGTTACAAAGAGGCTCCGTTTGGCTTTCCTTTTCCACATGCTTACTGTTAGAAAGACTCACCAACAGTTGTACCATCTTCACCCATAATGCACTTCATGGAGGTGATGATTTGCTCCACAACTGGTGGTGACAGTGATGTTGCATACACAGCACTGTGAGAGTATGTCCTGAGGTAATCAATCAGTTCCTAGCAAAACATAAGAGGCATCCATCAGACATTGCCTTTCCAGCACTTGGAGAAATGTTTTATTGCTGTGTCTTAAAAGCACAGAATAAGACCTCTTTCAGAATGTCCTGTAAGAGAATAGGTATCTTAAGGATTGATTTTACTATACAAGTAATTTTAACTATACAAGTAATAAAACAGTTGAAAAGCAAACAGGAGGAACATGACAACCCATGATTATGTCACAGGGTAAGAATGTGTGTCAACCAAAGAAAAATGCCTATGACAGACTTTTTGAGTTTCATCACCAGCAGTGGACTGCAACAAGGTGTTTGCATTACTCAAGCTGTGCACAGGCTGTGTTTCCAAAGTGATTATAATAATAATGGAAGTATAAAACAAATGAAGCAGTGGGAAGAAGCATCCACAGGTGCTTATGTATGTCACTCTATATAATTATTTCCCCACAAAAGTCAAACAGGGTAATAGGTCACAAAGCATTTTCTCCTATTTATTAGCACAATATAAATAAAGCAGGTGTAATTTAAGAGTGCAAGAACCTCAGCCTACCTCTCCTGCATACGCCAGTTAAACACACCTGCTACATTTGTTGGTGGGCAAAAGCAGGTGATCATGGAACAAAGGGCCAGCATGGGGAAGATCTAGGCTGCTTGTTAACTGTAACAAAACTACTCTAACATACCCAGATGACTTCAGCAAAATATTATAAAGACCAGCATTGATGCCAGGACAGATTCTGTCTTCTGCTACCATAAAATTAATAATGATGGCCCTCTTGATAGCACAAGCTGGGAATGTATTATAGAGATATGTGGAAGTGTTAAACTTTATGTTGCTGTCTGCCTGGAGTCAGAGATAATGAAATGAAGTTGTAAAGGGACTTTTAAATAATCTAGGTAAGAAGACTTCAAGCTTCTCACCTCTGAAGCAATCCCTCTAATAGTAGCTGAAATACTGTCACAAAGGAGTCTTAGCTGATTCACTTTATGCCAAGGGAATTAATCCCACTAGTTTACTACCCCTGGAAAAAGATTAATGATGCTTCCTTCTGGGGACAATGTCAGAGTAATCTTAAAACAACTGCAGTTAACTCCCAAACAGGAGCATCTGCAAGTCCCTTATCCATTTGGATGGGCTGAAGTAATTGGCACTATTGGTATCTTAAAATTATTGTCCTGGTAGGAAAACAATAGAATTTTACTCTCAGATAAGGCTTAGAAGTTGATCTGTGAGATACATTTTAGGATATCAGAAATAGAACACATGCAATTGCCTACACCATCCCTCCCTAAAGGAAAGGTTCAGCAAGGGCAACACTCAGAAGAGGATTTTTCTCCAAGCAGGCAGAAAAACTGCAGCTTTTAGCATTTTCCCTGCAAGTCTCATTAAAAGTAATACTAGGAAGTCCTTGCTTCCTGCCTCCTAGCTCCTAAAAAACTACAACACCACTACTGTGCATCCTGCAAACTGAGATCATTACTAACCATGGGAGTATTTTACTGGACTAGACTCTTCTGTATTGCACACTTTCACTGTACCAGACAGTATGTAAAACTATGAAACAAATGGACAATCAGGTTACTTTAGAAATAGATTAACTTTGAAATGCTTAGTGAAGGGCTCCACAGCAAGGCTGAAACAGCCATGAAACTCCCAGCTTTTTACCTTCTTGCCCCCAATGTATCCTCCAGCAGCTCCAAAGCTTTTGGTGAATGTTCCCATCATAACATCCACATCTTCAGGATTGAGTCCAAAATAATCCACTACACCCCGGCCATTAGGACCCAATGCACCTATACTATGAGCTTCATCAAGGTAAAGGTAGGATTTGTATTTCTTCTTAAGAGCAATTACTTCAGGCAAACGGACTATGGATCCCTCCATACTGTTGAAAACAGAAATTCAGTGTAAGTTTCTTTAACAGCTGGGGCCTCCTTACAGACCCTAAAGTCACAAAGCTTTCTTTACTTGACTATTTCAGTAATTATGAACACACAAAAATTGCTACAAACACAGTGTTCTGCAGAGAGATGACAGGTAACTCCTCCTTGCACCTGGGCCCAGATCTCTACTTTCTACCTGTTAAACATCTCTGGGATGCTGACATGCAGATTAAATAGGAGCAGCAACAGTGACAATTTTAAATATTAATAATTTCAGTTTTACTTCCACGCTAATGTCAGTATTTTGATCTAACATTTACTTACCTCTTGTTTTAAATTTAAAAACTGACCAGGCTCTCACTAGTAGCATTTTAAACTACCCCATTTTCTGCTGAAAGCCACTTTGATTTAAATGCCTACCATAGATAAGCCTACTACATTCTCCTATTCACTCTCAGCAAAAACATTCAGTTTGTGCAATTCCATTCACACTAGCATCAGCTAGTGAGCACAGAAAGAATGGAATGGACAAGCAATTTTAGACCTCAGCTCTGATGCAAATAATCAGTTTAGATTAATTGATTTCTAAAATCTAATCATGATGTGGGAAGCATTGTGATAACACCAGGTACAGCAACAGCATTAGCAGCAGAACATCCAGGATGTGAGACATACATAAATTTACTTCACAGATGAGTTTAATGAATGTGATGTGACAATATTTATAGTTGATTTGGCAGAGGAACCCAAACAGTAAACAGATGGATCTCACCTGGAGGGTCTTAGGAATATAAAGAATAGTTTGTACCTGTATATTCCTTCCACCAAGATAAGAATTTTTTTCCAGGGCCTCCGTGTACGAGGTTGCCCATGCACAATAGCATCTTTGAGCAGCTTCTCCAGGCTTTGCATATCTGCACCAGAAATTACTGTTAAATGGTACCAAAACAGCCACTAGCTTGAGCTTTGACATGACTAAAGACAGCAATACTCCAGAAATGCACAAATTGCTCCAGTGTGGAGGACAGACCGTAAGTCAATAAGCATGAGCTTTATCTAGCCGTGGGCCTACAGACAAGAATAAAGGGAATGGGTAACTGTATGAACTCCAAGGAAGAATTTCATCATCCTAAGCTAAAAGCACAAGTTAGAGCATTAAGCAGAAGGAAGAAAAAAAAACCCAAAACAAACACTCCATGCAAGAAAGAAAAAGAAAGGTCTCTTATTGTGAGGATAAGAGAAAGAATTCTAGGTGGTAAGAACGTCCCTGTGGATAGAAATAACTGAAAAAGAACAACCAAGCTCAAGGATAATTAACTAAAAGATAAGACAGACCTAAGTGCAGGACAAGAAGGGGAAAAAATGTAATTTTTTTATTCTGGTTAAAATTGAAGGGACTGGAGGTATGGACAGGAAGCTACTAAATCAAAAACAGAAAAAGAAAAAAAAAAGAACCAACACTGTAGGAAAGAGAACAGTCCTCAGCATATCAGAAACTAGACAGATGAAGCTGTCAGTAGCAATGTACTCTGAAACCTTACTAGCTTTGGCTACAAACAGTTCACATGATCCTAGCAGACCTGACTTTTGTGAGCAAATAAATACACATGAAATCAGTCCTGAAAAAAACACCCAAGGAAAGAAGTGGAGATGGGAGAAACCAACCATAAAAGCTAAAGTACTGAGCAAGAGAACAATATAAACTTTAGGAAATGAGCAAGAGGAGCTTGTGAACTAAAATTACACTAGAAATTATACAGCAAAATAGGTCAGTTAAGAGAGTGTTGAAAGACAGCTAATATTCAGAAAAACACAGGGATGAAAAAGCCAGCAGTGAAGTCTCTACCACCAATAAATTTCTCATAGAAGAAAAGGTAAGTTTAGTGCAGTTAGGGAGAACAAAGGAATAGAAACATCTACTCTGATCTCTTAAGAAAGTGGGAAAGACTGGGAAGTAGATATGACCTTAAAGAGGACAAACAGCAGGATGAGGCAGAAAAAACTATTGAAAACACTGCACAAGGATTTTAAAGGGGATTTTTTCCATAATTTCTAAAAAGCAGAATATGAATGAAGCCATTGAAATCTCATGAAAATGAGGTTAACTAAGGCAGTACAGAGTATAACAAAAGTAGGACTGAACACACACATAACTACAAACTGAAAGATCATCTTGACAGGTAAAGATCATTGCTTGCATTTACCACTCCACTCTCTTTTAGAGATTCCCATCATTTAGAAGTATCTCCCATCTCACCATTGATAGTTTGTAACACATTTCAACAGACCATCTGTTCTCCTCTATCACACAAGAACTTAAGTCTTTCTCCTCAACCCCAGAACTATTATTACCAATACTCCCTGAAATTCCACAACAGGATGCAATGTTCAGAACCATGTCTATACAAATGCAAAAGTTGAATGCAAAGCTTCTGTGATCTTGCCCAGCAATCAAATTTTATGAAGAATTAAGAAAAAAAAAAACAAAAACCTGAATGTTAGTGTAAAGTCTAAATTTCCGTAAAGAAAATCACTCAAATGAGAGAGAACAAGAAAGAGGAAACACCAAGAACAGCAGAGGATCCACTAACAAACAGGACAATGAAAGGAAAATACTTGCAGCCACCCAAGCATTGCTGTCACCACCACACACTTCAGAGATCAGTAACTGCAGTGATCTCAGAGACAGATACCGTAACAAGTATGAGGAGTGGCTGAAGAATGAAGGTACAGCTTCACTAATAAAGGAAAACCAGGTACCTCTTTCAGCGAGAAAGAAGGAAACCCTAGGTAATTTTTAATTTGAGAGTTACTCCAAATACCTCCTTTGGAGGAAGCTGAAATTAGCAAAGTGAAAATTCCATCTACTTTGGAAACAAATACTACACCAAGTAATCCAATAAAATTAATCTATGCTTCACATTCCAAAAATTCATTTTGTACTGCATCATACCAATGCATGATTGTCTACTTTGGCTAGGATAAGAATTCATAAGCTTTTATTGTGGATCATGGATATGGATTATTATAGGATCATGTCAGCATATGGTCCAAAAATTAAGCTTTCTTATCCCCCAGATTGTAACCTAGATGGCTGCAGGACTGCATTACTATGTGACATGGACTGTCAGAACAGTCTAAACATGCTGAGCTATCCAATTAACATGAAGCCACATTAAAACACTAGTGCCCCTAGACTTGCCAGAGGTCAGCATGTTCCTCTTCAGATACAGAAGATATAAGCCAGAACAGCTTCAGGATTATTATCAGCTGAGACTGATTACTTATCAAGTAATATCCAAGCAACTAGCAAGTTATTTCCTTGCATGAAATTGATTTCCAGCTATTAGAAGATAGGCAAGATTGCTTCTGATCTATAGCATCTGCAGAAAGGCAGAGTCCACATTCTGATACTTACTGTTGTGCTTAAAGATTCGAATAGTAGCTCCCGACAGTCTTGCTCCGAGCACTAGTGATGCATGATTCAGTTCATCACTCAAAATCAGACAGCCCTGAATTAGAAGGGGAAAGAGGGAGATATTGAAAAGGTTATGTTTCACAGCCAAGCATATAACACCTTCCAGCTCTGATGTGCTTAGAATCATTTCACAAAAAATAAATAAATAAAAACATATGCTTCCAACATAAACACAGCTAGTCTGGACAAGACTTGCTAAGAAACGATTTGCAGCCTTAGCATGGCAAGTAAAAATACAGAACTACTATTGAAAGGAAGACCCACTTAAGTTTCACTTCTTCCAGAAATCCTGCAGCTGGAATTGGCCTGAATATACCTCATGTTGACAATTAGCACTCATCCTCCTAAACAGCCAGGTAAAACAGAACAGAGCAGCTTGCTGCAGTTCTCTCAGGGTCTACAGTAGCACTAGGACATGGGCCACCAAAGTTCGAGATAAAAGACCTTATCCAAGTTGCACTATAAACACTGACTAAACCCGTGTGTGCTTAGTGGTACCAAAGGGACCAATTTTCTTTAATGAAACAAACTATTAAGTGCTTTTTAGACAGAGGTAACATACAAGAGACAGGAAGTAGAAAGCAAAATTGCAGAGTGAAACTGAAAAGTTTTCTGGAGCCACTAAACATTACATTGAATTTGTTTGTTTTTTCAGAAAAGGGAAGACTTAGCCTTGGACAAATATCAAAAAAGAATGTAACTGTTTTGAGAGCAGCAATTATTACAAGTTAATAGCTCATATGCTGCTGATCATTCAGTCACAATGTGGACTACAGGAATGCATATTGGGGGATTACCCTGCATATCTGCTGCAACTCTAGAACCGGCTTTTTAAAGTTAAAAATCCAGAAAGCATGCCAGGATCCTGAAGATCTGGCTCTTAACTCATGTTTCTCTATTAATAACTGGTGGAAGGAAGAGTCAAGAGCTTTTCTTCTTTGCATGAGTTACTAGAAGGGCCTGTGAAAAGAATTGCTTATCATTACACAAGCAAGTGAGAAACAATAGGAGTATTTTCTCCACAATAAAGTCAACTTTGCACTAGAACTGAGCTGTACCTAGAAAGCATCTCCAGCAAGCATTTGCTCTTTGGAAGCCCTATACCAAACAAGGATCTGATACTATGTCAGAGATCATTACTACTGCATTAAAAACTGAATATAACAAACCAGTACTAATATCCTTCTTAAATGGTAGGAAGTAGGAAAAGTGATAAAATTTGAAAAAGAGGGAGATTAAGAGTGTAGAAGAAGCTTCTTCATAAAAACAAGTACAAGCTTTTGATAAAGAAGATTTAACAAATTGATGAGCAGCCTTTTTACCCCACCCCCCTAAGAGAAGAGGACATTCAACTAAGCAGAATAAATTAATTTAAAACTGAAGAGGATATAAAGAGACTAGTGTTGTCTGCCTCTAGAGAGAGGGCAAAGGATCAAAGAAGCCACTGGTACAGTAGAGCAGTTACTGATGATTACATGTAGAACTAAGTGCTGCTTAAGACTTCAGCTGCATTTAGCAGCAAATTTACATTTGAGAGAGTATCCAGAAGTCTAACACTAGCTGGAGACCACATTACTGGGATAAAGAAAAACATAGGCCAGTGAAGATCAGACTTCCCATCACAACCTACAAGATAGGCAGTGAAACTGAAGTGAATGCCACATTTAACATGAAGTGCTGCATATGTGAATTGAGTAATTTAGTCCTGAGCACTTCACTAACTAAACATGGAAATTAAGGTTCTTATAACCAAAAAAGATCCTTCATGCACCGTTGCTCCAACTCCCTTATCTAGCCTGTCAGTCCAGAACTATGATGAAAAGTTCTGTGATAAAGACAGTACAGAATGCTGTTACTAGCTAGTTACAGTAACTACAGTAATGACAATACTCCAAAGCAGGCTAACTTCAGAGCCTAGCTTAGCCTCAGATGATTAAATAACTTCTGACTATATAATCATCAAATCTCACATGTGGTCTAGACTCAGCATACTTGGCAGTGAGAGTACCAGGCAGCCAACAACTTGGCTGCCAAGAGCAGGTCTCTCCTGCTGAAAACTGCCAGATACAGAAAGACCTGGTTTTAGCGATGCTTTAACAACGCTGAAGTAAAATTTTCTGTGTACACCAACTACAACTGTTTTAATCATCTGTTTTCTAGAAGCTGCTGTTAACAAGGGACAGCGAGTAAAGTTCAACTAGGCAATGCTGATCAAGCTTTTAATTCCTCTGGATAAGCGTATTATGGGGCAGAGTTGGATCCTAGCATAGTCAAGTCCTGTGCTACTAAAAGAGGACGCAGCAGCAACATAAGCCAAGTGTTTATTCCACAGCAAAGACACAATATGTGGTCCAGTATTACACATATGTGAGTAACGTTATTGCAGTGGTTTGTGTTTTTACCTAATGAAGTTGAAATAAAGATGCCCAGATATGATTTAAATAATGATTAGCTTTAAATCATATCAGTGAGTCTCAAAGAAATTTCTTCTAGCCATTACTGTTAATATTTGCTAGGCCTCAAAATTGACACTTCAAGCAGCTTTCTTTCTGAAACACAGAATATGCAGAGGAACAGCATCAGTAGTAAGAAGAAATGGAGAGAGAGAGAGAGAAAAAAAAAAAAAAGAGCCCTAGAGTTTAATCAACTGTGGAAGTCTCTGGGTTTTACTGAAAACTCTGTAAAGTATTGCCAAATGAGCTGTGCACACAAAGCCAGTTGTGGAGTGGGTGGTGCCAGAATTCAGGATTTACATGAGTTCATGTTTGCAGACTATGAAGAAATCGAAAGTGCTGTGAGAAGCAACTTCAGTCAGCCAAAAAAAGCATTTAGTGAACATTTTGAACTGTGAAATGGTTCATTTGTCAAGAACTTTCTTCAGAAGTGAGCATTTTCTATTTGCAGTATTGACCTGAGCACAAGGGCACTTCTAGTGTTATGAGGCAGAAGCTTCTTACTACTTTACTTTAAGTGCAAAAAACCAACATATACTCATTACTAACGTAGTAGAGACTGTCTTATTCATTTGTTTACTTGGTTTAGTAAATGTGCAAATTATGTGCAAGAAGGTATGTCTCATGCCTTGGAATTTACTGTTCAGATTCTCTTAATGACTGTAGAACTGTTAAAAGTTCAAATGTGAAAACTAAGAAGCTAAGTAAGGGTATTCTTATGAAGTATTAAAGATACACATCAGAATCCACATACTCAGAAAAAAAGAAATTGAGTAACTTTGCAGTAATGGGCAGCTTCAACTGACTTAAAACAGACAGGACAGTCTACTTAAATGTATATGACTGCATGTATTCTGAGCCCAAAAGGTTGCACAGAAATCAGGAATCAATTTTCTGATGAAGAGAAAAACAGGGAAATGAGGGGAAATGAGCCATAGCAGAAAAATTCAAATAAAAAAAATGTCAGAATTATGTTGTTCAAAATCATTGCACCAGAGATTCCAGTATTTGACTTCAGAAAGAATGATTTAATGCACTGAATTTCTCTCTGGTATGTGACTCAAAAATGTTTTTCATTATGAAAAGCATCTGATTATATAAAGCTTAACAGATCAAAAGAAAAGAGGCATTACATAGACAGTGCTGCTTCATTGTAACACTACAGCTAGTGAAGAAGAGGTTCACCAGGATAAAGAGCTGCTGGGTAGAACAAGGCAGCAATCTTATAATCTGTAGATATCACAATTGGAAGAATTTAAGAAGTGATCTCAGGAACTGGAAAAATAAATAAATGGAATAAAGTATAGCCAGTTCACTACATATGGACAAAGAACTACAATCAGCTAGTGCAATTAGGGTAACAGTGAATTATTTTCAAAAAGAAGAACAGTTCCAGTACTGGAACTATTTTACTCTACATAGGTGCTAAGAGAACATCAGATGATGCAAACAAAGAGCTCTCTTACATTTAATTTTCCAGTAACTAAAATACCCTATAGTTTCAGATGCAAGGCATTCAGTCTGCATTGAGTACTGGTTTATGGGGCACACAGTAGACATCATCCACGTTTGCATTTGACTTTGTTTCTCTCAAATAACTTTTCTACTAAGATTTTACTCCTTCAAAGAAAGGAACACTCATCTGTTGCTCAAAGATTATAAACTCTGTATGTACCAACATGCAATTGAGCTTATCTGTGTGTCTCACTGACACAGCATCAAAATACCTTCAGCCAATCACCCTGTTGATCAGTCATTATTTCATACCATTATGAGGGGCCTGAGAAAGCAAGCCTTAACATTCTAGGCTCTCTCCCAGGAAGAGGGCAAGATCTGGATTGTTACTGATCCCATGGATGCTGTTTCCCAGTAAGATTAGAGGTGCAAAGTGTAGAGATGCATACTGTGACCTATGGTTTCCATACATAATATCTGCGGGGGTTGTCACAAGAAAAACAAAACCTAAGAAGTAACTTTTGGAAAATCCAACCAGCAGAATCCACATTAGATGAGCTTTTGTCAATGACTTAAGCCATACCTTGCCAACTAAAGCAGGAATGTTCATAGAGTTGGTTGCAAACCCCATTCCATATGCCATTGCAGATTCCACACCTAGGAACCTGGCAACTAGCTTTTCCAGCTCCTCATGTTTGTCCAAGTTTCCTGCACACAAAACAAGTGAGAAATTCAGAGTGCGAAGCATTCACTCTTGCTATACTCTACGAGAAAAACTTTCATCAACCAAGGCTGGTCCTTATTTAAAGGCCCACAAGACAATATATTAAAAAAAAAAAAAAAAAAAAAGCAAATATAAGTGAACAAACTGCTGTGCCACATTAATTTGTTTTCACCAAAGTAAAAGCTTCTTCATTAACTAGTCTGAAGTTCAAAAGCTGGAACAAGTAATATTTCTAAGGCCTGTGATTGAAACATACTTCAGGCAACTCGGCATCCTGTTCCAACTTACCCATCTCCTGCCTAGTGCTGCACACCCCAGCTCCATACTGTGACAGGACTTTAGCTGCTGCTTCTTGACAAGTCCCAGACTTCTGTGCAAATCCGAGGTAGTTGTATGAACCCATATTAATAATGTCCTTTATCACTCTTCCTGTGTACCTGTGTTTTAAAAACACAAATTAGAACACCCACTGTTAAAAAAAAAACAAACACAAAAAAACCCCAGACTACACCAGAAGACTCAATTCTGTTCCTTAGAATATACAACAAAATGTTAAAAATTGATAGAGCCAATCATTCTTGCAGGACTGCCCCTCATTATCAAACTGAAACAATGAACTGAGAAAGGTGCTTTGCCTATCTTGTGGTCTCAAACTAGTTCCCAGGAGAGTTTACATTAAAGGGGGAATTTGTTATCACATCTAAAATTGCTTGAGACTTCTCAAACTGTTTTTTCTTTGATACATCACAACTTACTCTTCAATTACAAAATTCTAGATCAATGAACGTGTCAGCCCCTTAAGCAGGATATCCTCTAACCACAGAAAGGAAACACATCTGGCACTGCTGTGCAAACAATAAATGCACAAGGAGATTAAGGAGAAGTTAAGAAGAAAAAAGTTGGAATTATTTTTCCTTTAAAAGCCAAAGAGACATGATGTTTTTCACCAAGGAAAGTGCTGCAAAGTTTTTCACATCAAACTTGATACATTGCTTCATATTTGTAAAAATCCTTGTCCTCACATTTCTGAATGACCATTTCAGTTTTGATTCAAAGCAAACACATTAAATTCAGTTTCAGATGGTAGCATTTACTTTGAGTCTCAGGACTGATTCTAAATCAACAAAGTCACAAGTAGAAGTGCAGTCTGAAGTATCTGCTCCCAGGTTCTGGTCATCACACACCAAAGTATTAGTGTTGTAATAGGCATATGCCCATAAAATCTTAAGCAAGTCAGGAGCTTCAGTATATAGCCACAAAATAATGCACAAATGATCACACTGGAGGCCATGTGTCTCTCAAAAGAGATACTAATTCAAGAATCCATTGATTCAAGCCACTAGGAAAGCCCAAAACAAAGGTGATTCACTGCTCCTTTATCCTCAGAGCCTGCAACTTGCTGTTATAGATACTCAGAGATAGCTGTTGGAGACTTTTCTTTGATTTTGACTCACGTGAATGTCCAGTTATAGTCATGAGAAACTCTCTCCATCATGTCCACTTTGGCCCCTGGCACACTGCAGATGGGACGGTTCCAGCTGTCCCGAATGCGCATGTAGAGGTTCCTGTTGTAGAAATTTTCAAAGTCCTGGTACAATGGGACAAAGTCCTGAAACAAATCAAAAGCACTCAAAGTAAAAGAAAGTATGTATTACAGCAAACTAGGAACAAGAAGAAGTTGCTTGTCATTTTGGTGTAATTTACAAATTATTAAAAAAATCAAATTAAGAAAACTAAAGAAAGTTTTTCATCACAAAGTGGTTTTAATCCTGTAAATCTGTGCCAGTGCAAAACTATCTGAAGGTGAGACAGCAGCAAAACTGAAGAGATTCATCTGCTAGTGCTAAGACTATCGCTAGACGTTATTTCCTAACTTTTTCAACCATCAAATCTACCACACCCCTAAGGTTTCTTCAATAGGTGCTTATCTGTATATAACTTAAGTAGCTTATATAATCTAAAAGCCATCAACAACTAAAAAAAAAAACAAAACCAAAAACCATCACACTATCAGATCATGCTTCAAGTTAGAAAGTTTCAAAGAATTCTAATGTATGGGAGAGGGAGTGCTGAAAGCAATGCAGAAACTGAATTAGGAGCTCCTAATGACACAATGACTAAAATGGGACTTGAAATACCTTGGCTCTCTTACCAGCTCTTGCTGGGCAGCTGAGAAGAGCATCTCTTGAAACATACAATAATCCCCTTTGTGAAATGCGTGGACATGTAATCTTTGAACGACATTTGCAGTCAACCCTCACAGTTTAGCAGAGGAAAAGAATGTAAAATTGCTTTTTGACACCAAACTCTATGCACTGCTCTACTGAATACACTAAGAGTTTGAAAACTGAGGCACTTTGATGTTTTGTTTTCTATACATAAGAAATGCATTTAATACACCAGCACTAGCATTATTATAGAGGGGACCATTAGAACTTTCTACAGATTTTTGTTCTGAATCCAAGTTGGTAAGTTACATTATGGCACCTCTCTTCTGCACAGCTTATTGGGACTTAAGTCCCATAAGCATTTCCTGAATTCTAGCTTCCCTTACAGTGTCTTTCAGGAAGAGCAAGCAACTGTCTTGAATGGATAACACACAAGAATGTCAAACTAACTGTGACAGCAAGGACATCTGAGCATACAAAAAATGTTTTTTTATGGCCTACTAAGAATGCTCCAAAGTCATAAGATTTCCTTATTACTATTAGACTGAAAGGAAGTTCAACGTTCAGTAGTGATAAGAATGTGTAATTCATTTGCTACTATTGAAAGAAACAAAAAACTTTCTTAATTTATCTACATGAGGAACAAGTAGAATTCACGACCAAACTAAGAGCCAGTATAGCATTCCTTCCTGTTTTTCACAAGAGAAATGCAAACACGGAGAGTGGCATTTTATTTTAGGTGACAAGATAAGCAAGACAAAGTATCTGTCTGACCAAAGTATTGTGGTGCCTGACATCTGTACCAGTGAAGCAAAACGGGGAGCATTTACACCAGCTTTCTAATACCAACTCAAACAAATGAGAACTGACAGGCTTTTGCTTACAATACTTGACTGCAGAAAGAGTACTTTTTTCTTTACCTGCCTGTTTTAATGACTTAACAACTTTTGTTCTTTCAGTTTGGAGTAAAGGAACCCTCTAGGTCTACCCCTTTGCATCCTCCGACCAGACACTGCATAGTAAAGACAAAGCCAAAAAGTGCAACTTCTAAGCAGACAGAGTTGCACCTAAGGCCTCCTTCTGATTTACCTGTGCAAAATGACAAGCCAAAAAAGCACAAATATATTAAGTATAACCATTTCAACTATGAAAAAAAACCAAACTAAAAAACCACAACAGATTTAGCCAGTGATCACTCTTCCACAGAATCACAAAGACTTCTCAGCAAAGACAGCCTGTAACAAGATTTCTGTGAGCTTAGACTTGAAGAAAGGTAGTTATTTCTTCCATGTTCCCCTGTTTAAGCAGTTTTGCATTATTTGACATTTGTCATGTCTTATCTGAAGGCTGTTTGCAGGGGTAGTAGGTAAACTAATACAAAGCTGTAATCCCCTAGAAAATAATTCGCTTTTTGATAAAAAGTTACACAACTCTATCCTTCCTCAGCTTCAATGTTTCATGTTGCTCCTGGCAGAAAAGTGGATTTTAAAGCTGAATCACTAACAAACTGGCCACTTAAAATGGAGAAAACATTTCCTTTTGGACAAGCACCTGAGAACTTTTTATATACAAAGTTACATAGCTACTATACTCTACTACACAGCAGTAATATGTATAAGACTTCTTGTAGCAGTACAGTAAGAACATCCCAATTCATGACAAAAAACTTGAAATAATTATCTATATGTGTCTGAAACCCTCTGCTACATAATTTGTAGAGGAGTGGGGGAAGTAAGATCAAAAAAACTTTTGTCACATTAGAAGCTCAATACTTGAGGGAGTTTTAATAACTAATTATAATCTACTGAGATTTTTTTAACCATTTTCATCTCCTCTTAGCTATCTTTGCATGAGAATTCAGCTTTGCAGTAGTTGTTCAAGAACACTATGTGACAGGAAACAACTGAGACTTTTGCCAAGGTTCTTGGCTAGGAGTGGAGGCTGGAAATGAGTCATTATACCAACTGAAGCAGGTATGCCTGGGCTGATACAGTCCAATCTCACCTCAGGTTACTGATGAGATAGTGCACGTTTTATTTTGAAACCAAAGCTGACAAAGCAGGAAGAATAACAAGTTCAGCTGAGGAGATAAAGACAATTATCTGAACAGGCTGACACCATCAAGAAATACAATACAAGTATGACCTTACGAGCCAACAGTGTAACTTAGTCTAAAGTGATTAAACTGTATAGTAGGGTAGTGCTCTGAACCTAATAGATTATGGTAAGGAGAAAGATCTCTTGGAAGTCCACAAGAATACAGGGAACAGATTATGGATAAGGGAATTAACATATAATATGGGACACTAGCCTTAGGTTTTGGGGGTGCCGAACTGTAAGATTATAACAAAGGGCTCTAAGTGAGGCATCAGCTCAATGCCAACCCCTTTGTTGCTCATCTCACTACCCCCCAATAAACTACTGCATGAGTAGGGACATTTTCCATTAAACCAGGATACTCAAAGCCCCATCCAGCCTGGCCTTGAATACTTCCAATACTCAGCCACAGTTTCTCCGAGCAAGCTCTTTCAGTGTCTCATCACCCTCACACTAAAGAATTTCTTCTTGCTATCTAATCTAAATCAACCCTCTTTCAGTAAGGAAATCTTACTCCTCACCCTAACACTACATGCTCTGATTAAAAAATCCCTGTGGACCCCCTTCAGGTACTGGAAGGCCACTCTAAGGTCTCCCCAGAGGCTCCTCTCCTCCAGGTTTAATAACCCCAACTTTCTCAGCCTGTCTTCATAGGAGAGGTGCTCCAGCCCTCTGATTATCTTTGTGGGCCTCCTCTGGGCTCACTCACAGAACTACATTCTTGTCTTGTTGGCTCCAGAACCGGACACAGTATTTCAGGTGGGGTCTCATGAGAGCAGAGTAGAGGGGGAAAATCACCTTTTTCCTTCTGGCCACTGTTCTTTTAATGCAGCCCAGGATACAGATGGTTTTCTGGGCTGCAAGTGCACATCGCCAGCTCATGTTGAGTTTTTCATCAACCAACACCTTGAAGTCTTTCTCCTCAAAGCTGTTCTCAATCCATTCTCCACCCAGCCTGTAACTGTGCTTAGGATTGCTCTGACCCAGATGCAGGACCTTGCTCTTGTTCAACTTCAAGCCTTTCAAGATCCCTCTGGATGGCATCCCTTCCCATCGGTGTGTTTATCACACCAAACAGCTTGGTATTGTCAGCAAACATGCTGAGGGTGCACTCAGTCCAATTGTCCATGTCTCTGCCAGAGACAGCACCAGTCCTGATACTGACCACTAAGGAACACCACTCATCACTGACCTCTACTTGGACACCGAGTCATTGACCACAACTCTTGAGTGCAACCATTCAGCCAACTCCTTATCCACCAAATGATCCATCTGTCAAGTCCATGCCTCTCAAATTTAGAGACATGAATGTCATGCCAGACAGTATCGAGTTCTGCACATGTCCAGGTAGCTGACTATTTCAAATTTTTGGCACGTGAACCATGAAGCCACAGTGGTGTGCTGCAGCAGTGTTCTACTGCTGGAAACAATCACTGTCACCTTTAAATGGCTTTCAAAGCTTAATGTTATTTTGCATCAAGTTCTCATCCTATTTCAGATTCAAAACTCTTTCTAACATAACAGAGCCTAAGAATATCAGTCTGAGATAGAACAGCTTCATGTGGAGGAAAGAATAGTCTAGGAGTTAGCTGATTCTTTGAGCAATCTTCAGAGTCACAAGTCAAACAACTAAAGAAGTTACACTGCTTCCAAAGGAAAGAGCAAAAGCAGCATATGAACTTAATGAACGATTATGAACACAGAGCTAAACCCAGGCCTAACCAGGTCTATTCCTGTCAATTTAAGCCAAGAACACATCTCCTATTTGTAAGGTGATTTCTGGTTAACAAACCTAAGTACTGGTGGTCTCCCAGAAGCCTGAAGGGCATAGGAGTTTCAAGAAAGAGTAAAAATAAGGGATGAATAAAATTCTCCCTTGGGGTGCAGCACCTTAGCATAGGCGAATTTCAGAATCCAAGATTTTATTATACTGTAAATTAATATTAAAAGTGAAGATTATAATGACAGCTTTGTAACCATTAGCTTAGGGAACAGTGACATGCAAATGCAGTAATTAGGTTGCTTTTAAAGCCTAGTTTGCACAGCATTGCACCTAAGCTAACAAGTAGAGCATGAGCACTAGCTGGGCTTATCTAATTCACGTAAGCTGTTACTTGATAATACAAAACTGACTCTGAATGGAAACTGAGTACACAATTAGAAAAAAGTTCCAGGCTTCTAAAAAAGAAGCAGAAAGACAAGTTCTATCTCACAGCTAAATGAGTCACGATTAAGTGGAGCAATAACTGTGGGTAGCCTTTACACCATTGGGAGGCCACTGATGATGAGCTACACAGATTGTAAGACAACATTGAGTAAAAGACTCCAGTATACTGCCCCTGATATACTCCTACAGCTGGATTCCTATGCACAAGCATTTGAAAACCCCAGATGGTAGAATCATGTTCTAAATGGGCAAGGTTACTGAGCATGAAGAGCTATGTTAAAGAATTACCAGTCCCACTTGCAGAGTTGCTCCTGTATACAAAATGCTCAAGGTAATCAACAGGCAAATCAAACCACAAGAAAGGTAAAAGAGGGTGTGATCCTTCCTATAAAATTATGCAGTATTTTGCAGATTTAAATACTTTGTATGACTAGGCATTAGACCAAATTTGGTACGCATAATTCCAGGATAATACAGAATTGCTAATCATGTCACTTACACTTGACTGATAATGCTTCAGAGAGGATGTGCTCCACAACACTGGTTTCCAGGAAAAGCCCTGTTGGGTATATTTTAAACAAAGCCAAAACACAAAGGATTTCCTGGAAATCAGTACTAGCAGAGCCCGTTCCCCTTCGCCCTTTTGTGTTCCAACAGTGGTGAGTATTAGGTTTTCCTGGAATCATTAACTTCAATGGAAGGCTCTAATAAATTCCAAGGAATTTACCCTCGTCAGAGATGGTCCCAATACAGACTTGTTGGACAGCCTGTTTTCTAAACTAGTTTGGTCACTTTCAGTTTTTAGTCCTGATGCACAGGCTGAGTTTACAATAGTAAGTAAAAATTTAAAGAAGTATTTGCTCAACTGAAATCAACTGTACTTCAAAACACACAAAAACTGAAGGCAGCATTTGTGTGTGTTTGTTTTTAATACTACATTTTGGACCTAAGTTTACATTATGCTTTTAACTGTAATTACATTCAGAAACACCACAGAAAATCCCCATACTTCAATTCCATGACTTTCAGTACACGTTCATTCAGCCCTTTATGAAATACTTCTTCACACTACATAATTTTGCTTTGCTCAGAACGCAGATTAGACACTGTTCAGCTGCACAGCTACTCTCACTGCCTTTGCTTTGCAATTTTGGCCTATGCGATTATGAATTATTTGAAAAAGCTAAAGCCAACCCTTTTGCTTGATATTTAAGAAAATTATAATCATCTAGCTACCTCAAGAATATAAATAATAAAAATGTTACTTTCCACACTGAGGCCACAAATGTGCCACAGAGTGTGCCAGGGCAGATACAGGGCTCCTGTAATTTTCATGCTAGTATAAGATTTAAAAAAACACAAAAAAATGAAACTATGCAAGTCAAGCCTTTTCTATATCTGCATTCCTTTAACAAAAGATAATTAGGCTGTCAGCTAGCAGCTTGAGTGACTCAGATGTTTGAAAATCATGAGAAACTGTTTCAAAACAAATAATTGAGCTTCCCCCTTGCATCAGAATAAAACCTGGCTCCCACACCAGATAGGCTGCAATGTGCTCTCATCTATTCATTTGCAGGCAAAGCAAGTTTAAAGCAGTAAAGTGTGAGGGTAAGTATTTTATGCTCTAGGCCACACATGATCACTTTACTATTTGTCTGGTGTTGCAAACAGCTATTCCAACAACTAAGCACTAGAAATGTGATTTAGAGAAGTACCCTGGGCTGAATTATCTTCAACATCAAAACTTTTTTAAACAGGATTTCCTATTTTTTCACTCTTACACAATATTCACTGGCACTTCTTAACTAGTTCCACTCAGAGACATCCTACATATAAAACAAAACCAGAATACGTGTATCTCTTCCCTGCAAGCCATGGCCAACACACAAATTCAAGTAATCTATCTGGGAAGTATACTTGTTAAGCCAATGCCTTTAAGAGTAAGATGTAATGCTAAGTTAATTTATAAAAGACTTTAGAACACTGCTGTCCAGAAAAATGCTCCAACCATAGCCTCAGCTACATCATTCCTGCTGATCATTTCCCAGTGTTTACCTTTTGTTCTTCTCTTTCTGTTGCATTTTGACACTTCTCAATCTTCCAATGCCGCATGAAATCTCGCAGATATCCAAAGAGAGTGAGAACACCATAGCCTACATAGGTCAGCACAGCAACCAGCATGGGAGTTTCTTCAAAAGCTTCATTGAAAGGCCTTTTGTACAATCCTCCATTGTGCACAATATGATTTATCTATAGTAAAAGATAAAGAGAGGTAGTTGTGAGAATTCAAGTTATTACAGAAAGGTCTTTCAGAGTAGTCCCTGACCCTTTGGTCAGGTACAAGATCTGAATCCTCCCAGCCCAGTCCAAAGTACCTCCAGCTAGGTTCAGCCATTACTGACAGTTACTATCAGTCTCCATATATGAGGTTGCCAAGTTCCTGATATAAGCAAAATCACAGTTACTAATTTAGTGTAGTTTAATCTAATATCTCTTTGAAGTTCTTCAGCTTGTGAAGCTCCATAGAGTGCATTGCTTACATCCAGGCCAACTGAAAATGAAAGCAACTGCCTTTCCCCTTCACCAAGAACTAGATAGGCACAGTGAGGATTCCCAGCCTCAATACACAGAAAAACAAAATAGAAATTAATAGTTTTACTAAGCTAAACAACGTATTCTCAGGATTATGAGACCAGAAGTCATAACTGGAAAATATCAAAATGTACTCAACTTTGGAAGCCTTTATTATTGTAACAAACCAGGCATAATCTATGCGTCTCAATAGCCATAAACTGATGTAAACACTACTCATCCATGAGGTGGACATGGCACCAGAGACAAAAAAGCATTGTATACACAGTCTCAATGTTGCTTATATGTCAGCACGCTGAACAAAACAAGGTTTTCTGCATAAAATCCACACTAAAAGTCATCTTGCTACTTACATACTATCTTCTGAATACGAGAGCTAGACTAATTCTACATGTGCATGCCTATCTCAAGTACAATTACAGTAATACATATTTGTGACTATTACAGAAGAACTTGGCAGCTGTAAGACAAGAGATCACTCAAGGTAACACTGGGTAGAAACCCATCACGGTTTCAACTAGGCTATTTGTTCAAAGAATTAAGTTAAAGTTCAGATCTCAAAAGTCAATATATCAAAAGACAGAAACCCATCCATCAGTTGCCATCTGTATTCCTAGAAGTTATCTAAATTACCTTAGATAGCTCTGCATGAAAGAATACCCTCCAAGACAATTTCACTGCTTATAGCATCAAGGCAACAAATCCTACTCCTTGCAGAATAGATGTATTGTTACCAGTACCCCTAGGCTTAGGAAAATCACAAGCTATTAGGTAATCTACACAGAAAAAGATTGGTGTACAATTCAGTAGCTGGTATCCAAATATATATGTCAGTTGCTAGCTAAGCATGGGAGTCACTAGAAGACAAGAAGAAAACAAAGACAACATACTTCAATCAATGCCTGTATTAGTAACAACATCACACTGAATCACAGAATGTTTAGGTTGTTAGAAACCTCCAAGATCATCCAGTCCAACCTTTGACCAACATCATAATCAAACTACTAAGCCATGTCTTTAAGGAAGAAGTCCAAATGCTTTTTAAATGCCTCCAGGGATGGTGACTAGACCACTGTCCTGAGCCATTCCAATGCCTGACAAACCTCTCAAAGAAAAAATATTTCCTAAAATCCCTTGAGGTCTCCTCTTCTCCAGACTAAAAGAGGGCTAGGACAAGGATGTATCAAGAATGTTACTCAAACTTCTCTGGACTGTATGCAAATTGCAGTTTATAGCCAGATATAATGAGGACATAAAATCGGTGCAAGTCTGGAAACAGAAGAGCAAAGGTAGTGGCAATTTCTCCTTTACTTATACTAGGTGCAAATAACTAACCTGCAGTGCTTTGAGGCCAGTTTTAATACTGAAGTAGTTTTAAAAACATACTGAATACAGTGGTGGCTTAAGTTAGAAAAATTACAATGCTCTGGAACAGGTGTAGAAACACTTGTAGAACACTGCAGCTCAAATGATCACAATCTAAAGCTTTAGCAAAGGCCACAGGTTCATGCACTCTTTTCTTCAGGAACAGTGTCAGCCAAGGAACTGTCCTTGTCCCACTCACACTCACTTGGAGCCATATGCATCACTCTCTGGCTTGCCCAATGAAGGATAATCTGATTTTCAGCACAGAGTCTCCCTAAGACTAAACTGATTCAGGCTGGAAAAGTAATTGTTTTCAGAAGGTTTTCTATTAGACTAACAATTTTTACTGTATTGCTCCACAAACCCATTTGATAGATCTCATCAACAAGAACCAGCAGCTGTTGGGGAGAAAGGGGGGCAGCAGCACCATGACAATCAAGACTTGGTGAGCCAACATTGCAGAGGAAAAACCATAAAAGCTTTCTGTCCTCTGTTACTCTTCACATTGTTTAACTGCATTACTATGGCCCAACTCATAAAAACATGGAAATTCATTGCATCTTAGAAAGATCATGCATCAAAGCTTCAGTCAGTACAATTTTACAGCCTAATGAATTACAGCTGCATTTTGTGTTCTCATACTGACAGACCAGGCTGTGAATAGCATCTTTTCAAGAGTAAGCACATGACAAATCTGCTACCTGTTGCTTACTACTAGTTGCTGATATCTGGTAAGCATATAAAAAATGGGTAGTGACTACTTTGCACAGAATCGTAGAATCATTCTGCTTGGAAAAGAGCTTTAAGATCATCAAGTCCAACTATTAACCTAACTCTAACGCATACAGTGCCAAACCATGTCCCCAAGCACCACAGCTACACGTCTTTCAAAGCCAGATTACAAAGCTTTGAATGTCTTTCCCAAGTAACTGGAAGTTCATCTGGAAGAGATGAAAGGCTGTATCGTAAAGGTATGGATCTGAGTTTATCTAGTACCAAAAAATAGGTACTGAAATGACAACACCTAAACCCATCAAACCCAAATGTATACTTTAAAGAAATACCATTAAAAACATTCTCAGCCACAGTTTAGATGCAAGTCTACTCATTCTTCTAAGAATGCCACATTAGTCTTCAAATAAGGGCTTGAGCACCGTGAGCTCCAAGCCTGCTGCCAAAGAGCACCAAGTTCAGTTTCAGAGACTGATAAAGAAGGTGGGTACAGCAATTCATTCCTTTTCCAGGGGAAACAATCAAAGAAAAACTATACAAGATTAAGACTTTCAAGGTCTCAACAAATCTTATTATAACAAAGTGAGCCATGACTTAAACTAGAATATACTGCATATATAAGCAGAGACTACAAAGAAAAGTCAGGGTTCTCCTAAGAGCAAAGTTCAAAAAAGCAAGTGCATGCTCATCTCCATCTCCCTCTCCTCTACAGCCCAGACTGCAAGTACACAGGAGAGCAGCACCACATTATGAAACTCTGCTGCAGGAGAAAAATCAGAGCACATCATCCAGCTGGTTACAGAAGGCAGGAAAGAGATGGCATTCTGAATCAGCCACAGGCAATGCCTAGGTTGGAACAAGGTCTTGGGGCAATAAATCACATAAACCAGTATTGTAACAGTTACTGAGCAGCAGCATCCTATGGCTACAGCAAGGAAGGACTGCGTTACTGTAAGCAAAACACATCAAGGAGTCTAATCATCCTGGTAACAAACAGCTCCAGTTCACAACAAGGAGTCTGATTATAATCATCCTGGTAACAAACAGCTCCAATTCACAAGATGTTTACATTGTGAAACTGACTTCAGATTTAGTTCACCCTGCAAATCAGAATTACTGTTAAGTAGCATGAGAACGTATCTAGTACAGGCAGAGGAGGAGGAGAAGTTTTGTGAGAAGACAGAAGCCACAGCTAAACACAGGAACATTTGCAGACACTGCTGTAGACAGCACAGAAGATTCATCACAGGAATCTGGGTACATACCTTGCATGGCAGGCACATAATCTAGGGAAAGACACCAACATGCACAGCATGAAGCAGGAGCAAAGTACACAAAAACTGGTTATGGTCCCATCCCAGGAAAACCCCAACACTGTATTAAAGAGGTTGTTTCATTTCATGCTGCCAGGAAGAACAAAGTCAGACGAACCTGGCAGACTTAATGTAAACACCTTAAAAAGATTATTTATGCAGGAACATAACTTCGATAAATTCTTATTAAATTTAGTAGCTTTTAATTGCTATACACCACACATACTGTAGATATTTTACTGAGAATTTTGCAGGTTTGGTTGTTTTTTTTCTTAGAGGCATGATGTTGAGTACCATTTCCATGAGCTGCTCACTTTTTTTGTCAGATTCCTGCCAGCTACAGGTAATAAAATGGAGAGATAGGAAATGCACCTCTGTTCTCAAAAGCAGACACATCTATAATAAAGAATGAAGGTTATCAGTGCTACAGAAACTACAGCAGTAAGTGACAACTCCACACGGGCAGCTCATCTAAGCTGTTAGGGTATTCTGTTGGAATTCACAGTCACCTTCAGCTCCCTCCCTTGCACTACTTTGTTGATTTCAGATCTCAGACTGCTGCACAGATAAGAAGACCATGTGTTTACTACCAAAATTGGAATGAACTTATTTGAAATACATTTTAAGCTTTTTAAAAAATTAATTAAAAATTACAGAAGATAAACTTGTTTTGTAAAACAGACTAACACTACAGTGTATTCCTAATTAAGTATTTGTTCTTGTTGGCAGGTGTTATCATTGAATTGCAACTAGCTACTCCCAACAAATTTGGTATTCCTTTGCTGAGATGCACTTCCACATCTACACAATCAGTACATATCTTTATAATGTTTAAATGTTTTGGGTTCCCCCCCCCCCGTTTTAACAAGTGAATTATACAATTAAATTTGTTTGGGGTTTTTTTGCTTGCTTCTTATGGCTAACAATCTGAATCTTACTCAGAATGTACATTTTTTCTGACAGCTCACCTTAAACTTACCATGTTATTTTGGTTTGTTCAGTTGATCTTGGGTGTACAGCATTTTTACAGAGAACTCCTCAACTGCACACTTAATTCTGTCTTTTACAATAAAGATTTCAAAAGGGAACAAAAGTCTGTAGTGGTTCACTAACAAATCAATCTCTAGGCCCAGGGGTAACTCTGAAAGGGCTCCTAATGTTCTTTAGAATTCACTCTCACTTATTTTTGCAGACATTAAACCCCTTTACCTTCTAAACTTTCCAGCTCTTGCCTTCTCAACTATAAGTAAACTCCAAGACTATACTTCACAATTAAAAATGGTTCTTTTTCTAGGAGTGATTTCTTAATGAAGGTAAAATAAAATCTGAAAGCTTGTTGAAGCTGGGCCAATGTTTTATGTTGCCTCCAGAGAAACCAATGATAATGAAGATAAAGCTTTTTCTCCCAACAAATTGAAAGCACAACATTTAAGAAAACAATGTTTGAGCTGTATGATTAAGACAGGAAAATACAAGATGACATATCAATGAAGTAGTAACAATAACAACAAAAAACCCCCAAAACAACTAACTTACATACCTTTATAACAATTTATTATAGCATTTAAGGCTTATCACCAGCTAGATCTGAAATGTCCATCTCAATAAAATTGAAAGACTTTAACACTTTATCCAAACTGACTTTGCAGTAGTTCATAGCCTAATCTAAGAAGCCAGCCACATATTCAGTGACCATGTTTTCATGCCAGTACAGATACACAAAATCTCAACAAGTGTAACACTGGCATTACATGTACTGATTTAATATATTGGCCTCAAATATTCATTTAGCCAGATAAAATGTTATGTAGCTATTCTTTTCACAAAGGCTTATAGACTTCTAAAATTAAATCTGGTATCCTCATGCACAGGCATGCTTTTTCAGAAATAGAGCTTTGTCAATAAAAACACTAGAAGGAGATTGTAGCCAATTTTCTACTCATTTCAGTTTTCTGTTACTGACACAATAAATGTAGTCAATCAAAAAGCCAAGTAAGAGGCAGTAAGTAATAATTTCTTTCCTCAAGTCAGATGCAAGTCTCAGTGTACATGCTACAAGCCCTAAGGCACACATTTTTACAGGGACTCAAGGATTAGAAGGTAACATCTAAACCTGGGCAAACTCTTCTGCAATCCACGAGTTTCTCTCTGTAATAATGGAATAACCCAAGTTGGAATAACCAGAGGTCATCATGTCCAAAGCCACAGCTCAAAGCAAGTCTAATTAAAGCAGATTTCAGAGGACCACATCCAATCCAGTCTTGAACACCTCCAAGGATGGATGTTCTACAATTTCCAGTATTTTACCACCCTCACAGAATTATTTTCCTTATATGTAAACAAAATTTCTCATTCTTTTGAATTACAGCTACTGCCTCTTAGCCTATTGCTACACACTTCCAAATGTCAGACTCCATCTTCTATCTTCCAGCCAGGTAGTTAAGTGTCCTTCTCCCAAGGCTAAGCAAACCCAGTTCTCCCAGTTTCTTCTGATACCTCACATGCTTCATCCTCTTCTGCTTCTTGTGGCCCCTCCAATGGATTCACAGATTCACGTGGCTAGGTCAGCAACTTCCTGTGTCACAGCTGAACACAGTACTAAAGGTGCAGTCCCACAAATACTGAGTAACAGGGAATGATCACTTCCTCCTAAGTTCATGAGATTTAGTTCTTCAGGATTTTTCTTTTCAAACAGAAATATTTGCATTTAAAACTTGCAGGCTGATGTGCAAAAAAGCTCACAATTTTGTATTCAAATCTGCCTTTATACCAGTGGGTAAAGCAGTTATTTAACATCTTCAGCTGTTCCTAACCATCACCTGAAACAAGGGTTTCTTCACACTGCTGCTACCATTAATTTGGTGTAACAAGAAAAGCTTCCAGTATTTGTAGCACTCATCTCTGTAAGTGTGCTCTCGCAAAGAGGTTACACTAGCCTGAATTCCAGCAAAAGCACCTATGAAATCAAGAGGAAACCACCATTCCCCTGCATCCTGCAGTTGGCTCAACAGTTGAGCCAACAAGCACTATGATTGCTCTCTAGAAAAGTGAAACACAACTCACAGGACCACAGAAGCTGTTTTAGCACATATACAACAAAGCTTTAAAAAAAAAAATTAAAAAAATCTATGCTCTCCATTTTAATAGCTTAAGCAATTCAGAACTTGAGACAGTTTTAAAGGAATGCAATCCCACAGCCCTCCCACTCTCTTCAACCAAACTATTCCTCATCTTCCTGAGGAAGTGGTATGAGAGTTTGTTTACAAAAGCATGTATGCAGTAAGCTATAGTATGGCATTTGAAGACATTCTAGAAACATTAAAATTTGTTTGCATCATTCCAGTCCCTAACTGACTTGGCAATAGCATGAACAACAGAAATTAAGAACATTAGTTTAGTTTGAGGTTATTTCTTTAACTTCCAGACACATAACAGAACCATTCTAAGCAGAGAAGCTCAATTAAGGAGTCAAAAAACCACATTACTAAAAATCTGCTCACAATAATATGTAGATTACACTAAGTTAACAATAAAATAAAGGCACCTTGTCCCATTAATATGTCTCAATCTCCCTGTTTTAAGCAAGAATTTTTTTTTCAGACAGACTATTAGAAAACCAATAGCCATTTGCTTCAGTGAAACACTGACAAAGAAATACATCACTGTTTAAAAACCCACTGCAGAATGAAAAAGCAATTTATTGCTTTTTTTCACCCTTTATTATTCCCAAAAGTGCCTTGATAGATCCTAAGCACCACTTTTCTACTGAATTCATTTAACACTCTCTCCAACAGACCAGAAGGATGTAAAAAGCAGAAACAAGAAGTCCCATCCATAGTTTACTCTTTGTCATAACCGTGCACTCACTTCACCGTTCAGTCAGAAATAAGTTACTTTTTCCAGTATTCCACAATTTTTAGTTGCTAAATGGCTCTTCAACCTCTTTTAATTAAGGTGCTTACAGTGAGATTGTTGCAGTCACTGAACGTGAATCCCTAAACAGAGTAATTCCTAGCAGAATATAACTAATAGGAACACAAGACTTCCCTAAGAAGCAAGAGAAGGAGCTGTTATTTAATAGAATAGTGGGTTATTTTTTTTCTAATACGCTGAAAATTAAATGCACTTTAAATGCTTACTTTCCTAGCCACTGAATTCATTAATCTTCAGGGTAGACAAAATCAGTTACTGCACAGTCTGAGTTCCCCCCCTCATCTTACCTGAGTTCAGGTAATGCAACTTACTTCAAAATTAAGGTGAATGATTTTACTTTCTTCTGCTCATGCTAAAGTAACAGTAAAGAGCCCAAGCTATGTTAAATGCCACTCTCTCTCTCTCTGAGATGAATTTAATTTTTTTTTTATTTTTTTTTTATTTTTTTAGAAAAGGTAAAAACACCAGTAAAATCAAAACAAAAAAGCCCCAAAATTTACTCTGGTAGCCACAGAAGAGATGTCATGAACATGGGTAAGCTCCCTTTCTCACACTGTTAAAAATGGGTAAAGCTTTTCTGCATTAAGAAGTCCTACAGTTGGACATGGTGATGTACTACTTTGTGTCTAAGCTCTCATCTCACAAGCTGCAGGCATTTCTAGATAAATTTCCATTAACTACAACACTTCTTTACACCAGTGGCTTTTCTTTCCCCTCACTTGACATCAATGTATTAATTTTATCTATATCTCTTCTTGCCTCTTCTCCCAAAGACCCTGTCACAGGCTTTCTTGCAAAAGCACCTTTTCTTCTTCCTATCTTAGCCTTTTTTAAAATTAGGTGGGAATTGCACTTCCACATGTAGGCTGCCTCCTTTTTGGTACCTGATTACTTTGCATTCCACAGATCTCTTCACTTGTAGATTCTCAAGTGTTGTGTGTGCTGTGTATGCAGTACAGCTACGTACATACACACCTATGGTAACACATGGTAGATGTTAATGTGTTTCACTTCTCCCATGTAAATTCCCAGCAACAAAAATTTAAATGGCCAAAGGGCCAATCAAGTAGCCAAATCTGTGATACACCAGTGATCAAACCTTTGGCAGCTTCTCAGTACCAATTACTGATGCTATCTCAGAAAGTTATACATGGCTAATGCCCCTGAACAGTCACTTGTTCCAGGTAAGTTCTAACATTTATATCCCCTTTTTGAAAGCTAGCAATCTAGTCCACATAAAATTATGGAGAAAAGACTGCAAAACTCCTAACTATAAATCTCTAGTTGACCAGCAAGTAGATGCCATAAAGTTAAAACTTTCATACTCTTCTTATATCCTCTGACAATGCTATTTCATTTCAGCTTTTTGCTAAAAATGCTCATTACTTCTTCAATAAGATTTCCTCACCTTTAGATACAGTATTCTCAGAAGCCTCAGACTTCAAGACATACTTGATCTCAGTATCACACAGAAGTTACTAACTTTTTTGAATGTGTCATAGAACAGCAAGGCTTTTAAGCTTCTTCAGTTTGACACTGATGGCTTTTGAGTTCACATGCTGCATCTCCCATGTATTCTGGACACACAGATGAATAAAATCCTTGAGGAAAAACTTCCTTACCCTACTCTTCTGTTCTTCTGAAGGAGGAGGACATAACCGCATTTAAACCTTCTTCTTTAAAAAGCACACATAGGAAAAAAACACTCACAGAACACTCCCCACCACCACACTTGATCTTTGTGCAAAGACTTCAACCTACATTTTTATAGGCAACATAATTGGTGTTTCCAAGGCAAGATTACCAGGGCCATAGTTCTCCAAGCCAGTGCAAGCTGATACTGCTGCCAAAGGTCTTGTACCTTCCTCCTTCTCCATTGGTTCACTCTCAGTACTGTTAGCCCCCCTCAAGTGCCAGGGTAAGACTATGAGCTTAAGCAAGGTAAGTAAAAATGGTAAGTATCCTGTGTTAAAGTTAACTCAGGAAAAACAAAGTTTCATTTTATCCTGCATCAGTTCCGAACCTCGGTTACAGCATGACCGAATGAGCCTATGCTGGAAACAACAGAAGAGCCACCACGGGACTGAAAACAAGGAGAAACAGGAGGGATGACAAGCTGCTTTTCTCGAGCAGCTTTAGGTGTCCGAGGAAACACAACCTATTCCATACTGTCTGGGACTGCCTTCATGAGAACATTAAGCACAACAGTTTAATGTCTGGCAGAGAAATAATTAAGTCTGAATGCACGGACACAGACTCTAATAACAGGGTGTTAATACAGCTAGATGGGAAAAAGCCCCTACTCAAGGCTACTCGTACCCGCAGCCCTCTGAGCCACACCTGTAACAACATCACGGGCGTGAAGAGCTGCTAAAATCTTCTCCTTTAAATCACAGACGTACTGTATTATAGCGAACTTTAACTTTACAGCATTGCTGCTCACCAAAGCCTTGCAGCGAGGGCACAGCAATGACCCGAGGGAGAGCCATTCCCAGCCTGGCCCCCAGGCGCAGCACTCGCGGCGGGCCCGGGACCGAGGCGCTGCCCGCCGTCTCCAGGGGGCGACCCGGGGGCAATAACCCGACCCGCACCTTCCAGCCAAATTCGGCCCAACTCCCTACGAGCCACAGCTCGGTGGCTTCCCGTGGCCCTCCCGTCGCTGTTGCGGCGTGGGGAGCGGCTGCAGCGTCCCCCGGTTCCCCAGCCCACCCGGGTGGCACTGGCCCCTCGCACTGAGGGACGAAGTGAAGCGGCAGTAAGGACGGCCCCGGGCGGTCCCACAAGTCCTATCTGCCCCCAGAGTCCCCGAGACGGGAGGCCCCGACCCCCACACCCGCCCCGCTGCCGGCCCCGCCCGGGCGGCGGACGGCGCCCGCCGCGCACACCTGGGTGTCGGGCGCGGGCAGGCCGCGCACGTAGCCGTTCCGGAGCGAGCCGTGAGCCGCGCCGCTGCAGCCGTTGGCGCGGGGCTGGGCATCCAGCGCCGTCGCAGCCCGATCGGGCCGCTTCATCCCGCCGGCTCCGCTCCGCCGCGCCCGCTCCACCGCCCCCGCCCGGCCGCCTCGCACCGGAAGCGCGACTCGCGGCTTCCCCCAATCGCTGGCGGAGACGTCACGTTCGGGGACGGGCTCCGCGATGACGCAACAGCGCGCGTGCAAGTCTAGCAGCAGAGGCCGCGGAGAGGAGGCCCAATGAGCATCCCGCATACCAACCAGGTGGGAGGGGAGCGAAGGGAAGGAAGGGGCCTGCCCAATCGCAAAGCAGGAGGTTCGGTGGGAGGTGGAGCCAGGGGGTGAAAGTTGTCCAATCGCGAGGCAGAGATGGAACCGGGAACGGAGAGAAGGAGACGAGATAGCCAATCACTGCGCGAGGCGGCGGGAGTGGCACGGGCGGACGGCGGCTTCGTCCAATGAGAGGAGGGAGGAGCAGGGCGGTCTCTGAGGCGGCAGCCAATGGGCGGGCACGGGGACGAGCTCGCGGGGCAGGGTGCGAGGCCGAAGCGCTCGAGGCAGCCCAACGGTTGCTGCGCGGGGCGGGTTCGGTCCGGGGGCTGCGCTGCGGGGCCATGGGCGCGCCCGACCGGGGCCCGGCTGAGGCCCGGCTGGGGGGGTGCGGAGGTGCCGGCGGTGCCGGGCTTGTGAGGCTGCCCCGCCTTTCGGGAGTTGTCTTAACGTTTTCACCGACAGGAAGCGCCGCGGGGTGTGGGGGCTTCTGCTATTTCCGTTACCGCCGGCGGCCCAACCCTCTTGGCACCCCTGTCGCTGAAACAGGGAGAGGGCCGGGCTGGGATGGAGTCCCTCGCCTGCCCTTGCTGCTCTGTATCGAGGGAACTGAGGATAAAGCAGTTCCTTTGACACCCGGGGGATGCCCCAGGGGGCGCAGGCCTGGGGCCGCGTGGCAGATGAGAGTGACCCATTGCAAGTCTGACAGGAGAAGCCCTGAGCGAAACTCCAAATGGTTTTTTAAAGGAGCTCATGCCCTTTCCTGCCTAGGATCGACTTGGGAGAGGTGTATCTTGGCTCTAGTCCACCTGACTAATGAAGGACCCGATAGGAAACCCTGCAGGCAAGCTTCAGGCAAAGCTTAGTAAATAAGATTTAAATTTGGCCTTAAAGATAGGAGTATGCCTGGCTGCTTTGCTGAGCTAGTATCCCTGACAGCTAAAGCTGCCAGTCCTTTAACTGTCTGCGGCTGTGTTTAAAAATCATCATGCATTTGCCTATGAATTTTAGTATTTTCTGTCAGTGTTTTGAAATAAATTCAAAGATGCGGTAAAAGCTCTCTTAATTCAAATATAAGGTGAACTAACACTGTTTAGTTTATGGGTAGGTATTACCAACCTTAGTGGAGTTTGTGTAACCAAACGTACAACACCAGAGGAAAGGTGCTCTGCAAACCACAAAACATCTGTACTTGTGTGCTGTTTTACAATTTGTGTACATTTTGGTGAGCGAGTGGGAAGGGGAAGGCATCCAGAAGTTTCTGAGTTGCCTGAGTGTTAATTGGTAGAGAGGGAACAGCATTACATGTTTAATCACGCTGAAGAGCTGAGAGTTTGACCTTTGATTTCTCCAGTGTAATTGAGAGGGAAGGGCTGTTGTGTTTCTAAGAATGTAACTTGAAACAATGAGTCCAAGTCTCAGTTAACACAGTGGGTTTAAGCAGATGGTATTGAAAGAATGGTCTCATCCTTTTCTTTCTGGTTTGCTACTATTGATAGTTATTGATAGTTATTTCTCTGTATTATATAGTCATATGTCAGAACCTCTGTCATGTATCTCATTGCAAATTCAACAGGAACAGGAAGCTCTTAATCAAAGTGAAGTAGCTTCTATAAAAGGCAGTCATTTTTCTTCCCTGAAGAAGACTTGGGAGAGCTTCACAGTGTGATTTCATCCTGTTTGTTGGCAGCAGTGTGTGTTCAATGCACTTCTTATCTCTGTTGCCTTTGGAGGAGAGAGTTTTTTGTAACAAGGGATACAAACACAGACTCAGGGATAATACGCTGGCTTGGTGTGAGACTTTGTTCCTTTTCTTGCTGTCAGAGGTCACTCCCATATTTTGACTGACACTAAAGCAGGTATGGACTTGCCTGAGAAGCACTCTTTCTTCATCTGGTTTCGGTGTGCTGTGTGACAGAGACATAAGCTAGGATGGGCTGGGCTACATCCTCTGATGTTGCTGGACAGGAGCATGGGGGAGAATGGTATTGCTAGGAAGGACCTGCAGTCACAACAACTCACACTCCTGGTCAGCATGCAGGAGCTTGTGCCAGTGGACTTGCTTCAGAGAAGGTGCAGTTAAGAGTGCCAGATAGGAATAGGCACTGGGACCCTCTTGCTGCTAAGATTTTTCTGGCTAAAAAGGAGGAGAGAACCTCTGCTGCCATAGTTCACTACTGACGTTTTCCTCCTGTTTCCTCTCCCTCTGAACAGAATGGGTTGAACTTTACTGACCAATTTGGGCTGCAGGGTACACATGGTCCACCAAACCTACAATCACAGGGTGAACACACCCTGGGGCCAGCACGCTCCCCTCCCTGCCCACATGCACAGAGGAGTTTTGTCTGCTAATGCCTTATTTCTAGAGAGGATAAGCTGCTTCACATGTAGGCCCTGGATCTCACTGCCATGTCACCTGTTTATTTAGAGCCCAAACCCCTTCCCCATGTAGCCGCCATCAGAGTGGTTACTTCCTCTATCCAAACCAAACTAGCACTAATCCTTGCAAAGCAACAGTTTCAGATTTGGTTTGGGAGACAGAGGAAGAAAAAAACATTAAAGGAGCCACCCGCTAATTCATGCAGGGCCAGGCAGCTGCTGCAGTGCTCCCCTGCACATGGGACCTCATTGTGTGGCCAGGACTCACCTGCGGGCCAAGTATCACCTGGTGGGGCACCTGTCCCCTTCTGGTACAGAACAGGGAGCAGGGAAGGCCATGCTCACCCTGGGGCTGCAGTGACAGAACAGTTCAAGATATCTGTGAAGACAAGTCCCAGCATGGCATTGCTACCCCAGGGCACAGTTGCTGCCACCAGGAGCACTAAGAACATCCCACAGAGTTCCTGGAGTCACAGCAGATACTGGGAAGCTCAGATACTGTTCCCTGTGACACACAAGACATTCATGGACACAGATGGCTGCAGCTTGTGCCTCTCAACAATGCAGCAGCAAAAAAAGGAAGACATTCAGAACAGCAAATTCCAGTTCTATTTCCTTTTAGGTCCCAAGGATACTATTCGTATGAGATGGCAGAGCAAACAGCGTTACTCAGCCAACTGAATTAAGCAAAGGACTGTATCAAAAATATTAATTAATCACAAGGAAGAGTGGATGATAAGTAACAAGTTAGACCGGCAAGGATTGTTGCAGAGTGGGCTCATATCAATGGAGATCTTATATCACTGACATGAGTCAATGGGTACTGCTTCTAACCATCTGTATGTCTGGGGAGCACAATTACTGTTGTGAAGTTTGGAGACAGCAGAAGGGCAAATTCAGGAAGGAACAATTGGGTAACCACTGGGACAGAGAAGTGTAACAGAAAAAACTTCTTCTATAACATCCTGAACAGGGAGAGAACAAGAACTTTCTGAACTGGTAAGAGATACTCAGAACTCATCATTGAGATGTGACCGAAGGGAAGAATTTCCTTTTAGAAAGGAGACAGTTGATAACAAGACAAAATTGGGTATGTAAATGGTGCCAGCTACATAGAGAGTCTTGATGGAAGGTCATGAGGCAGCTGTAGTCAGAAATAATCCTAAGCCTTTGACTTCTGTATTTGCAATGCAGAGACACAATAAGCAGTGGTTCAGCCATTGCATTCAAGGCAGCTAACAGCAGACAGGCTGTTCCAAGAGGGAGCAATCTGTGTTCTTCAGCTGTCTTTCCTCTTCATCTTCTGTCTCCAGGTAAAGGCTGAAATCCAAAATGAGTGCTGAAGGTGTGGTTGAAAAGGCTGTAGTTTGGGCAGATGGGTGCAGTGCTGTGAGGTGAGTACTGATTATGTTTCCTGTTTTTATTTCACAATTACAGCAACTTAGCACTGAAACTGGAGGGACTGTGCTGGGAAGTTACTCCAGGGGAGCAGTGAACCTTGGTTTTTAGCTTGTGTCTGAATGGCAGAATGTCTGTCTGAAGCACAGGGAAAAATTGGAATTGAAGAAGTGCAGAAAGCAATCTGAGGACTTCATATCCCTGAAGAAAGCAGATAGCTATGAGGGTGCCCCAGGAGAATTTGTCAAGCCCTTCCATGGTTTAGGCCCAGCCTAAACAAAGGACCGTGCAGCCCTTTACTACACCTCCCTCATTTTGGGATAGTGAGAAGGAAATTCACCTAAAACATCATGGATTGAGACAAGGACTTGGAGAATTTCACTCACCGAAATGGGCAAACCAGAGTCAACTTGGAGAAAAAAATCAATTTATATATTTATATATAAATTTATATATATATAAAATGACTTATATATCATTAATCAAATAAAAACAGGGCAGAAAGAAAACAACAGCTATAGTTTAAATATCTCACCTCACCCTTCCCTTCTTTCTGGGCCCAGATTTGTTCCTGATATGTCTACCTCCTCCCCTAGCAGCACAGGGGGACAGGGAGTGGGGTTTATGATCTGTTTGTCACACACTGCTTTCTGCCACTCCTTCCTCCTTAGGAAGATGGATTCCTTGCAATCTTCCCCTACTCCAACATGGGGTCCTTCCCCCAGGAGAGAGTCCTTCAGGACCCCTCCCATGTGAGTCCTTCCTGCAAGGTGCAGTCCCTCAGGAGCAGGCTGCTCCATCTCAGGCTGCCCACAGAAGTCACAGCCTGCTTCAGAAACAGTCACCTCCCCTGGCATGGAGTCCTCCACAGCTGCAGGCCTCTTCTGCTCCACTCTTTTTCCTCCACATCTGCCCCACACGGGCTGCTCCACCCTCCTCCTCGATTGGCTGCAGGGGGACAGCCTGCTGTCTCACCACAGATTGCAGGGGAACCTCTGCTCAGGCACCTTCTTCCTCTTCTACACTGACGTTGGTATCTCTTCTCTGGCATTTCCTTCTCTGGTATTGCTGTCTGCTCCTCCTCTCCCCTGCTCTGAGGTCTTATAGCCTCTTGTTTCCCCTTCTTGAGTGTGTTAATTGCAGAGGCACATTCATTATCACTGATGGGCTCAACATTTGCCAGAGATAGAGTCAGATTTTTTGGAGCTTGGGGGGGCTTGCAGCAGCTTCTCATAGAAGCCACCCTTGGCACCCTCAGAACAAGCCTCTAGCTGAACTTCCTGGAAAGCTGAAGAGGTCTTGACCTAGCTCATAAGAGGGAGCAATGATTGGGAGGTTGGCTAGCTTGGTGTAGGAATGACCATCGTTTGTCTTCAGCATAGCTTGATAAGTAGGTACACTGTGACTGCCCATGGCAGGTTGCTTACTTCTGGTAAGGGGAGGTGGGTACATGTATCTAAACCGTGGAGTTGGTTGGTTTAAAGTAAGTGAAGCTGAGAACAGTATTTCTGCTCCAGAAGAGACCCTCTCTGCCCTTAACACTTTCTGCTGTGAATGCTATGGTTGTAGGCTCACTACAACTTCTGTTTCACTGGTACAGAGAATTATATTATTCTGGAAAGAACCTCCAAGGCTACTAAGGCTATTGCAATCATAAAAATACTGTTCAGAGTATTAACCTCTTTTGTTTGCTTGTTTGTTTGTTTTGTTGGGGTTTTTTTGCAATGAAACTTTGAGCTTATATCTGGGCATTGATTTGGACCAGAACTTTTAAATGTGGTGAACTGTTTGCTGCTCTTTGTGTTTGCCTGAAGAAGCCAGCCAGGCTTGCTTACAACGTTTTTGTGGTAAAAAGGGGAAGGAGTCAGGACAGTAGGTATGTGACTGGTGATGCCAGAAACCTGAGAGGTAAAGCCAGGGACATAAAGATGTGTATTATTATGGGTTTTATGAGCCACAAGAAAACAGGGAGGTAAGAGAGGGTGGGATGATATGTGTAGGATCAGAGTGCTGGCCAGCAGAACAGGACATGGGAGAGAATCCATTATGGCAGAGGGATTAACAACAGACTAACTTAAGCCCCTGCAGTTGTTACTCCTTTTGATACATGCAGCTAGCCAGAAGTTTAATCCTTCAGTTAGGAGAGAAGTAGATTACTGTATGTACCGTTTTATTTTATGGTTGTAAAATACGTATGAGGTTATGTTTCCTGTGGTGTGAGGAAATCAAGCAGGACAGTGTTTCCTTGCTCCCGGCTCCAGCATTTTTTCAGTCAGTACCATAGAGCTGTTTTTCTCTAGGTTTCATCCAGGGTTGACTACCAAGGTTGTCCTAACCTTGTTTGGAGCCTTCTTCTGTATGCTTTATCTGCTTTTCCTCATATTTCCTGTCCCCAAAACTCCTGTGCAAAACAGTACTCAGAAAGTTGTGTCCCTGTCTACTGTCACCAGTAAAATTTCTGGACATTAGCCTCTCCTTTAGGTAGTGACTTGTGCAGTGTTTTGGAAGGGAGATTACTGTTTCTCTGCAATGGAGCTAGGCTGTATCTTATAGCTACCTTCAGGCCAGGAGTAACATCTACTCACTTTCACTGTTTCATCCAGCCCATGGCAACACCTACTTTTTTCTGAAGCCTGAATTTTGGATCTTTCTTTGTGCTATTATAGTGGAAGCCACGGTGATATGTCTTCTCAGGCTACTTAATGGCACTGTGAGACTGACACAGGCTTTAGGTCCAGAGGGCCTTTTATTTGCCACTGAGAGAAGCTGATATAGGTTAAAAGTTTCCCGGCATAAATGTTGAGTTTGGTACTACCATGCAATTCACCATGTATCCATGTCAGATATGGAGTTTAGTAGAGCAGAAGAGGCAGGTTTGTGAATGAATGGCTGAGACAAAATAGTTTTATCACTCTTTGCTTATGTTGGCTTTAGTAAATGTAAATATGGTCTGGCAGAGTTTGTAGTCAACATACAGGAGCAGTGGCAAAATGGAGGCACATTCAGTGCATATTTACTTGGGCAGCAGTGGTTGGAAGCCAGGTAATCTCAGTAGCTTCTGATCTTTTATTTGGTTCCTGTGATATGTTGATTATCACCTGTACTGCTTCAGATTTCATGTCCATCCTCCATGGACATTCACTGTCACTCAAGCCTATTGCCACTCAGAGGAGAAGCAGCATAGTAGAAACTTTCTTTAGGTCTCAGTTTCAGTTACTTTTTGCATTTAGCAGGTCCCAGTCCCCTATATCCAGGAATCCCTAATGCATTCATTAGTAGCCTCTCCAGCTCAAATATATTAAGGACTTGACTTTGCATAGTTGATCTGACAGGGCTCCTATTTAATGACTTATTAATTTGTCTCCCTGTCTCTAGCAGTGAAGAAAGTCCTGTGGCTGTAACCTATGACCAGAGCCTCAGCCTTTTCTGCAACCCATGTTGGTCCTATTGAGTCAATAAGTTCATTTTGCCTGGCTTGCTTCCTTAGTCCTTAAAATGAGAGTAGGGAGACCATTACCCTCCCTTTCACAGAATCAGCCAGGTTGGAAAGGACCTCTAAGATCAAGTCCAACCCTTAATCCACTACCACTGTGGTTACCAGACCATGGCACTGAGTGCCACATCAGTCTCTTTTTAAAAACCTCCAGGGATGGAGAATCGACCACCTCCCTGGGCAGCCCATTCCAATGTCTGATCACCCCCTCTGTAAATAATTTTTTTCCTAATATTTAGCCTAAACTTCCCCTGGCAGAGCTTAAGACCATTTCCCTCTTGTCTTACTGGTAGCTACTTGTGAGAAGAGACCGACATCATCCATCCCCTCCCCATTCAGGATGATGTGCAAGGCTGCATCTGTGGTATAAGCAAAGCCCTAATTTACATGTAAAAGCATCTGATATTGCTGTAGCAGCAGAGTTGTACCAGTGAAGCTCTCCTTGTGAGCAGGCAGCTTATGTCAACAGAAAAGGGCTCTTTTTCGAGCAGAACTTTTCTAAGCACTATCAGCAAAAACATTGAATACCAATATAACTACATCCCCATTAGGACTCAGAACACCATGGTATTTTAATTCCTAAATTCTTTTTAGGTGCTTAAATACTTTCGAGGATCTGGGCCTATGGAAGGGTCACTATAGAAGTGATCCCCAAACCCCCCTCCCAGTCAGTACTCCGGTGAACAGGTTCAGAGCCAATGGGGTGATGAGAGCACAGAAAGAGCCAGCTACCTGAAGCTCAGCCCAGAGAAAAAGGTCAGTACAGAAAAACAGAAAGGAGCTGCCTCTCCTTTTGGCAAGAATACTATTACTTGGACAGAAGAGAACGAGGCTTTGCCATACAGTACAACAGGGAGAAATTTAAAAGAATTCTTAAGTACCCGTAGGAGTAGTTAAAAACTTTCCCTTCAAAATCAAAGTAAGTAAAATCCATGCTCAACTTGAGGAAACTAATCTTCTTAGAGACCATGCCCTACCCTAGGCAAAATCTACCCTGACTTGGTCTTCCACCAGAAAGACAGTGTGATGCTGCAGGTAGGACATGTACTGAGCACTCGAGTTGTCTTTACTGCTCACAGCACTCACAGTTTGTTCTGATCAGCATCAGCCAGCAGGGCGGCAAGGCTGGCTGTGTGCTTGCCTCCCAAGTGCAGGGGAGAGACATCTGTGCCTGACAAATGTATGAGACAACAATAGAAAATGTCAATATTCACAGGAAAACCCCATCGCCAGTAAAGAAGCTTCAAGCGTGAGTGGCTGCTGTGTCGGGCATGGCCATAAGAGGGAAGTGTCTGCTCAGGCATTAGGTGTTCCTCCAGGCTGGAGCAACCAACGCTGGGTTTCTTGTGGGTGCTGCAAGCACCATGGACTCTGCCTGGGTCCCACCTCCTGTGCAGGGTTAAATCACAACTTGTGACACCGGAGGCACCTGAGCTCAGCCACAGCCACATGTGCCTGTAGTGATTATGGGATTGGGGAGAGAACGGAACAGGGATGGGAAGGTTAATTGCCATGAGCAGGTGCCTGTCACTTCCTGGAGATGGGGAAGGGTATGATGTGCAACCCTGATGAGTCCTGTGAGAACTGAGGCTGCCTTGTTGAGAGATGCAGGGCATCCAGGTGGAGAAATCTCATTTCAGGTTTATTCTCACACCTGTACATCAGATCATTGTTTGCATTAGCTGGATCATATTCACATTAGGACATTCAGGCTTGAGGATGGTCATGTTGAGGTGCTTTTAGAAGGGGTAGAGTACCTCAAGAGAAAGAGAGCTAAAGTGGAGCAGGGTGAGCTTGAAAGGTTCACAAAGGAGAGGGTGGGTCCAAAAGGATAGGGGTAGATATTGCCCAGCTCTCTGTGTTGCCTGAAGCACTTCTCAGGTCATTTGTAGGCCACACTGATAGAGCATGTGAGCTATTCAGCGGTAACAAGTGGGACTTCGTTGTTAGCAACCTTGCCAGACTCAGGTGACTGTCAACCTCATAATTTAACTTTCCAGTATCTGAAGGGGGCCTACAAGAAAGATGGGGTAGGGCTTTTTACATGGGTGTGTAGTGAGAGGACAAAGGGAAATGGTTGCAAACTTGAAGAGAGGAGACTTAGATTAGACATTAGGAAGAAATTCTTTAATTTGAGGGTGGTGACAGACTGGAAGGGATTGCCCAAGGAAGTTGCGGCTGCCCCCTCCATGGAAGTGTTCAAGGCCAGGCTGGACTGGGGCTTTGAGCAACCTGGTCCAGTAAGAGGTGTCCTTCCCATGCAGGGGGGGTGGAACTAGATGATCCTTAAGGTCCCTTCCAACCCAAACCATTCTATGATATGGGCCATCCCTGTCTGCCTTTGCTAAATGCTTGTTAAAACTCACCACAGCACAAGGAAGAAAAGGTGAATGTCCAGTGGTGTAAGTGGGAGCTGAGTTTCATCTTTTGATATGGGGCGTGACCTGGCTGGTGGGTAGCAGACGAGTTAGGACTTAGCTCATGGCTCCTATCTACTGTGATTCTGCTTTGCTATAAAATCAATCACTGCTGTTCTGGACTTCCATTTCCCTGATATCAGCAGGGAACTGAGCTCTCCTGCAGGGACCCACAGGGTGCTTTGAAGTGAAAAGGAACTGAGACTGATTTTTCTATAGTTATGTCCAAGAAATGTGAGCAGCAGGGTCCAGGTAGGATCACCAAATAACAAGACCACCAGCTTCCTATGAACTGGCACTACAGAGGGGCCATCTTCTCCTTATAGATCTTCTCAGGTACATTTTTTTCAGCAGCAGCAGAAACAGAGGAAAATGAATGAGGCGAAGTTGAATTTATTCCTTGTTCATGACACAGCATAAACCCAAAATGCATCCAGGAATAAATGGTACAAGAGCTGTAGGCAAGTGTTGTGGCAAGGCTGGAGGAGGAGGAAGGACGGGTGTGTCTTTTGGCTGCTGGCTGAGCATGCATTGATCTTCTGTTTCTGAAGAATATTATGCCTGTGCAGCAGAGATCTGTGTAGGAGGTGGGAGCCTAAGCCTGGCTAGTTATCCAGAGGCATAGGTGATGGGTGGGAGAGAGATGAGGGAATGTGTGTTGCTCAGCATATACACCATGTGTAGCATATATGGGGACGTAGTGTGTGGGAAGGCTGCAGGCAGGGGTTGCTGTGCATGTCGATACATGGGCAGCGTGCTGCCTGTGCTGTGTGCAGAGCAGATGTGCTGGAAATGGCTGCATATAATGACACAAGAGGTTACTTTGCAGTTAAATGAGGCAAAGAATTACCATGGTGACCAAAATCTCTCCTTCCCAGATGCCAGGCTCCTGGGCACTAATATTTGTTTGTTGTTCTAGAAGCCCCTAACTCAAATCTTCCTCTTTTGAGAATGCATGAGGAGCATGCTGCCCCCTCTTCGTATTGGGAGAAGGGTAGTCACTGAGATATGGGGGTGGTTTCTGCACACGCCATCTTTCAGCAGAAAAGGGCCCCTGTCTGGGTACCTCCTACACTGGTGGCTCTGAAGTACAAAGACAAAAGGGTGATGGACTGAAATTAGTATGGTACATTATGGTTTTGCACGACATGTCCACACAGTGCCCTCAGAAGCAGTGAAGTTTGAGCCAGTTGCCAATTCTTAGACACCTACTGTGCATCAGCAGAGAGCTGCCTGTTGGAGGACCTTAGAGCACACAGAGTAAGTTTTCTGTTCTTACTCAGCTGGATCAGACCGTGTCTTGTGATACAACTCCTGGCAAAGAAAGTATAGCTGAATTTTATAGGTACCACAGGAACAAAGATGTGTTCTTCAGAGATCTTATTCCTTTCAGCCTCAGAGACCTTACTCCTTTTGTCTTTAGAGACCATATTTCTGTCATCAACTCTCTAGGTTTAGTGCTCAGTGGTCTGTGAGGCCATATAAATCCTATCTCTCCAGTGCTCTCAGTTAAAGGTTTGGGAGATGGTTGCTTTATGGTCTGTGGGGAAAACCTGGAGGAGGAAGGCTTTGTGGCCTAAAATGTTTGGAAATGCTTTGTCTGGGGAGGAACACTGATGCATCCTGCAGAGACCCATAAGGAAAAGCTAGAAAGAACAAACCAAGTATTTGGCCACACTCATCCTTCAGCATAAACAGAAGTGTTGCAGGAGATGAAAGAATTACTGTAGACCAGCAGGTAGATCATCATGTCACTTCTGCAGCACTGGAACATCGCAGACAGGCAAAACACAGCTCAATGCACAGGTCCAGTGCTTCTCACTGATGCGCCCATTGTAGACTCCCCTCTTACCTTTAAGATTTTTTGTTTTAAGCACAGAAAAGCATGCTAGACACTGACAAACAGTTACTGTCATCTTTCAGAGGACTGGCAAAAGAACAAATATCTGCACTTCAGTGGAGATGAAACAATTTCTCCACATAGCAGAGACTTGCTAATTTTGTGTGGTCATGAGGTCTCACTGGAAAGATATTTTTAAATGAAAAAGCAAGGAAATTATGCAAAATAGACCCAAGCATATTCCAGGAGACAGTTAAATTTTTCATAGTGAAAACTGATAATAGATCAGTCTGTGTGTTATGAACATCTCATCACAAAAATACATCATGGGAGGCTTCTGCTATCTATTCTTGGCTGAGCACTGACCTTGGCTATTAGATCTCAATTAAGCAAGTCTGTGACTAATGTTTCCCTCTCTTCCACTTTACTGCTGCAGACAGTAATATTCTATGAATCAAACACTGAGTACCTGCAAACTTACTCTCCAGATGGGACCCATAGTTTCTCAGTGGATTCTATGTCACCTGAAAAAACATTTCTCATGTGAATTCCAGGGAAAGGACTTATCTGTGGAGCCAGGGTTTGCAGCCTTCAGCATTGAGCAGCCTCTGCTGTTCCAGAATAGTATGCAGTGATGCTTGCAGCTGCACGGAAGGTGTGATTAGGCCACAGGGATCAGAGCATGCCATATCTTCACTTCTTTATGCTTGCTCACCTGGGATCCTTTCCTTTAATTTATCCCTTATCATTTTGTCCTAGGAGAAGGAAAGAAGTGCTAGTGGATTAGACAAGAGTAGTAGTATTGCAGTAGTATCTTATTGCATAAGATCCCTTGTGCAGGCCAGGAGATGTTTGCAGACTGATTCCACTTTCAGCCCAGGTAAAAGCTGAAGGATTAAGTCAGTGTGCCAAACTCAGATCTCCCCAGAAATTCAATCACAGCACTAGTCTAGGAAGGGCTTGGAGGAGATCATATCCCTACACTCATGTTTGACATCCAGCAGCAGCTGTCAGTGGCAGGAGCAGCCACAGAAGCAGTTGTTGGAGAGGTGTTCTCCCACTGTTGACAAGTGAGGATAGGACATTAGGAGGGGATGAAGAGTTCTCTTTGCCAGCTCATTACATGTGCTGCTTACAATTGGGATTCAGGCAGGGAACAGGGGACATGGCAGCAACTGAGTTACAAAGATGGAGGAAGTAGATGGGAAAGGACAGATAATTGTTTTATTTGTTCTAGCACTGCTTGGAGGCAAGAGGAAGATTGAGGGGCATTGGGAATGGATTGTGGACAAGGACACACTCTCTCCTATAAGCTGCCTGTACAGTGGGGAGCAAAATAGATGCCACTTTGTAACCAGCATTGAGACAAGGATATGATGGGGCAATGCCAGAGTGAAGAACAGAAAATTGGTCTACATAGTGGAACAAAACTGTTGCTTTAAAAGGACCTGTGACATGTTTCCAGCTGTCTGGGCTGAAGGAGGGGCTTATTTGTGTGCTGCATTCCGGCTGCAGATGATTTGAAGTAGTGTGGCTAAAATCCGTCATGGACAGATGACACAGACACTTGACAATCAGCTCTTTTGCAAAGTAGGGTTTCATCACAGTAATGAGAACAAGCTGACAATCCCAAACTAGTCATTACAAGATTGGTGCTGTTCTCTGACAGTCTTTCCAGGTGCTGGCTGTGTTTGACAAAAGGTCAGACTAACATCTGAGTTTAATCTTAAAGGAATGCTGTCTGAAAAGATAAGGGGGAAAAGCAGTGTATATGAAAAGGTGCTGACTGGAGGTGGCAGAAAGCACTACCTAAGCTTGTTTTCAGCTACCGAGACAAGGTAAGACAGTGCCAGATCAGTTCTCTCTGTTCTGGAAAAGATGGGACATGCTGTGCAACAGCTGGGAGTGAGAAAGGTATTAGGTCTTGGTGCTTGTCCCATATTCAGAGTATGTTTGTTCCCTTTTCTCTCCCTGTCTTGGCTGTGAGTAGTGACACTTTTTCTTGTCCTTGGAAGAAACTATTTCCAAACACTTCTTTTGTTACCACTACTGCTAAAAATTTCTTGGTGCTACACTCTGGTTTGATTTTGTTCAGCTCCCATGATTCCTAGCTCCACGATCTCAAGATTTGTCCTTTTAGGAACCAGTGAGTCTTTCAAAAATTTAAATTCTGTCTGAAAACAAAGCTAACTCTGAACCTTTGGCAACAACCAACACCACTGCCTGGACTGATTGTTTTTAAGCAAGAACTGTGCTTTGAAAGATGAGTCTCCTTTCCAGGCTGTGTGCTCTCCTTTGGCTCCTCCATCATTTCAAAATCAATTAGCTGTCTCTGATTGCCCCCCTTCTCTCCAGACCCTGCTCTTTGCTACCTCATTTTAGTTTTAATTTGCCACAGCAAAATTGCAGTCATTTCTCCCCCATCCTAATTAGGAAACCTATCCATTAAGGAGAAAGAAAACAAAAACAAAACCTTCTTATCTAAGCCCTCATTGCAGAACAGAGACAGAAATGATTGGTGAGATGGTCACTTCTAGAAAGCCAAGGCCTTTATTGATTATTCTGGCCTTCCTCAGTAAATACAGAAAGAGTTTTAAATTCACCTACAAGGAGGCTAAAAGCTAATGGAAAGTTCTCACTTCCCAACATCAGAGAATAAAAAGGCAGTATGTCTTCTATGTTGACTCCCTTTTTTCTCCTATATACAGTTTCAAAAAGAATATTTGGAGAATGTTTCATTGTTCCTTACGGAATCTCCTAGGTTGGAAAAGACCTTTAAGATCAAGTACAACCATAAGCCTATCACAGCCAAGCCCACCGTTAAACCATGTCCTTAAGTACCACATCTACACATAACAGTGAGTGCCACCTCACCTTACTTCTATTTCAGTTTCCCTACATTTTTGTATGTCTGCCTTGCCTCTGACCTTCCAGGGGGTAATGGTCATGACCTACCTTTTGGAAGAGTTTTGAGCTCATGAAACAAAGTAGAATAGCTGTATTGTGGGCAAGTGGCCTCCTTCAGCCCAGCCAGCAGCATTGAGCACTTGAGTTAAAGAAATAAGCATTGGGCGATGAGTAAAGGAGGGCACAGCCTTGGTGCTATAGTGTGATTACAGACACAAAAGGGAAATGCTACAAAGAGAAGCTCAGGGGAGAGTCCACCATGCATGGGGATTTTCAACAGTACCATAGAAAAAGGTCAGAGACAGAATAGTTCCCAGTGACTTGGGAAAAATGAGATGGGAATTGCCTCCATGAGGTTAAAACATTCACTGTCCAGAAGAATAAACATCTCCACTGTTCTGCAGAGAAGGAAAGCTATGGCAGACTTTTCCAGACTTTCCTCCCTCCTTCTACCCCAGAACAGTGGAAGTAGTAGATGCCTTCTGTGATGCCTATCTGACTACAAGCCCTAGCTGCAAATAAAAATCAGATCTAGCTTCCTGTTTTACTACAGATACTTATTTACCATCTTGGAGAGATAAGCATTTAGCTTATTAACCTGTTCAGAGTCTCTGTGCATTCTAAGAGAGGTCATACACTTAAAATAGCAGGAACCAGATTAATCTGACAGTCCAGGTTGTTCCTCTCTTGACTGGGACCCCAAGAGCAAAACCACTAAACAGGACCTGCTATAGAAGTCCAGACAAGTCTGCATTAAGAGCATAAAAGTAGGCTTTTGAGCCTGGCTTCCTAAGGGAATAAGGCTTACGTCCTCATGGCCTACACGTTAAACTCTATGTGCACACACATTCCCATCCAGAAACTTAGAAAGCTGTCAGTCTGTTTCAATTAGATTTGATAGATGGCTTAAACTTTACAGCTAATTAAGTTCCTGCAGGTTTAGCAGATAGCCATTTAGAGAAGAAGAGACCCTATAAATATACAGATTCAGGAAAAGGGTGAACCATGCATGATATTTAAACACTAGAGAAGCCATATGGGAGAAATAATTTATAAGTTATCAGATGGAAGAAAAGCTTCAGTGAGCACTCATAGCTTTTCAGGACCACAAAGGTCATAGAGAACCATGGTACATGCAGTCTGCACATCAGAAAAATGCTACTTCTGTTTTATTGTGATGTAGATGGAAGGAAAAAATATTTCATTTAGGAGATACTCTAAAACCCAACCTAAGATCCCATGGATTTCAGTGGATCTAGTGGGTTAGTTAGTATGCCTCCAGCAACTTAATTTTCTGGATCATTAATTTCTGCAATCCATGTATGTCTCTTAATTTTCTGAGGTAACTTGTTCAGATCCAGGAAAGTTTTATGATTATCAGAAACAGTGTATGCTTAGACCTTACTTACATAGCTCTATTAATTTTGTATCCCGTTAAGTGGGAGACAACATTGTCACCAACAAGTCTCTTCTCCATGTTAAAGCTATCCTACTTCAGGTGTGATGCAGAGAATGAAAATGACTTAGTGGGTAGATCCAAGTTCTTGTAAGCATTCCGTAAGTTCTAAGCTGGCTTTAACCTACACTTACAGCCATGGCAGTGATGCACTGTGCTGATACCTGGGTATTCCCTAGCTACCAGCTTCTCCTGACCTACTAGCTCAGCTGACACATGGCATAAATAGGGCTTAGGTGACTGTCTGACTATATGTAGAAATATCTGATATGGAGCAGTGAGGAAAAAATGTAAAAAAGCTCTCAGAGGGAAAATACCCAAGATGAGAATCATTCCAGCAGCAGGCTCAGCTCTAGGGACTGCTTTGGCCTTAAGTTACTACTTGCTTGGCATGTGGAGGGCACACAGTGAATCTTTTTGGACCCTAGCCAGCAGTCCAGTTTGTAACACTGAACTTCTCTAGCTCAGTACTCTCAAGAGGACTGAAAATCATAGTTGGTACAGGCAGTTTCCTCTTCTGCTGCCAGGATTCATCCCATTGTGCTTTGATTCCGATTTAACTGGAGATTTTGTTTTCCCTGTACTTGATCATGAAAAAAAAATTAATTGGTAATTGTTTAAACTCTGTTGGACAATTACCCTCATCTATAGATCACATAATGAACAGAGTACATGCGGTAAACAACATGCTTCCTTTCCAGGTGGCCTTGAGTTGAACACATTATCTTCCTGTAATCAACTCATTACATTAATTTCCTGCAGAATTGGTCCAGATGACCTCTTCTTTCCCTCTCCTCTGCTGTGCACAGCAGACCATCCTAGAAGACTGCTGTCACTGCTGCAATTTTGTGCTTGTGACCCCTGGGCAGTTATTTCTCCTTTAGAGAAATTAAAAGCTACAGAGATTATCTCAGCATGCACCTACATGAACACAAGAGGTTCTGTTGTACCTATAGATAAATGTTATCAGTTCTCTGAAAAATCCTGTTGTGTCATCACAAACCTGGACAAATAAGGCAGAATATTACAGCCTGAGAGTTGTGTAGAGTAGGTCAATGGTTCCCAATCATTTTGTCCTAGAAGGAAAATTAGCAGAGTGTATCACTGGATGAAGCTTCATTACCCACCTTCTTCCCAGGGCTGTTGCTGTTTTCCTGAAATCATGTTCTGAAAGTGCAGTTTACAAAGCACACAGAAGTCCTGTAGTTTGCTCATTTATGCTCTGTTCTTCTATAATCACAGAACCAATGCTCCTGCTAGGCTGGCAGATCAGGAAATTCTCCCTTCTTATAGTCATTATATGACTCTCATTTTTGACAGGGTCATTTCCCATATGCCCATTTCTGGTTCATGGACTTTTCCTTTCCTGGGTGTCTGATACAGAATTAGATCAGGGTTGTCTCTCACCATGGCCTTAGATAACAGGCTTGACTGCAAGTCAGTTTCTCAGCAAATTCTCCAGTCATTCACCAGTGACTTCTCATGACCAATTGCTAGCAGTAGTTTGCAGTGTTTACTACAATTTCAAACTGCAGATGATAAACACTGATTTTTTCTCCTTGACTCACAGGAACAACTGAATCCTGGAACACATGATTGCTTGTCATTTGTTATACATTTGTAGGCAACTGAAGACATTAGAAATTAAAACAATGGACTTAAAGCTCAGCCTGCAACATGAAGAGACCTGCTCCTGTTTGTGACCATCTAGTTCCATGACCCTATTCTCTCTCATCTTCATTGCTGAGTGAGTTGGCAGATTTTTGTTTCCCTCTTAAGGGTGAAAGCAATCTGCCTTCTCAGTGTCAGGAAAACAAATATCCTTTCCCCTTCCCCACATTCAGGAGACACTAAGAGAACTTTGGTTTTTTTCCAAGACTTAGTCAACTTTCCTTCCTGCTCAGGTTGCAACCTCTCTACATAGTAGCATTCACTCTCACAGGGCTCAGCTATAAATACACCAGGCCTAGGATAGAGAAAGGACACATTTCTAGCATAGAGTAAGATATTAAAACCCACATCTGATTATTTTAGCCATTAAATTACTGGAGCTGTCTGCAATATTGTACAAGTGATTAATTGTACACACACACACACACATTTACTTATGCTTTTCCCATGAGGAAAAGCTGCTACATACATACTAAATTGGACTTCGGTACTGCAGGCAACAGCTCCCTGAAACTGCCCAAAAAAACCCCTGAACTGCTCATAAACAAAGTATCCCTGCAGATACAGACAGAGCTCCTCCACAGGAGCTGGCAGATGGTAGGCAGTAGATCCAAAAGAAGCCTGGAAGGAACAGGGCGACGGATGCAGTAGCATTAACAATACACTGAAATAACGAACAGGGAAAAAGAGAAAAGAAAAAAAAGACAGCCCAAAACGGATAGAGATCTTTAATTTAAAAATCCAGTAAGTTTATTCATTGGAAAGTGCAACAAAACACCCCAGGGATAGTGCATTCCACTCCAGCAATTAAAATTGCATTAAGAAGCAGATAGGAAGGTCTGAGTCTTAAAGAGAACTGGCACAAAAGCTAGTGCTTTTCTTCATTTTATGTATTTATCTTTGGGTGACAGAGATAGTCACTGATTATTTTTTTTAGCTACTTAATTTACAACTTCATTGCTTCTACTTGCACGTCATTCTGTTCTTCAAAGATGCTAACTTGGGACCAGAGGACCACAGTCTGCAGGCACTCAAGAGGGAGTAGTTTTAGAAGAATGGGGATGTATGGCTCAGTCACATACTTACTGTCGGGAGGAGACCAACCTGGGAGCTACAAGATAGTTGAAGTAGATACTGCCTACAGTTGTTTCTCTCAAAAAACTGCAGTATGCAAAAAAAGTCTAGTTCCATGCATAAGAGGAGTTTCTGCTGCAACTGAGGGGGTGCAAGCAGACAAAAGGAGAGCACAGGACTACTGCAAGCTTACACCAGGTGTTGCTCGAGGGAGCTGCTGGTTTCAGGTCACTTAACTGATTTTGCTGTAGAGATAATCCTCTTGGAAATGCTGCAGGTAGGTCTCACACCCTATCCTCCTTCATACTTGGTACTACACTTCAGCTGTACCAGCCCAACAGGATTCTTTTTACACAGAGCAATGAAATCAACAGAGTCCATCTCCTGAGTCCCAGTCCTGAACTTATCTATCTTTTCCTTTTTCTCCCCAACATAGTTATTACAGCAAGGACAACATTTATTCTGAAGAATAATAAACTTCTACAGAAGTTTATTAATGCCAATACAGACAAATGACTTCTAGTATGATTACACTAGTTCCCAATCGCATATGAAGGTTGCCTGTCCAGTCCATGTCATCATGATCTTCTGGTCTCAGCTGTCTGTATTTGGTTTATGTCTCTTGGTTCTGCTGTTCTCCTGATGGTGACTGTCTTTAGAGGATGCCTGGCCCTTTCCATTTGTCCCAGACTCCTCTGGAAATTTCTGACCCTCAGCCAGCACCTGCCGAATGGTCATATTAATGCGGGAAGACTGCAGGTACTTGGCACAGACCTGCCAATCCTCATCAGAGCTGTGCTCAATGACTGAGCCAAGGGGAAGGTCTGAAGAAAGTGCTTGGTCCAGGCACGAAGGCAAAGCTGTCCCTTCAGGGTTGGGGAGGACCCGTGGGACAGCATGGTACAGCAGACGGCTGAAGCCAGACATCACCATGATATCTCCACTGTGCATGAACATTGCTGTTGGGGCCTCCTCCCGCTTCAGGCCCCCAAGCAAAAATATTGAGGATTGCCCAAAACTAGAGATGGCATGAGGATGGAGAGAAAAGAAAACTAATTCAGGCAGAGGACAATTATATGTACAGTTACAAAAGATTAGCAGCTAAATCTATTTAAAAAATAGAAACCACACAAAAAAACCCCACAACAACACAAAGCAACCAAGGAAACCAGATGGACACCTAGTAACAACTTTAACAATTGGAACATGGAAAGCAGACTAAGAGGCTTGGTTCAAGGTGGGCACAGTGTAAGCAGTTGCTCTGCCAGGTCTGAACCTCTGCTGAGGTATTTCACCCTTGCTGGATACTACCCAGTTGCCATTTACAACAGAACTGTGCCCTGTTCAAAGAGCTCTTCCACTCCAGGGGCTGCATCCATGCTATTCCAGCAGTCATGAAAGAAAATCTATGCCCTCGAGCTACAGATTCCTACTATTCAAATCTTCAGAGTGAGAATTATACACCCATATACCCAATTAGCAAACTACATCATACCAACTTACTGTAACTATATGCAACCATAGAAAAAAAGCCACCAATCCTTCCACAACACTTCAGTGCTTTGCTTGACTCACCTAAATGATAAAAGGGGATGAGAATGGTCTAGTTCAGATTCATCCACATGAATTCCCAGGGAAGAATCAAAATGATAGTAGTTCAAGATCCCTGCTTGTGCTTGGAAACCTCGGAACCCACAGGCTTTGGCCACTTGTTCTGACAAGAATGCAAGGTCTGAAGGGAAAGGAGTGTGGTGATTTGCTGAGTACTTCTGGAGGAAGGAGAGTGGGGAAAAAAAAAAAAAAGAAACACAAAACAAACCACACCCAGAACATCAGAGGAGCAAAAACAATTGCAAAAAAACCCCCCAAACATTTATTGAGAACTAAGAAGTTTGGCTGATAGTCATGAACATCATATTTGCTTGAAAAATGACAACAGCATAGGCAGAACCACAGCAAATTTATCTCTTATTATTTAATTCTGGCCCATGCTAGACTACCAGAGACTGACTTGATTGTGGAGTTAATCGTTGTATTCAGAAGTCAGTAGGTACTTAAGGTTAGTATGAACCTACTGAAGTTCTACTTGGTCACTACCTAAAGCTGCCACTGGAAAGAAGTTCTGTATCTCATTAACAGAGCTCTGAGGCAAGCATTTTTCCTTGTTTGAAGAACAAGACAAGAACAAACTGCAAACCTACTTTTTCTCTGCCCTGTGATTCTGAGAAGACTGGAAGGAAATAAGCAACTTTCTATTAAGACCATCAGTAACAGGCTGACCTGGTAAATATAAAGCTGCAGGCAGATTTGGTTAAGTATCTGCAATACACTGGTAAGACTGTGCATTTGCTCTGCCATCCTTTCTCAGCCACCTTCTAACTGAGTCTTATGGAAAAGTTTACTTTGGTCAGTAGTATCAAAACAGCTGTGAGTTGGTGAGACTGTTCTACCCTAGATCAGACTCAAGCTCAAAGTCACATCAGCAGCAGCCTCTTCCTGCCCGGACTCACCTCTACAAAGAGGAACAGTTTCACAGAAGTAGCTGTCTGCAAGCACCCAACAGTGTTTTCACCTGAAGTAGTTAACAATGCTTTTGTCTCAGGGCTTCTGAGTGCTTACAGCTAAGAAAAATGGAGAAGAATTTCATTTCAATACCTTAGTATCCCAATTATAATGGTAACCAAGCGTAACCCAGCGCAGCTTCTCTAATAAGCTTCTAGGCTCCCGTTTATTGAAACTTTTCCTTCTGCAAAGACAAAATGGAAAGTAACAGGATATATTAGTTTCTGAGGCGTTTTTGGGAACTGCAGCATACATTAATGAGATTTACTTATCCATATGACAGCTTATTAAAACCATCAATAGACTTATTATCAGTATAATTATTTTTTCCTCCAAAGACCTTGAAAATTCAGCTGATGCCATCTCTAGAACCCATAGGGCCTACTGCCAACTGCTGTCAGTTCAAAAGCTTGTATGTAACAGGTTATTACGTGGAAACAACACAATGAACTGGTGCAGATTCGTACGTCAGAATTAAGTATGTACTATTTGAGCACCTGAAAGTGAAAGAACAGAATCTGTGAAGATCTATAAGCTGCTAACACAAGGAAAAATAATTTTAGGCACTTAATGGAAAATTACAAGAAAGGAAAACATTCCACCTGATAGTGAAGTGTATCAAGCTGCACAATACTGCAAAGGACCACTAGTTCTACTAGCTGTCCATCCTTAGCATGGATTGACTTGATGTTCAGTAAGAAACAAGACTGCTCTGCCTGTGACCATACACTTCTTACGATGTCAAGAAGTCTAGATTGCAGGTGTCTGACAAAAAGTGCTCTTCTCAAGTGACAGCCCTGAGGCAGAGTGACTCACCAATTTACCATTCTTACTTGAAGGTGGTGAAGGCAGGAAGGGACCTCAGGGATGGGGTTTTACTATGGCCAGTGTGAGAGTCCTTAATAAGTTAGAGTACTACTATAGTAAATGGGATAGAAACATGGTAGACAAATACAAAAAGGAAGGTACATATAGGTTTTCTAGTCCTTTTATTCTGGCAATTTCAGCTTCTTTTCTCAAGTTAAGCCATGAGTTATGGCAAAGAAAGAAAGAAAGAAAAGGGAAGTGTACAAAGAACATCCTGATAAACTGTATCACCGGATGGTTTGCTCTCATTTATAGCCTCATTAGGTTGGTAAGTTCAGTTCCTGTTTGGCAAAACAGGATTCATATTTGTGCTGCCATAGTCAAATCCCAGCCACACATCTGCATTTAATGTGCACATCTACCTGGATACAGCTTGTTTCTGCCCTTCACCTATACTGTACTGACAGCTCCTAAGTTAAAGCAAGAACAGGAGTAAAAGTCCAGTTTCTTTACCATTAGTAATTCTTCACAGCTCACTTAAAGTCATCTTTCCAGTTTCCATCTTTGTCCTGGAGTAACAGCAACTATAATTACCATAATGCAGCAACACAGAGATGTCAAATACATGCTGCTTTGAACAGTTTATGGAGTGTACAAGCAGATGACAGCATTTAGAGAAAAGGGAGAGCCCACAACTCATTCCTCTACGTCTTTCAATCGCCAAACACAACATTTTTAGCATTTACCTTTTGAAATTGCCCTTTTTTTACTACAGTGCTTGCACAACAGCTGGAACCCTGATGTGCTCAGTAGGTCCTTATTCCCAGAACTCAATATTTTATATGTGGTTTCACATGTGATTGCTCAGGAGACAAAAGCCTGAGTGTAACTTATCAGAAAACAGTAAGTTCCTAGAGCTGTCGCAGCAGGTGCTCCTACACAAAAGTACAGAAAAATTCTGGCATAACTGTTATGGTAAGACAGATCAGCAGGGGGGCTTTGGTCTGAAGATCCCTTTTTTCTTTATTTACTGGTATAATTGCATCTATAAAGTCTCCCCAGCCTTCTCCATATACACAAGGACATCCCTTTTAGGATGCTACACCTCACTTTATACTTTTAACTGTCCCCAGCACTAAAGAAAATGCCCAAGCTTCACTCTGTGAAGAGAGCATAGCATACATTTCCCTTGACTCTGTTCTTGTGAGACCCCACCCTGGAGTACCGTGTCCAGTTCTGGAGCCCCCAACACAAGAAGGGCATGGAGCTGTTGGAGTGAGTGCAGAGAAGGGCCATAAAGATGATCAGAGGGCTGGAGCATTTCTACAAAACCAGGCTGAGAGAATTGGGACTCTTCAGCCCAGAGGAGGCTCTGGGGAGACTTTAGAGCAGCATTCCAGTACCTGAAGGGGGCTACAAGAAAGCTGGGGAGAGACTTTTGACAAGGGCATGTAATGACAGGACAAGAGGCAATGGCATAAGACTGGAAGATGGAAGAGTTAGGTTAGACAATAGGAAGAAATTCTTCACTGTAAAGGTGGTGAGACACTGGAAGAGGTTGCCCAGCAAAGCTGTGGATGGCCCCGCTCTGTAAGTGTTCAAGGCCAGGCTGGATGAGACTTTGAGCAACCTGGTCTAGTGGAAGATGTCCTCGCCCACAGCACAGAGGTTGGAACTAGATGATCTTTAAGGTCCCTTCCAACCCAAATCATTCTATGATGCTATGATTGCTGGGAACTGTATGGATTCTCCCTACCCTGCACTTCCTTCATCCTGAAAAGAGCAGATAAGCCATGACCCAATCACATTTATCTATCTTCCTGATGGATTTAAAAGTCGTTTAAATTGTGTCCAATCTTGGAAGTAGGCCCCTTTCTAGTTAAGTACTCTATTTCTCCCCTCCCCAAAAGGCTCTCACTCCAGATACTGGACAAGTTGGCTACTTTGATCTGCTGTGCTCGAGGTAAAAGCATAAATACAGCAGTATGCCAACTTGAAAATGCAGGTAAGTGCTAAATGAAACTGCCAGTTTTGCTGCCAGCCATCACTCTCCCAAATACTCTTTTCAACTGAAATGGATTCAGCTGCAAATTAAGCTCTGTTCTAATCATTCTCTATGCCTGCAGGAGGTGCTGCTGGGAAAGGCCCATCAAACTGGAACAGTCGGGCAAATTTCAGCTGTAGGGCAAAATACACAATATTTTCAAAGAACAATTCTTCATCCTTGATGCAACACAAAAAAGGCATCTGAATTTCTGCAACTAATTCTGACTGGGCCTGGAAAACATAAGTGGGGACATAACTTCTTTCCCAGGCACAAATATTTAGAAGTTCAAATCTTGCTTTTGACATTCCATGTCTTGTAGATGTTAGATGTATTTTTGATGAAAAATCTCAGCATGTCAACTTACTAAGAGACGGAAGTGAAAGACGAGAGTGGCAGGGAATTCTGGTCACTCCACCACATAAAATAATTGTTAAGAAAAACAAGCAGTGAAATGAACAAGGTGATGATAATTATCCAAGTAACTAGATTGTGTACTGCACACAGCATCTTGTAAGTATTTTTACAGGTGACATTATAATTTAAAAAAAAATAATTTTAAAAACTTGGACTTTAAAACTTCCTACTTTATTTGAAAACTTGGACAAATTCTACATTAACTTCCAAATTGGGCAGAGGAAAGGCAGCTTTTTCAGTCCCAGAACTCTGAACCTGTGGGAATCTTACAGAGGAAACAGGATTGCCATTAATCCCCATCCTGGATTGAATTAAAAAAAACAACCAACCAAACAAACCAAATAAATACTCTGGAAAACAAAACCACAGAAATTAGCTGGCTTGAGAGTTGAAAAAACTGCAGGTAACACCCTTTCAGTTACAGTATACTAGGTGTGACATCTAACTGGGAAGAAGAGCTAGCATGAGTGGGGCATTTGCTAAGGACCCCTTTTGCCTCAGGAAAACTGAGGGGCCTCATGGCTCTATTTGTAGCTGAGCTTTGCAAACTTCCAAAAACTATGACATCAGCCAGGGTCACTATTTTGACTGATGTCTGTGGAATAATTTACTACTAAAAAATCCCACTTTGAGAGTGAAAGCAGAGAATGATCAAAGATGCACATCAAGCCATGAAAAATCCATCTTTAACTTGGCATGCCTGACACTATCTGTAGACAGCCAGCATGTAGACAATCTTTTCAGCTTCCCTTCCCTACTCACTTTTCTTAGACCTTCTCAGAGCTGAGAACTTGTGGCTCCATAAGTTTTGACCACCACGGGTTATTGTGGACTTACCTTAGCTGCTCCTTGCTCTGTCCCCACAGGTCAACTGTCTTCTCAGGAGCCATGTGCAGGTCCAGGTTGCAGACATTGGGTTTCTGGGGGTATAACTTGAGACACTGTTTCACCCAGTGACGCTGGCAGCCCGGAAGGAATGGGTTTAGTATGAAAATAAACCCTGAGGACAGAAAAAAAGGGAGGGGGTGGTAAGAAAGTATGATTAGGTTTTCTAATACTAAGTAGTCCTCTCCTTTGCTTCATGTTTATTCCAGGTAAGTCTGGTTATATCCATCTTTATATTTCGATATAGTAATACTCAGCAAAGGGGATGGAAGCCAAGTTAAAGCCCAAACTGCTTGCTGCTGACTGCAAATGCTTCTGCAGTCCCTGTTAATTAACAAAACAAAATAAACTTGTAACTAGTCTGCACATTCATTTAGCCAGACACCTCAGGCAGAGTTCAAGTAGCAGCCCAAACAGGAGGGTTAGCAGACATGAAACAGATTGACTTGGTCTACCTCTTAAACAGACAAGAGTCCTTGACATAAGATCTGCCATCACCAGGAGAACTAACAGGATTCCTTGCTGGAATTTTCTCCCCAGCACCCCGGAGGTGTTTCCTTCCAGGCCACTGTTGATGGCATTGAGAAATAAGGATATGATGGAATGATGCTATTAACCTGTACTGTACCTACTCTGAGAATCAAAGCACTGTCTCATACTCACACTGTCAATTCACACACACAGACTCACCAGCACAAAATTCAAAAAGAAAGAGAAAAATACAGGAGGAACAAAGGAAAAGGAGGTTTCAAGGTTTTGCCCTACTGTTTCTTTTTGAACTTTTTAGTCATATCAGTTAAACAGAGACAAAAATAGATGAAAAAGGAAGCAGTGAGGCTAGGAGTCTCAGCAGGATACAAATTGCCTTGTGGCTTTATGGAAGTGGTTGTAAAAGCACAGAAAAAGCTTCCTGCCAGTATATCTCACAGACCTCACAAGATTAAATTAACTAGTTAGAAAAAGAGCCTTCAGTGTATTAATAGTATACTGTCATTCATTTCACTCCATTCCCTGCACCCTGAGAATATGGCAGTCTTCTGGTAGTCTAGTTACAAGCATTTTGCTAGAAGCATTAAATTTACTTTCTGTTGGCCTCTGCACAGAACTGTATAATAATATTGTCCTTCCCTTCTACAGCTTTTGATGTGGGGTTCTCAAAGCACTTTACTACATTCATTAAATTATACTCTACTATGTATGTATTATCTCCAGGTATTAATGAAGGAATTGAAGTGTGGAGGGCTAGTTACAGAGCTGAGAACAAGAATCTGAATTTTATTACTCTTATATCAGAAGCTTATAATATGTTTATGTCTCCCCAAACCTTTCATTGCTTACTTCTAAGAAAACAGATTAGTCTAAATCTACAGAACTGAGAATAACCACGATGAGAGTTACTTCTACACTGTAGATGTAGTGTAGATAGGCAGAAACCCCTGAATTTCTTGACGTTGAAGGATGTGCTCTGAGCAGAATAAGTTAAGACACTAGCAATAATTGGTTAGACATTAGGAAGAAATTCTTTAGTGTGAGGCTGGTGAGACACTAAACCAGGTTCCCAAGGAGGCTGTGGATGCCCCCTCCCTGGAAGTGTTCAAGGCCAGACTGGATGAGGCTTTGAGCAACCTGGTCTAGTGGGAGGTTTCCTTGCCCATGGCACGGGGGTTGGCACGGGGGTAAGGTCCCTTACAACCCAAACCATTCTATGGTTGTAGGAATGGGCAGAAACTTAATTCTTTGGGGATCTGTATACTAAAGCAATCTGCCTTGAGGAAGCAAATGGAGTTCTCTCACTGTAGCAAAATCTTGCAGCACACCATGTATTAATTTAGACCTAATGACAGTGGTCTCCAGCCTCAGAAGTCTCCAATCTCAGAAGGATAAGACACACAGACATTTAGCAACCCCTTGTAGAACTAATCTGTGTCAGTTACAAAGACCCAAAGACTGCATCACCCACATATCTCAGAACTCAGGGCACCGCAAGAGAAATTCATCCAGCTTAGTCTTGTATTTCATTGCTCCCTGTGGGGACAATACCAAATTACTTGCCTTCCATTTGCCCACAGACAAGCTAAAGAAATTATAACTTATTTTAGAGGGCTGTTGGTCCTTCTATACCTTCTCCAGATTTAGAATGACCAAATAAAGGTGGCTCCAGAAGGATTAAATGTCAACACTAGACTTTATTGTAAAATTTGTTAATGTGTTTGCATTTCACTCAAGTGAAAGGTTTTCTTTGCCACAGCGGAAGAAAAATGCAGTTAAGTGGAACACTTGTGATCAAACACTCTCCCCCATGTAATTGTTTGTAAAGATATTCAAACAGACATAAAATGACAAGTAGAGAACAAGCAAGGACAGCTGTAATACAACTGTTAAGTGGAACAAAAAAATTAGAGGCAAAAAGAGGTGGAAACCTTTTTCCTGAAGTATTAAATTCCCCCTGTATTAACCAAGCCATATGGCTAGGTGTGGCTGCCTCAGTTTCAGAAATGCTAGGCTGGCTTCATAGCAACCAACACAGACACTGACTGCAATCCCAACAAACCAAAAGAAACATGAGTAAAATCAAGCAAACAAAAATCCCTGAAATAGGATAGATTTGGGGAATACGAACTCATAGGCGTAGCCAAGACCTCTCATAAGGTTATGGAGCAAACTTGAATGACAGCCACCTCCAGACACAAAGTAGTTAGGAACTGCCAGCATGGATTTACTGAAGGCAAATTTTGTGAGCCAAACAGGGGTCTTATCGATACACTAAAAGAGTGAGCAAAAGCTGGCAGGGCCTTGAGGCTTAAAGAATAGTGATTTGATGGTTCAAAGTCTAACCAGTAGCTGTTCTAAGCTGCATTCCTAAGGTTGATACTAGGGCCAAGACTGGTAACTACATCTGCATCAACATGGACAATGGGATATTCATCACTGTTAGCACAGTTAGCAGTACATAGGCTGTAGCTGCTGAAAGGATGTTGACTCATCCAATGAACAGGTCAGTAAGAACCTCAAGAAGTTCAACAGTGACAATTCTGTACTGGGTGCAGAATAACCCCATGCAACAGTACAACCTGAGGACCAGGGAGCAGCTCCGACTCAAAGGGTCAGGGGGCTTTGGAGGACAAATTGAGAATGAGTCAGTAATGCACTTTTGCAGCAATCAAGGCTTATCACACTTGGGTCTTATCAACAAGAGCTACCTAAAAGGGCATAGGGCAGGTGAAGTCAAATTCTTCTCAAAAATGCATCACAAGATTATGAGATGCAACAGTCACAAACTACAGCAAGACAAATTTTGGTTAGATACAAGATGAAAAAAAAAATAAAAATCACAGCACGAGTGTCCAGACACTGAACAGGTACTAGAGAGGGTGTGTAATCTCTACCCTTGGAGACTCCCCAAACTCATACAACATTCTGGGTGATCTAAACTTGAGCCTGCTTTAAGCAGGGAGGTGGACTAGACCACTACAGGTCCCTTCCAACCTCATTTTTCTGTGATTCTACCAGGTGGCCTGCCAACCTGAGATCCATTTCAGTTTTTGAAATAATCTGCCTAATGATATTACTCTGTACCTTGAATAGGACAAGTAGTTGTTACTCACTTCATGCACTCAGCGGTTTATACCAGCAAGTAGATGACATACTTCAGCCCTGAAAGGGACTGTATTTCAGTCACATATCTAATTTTATTGATACATGTTGAGGAGAAATAGATAGTACAGAAATCTAGAATATCAAAAGCAAAAGCAATCCGTTCTCATGAGGGTTGGTCTCGTTGATCAGAGACTGTCCCTTCTCACCTTCATATACACTGCCACATCCCACCCTTTAGCTGACTCATTTGTCCTCCTGCACTTAAACCAACATTAAATTACACTTAGGCAAAGCAAAATACCTGTTTCAGACAGGGCAAGGAGGATAAAGTGAAAGATGCCTGAATCCAAAGCAACAAGGTTCTGTTTATTTTTTCTGAAAACCAGAAGTACCTACCTGGATACCCATTGAGGCCATAGGCTTTCCACTGGCTAACTGGCTGTAGTCCTGCTCTGTAGGCATCTTGATCACTGACTGAAGAAATATTGAGCTGTGATCTGAACACCTGGCAAAAAACCCCAGATGCAGTTAAAACACACACACACAAAAGACAAATAAAAGGAACAAACACAAAACTGATTCAAGAATAGCACTTCTAAGAGTGTTACTATATTCCAAGCAAAGTCTTGTGAAAATAACAACTGTACCACAGAATTATTGTCTCAGCAACTGTGACCAGAACAGGACAATGCTGCTAAGAGAAATAGCATGTACTCATAGTTATCTATGTCCACAGTACATTATAAAATATTCTGGTAATTATCAGTCTCCATTGGAGAGCAATATTTAGTACCCATAACACTTTATACCTTCAAAGAACATGCTAAGTACAAGGTGTTTATTGTCCCATAGGGTAGATGGCTATTCTCACTTGTAATTTATAGGAATAGTAAGTAGTACAGTGATGAAGTGGACAAAGTTGTCCAATGTGAAGGACTACAGAAACCCTGTAAATTCTGAGTACCCCACTGGCACTTCTGTTCCCAGCAGCAGGGTCAACAGCTCAAGGCTTAGCAAGATACATTTTCTTGACATGCTCTCTTGGGTCGCAGTAACACATGCATTTAAGATGCAATAAGCCAACAGTTGCTGAAAAACACAAAGTCCTCTGCTGTGTTCCCAGTCCCTTCTTCTCTTAGGACTAAGAACCATCTAAGAAAGGGCTGGGTTGGTTTTGTTCAGGTTTAGTTCATCAGCCCAGGTCTTCACATGGCTGAGCATAGGCTAATATAAGGAAACAGCCTGGCAGGCATAGTGGGAATAAGCAGGCAGAGACAGGCAAATTTTTGTTTACAGCAGTCTGAAGTGTATTTGAAAATAAGGCCTTTGCACATAGACCTGGCAGTGGTGAATGTGTAAATCAGTCTCTGCAGGCTGACAGCTCTGGTTGACGTCTACTGAGCAATGGGTCTAAATTACATAGAATCTGTAAGAAAACTCTGAACTACTGCTGGGTAGGAACTTCTAGCAACACATTCAGTTTTACCAAGTTTTCATCTCTCTGCCAAAAACAGCTTTGCAACTGCCACCCTTAGTTCAGAGCATGATGCCCCCAGGAAGGCTCTTCCTTTGACTACAACTCTACTACCTCTCTACCTTTTTAATCTGCTTGCACACTGGCTGCTGTCAGGGCTTCTGGAGAACAGGAGATGATTCTATGCTGAAAAACTACGTGTGCTGAATCAGTTAAAAAAGTCTGGTACCACGGCAGCTGGGGTATGTCATGCTTCACTGAGGAGCTCAATCACTCAAAGCAGTTTCACAGAATCGCAGAATGTTAGGGGTTGGAAGGGACCTTGAGAGATCGAGTCCAACCCCCTTGCCAGGGCAAGATCACCTAAAGTAGGTGATACTTGGTAAAGTACTCTCTCAGTAAAGCTTCTGAGAGAAAAGGAACAACAGTATCTGGGCCAATCTACCTGGCCTGTGGATCTTCTTAAAAGAGAAAGGCCAGATGTTTTAAACCTGGGGATAATAAGAAGAAAAGATGGTTTCACTAGTGAAGTATCAACTTACCTTATAAGGTAACAAGAATGATATGGAGAGGGGACAGATGTGTGTGATGCTTTTAAGTACTTTGAATTTCCCAAAAGGGCCTTAATTTTGTTTGATAAAGGATTTCAAGAAAGGCTGAAATGTTAACAACTCCCTTGTTTAATACTAACGCCTTGAACAATTTCATAAGGGTCATGTTTTGTGTCTCATTAGCAACATGAAATTATAGTCTGAAAATACAGAAAAATATATATTCTAATAAAACAGTAAGAAGAAAAGGCTAAGCATTTGAACTATGAAAAAATTTGGCAAGGTTTCATTTTAACTATAATCCTTACTCCCTTTTTTCATACAGGCTCTAATATAGAAAATCCCTGGTTAACAATACTTCACCATTATCCTTTTGTGAGGTTACAAAAAGGAAGGCAAGTTTAAAGGATCACTTCTCCCTGACAAGATGTTGTAAACTATGAACCATGATGGCTATTTGCTTTCAGATGTGCTTCTGACTACATGTTCCAAACCCACAGTAACAGCTGAACCTGCCCTGATGACTATGTCAAATGTTTATTATATGGGAGTAAGAAAGAAGATACTTTACCAAGGGGAAGACATCAAGAACCCTGGGCCCACACTGCACAGTGGAAGCAAGCGGACCCCAGGTCCCTCTCCAGCTAAACCCTGGTATTTCAGGGCAAAGGACCAGTAAGGCATGGGAAACAGTGTGGGCAAATACTGAAACTTGCTTTTTCCATCCACATGATCCTTTGCTTCCCTTCAGTAAGGAGCAACTCTATTAGAGGCCTTGGAGATCTCTCAGTGCAGAGCAGAGAGCTAATTAAACATTATGGGTGTAAAGAAACATAACCAAAAGCAATAAATCAGTGAACAGGCAGCAGGCTGGGCAGGGGTGGCAGAGACAGCACCTTGTGCCCTCAGGTAGGGTCCCGTAACCCCCTGGGCAGCCAGCCCGAAGAGACACTGGACAAGCCGACCTCTGGGTCCTGTGGGCAGCGGGGCCCCGGGGCCGCAGAGCTGAGGCCCTTCCTCAGCTGCTCCTCTCCAGTCTCCAGGTTTTAACCTTTACAGGGACCTCTTAGACGGTCAGCTGGAGGGCTGCACCCGCTAGCCAGGAACGGGAGGGTATTAGAGACTGGGCGTCAAGCACGAAGGGAAGCAGCAGGTGGAGAGAAGAGGCTGCAGGCACCACCGCCACAGCCCCGCACCGAAACACGGCTCGGGGGCCGGGACCGGCTCAGAGCGCGCCGCGCCGCCCGGCCCCTCACAGCAGGACGAGGGCAGGAGGAGCCCGGCGTTACCTGGCCGCCTGGCACGGAGAAATCCACCACACCCCGCAAATCCGACGCGTCGCGTTGTCGGTAGAAGCGAAAAAGACGGCGGAAAGCATCTTCCCCGCCCTCCCGGGTCAGGGCGGCCGCCGCCATTTCGGCCTGGGCGCCAGGGACCGCGGGCGGTACCGCCCACTGCCAGGGCGGGCAGGGCCGCCCCCTTCCTGCCACAGCTCCCAAGATGGCGGCGGCCAGAGCGGTGCGAGCAGCGGGGCGTCGGTCCAGAAAGCTCTTCGACATCTTCGTGGCTGAAGTTCCCTGGACGGTGTCGAGCAGTGAGTCTGCCCCGCTCCCCTCATCCTCTGCCAGCGCTACGGGCAGGGTGGCGCGGGAGGGAGCGGCCCGGCCGCGTGTGCCGGCACAGGCCGGGACAGCCGGGCCACGGCGGGTGCGGCTGTATTGCCTGGGCTGTGTAACCGGGTGTGCTTTTCCCCCGCAGAGGAGCTGAGGGAATACTTCTCCCAGTTCGGGTCCGTGCAGAGGTGCCAGCTGCCGTTTGTGAGTACCCGCTTATCCTCCAGGCTGCTGCTCGTGTCTTCTCGGTAAAACGGGGAGAGCCTCCGGCTGGTGCTCACTGCGCCCCGGCAGGGGAGGTCCTACTGCTGGGCTCTCCCCCGAAGCCTCTTCTTGCCCTCTAGTCAGATTTGCCACACAGATTTTGCCACACGTAGCAGCGTTTGCCGGCCATAGAGTGCATTGGTGCGTAGGGATTTCCATTGCCTTTGAAAGAGCTTTAGACAGCACATCCCATAGGTCCGGCTGATGCTACCGTTTGTGAATAACCAATCTAAAAGTCCTTTGAGCTTCTCTATCATAGTGCTATATTTCTTCTGAAAAAGAATAAAATCTTTATGTGCCTGGTTTAATTGGCCAAAACCAAACCAAAATGAAAAAACTAAAGGTGTGGGTGTGAACTATAGTCTTTACCTGCTGTGGGTTCCTACCCCTTCCAGAGTAGGCTGATACCACAAAAAATGGAACAACCTCAGGGTGCTCCCGAGCTGTCGGCTCTTCATGCCTTTGCTGTTTTGAATCATAGAATCATAGAACTGGCTGGGTTGGAAGGGACCTCAGAGATCATCGAGTCCAACCCTTGAACCACCGTTGCAGTTTCTAGACCATGGCACTGAGTGTCACATCCAGTCTCTTTTGAAATATCTCCAGGGATGGAGAATCCACTACTTCCCTGGGCAGCCCATTCCAATGCCTGATCACCCCCTCGGTAAAGAAATTCTAATATCTAACCTAAACTTCCCCTGGCACAACTTAAGACAATGCCCTCTTGTCTTGTTGAAAGTCGTTTGGCAAAAGAGACCAACCCCCACCTGGCTACAGCCTCCTTTCAGGTAGTTGTAGAGAGCGATGAGGTCTCCCCTGAGCCGCCTCTTCTTCAGGCTGAACAACCCCAGCTCTCTCAGCCTCTCCTCATAGGGTCACAGACTCACAGGATCTGTGGTTGAGTCCCTTCACCAGCCTGGTTGCCCTCCTTTGGACCTTCTCCAGGACCTCGATATCCTTCCTGAACTGGGGGGCCCAGAACTGGACACAGTACTCGAGGTGTGGCCTCACCAGGGCTGAGTACAGGTGCAGAAGGTTTTTTAGGTTATTTATCTTCTGAACTGAGCATGTAGGTCAGGGATGATGGTATCTAATGCAGTTTCTTAGAGGTGAACTGTCAAAAAAAAGTGTTCCTTGCACACTCTGTTCCTAGTGTTTCTCCATGTGAAGTAATGATCTGTTAAAATTAATCTCGGCATGTAGTGAACTTCATTGTGTGGGCAAATGGGCTCACTGTCAGTTGAGGACTAGTTTGTAAATGGAGAAATGTAGTTGGAAAGATTCTGGTTATTCTGAATACTGAATGTCTGTCTGCCTGCCACACTGTTCACAGGCCCAGGGCAAAACCTTTATATTCATTGTGAAGGCTGGCAGCTTACCACAGATCCGCCTCCAGTCACTGTTAAAAGCTGAAATGATGCACGCGTTGATTCAGTGACTACTTTAGGAGAGTTCATTAATGCTTAAAACTGCCAGAGGTATAAAAATCTGCCAGCAGTGTAAGACACCTTAATTAAGACAGCACTGCGGTACTGAAACCAGGTAGAGTGACTACAGTACCTTGTTGGTGAAAAATACACCAGAGGCTGGAAGTGCTGCCAGTCATACCTGGTCAGTTCAATGGCAGAACTGTTGTGAAGTCTGATGGGGATCAGAGTTGTGGGTAAAAGGCACTTTGGTAGACCTGTTTTTTCTGCATTATCTTTATTGACAGCTGTCTCCTGATTGGAAAATTATTCTTAAAAATAATTTTATTTTTTCAGTGCAGTAAGTGCTTGTCATCTTGAATTGCAGCCTGCTTTCTTAGTATCTTAGGCAGCAGCTTTATCTTGCTGAACACTTTTCAAGTACTGTGGCAGACATTTTCAAATCAGGCAGACATTTAAATGTCAGTTCTGTTGTGACTGGCTTAATAGTAGATAACTACTGCAGTTTGAAACAACTGGCTATGCTTTATTCCGGTCTTCAACTGTATCTTAAAATCTTTTTTTTTAAGGTTGCAAAACACAAATTGAGAGAAAGGGATGCAGAACAGGCTTCTAGCAGGCCCCTGCATACTGTCAATAAGTACATGTCTTAAAGTGTGAAAAAGGCCTTGAAGCATCCAGTGTGCTGATTTCTGATAATTTCTGAATCCTTAAATTGAATTATCCACAGTCAGCTTTTAACAGCCCATGTGACTATTTTCTACAGTAATTGAATTTTATTCTCTTCATCTGATAACTAGGACAAAGATACAGGCTTTCACAGACGTTACTGCTGGATTAAATTCTCAACTCCACAAGATGTTCAGAACGTGTTTCAGAAGGAATCCCACATACTTGAAGGTGCCAAGGTAACATGCTAATTCTGTTAATGAAGAAACATAATGAGTTTAGTTCTGCCTTTGGTTGGACATGTTAACATGAAAATTTTTTTTTTCCTAGTGTGATTAACCATTTTGCCACTTAGCATGCCTGTAATGTTTTCAAAATCATCAACACTTTTGTTTATTCTCAGCTCATAACTCAGTTAGGGTCTGAGATCATATAGGTACTACAGATCACATACCAGAGATCAAAATCTCCTGCTGTGCTGAGCTAAAGTGAATGCAGTGACAAGGAATGTAAAGCTAAGCTTGGAGCTTCAATGAAAGCTGCTTTTTATCTTCAGCTATCCTTTTGTGCAGGAAAATTCTGTTTCCTGCTTTCATGTGTTCAATATAATTTTAAGTTAGCTTTAGTTTACCTTTTTTTTTCATTACCATCTAACATTTTAAATGTTAGAAAAGAAAAACCAGACACTTTGGCTGTCTCAGTGCATTATTGTTTGGTATTAAGAGCCAGTGTACACCATTAGTTAGAAAACTTCAGTCTAGTAGTCATGCAGAAGTAGGTATCTTGTCATTGACTGGCTAGAGCCAAACAACTGTATCATGTTGCATAACTGCAGCAAATAAACAGCCATCTGTGTTGACCTAAGGATAAAAGAACAGCAGCTCAATGGCTGCCCAAAGCCATTGATATTTTAGCATGTCACATGGAAAAATTATTAGAAACTTGCATATAGGATGTTCACTCAGTAAGGGCAAATTACAGTGGGAATTTTCTTGCAGACTTACATGTGCTTCAGCTGACTTAGCTACTCAGACCTAGTAGTACAGTGATACCAGGAGCAGTGAGGATACTGGTATAATGAACATGATCAGTTTCTGTCTCTGCATAATTAATAAGAATTCTGCAATATCTTTCTGACAACTATTTTCTCATTTTGAGTCTTTCACGGAGATGGTAAAATGAATAGGTAAGAGACTTTAGGCATGCAACTGTGTTGGTTGTGATAGAAGTATTTTGCTTGACATGGTTCATACTAGTATAGGAGTCCTCAGTAGTTGTAGTTGTATCAGTACCTCTTTCTGAGGTGACCTGTGAGTTACAGCTGTGGTGCAGAAATGGAAGCAGAAATGGAGGAGTGGTGTGCTGCCTTCAGTCTTGAGTTGTGACAAGCCAGACAAAACCCTGATCCCTCACACACTGGGCTGAAAACAGGAATGTTAGCTGTATGCAGTTGTCAAAATAAGTACTAGGAACAGTACAGATGAGTACTTAATGTCAATTTCTTGGAAATTGTTTTGTTGCTTTTTATTGTTAAAGCTCTAAGACAGCCACTGCTGAGACTTTTGAGGATTGCTCTCAAAAGAGGTGAAAGAGCCAAGGTGCTTCTTTACAGTGAAATAAAAAGCAGAGGGCAGGCAGTAGTTTCATTTCTTAAAATATGCAAGTTTCTCTGGAACAAAATTCACAAGACCTCTTCCCACTTTGTTCTAGGCTAGGTTTAGACAGTTAACTTGTATTAATTCCACTTGAAAGCACAAGGTTTTCAGATGTATTTTGCTGATAGAACTAGCAAGTGCTGTGCAAATTATATTCAACTTTCCCATCATAATCTTAGTGTTTGTGGTTATGGCTCATGAAACTGAACTGGTTATAAACCTGTTTTACACTTCCCATGTGAACGTTTCAGAAGATCAGAAATGAAAAATATCCAACCTGCTTGCCTAATTAATTTGAGCACTTTCCATTGTTTTCAGCTTGCTCTCAAACAGCAGCCCCGCAGAAGACACAGTCAAAGAAGTCAGTGAGTGAGCAGGGGAAGGAGGCTTTATTTCACTAAATGTAAAGAAACTAAATAAAAGGCTGCTGAGAAACTATGAGTGTTTGTTTTAAAACAGAATCCAGCTGTTCAAATAAACTATACAGCCACACTAAAGAAACACTGAATGATAAACACTGGAGCATCCAGTACAGCATAAGACAGTAATTATATACAGCAGGAAAGCTTTTAAGAGATGAAGTAAAAGCTTTAGCTACCTACAAAAACTAAAGCCGTAGGAAGGGACTACATTCTTACCCTGAGATGCTGGGCAACAGGGAACCAGCAAAGTCAGAGCACTTGCTTAAGAGTAATTCCCTTCTGAAATGTTTCAAAGTGGTCTCCATTCCTCTGCTTGCCAAGGGCAGCTGTCCTATCTAGAAGAATTAGGGTGTGCATATATATAACCACACAACAAGAGTTGAGAACTGCTTTGTTACAGTGCCATCCCCCTGTACACCACTGGTATTAAAAATGCCTTTTGTATAAAGTCCAAGCTTGGAGTCCATTTCTCTACCTCTCAAGGAGCAGAGGCATTCAGTCCTTCCTCCTCTTTTTGCTCTCATGCTCATGTTCTTTAGGGCGGCTGCTATCTGATGGCCGTTTAGAGCCACCATGTTGCTTAGCTTCTTCCAGAAACTTGTCCAAACCAAATGGATCCTCCTCAAACTGAACTGGTCCATCTCTGCCCCTCCCTCTTGTGTTACGATCCGAGTTAGAAAACTCCTTGTCAGGAACAAACCTGCAGGAAAAGAGGTGATACTCAGTTGACTGGAACTTCATATACTAATTAAGAATATTTCTTAACATTACTTTCTTACCTGTTAGTCTTTATTCGAGCCTCTAGATCATCACCATAGATGTCCTTATCCACATTTTTACTTGGCCGGTAGATGTTCTGGGCCATATCCTTGCCACTTCTCCAAGGTTGGTCATAAACATTGTAAATTTCATCCTCTCCTCCAGCAAAGCCACTGTCCATACCCTGTGACAAAGAAAGAACATCAGTGTAACTCAAATCTGCCAGTGTCAGAGGATTTATTTTAACATCAAGATACACTGATGGTATCAACAATGGTACACAAAGATGATAACTGTGTGATTTACTACTGATTTCAAATGAGTTCAAGCACTTCATTAAGGTGTGTTTCATAGTCTGGGATTAAGTCCGGAGAACATGACACGATCATTACAAGCCTTGGTCAGGGCTATTTCCATTCCAGAAAGCAACATGAAGTATTACAGGCCATTCATATTTCAGAATGACAGAAAATTTCAGTCTGCCCTGCAAGTACAGCTGTCTATAATAGTCAAGTAGAAGCACACAAATACGTATATTATTCAGAATTTCTGTAAAACATGATTTAAGCTGACTGATCCAAACCAAACAGAGCCTTATGCAAATGTGAAGGCAGAAGTGCCTGCTTGTTCACTTTTGATTTCTCAGCTTTCTCTTCTGCCGCATGTCTTTCACTGAAGACACAAAAAAGGATGATTGACAAACTACAGGTCTATTCAAGGACCTTCTGAAGCCTCATCTACTTTTTCATCTCTCAACAGTATAAAGTTCAGGGAAAATAAATGTTGCTGTTAACTATTTATATCTGCAGAAGGAGTTTTACTATGAGCAATAATTGAGATAGAAAGTATTTAATTGCTTCTCTGGAAGCAGATTTCCCCTACTCACTCAGTAACTTTGTTTGAAAGAAGAAAATGAGATCACTAAAGCTTGAAGGCAGAATAGTTTCTTTCTCCCCACCCCAAAGAGAGAAAAACCACAACAAATCCACTTTCATCGAGTTCCGCATTCAGTATATTCCATTGTTGTTGCATCAGCTATGGATAAAGGAGATCAACAGTCTCCTAACCAGTTATGTAGAGACTTCTTTCCAAGTGTATCCACACCAACCATGAGAAGAAGGTCCCTTCAGTATTCTAGCCATATCCAAGAAGGATACACAAACATGACAGAAAGCTACACAGCTCTGAAAAGGTATTTTTACCTTGCTCTGGTTGAACAGCCTCTGGTCGTATTGGATGTCATTGGATGGCCTGGGGTTGGGTACCCCTAGGGCAATAACTTCACTGATATCTCTGTTCTCATTTCTCTGCAGCTTTGACCTGAATTAAAAATTTCAAGTTCTATCAGGTCAGTAAACTGTATTTGTTGACATGTGCAACTGAAACCTATATTAGCTGCTAACAATTTCTCTCAAGAAACAGATTTTGACTGTTGCCCTTCCTTACTAGGTAACATTTGAAATGTCTCCTGGCAAAGGAAAATTATGTTTGGGAAAATTATGTTCAGCTGGGAATGACATTTGAATTTGCTTTCCACTATCTGCAATTTACATCAAGCAGACTTGGTGTAAAATGTCATTTTTTTTTTTTGCAAGAAATAGTGTAGTTATATTCAGGGAAAGCCAAGCAATCTAATTCTTGGATATTACAGATCCTAAGTCTTCAGAAACCATTTGTACTCGGAAATGCCACTGGCTGGGCAAACTAGATACTTCAGCCTATACTCATAAATCAAAGTTTACTCAAACGAACAGCTTCTGGATGAAAAGCCACTAGTGACACTTCGGTCTCACTGAAGTTACAGCATCCAGGTTTCAATCTTTGCTGTCAACATGTTAATTAAGTCTGAATATAATGAACTGCAAAAAACCCACCCAAACCAAACAACCCATCCCCTCTATTCATCTGGAACATTCTAAATTTAGAAGAGCACTGCAGTACACTAATAGAGTAACATCACTTCGTACAATCAGTGAACAGTGCTTCATGCCAGAGAATATTTCAGGGTAAAATTAAGGCACATCAAGCAAAAGTAAGTCCAGTGAAACAGTTTCCCTAGTGGAGATGCCTGTGGCAGTATAAGAATAAGGAGCTTTCTTTTGTGACTCACCTTTTGTCAGGGGCTGCTCTGGAAAGGTTTCTGTCATGCTGTCTCTCTTTGCGCCGGTCATGTCTGATTTCATCCCTTTCTCTCGCTTCTCCATCCTCTGTACAAATGCAAGACTGCTCATTACTTTAAGTAATACTTGCTCATTAAAGAAAAATAAGTTTCAATTAACTATGCCATAGACATTGACAAGGTGATTCAGTTCAATATTCTTTTACAGAAGAGAACTGACCCTTGTCACTATTTAAAATTTTATACTTTTAAACAAACTCCAGCCTGCTCAGGCCATGAGCAATGAACTGTCAATGGCAAGAGAGTTGAAGCAGACATATCCAACAACTATGTTTTCTCAGGTTTGAAGAGTTTAGAATACTTGTCCATCTAGGAATTAACATTTACAGATCACAATATAATTTTATATCTTAAGTATAAAAATACAGTCCAAGCATGCAGGCATCTAAGTGCTCTGATGAACATTCTGTGACTCAGTATCAGTGAACAATTCAGCTTGAAAAGGAATCTCTAGGTCAACCTCCTGCTGAAAGTAGGATCAGTTCTGAATTCAGACTAGGTTGCTCAGGGCTTTCCCCACTCAGAGAAAAATTCAAGAATTGAGATTGCCAGCCTCTCTGGGCAACCTGTTCCATTGCTGCTTATCATCCTGGATAAACTTTCGAGTTTTTCTCCTTACATGTAGTTGGAACCTCCTGCTTCAATGTTTAAACACCATCTCATTCTTCCACCGTGCAGTTTAATGAAGAACTCTGATCTCCTGGTAGATATGGGAAAGCTCCCATTAGGTTCCCTCAAATCCACATGTCCAGGCAGAAAACGTTGCTTTCTCTCAGCAGCTCCTGAACAGGCAGGTACTGTAACCCCCTGACCATTCTGAGGGCCCCACCGAACACACTACAGTTTATCAGTGTGTCTTGTATCTGGGGGCCCATAATGATACACAAAATCCCACATGGACTCTCAACAGAACACAAATAGAAGGAAACTATTACTTCCCTTGACCTACTGGTTACACTGCTGTAGATGCAGCTCAGTATATGCCCTTGGCATTCCTGCTGCCAGAGCACATTGCTGGCTTACTAGGACTCCCAAGTCCTTTTCAGCAGAGGCTCTCCAGCCAGCCAGTCCCCAGACTGTTGGGAAGAGGTTAGCCCTTCCCAGCTGCAGGCTTAGGCATTGTATGACCATGTCCTTCACTTTTTAAAGAGATCTTTGAAAACTTAAAGATGGTTTACTTCTTGTACACAATGTTGCTTTTCATCTGCAACAAGCCTTTAAAAAAAAACCCCACACCATTTAGAACAGTTCATTAAAACCATTACTTTCACTGATCTGTTAATAACTCTGAAATTCTCAATAATGTCCTAAACCTGTATACACTGACATAGTACAGTAAGATTCAAATCCAGATCCCATCCAGCTAATGAATTAACCGAATTCGCTGGCTGATCAAGTAAAGATATGAAGAACAGATGTCATGCTTAGAAATTACAGTTGATATTTAGGTATTGTAGAGTTCTCAGGTTATTTCTTCAAACCCGTACTTCAGAGTGCTAAAAAAAACCCATAGCATCTTAGTAACAAAGAAATATACCTTTTTCAACATGGGTTTTGATCCCTGCTCTTCTCTCCCTGGCTTTCTGAGCCATTTCTCTGAGCTTTTCCTCATGTTTCTCTTTTTCTTTCTGAGCCATCTTTCTCTCCACCTGGGCACGCATCTCTACTGCCTCACGAGCCTGCACACAAAAGACATAGTTAAAAATACAGAAAGCAAGAATCTAGGATGCAAGCAGATCTTCTCTCACAGACTTATTCTGTAAACAGGACAGGAATCAAGCCACAAGGAAGAATTTCAAAGCCAGCCAGCCATAGCAGAGCTGAGAAACAAGACCCATGACCTCCAATAATTTAACTCACACTGACCCACTAATCCAAATATACAGGGGTGAAGACTTCATGTCAGCCAAGAGGCAGGAAAAATAAAAACCTATAGCCTATTCACAGTTGATATTCCCAATGAAATAAACATACAAAGAAGAAAAAACAAAACAGTTAAATAACACATCACCTTTCTGTCAGCTATATAGAGAGCTTCAGCCAGCTTGGCAAAGTTCTCATTAATATGAACAGTCTGCAATCCTCTGCCATCTGCAGCCAGACGCTTATCTAGTGGAATAGTGTAACCCTACAGTGGAAACAGAGAGGCATTTAATCACAGAAACTAACATTATTTGTGATAACAAACATTATTACATTTATTCTGTAAAAAAGACAGGAACACCAACAATACTCCCAGATCATCATTAATGCACCTCCATGAACCTCCTTTGCACATTCATCAAATTCATACCAGAAAACACTGCTTCACTCCAGTTCCACACCCCCACAATCATAATGGCAATTTCCCTGCAGGTTACATCTTAGTACAAATCTCAGTTTTCAATCAGTAAGGTCCATGCTTTGTTCTGTGTTAAGAACTACAGATAAAGAGCTTTCCCAGTCTCTAAGCTGTGTTACCATTTGTGCTTAAATACTGTTTTCCCAAAACTGCTTTCATACCTGGTAAGATGTTAGCTGATTCAAAATGAGAACTTAAAAGAGCAAGGATGCCAACAAAAGTAACAGACACTAAATGCCAATTTTACTTTCAAAAGCTGAAACCTACATTTATTTATAGCTGATATTTAAAGATTCTTCAGTGAGCTCTACAAAATTTTTGCTTTGGTTTTCACATCTGTAACCTAAAATTTGATCTACTAATTAGTGTCAGTCCCAGTTATGCAGCTGTGTTGGGGTAGAAAAAAATAACATCCAAACATGCTGCTTTTCCTTCCTCCATTTGAAAAGGCTGCCTCATGACAACTTGAAGCTGTTTGAGAACGATCAAACGAGTTACTGCAGCATATTATAAATTCTCTCTTCTGTCTGAAAATAAACTTACTGGATGACAAAAATCAAAGGGACAAGGCATAGCTACTAAAATAAAGAATAAAAAACCTTAAGCTAACCAGTGATAAAAATTATTAGCAAAAGAATGCAGCATGGAGAACCTCCCAGGAATTTGAACGCAGTATTAAAAAAAAAAAAAAGCAGTTTTAGTTCTCTATGAATGACCTTTCTTCAGTTTAGATGGCTTTACTTAGTGAGCTCCAGAGACTTCGCTCACTGCACTATTATGGGGATTTTAACTAATGCCTTTTTTTCCTCTCAAATTCCATAATCTCTGCCATGAATATATTCCCTGCTCTATATTTCTGTCAATTTAACAGCTCTTATATGCCAAAGAGAGAAAAATAAGAGTTGTACAATCATGAGTCCTCTATACTGATAGCAGCCAGCTTCCCTAACGCTATAGAGGTTTAAAACCATTATTATTACAGCTTAAATTATTCACAGAAGTCTCCCAACATGGTGCAACATTAAAAATATCAATTTATGACAACTTAATTACCTTTGCATTTTTCCAGTTTGAAATGCAAGGAGGAATTTTCCACTCTTGTTGCTCTTTCACAGTCATCTGATTTAAAGGAAAAAACAAAGACATCTTTAGATTTATAGCAAAATGAAATACTGTTTTCTTTCCCAAAGCCAGCTATGCACTATTGAAATAACTGAGAGTACAAAGTTCAGGACACAGATACGAAAAAGAAATTGAACTCTTCTTAGAAATAAATATGCAGAAATGTAATTTCTTCACTGTATCCTTGCCAACACTGAATTAAGTCACAACAACATTTCAGTCATCCTCTTAAACTCTTGTCACACAGGCTGGAACTGACAGCCAGCTTGCTTAACATTTGCACATTTAATAGCAGTTGAAGTCGTGGGAAACCAACCACCACTACGCTTATCCCTCAGTTGGAGTTAATCCTTAGCTTAAAGCAGCATCAGTGTTCCAAGGCTAAAGCTTCAGAGAACTCATCCATGCCCTGAACAACTTCAGCAACGCAGCCCTGCATACAATATGAGAAATCTACTCAACCTTTGACACAGTACAGAGCTACTTTCAGTATTGCCCAAACAAGAAAAAAACAACCAACCAAAACAGTGTAGCACACAGGTAAGTTTATCAGTTAACATCACATCAAAAGAGAAGTAAGAACACGCACAGAAGTGAACTAGATCCAAGTAGAATTTGTGAATCCACCTAGAACTGAAAACAGAACAGTTATGGCATTTCATACCTTTCTACTAGGAGAGTGCATGACAGGTGCTGGAGGAGAAGGTGGTCCACGTGGAATCTTCTTGTTAATTCTGAACAATTAAAAAACAATTACAATTAGCATGTTGTATGGAAATACACTTCAGACTGTTCTACTTGCCATAAACTATTGAATAGTTACTTGAATCTTGGAGGCTCCATAGGGTCTTTCTGCATTTCCACCATCCGAATAACTCTCTGTTTGGCTCCTGAGTTGAAGGCAACACCTTGCTGAGATGGTGTGTACCTAAATAAAACAAAGTGCTTATTTCTCCACAGACAAATAGATATTCCTTGCCCACTTGCATTTTTACTCAGTTCACTGCTCTAGCTGCATTTTTATTTCATCCACAACAACTTAAGAGCTGTCCATTGTGAAGGCCAGAAGGTAACTGCACAGAGGATACTGGACTGAATGCAGAGAATCTGTTTTATCAGACAGAATGTATCTTTGCATGGACATATTCTTCTGTTTTATCCTAAATTCTGAAGTAGAAGAAACAAACTAATAAAGCACACCAAGCATGACACAATACTATTTATCTGTGTCTGTGAATCCCTGGCATCTACTTCCTAGTTAGTAAGAACTTATTCACGTACTTTTTTCAGAATTCACCTCAGGCCAAGTGTAACTCTCTCAATACAATTTATCTGTGTTTGCAGCAGAAAATAATAATAAATGACTATCTGCCTCCTAGTAATTCCAATTATTTCCAATTGCTCATTTTGTATGAGGGAAGAACCTTGTTACATGCCATGTCTTGGCTCAAATGTCTCAGTAAAGACTATTTTCAGGGCAGCATCTTTAATACTGCTCCCTAACAAATCTGTATTTTGTTGCTAACACAACAGCTCTTCCACAAAGGGCACAACTCATGACATGCCAAGGCGTATTTCAACACACTTCAGACTAGGCTATCATTAGTTACTCAAAATACATAAGCCAGTTTCACATTACTTCCAGAAGACCAGAATTCAAGAGGAATTTACGTTCTCAGAACTCAGTCGAATATCACAATTTTAATAACTTTAGATATAACAACATCTGATGCCAGCACTACATACCGAATGTACTGTGCAGGAGCTAGTTTGTCAGCTGCTCGAACTGGCATGGCTGCTGCAATTTTTTGGGAGACTGATTTTTCCAAGGCTGCTCTTGTCTTCTCTGTTATCTAACAACAAAAAAACCACAGCATGCATCTCATCACATATGTAAGGCATACGATACACCACTGAACTAAATACATCAGTGCACATGATACCTCTCTGATTGCCTCCTCATCTGGTCTTTGCAGTTCAGGATCATCCACATTCATGACCTCTTTTGGCACAAGATCTGTGTACTTGCTGTAAATAACCTGGAAGACATTATATTTTATTAGTGCTGGTGGACAGCAATAAGTGCACATTTATTAAAATAAATGTTTCAGACCTAGATTATACTTTAGATGCTAATTAAAACTTGTATACAGCTCTAAATGCATTCCAATTACATAATCTTCAATGACTCCCATAAAGCAAAGGATATATACTGGACTCGATTCTACAGAAAGAATAATTGAAGAATAGATGCAATTTTATTAAATATAATTATTTAAGTCCCTCTCAGAGCTGGAATTATACACTAGTTTCCTGCCTCCCTTTCCTACTCTTTTCCTTTTTCAGGGTACCCAAGAAAAAAAAATAAATCCACATTTGTACTTCAAGGATTACTTAAGAACTTAGTACAAGTCTTTTTTCAGCATCTAGATTTTTCATCATTATGTTTGCTAGTTTCTTGGAAAAAAAAATGCTGGAGAAATCCCTTTCTGACATCTTCCCTTATACAGGTACTTCAGTCTTCATACAACATGCATTTAGCTGTCAGATTTAGGCCCCAGTTTTAAACAGAGTGAAAAATTCCTTGCATTGCATTAATTCTTTGCGTTTGTCCAACAAAATAACATCAGAATGTCTTAGTTCAAAGTATAAGTCGTTACAGATATTATTTCAAGTTCATTATAAAGTGCAGGTCCAACTATGAAACTGACCATTCACCTTAGAACTAATTTTTCACCCAAGAGCTATTTACACGTTTCTCAGCCTTCATTCCTAAAATTTTTACCTTCTGAATTAGTATCAGTAATATCCTAGCTTTGCAGATGATGAATGAAGGGCATCTGAAGAGCAGTTTTCCTCTAAGGTAATTAATCCTACATCCAAGTGTCTTATGTAGCATGAAGAATGATGTATGCTCGAATTGCTCCAAGTATCCCGCAAGACAAAAAAGAAAAAGTCTAACAGGTGCTCGAAAAACTACAGTACACTGAGGTAAAAAAGGAGCTCCACAAAGCACTTAAACCACTGCATAAAAACTGCAAGCTGCATTAATATGAAAGAAATCCGCAGTAAATATTAAACTAGCCTGAAAATTAAAAAAAAAGTCTCCATCAAAAACTTGATACATTTGCATGTTCTAAGCAGAGTCCTCTTTTGAGGTGATATAGTATGTATCATATGGTATAGAATGTATCATATATGGTATGATATAGGCAGATAAAGATGTTGCACTGTGTATTTTCCAGATATTAACCTTATTTTAACAGCAACGTTGTGGTATTTTTTTAATCTACGTTAAAGAAGAGACTCAGATTGTTTGATACTATATTATAACCCTCCACTACCACTTTTCATCTACAAAATTTTAAAAGAAGTGTCAGCTTGTGTGTCAGGTATTTCATTTTGATTGCTATTGAAAAGCAAAATCTTCTAGTCAGAAACAAAATGCTCCATTTCTGGTACAACTGAATGATTCCCTCTATGGCTGGGGCAGACTTAATAGGCAGCAATTAGGAATCTGCATGCTGCTGCTATCAGAGAGAGAACAATCTTTCCTAACTAGCAGTGTAAAATACTCTTAGCTCATGGTAGGATACAAACAATCACATACAGAGGTCTGCACAACACTGTACAGGTGCAAGGTGTCTCAACAGAAATTTCTTTCATAGAATGGTTTGCTTGGGTTTGAAGGGACCTAAATGATCATCTAGTTACAACCCGCTGCCACAGGGACACCTTCCACTAGACCAGGTTGCCTGAAGTCCCATCTGACCTCGCCTTGAACACTTCCAGCAGTGGGGCAGCCACAATCTCCATGGGCAACCTCTGCCAGTGACTCACCACCCTCAGTCAAGAATTTGATCAGTCATTTTTGCCCAAGGCTTAATATAATTTCCAGTTTTTTTAAATATACTTTAACTGAACAGTTCTATTATATAAATATATGGGGTACATTATATGTATTATATAGGTTCAGGTAAATCTGAACCTTTAGGCGAGTAAAGATGTATTTAACAGGTTCTGAAATTATACTTTATTACCATTACCATCATTGTTATTTCCCCTGCACCTTCCCCAAAACAAGTACAATTCTTATTTCTTTTCTACCTAATCTGTTTCAATTTTGTAATGCTTTGGGATAAGTCAAATTTCTATTTAGTGTCAAGTATTAAATATTTAATTAAAAAATTCTTTACATGTGAATAATATTTTAGCACCTTCCCTGTGACAAGTAATTGAAACCACTACAAAGTCTGAAGGTAAGCCCAATGAATGTCTCCAGCATGGAGCCTGATTTGAACTGATTTTTTTCAAATGCACTGCAGTAACTCAGGATGCATAGGACAAGGATATACAATATGTGACGCTTTTTTTAGTACTCAAGTATTATTTAAATATAAAATCCAAGTGGCATTATCTTTCTGCAACTGTAGATCAATTTAAAACAATATTTGTTCAATAAGAAAAAAAAATTTCCCCTGATATTCTTAGAATGCTCACCCTGGTTTTTGTTTGAGACAAAGTTCACTTTTTTGTTTTTCTGTTTAGATACGTGTCCCCCCTTCCTCATTTGCACTAAGGCATATTACACACCCATAAGCTCTTCAAGGCATTCTAAATTACAACAGAAGTCAAATTATTTTGAAAATAACTGTTCATATCTATTCACTAAAACACCCTTTGTAGTTAACCCTCTTTTGAGATTGTCTTTGGGTTACCCTATTCTTTACAGGAGATGCTTGCTGTAACAGCTGACACTGTCATAGCTGAGTTACACCTCAGCAGTTTTCCAGCCCCTGACACCTGCTTAAGAGAATTAAAGTTTTAAGATGGTCCAATTTGTTACATTTGAAAAGTCAGATGTAAATACTCCTCAGAGTGGACCTAGGAGACCAAAGTACCTGATCTCCTGAGCAACAGTTAGGTCTTCAAGATAAAGTGCAATCTGTTTTTAAAAAGGCTACTACGTACAGGAAATGGAAGTTAGTTCCCACTAAGTTTGATGAGGGTCTAGTCATCAAATTTGGAGTATAACCACTGGCAATACTTTCTGCTGCAATTAAAGGAAAAAAAAAAGTGCCCAACAATACTGAAAACAGCCTTAAGTGCCAAATGCCAAAAGTTAAATTAGTAAGACACAAGGTGCAGTATTCTGAAAGGTGAGCTATGGGGTTTTTTGTTTTGTTTTTTTTCCCTCCTCTTCCTACACACTGAAATAAGGCTGCCTGTGGTCAAGCCTGTTTTCAATTTTTTTACTTCACTGGAAAAATCTCTAATGAAAGCTGCAAAACCACCAAGTAAGTCTGTGTAGAGAATCTCAACATTTTTGCCTTAGCTTTTAATTATATAGCAGAGAATATCATCCAGTGATCCCAATTAAAACACTCCTGTCTGTCTGATACTATTAAAACTTTAAGAAAACAGGATACAATTATTTGGATAATGCCAGATCAATGAGTTTAAGTATATGCAATACATACATACAACTTTTCCAGGCATATGTCCCAGTTTCCCTGTTTGAAGAAACATTACCTTGTCCTTTGATTGTCCTTGTCGAGCAATGGCATCGTATTTTATTTTTCCTTCTGCATCCACCTGAACAGCCAAAGCATTGGACATTTTCTTCTTTCGGCCCATATCCATTGGATACTGGGCCACGTGAATTTCTGGGAAAGCACCCCCATCTCCAAAATCCTATGCAAAACAAAAGTAGTGAATGACTGAAAGACAAAAACATGGCATGACATTTGCACAGCTTCACACATGAAATATCATATCAAAATCTTAACTGCACGCCGTGTCCCAAGAGCACTGGTGTGTGTCTCATCGGGGCAGGTCTCAGATATTATTGTCAAAAACCATTTCCAAATGTCCAGGGTCTTGTGCCTTGCAGCAAGAAACTATTCAAGCAGTCTTCTAACCAGAGCTATACATCTGTATTTCCCCTTCTATCTTTTAACATTTCCAGATGAAATTGTGTTCTACTGGCAAAGACTACAGCTTAGTACACACAACGCTGTCCAAAACCCTTTTGCTAGTAACACACTTAATGACAATTTTTCAAGTTTCCTTCCAACTTGTAACAATTTTCTCCCCTAGCAGCAGTTCTCCTCTATTATGTTATTCTATTCTTAGAATATACATGGATATTGTCTTCTCACATACACACGTGCTCATTTACTCCATCTATAAAGTAGAATGTGCATTTAACAAATAATGACAGAGGAACAATACAGATGTCTTTCCCAGAGGATCCTTGCATTCCCAGGTTGTGAACTGAAAGGACCATAGACTGATTTCCACATTACAACACAACAATCTCTGAAGGGAAGAATCCGTAAAGCATCAGATATTTTAAGCAATCTAGTGAATTAGAACAACTTCCCCCAACCCAAGAATACAGCAAGCAGATGGAAATGGATGGAAATGCTGCACACAGGCTTTGCACAATTCTGAACTACACCGAGATGCTCAGTTTATTTCTACTACTGAAAATAGCCTTTTTTTCCCCCTTATTAGCAGACAAACTAAAGCAATGTAAATTTAAATATCTACCTCTAGCACGCGTGGTACCCATCCTTTCCGATAACCATATGGGGGAGGTTCCCTTCGTGATGAGACCAGAGCAGTCTGCCTAGATCGTTGAGCTCTTGCTCTTTCTTCTAGCTCCAGCTGGTCTTGAGACAACTGTGTTGGAGCTGGTAAAAAACTGCATGTACACAGAATGATTCCAAAAAGAGATAGACATAAAAAGTTACTTTGGATAATTTAATTCACTGAAACCTTACTATCCTTGAGTCTGCTATTATATTGTTACTATCTGTACAATCACTCTATACAGATTATGAAACAATTTATTAAAGTTGAGTATTGCACTTACAAACCTGAGGACAGTAGTTTCTGGGATTTTAAGGCCAAAAGAAATGTGTCCTCTCCCATGATTCTGAATGGTTCCTACAAAAACTGATGCTAAATTCCCCCCCATTCACGACATATTTAAAGGGTAGAACAATGCCCCTTCTCCAACAGGCATATCACATACCACTGTGTATTCTTTGCACCACTAAAGAGCAGGAAAAAAAAAAAATGCCCCTAGTCCAAGCGACTCCCCCCTTCTTTCTCTCAAGGGAAACACCCACAAAAAGAGATCAGTCAAGAACCTCCTCCCTTAAGCCAGGCACCTCCAGGATAAAAACAAGATGTCGAACCCCTGTGTCTTGACTTCCTATTTTTCAGCTCCTCTAGACTACGGAGCGCTTTTACGCGGTTATTCAGGGAGCGCCCACCTCCGGGACAGTCGGTATCCCAGATCAGGCACTAAAGCTGAGCTCCTGAGCCGTGCGGGAGACACAGCATCTTGGAACAAGGGCCTCTCGGCCTCACCCACAACACAGAAACCTCAACAAACCCCCCATGGATACGACCACCCACAGCCGAGGCGGAGGACCTTCTTCCTCCTGCAGAAAACAGGCGGAGGCAAAGCCCCAAACCAGCGGCAGTGCCAGACACCCCTCCCGGGCCCAGCCTCAGTTTCGCCGCTCTCCTCCCGGCCGCAGCCAGGCCTCCTCACCGGCCGGCGGGCCCAGAGACCAGGAGAGGCCGCGGCTCTGCCGCGCACTCCCCGGACGCGGCCTCTCTCGCCGGCCGAAGCCTCGTACGGCGGGTGGGAAGGCGGAGGCAGACCGGGGAGAGCAAGCCACCAGACCCGGGCCGAGGACGGCCCGCCACAGCTACCTGGTGAGCGCCATCTTGCCGCCTCCGTCGTCTTCTCGGGTGCCAGGCCGCGGGGAGGGGGCGGTGACACCGGCTGCGCATGCGCCCCGCCCCGCACTATCGTTGTCGGTGTGACGTCACAGCTGCGTCACGGCATGCATGTGGAAGGGCTGCAGTCCTTGGAGGTATCGTCACGCCGTGGGAAGGAGAAGGGGAGGGGGAAGGAAAAGGAAAAGGCTACACCCTGGGGCGAAGCTGCACCCACGGTGTTGGCATCCGCTGGGGCGGGCTCGGGGCGCACAGGGCTCTGGAGAAGCGCTCCGTCCCTGCGGCAAGGCCGCTGCGAGGCGCGGGTTAAGGCAGGCACAGCCACCCGGGCCTGGCAGGCGGGGTGGTGCCCGACACCCTGGGCTCCGTCTGCCGCCTGACGTCTGCAGGGTCTTGAACATCCCCGCTCCGCAAGCGATATGCACGGTGTTTCTTGTGCTGCGTGGTTATCCCGCTGGAATCTCTCCCAGAATAATTTTCAACATTGTCAAAATGTAACGTTTAAACTTGGGTGCGACACAGTGTTTGTTGGCTGAGTATAGGCTGCATGTGCTTACTTTTTTGAAAGTGGGAACATTCTTTAAACCAGAATTTACTTAATTTCTAATTTAATACCTATTTTTTCCCATGTAGATCTTGTGTTTAGGTTTGTTTGTGGATTTCGTTTTCCCCACTTGTCTTCCTGAAGTGAGGGAACAATTCAGTTTTTATGTTAGTCTAGCCACCAGACCAAATGAGATTTTTCACATAGTTGTCCTTGAACCTAAACAGGTTCAAATGTGGAACTGTGTATTGTCCTGGTCTTGAGGTTTTTTGAACAATACAGGAAGATTGGAGAGGGTTAGAAGACTACAAAGATAATATAAAGCTAATGTTAATTGGAAGTATAGAGAAAATAAGTAAACTTGTTTTGTAGTGAACTATCAAGACTTAAGTGTTATATTGCCAGAATGAGGCAAGCTCCATTTATAAGAACTTACTGTCAATTACATTACAAGGACAAATTATCCCAATGCATAAATAAAATATTTAGCATGTTTTGCTCATAAAAAGAGGGAGAAGAGATTTGGTCAATATATGTGTGTACCTGTACAAGTTAAACATGAAAGATTTGAAAGTACTTGTTAATCTTATGGAGGAAGGCAAAGCAAGAACCAGTGACTGAAAGTGGAAATTAAGGAAATTCAAATGACAAATTAAGCAGAAATATTTAACAATGAGAGTGATTAACTTTTGGAAAACTGTGGGGAGCGCTTACTTTTCCATCACTTCTTATCTTCTAATCAAAGCTAAAATCTCTTGGGGAGAGATGCCTTCATTATTACAGAATTGTCATGGTTGGAAAAGACCTCTAAGATCACTGAGTCCAACTGTCAGCCCATAAAGTAAATGTCATGTCCACTAAAGCATGTCCTGAAGTAATCCTGAAGTCTCTCCTCAACCTCCTCCCAACTAAACAATCCCAGTTCCCTCAGCTGCTCCTCACAGGACATGTTCTCTAGACCCTTACCAGCTGGGTTGCTCTCCTCTGGACAGTGGCCCCAAACTGAACACAGTACTTGAGGAGCAGCCTCACCAGTGCCAAGTACAGGGGCACCATCACTTTTCTGCTGCTGGCCATGCTATTCCTGATACAGGTCAGGATGCTGTTGGCCTTCTTGGTCACTTGGTCACACTGATGGCTCATATTCATCTGGGTGTTGACCAACACCTCCAGGTCCTTTTCTGCCTGACTGCTTTCCAGCCACTCATCCTAAGCCTGTAGAGTTGCATGAGGTTGTTGTGACCAAAATACAGGAGCCAGCACTTGGCCTTGCTCAACCTTACTCTGTAGGCCTTGGCCCACTGATCCAGCCTCTTTACAAGCCTGAGTAACCAGGGCCTATACAGGAATAGCCAGGTAACACTGATGTCCCACAATATATACATCAGACAGGAAAAGTCAGTATTATCTTCTGGCTCTGTGAAACGATCATTTCTGTGCACCTTCATGTATCTCCTGATCTGGATGACTTCTGAACCAGACCTGATTTAATCAGATGCCAGCTGTGGCAGAGCTTTGATAAGAGGAATATTAGGTAAGGAACTGTTCTGAGATCCTAAGCACATTTTCTCCAAACACAAACCTGTCTCTAATAAAGAGGGATGAGTTTTTGCTTAGTTTTACTATGATCTTTTTTGAGTAGCATTTCTGGACAGTAATGCTACCGGGTCTCCACATACATCACTTTTCACAAGTACGCCGAAGTGATCTTCTGGTGAGTTAGGAGTTCAGGCTCTGCAGTGGGATTAATCCTTGGCATGGCTGCCAGCAGGCAGATTCTTAGTTGGCTGCAAAATACACAACTGATTTTGAGAACACAATTCTGATGAACTGCTAGGAGTCTTTTGGGGTAGATTTAGGCTCTTAAATCCTCTGCGCCTTTTTTATCCTTTTTTATCCACTTCAGCACTTTTCACATTTGCAAATGCAGAATTAAATGGTTCATGAAATACCTTGTAACAGATGAAAATGACAATACAAAGTAATGGAATAAGCTATTGTTAATACTAGATATCCATATGCCTAACAGTCACTGCACATTGTGGGATAAAAATGTTCAAAATAAATTACATTTCTTAACTCAAGGGATAAATTATGCCACAGATTAGATGCTAAACAGTGAAAAAGAAGAGATTTACCTAGATGGAAAGGTTCAGCCACATCAGCAACCCTCGCATTTCACATTCCCTTAGAGGCTACTGGCAGCATTCAAAAGGAATAATAATAGCTGGGAGGAAAAGATGAGAAAGTTTATTAGTGTTTTTGCAAAAATCTTTCAATTCTTCAAGCCATGTCTCCATTACCTGGAATGACTGAAAAGGAGGCAGGTTTAGTTTCTTTTAGTTGTTATACGTTACAGAAAACTAAACTTTCTCAGATGGGCAAAAATCATCTCATGCTCCTGTATCTCACCTTCCAGACTTCAGGGCGTTTTGCAGACTTTGTTCTGGAAGCATTCCCATCCCAGCTGATAAACATCTTTTAACAAAGTGTTGCTGGCACTTCCCAGTGACCTGCAGAAGAAACTGAATATCCTTCATCCACTGACAGCTTTAGCACACAAAGTGAACAGGAATGTTTTTGCAAACATAAATTATAAGAGATGGGTATGGAGGTTGCATGCAGTTGTCTAAACTGATATTAGGCAGCAAGATGGAGCAAAGGTCTTGAAGGAACAAAATACTAGTAGAAGTGGATTTTGCAGCTCACCTAAAGCACAGCTCTCCAAGCAGCACATCAGTTTCTGCTGCCTCATTCAGACACTGGTCACTACTAACTCAAAGGCAATGACTGACCTGGGGTAAGGGGCATGTTTCTTTCAAGAGGTGTCTTATCCAAATATTGTCTCTGCATGATATGATCAGTAAGAAGATCCTGTTCTTCAATTGGATAGCCCTCAGAGTCAGCTCTGAGCTATCCATTGTTGGCAGAAAGACAAAATCTGCCAGTCTCCATTTGAAGTTAGAACACAATCATAGGAGGGTTTGGCATAGCAGAGGCCCTGTAGAGTTTGTTAAGCTGTCTTCTGGAGCTATCTTCATGTAGGTTGTTTTGCTTCCTGTCTCCCATGTGGATTTGCGTATCTGTCAATTCTTATGCAGACGTATTTGTAATATTGTTTTCTGAACTAACCAGAAAAGGATCACAAAATAGTCCATAAATACAAATCTCTATCAGCAGAGAACATATTAGCCAGATCTTCAGCTTGCATAAATTGGCATTGCTACGCTGACTTACTTTTAGGGCTGACCTTGTTTATTGCTGTTGAAGATGGATCTGCCTCAGTATTTCTTTTGCTGACCATCCACAGACTGGCAGGACCAATTGGAAGGGTGAAGAAGGATCTCCTGGATCATGCTGTTCTTCCCGCTGCAGTGCTAGCAATTTCTCCCCATACCTTTTCCCATGTCCTTGTTAAACTACTTCTTTGGGTCAACAAAATCTGGGGCTGTTTTGATCTCTTTTCCCATGCTTCCTCCTGTACATGAGGAATGTCTGGTATCAATAAGACTTTCCGTATCTCTCCATGGCTTCCATCAAAGGAAATTTAAAGAAGAGGATGATTCTATGTCAGAAGGGATGGTCTGTTCAGGCAGCGGTGTGAGTCTTCCCACTCTGATGCTTGGGACAGAGAGGCCATTGGGTGTGTTTCTGCATTTCATGTCAGTCCCACCTGGGATGCAAATGTCTTCAACAAGAATAAAAAGGAAATGCTTGCCTCTTTTAGTCATTCACAGCAATTTGGGGTAATCTGAGATTTAATTTATTCACCCGTTGAAAGGGAAAGGGAAATCAAGCCAGCATCTTTCTTTCAAGCCAAGCTCTTTCTTGCATACCCCATGCAGGCTCACACAAAAGAGCTTTGATCACTCTAACTAGGTGCTTGTTCTAATTATAGAAAGATTTAGCATTGGTTACATAATTGCCCACTGCACATCAGCACAGGGCATTGTTATATTACAAAAGCCTCTCTTTTTTTCCCCTCTCCACAGCAGACCCAGTATCTGCCTGTTTAACTACAGGCTGCAGGGAGCAGAATTAATCTGGAGCAACTTCCCATAGCTTTTCCAGGAGAGGCCAGCAAAAATCAGATATTGTCCTGCCACCTTTGCTGGGAGCTTTGCCAGCATGTGAGGCAGTGGTTAAAGCAGGAGATTGATAGCCTGGGCAGCAGTCTTAAGCATCCTGTGTAGAAGCAGTGAGCTATGATCAGGAATTGGTGATTGTGCTGAGGTTACAGTGCCTATTTTTGATTTTTATATGCAGTAGCATAGTAACTTTCAGTTTATACACTGCTATTACACCCAGTATCAGCCTGAACCATGCAGTTCTTGATTTTGTAAACACAAAAATCTATAGCAAGACTTCCACGGGCTGTGGTAGATACAGGCATAGATATTTTTCCATAGTTCAAAGTTTATTTTATTCTGTGCTGCAGCCTGCACTCCTTTCTCTCTCAGTAGTACATCGTGCACAGCTCCCTAACTTTTTATTTTCCTACTCTTTTGACATCACCCTTTAAACTGTGACACTTCCTTACAACGAATATTTTTTTCTATACTATTTGTAATGGTCTAAGACCAAACTGAGAAGCTTGATTGCAGCCCTCAGTTCAAAAGCTCCTATCTGTCCAAGAAGGGAAAAAACTTAGGGAACCATAGCCAGTTTTGCCATCTTACGGCTTATGCAGCAACTGACCATGTGGGCCCTGCATTGCAGTCTGCTGGCAGGGTAATCACCCTTAACTCTGCCCTTCATCATTTGTAGCTGCTTTGTTTCTTAGAGACAATATTAGTAGGAAGCCCATATTATGCAGGCATTTATGTTAATGTCTGCTGCAGGGGACAAGTAGGGAAAACAAAAGTGAAATGAAGTTGGATGGAAACAAAGAGGTACTCAGCAAATATTCCCAATATTATTTTGGTGTTGTAGGAAATTTTTTTTACATACAGTTTTTCCAGAGCTGGGGAGAATGCAGAGAGGTGACCTTGAGAGCCCTTTCCATGAGGGCTTGGATGAAATGAATGGTCATAATGTCAGAGAGACTGATCATCAGGACCTGATAATCAGAACCTTCGGGTCCTGGTTTGGGTTTGTCCTGGCTTATTACTTACAGAAGTTGGGACCTTTTGCTTCAAGCATTTCTAGATTCGTTTTTGCCCTACCTACCTTTTAGGGTGCAACTGTATCCCTGCAATTGTGAATGGAAACACAGTGTGTTGATGCTTTTCTGGATTTGTTGCAGTGTTTTCAGAATCTTGGGGGGAAATAGTAACTCTCAAACAATTACTAAGCTCCTTGTCGGCTTGTTCTGGTAGTGGTCTCTGGCACCCTTTTAAAGTATCAAAGATTAAGTGTGGAAGCTGTGTCCTAACTGTGTCCCAAATACTTCCAGTTTCCACTAGTTCCAGGTGTTAATGAATTGCAGCTTCTCTTTATCAGAAGTTTATTAACTGGGAAACAATTTTGAGTTTCCTTATTTTCACAGTGAGAGCATAGTTCAACCAGGAATGCTGAGTTTCAAGTGGGTGGCTATCAAGCTGGGTATTTGCTCCAAGGAATTTGAATCTCTCACAATAGTTACGATTCAGCAACATTTTTTCATTCTCTGGTTTGTTCTTTCTCTCTTTTATTCTAATATTTATTCCAAGAACATTTTGGTGAAGAGATTGGGTTTGCATCGAACCTTTAATCCAATAAAATTTATTATAATTTTGATTTCCTATAGCAAGGAGATAAAGGTTAGCTGCCCCCCCCTTTTTTTCTTTTTCCCATTCTGCAGTTATTTTCCTTATGCCAACAGCTGTTGTATTAGTGATGAACACAGTTGTTGTACTGGATCAGTCTCTTGGACAAAGAACAGAAGTTTCTGTGATATTTATTACACACATTGCTTTGGCCTTTGGAATAGCACCCTTAAATATAAGCTAATACTAGGCAGCCATGTATAAGCTAAATATAACTGTATGGTTTATGCTATCAATTTATGCTGCTTGACAATCTGACCACAGAATGAACAACACTGTCACGTTCAACAGGAGCAGGACAAGTGCTCTATTGCTTGGATACCTGAGTTTGGTATTTCTCTCATGATTTCTGAAACATATATACATACCTAATGCAGAGCTTTCAGCGAGAAAACATTGAAACCCCAATTGAATCATAGAATGGTTTGGGTTGGAAGTGATCTTCAATCAGGATCATCCAGTTCCAACCCCCCTGCCATGGGTAGGGCCACCTCTCACTAAACCAGGTTGCTCAAAGTTCCATCCAACCTGGCCTGGAACACTTCCAAGTAGGGGGAATTCACAACTTTCCTGGGCAACTTGTTCCAGTGTCTTACCACCCTCACATTTAAAGACTTCTTTTGTTATGTCCAACCTAAACCTACCCTCTTCCAGCTTAAACTCATTCCCTCTTGTTCTATCACTACATGCCCCTGTAAAAAGTCCCTCCCCAGCTTTCCTGTAGGCCCGCTTCGGGTCACTGGAATTCAGCTACCTACAAGGTCTCCTCGGAGTCTTTTCTTCTCCAGGCTGACCAGAAGCTGAAACGTGATGAAGTCTGAGATTTTTTCAGAGTGCAGAAGACGGCTCTTCTGTGCGCCAGGTCGGAGCCCTACTGATAACGCAGAGATTATATTACCCTCTGGTAACCCCGCTGAACGGCAGGGTGCTGCCCGTGCACCTCCTCTGCTGCGAATCGGAGGTGTGGGCAGTGCGGAGCCCGGCAGCAGGGACAGAGGCTTCAGGGCAGCCTGGGGGCCGCCGGTGTGGAGCGTTCTTTTGATCTCCCCCCCTCCACTCCCCGGTGGGCTCGCCCAGAGGCCTCCCCTTGCAGTCCCACCACGCTCCCGCCCTTCGTGGCAGCCCCGGCCGGAGACTACATTTCCCAGCATGCATGGCGGGGCAGGGTCGTACCATATGCCAGGCGGAGGGGGGAGCAGTCAGCTGAGCGCGCGAGGGTTGAAGTGCCGCCGTGCCGGTAAGTGCCGGCTCCCTGCGCCGGCTGAGGGGCCGACCCGGTGTCGGAGGCCGCGGAGGGTCCGGTGGGGTGGGACTTGGACCCAGATCCGCACCCTGACCCTCGCTGCCCTCCCACTCCTCGCTGCGGCCTCGGGCGCCTCGGCCCCTCCGAGCCCCGGCTGGTGCCGCTGGACGTCGTCCGGGCCCAACGGCGGTTTCGCTCGGCGGGCGCAGGCCCGCTTGCCGCGGGGCTGGGCGGACCCGGGGTTGTTTCTGAAGGCGGGAGCGGCCGGGGGCGCGGGCGGTGCTGCGGAAGATTGGGCAGGGTAGGGGCAGCAGAAGGCAGCCGGAGCCGGTCCCTCGTGTCCTTCACGGGGAGACACCACGAGCCACGCTGCTGCTGCGGCGGCGGCCGCGGGGAGGAATGCGGCCCCGTTGAGGCTTTGTGGCGGCCCTGGGAGTGTCGTCCCCGCGGCCCCCGGGGGTGGCCAGCGCTTCCTGCCGCTTCCCGCGCCTCAGGAGAGCGCGACCTCCCCGACCACCCTGCCGCTCCGGGGTCCGGGGCTGGGCGGGTGGCGGCGGGGGGCCCGGAGGGAGGCACCGCATGGGCGCCGGGAGAAACCCGGTAACCTCCGTCCGACCCGGCTCCCCCGAGCGGGACCAGGAGGGACATGGGCTGTGAGGAAAGGGCACCTTCCCTGTGCGAGTCGTGTGCCAGTCAAAGAAGCCATCTCACCTAGGCAGGGAGGGACGGGGGGCAATTCATCAGCGCAGGGTCGCATAAGGAGAGACGGTGACCTCGGGAGGTGTGTGTCACAGCTGTCACACACCTGGTCTTGGAGATGCCTCTAGGGGTGTCGTATCGGCTCATTTACTTTGAAAAGACTCCTCAACACCTTCTGCAAAACTTGGAATTACAATTGATTTCTGACAATTCAATTTCTGTATCTTATATCGGAGAGGTTTTAATTCTTTTTATTGGTCCAATGCATTACACATGAAAGCAGGAACGTTGTTATCAAAAACCACAGCTGCTCTGCCTACTTATTTGCCTGTTAATTTGTATATTATCCCACCTTCTTTTTGTGATGTACAGCTGGTGGGTATGGCAATGTATGTGATGTCATGAACTGCATAATATAGCTTCAGGTAGAAATAAGATGCAAGAACAGATGGACTTGCATCCTGCTTTCAAGCAAATGTTCTTTTAGTAGTAATGAAGATGAAGGAAAAAGATAATGAAAAAGAGACATATTTTCCATGTTAGAAAAGTCACTGTTTGCACCTTTCACTTTCCAATAAATGAAATTTTATAAACATGTACAAGGAACAGAAATGGTTTAATTAAAACACTCTGCAGAAAATGTCTTTTGAAGGTGACAGAGGATACAAGAGATTTCTGTACAAAAGGGATCAGTTTTCCCAGAAGTCCCCAAATTTGTACCTTTTCAGAGAGGTGATGGGAGGAGGGCAGCTTTTCTGGGGAAGTGCATACTCATTTTCCTGCAGTCAAGGGACCAGATTTATTGTTTCTTCAGTTTGATTGTAGGTTCAGAGGAGTATTGACCAGCCAGCTACCCCTTCCCACAGGAGAAGCTGATGGCCTGTTGTAGACTGCTCTGACTGGCAGTGGCAGACTAGGTCTTGGCTTTTCTGCCTTACAGTTACCACGGGCTTGTAAGGAAATAAAAGGAAATAATAAAGTTTAAATAAGGTTCATGTACAGAGGTCTCTTGTGTTATAGTAGCCTATTTCATTGATTGTGTTCTTGTGAACTGTTTTTGAAAGGCTTGACCTGTGTCACTGCATGTGTTTTTGATTAAAGGCTTCCAAGAGAAAAAAAAGGCACAAGTCAGGCTGACCCCACTAAAGGTTCATAGAGAGGAAGAGGAAAGTTGCTAAGTCAAGTCTTAGGAGGGTTGGTGGACTCCATCTTGATGAGGTAAAAGCCCTCTCTCTGTCAAGGGTGCTCTTGAGCACTTGCAGAGTAGGATAACCATGCCTCTTGGTTCATGGTGTAAGCAGAAAGAATAGTCAGTCATATTTTCTATCCAGTACCAGCAAAAGGGAAAGAAAAATACACCCAATTTATAATTTTTTTTCAAGTCTGAATCCTCTGAAGTGGCAAGAAGAATGTATATCAGATACAGTAAATAACAATTTTATATACTGTAAGCCATGAATGCAGTACTACAGTGTGCTTAGTGTTGGAAATGCTTTTGTTTTCCACCTTGTCTTCCAGACAAAAATGTGAGTAAGAAGTGTCATACCTCAGGCCTGTGACAGAGCCAGGATTAGGCTGTTGATCCTTGCAGATTTCTGTTCTGCCACTGCAGTCCTTGCCTGGCACTTGAGCAGGATGGTGATGAGAGAACAGGGCTCACTTAGGTACTCTGATCAGAGCTGTTTTGTGTGCACCTGTTTGCCACTGCAAGCTGGAGTTGCACACAGTCTGCAGCCATGTGTTGCCTCTTCCTCACCACTCATCAGCACTGAGTCACTTTCACAACTAGTCTGTCAGAGTTTCCAGCAAGTTTTGTGTGGTCTTGTGTTGCAAGATCTCTTTTTAAGCCCTGCCTGTTTATATGTTCTGTAATCCCATTGCAACCTGCCTACACTGTGGTATCTTCAGAACATTGGAAGTGAAGGGGCTATCACTGTGATCAGAACTGACGTGGTGAGACTGCTCGGTTGTCTCTCCACCTGTTGTTTCTCCTTGTAAAGCCTTTTGGACCATAAACAAGTGTTATTGTGGGTGCCCAAGATCTAGCACAGAGAGTAACTTCTGGGTTTGTGGCCTGTAGATGCTGTTGAGTTAGAAATAGCAATGAAGTAAGAGTTTGCATTCAGTGGCTGTGTGGTCTCTTGAGCTCTTGGCCGGTGGCAGTGCTAGCAATGCATCATTACTAAAGGATAAATTAAAACTTGGGTTGTCAGGTCCCTTGGGTCTGTAGGCATGAGACCACTACATCCTCAGATGTTACAGTTGCTGTTTTGTGTCTTGGCAGGGTTCACCAGTTATGGCACGAAGGGCCTTGAAACTTGCCTCATTGGTGGCAGCCACTTCTGGCACGTATCTGTATGGCAACAAGTTCCTGGATCCCAATGATTTTGGAGTTGTTCGTGTGGGCCGAGCCATTGCCACAGTAAGTTTCATCCTAGTAATCTGCAGGAAGATTCCTAGGTGGGTAACAGAGCTGAAGTTCACAAGAACTTGGGATTTCCTGCATTATCTCTTTGCATTTCCAGTTGGCAGCTGGCTCTGAGAGTCAGAAGGTCAATGGGGAGCTTTTCAAGTTGACACAGCTGGGAGAAAAGAGGTAAAAGCTTAGAAAAAATTGAGCAGTCATTTGCACATTTGGGAAGAAATGGAGATGCAGAGAATCACATCATAGAATGGTTTGCGTTGGAAGGGACCTTAAAGATCATCTAGTTCCAATGCTCCTGCCATGGCCAGGGAGATCTCCCACTAGGCCGGGTTGCTGAAAGCTCCATGCAGTCTGGTCCTGAACACTTCCAGGGAGGGGCATCCACAACCTCCCCAGGCAACCTTTTCTACTGTCTTACCACCCTCACACTAAAGAATTTCCTAATATCCAACCTAATTCTATCCTCATTCATCTTAAAACTGTTCCCCCTCATCCTAACGCTAGGACTAGCCCTTATAAAAGGTCCCTCCCCAGCTTTTATGTAGGCCTGGTTCAGGTACTGGAAGGCAGCTACAAGGTCTCCCCAGAGCCTTCTCCAGGCTGAGCAACACCAACACTCTCATCCTGTCCTCATAGAAGAAGTGCTCCAGCTCTCTGATCATCAGTGCAGATCCCTGAAGAGGTCAAAATCTGTTTTCCTTAAGTCCAAGGTAGTGAGCTTGCTGCACACTCTCCTTGTTGCCCTAAGGATCCTGAATTTCACCATTTTGTTGTCACTGCAGCCAAGTGTGCCCTCGAGCTTCATGTTGTCCGCTGGCATCCACCAATATACATCCTTACTGGTGACAACAAGGTCCAGCGTAGCACCTTTTCTAATTGGATTCTCTACCACTTGGAAAAAGAGATTGTCATCGATGCATTCCAGGAAGTTCCTGGATTTCTGGTGCCTTGCTGTCTTGTCCCTACAGCAGATGTTGGAGTTTTTGAAATCCCCCTTGAGGACTTGGCCTGTGAACAGATTTCCACCACCCTGACTTCTGCTGTCAGGGTGAGACAGGATTGTCTCTCCTTCCCTGGATAAGGTGAGGCCTTCAGAGCAAGAGCTCAGTTTGGGCCCACATCTTCATCAGTCCCCCTTCAAGGTTGGTCAGCCACCCTAAGGACTGTTGTTCTTGTATTATTATGCTTTGGTTGCTGCTGCCCTGTGACCCTTAGTATTAGAGATTTGGGGAGAGGAGAGCAGGAGTTTCCAGGGTCATTGTCAAAGCAGGGGTAAAGTGAGGATGGGGCTTGATGTATGTGTATGACTGGATTTGTAAAATAAATGCTACATCCCCCTGGCATCACTGCTATTTCACCCTTGTGTTGATTACTGCTCCAAAAAACCTGAGAATGAAGGCTGCCAGCCAAACAGGTTGCTGCCTTCTCCTTGAGGGTATTCACTGATGACTCCCTGAGCAGCCAGGAACAAGGAGAACTGAGACTGGAGAGGTTACCAGTGTCCCTGTACATCACTTGCATTATACATCCATCACTTCAGGCCATGATCTCCATCATTTACAGGCCCTCTGTGGTAAGCAGCTGTCTGTCTGCATACTCTATGACTTTTAAGCACTTCATTAATGAGTTTTACAGGGAGTCAGCTCCTGAGGGCTGATGCAGCAAGAAAATACCTGTCAGTTGGCTTAGGTGCTGTGCAATTTATATGTGCAAGCTGTGCCATGAAGTGCTGTGAAAAATGAGTGTTTATTTTGAAAGGGTGAGGGCAGAAATGCTAACTGTAATCTTTCCTTCTTAGCTAGCAAGTGCTACATAACTGCAAAGCTTTGTGCTCTGCCCCTGACCATAAAGCAGTGCTGCCTGTTGGCAGGGAGCAGCTCTCTCCCTGCACAGGAAGCTGAGGCATGGGGAGGGAAAGCAGCTTATTGTGATTGGAGTGGAATCTGCTATTCAGGATGTTTGGGCTCTCCAATCTGCCCTTGGGTTCTGGCTGCTTGACCAGTGTTTCTCACTTGTGGCTAACTTCTGGATTTTTTTTGTGTGTGGTTGTTTTTTTTTTTTTTTTTTTTTGTTTGGTTTTTTTTTGGGGGGGTTGTGGGTTTTTTGGGTTTTTTTGTTTGTTTTTTTTTGTGGCTATCTTCTTTTTAAGACAAAAAAAAGAGAACTGTGCAGTGATGAAGCTGTACAGTTGGTCTGTCTTTTGAGTGATGGTGGGAAATTACTTTCCTGATTAATAGGAAACATGAATGATGGCACTAGTATTGGACGAGAACAAAGTCAGTGCCCTGGACAGCATCATGTTTCAGACAGTTTCTAAGTTCTGGTAAAATCAGAAACCTGGCAGAGCAGTTGTGCATCTGCCATATTTCTTCGAGGGTATCCTGGCTGTTTTGGGTGTGTGAAAGGAACCTTCTGGGCAGTAGCTGGAATACGTTTCAGACACTAGCAGGGATTTCACAATGTCAAAGTTGCCGATCAGGATCATCATAATACTAATTTAGTGTTTAAGATTACGATGTAATTAGCAACCACTTAATTAATTCCCTCTTCCTCTGTAACAAAGGACAATCTGTTAACTTCTTCTTTTCAGGTTGGAGGTGATAATTACCCTTGTGGACTGGAGATAAAATAAGAACTGACTAAAACCTTTATGCAAGGCTGAATTGAACCTCCCTTCACTTCAAAGTTGTTCTTTGAGGTTGTAAAGATGCTTTAAATTTTTTTTTTCTTCTGAAAGGGTCTTTCTCACAGGGGCTGTGCAGCTCTTGAGTTCATCAGGGGCAAGGGAGCCTAAAAAGAGAGAAAAAAAATTGCTATGCTGTTTCCAATTTGGAGAAATCTATCTCCCACAAGGAAGAACCATGTCTGTTTGTAACTGATTCCCAGATAAGTCCCCTCTTAAATGCACCTTTGAGCTTTTGTCTTTTTACTTTTTGTCAGTTCCTATGAGTTTGTTTCAAACCAGATTTGATCCCCTTGCTTCCCCATCTTTCACAACTGATTGACTTTATGGCCTTCTAGGCATGTTTGCAGTGAGGAGTGGGGCTAGTATCCTATTGCAGAATGGGATGCTACTTCTTCAACAGGGAGGTTTTAGGAAATCTGACTTTAGATCAGTTATGCAAATGGTACTTTATGGCCAGGATCTTGAAGTCCAAATGGCAGATTAGTGGACAGGCTAATCATTGAAACTGAAATATTTTAGTTTAATTTCTTAGTAGTCTTTTACCATAAACTTCACTGTGGAACCTAAATGTTGGAGCCTAAACTTTGGAGCCCAGCTACATGCATTCTTCTTAACAGAAGTTTGTTTTGATAACTGCAGAGCTTCCTCAACATTTCTGGTTTCATTTGCAGACAGCAGTTATCACCTATGACTACCTCACCTCTCTTCGGAGTGTCCCATATGGATCAGAGGAGTATGACTTCCTCAAATCACAGGTAGGTGATAGCACTGAACTGTGTTGCTTGGAAAATTTGCAAGGCATAGGTGTGTTGTCAGAGCTGTTGCTGTAAAGCAAACCATCAAGCTGCCAGCTTAATAATTCAATATGCCTTCTACCAAACTGTTAACAGCAAACTGTGCTGCATATTAGATAAGATTCTTACACGACGTGCATTGTCCAGTGGAGGAGGTGTCTTGTCAAGAGTAGCCATATGTAGCCAGTGTTCACTTATGTCCATTAGATTCAAATATTTGGTTTCTGGGGTAAGACAGTTTTTGCTCTCTTGACAGTTCTCTGCTGCCCAGGCTGGTGTGTGGGGTCAGCTGCTAAGAGGAGCCTGGCAGTGGTTTCTTATCCTGATTATTGGTTGGTAAGGGCCATAGCATAAAGGCTGAGGAATTTAAGTTTAAAGGACTGTATTGGAGGCAAAATAATAAGGATGTATCAGTCTTGCAGCTCTCTAAAGAACTGGGCAAGAGATAAGAATTGTATTTTAATATCAGGAATTAACATGAATAGAAAAAGCATTTCTAGTGAGAAGAAAGTTAAGTTGCTCCTCTCAGTCATGTGCTGCACATTTCATCCCAGCCTACAACCCTACAGCACTGTGGCCTGTGAGTGACAGTGAGTTTTAGTTGAGTGCATGGGGTGTATGTAGCCAGGATCTTGCTGCTATTCCAGCTTGCGGCCTCTCTGAAGTGGGAAATATGGATTGTGCCAAATTAGGGCAATCTGCACAGCATGTTTGAAGTAAGGTCTTGAATCTCATTTATATTCATAGTGCATGTAGGATTTAGGTCACTGGTGTGGTTGTAAGGCATGGGATGGTGCTCTCCAGGGCCTCTCAGGCTGGGGAAACTCTAAAGCTGGAAACAGCAGTGAACTAAGTAGAAATCAGTGGCACTGGACTGCAGCATGCTTTGGTGTTCCTATGGCAGAAAATCCACATCATTGGTATTGTCTTAGAGTATCTGGAGTAGTTTACAGAGAGGCCTCCCTGACTTTTCTCATCCTCTCTTGTCTAAAGATGCTAAGCTGTTCTGCTGTACCCCCCTATCCCAGGTGTGTGGCACCAATTTCCTGGCATAAACTGGAGATAGGTGTGTTGAAGTCTGGGGCTTCACTTTACATCTGGCCATGTCTCTGCTACGTGCCTTTGAAACCTGGTTTGCAGAAGGGCTGCTTGTAGCATTCTCGAGCAACACCCAAGTTATGGAGTTATCAGTGCTGTGGACAGCTTGTCATTGGGCAGAAGTTTGCAACGGCCCTTGCAAATTCCTGACCTTTTGCTGTGTCTCTTCATTAACCTCTGTTATGCAGGTTTTGATGGTTTGTCAATTCATGTCTCAAGCAGGCAGAAAGAACCCCGTTTGCTGGTGCTGCACAGAGCTGTGTGCTCCCTGCTTGGTAGCCAAGAGTAGCTGAGTCAGCCTCTGTGCATGGCAGAGCCAGTGGCAAGCACAGCATGTGAGCATGACACAAGGACTCTGTGGCATGATCATCACTAGCTTTTGGCTGTGTGAAGGGGAATGAGCTGGGAGATGAGAGGAATTGGACACAGGTATAGCATGAGTTAATAAAGCTTGTTGGCCTGTGAAGATGTGTCCTGCTGTGCTATGGAGGTGCCACCAGTGAGCCCTGTAGAACCTGTGCTAGCAAAGTGTCAGCTTGGCAAGGGAAAATTTTTTGGGCCTCGGTGGTTGCACACCAAATACTTTATCTCAGTGCAGCTCCAAGTGGATGGCAATGAAGTATTTACCATCTTGCAGCTCTTTTAACACTCTGTGGGAGCAGATTTTATTGGTCTTGTACTACTAGCTCAGAATGACTTGCAAGAAGTTGTCTGATTGGAGTTGGTACTAAAGATTAGTCACTGGACAGAACCAAGAGGATGCAAAGGCCCTTCCCAAGTGTCTTGTGTGAAGGATACTTATGCAGGTACTGCTTCTACTGTCCTGTGTCCTGCTCATCCATTCACTGTACCTCTTTGCTTTCCTTCAAGTGAGGCCAACTTAACCTCCTTTTCATATACTACAAGCCTGACATTTTCTTTTAAGCATGAGTTTGAATTGATTACTGTTTTCTAGCCTCACTTTTGCTGCTGTGTCTAGAAGAGGCAAGGATTTGGTGAGCCTGGGTTTGTGGATAGTGCCAGCAGGTCTGAGTGCAGCTGCTGTGCTTCTGTTCTGTGCATCTTCTCTTGGTACTCAGCATACTGGTGGGTGCTACTCCAGTGCAAATAAAGCTGAACTCACTCTCCATGGACTCCCAGTTAGCCATTAAATTGGAACCTCTAAATTACACATGGGCTCAGATGAGAGGTGGGAAGCCTCAGTGTCAGCAGCAGTCTCAGAGTCTGTTGGGGACAAACAGGGACATAGTCATTAGGAAAAAATTAAATGCAAAGCAGATCAAGAAAGAAGTGGGTTTCCTGGAGGCTTTTAGCCACGTTCCTGCTTACCTCCAAGGCATTCTCTTCAATCTTACTCAATCTTTCTGTCCCTCATGGACCACTTTTGATGCTGATGCTCTCAGCCTCTTAGTTCTCAGTACCTTTTTGTGGCCAGCAGGTTGGGGGTATTTTACTATTTTCCATGAGGCAGGAAGCAACAGCTGGGACTGTGTCCCTGGGGTTGGTTTGCCTCTCTCTGGTTCTCCTGTCAGCCAGAGGGTATGAGAATCCACCTTCCTGATGGTACTCACAGCTCTTCCTCAGCAACAGCTGAGACAAAAAAAAAGGTCTTCTCTTTTCTATTCCTTCCTCTGCTTGTAGTAGGGATAAACCTTCTTAAGTGGTCAGGCTTTACGTCCGTCTCAGTGGTTGCTTCATCTCACCGCTGGTGCCTGGACCATGTAGGCTACTTATCTTTCTCCTGTGTTAAGCATCCTTTCTTGGGGTGTCTGCCCTTTTTCTGCATATGATAAAACCAATATACTGCTGTCAAGGCCAGTGGTAAGCATGTTTAGTCCCAGAATATGTAGGTCTCATGTCAGGTCCACGTCTGTTTCATTAAATAATACTGGCCATGTAAGTTTGGGCTTTTCTTCCTGTTTCTGCCTCTGCTTGTACTGGGTCAGAGAATGAAGGAGGACAGCCTGGTCAGTGCCATTTACCTATTGCTTTCTCAACAAACTTTTTTATTCTGTAGAAGGCTGCACATTTCTGATGTTATTCTGCCTTCTTGAATGTTTGTCTCCTCAGTCTCAAGTCAGCCTGCCCTGTGACATTTCCATTGTGCCTCATTGGAGCATCTGGGTGTCTTGGTTGACACTTCCTATATTGCCAGCATCAATTTCTGTTGATCCTGCAGTCAGTCAGGAGGTATTTCACAATATGCAGTTTGTTTAAGGGCTGGCATCTCTGGGCTTCTGCGTTGTTGTCAGTGTCATAAGAGGATTACAATGGGTTGGTTATCTTAGATATTGGCACAAGTGGCCACAGTTAAAAATCTTAAGCAGGTCATTTTTTTTGTTGTTTTCTTCTCTAAAAGGTTACTGCTGTGAATGTGGATAAATGTATTTTTTTAATGGAGTGGAGATAGCAAGGAGAGAAAGGATGCTTGGCCATGGTGTCTTTGGAGTCAGTAGGAATCCATTCTTGAATTAACTTTGTTGGCTACAGAGTTCCTTTGTCAGCAAAAAGCCATTTAGGGAGGTTAATTAACTTTCCTCCTTTTGAGAGCAGAATTAGGATGTTCTCTTTCAAACTCCTGGATATTAGGTTGTCAGTATCTGGGCAAGTATTTGGAAGGTGTAACCTTGTGTCGTCATTATACAGAATACAGTTTCTTGCTCCTTGGAGGCTATTCCTGGCATTTGTTGTGTTTGCTTCTCATGGTGGAATGGGTGTTTTCAAAATGAGCTGTGTGTATGGGCATGGGGTTGTGCTTTTTGAAAATAACCTACAGTTTCTGGATAGTTCAGACCAACAAAATAGCTTGTGTCTTTGGACTTCCCTTGTTATTCAGTAACACTATGTGCCTTAAATAATAGGAAATTATGTCCTAAAATAGTTTCCTCATGATGGAGGTGGACTGAATCTGCAGAGAGTAATCTGCAGGAGCTCTCTGGGCATTCTTTCAAAAAGGCAACAGTGATTGGGAACTGTGGGCTGTTCTACACCACAGCTCGGGCACGTCATGGTGGCTTGTGCTTCAACCTGTGGGTGACCTGGATGAGAAGCAGCAAATGAGCTTCCCTATGAGATACGGAGTAGCCATTAGGTGGCAGTGACTTTCTGTTGCCAAGCTAAATGGGAACCAGTAATAGAGAAATGAAGAGCTTCACAGCCCCTCCAGTCCCTAAGCTGATCAAGTTGGGTTGCCTTACTACAGGCTATCTTTTAATCTAAAAGGCATGGTCGACTCTAAGGCATTCCAAAAAAGGTACTGGCAGAACCAGCTGTTGGCTTGATGACTCTACAGTTGAGCATTTCTGTCTAGCAAACTTCCTGCCAACACATTAAGCATGAAAGCTTTGCACTGAAAACACAAAGCAAGCTATAAAATAAATCTTTTAAGACACTTCCTTTCCTTCTTCTGCTTTCTAGAGTGGTGTCAGCTGAACATTATGGCCACAGCATCTCTAGCTTTTGTAGAAGGTCAATTTTTTTTTTGGATCTGTCCCTATGGAACAGGATGTTCTTCAGTCCTCTGCAGTGATTTATTCAGAGAAATGGGCCATCTCACTGTGACATTTTTGGAGGAGGTAGAGGGAGAGAAGTGAAGGGAAATAGGTAGTGCCTCATTTCTTGCATTTTTTTTTCCCTGGGTGTCTACCTTTGTTCCTGAAGTGCTTTACTCCGGGAGCACGACTGTGAGGTGTCAGGGACACCACTTGGCTAAGTCGTCCTGCGTCTTTCTTGAATGTCCCCATCAGGAGTGCCTTGGCAGCATTTAGCCTTCTCTCCTCCAGGTGGGGCTATCGCTTTTCATTTGAATCCCTGAAGATCTCATTACTTGACTTCGTTTTAGCTGCTGAATGGGTACTTAATAACCAAGAGGAATATCTAAAGAACATCTCAGCCTCTAAGGTGAATAAACCATGAGGAAGCTCTTGAAGGATGTAGGCTGCAAGGAGCCTGCACCATGAAAAGCACTGTAAAAAGAGCAAATGGAAATAATCTTGTTCTATTTAGGTTCAGGCTATGCCTTGAGTCCCAATGTGAATCAATGAACACTCAGTAGTACAAGTCAAGAGATATGGGGAAAGATGGTGTCCTCTTTGAAGAGCTCGTGGTTGAGATTTATTTTTTTGCCTAGATTTTCACTCTGGGTGTGAACGGTGCAAATAAATAGAAATATAGGATTTCTCAGAGGGTTAAAGCTCTGGGTAAAGAGGCAAGGAAACAAAAAGTGGTTAATTGCTTAGGATGCCACTGTGAGTAACTTAAGAGTGGTCCCATTGTCTTTGGATCATGCCCTAATTAAGAATGTTTTTTTAATGAAGGAATGTGTCTTCTTGAACTACTGGCCAGTTTATATGACTTGGTTGTTGGAGGCCACCTGTAAAATCACTAGAGCTGGCCAGTACTTTACCTGTTTTAAGAACAGGAAGACAGCTGGCTTGGGAATTGATCTTATCTGAGACTAGGAAAAACACATACCTTAAAGATTCACCTGGGGATAGAGACACATCAGTATTTGCAAACTGGACTTTTCAAATGTTGTTTGGTTTGTACTTCGAGTCTTTAACAAAACCAGTATTGTGGATTTTGTTCCCTTATCTAAGGTTATGTAGTCATCTTGCAATGAAACACCAGCTTGAAGGACCCCAAATTACAGAGATGTAAAAACAGGAGTGTGCTGTGCAGAGGATATTTCATGCATCAGACCAGACTGGAATTTCAGAGCAGAACATAATACTGTAGATTTGCTCTGCTGAACCAGTGACCTTATAACATTCTTCCCCCCCCCCCCGCCCCCCAAAAAAAACCCCAAACAAACAAAAAACAAAAAACAAGCAAACAAACAAACAAAAAGAAGAATGTGCTGTAGGGTAGCATATAACTATCTTACCTGTCAACCCAGTGTCTTAATTTAGTTTGCTAAGTCAGTATAGAGGGAATTGCTGAGGTAAGTGGTGTCTTGTGAACACTTCTTGGGACTTCTTGACAATGTTCAAAGCATCTTAGCGGGTTTGAGGCAAAGTTTTTTACATATGTATGTAGGGGCCCCTGTTTGCATACTTCAGGAAAAGGTGTCTCTGAAAGGAACTCTGTCTTCCTCCATTTGGTTCCCCAGGACCAGGCAGGACTCCGCCAAACTGAGGAAGCCTTGGGGACTAGGAAGAAAGGAAGCTATATTTCTCTTGAGTTGGACCAGTTATCAATTTAGTCTAGGTACAAAATAAAATGTAAAATTCAGTGCCAGATTTGGAGCTGCCCATTACTTTATTTACTTGGGTGTTCAAGTGCCCTGCTTAGAAATCCACTGATGTGAGCACATGTCTGCATTTTTTTACATCTGAACAAACATATCTGTCTGCTTGTAGATATGTGCCTGTGTTCAGGTGTTAGTGCTTCTGTTGAAGTAACTGCTTTTGAGACAGTCAAAGGTTCAAGGATGACTTTGAAGGATTGAATCCAAGATGATAATCAGATTCACTGATAACCTAGTTAAGCCTACATAGAACTGGTTTGTGGTTATTTTTTTTTCCTGTCCCTTTTTTGACTTAAGAGTCCTGTCTCAGTGGCTGCAGATTCTGCTGATGGTGCACCATTCAGAACAGCTTGCTGCTCCTTCTTCTGCAGCAGCAGCATCTTGGCAGGTCTGACACCAGTAACAACTTGTTTTTGTCAGTGTACTGAGCTGATGTGACTTGGAAGAGGCCCACAAGGAGCAGATAAACATAGTGCCGAGGGTCATCTTTATACAGCCTCCACTCTGTTCCTAGCTTTTCTTTAACAATGAATCTGCATGTGAGCCTGCACATACACATGCACACGGCCTTACAAAATGCCTCCTGCCAAACCTGGATCCCTGTACTCTCTTGGCAGTTTTGCTGAGTTTAGAGGTAAATTCACTGAAAAGGTCACTTGCAGAATTGCTTTTCAAAAAACCCGAGCTCCTAAAATGTCTTTACTGCCCCTGCAGTCTTTGTTTGAAAATGTACTCATTTTGAGTTGCCTGAGAACTCTGTAACTGTGCAGTCTGTTTGTTATTGCAGGGTTGCTCTCAACACAAGTTGTTTTTTACAGGATTGCTGAAGGACAGTAGACTTTGCGCTCCCCTTTGTTTATTGTGGGACTGCTGTGGGAAGAGAAATAGGGAAGATGCACTTTCCTCCTTCAGGCTTCTTCCGTGCCATTGACAGTCAGGAGGCACAGCTGGGCATGTCCAGAGCCCAGCAGGAGCTGTTTCTTCTCTGCAGTGCCCTGGTATTGCCTGCTCTGTCTCTCCTCTTCCTCTTCAGAACAGTTTCCCTGCTTCCATTTCTTGCAGTAACCTGAGGGTTTTGCTGTGGCAGTCTGAATTGGGAGTTATTTGCTGCCAAGGTAGGGAATGGTGATCCTTGACCAGGCAGCACCATTGTAATGAAATGACAACTCCTGAGCAGTGAGGAGTGAGAAACAGCAAGGCTGTCAGCTGGAACTGTTCCTTGCTCTGAGCTAGTGCTTCTACTGAGCTGTGTGCTTGACGACATGAGTGTCTGTAATCTGATGCATGTGAAGGGCTTCCAGGAGCCATACCAGCTCCTGCCTCCCTGACTAATGGGGTCAGATCCACTGCAACTTCCTTTGACCTCCACTGGTGCCGAAGGACACAGACTAGGGACTGAGTCTGTACCAGCAGTGAGGGTGATGTTTAGTTCTTTTAAACCTGTGTTTTGATTTTAGGGTAGGAAGTGCTTGGTAATGTGGTTGAGGGCTGAGCAGAAAGAAGCAGGGTCATATGTGGATCTCTCCTGCTATATTCTCATCTGAACACATGCAGCTTCCCACACCAGCACAGCTGGCCTCCAACTCACTTGTGCTATCCTATACCAGGTCTGAATCAGCTTCACGCTCTTCTGGTTCTTCTGCAGCCTGCACAGCTTTGCCCTTGCCTCTCTCCACTGATGCCTCAGACCTGGCTGCTGCCTCCTTGGCCCCTGTCATGCTGCTGGCAGATTGGATACCCTGGATTACCCTGCCCATAACTCACATGTAAAAATTTGCCATGATCTTAATTTTCAGAGAAAACAGGCTGAGGCAGGTGGATTCCTTGCCAGCCTCAGGCAGCAGCTCTCCCAGGCTGTGGCTTTGCATACCTGTGCCAGTGGCAGCCAAGCCTGAAGGTTTCCCCTTCCTAGTCCCTTTCTGGAGTAAGCACTGGCAGAGCTTGGTCCTCACCTGGAGAGATGATCTCCACATTGTGCATGTCTCAGCTTCAGTCCTGGAAATCTCACTCCAGGAACACTCAGGTGTCAGGTTCTGTAACATTCTGAAATTCTATGAGCTCGCAACCCATGGAACTCTTCTTTTTGCAAAATCTTTGAAATGGTGGGACATATGTGTATCTGATGAAGAAAAGTTCCTTTAGTATTCACTGCTTATAATTTTTGGACATATGTGTAGTAAATTAAGGAAGCAGTGTATAGATAAGACCACTTCCCCACACAACCCCATCCTTGTCACAGATGCCCCTCCTTCCACCTGCATTGCTCAATAAATTTGATCTCAAGAGGGGAAATGAATTCTCAATTGCAACATGCCTGGTAATTAACCACACTGTAATTCTGATGTGCAGCACTGTCACCCACCATTGGGTGGGAGTGGAAAAGGCACTGCATTTTGTTGATGGTTGAACATTTGTTTTCTTTATCATTTTGACACCAGAGGTAATTGCCATTCCTGAAATATTCTTTTGCTACTATTACAAAGCAACTGTTAGGGACAAATTAATTATGAAGAATCTGATTATGACAGATTAATAGGCCTACAGAGGAGATTCCTTTTTTTTTCTTTCAGGTAGCTGAATAGTAAAATATACCAGCTCCCCTGTAACTGGCAGAAGCACGTGCTTCTCTGTAAACCAACACATATTTTGTTGGAGATGGGGGATTAGCAAAACTAGGACTAGAGTTTAGAGTGGGTTTCCAAGCTTGCTTTGATTGAGTTTTGGTTCCTCAATATCATGTGCCAAAATAAGCTTGAGTCTGGACATTGCCATATGGAGGGGAGATCTTCATAGTTGTTATTGGACCAATGTCTGCATAGTTGAGAAGCATCATGAAGGCCTGAAAATGAGGAATGGTGGGCTTGTGGATTTGATGGATTTTAGAGCAAGACATTTAGAACAATGACATTTAAGGTCATTATCTGGTGTGCTTTATTGCTGCTAAGGGTTCCCTGTGTCAGGAAGGTGAGATCTGATGTGCTGGTTGAGTTCCAAATGGCCAATGATATTTTGTCTGCCTGTGTCTCCCTGGAAGTTGCAGACTACTTGCCTCAATTCTTGTGGGGTGCAGCCTGTTGTGATGTGCCCCACAGAGAGCTGCACTCTGCCTCCCTGTGACTGTCAAAACCCAGGGAAAGAAAAGTTTGAAATATCTGTATTGCTCATGACTCTATCTAGGAGATCACCAAATTTAGGTGTAGTCAGGACTTCGTAATTGCGCTTTTTTGGAAGTTCATGTAGATTTGGTAATTGTGCTTTCAAAGAGGCAGTTAGATACGTATGTCATAGGTGAGTGGCTACTATGCATTGCTAGTGAATCCCAGGTGCTGATGAGGACACAGTGAAAAATGAGCCTATTTTAGGCTTTTTTGATGTGTCGAACTTCAAGTTGCCAGGCAGTAGTGACTTGATAAAGGACCTCTCTAGCTGGGCCTGGAGTCTACTGTCTGACTACCTCCAGTTTAGTGCTTGTGCATTCACTCTGCTCCTGTCCAGGAAAGGAACAAATCTTCAGTGCTAATCAGTGCACAGCCTCTCTTCATGCTATGATCTCCTTAATGAGAGAATAGGGAAGCTCCACTCTTCCAGAGACCAAATCAAGACCATGTTTATCACATTTTCCATCTTCTACCTGCTGACATCAACTTCCATTTCCCTGTGACTTAATCCTTCTGTATCTGGAATCTCTGTATCTCTGTTTGGAGTATGTAAATGCTTTAATATTAAATATTTGAAGCTAGAAGTCATAGATAGCATTACTTTTGGCTTACCATCATCTGATTTCATTGCTTTGCTTCATGTCCATCTTGTCTCATGCTAGTTCTCTACGATCCTTCTTGGCAAGAAGCTTTTGTTTTTGAAACTATCCACATTAATTGTATTTTGCCAGCAATATTTGATTCGTTGGAGGATCTTCATCAATATTATTTTTCTGTCTTGAATATTATTTTCACTGATTGCCTTTGGGATAGGCCTTTTGTCTTGGGTTTAATAGTTACCTTCTAGCCAATGTTAGAAATGATCTATTTGACTAACTTGTTGATGGAAATCTCCTCTTGTCTATTATCTCCACTGCAGCATCACCTTTGTTTTCTCTTGTCCAGTGTTAGCCTTTTACACCAGATTCTTCTCCTTTTGACAAAGAAACCTTGACTTTTGCACAAATCTATTTTGTAATGTCCTAGGCTGAGTCACTCTTAAGTATTGAACAGTCACTTTGATCTTGGATAGGATCATGTTTCCTCTTGCATCCAGTTCCTTGTAAACACATTACTGTGTGACAGCAGTTCTGCGGTTGGAGGGACATTCAGTTTTCTTAAAGCTTGAGTGAGACAAGACATCCGGCTACTTTACTGACTCTTTTACTCTAAATTCTTATAATATGCTTGACATTTACAAATGCAGCATTCCTGCTTTGTGGATGCTCATTCATCTCCTGGATGAGGGGGAAACTCAACAACTGGCAATGAAAAGGGCAAAATATTGAATATGTAGTAGTGCATAAAGATGATCTCGGTTTTATTCCCCTCACAGCCTTGGTGAGCCACAGCCAAGTGCAGAGGAGATTTGTACAATATTTTTCATTGTGATACCAGCTGCAATAAAGGCAATTGCCTCTGCTACTACTGCGGGTAATTCCATCTGCTTGTTGTGGGTGCAAAAGGTAGTCTACTCTGGATAATGAATAACCAACATGTGACCTCACCTGGGCTTTACTTTTGTTCATCTCAGTTTGGTGCCATGTCAAATATTCATACATTTGACTTTATTTAACTTCTATCTCATGCTATTTTAAAGCAGCACTCTCAGAGCTGATATAGGTTCTCTTTGTTGCTCATGTTCCTGGCAGCCATAAGGCTTCAGTAGACTAAATGATGTCTTCCTTGTCACCTGTGTGAGCCTATTTTTTCCAAATTCTGATTCCATTGATACCTGCATAAGCCTATTGTTTTCTGAGAAAGTAAGGACTAACTACAAGGAAGGATCTGACCATCTAATTGCAGTTTAGCAAGGCTGTTGATTGTGCATGAATCAGAAGAGATACCAGCTCAGTCTCCCATAGTGGTAATGTTGCTGGGGTGCAAATTGATACTGTTGCCTTTCTTGATGTGAAACTGTGTGGTGTTAACTGGATGAAAAAGCTGAAGTGATTTTTTTTTAACTTTTTTTTTTTTTTTTTTTTTTTTTTAACATATATATAATTTGGAGTGATTTTTTTTTTTTTTACATACACATATTTTCACCAAATTCAGCAACTCTGATACTTAGAAGGGAACAGGCTTGCTGAGTAACAAAGGGACATTTCTTGGGTTATGTTTTTTTTTTCCAACATAGGCAGTTTTAAATGTGGAACTGCACTTTACTATTGGTAATGACTTAGTGGCACCACAGCTGCTCTCTATCTGCTGGACGTGGAGCTGTGACAGTCACTGCAGTTTTTAGGGAACTGACAGTGTAATCCCATGGTTGTTATCTTTCCTAACTTTCTCGTCAATCCAATTTAATCACTTCTAGGTATTTCATGTGTTATTCTCTCTCTCTTCTTCAGGCATCCTGTTCCTATGGGAAGAGGTCTGTACTTTAAAGGTCAGAGCTACTCAGATTAAAAAAGGGGAAAGGATTCTGTCTCTGTCACTTTGGTAAGGGGCTGTGCTGAGATCTCTAGAGAGACTGCAATGGAAAGCCTTCTTCCTGGGTTTTGTGACCAGACTGAATGCTGGTGCCCATCTGCATGTCTGTAAGAGAGGAAGCCCACTTGTCCTGCTCCCCAGCCACTGGAGTGACCTGCCAGGAGAGAAGCTGCATATGTATAGGGGGGAGAAGCTGCTGTTGCACTGTTTAATCATTTGACATTGACTCAGATAGGTCCTGACTGGAGGTCAGCTGTGACGTGCAGCTGGTAGGGTGGGATTTGACTGTTGGGAAGAAAAAAATGTCAGCCTGGATTCTTTGGCACTGACAAAGCAGATGTGATGATTTCTCCCCTCCAGCTGCAATGGCTGCCTCTGTGCTTCCTTCTTTCCTGCACACCCACTCTGGGAGAGCAGACAGTGTGAAGCTACCCTGTCTTGACCCTCAGCTGCTGCACTAGATGAGACTTAGCTCAGCTTTCTCCATCTTTCCTTTGGTGCTTGGGCCATCAATCCTGATAAACCTCAGCATGTCTTTCAGTGTATCTTCTGACTGCTTGTCCTCATGGAGTCTGTGGCTTTTCAAGCTCCATTTTATTGCAGGGTGGGGGGGTGGGAACTAAGGTCAGATGTCCATACTCATCCCTGCTGCTAGGTTCCTTCACTTTGCTTTAAAGGCCAGGGATATTCAGCACTGAACAGATTCCCTTGGTTCTCATTTCATCTCATCTTTATCTCTTTACAAACTGTAGTAATGACCTATGTGTTTCCCTTCCACTTTACAGTGTTTGGCCTCTTGAGTAGTTTGAAAACATTACCAGGTCAGCCTTCTTGTCACCATTTCATTTTGTTATTGAGGACAAATCATGAAACTGGTTCTTTTTTATTACATATTACACATCTGTCTTGCAGTGGCTCCTGATGTATTCTTCAGTGTTTGTTTTGCTCTCTCTACCCCACCTGGGACTTCAGACCTTTTTTAAGTGAAGAGACCATCTCTACACCCCTCACCCCACTGCAAAGCATCCCTGTGCACAGCTATAGCTGTATGAGCTTCATTGAGAGCTAATGCCTCCTGTGGGCTTGTTTGAGCTCTTCCCCCCACTCTCCCCATGGCCCAGGACCAGCTCTTGCTTCCTGTGTTACTGCCTTCCCAGGATCTTCTCACACAGCCATGGCTGTTTTGGGGTAATTTCAGGTGATTTTTGCATTACATCATCCTCTCTTGCTGTTTAGTCAATAGCCTATGGTTTTTAAAGGGTAGGTCAGCAGCTCCCATTTAGGGAACAGTCCTGAATATAACACACATCTTGGTTGATCTTGATCCTCATAGTAATTGAAAATAGCAAATAAACCAGGACTTAATAGGAATGATGGCTGGGAGCCTTCCACTACAAGGCCATCTAAGATGGTGCCTTTGCAGCCCTCACCTTGTTTTCACTTCCATCCCACATGGTTTGATCCAGACTGAGATGATTTAATTTGGTTAGAAAGATTTTGAGAGATGCTGTGTCAAATTTATTACCATTTCACCTGCCTCTGTTACAGGAGCTGCAGGCACTGTGATCAATGGATCAAGACACGTGCCTAATTTCACTGCAGCTTCTGTAAATGTCTCTGTGCTTTCTGCAGCTGTGCTGTTGATTACTTCCTATCCTCCATAGGAACTCTGCAACAAAGCACAGATCTCTTTGTATACCAACCCTATCAGGATAGCAAAGCACTGAGGGGACTTTTGGGAACATTTTGCTGACATTGTAAGTGTATTGCGTCTGTGTATCCATAGGTCTGGGCCTTCCTTCTCATGTAGATATGGTATGATCTTAACCTCATGTGTAAGTGCCATTCATGTAAGTGTACGTGCCCCAAGAGAGAGCCTGTGTGAAGGACCTGTTTTATAGTTACAGGGTAATCCAGCTTCCAAACCAGAATCTCGTTAACTGGAGGTGATGTCTGTAGGCATAAAGGACTTGACTCTTAGATTCCTGTATTCAGCAGTTTGATCTGGTACTGTTAGTGGGAGAGAACAGACAGGTAATGCTATAACTACAGAAGTATTATGTTCCAAGTATGTTAGCATGCTATTTTCCCCCTGTCTCTGACCATCACTTCCCTGTGCTCCTTGTTCTCCCTGCTCAAGAGGGAGCTATTAGACACTATTAGACAGAATAGTGCATTGTATCAGACAGGTGTCTAGAGGGGAAACAGCTGCTCCCTTCTGATTTTTCTCCTGCCCCACAGATAACTAATTGCAGCTCAGTTGCTTCTATTAGCTATTTACCTAAAACTGAGCAGGCTAATGAAAATGTTTCTAATTAATATGAGGCAGATTAAAACTCATTACAGCAAGTTCGTTGGTAATGAGAGGTAATAAGAGCACAAATGACCAAACTTGGAGCAAATTGGAGATGGAACATGAGCAGGCAAGTGGTGCTGGTTGTGCATGCACCAGCCAGAAAAGGCAGGGTTCAGCAAGGTGACTGCTGAGGTCCAGCTTCCTCCTCTCAGAGCAGCTGAAGTGATTGGCCCAGCGTAAATGCTTCCTGAATCAAGTGGCATCTCAAACTAGGTGTTTGTTGCTAGGCCACTCCCTAGAACCTCCTTGGATTTTTAGGAACCGTGTTATGAATTAGCAGGAATAGCATAGGAATAAGCACACAATATTAGTATGTGCTTGTGTGTGGAAATGCAGAATCCTGATGGCTCACAGGGTTGGAGCTTGTGTGTCTGGCCAGTGTGAAATGTTCTGGCCTACATCTGGAAGAAGAATCTCCAGGTAAGATTTACACAAACCATGAAACATGTTTGCTTTAATTTCATCTGCCTTTAGCACTACTGATGCAAGGCCTCAGCACCAACACCAGATATCAGCTGTCTGATGCAGGCTCACTGTTCATATCCTGCCTTTGTACAGAGCTGACTGACTGTCCTTCTAATTGTGTGACTTCATCCCATACTTGTGAAACCAAGAAGCTAAGAAATTTTCACTTCAGTGTAGGGGATCATCTCCCTCCTTGATCTTTTGCAAGCTGTAAGGTTCTCTGTCTCACTTCCTGGCTGTGTCACTAGTCACCTACCATTGTGCCAGAATTTACAGAGGATTTATATATCTGCAAGGACTATTTTGAACTATGGAAGTCAAAACAGAGAATTGGGGAAATTTTTTTTAACCAAGATTTACCTAGAAGGTACAGGTCTGAAAAGGTAACAGTGTATCTGCCTAGGTGGGAACGTATGGAATCCCCTACTCTCATATGGGCTAGCAAAGACCCATAGGTAAATCTTCAGGAACGGTACACATGACTTCCATATATAATGAATTATTAGGTAGTGGGATAGATTGCACCAGGAGTTATTCCAGTTCCAAAGATGTGGAACTGTCTGTGATCAGCAGAATGATCAGTTAGCATTGGTATAAGGAACATTTGAATGGGAAATATTTGGCATGCAAATGAATGAGATTTTGTAAAAGGTAGGTGGGAAAGACAGTACAAAAAGTAGGCAATAACAATTCCATTTAAGAGTTGTGTGTCTCCTTGCAGCACCCCTGCTGTCAATCAGTTTGATTAGCAGGCTGACAGGGTTAGTGAAGGATGTAGTAGGTTATATTAACTGTATGCTTATTCAGATTTGTTGAAAGAAGAGAGAACAGCCCTTTGCATACAACTCCACAGATATTGCAATGGGCCCTGGGTCTTCTATCACTGTTTTTAGAGCACCCAAGTACCCTAGTCACTTCACCAGTAGCTGTATCCTCCCTAAATATTTTCACAGATGTTTTGACATGGTGTCACATGAGTGATTTCAGTCTCTCACTGTGTTAAACTGAGGTGGACATCTTCAACGATTCCCTCATACAGACATATCCTCTTCATGGAGTCCAAGGGGTAGCCTGGCTCTTTCAGTCCAGTCTCCTGCTGGCAACCCTGGGATGACTGCCTTGTCCAGGATGGCTGACAGCTTCACTGCCTGGGATGCTCCCACACATTTTTGTGCCTCAAAATACTTCTGAGCATCCCGAAGGCCATAAGAAGCAATTCTGCTGTGCCATGGGAAGAAAGCAAGAGTCTTTCACCAATGTCCCAAGTCCTTGTAATGGCAGGTAATTTAGTAAGTACAAAAAATCCTTGGAAAGAGACTGAGCCTGAGCAGAAGGGGTGACCGATTAACCAGAATGTGGTAGCTGGATACACTGAATAGGTCCTTTAAAGATTTTAATGATGCTTGGAGTATCAGTGCATGCTGTTTGAATTCTGTCTCTCGCTGTGGCCAATCAATAGGGTAATTTTTGTCTTGATTCCTTGAGCAAGAGAGCTTAAAGCCCTTTAGACATTTTATTAGGTGTAATGTTCTTATGAGTCTGTAAAATGGGGGATAGTGATCCTGAGTTCTGTAAAGAGCTTCGTAAAAGCACTTGGAGAGAGGAAAAGCTCCATATAAAAGCAGGTATGGTTGTTTTATCATAAAGGGCTAAAGTCTTTCTGAATTCCTTTAAGACTGTGTCCCCTGACAATGAGTACCACCGGTTAATGCTGTGCTGTGCAAACTGTGATATACAAAAACCCTTAAATAAGGACGTTGCTTAGTGGAATGCCCCATTACTTGCTGTTTTGTGAGAACGGGAAATAGAAACAGGAGATTTTCTTCTTCCATATGCATCATCTCTCTCTAATCTGAGTGCTCCTCTGAAGTTTCAGATCTCTTTTTTTGACTTTTTTTAAGTCCATGATCATTTTTTCCCTGTCCTCGTTTTCTTCTGTACCACTTTTTCTGATGAGATGTCCAGAATCCAAGATGAGTTTGTGTTTTCAATTTATACAATAGCATTTTTTTTCTCTTTTTCTTTCTTAACATGTTCAAACAACTTGGTTGGGGTTTCCTGACCCTCACTATGCATTGAGCAAGTGATGTGATGCAAGTGTTGGGTAGTTACAGTGAATTTAGAGCCTATCAGTGTGTGCAGGCAGGACAGATTGCACCTTCTAATGTGTGTAACTTTGCAGCCATCTATGCTGAAGGTGATCTGCCAGTCTATTGGTTGTTCACCTGTCTTTAGCCAGGACTTGGTAGGGCTTATTTTTCTGTTGCATCTCATGCAATTTTTGTCACTGCACTGATCTCTCTCCTTTGCCAGATTGCCAGCAGGGAGATTAAACCTTGGTGTAAGAACGGGTATAAGGGGACACTTGCTGTTAGCTTTTGACAGCGATGTGGGACAACCCATTTGTACCAGAGAACCCATCCTGCCTTGAGGGTCCTACCTGTACCTATTTCCCTTTTCATCACATTTCTTAGTGTTTCCAGTGCTACTTCAGCTTCACTGGAAGTAACAGCATTGGAGGTGCTAATGTAAACAAGGCCACTGCAGTATCACATGTTCTAAAAGAGTTCAGAGCAGATTGGAATGAAACTGTGATAAAAACATCACTATATGTTGCAGCCTTGTCCGAAGAAGAGAGTTCTCCCCTGCTGCTTTCTGTAGTGATGGGGTTGGTGTCACACAGAGAGAATTTTGCCCTTGCAATGGGATAATGGGATGAGCAAGTGATGTTCTTGAGTCTTCTCTAATAATTACTCAGATTTCTTTTGACTCTTTGTGAGGGATTTTATTGAAAGCCACTTGAAATCCCAGTAAACATCTCAATTTTCTCTTCTACTGACCATTGCATTAACATGTTCAGAGTGTTTTAGTGAACCAGTGAGGAATGATGTTTTTTTCCTCTCAAAATCCTTGACTTTTTTCAGTTATATCATATTTAGTTAGATGATGCTTAGTATTCTCTCTAATTATTGTCTCAACTAATTCCGTTGACACAAAATAAATTCTTGCAGAAATATAATTTCCCAGATTACTCTGGATTTTTCTTTAAAGCAGGGCAACATTTGCACCCCTTCTGTCCTCTGGAAGCTGATGATTTTAATGTGCAATCCCCCAGCTGTGAGACCATGGTGAAGGATGCTGTGCATGTTCTGTTTTGTTCCTGGAGATCTCTGTAAGGATGTTCTTTTCTCTCTTGTTCAGGACTGCTGTGTCTATGAAGTCAACTGGGTTCTCTATAAGATGGATAACCTTGGGATGGCCAAAATTTCCTCTCTTCTTTTGCTAGAGGAGAGAGGGGCTATTTCTGCCTCCTAAGCAGAGACCGAAAATACACCCTGCATCCAAGTGTGCCTGCAACCAGTTGCATGCTCAGCTTCATGAGTTTTCCCTCCTGTTTTTTACATCTCCATTGGCTATCAGTTTGGCATCTTATGGCCAGCACTGTGCTACAGCCTCAGGGGTGCTGTTGCTCTGCCCTCAGCCATGCTGCAGCCTGGAGCCATTTGATGGGCTCTCCCTGCGCTGGCCCGGGCACCGTGCTGGGGTTTTTGGAGCACATCTGCAAGGACCTTACTATGGTTTAGCACCTGCGCCCTGGACTGTGGTTGCCTCAGGATGCCTCAGGGTTGGGGGGCAGCCGACCACTGCTCCCCTTTCCCTTTGCTGCTGGCAGGTGGTTTCCTCCACGGCTGGAGGCAGCAGGCAATTACCAGAGCTGCATAAAAGCTGTTTCCCTGTAATGGGCTGCACTCCTGGTGCTGTGACAAACTACCCAGCTGCTCTGTCTCTCTCCCTCCCACTGCCTTTTTCTTTCATCGAATTACTCTCTCACTGCTTTTCTTGCTATCTCATCCTCATTCACAGCTTCCGTTCCTTGTCCCCTTTTGGCCTGCTTTTGCCCCTGCCTCATACAGGGAGGGAGAGCAGGGAAACAGCCAGGGTAGAGGCTTGCTTATTAAAGCAGGAGCTTTAAAGCTGGTGTGTAAAATGCAGCACAATAATGTGGGAGACTTCAGGCATGCTTGTGGTTGTTATTTTCTGGCTATATATTGGTGAGTGCTTTTGAGCAGGCAGTATGCTGGTGGAAGCTCATTCTCCTATCTTGAGCTATACTTGCCCATCCATACCCACCTAGGAAAATGTGTGTGCATGCATGCATCAAGCTGTCAAGTCTCACATGCTGAGTGTGAGAATTGCACATTAGGCTTTCTCCTCACACTCCCCTGGGCCTGTGTTTCGTGCACTTGCAGCTCGGCACTCAGTCTGTCTCCTGGCGTTTTTCAAAATGTGAGGAACTTGCCCTGTCCTGTGGTGTGACATGGCATTGCTTTGCATGGAGGGCAAAGAGAGCTAATAAACAGTGGGTTTGTGTAACTGCATGTGGTGTTCACGCATGTTTGTGGTGTTGTTCCTTTCAGCCACATACTCTGAGGCTTTTGATGGAGTCCCTTACCACAGGATCTTGAGCAGATGAGGTCTGCAGACAAAGGATTTGACCTTCAATGACTTCTTAAGTGTAAACCAGAGGAATTAGGAGCCTGCATGCAGATAGGTGTCAGGCATTAACAGGAAATGGGTGTGAATTTATTTTTTGTCGTTGATTTGTTTAGATTTTATTAACGCAGCAGGGTAAACTTATCTAAAGTTTATTAAAGAATACTGAGTATAGCTGTGTCCTTGGCAGGAGGCTTTTTCTAGTGAGAATAGTAAAGGCAGAATAAGTAATTGTCACTGAAGGATGTGGTGGTCTCATTTGAGAGGCAGAATGAACCTCAGGAGCTGAAACCCAGACCAGGCAACTGTTTGATGATGAGTTTTGTCATTTGGTGCTTACATTTTGGCCAATGTGACTAAAGCTGGCAAGTCTTCTAATTGTTAGTTTCTAAGACCACTGTTACCATGAACTTTGTTGGCAATGTGAACAGTAAGAACAAGACCTTGCTGGGCTAGCAGAATGTAATTTTCCCATCCTGTGTGTCAGAGTGAGCTGAAGAGGATGAAGGACTGCCCATGTACTGTCTTCCTCACTGCCAAATAGGTATCTGTAGCTTTGATTTGTAACAGACTCTTCCTCCAAATTCCTGGAAGTCTCTGGGATGGTATCTGTGGTTTTCTTTTCACTTTAATCATTCCACACATGCTAAAAATTTAATATATACGGTTGTGGTCCTGACTTTTATCTTTTGACAAGGGGTTTTCAAACTGTGCATTGTAGTGGTGAATCACAGTGACAAACCAGTGTTGCCCTATGGCAAGATGTCTTCCTTAGTGCAAGAATGTAGCCTTGGACAGGACTAAAAACTAAAGGGCTGTTACTGATCACAGTGCCTGAGCAAAGAAGTGTTGAAGCTCCTTATACTCTAGAGTATCTTGTACTGATCTGCTTCAGCCAGAGTCCTAATGCTTAGCATACACATTAAATGATGATACCTCAAATCATGAAAAGAAATCCCTGGTCTGTTTAAATACTGAACAAATAAAAAGTCTATGTGTGGGCATGTGCATGTAACAGGCAGCCAAAGGGCTTAGCTGATGTTCTGGTCTCTCCACAGGTGCATCTGCGCTCTGCTGAGCGCCTCCGGGAGCTGTGCTGCGCCAACCGAGGCACCTTCATCAAGGTGGGACAGCACCTGGGAGCACTTGACTACCTGCTGCCTGAGGAGTACACCCGCACCCTCAAAGTGCTGCACAGCCAGGCCCCACAGAGCACACGGGAGGAAGTTGAGCAAGTCATTCGTGAGGATCTGGGCAAAGAGGTAGGGGCAGTCACAGCCTTTGCTGGCTTCTTAAGCCCTGGAGAAGGAGACGAAGGAAAACAGGAGTAAGGAGGTCCCTGGTGGTTCTCAGTTGCAAGAGATACCAAGGGGAGATATCTCCTCGCCCCTGGGAGAATGCCATGCAAATTTTTTGTTTCCATTGATGGGCATTATTGGCAAGCTTAGGAAAGATGACAGGATTAAGGATGTGAGCACTGTCAGGTGAAAGTGTCAGGGCTCAGCAGAGCTGAGTACCCTCGAGATTATGCCAAGACCAACAGAGTTGCTCGAGGTGAGGACAAAGGGCTGTCTGCCACACTAAGGGGTAGGAGCTGGAGATATTGATGTTCAGGACAGAGATATATTAGCAAGGCTCTGTGAGGAATGACTGCATTCCCCTGTGTGAACTAGACCAATTCTAGCTAGCACTGACAGCCTTTTACTTTCTCAAGCCCCTAATTAACCCCCAAAGAAAATAATAGCATAAATCACTTTTGGTGTTTGTAGTCAGATAATACAGTAGCCCAGGAGTCTGTCACCATTAACCCGTAGCAGCCCACAGCACTGAGATCAGAAGTGTGTGCCTGTGTTCATCAGATATAAGGGAAGTAACCACATCATTTAGAGAGAGTGTTCTGCTCCTTTGTGTCTTGACCTTTACAAGAAGAGGTCGCCTCATGCTCCAGCCCAGGTTGAGGAGAGATATTTCAGGGATCACAAGTGACATGGTGAGAGGGAGGCAGGAGGTAAAAATGTGCAAAAGCAGTGGAAGTGAATGTGAGTGTGAGAGAAAGGAAGATAGGAGGCTGAAGAATGGAAGAAGAATGGAAGCAGTGTGGACGTGTGTTCTGGGGTGTTTTGGGATGTGTGACTGTGTGATGAGAAGGTATGAGGATAATGTGAGAGTATGGGGGTTAAGTGAAGTATTTGCACCTAGTGAATAAATTATGGGCATATTTGGATGGGGTAGGTCTGCCTGTGTGTAGTTTTAGCTTCTAAGTATTGTCCAATCAGGAATTGTCCAATATCTCCCTGTTGTTCATTGACAGGGTTAATGTCAGCCTAAAGACATTGACCTGGAAGATGCTCCTTCTCTCAGTGAGGTAGTAGTAGTATGGCACATACTACACAGGGGTGTAGCATGGCTGGTACCTGCTGTGTTTCATAGCTCAATGGATAGTTGGAGCAGGGCAGGCTGGCTGCTCCCTGCAGATCCCTGCTGCTCCATGAGCCTCCACCCAGCCATCTCCCCTCTGCTGAACCCCAGGAAGCCACCCCAAGGTAAACCCCCCTTAAATGACCACAGCCCTGGCTCAGTTTGCATGACATCTCTGCAGCTGAGCCAGGTGCCTGGAGGTGGGCCCTCTTTTTTTTCTCTCAAGTGTATGTTCAGATGCTGCTGAGATGCTCTGGCTTCTTTCAGCTTTTTGGGAGCCATACAAGCCCTCTGTGCCTCATTGATTTCTAGTGAGGCAGCTCGAATCCAGTCTCCACAGCAGCCTTCCCTCTTAGCATTCACCTCACCCGCATAGACAGTTCTGGGCAGTATTTAATTTTAAAGAGACAGAGAAAGGGAGGAAAAAAAGGTAGAAATGGGAAGAGAGAAATGATTAAAGAGAGAAATTCAGAGAATGACATAAAGGAGCTGGTGAAACTGGGCAGATTTGGGGAACCACCAAAGTTGTTTTTGCTAGAGCCCAGATAATTTAATAGAGTTACTTCAGGAACAAATTTAATTTTATTGTAGCTACATCCTCAGTATATTTTAAACACAATATATTTATCTGAAATAAAGTTGGCAGAAGGACAAGGTATTAGTATAGAGTGTAGGGCAAAGGAGGATCCTGAAACTTTCCCTCTTGGGGCAAGCATTGCACCTGGGAACTTAAAAATGAATTCCAACTAAAAGAGAAAACGATGGTGAGGGAGCCTTTCTAGAGGGCCGAGGCCTAGCCCTGCTGCTCTCAAATTCAGCAGTACGATTTCCAGTTCCTCCATCACATGCAAGAGCAGGCTTCTTGGATGAATCTTCAGTGTAGGCAAGAAATAATTACATACAGTTTGGATGAGTGCAGAACAAATGGGGGAGATAGCAACTGGAAATACAGAAATACCTAGGGAGGAATGTGACAAACTGACAAATTATTCAAGAGCTTGCAAAAGGGCATAATGATCAAAAAAGCCAATTTCGCATATAGAAGCATTATATCTTCAGTCAATTAGAAATAGCCTGTCTACTGATGTGACCTACTCCTGAGAATCTTACCAGAGGCTTGGACATTTGACAGATTGAGTGATTTTGTGGGAAAACTGGCTTAATTGAAAGCATGCCAGTGGGACTGATCTTTGAGCAAAGGCAGAGGGCTTCTGAGGTGGGTTTACAGCAGTTTGACATGGCTCTGTTGTAGTGAAATGAGGCAACCAGGTGCCACTAATTACCAGGTAGTGGGCATGAGCTTGTGTTAAGCCACCTGTGCCTGATTAAGGCAGGCCCTAACTGCGCATGAGCAGGATTAGAGGGCCAATAAAAGGTGAGGCTTGAAGCACAAGCAGGGCTCACTCCAGAGCAAGCCAGCAGAGAGGTTAGCCGCTCTCAGAGCAATAGCACTGATCCAGGCTAGTCAACCCTGAGGGCTATAGACTCAGAGCACTATTCGTGAGTTTTGGCTGGAACACCTGGTTGGACCTTGGAGCGCCGTACCCTAAGAGAGGTTTGTCTTGCAACACTCTGTCATCAGTATGCAGACCTGCATGATACCCTGCTTATGGGTGAAGTCCCATTCTAGGCCAGCATCATGACTGGAGACTGGGAGCTGCAGCGTGTAGCTCTGCTGCATGAGCTATTGGGCTGATTTAAAGGCAAATGGCATGTGTGCTGATCTGACACAGAAGCCGCAGCATCATTTATGCTGACTAGTGAATTGCCCTGTCAAACCCTGTTTTAAGTCTAGGGTGAATCTTATACTTAACAGGGATCATTGGGACCCCTATTGGTTGGGATGGGATTCTCAGGACACTTGTAACAATGGGAGAGGCTGCACAAAGCAATCTTTACAATGATTCCTGTAGACACTCACCAGCAAGATCATAGAGTCTTTTGGGGAGACAGTGCAGATACTACAGGTAGGGCTTGTTCTGGATGGATTCCTTGGATCAGTTGGGAAAAGCTGTGTGTATAAGAATGGATTATGAGATATAAATGAAGGAGTGTCTCCTACCTCTGTTTTCATCTTCCATGCTTGAAAAAGGTTCTGGAAGTGAAAAGGTATCAAGTGTGGAAAATTAATGTGAAATAAGTATGTTCCCTACCCCACAGTTGTATTTTTACAGCTGGTTCAGCAGAGCTCTCTAACTCAACAGTGTGCATGCAAAGCAGAACCAGGCAACTTCTGGTGAAGTTTGGTCACCATATATTTTGGGACAAAGGCTGAAGAGAAGCTCTGGAAGATGGAACTTTTGGAGTGGCTGCACTTTTAAAGTGCAAAATAATTGTGCTTAGAAACTAGAAATGATGGAAGAAATGTTTTGGGAGTACTGGGATTAGGGGAATTTCCTATCTCTGGCAGGTCTATTGGAAGATATTTTGGAAGAGTCTATTGGTGTAAGGCCATGGGATATAGGAATGCTGGGGAAATGGTGCCACTTTGGTCCCAGAGAAGAGGTGCAGAACCCAGCGTGTCTCTGAGTTTGGCCAAGCCAGTTCCACCTGATCTCCCTTTGGTGTCTATCAGAAAGGCCTCTGTAGGCCTTTTTTGGTGAGTTCTATGGACGAGGTGTTTAGAGGAGCTTATTGCTCTTTGCTAAAATGGATTGGACTCCTTTCAGAAGTGTCTTCATTCCAGAGCATCCCTCTTCATAGGACTGAGTGGCTGCAGAATGGCTTACCAGCTTTTACAGGCTTGTTCCTTCAAATATCCTCGGTGTCTTTCTGTTGTCTGACTCCAGTATTGTTCAGTGCAGTCCCTAATATGGCTCTGTGGGTCTTGCTTCCCTGACACTGCGCAATGACAATGAATTTATATACTGCAACATCTCCTGACTTCACTATGGGCTTCTGTCTATGCCAACACACTCTTCCATCTCTGTCTAGTCCTGAAATAAGTCCTGGTTTGCAGTCACCCATCAGATCTGCACATTCCAGTAGGCCATGGCATAGCTCTATCCACTTATCACTACTGTAGTTCCTCTCCTGTGCACAGCAAGATGTTACTTTCCAGAGCCCATTGCTTATCAGCTTTTAGCTCATCCTCATACACTGGCATTTTGTAATCAAATTTCTGACCTTTTCCCCAAGACTCCCTTTCTCCTTATTCTCCTCTTCAGCGTGTTTGTGTACTCAGTACTCTACCCAGGCTTTTACTCATGCTGAAGGTAATTTTTCTTGGTGGGAGATATTCCCTCCCTGCCCACCTCTCACCAGTGTCCCTTCAGAAATTTTCTGTTTTCTCCACCTGTTCTCCTTTCTTGCAGGTTCCCCTCAGGATGGTTCTCTAGTCCCTGCTCCTGTGTCAGGTCTGAGGTTGCACACTTGGGAGTTAGGGCAAGGATCAAGTTAGGATCCCCATGAGGGCATCATGGTGTCAGGTATGGTCATTCCCATGCTGGTGGGGCACATGTGCTGCCTCTCTACACAGGTGCTCTGTGTCCTTCTGTGTCTTTGCCTGGGAGGTGAAGGGCTGGAGTAGGGCACAGGGCCAACATTGCCTGCTGAGGGAATGAAGGTTTCTCCTTCCTCCTTGACCCTTGATTTATCCTCATGTCTGGCCTCTTGGTAGCAGTTGTTGAAGCTGTTTAGCAGAGATGAGTGGAAGCTGCTGAAGCTGAGCAGTCTCAAATGCTATTAAGTGAGGGATCCCAAGAAATCTTGAACAGTTTTCTGCTTCAGCCCAGGTATCCGCATCTGCATACACAGTATTGTACTGTTGCTGTTGAGTTTTCTGTTTTCCAAGAGGGCTGAGAGGCAAAACTGGCTCCATAGGGAGAACACACCAATGACTGAATGTGTTCCTTCCGGTGCTTGCTCTATTCAAAGCTGGGAGGAAGGTCTGGGGAGAGCCCAGAGGTTGAGGCTTGCCTTTGCTGAAGCTAAATTGTATAAAGGGCTTAAATTGATGGAAAGACAGTCATTTGGAAGGATGTCAGTCCAGCTGAGCTTTGTGGGAGTGCAGGTAATGGGAAGTAGTTTCTAATTGCTTGATTAGCCACCACCTCCAAGGAAACCATCCTTTTCATCCAGTTAATTGTGGCTTCTACCTGTTGTTCAAGGACAATTTTGCCATTTGCAAGAAGCCTCCTGCAGCCATACAATAATGGAGCTTGCAGATTGAGCAGGGTGGGATACGTTGGTGAGTTTCCTGTGATGTGTAAGCAAAACACATGTGGCAGAGGAACCTCCTGTGCTGTAGTTTGTGAAGCAGGATGCATTTTTACAGATAGTGATGTTTGGGGGATCCAGCCTTCTGCTAAAGGGCTTTGCTGTCTTTGGATTCATACCCTTTTACTTGGCATGGCACCAGTGCGTTAAGAAACAGATACTTCTCATCTAAGAAATGATTGTCCTGCAGCTAAGAAGGATGCTGCCCTTTGTCCTACCTTAAATTGCTCCCAAGATTCTCAAAGTGTTTCTTAGGTTGGATGCATGAGCATGGTCACTGCAATGATGCACAGCAGTGCCATGTGGCCATTTTGACAGAGAGGGACAAAAATCTTGCACCCATGAGAACCTTCCGTGGGAGAGATTTAGAATGAGATCACAGCAAGGTGCTAATACCCAGTCACCCAGAGCAAGAGACTTCCCTGTCCTTGAACTGTTGTAGTCTGAGAAAAGGCAGAGGGAATAGAAGGGACTCTTCTTTCTACTCCAGGTTCTGCACACATGCTTAGTACAGCATGTCAGTCTTTGCTGTGCCAGTTAAAGGGAGAAGGACAGACAGATTCCCTTCCTTCTGTAACTGTTGATTAGCATGTTTTTTTAAGCTCTGGTGAGACAAATGCTTCTGATTTGCAGAACTACTGAAGCAGTGCTCAGCCCTGTGGGAGAACATCTAGGTCTTCAATAGGCTGTTGGGTATTGCATTGCTTCTTGTACAGCATCCAAGTTGTTCCCAAGGGAGTACAATCCTCTTTCTCTAGCTGGCTCCATATGTTGCCCTAGGCAAGGTTCATTTACCCTGCTAGATGAGAAGGTCTTCAGGTCACAATGCTGCAGGTCACAATCCTGCAGACGCCTCTTCCCAGGATGGCAGTGTTGTCTAACCCATACAGGATGCCATGACACGTGCTTGCTTCCTCTGGTATTGTACAGTCTTGTGGCTGAGTGTTCTGAATGAAAGCACTGCTGGGTGGCACAGTCAGTGAGCGTGATTGCTCTCATGGTTGCCTGAGACTGTGGGACTCATGCTGAATGGGTCTGCTGAACACCTGGGTCTCCCATGGCTTGTGACCCTGCTTCTGGCCTTAACTACCCCACTCCAGCAACACTGTGAAGCTGGCCCTAACATACATCACTAGAAGACACAGGGAAAATAGTTCAGCAAAAACTCTTCTGCCTGCTGTTAATGGCCATCACAGCAAATCATCTCTTCTTTCATGGCATTACCCACTTTCCATTACCCACCAGAGTGGACATTGGGCTGTGGTGTCCATTACTGTGACAGTGGAAGGGTTGAGAACTGGGCTAGGAGAATCTGGCCCTTCTCCTACCCCTCTGAGCCTCTCTCAGTCGGCCTTTCAGAGCTCCCAAGCAGCCATCAATAAAAACCACATTTGTATTAAAGCTATAATGAGGAATAAAAAAACTTCACATTTTTTTCAATAACTTGGGATATGAAGAAGATATTTTTATCAATTATGAAAAGGATTTTGGTCATAAAAAGGTAATTTAAAAAGTCTGAGATGGATGGTGAATAGCATTAATGTCACCCAGAACAAATGGTCCCACATTACTCAAGTGAAAGGCAGGAGCTGTGCCCATGCTGCTGCAGCCTCTGCTCTGCTCTCCCTGCCCCAGCCGCCGGCAGATCCCGCTGGAGCTGCCTCAACACTGAGCCCTTGTGTGGGCAGGAGCTGCCCAGAGCTGCTGCTCCACTGCCAAGGGCAGACAGAGAAAGCAATGAGGGAGCTTCATGTGGCTCTGATGGTCCACCTTGCTTTTTTCCTTGTCTTGCAAGCTCCAGTCTTACTGACTCATACTGCCATGCCAAGGACAAGCTGGTGTCCTTATTGCCTGGGGAGCTTTGGAACTGGGTATTCCCTCCTTCAGTGGGTTTTCTCTCTCTGCTCATAGCTCCTTGGGGGGGGTGGAGTCTGGCTGAATCCTGCTCATGGCAGCCTCTTCCTGAGTACTCTAGACCCCTTTACCTGAGAGAGGGAAGTTTTTTTGATAGATTAGAAGATAATCTCCTTTGGCTTCCTCCAAGCTAATAAGGTTTATGATACAGGAGGCTGGACAGTGGATTTTCTGAAGGATTTTTTGAGGGTCTTTTGCAAGGAAGTGAAAGATATGAGATCAGAAAATGCAATGAGGAATGGCCTCCTAAGAATTAGTTCTGATCTGTGTGCTTAGTGACATTTTTGTATTTAATTTACAAATTATATAGGTCCATGGGGGTTAGTGTATGACATACCTGCACAGAGTTTGTTGGCTCAGTGTCTTGTGTGCAGATGGTAAGCTCCCTTCAGTATGGTTTTCTCAAAGTTTTGATGACACCTGAAGCATTGCCCTGATGCAAATAAATCTTGGCTGGCAACACACACCACAGCTGTTTTGGGCTGTGTTCAATGTCCACATCCTTTGGAGGTGGTAGATGTGCTGTACAGAAGTGCTCCAGCCATCGGCAGAAACCACCTTGCAGCACATTCCAGTTTCAAAGGATCACTGGAAATTGCTATCTCTAGCTGCCATTAATAGTCCTTATGTGGCCTTCTTGCATATGGAGACTTTCTTTTTTTCAGACATGATGGCCAGCAATCTCAATGCATTTATGGCACTTCTGGATCTGGGCAGGGGCAAAAACACTGAGCTGCCATGTGGAGGGACTGGCTTCTGTTTCAAAATCTTCTGCTGATACACCCAGAAATATTCCTACTTAATGCTCTGATCTAGACGCAGGCTGGGTTTGGTAAACCCAGTTTTTTTCTGAGGGAGCAGGCAATCCTGCCATCTGCCTGTCCCGTGATCTTTTAATATCCTACTTGATTCTGCCTAGTTATCACGTCCTGTTTTCTTTCAGAATTTTAAGTCTACCCAGTTACTTGGCTCTTGACCCAGCAGAAACATGAAGACATGATGCAGTGAGCCTGACAACTTTTGGCAATAGGTTATTCATAGATGAAACAAATGACATAAGATGAAATAAGGAGTTATAGGGCCTGACCTTGACATATCTACATTTTCCTAGCACACAGAAGAGATACATAGCATTTTAATGAATTTTTAAAATGTACAGTGATCTAATAAGATCAGTTTTTTGGCACTTCTGGTATCTGTCTGACAGACAGATCCTGATTCCATGAGGGGGTGCTGAGCTATAGAAAGCACTTCAACCCTGCCTGCAGGTTTTCTCCCTGTGAAAAAGCTGCTATGGGTGAGAACATTGAAAACTTTCCTCATGGGAAGTCTCACACTCAACGTGCTTTTGTGTTTTGAGAACTAAAGCAAAAATTGGGATTTAAGAGGTCTCAAAGATCTTTCCACCGTTAGTGAGCAAAGTGTGCCAATCCCTAGCAGGCAGGGCATCCTGAGAGAGGGTAAGTTTTCTCATGTTCTCTTTGGAACTTATGTTTGTGAACATTACGCACATTTTGCACTTAGTTTCTGCTAGCTTTGCAGTGCTTTGGCTTTACAGGATGCATGGTTCAGAGACAAACCTGCAAAGCTGTCCGTGACAGCTGAAGCCATGAACTCACATGAGCTACTCTGTATGCCAGGAGAGCTTAGCTGAAGCAAGCACACAAGTTTCTCCCATTACAAAGCTCACATAACCACTCCTTCTCGAACTGTAAAGTTCTTGGAAAAAGCTGTTCAGCATCCACCCTTCCAAATTTCAGATGACTAGTAGAGAATATACATCGGTTGACCCATTTCGTATAATGAATGAAATTGAGGTGGTATCAGTTGTGAGTGGAGAACAAAGGTAATTTTGCCAAATACCTTATTGGATGTAACTTGATTGGTTCAGGTCTATTAACTGTTATTTCCATTTACCAAGAAAGGCTAGAGGGAGGCTACAGCAATTAAAATCATCAGGGCTTGCAAAGAGGGGTTATACTAAAGAAGTCTCTCCATGTAACTTGCTGCCTTGCCCTTTGTGTACTGCTAGTGTCTTTGCCCTTGCTGACAAAATCTGTAAGCCCATGCCTCCTGTCCCAGGGTGTCTGAGACTTGTTGTTAATGATATATCCTGTCAAAGGCCTTTGCCAATCCCTTGCAATCATCACAGTCAGCTCAGAAATTATATGATAGGCAGCTCCAAGATAAAGATTTGAGACACTGAGTGGTTCTCAGTGAGTGATCAAGGGAGGAGGGGAAATGTATGGGCTGTACTTGTCCTGTGGGTCTTACCTCTCTGTTGATTACACCACTACAGCACACTGGTGACAGTGTGTTGCACTGAGCATCTCCAGTGACTTAGTGTCCTGTGCCTGATGAAGGAGGAAGTGCAGCCTGACCAAGAACAGGCTCTGGACTACTCTCTCCTGACTTTACTCTCCATGGGTCATGTCTGGAGTGGATCTCAGTCCTTGGCCCTTTTTTGGTGGGGTGGCTCCTTAGATTAAGATGATGTGATTTTTAGGGATGGATGCCCCTGCTTACATTAGGTAGACTCTACCAAACTGCTTTACCTCATCCACAGGAGCCCAATGGTTTTGAGCTAGAGGAAACAGAGCTAGATACCAGTCAGTGTTTAGAGGCTTCCTGTACTCTGCCTATTCCAAAAGCTGACTTTTGCTCCATCTGTTTTTGAGCTGTATCAGCCATAGGGAGGAAAGTAGGACAATTTGATTCTGGCTCTAGAATAGTGGTTTGCTGGATTGCTCAGAAATAAATGTGAATTAATCAGAATTAGCCCCCTACTTTTGTTTCCTTAGCTCACTTTTCTCCTTGTAGCAACCACTGGTACTACAGCCTGAGATGGCAGAGGAGAACTTGCATTCAAGGTGAAAGACAAATGAGCTGTTTCCCTCTGCACCCTGGACTGCCAGCCCTTCCTTCTGCAACACTTGTCACCCTGCAGTGGCAGCAAGCAATGCTAGGCCTATAAGTGTAGTTGATTTATGTTAACTGTTGAAACGATAATGTTTAATCTGTAAAGTGCTAATCTATTTTTTATGTTGATTATGAATAGGCCAGCTGTGCCTACTTTCCTATTCATAGAGTTTAGTGAACAAGCCCATTTCACAGGCTGGGTTTGGAGAGTGATTTACATGAGAGCAGGCACTGCTTTAAGGAGAGTAAATCAGCTGCATTACACCACTGAACCAGGGACCTGGCAGCCCAACAAGAAGATCTGGGTGCAGGGGAAAAAACATGGGAAGAGGAGAAAGAGACAGATAATAAACTAACTGTAGAGGGAGCAGGTGGATCAGAGCAGAGATCAGAAAAGTAGGGGAAATACAGGCAGGAGAAGAAAGGAGAGGTTTATATTCAGAGGAGAGACTGGCAAAAAGGAAGCACAAAATGATGTGGCTGGCTTAGCATAGGACCTTCCTCTCTGGATCAGTGCAGAGAGGTCTGTCCTCCATGATTTGTGTGATTGGTCATTAGGGGATGCACAGAACCCCCAGCATGATGCCAGTGAGTGGCAGAGTTGGCTGAGGATTTGATTTGGTGTACAGTTGTCTCTCTTGAATGACTTTTCTGTATCTCTAAACATTTTTTTTTTCTGAGAGTAGGATGCCAACAATACAAACTCCAGGATCCCATACAGTTCTCTCTAATTTTTTCTACCTCAGCTTCTCTTCAGTCCCTGCACCTTGTTCTCTGTAGTGTGGATGACTGTACAGCTGTGCCTCTAGCATTTACTAGCCTGCTAGGTTTGCTGGTGTTTGAGTATCCCATCAAGGCACAGTCAACACCAGTAACTGGCTTAAGAGCTTTTCAGCAGGGTTTTACTACCTATTTAGCATCATTCTTCTAATACAGTGACCTCATTATATCTCTTTCTTGAGATTAATTCAACTCAGGCAGGACTTCCCACATCCACCAGGCTACATATACTTCTATGGCTACCTCAGATCCTCATTCCTGTTTCCCTACCCTGTTACTCTGTGCTTCAATAAAACTTTATCATGCTTGCATTGCTGTAATTATGACCAAGCATGAAGAAGGGAGGTAGCTGGGCAGAATCTGGCTTGGACTGGGCTTTGTCCTCTGCTTGTTTTCATTGCATCTTGCCTTGTGACCCAGGTCACAAGCTGCTTGGTTGTGCAGTGCTGCTTCTGACAATACTTTGTCCCAGGCCTAGACAAACTTTTCCTGCATCCCATTCTGAGGAAACACATAAAAGCATTCCACACACTACTCATGGGAGCATCTCTCTCAGACTATCTTAGGAGCTGGAATAGAAGGCTCTGTCAGTGTCACATATACTTGTGTACACACTGTGCTATCCTGCCAGTTTTGTACCCTGCAGCGCAGTCCTCCACTCCTCCTGCACACCCTGTCTCTGCACACAAACACCTGTTCTCACCCTGGTCTTCACTTGTCTCTCTGTGGATGGAGGATTTTGCCTACCATTCCCCATACAAATTGTGCACACAAATGCACTGCTCCATGCCTCCTCCTTAAGTCTGTGTGTAAATCCTGGTACAGCTTTGCTCGCTGATCAGATGCTTGTATCCCAGACATCCCCTTACCACCCTCTGTGTAGTCACATAAACCTGCCCATAGACATTTCTCCCCCACCACTCCTTCTCTCATGCACTTCTCAAAGCCCCCAGGCTTTCAAAGCTGAATCAGAGGCATTTGAGATGAGGCACAGGTGATGTGTGTTCCCGAAGGTCCCTATATATCCTCAGGCTCTGGCAGCTGTTTTTTTCCCCTGGGACTGCTGCCCTGTGCAGGCTTACTGCTGACAGGGCCCCTGGGGCATCTCTGAAGTCCTCAGAAGAGCCTCACTGCCTGGCTGTGACTAACTGGAACCTGTTTGTTGTGGGTCCATTGACCCTTTCCTACTCAGGTTTCTTCTGTGCATGGCAGGGAATGCTTGGAATCAAAATGATCTTGGAAATTCTTTTGCTTTGGGGTACTTTTGTAAATCTTAACTTATTGCTTACTGTGCCTCAGTACTGGCTGTGTCTCTGTGGCATTTCTTCTTCTTTGTGGCATTTTGAGAAAAGTTTCATCTTGAAATAAGAAAGAAATGTTTTACATTGAGACATCAATCACAGGAATAACCTCCCCTGGGGATGTGGTAGAATCTCCATCACCGAAGGTTTTCAGGATTCGATAATCTCATCGAGTTTCCCTTTCCCATGAAAAGTTGGATCAGATGGTCTTTTGAGGTCACTCCCAAGCTGGGCTGTTCTATGATTTGATGACTCTTTCCAAATGTGTTGTCTTTGTAGCAGGCTGCTGACATCTGTAGGCATCGTATGTCATTTGGGAAAATGTCTGCAAGAATTTGATCAAGGGGTTCTGGGTATGATGTGTCTTACTATATGTGTGGCTCAAGAGAAATGGGAACTTTGTTGGGGATGAGGAGAACAGTTAAACTGTTGTCACCTGTCACTTGTGTAGTAGTCAATGTCTAGTACTAGATTCAGACCTGGCCTAGAAATGAGATCTGGAGGGATGTCAGTGTTGATGACCAAGCCAAGGCTGCAGGTGTGCGTGACAAAATTAGTGACATTGTCTGTTGTGATGAGAAAGGAGACAGGAGAGAAGTGAGATTAGGATCAATGCTTTAGCTTTGTTGAATGCGCACAGAGAGATGGCTGTCTGAAAGAAGATATCTGAGAGACAGGCTGAAGTGGTGGTTTGTTCATAAGCAGACTGATCTAGAATACACAGGCAGAACTACGTGTGAGCAGAAACAAAGTGGGGATTTTATGTGAGCTATTGTCTAGGGCGTGGTGGGGATAGGATCTGTGAGCAGAGCTTTTTGGAACATATCCAGAAAGCTGCAAAAGGGATAAGGTAGCTGCTCAGACATGCTAGCCCTGTTAGAAGAGTAGAAAACTGAAGAAACTGCTCCTTTCCGTAGGAACTACAGTGATGCTGCTGCTATCTTAGCACTTTCAGCTCTATTGCTTGGGGTTTAGAGAACTGCAGAGAATGCAAGAAGCCTCAAAGATTTCAGTAGAAATGGACCACTACTGCTTCTCCTGAACCATGGAACAAGAAACCATTTGGGCAGATGGGATGCAGAAAGTTTACTGTCAGCAGAGCTTTCTTCTGTTTGCTCTCACTGAACACTGCTATGAGAGAGAGCCTCCTTTATTAGCAAGGGGAAAAAGAAGGAGAGAGAGAGAGTGCTTTCAATTAAAATACAAAAAATGGCTGGGAGTGGAGATGTTATGTGCTCTTGGAGGACTGTGATTCCAATCAATCTGCACACCTGACAAGTGTTGCTCCATCCTCACAGACAGGAGAAGGGCAGGAGAAGTAATATTTCTCCAAAAAGACTGAGAGAAAAGAGTGGATTTAATGAGCATTGTTCAAGTGAGAGACAGCTCAAGATGAAAGAGCAAATTTAGAATGCATTTGTACACAAGGGCAGGGTGGGGAACATGGGGCTGGTTGGATCATCTGCTTCATAACCTGCACTATTGAAGGGAATAAGTAGCTCATGAGATGATAGTTCATGAAATAAGTAGCTCATCTTCGCCGTGATGGAATGGAAGGAAGTGAACAGGAATATAAGTGTGTATACATAGAATCAGAATTGTTTCGGTTAGTAAAAACCTTTAAGATTATCAAGTCGAACTGTTAACCTACACACTTGCCTCAGCTTTACACTTCTTAGGACTGTGCATTTTGCATAGACCATTAGATGTTTACATCATGAAAAAGAGAGCGCACAGTGACACTATTTAGCATGGACTTTGAGAGACTGTTTTCCACCTTCTCTCTCCATACAAGTGTAATTGCTAGTTTGCCTCTGAATCAGGTATCAGCTGTTGTTGGAGGCCAGTCAGACAGACTGGATTGTGGAGGTGTTTTAGGATGGTGGGAATGTGACTAGCTGCATAAGATGTTTATTTTGAAGTGGGATTCTGAGCAAGCCAGGTCACTGTGCTGATTAACTGCATCTGGAAACAGGAAATGACCATTTTCCCAGTGGACACAGGGTTAGAGGGACTGGTACTTTGTTCCCATGCAGGGGGATCCTGAGGAAATCACTGATTTCAGTGGTTCAAGGTTCTTCCACCTCACAGCTTCTCCACAGGGGAGTGAACTGGACTTGCAGCTTAAAATTATGATGTAGCTTCCAATAGCAAAATCTTTCCTTTGGTAATGGACATTTTGGAAAGAGCTTCTTGGAATTTAATTCTGAGCGTGGTATTAGAGTAATGGGAAAAAGCCATCTGCATTATCTGAAATGGAGGGCTTGGCCAGGAGTAATGTTCACACAGGTGGATGCGCTGTAGACTTGTTTTCAGATGCCGGGACATGAGACTTCCCAGCATTGCTGCTTCCTTTCTCTGGTTTGCTGTATTTGCTTGTGTGACCAAAGATGTTGTGCTAGCCCTACAGGCAATGTCTCTGCTTTCCTACTCTCCTGCTTGATATCTGCCTTATGTCAGAAGTCTAATGTAGAGTCTCTTTGCTTTCAGAGTGCTTTGAGAAACCAGCACCTGGACAAAGAACAGGTGAATGAAGCTAAGTATAGAAGAGGCAGTAGCCATGGTAGTGGAATACCTATAGGACTCCAAATGTTGCAAGTATTGACTAGCTCAGGGTGCTGAGCTAGTGTTAAACTTAGCATCCTGTGTCTCTAGAAGGTAGGACACCCAAAACTTTAATTGTTGAAAAACATTTATTTCCTTGTGCCATTCAGAAGGGTGTTCCTTAGCCAGTTAGGTTCCAGTCTGGCTGTGGCAATTCTTACTTTTTTTTGACTGAATATTGTTTTTTTGTGGGAGCCATTGGTAAGTGGCTCACCTTTCAGAGGTTAGGAGATGAGGTCCACCTCACAGGCAGGGTCTTGGGAGATGTACATCAGCTCTGCCTGCTCCTTGCTATTACTGCCTGTTGCAGCTGACACCACTGAGATTGGTTTTGATCCAGGATGAGTAATATTCTCAGATAGTTCTGCCTTGTCTTAAGGATTTGACTTTACTCAGGAAAATAAATGAAACTACCATGTGTGTGTCTGAGCACAGACTGTTAAGCAGGAGTCACCAGGGACTGAATGAAAGACACTTCTCAAAACTGTAACAGTTAAAGGTACTATAGCAAGTAGACTGATATTGTTGCTGTACAACTTAGTGGATGGATGATAGGAAAGCAAGAGTGGCTTCGTGTACGCTTCCCATCATTTTCTAGCCAGAAGAGGCTACAGAAAGAGGATGGTACAGGGATCAGAACAGGGAATAGCCAGGCCCCAAGTATGAGGAAGTAAATGAGTGAGCCAACTTTGATTTCTGGATGATGAGATCAAGGACTCTTCCTTTAGCGGAGTTCATCTTCTGTAACATTCATGGCTTTGTGACTGGGAAATCCTGTTGGTAGGATCTCAAAAAATATTCTCAGTGGTATAGCTAGTAGTGGGCTGCAGGCTACCAAAGTGGTACCGGGCAGGAATAACAGGAAAAGATGAACTTCATACCCTAGCTTGCTCAGAGTCCTTTCCTGGAAGAAAGGCTGGTGGTTGATGGACAGCCTTAGTCTTGTGCTATTGCAGTGCAATGTCAACAGTGATTAACCAAATCAGCAGTGATTGGCATGCCAGGAGCAAATATATACCATTGGCAGATGAAGCTACATGTCTGGCTGTGTGTGTAGTACTTGCTGTATATATATTATACAGATAGGTTTAAAAAAAGGATATTTAAGTCACAAATTTGGTCCTGAAAAAATTTATGACTGAGTGGACAGCCCTAATTATGCTCATCCATACATGAGCTCTGTGGTGTGGTGTAACCCAGCATCACATGGGACATCAGGGAGAGCCAATGTTTACTGCTCAGCTCTTCCAAATTCTAGGCAAGAACCCTAATGCACATCTTCTCTTGGAATGGACCACAGTAGTCTGCCATCCTGTGCACTGAAAGATGTGGGGATTTTGTGTAATAAGCTATATGTATTTGTTCTAGTGTATCAAAATACACACAAGCCTTTTACCTGTATTCATTTGGATGCAGTGCATACCTCTATATATGTGCACACTTAGCTGTAACACGAACACCAGGGAATCCACTCAGAAGAAAGCCATTATTCTGTATATATCTACAATATTATTAAAAATATTGAGTTAATAAAGACATGTTCTTGACAGATGCATTTAGGAACCATCAATTAGGCTTGGCATTCATTAGGTGGGGAGAAGTCCAATCAGATTTCACTGACTCAACAAAGCCACCTATAAATTGTGGGCTGTTTATTCTGACGTTTGATGAATTATTCTTCATAATCCACTGTCTGCTGTGATAAATCTAATCTTTCAGTTTTTGCTGTCTTAATAATTCTTGGAGCAATGCTGTGACATTTTGTTTTCATAGAGGGGATAGAGAGGCTGGGACAATGGAAAAAACCCTAATTTGCTGTCTGGGGAATTGCTCTACTTGAAGGTAGCATTTTTTCATGCCTAGAGCTCTGATGTTGCAGATGTGCAGGGATCAGTGAGACTTTGGTGCCATGGACAGTTACGTGTATGTTCGTGAAAAGATGACTGGCCTAGGATGAGATTCACATCCCTTAAACCTAGTCTAGGAAAAGCATTCAGACTTCTAAAAGCTGTAGTGTCCTAGCATAAACAAAGTGAATTCCAAAAGCCAGGAACCACAAGCCTCAGAACTAAATGCTATGTCAGACATAGAATTGAATAACTCTTTAGCTGTTCTTCTAAATGAAGTAGAGGGCACATTGTACTAGGCAGTGTTAAGACGTCAGCTGCAGCCTTCAAAACTTCGCTAGGAAACCTTCACTCTTCCCAGAATGGTGTTATGTTGGTCTGTTTTCCAGCAAGCTCACGAATCCCATTATCACAGAGTCCTGCGCTGTCTCAAGTAGGAGGCTGCAGACAGCATGATCTCTGCGCAAAGCTCAGAAAGCTGCAGGCTGAGCTCACCTTAGCAAATTGCTATCCATGAAGCCAGGATTAAGAGAGGATTGTTCAGTGCTGACTATGAGGAACTGAAAAAGGAAGGAGAGACAAGTCACTTCATAAAGGGAATTTCAGCTTGGAGAATCACAGCACAAGTTAATGTGCAAAAGTTACCCACCTTAATCACTTTCCTGCAGTCAGCTTCCACTGTGGACCTATCTCTCAGTGGTATGGTTCCCTTTGCCTTGAATGTATTTATACAAGCTTCCCCATGTGCATCTTCCTCATGGCATCAAAATGTTAGGAGATTGTGAGCTGCTCATGGCCATCACAGCACAGAATCACAAAATGTTAAGGGTCAAAAGGGATCTTGAGGGATCTTCGAGTCCAACCTCCTTGCCAGAGCAGAACCACCTTGTGCAGGTCATACAGGAATGCATCCAGGTGGGTTTTGAATGTCTCCAGAGGAGACTCCACAACCTCACTGGGAAGACTGTTCCAGTGCTCTGTCACCCTCACAGTGAAAAAGCTTTTCCTTATGTTTACACAGAACCTCCTATATTCCAGCTTGTACCTTTTGACTCTTGTCCTCTCAGTGGACATTACTGAGAAGAGGCTGGGTCCATCCTTATGACTCTTGCCCTTTATATATTTATAAACATTAATGAGGTCACCCCCAGTCTCCTCCAAACTAAAGAGACTCAGCTCCGTCAGCCTTTCCTCATGATGGAGATGTTCCACTTTGTGGCTCTGCACTGGACTCTTTCAGGCAGTTCCCTGTCTTCACCTACTTCCTTGTCTTGATCAGGTGGCCTGTAGCAGACAGCACAACATTATCACCCATGCTAGGCTGCCCCTTAATTTGCACCCACAAACTCTCAGTTCACTCCTTATCCATCCCTCCATTAACACAATGCTGTTGTTAATGGAGCTCTGTTGTATCATAGCCTGTGATGAGTAGCCTGTAGGCAAGAAGCTTAAGTTAATCCTGTGTTTCCTATTCAGCCCCTTCTGAAATAGCAGGACATCTCATAGATTGCTATCTCCAAATACAAAATGAAGACCTTGGGAGCAATTACAGTATACAGTGATAAGAAAAGGAGATTTTCTTTGAAATTGTGGTTAAGGTTTTGAATGTTTCAGTTTGCATTGCTTTTTGGTGATAAGAGTATAGCATCATCCCAGTTGAGCCCTTTTTTATGAATTATTTTGAGTAGCTGTGGTTGATGAAGCTACAGAGCATAGCAAAATATCTGGAGATGGTCTCTATCTGAGATGGTCTCAGCTCCTGCTGCATGTTCCCCAGATGTGCCAGACTCTGGCAGAGTCCCCTGATATGGGCACATTTACACTCAGTCCTGGCATATTTACTGTACTTTTGGTAAAAGAAGTAATTTAATTGGCTGAAAGTTACATGGCAGATATTTCATAAAGATGCACTGTTACCAGAGCTCAGTTTACTTCCAGCTATGCTTCCCCAAGCCCCTTTGTACTTTCAGAAATTTACAGGAACTATCAGGAACTTTCTAGGCTTTCAAATAGCAGCTGAGTCCCAAGCTACAGTAGGTGAAATGATTCCTACATTGTCCATTGTGCTGTCATAGAGACTGGTCAGTCTGGTGAGAAGAGCTTCTGAAGAACATAAGGATGAATATACAGACCAAAAGTTGAAGCCCAACACTGCCTCTAAGTCTATCCAGTGCTGGTAAGAGATAAAGGCTATAAAAGCATGGCAGGAATACAGTGAAGCTTTACCTGGTATGATCTTCCCACTTGCAGTAATCTTATAATTAGAGGTCTCCTGAGGCAGAGATTGTTTAACTTGGTATTTAATAACTTGTGATGGATTTTCTTCATTGACTTAACTACCCACCTGGACTTCCAGTATACATAAAATCCTGTGGCAAAGAGTTCCACTGCTTAATTGTTGTGGGGAAAAATACTTCTTTTTGCTTGTTTTAATCCTGCCATCTGGTAATCTTGTGTGCTAATTGACAATTTGCTGCTCTTGAGTTATGTGGAGTGAACGAGCATTCCCAATCCCATTCTGTGTGACAGAAGTGATTTTATAGAGCTCTATGACATTCCCTCCTCATTGTGTCTTTCCAGACTGAGGAGTCCTTTGAAGCCCTGGGAAATATTTGAAGGCAGTTTTGAAATGCTTTGGTGAAGTACTCTCTTCCCCTGGGAAATGCTGAGCATTTGAAAGTCTCCTTACTGACACCACCTGTACTGGACTAGTTCAGCTCTTGCAGAGTTGAGGAAATGTTCTTTGTAAGTGGTTGCACTCTGCTGGAAATGTTCTGAATAGGAACTGTAATGCAAAATATTCTTAGTTAGACCCCATATTGGCCTCATTCTGGTTGCACCATGGTGGAAGGGGTTTAGCAGGCCAGCTAAACAGAGCTGGGCTGTTTAGACACTTGTTAGTGGTCCTGCAGTCCCCTGCACCTGCTGACATGTTGCCACTGTTCATCTGATGTGGTTATGTCTTGAGTTAGTGCGGTGCTGTTTTGGAAGCAGAGGGGCCACATGGGTGGCTCCTGTGAGAAGCTGCTGGAAGCTCCCCCAGTTCCAGTCCTGGTCCCACCTCTGGCCAAGGACAAGCAGATATGGGAAGCTGGATTTGCCTCTGCAAGTAACATATTCAAGAGAGGGAAAACAAAATGGCAAAAATACAAAAAGACTTGCAGAGCAGTGGAGGAGGTGAGAACAAGGAATGCTAGAGAAAAGACACCAAGGTGAGGAAGGAGGGGAAGAAAGTACCCGAGCAGAAATTTCCCTGCAGCCTATGGTGAGATGGCAGGCTGTCCTCTGCAACCCACGGAGGAGCATGGTGGAGCAGTCCCTGAAGGAGCTCAGTGGAATAGCTCCTGAAGTGTCACAGATGGGCAGATGTGGACCTGCAGCCATGAAAGGACCCTGTGCCGGGGAAGGTGACTGTTTCCAAAGCACATCATGTATCTTTGACAGATAGATACAGCCCACACTGGACCAGTCTGTTTCTGAGGGACTGCACCTGGTGGGAGGGACTCATGTTGGAGGGGTTCGTAAAGAACTATCCCTTGAGAGGGGAACTGCACACTGGAGCCGGGAAGGCTGTGAGGAGTCCTCCCCCTGAAGAGGAAGGAGTGGCAGAAACACCGTTTGGTGAACTGACCCTAAACCCTCACTGCCCATCCCCTGTGCTGCTGAGGGGCTGGCAGGAGTGAAATGATCCAGGCCAGGGAAGAAGGAAGAGGTGGTGGGAAGGTATTAAGATCTGGTTATATTTTTCTCTTTCTCTTGGTAGATAAAATCACGTTTTTTCCTACCAAGTTGAGTTTGCTTGGTTTTTTGCCTGTTACTGTAATTGGGAAGTGAAAAACCTCCCTATCCTTGTCTCAATTAATGAGCCTTTAGGTGGATTTTCTCCTCCCTGTCCCACAGTGGGGATGGGAGGTCGGCAAGCAGAGCCTTGGTGGGTACTGGCTGGGCCTAACCCATGGCAGGTCACTATGGCAGAGCACAGCCACCAGATCCTGCTTGGGATGATGGTACATAGTGCTGGGCCAGGGAGTGGTTCCACAAATTCCAGGGGTTCCTAGCTTCTGCTCTAGTGTACCTCGTTAGCAGCTTTTCTGGAGAGTGAAGTGAACATACTCCTAGTGGAGCTGGTGGGTTGAAACCAGGCTGTAGTATCTGATCATTTGCTGCAGCACATGGATATAAAAAGGTTGGGATTATGAGGCACTGTATTTCAAAAGAAATTAGCTAGCAAGACATGCACATTTAACATTTATGGTTTGGAGATTAAGACATCAGGCTGGAGCTTGGGATATTTGGGTTAAATCCCAGCTCTGTCAAAGACTTCTCAGAACATGCTGGGCAGGTCATGTAAGGTAATACTTTCAGAAAGGACTTGGGATTTGGGAGCTGAAATCCAATTGACTTCCAGTAACTTCCTAAGGGTTTAAGGATAGGATTCACATAAAATACTGAGGCATTTTGATGCTCAGCATTGCAGCATGAGCTGGTGTGTGCCACAGACATTGGGCAGAGTGCTCCATGCTTTGGGAAGGCACTTCAGCATGTGAGGAGGTCTGTAGGTAACAGCTGGGGACTCCTGGAAACCACGAGTTTGTGCAGCTCCTGTGGTGGCCGTGCCTCTTGTGCAATGGTGCTCTGGGCTTAATGGTCTGTAGGTGCAACCCCAGCACAAATCCATAGTAATAAGTGTCTAAGAAGATAGATCCTGTAAGAGCTTTTATATCAGTTTCCTAAGGTATGAATACTGTTACATGAAAAGATTTTGCGTATTTAAAATTGAAGAAGCTTCATTCTTCAGAATTAAACAGTCAGGAGCTGTGTTTCCAGCCAGGAAGTATGGGGACACATGGATTTGCTAGCTGAGCATGTACCCGATGGGGAGCTGGCTGTGCAGAAGGCAGGTGAGGGAAACCACTGTGTGCAGGGACACTGCTCACCCGTACAGCTGTAAACCTGCAACTGGCTGACCTGCTCCTTTGAAAGAGCCCTAAAGTTCCTTTTCTCACTTTTAAAACTTTATTAAACCTGTCTGGAAACTATGCTTGTTTTATCTCCTGCCAGGATTACAGATAGTAACAACCATTTTGATAAGGCCCTTCGAGACCAGCTGTGGCCTGAAAAAAGCTTTAGAGTTCCTAAAGTACCGTGGCAGGTGGGCTCTGAGACTGTCCCAGGCCTTTGCTTGCTAATTATCTATCCTGAAAATTATGGTTAGGGTTTTTGTTAAGGGTACTTATTAGCTGGATGCTTGTGAGCAATAAGAGCCTGCAGCCTGCTCCAAGAACTCCCTGCTTGCATGAAATGGGTGCAGCCATCTTCCCTTGGGAAGCACCCAGCTTCCCTGCAGGCAGTGTGGGAGCCTGGCTCACTTCTCAGCTTCCATGTTATACAGCCTCTCACTTTCTTTTGCCTGGCTGGGACACAGCCTGCATCAGCTGCCTCTAGCAAGCTGCAAAAGGACAATTTCATAATGAATGAGGGTGATTTGCTAAGTAGGGGGTCCTGGAGCCCAGCCTTAATTGTGCTGCTGCTTTATCTCAGCCTCACACCTGCTCATGTAATGGCCCGGCTGTGACCGACTCCCTCCCCCACGTGCATGCTCTACCCCTCTGCTCCTGGAGGAGCCATCAATTCTGTAGCTTTTTTGCAGTCAGTCGCCTTGCTGCCCTTGCCTGCAGCCTGTGGGTGTGCACAAATTCACTCCTGAATTGCAGCAGGACTAGTGGGCTGGCTTTAACACACATGACTGCTGACTTGGCTTCCATGCCCTAAGTGAGTTTTTATATTAAATCCTTCTGCCAAAAAGAACTCCTAGGGACAGCTCTCTTCAAATGATGTTTTATTAGAAAACTTAGTGACACAAGAATATTGTATATATTATTTCTGCCAGAGGGATTATGTGCAGGGTTTTTTTTCCCTGTATGCATTTGATACTTGTGAAAATGGTTGGATTGACAGTGCAGGCAATTAAAAGCTTTTGAAATCCACAGCAGATGGAATTTTATCCAATTTATATGTATTTTTACTATAAGTGTACCTTACTGAGTTCAAGACAGTGAACTCTTAATTCTGTGCTTCAACTTTTGGAGGATCTTACCACCCTTAGGACAGCTAGAGGAGTAATACTGGCTGCTACTCTGTAAAGGGATCATCCTTTTAATGTGATGATGTAGAGTAGAAAGATGGTTGAAGAAAGCCCCAGATCAACCACAGTAATTCTCTGCTTGCATTTTTTTTTTCCTTATGGGATCTTGTAGTCCAACATGCTCCTGGCCACTTTAAGTCTCTTCCCCTTAACAGGTCTTCTCTTCATCTGATAGATAAACTTCACATAAAGGTGAAAGTCCTTGTGTCTTGAACATCTTCCCTCAGCTCTTATCATGTAGGTACTTCTTTCTTTATCCTAATCTGAAACAAGAATCTCAAAATCCTGAAGTGAAAAAGAAAAAAATGAGCCAGGGGAAAGAGAAAAAAACCTTTTTTCTCTTGAGATGTGAATGTCAATAGGTTTGAATTATGGACCTGCTGTAATTAAAAAACACATAACTAGCTGTTTTTAAATGCAGCTGTTTTACTTAATTGATTTTGCCACCAGGACCAAGGGGAATTAATTAAATAAATAAAATGCACCTTCCTAGTGAATTACTGGAGGCAGCTGAGTCTCTGTTGGAATCTAATTGCTGCAAATGCTCCAATTTGTTGCTAGTGTTAGTTTTCTGTGGAAGGGACTAGAAGAGAAGAGGTAGGGTGGTGTGGGAGGGGGCTCATTCCCTGGCAGCTGCAGGAGGGAACAGGCTGCTCCTTGTATTTTTCTTCCTTGTCAGCAAAAAGAATATTCCTTTAACAGTTTGCATAACGACTTTGCTTAGAAGGTCTTTATTCATATTTAATTACTAGCTTGCTACAGTTCCCATCTTTAATTACCTTTTTAAAAAGCAGGTTATAAAAATGCACTGACATTCTTTCTTTTTTGCTACTGCATAAATTAAAGGCTTCTCAGCTGCTCACCTGAAACCAGTCCAGCTCACGGGAAGTGTGGGACAGGTTTCCTTTTCTGACTGCTTGATAGCTTTTCTGCACCTTGCTCTACAGAGCAGGATAGAAACCCTCAACTATTAGTACATGAACTAGCTCTGGAACTGAAGTGACATAGCCATGTTGGCTATCCCTCTGGGCTAATTAACAGTGTGGAGGGGCCTGGCTAGTCAGCCAGGCTGATATCGTGCTGCCATGGTAGTAGCGTTTCCAGTGCCCAGGCTGCCTGTGGATCTCTAGCAGGGCACTGTATGCAGGGCAGATGGGCCTTTGTCCATCTCTTATTACCTCATCCATGTCTGTCTAGGTTTTTGCTTCCTGGACATCCCCCCGCTAAATCTGATTCTTCATCTGCAACTTCCCTTGTAGTCTAGTCCTGAGTTTTACAGCCAGAGCTGCTAATAATTTCCTCTCCTGCCCACAGAGTGCTTTGCTGTCCCCACCTGGTGCTTTCTCTGATCTGAGAGCACTGGTTATGTTTATTGGTAGCATGAGAAAGACCATCACATAAAACAGGTTCTCAGGCCAAGTCAACAGAGGTGCAATCTGCAATTTTTGTTACTGCTGTGAATCTGGGCCTTACCACTGTTCCTGGTCTTTCACCAAGGATGCTAGCTGACACTGCTGTAATGCATGGGAACACAAACTGGCAAGTTTCAGAGGGTGATGGTGAGTGCCATTATTTGCATATCACAGAGCATATATTATATATAAGTGGCTAAAGATACACCGTGTTTGGCATCTGTACCCAGTAACAACCAAGGATGCTGCCCACAGTAGCTCCAATCCATTTTCAGGACAGGCTGGAGGAGAGGCTCTCACCTGCTGCCTGGCCACTCCATGAAATGCACCACTGGACCTCAGCCACAGGTCTATAGGCAGAATATCTCCATGGCACTTCTGCACTTGGCTGGCTTCATGGGGAGGCTGAGCAATGACAAGACTTGGACAGGGGACAGAAGAAAGAAGAAGAAAGGTCTGAGCTACTCCAGCTTTGGCACCCACTGTCTCTGGCCTTGGGCAGGGCTTTCCTTACGATAGTTTCCGGCATCCCAAGCTGATGCAACTTTCTTTTCTCTTGACAGATAAAAGAGCTCTTTGTGAGTTTTGAAGACACTCCCTTGGGAGCAGCATCACTAGCCCAGGTGCACAAGGCAGTACTGCAAGATGGGAGAACGGTGGCAGTGAAAATCCAGCACCCAAAGGTCCAAGCTCAGAGCTCCAAGGATATTTTGCTCATGGAGGTAAAACTACCTGTTGATTTTGTCTTACAGAGCAATTGGCACTGAAATGTGTGGGCGGCACATTCACCCATGGCGTAAGTAGGTATAACACTATCCTTTAGCTTTGAAACCTCCACAGAGATAGATGCTATCTGATGGGAATAATACAGAAAGGTGATTGTATAGCTGGAGAGACTGAACAAGAGGAGAAGAGTGAAGGGCAGAAGTAGAAGACAGGTGAACATGAATGACATCAGAGTAAGTCCATATGAGATTTAAAAATGAGAGAGTGAGTCCTGAAGCTTCTCTTCAGCTTGTGTGCCCATTATTAATTGGTTGATTAAACTAGTCTCAGTTACCCTTGCAGTCAGGGCTGTGTGGCCAAGGAAAAATAATTCTCTCTGGTTAGCATGTTTTTTTCAGTTAAATTCCAGTGTGGATTCAACAGTTGCTGAGGTTACTGTGATTCAGTTTTGGTTTTTGATCAGCTTCTTAATGCTGAGCTGCTTCATGCTGGAAATAAAAACACTGAAATATGGAGAGGGTCACCTAACAGGGGCAGACACACAAATGAGGGATTCAACTAGGAAAAAGTTTCAATGCCTTCCTCCTGTTCCTCTCTTGAGTGATGGGTGCCATTCATGTTCCCAGTGCAATGGTGTAGCTTCTCTTAAGCTTCTAAGTTGAGCTCACTGAAAGGAGGAACTTGAAAAAAAACTGTAGCACTGCCCTGCATTGCAGTAGTCAAAGATGGCAGTGGTATGGTAGGGAACAGGGAATGGACACAGGGCTGAGGTGGAGGAGAGGGGAAGGATTAGATCTGTAAATGGTAGCACTAAAGCTTTTAACTGTCCTAATAAGCCTACACCTGTACATATAGTACGGTAACATGCACATCCATCAGCAGACAGGTATGTCCATGGGACTAAAGAGGGGAAAATTAAGCTGGGGGGCTCTGAAGAGTGTTTAGAGGGCACTGGTGATGCAATATCACACACAGTTCTCCATCACAGGAGATCAGGAATTGAAGATCTTGCCAGTACCCTCTCACAGGAGCACATGACTGAAGCTTCTTTAGGCAACTAAAGCACCCTGTTTTGAGCAATCCTGGCTAGTCTGCAAAGAATCACAGCTGCTTCCAGCTGGAGCACATTATTTTGCAGCTGAATATTTATTTTTAACTTGTAGCGTAAGAAATTTTTCATTTCAATAAAGATATATCCCAGTAAGATGTGCTGTGCTTCTTTCAGTGCTGGTTTGAGAACAGGAACTGTCTGAACCGGCTTTGGCTCCAGCTGGAGATTTGGATTTGGTTCAGGTCCTGTCCAGGACTGACTGCTGTGGTCTGCCCAATGAGTTTGCTTTTGTGAGTCATCAGATGCACAACCGTTCTCAGAGGGGGCTTATGGCATCCCCCTCCTGCCCAGGACAAGATGGCAGAAACTAAGCAGTCAAGGGAGAAGAATGAGCTGGTAGTGAAAGACTCTGAGACCAGGGCAATAAGATTGTTGTCTATGAATGAGCCAAGACCTAGATCCACCTCAGGCCACTTGGCCCTTTTAACAGTGGGAATCTCACAGAAAATCCCCCCTCACACTGTTGTTGTGATTGCTGTTTATACTGGTAAAAGACATTTGAACAAATAATTTTATGGTTCCTGTCTTTCCTGGTTTTAGACTAATCCTCCTAGGAAAGTTGAAACTAAAACGGTGTATTTCCTTCAGGCAATTTAGTATTGCCCTTCTTCTACAGACAGTATAGTTTGCCATCCTTGAGATCTCTTGTGTACAGCTATGGAAAAGTATCTCACAACATGACACATTTGGTCTTGGTTTTAAAGGGTCTCTGGTGGAGTGTTGGTTTACATGCATTGTTATTCCTTGTGTGGGTATGTTTTTGTGTAGGCTGCACTTTAAGACAGATTATGTGCACTAAGGTTCTGGTCCTTTAAGCATCAGAGAGACTGGATGTGGCACTCAGTGCCATGATCTAGTAACTGCAGCAGTAGTGGATTAAGGGTTGGACTTGATGATCTCTGAGGTCCCTTCCAACCCAGCCAATTCTATGATTCTATGATATTGCAGCTAGGTAGAAGGCCAATTTAAAGATTGATTGAGATGGTCTTTAAAATTTAGACTGGTGGGAAGGATTCTGAATGGGAAAAGCTAGATGGAAAATTCCTAAATTCATTTGAGGTTTCATAGCATCAGTGCTTCCTCTTTAAAAATCAGTACAGCATCTGATTAATCCAGAGAGAGATACCTCATTGCTCTTCTTATATTGATACTTATTTCAAGACAGTATGTTAGAGACATGCCAGAAAAGGGACAGCCAAATAATTGCTAAGTATGTCCCTACTGATGGTCAGGTTCACATATTGATTCAAAAGAGCATTTAAAGAAAGCAAAAAACAATGCATGAATTTTCTCACATCAGGCACCAATGAAATAAACCTGCAATTCCTATAAAGTTTATGTACATGTTCATGAAGATTGCTGGTTACATTTCATTTGGGTGACATAAATTTGAAAGGATTTATGCCTCCAGATATAACAGCAGAAAAATCATTCAATAGTGTCTGGAACCTGGTGATTACATTTTTAAAGGAACATTGAGTTTGGAACTGACGTTTAGATAAGAGAAGTAGAGACAAGGGTGGAGAGCAAACGTTTTCACACAGTTGAACAGGGACGGTGATGGTTCATAAATTTATTTCTTGTCATACCTTTCAATGATGGCAGCTTTCTATGTGTGCTTTAAAAGTTCCTCCTGCAGTGCAGGAATTCCCACCTCAACAGTGGAGATTAGAAGGTGAAACTGTCTAGGAACACACACTGACAAGTCTGTTTTCATTTTCAGATGGATGTACACAACAAGTAAGATAAAGACAGCAAAGTGGATTGCATTTTTATGTTTTATTGTTTTATGATTCAGGTAGGAGAATTATAGAACTCAAATTTTAGGACTCAAAAAAAAAAAATAAATTACCCAAATTATTCTCCTTAAGATGTGGTCCAAATTGTCAGCCTGTGTAAATTTGTGATGCTGGTTGAGAAACTGGCCCTTCCTTTGAACTGAAAGCATGTTTGGCTGCTGTGCAGCTTTGGTTATGCCATCCAATCACATAATCTTGATTTCCTTCAGGAAGGACTGCCTATCACTCACACCTTAAATGTTGCTTTAAGCAGATATTTCCAGGAACCTTTTGGTTGGGCTGTTCAAGGCCCTGTGCAGCTATCTAATCCCTTTAAGAAGAAGAGGATGCTGAGTGGTGGATATATGATACTTAAAAAGCTCACCCCCAGCATTGCAGAAGATGGCTGTGACACTGAGGAGCAGTTCGCCCTCTGACCCCCATCAGAAGTGTCCTTTAAAGATCTGTATCCAAACGTCACTGTTTTCTCTGAACTGCCCAGTGGATTTTTTGTGCTAGCAAAATTCTTGCTTAGCAGTGGAGGTAACATAGAGATGGTAAGTCTTGCTTTAGATCTTTCTCTTCTACATTAAGAGCTGTTTGAATGAAGCTTAACAGTGACTTGTAGAACCATAGGACTCAAAAGAGAGTTGCTCCTGGGCCCTGCCCTTGGCAAGATCTGGCCATGTGGTCTTTTCTTCTAGGCTTTGTTCTTCTAGGAAGCAGGCATCTGGGCTCTGTTTGGTGTCTGTGCCATCATCTAACTCCTAAATGTACTTGTGTTGAAGGGAAAGCCAAAATTTGTTGGCTTTGTGAAGGCATGACATGATGTGTTGTGTTATGACACTGCAGGAACCCTATAATCACTTGGGGTGTAGGTTGGGTTTTTTGGTCTGTAAGCTCAATTGAATTATCCTGTCAAAACAGCATTGTGTGTAGCTGCATGCTTTTGGAGCCAGAATGCAGCTGATTATCTGTGTCCTTGTTCTCAGGTTCTCCTCTTGGTTGTAAAGCAGATCTTTCCAGATTTTGAGTTCATGTGGCTGGTGGAAGAAGCCAAGAAGAATTTGCCTCTAGAGCTGGATTTCCTCAATGAAGGTAGAAATGCTGAGAAGGTTGCTAATATGCTCAAGAACTTTGACTTCCTGAAGGTGAGGGAGCACATATTTCTGTATGTTTGTTCATTAATAGTTTCATTTTGGGTATCTTGTGCATCTCATTCAAATCTGGAGGAACCATGCAGAGGGAGAATGGAGATGGAGTTGAATCCCTCTGTGATGTTCATCCTAGATTGCTTTGCTGATAAAACCCAGAAACTGCTCTGAGACATGCTTCAGTTTAAGAAGGATGTAGAGGTCCTGGAACAGGTCCAAAGGAGGGCAACCAGGCTGGTGAAGGGACTCGAGCACAGGCCCTATGAGGAGAGGCTGAGAGAGCTGGGGCTGTTCAGCCTGAAGAAGAGGAGGCTCAGGGGAGACCTCATTGCTGTCTACAACTACCTGAAAGGAGGCTGTAGCGAGGTGGGAACTGGACTCTTTTCACAGACGACCTTCAACAAGACAAGAGGACACAGTCTTAAGTTGTGCCAGGGGAGGTTTAGGTTAGATATTAGAAAGAATTTCTTCACGGAGAGGGTGATTAGGCTATGGAATGGACTGCCCGGTGAGGTGGTAGATTCTCCGTCCCTGGAGACATTTAAAAAAAGACTGGATGTGGCACTCAGTGCCATGGTCTAGCAACTGCTCCGGTGGGTCAAGGGTTGGACTAGATGATCTCTGAGGTCCCTTCCAACACGGCTAATTCTATGATTCTATGATTCCTTGTCTGTTTCGTACTGTAGGCACCATATATTGGATGAGTAGTGGCTTGGAGCCAGCAGTCTCTGGAGCCTACTACTCATTTTCCCAGATACTATTTCTGAACTTGTCCAGAGCCAAGTGAATTTGCCCTTCTTTACTGGGCCATGTGGTGACACCTTTTCCTAGGCTTTGTTTCTACTGAGGTAAAGAAATGGACATAAAACAGAAAATCTAGATCGAAACTGATGATGTCAAGTAGGACTGAGAACACAGTGTATCTCAGGAGGAAGCATGTTTGCATGAGTCTGTCATCCTGCAAAAAAGTATATTCTCACTGTGGAATTGAGCATACATCCTTCATACACACCCATGGCTAGTGCATTCATGCTATCTTCATACACAGACTCAGCTGTACCCATATTGTGCTCCTCCCCACTGACACTCTGACCCCACCTTCCCTGCTACACTCTTACTAAGGTCACACACCAATGTACACCCAGGGACGTACACATCTCATTCTAGGAAAGACCTAAGCTCACATCTTCAAACTAACAATTGCACTAATCTTTTGCTGACAAACAAGAGGCTCAGGCCTCTACCATAAATATTCTGGAAATTCACAAGTATGATCAAGTACACACAGTGCTGTGGGCACAGTCACTGATGCAATTGCATTTGCACATATGCAAAGACAGCAAAAAACACACTTTCCTTAGGACTGTCCTGCATACATATACACATCAAAATGAGTTTTTCACCTCCTGATTATGCAGAAGTCCCAAGATGGAAGTGACAGGTGTCTGAAATGAGGTGAGCATGTTAGACTTTACAGGCATATGCATCCATTTTTTTCCTTGCTTTCTCCATGCAAGGGCTGCAATTCATTGTCACCCGACTCCAGATTTGGGGCAGTCCTTTCAGAGCTCAATGTCAGCAGTGGCTTTCCCATAGACACAGACAGCTAAAAGCCACCAGGGCTACAGAAGGTCAAAGGCCAATGATTTTGCTGAGTGGGCGCTTATCAGAAGTGCTGCACCTTGGAGAGCTGTATCCGCTGCGGCTGTAACTAGGAGACTGTGAAGTAAATCCCCATGGAGACGGCCAATCACCCCCTTGCTGGGTTAAGGAGCTATCATGATATCAATATGTGTAACAATAACTAATGTCTTGAGATGGCCAAATAATGGATTCTCCTGTCTGACCTGCCAATTCAGAGATGTATTCGTCACCCAAAGGCAACAGAAGAATTGGGTTCCTGTAGCATTAATTTTCCTATTTAAGCTAGAAAGCTGAGAAGTAGATTTTGTGCTGTGAACCAGTCTGAGCTTTTAAAGCCAGAGATAAATTGTTTCCATGCACTAGCATTACAGCCAAACATCTGTGAGTAATTAAAAAAATTCATTGCAGAATTTGACTGTGAATGACAGAGACATCTCTGAGAGCATGGATAGTGCTTTGCAAGACCAATGACTTGCCCCTGTGAATCCTGAGATGAGAATAAGAGTAATAAAAAAAGGATCTAGGGCAGCAGGGATCAGTGAGCTAGATGGGCTGAGGAACTGTTAGTTTTGGAGTTGGTTTGCTTTCTCATCAATCTAACAACAAAGAATGGTCCTACAGATAATATGGGAAAGCTCAGTGTAACTGCATCCCTCTTGCCTATAGTGGGTCTCTGGCATCAAGGCTAACATGCAAAGTATGCCAGAAGTGTTGGACAGTGGAACTGAGGGACACTGGAATTCCTCAGCAAAGGAGTCTTTGATCTAAAGTGGCCCATCTATGGTAAGTTAGAAGTGGATGACATTGGGAAAATGGTCTCTGTAGGACAGGAACAGTGAGGCAGGCAGATAATTTATGAGGGCCTGAGACACTTTCAGTAGTTACATGCAGAGTATAATACAAATGCTTCTTGTTCAGGAATTATTATGAACTACATTTGTCTGGCTTATTCCCCTGGCTTTGGTCACACTACAGGGACAGCGCTTCTAACCTCTTCCTGTCCTGCCCTGAGATGCTGGACCCTCTCAGTGTGTGAGTCCCAAGTCCAAATCTGAGTTGGGTGGTTGAGGAGAGAGGCTGCACAGCTGGATCTCTCTTTATGGGATCCAAAATGTGTACCACTGTGCTGGGACACAGTAGTGGGAATGGCTGAAGTTCCCTTTTATCTTTGGTAAAATACTTGTGTGGCTTCACCCATGTGCAAGGGCAAATCTGACCAGCTTGGGAGACAGGTCAGCACAGTGACATGAGGAATATCTACAAGGAACTTCAGGAAAAGAACTTCTGACAGTAGTGACTCAAGTGTGGAAAGAATTCCACTGAGGAGAGAGGCTGGGAAAACAGGAGCCAAGGGAGCAATGCCTGCGTCACTGCCTCCCTGGGTGACACTGGGGCTCTTACTGGTACCTCACTCAGCTTGATTTACTGCACATTGAATGAAGTGCTTCAATGTTTTACACTTGTTACTGTGTCAGGTTGGGAATAAGATAGTTAAGGGTCTCCCAGGGTTTCTGTGACAAGCCCCTTATTTGTGAACACTTGATTTTTTTTCCCAGTTCAATTGCAGATGGCCTGAATATGCAGGGTGTGTCAGCTTAAAGGCATTTTTGTTCCAAGGGATATTATGGATATACAATTTATGATGATGGCTTATCGTTTTTAGAGCTACATAAGTGGACCCTGTGTGTAGCAAATGAGATGCAGTTCCTTTTTAAAAGAGCTGAGTGGATTATTCAGAAACTTGCAATAGGTACTAGTAAACTGACCAGCTAGTGGAGCTGCAGAGCAGATAAGAAAGCCCAGACATCCCTAGACATCTGTGGGAGGTTGTCAAAATCTTGTAGAGTCTGGCCAGAAATGTTGCATGAGGACAGATCCTGCTGTCATTGAATTGGTGTGTTTTCCTTGCTCACATTGCTGCTGTTTTGAGGAAGAAGCTGGTAGATGGATTTACGTTCTGTCTGCTTGGGGAAAAAAAAAAGTCCTCACTTCAGCCTCTTCCATTTTTCTGGGTTGTTTGTGATATATTCTCCTTGCTGTCCCAGCCTGTTGTTTGAGTTAACCCATCTGTTCCTGTTTCAGGTCCCCAGGATCTACTGGGAGCTCTCAACGAGGCGTGTCCTTCTCATGGAGTTCATGGAAGGGGGACAGGTGAACGACAGGGCCTACATGGAGAGGAATGGCATCAATGTCAATGAGGTAGTTTCTCAGCCATCTCTGAATTCAGCCTGGTGGGCAAAGCAAAACTGATGTTGACATCAGTTGATGTTGATGCAAAATGGAGGCTGACGTCATAGGAGAGGGCAGAAAAGGGAGCAGATACAAATGTAAACAAGAGCAGCCACTCTGAGAGATCTCAGGTTTTGTGCTTCTGGGAGAAGTACGTAGCCCCTTTTAGGGACCACTCTCCTGTAGGCTGCATAGCTAGAGATCTTTAAGGAGACAGATACTGAAAGGTGACTATGCTCTTCTAGTACATACTTCTATGATTTGTTCCAAGATGGCAGTTCCTGTTTACCTAAAGGAACAACTTCAGCTTCTGATTCTTTTTGTCTGTTTTATTCCTCTCTTTCTTCTGCATTAACTTTCTCCTGGGCGAAAGCATGGGATGTAGCTTTTATATCTCAAAAGCTATCACGTTATGCATGGGATATAAATCATATCCCATATTTTATATGATCATAGTTATTAGAGAGCTGGACCTTCAGCTGTGGTGCTTTGCATAATATTCTGACATGGATTGTTTTTTTCTGCTTTTCAAAATCTCCCTTTTTCTTCTGGATGCAAGTTTTCTTTTTTGCTTCTTGGTCCTACATTACAGTGTGGTTTTGCAGTCCTTGTTAAACAGCTGCCAGATTCCATCCCTGCAGAGGGGATTTACTCATTTCCCCATGAGTAAAATAGTTTGCATGTGTGGCATAAAGTTGGGAGAGCACTTTGGATTCTCTGCGTTGGAGAGATTCTTGAAGAAAAAAGGTATTCCCAGAAGGACTGAGAAGATGCTGGTGGAAAGGGTTTTGAGCATTGGGCGTGTGTGAAGCCACTCCTCCCATTCAGTGAGTGCTGAAGTGCTGCTTCTTTGCCTTTTCTCTTGTATCTTATCAAGCCTCAAAGGTGCACTTGGTCAACTAGATATCAAAGGACTATCAGCATAAAATTTATTGCACTTAATCTGTCCATCCACTTACTTCTGAAATCTGAATGCTTCCTTTCTCTGCTTTTCATTCTCTCTATTCCCTTGCCATCCATGGCAAAGTTCATGTGTCATCAGTTACAGACATGCCAAAGACCTCTTAAGGGAAGGGAAATATGAGTTTGGTATGCTCCACAAGGAGACAATATTACATGTATTTTCTCAGCTGCTTCCTTAAGTCAACATACATCTCTTTTTCTGCCTAAAGAGCTCAGACAAATTATAGGTAGAGGATTGAGTAACCTGCTTCTTTCTTTGCCTGTTTCTCGTTGCCTCTTCCTCTGCTCTTCCACTCCTCAGAGGTCAATGAGCTATTTTTGAGTAACCTCTGCAGGCAGAAAAGGCAGGTACCTTTTTAAAAGTAGATCTTGAGACTGTATTTCTATTGTAATTGTGATGAACAAGCCAAGGTCAATGGGTAATAGTGAACAATGCTCTCCTCCTTGCAAGATGTCTGGCCCATTTTCATTCAAGGGACTTTTTAAATGACCACAACCTCACCTGTAGATAGCGCAGTCTCTCTTCTTTCATGTATCCTTCAAGAAGAATTTGGAGTATTTGGGTCAGTGGTTTTCCTCCATCAGAGGATCATAGAGGTTATTTTCAGTTTCTCAGAGGTAGACACAATTCTCTGTGTTTATTTTGTGCTGATGATATTTCTATGTATTTACAAAGGTAAGTAAGTGTCTCAATGATGTATCTGGTCTGCACAGAGCATCATAGTGTGACTCTTGAGAACATGGCAGCTCATGGCCGTTGCCATCAAGAGTGATTTTAAAAGCCTCGTCCATGGCAGATGGCAGAGTCTGCTCCATTCACTTGAATAAGTCAACTGGTCAAAAGCAAGAGAGTTATTTCTTTGACTGAGTTTATTTTATCCTTTTCTTCTGCTATAAAAGCAGAGGTTAGATCTAGCTCACAGTACTCAGACACAACAGCAAATATTCTTGAGTCCTGAAATAGGCAGTCAGAGAGGCCTGTTTTGATGCATTAGCAGGAGAACTCTTGAGCAATATGTACATTCAGATTTTGAGCTGGGATTCCTCACAGTTCTGGGACAGTAGATCCAGTGACATCTAGGTAGCTAGCATAGTGTAGCTCCCTGGGACTTTGGTTATATCTTTGAATTTTCTCAATCTGCTGGACTTGGCAAAGTTGTCTGGAGAAACTCAGAAAAAAACATTCATTTCAATCTTTTCCGTAGCTTTCTTCATCCAGTCAGGGTGGAAAATTCAATGACTTCACCCTTTCAGTGGGATATTTTTTTGCCAGTACATACCAAAATAAAGTAGAGAATAAGCTAATTTCAGTTTTTCTAACTTGCAGAGCTTTTTACTTGTGATAGTCAAAATTTATGCTTTTGGGAAGGTCATTTTATGGTATCTTGGCACAACAAGTTCCATGCAGCAGTGAAACCATGTATTTTACTGATTCTGAGCTGGTCTTTAAGCAATGGCTAAGATGTAATTTTTAGAAAGTTTTGAACAGACCTCTACTACTGCAAAGTATAAACCTCAGAGGTTTCTGGCAGTCGTCATGTGTGGGATGTTACTTGGTTCAGTGTTAGGACTGAGTTTCTACAAACTCTCTCAGTTCCTGTGCTGAGCTGTTCTTTTTAGCTTTTATCCCCCTGCCCTTCCCCTCCCCTGCCTTCCTCCCCAATTCATAATTAATTTTTACTGCTTGCCTATAAAGCAACAATAGAAAAGAGGAAGTACTGAGCCTGTCAGAATCATGTGATGGGGAACGAGGTCTGCTATTATGGCCACAGTAAGATGAGGTAGGTGCAGGGCATATCTCAGACTTCTTTGCCAAGGTGCAGCAGATGGGGACATCTATGACCAAGGTTCATTACGAGCTGCTGCTTTTCATGCCCTGGGTGGGGAACTGCATGATGCTGAAGTGAGCAAAAAGTAACAGATGCTGAAAGGAGCATGAGGAGCAGGTGGCAACCCATGTTTCAAAAATATGACATGGTTTATGATTTATAAGGAGTTCTGGCTTTCAAGAGATGCATTAGCTTCCCTATGAATCACCTCAATCTATCTATCAACCTCTCTGTCATCTTACTCCATTTTGTTTTACTGGTTGGAAGGAGTCTTCACTAAGCAGGATTTCTCTTGTGTGACAATGCAGCCTTGAAAAGCAAGCTGAGCCTCTCTCCTCTAAATGGAAAGGATCCCTGAGGTGAAAGCTCCCTTCAAACCAGGTTACTGACATTTACTTAATACCGTCTGTAGCAGGATTATCATTAAAGCTGCCCAAAAGCACATTAATCTCTCTGGATCCATCCAAGCGCTGGATTGTAATGGCATTTAATCAGAGAAGGCTTTGATTTCTAAAGACAAGTGCAAACACTGAAATATCTGCCTGTGGAACAGTTACTTATTCATGTGCAAGTGTAGCTGGGGATGAGCATACAGCTAAGATACTGACAGTGGGAGGGAAGCCTGGAGAGGGGAGTTACCAAGAAATGAGCTGGCATGAACTTTGAGGGAAGATCAGGAAACTGGGCTGTTCCTGTTTCAAGACACAAGTCCATTTACAGCCTTGATTTGGAAGATACATTTGGGATATTCGGGAAACTTAGATCGAGGAGCTCTCAAGATATTTGTATCTTGTGTTTATATATTTGTATATATTGTGTGCAGGAAGGAAGGAAGGATCCTGGACTTTTAATAGCTTTAATAGCATAAATGTTTCTTTTACACCCATTCTGATTTTACCTGATCCATTTAGAGAAACTGTGTATACAATTCTTAACATTATCACTGACCTGCTGTGTGGGTCCTCCCTGTTCATGCTTGTGGATGTTCCTCCAGTTGCCATACAGGCTGCTGTATTGGCAGCTGTGGGACTTACAGATGCTCTTGTGGAATGTGCTGTATTGCCTCCACCTAACCAAGTAGCTCAAGTAGCCAAGTAGAGAGTCCTCCAAGATCGCCCTGTCTTAGACTTGAGTCAGGGAAAGGAAACAATGCTGTGTACTTCAGCTCACCGGGAGCCTGGTCATGAGCTGTGGATGATTCAGAAGTCATGAGAGTGTTTTGTCCAGCTGACAAGTGAAAGCAAACAGCTAAGGTACTTAAGATGAGATACCGTGAGCAGTTATTGCCATCTGTCAACCCATCCTACTGTGGCTTTTTGCTTCCTTCTGTTACTAAATGGGTATTGCACTAAAATTGTATCTCCAAGCTCGATAAAGAGCCCAGCTACCTTCTCATGGTTGACAGCTTTGCCACTAGAAATATGCTTGAAGTGTGGGATTTACCCTTCTGCCAAGAGTCAGGAGCTTCTGTCTTGTAGTTGCTAAAATTTAAGTGGGATTTCCCAGGGGAAATCCCTTTGTCAGCACAAGTGTGGAAACCTCTCACGTCTCAAGTATTTGTGCTTAGAACACTCAAAAGGAAATGGAGCATGGAGGTGAACACTTTCAGGGGCTATTCTTGCCGTCAAGCTATTCTTGCTCTTTGCACCTTCTGATTTAGTCTGGGGAGAAGTGTCTTTGCAGATTCTTCCACATTTTGCCTTGTCTGAATCTTAATGAAAATTCACAAGGCACTGTTAAGCAAGGATAGTGACCTTCAGCATTTCCAGCTTCTGAACCAGGTGCAAAGACATCTGGTAAAAGTTAAATTGTGCACAAACCCATTTCTACTCAAAGTTGGTCTCAAGCATCCGTGTCAATTAATTGCTTACATCTCAGCTAGATGCTTTACATTAAATCCAAGGAAATATGGCTACCTTTAAAGCCAAGGGCAAATGATCCCCGTGCTCATTTTGGGTCTGACAAAGACTCAAGAAGCAATTAAATAAACATCTTGTCTTCTCTGTCTCTGTCCTTTTGAGATCTGTATAAACCTATCAAGTTGGTCCTTCAGTTCCCTGGGTATATGAGTTCAGAATACTTCTTCTCTTTTAAATTCCATGGAAGATGAGGCATTGAGCAGGAAAATAATTTCCTTAGTCCCAGCAGAGAGTATGTCGCATGCTAGGAGTACACTCCAGGAGTCCCGAAACCTATTTCTGTATCTTAATGACATCATGTGTGTCCAGACATCACCTTGCTGTGATGGTGTATCAGCGCATAGCAGTAGTAATGCATTACAGAGCAATGTGTTCTGATCCTCCCAACTGGATCACAGAGGGCACAGTGTGAAATCAGATCTCTTGTGTGTCACCATCCTTATCTGCTATGGACAAGGGACATTTCAGAGCAGAGACAAAGAGTGGGCTCCAAATTTTGGCTGTTCTCCATCGGGCCCTTTGCTGATTTGACACCAGTTTAATTGGGCAGGATTGCCCTAGCAGGATTAAGAAAAACCTTAGATGATGGTTGTAATGACAATGAAAGAAAGAAAAAACTCGATACAATCTTCAATCCAATTAACCTTCGATTAAAGTTCCAAAATCAATGCTATTATTTTGGCCTGAGGAGGTAATATTGAGCCCTGAGAAATGAGCTGCACAATGACCTTTAGTTTTAATGAGATCAGTAGAAGTTAGTGTCACCATCTCTTAAAATAACTGACAAATATTACAGCCAAATTAAGGCCAGACACTAGTATCTGCTCCTGATCTTAAGAGACAGTCACAGATAGAGGTAGGACAGGAAAGGATGACTATCAAGCAGTTTCATCTGGGTCATATCAGGGGCAGATGGTGGGATCAGCTCTACAGGACCATGTCACAAGATTTTTTTCTTTGCCTTTCTTTTTCATGTCAGTTGGAGTCAGGATGACTTCAGCTTGTTCACAAGGCCAGGAAAGTATCAGTGATTTTCCCTGGATAACTGAAGTCTGTTTTGTTACAGAGCAGCTACCTATGAACATGATCTATGTGCCATCTTTTTACTTTAGAAGTATTCATAGGCTCAATTTCCATGCATTCTTTCCTTTCTGAGAGGTTTCTTGATAACTATTCTGTATTGGTGTTTGTAAAGATACTAATTTGTGATGGACTTTCCAGTGGTTTTTTACTGTCAGGTTGCTCTGTCATCTGTGTGTGCTGCTAAGAGGAGAGTTGCCTGCGGGGGCTGATGCATGCCCTGGAGTTTGCTGCTCTGGGACTGTATACAAGGGAATGTAATATGAGTTCATCAAAAGTACCTCCTAGTGGATCACGTGAGGGTAACAAGTTGTCTAGGCTTTCAAAAGTGATGGCAGCAACAGTTTGCAGATGTGTATGTATACAAGAAGAAATATATCACTGCTGCTACCAATACTACAGCTTGGGATACTCTGAATTCAGTTACAGAAATGCAGTTAAGTGTACTTGGTAAAATACTTAGTACACTGGATATGAGTCATTTAACTGGAAAATGTGGGGATTCACAGGGACATTGCAAAATAGGTAAGAAGCTGCTAAAGGCAATGGTGGAGAGAAATTACCTTAATGCAGTTTTGTGAGGTTTGCTTTTCAAACACATTTAATAAATTAAGTGATAGCCTCAACATGAACAAAACTGTGTGAAGAAGGTTCTATCATTGTAGAGGAAGACTGTAGTAGCAATAGCACTTGGTGACCTTCAGGACTGAAGTGATAAAAAGGGATAAAAATGAGCAATACCAAGTGAAAAGCCATACGCTTAAAAACTAGTAAGAAGAGTCTCTTAAATATGCTGGGAGTTCATCAGAGGGAAGTGCAATATTAGAATTAATTTATCTGTATTTGTCAATTGCAGGTAAGAGTGTGTTTCCAGTGCAGTGTGACTGTGTAAAAGGCATGGTGACTCGTAGGACATATCAGACAAAGGAGCATCTTGTAGCAATGGGACAGTATTTAGACTGTATTTATGCTGATAATTATCTCACTGGTGAAAATACTGGAGTAGTAAATACTTGAGAGTTAAAACTCTACTGTTATATTAGCTAAGGAAATGGTTGAAACTGGACATCATTAAAATTAGGCTGAGATTTAAAAAAAAGGTTCTGATCATCTAAAGAATGAATTTCTGGAACAGCCTCCAAAGTCATGCTTTCTGTCTTATTTACCAGTGAACTTGGCCAGTTTATAGACACTATGTGATACTGTACAATAACGGTCTTCAATGTCTGCACTGCATTCTTTTCTTCTGTATTGGCTTATACCTCACATAGGTTGGTTTGTGACATGTAGCATCCTAACCATATTCAGTACCTAAAATGAACTTCATACGCTTAGTTTCGTGAGGAGTCACTCCAACTCTGGCTGTTACACGTGTATCTGTCACTCTCTTGTTTTTGCTCAGAGCTAACTCTCCCCTTTGTTGTCTGCAGTCTGCTTATTTCTCAGCTACAGTTTTTTTCAAAATGAAAACATTGGCCTGAAAGTGTGCAATTCGCTTGACACAGTGTCATGGTCATGTCACCTACTGTGGCAATGGCAGGTTGCTATCTGCATTGGCTGGTGAGGAATGAGGCTCACTTGGAGGTTGTAGTCATCATGTTCTGCTGCAATACAGACAAATGGAACTTCTTTTGGGCAATATCACACCTTCTAGTAACATGCAAGGACATGCCTCTGGCAAAGCCAGAGTCTGGTGACAACCTGACATAACCAAGCTCAGCTCTGCTTGCTGACTAGCATAGCTTTTTTTCCTATGTGTTATGTATGCCTCAGTTATGCCATTCTCGATTACACCCCCTTCTGCTTAGTTGTATTTCTTGTAGCACATCCAGTGCTACAAGTGCTCCTGCTTCCTTCCTATTCAAACCTTCTAATATCAGTATACTGCCCCTCCTCTGCCATTTCTTAGCCAGCTTTGGAATCTTCAAATCTTTTCATCTTTTTCCAAAGTAAATTCCTTCTGCATCCTGCTCATTTAATTGCTTTCTCTGAACTCTGTGTAGTCCGAATCTCTGTTAATGAAGCATCTGGGAGTGAATTCAGGATTCAAAGGGTGATTATTGTTTTTGTACAGTATGCAACAGAACAATGCTGGGGGACCCTGGTAATAAAAAGGACCTTGTTGTGTTGGATGGAAAGGAATGATGACCTCTCTGTGTACTAACAAAAAGCCTGTGTGTTTACTTTGATCTTTGTTTCTGTAAATCACTGAAACCCTTTGTCTCATTTGCAAGACACAGCCTTCACCCCAAGGTCTTACACAGCCTAACTGCATGCTGGATCCCCCCTTCTCCTGAGTAAAGATTTTTACACATTTGTTTTCTCATTTCACCTAATGTGTTCTTCCAAAGTGAATGTGTTATTTATCTAGTGACTTTCTCAATAGGGGTAGAATAAAGGCCCATAGTGGTGGGGCACAGTACTTGAGAGTTAAGGTATATAAAGGTTTCATTGTTTTCTCTTAAACTTTCTCCCTAGAAATGTGAATTCATTTTGTCTGAATTATAATCATAGATTCCTATTCACGTATCACACTCTAAGCCCTAAAAACATAACCTTCCTTTTTTTTTTTTGCTTAGAATTCAACAGTATTGGTGCTTTCTTTCTTATTTTTTCCCCTATTTTAGAGGTATGTCAACAGACAAAAATATGCAAAAATACTTTAGTGTATAGGACAGGTCTGTCTCCTACACTGTATAATTTTTTTCCCCAAAGTAAAAACTTTCTATGTTCTTGTATCGTAAATCCCTGTAACATATCTTCTGTATGCTATAACTAAATTATGCAGAATGTGTTCCTCTGTCTTAAGGAAATCATAAAGTCTAGTTTCAATGAATTAACTCATTGAAGGTGCTCAAGGAAGAGGTAAATATTAAGTACAGCAGGGTAAGGAGAGAAGATAGGGAAACTGGTGAAGATTATCTTGTATGCATGAACCAGCTTGTGAGTCTGAACAGGACTGTGACCTCTCTGTTTTTATGGTAAGATGGGAAGATGAATCCCAAGTTGCTTTTGTGCTGAATTGTGGGCTTGCAAAAGGCTATGACCACAGATCTGTTTAGTAACCTGTCTGCTGATGGTGATTCAGGAGAGAAGACCTTCCCTGGACTTGGAACGTAACGCCATTCCATAAGATGCTGTTATGAGGGTGGCGTGGGTAACTTGGTGAGAGGTATTTTTGCAGGATCTGAGGATATTTGAGATTTGAAGTGACATCAACAAGTCTCTTTTCAAACCTTATTCTAAGGCAGGGTCAGCTATGAAGTCAGACCAGCTTATTCAGCATTTTGTCCAGTCAGATCTTTAAAACCTCTAAGGATCAAGGTTGCACAACCTCTGGGCAACTTGTTTCACTACTTGACTTTCCAACCTATGGTATTAATGCAGTACAGAAGGAGAATCTGCAGTCTTTGAAACAGCCTATACTCCAGTGCCATAAATTACTAACTTTCTATGCATTAGCTATGACCAGCCAACAGGTTTGCAGAATTACCAGCCCTTTTCTGGACTTGTTTTAGATGGATTTGAGAGATCACATTGTGCCCTAGACTGTGCCCAGGTCTTTATCTTCATTAATTCTGTGCACTTTCAAGTTCCCAGAGGGAAAACAGCTGAGGTAGAGAGGGCAAAATGCGGTTTGCTTGGTGTGTGCACAGGTGTTGTGATGCTGTGATCAGTCATGATGTCCAAGGCCATTCCTCCTGGTGTGCAGGTCCCTGGTACGTTGTGTCAATGAATGACTGGCTTAAAAGAGACTGTCTGGCACATTACTGAATGATAGAATCATAGAATCATCAAGGTTGGAAAATACCTCTAAAATCTTTTCTCTCTCTAAGAGTCCAACTGGGCTGTCAGCAAGTGCTACTCTGCTTTTTAAGGAGGTCACAGCACACCTCACATTTTGATCCTACCCAGTTTTAGAGCTTATTGACCTGGAAGGTCTATAAGGGTCACTTGACTGCCCCAGTGATCTCTGCTGGTGATTCAGAAAGGAAACCTCATTCCCCTCAGTCAGTACTTACAATAGTAGCTGTGTAGCTTTAGGGGAGCTGCCACATGGAGGACCTCAGGGCTGAATCACCTGTGTGGGTGATTCAGCATGGGGGCAGCATTCTCCATGATTCAGCAGTGGCTCCAGGTCCTAGTTAAGGGACAGAGGGCTGTACCAGCTGGTCCTACAACTGTCTCTGCTGGTATGCTGTAGGAAGGGTTCCCATTCTTCATCTGTAGTTACTTGGGTACTGTGCATAACAAACCTCAGAGGTGGCCACATTTCAGAGGTGGGTAAAACAAGCCCTTCCCTGGCTATCTGATTTGCTTTAAGATGAGCTGTTGTTAGTATATCTATTACCTTTTCTATCAGCTCTGCTCATGGGGACAGCTGCCTGTTTGCCAGTTATGCTTTGTGTCTGGGGACGTGCTTTGAATAATTTGTAACGATTGTCTTGTAATTGCTTGTTCATCACTCTGCTATGGAGCACTGTGCTGCTCTCTGATGGCAGGAAGGGCTGGTGGTGGGATGTCTGGGTGAGGCTGCTGTGTTAGTGTGTGGTGAGGGACTGATCCCAGGCCCTGTGGATGTTTGCTTGCTCCTAGGAGGTTTTTAATTTTAATAGCATCTCTTGGTGATAAGGGGCAGTGGCATGGAGGTTCACAGTGGTGACAGGCTGATTTAAAGAGCTTTTCTGTGCTGCTTCATATTCACAAACACTGCATATCAGATTAGCATGGATCTGAGAAAAGGAAGGGAGAAAGTAGGGGACAGTATGAAGGAGAGAGGGGAGAAGGAACCCATGTTCATTCTGGTAAGCAGATGGACAAGCTGAATCTCTTCCCACCATTTCTCTGCTGAGTCCTGCTGCTGTCCATTGATGAAAACATGTGAGTCGTCCTTCAAGTGGTCTCTCACCCACCCCAGCAGTTCTTTCCATGACTTCCTTCTAAAGTCTAATTGGTTCCTATCTGCTGTCTCACTTTCCTCCTCATTACAAAAAACCCCATTCCTACCCACAGGTATTTGCTCTTTTTTATACCAGATAAGTGTTCTTAAATAACCACGGACCCTACAAACACCTTCATGGTTCCCTCTGCACGGATCCTGCCCTGGATGCTCTGGGTCTCCCTGTGAAAGATGCCAGCAGCCACCCTATGCATTTATCAGTGTGAGGAGCTTCAAGACTCCTGCTGCATGGGGACATTGGCACATACCAGACCCTCATTCCCTGCAGTGCTGCCATGCAGGCACCCCTCCTTGACAGGCACCCTGCTGTGGGTGGCAGTGTGTGACCATCTCCTGTCTCCTCACAGATATCTCGAAACCTGGGGAAGCTCTACAGTGAAATGATTTTTGTGAATGGCTTTGTGCACTGTGACCCACACCCAGGCAATGTTCTAGTGAAGAAATGCCCAGCCTCTGGCAAGGCCCACATTATTCTCCTGGACCATGGGCTTTACCAGGTATGTAGCTAGGGCCTTGTGAGAATGCCTCTGGGCATCAGGCTGAAAAAACATACCCCAGCTGGAGCCCTGCCTTGCTAAACCCATATGAAAACATTTTTCCTATTCATCCTATAACCCTCCAAGGATAATTCTTGACTCTGAAATGGGGAATGGGGCACAGGCCTTTTCCTCCCGGTTCCCTGACCTTTGTGTCCTTCTGGGGGCCATGTCTTCTTTTCCAGGTGCTGAGTGAGCCATTTCGCATGGACTACTGCCGTCTTTGGCAGGCCCTCATCAAGGCTGATATGAAGAGGGTGCAGAAGTACAGCCGGCGGCTTGGGGCGGGGGATTTGTACCCTCTCTTTGCCTGCATGCTGACTGCCAGATCCTGGGAGTCTGTCAACAGGGGCATTGACCGGTCGCCAGTCTCAGCCAGCGAGGTAGGTCCTGTGTGCCCTTCCCTGTAGGTTCTGTGCCCTGCCTTCTCCTCATGTACCTTTCTTTGTTGCAAACACTTGAACCACTGATACCGCAGCAATGCTGAGCAACCCCTGGCAGCAATGTAGCAAATTCTGCAGTGATGTCTAATCTAGAAAAAGCCAGGACTCCTTCTGCAATGTTTTATAATGGTTGAACTTAATTTCCCAGTTTCACTTGTCATGGGCTGCTTCAATGTTCTATAATATTTTAATGGCTAAATGTTCCCCAGTTCTGGCAAGGAAAACATTTGCAGATCAGCCTTTTCTTAAAAAACTGTTGAATGCAGCTGTGTAGGGAACCATCAAGGAAGATAGGTTAAGGTAGAAGAGACATAAAGGCTTAGTTGGAAGACATGAGAAGGATAATGCATTATCACTATTCATGTAAATGACTATCAGCGCTGATACAAACTCCTAAAAACCCTTGGAAATTACTTCCCAATCAGAAACCCTATTAACTTGGAGTCAAGGTTGCTTAACTGCGGATCCTGTCAACTCAATCACTACAAATCTAGAAAATTGCCACTTACATTCTCCACCCTTTCCTATCCACACATGCTGGGATTCTTATCACACCTCCTCACACTCTTGACATGCACACACCTCCTTAAAGAATGGCAGCAGCCCCTGCCAGCTGTGCTGTTTTTGGAGATGAGTATATACTGATGTGATTTCACCCAATGGACTGGTGTCTGTAGGCAGAAAGATATTGTATCCTATGGTTTGTTTTTATCTGTACACATTTGTAGTGGAGAGGATGAAATTAATTTAAGTAGTGTTATTATATTGTCCTATGAAATTCTCTTCCAGAAATTTCTTTGAGCTGCAGTTTCATTTGGATGGATATGGCAGAATTTGCTGCACTGTTGCCATTATCCATAGCAATGAGTAGTCAGATACCTTGGGTAGTGGACCCCCTGACCTAGTAATTTTATTGCTTCCTACCTGAATTAATTTTCTGCATATCAGAAATAATACAGTGATTGGCTAGAAGATCTGTGCTTGATCTGGTGAGTTCTGGAGCTACCAGCTCCAGAAAAAAATTCAGAGGCACCAAAGAAAACTGGCACAGAGCTGACTCCAATACTACAAGGCCAGTGTTGAATCCGAGCTAAAAAGCCAACTTTATTCTAAACTGGCTTGTGAAGTTGTGCCAGAGGGGTAACTGCAGCCTCACAGTGCCTTGTATGAGCTAATGAACTCTGAATTGAGTTGTGTGGATGGAGCCAGCTCTGTTGTCTTTTCCTACATGACACAATTAATACTGAAACTGGATGATCCTGCAGCAGATAATGGGGAGCTGAGCAGATTTGCTACAGCATTAGGAAATGAGCTGCTGCTTGCCTTAGTTTAGAGGTGAATCTGAAAGATGTTATCAGCAGCAAGAGCTAAGGGCTGTGTAGGTGGGTACCACCAACAGGGAGTTCCAGAGGGTGTACTTGAAGATGTTTCCAGATGAGAGTAGCCTGTGGGAGAAGTAAGCAACCCTCCTCAAACAAAATCTTGCCTGTAGTGCTGTGTCCAGTCTGAGACACTGCATCTCAGGAGAGATTTTATGAAACTGGGTTGAGACCAGTAGGAAGCTACAAGAACTAGTGGTTAAGCAGATGCAACCCATAAAGTAAGCCTGAGCAAGTTAGGGCAGAAAAAGTGTGAAAAACTCAGGTTTAGAAGAGTTATAGTAGTGATTTCCAGTCTGTTAAAGACTACTGAAAACAGGACAGGAAGTAATGCGTAAGTTCAGCTAAGGAGATTAGGGTTAAGCATGAGAAGAGCCATATCTACTGGCAAGGCCAGCACAATGCGGGTGCAGGTGGTCTGGGGAGGCTTGAGTCACATTAGTGAGAGTTTTAGGAGCAGAGTAGGCAAATGTGTGAAGATTGCCAGAGATGTAGTTGTTGCAGCCTTAAGCGGAGGCCAAGCAGCTGACCACTGCTGCTAGCCTCATCTTGTGTGATTTTATGATTGTATTTTGTTGCATCCTGCCTCAGCAACTGAAGCCAAGGGGCTTTTCTCAGGTCCTGTGGCATAGCTCATTTCTTCCTCTGCACACAGGCTTCCTCCTTGACAGAAAATGACAATTCTGATGACAGACTTTGTGGTTCTTTTGTGATGTGGACAAGCAGCTGGAGCTTAAAATAAACATACAAGAAATAAAAAAGTAAACCTTTGTGTGAAAAATAAAGTAGGTTCTGTAGTGATGCTGTCTAGGATGAGGGATAAAAGATCATCAGGGAGGTGTTTTCTGCCAACAGATAAGGGAACAAAACGTATGACATTTAGGAGAGCTAGGAGTCATCTTGCTGAAGTTTTGTGTAGTGATGGAGGGAGGAGAACAATTATTTATTTATTAGCAACAAAGCAACCATGGTGGTGTGTGAGCTGTATACAGCTCTGACCATTGCAGCCTGCACACTCAATTTGTGCAGTTCTGTTCCTTCATTGTAAGTCTGAAGTTAACAGTGAGTGAGTGTGAGATCTCATATTGTGAAATATAGGCTCACCATCCCTAATTCCAGAGCAGAAAAGGTTTTAGGCCTGTCCATCCCCCTTCCTACAAAGGAGCCTCGCTCTTGTAAGAAGTCATTTACTACCATCTGTGTGTGTCCTGGTAGATTCTGGAGATTTCAGATGTTCCAGGGACTTCTGTTTGGATTTGCTGATTCATGTCATGGCCTTGGTAGGAAGATGTATGGCCATGGTATGTGTGTGGGATAAGCTCCACATCACACTGTGCTACATCTAGTGGGATGGTGGGGGAATTCTCAGTTCTAAAAACAGGCAGAAGAGTGAGTACTGTCTGTCTTACATGCTATGCTTTGGAGGGTAGCCTATCTAAATGGTTCAGACTGTAGTCCAGCCAAAATCACTGGGATCCTGCTGTGAGCGGTCTGTTTGTTAGAATCTGGGGAGCCAAGGAACATGAATTTTAGAATAGAATCATAAAACCCTTTTGGTTGGAAAAGACCTTTAAGATCACCAAGCCCAACCATTAACCTAGACCACTCCACCAAGTCCTTAAGTACCACATCTACATATCTTTTAAATACCTCCAAGGATGGTGATTCAACCACTTACTTCCCTGAGCAGCCTGTTTTTCCTACCTGGAAGAAGACACCAACACCCACTTCACTACAAAGTCCTTTCAGAAAGCCACCTCACCACAGCCTCCTTTCAGGTAGTTGTAGAGTGATAAGGTCTCCTCTGAGCCTTCTTTTCTCCAGGCTAAAACCTCTGTTGAGTTGTGTTGAGGACAGAGGACTAAACTAGGCCATGGAAACAGCTTCCTTGGTATAGCATAAAGCTATTAGTTGCATGGCACAGGAAGACAAGGAGCAGTCTGGTTGTCCTTGCAGCATGCTTCCACCTTCCTGAGCAGACCTGTACTACCTACAGCTCTGCCAGCTTTGGGGCTGGTGTGGTGAGACACAGTCAGAAGGCTGCAAGGGCAGTAATGAGACATGGTCACTATGTGCCTGGGTTCTGGGCTGGGAACCGAGGTAGCAGTGGGTGCCCTGTTCTCCTGAGAGGCTCCTGACAGTGACAGGGCCCTGCCTCACTGAGGGGCAGGTGGAATATGGCAAGAGTGATCTGTGATGGTGCTGTGAATGCTTGGGGCAACCATGTGTATGAAGGAAGGTAGGGAAAAGAGCTCTTTAGCTTCCACACTGCAGTCATGGTCTGGAAAAACATTGGCTCTTCCTGCCAGCTCTCAGGTGCACCTGGAACTGAGTTTCCCATGCACTTTCAGCTTCTCTCTCCTTTTTCCCTGACATGACCTGGCTGGCTGCAGGATGTGGAGATCCGGTCCAACGCTGCTGCTTACCTACCCCAGATCACCCAGCTCCTCAACAATGTTCCCCGCCAGATGCTGCTGCTGCTGAAGACAAATGACTTGCTAAGGGGAATTGAGTCAGCCCTTCACACTCGGGCCAGTGCCAGCTCCTTCCTCAACATGTCTCGATGCTGCATCAGAGCCGTTTCCACGTGAGTCTCTTCTCTGAGCACCAGAGGCCAGACATTAAGCAGCAGGGGCTGTCTCTGGGGACCAGGAGCAGGGGCTGGGGGCAATCCCAGGGCTCAGTCTCACAGTAGCTGAGAAAGGCAAGCAGGACAGTCTTTGAGATGGCAGTCAGGTCCAATCAAAAGTTCATATCATAGTGCAACATCATGGTGACAGGGAAAGTCCAAGGTAAAACCAGAAAGTGAATCAGGTCCAGTGGTTGTCAGGCAGGTCTGTGGTGTCAAGACAGGGCTGAGGTTAAGCCAAGAGGTCAGTATGTAAGCTCAGGTCCAGGTCAAGGGACTTCACAGCAAGGCATGGGCTGGGGACTGGTATTCCTTCAGTGTAGCTCAGGCAGGGATGGAAGGTGCAGTCCTGAGATTAACTGGAGCTCTTGGGCCTTCTCTGGGCCATTAAGTATTATTAGAGCCCCCCCTTGTCCAACCCTGACAGAACCAGCTTGACCTCTTGAACTTTTACTCTTACTCTTGGATGTGGGTCTCTCCCCCCCATTAACCCATCTGCTGCTCAGTTACATGCCTCAGTTCTGTCTGTGCTGTTCTCCTGCCCATCGGCATTGCCAGAGGCAGGTCTGCCACTCTGGGGCTGGGGACAGGGATGGAGTTGGAGGCCTTAGGGTGAAGGTTTAGGGTTTGCCTTTCCAGAGTAGGGGAAGGGCCATCCTGCTTATTACAGGCATCACCACTGGGAAGTATTTGTAAGTAGGAAAGATCTGCAAGTTCATTGTTGCCAGTTTCTGCAGCCTGACTGAGGTGCTAGGGCTGACCGTGAAGATCGGACTGGTGTTCTCCACAAAGAGGACTCATGTAAGTAATTTCCATCTGTGAGTCAATGTACTTCTGCCTCCAATTCCTCCTCCTTTTAGAAGAAATACCAGTTATTGTTCTGGCTGATAAAGGATATACAAAGCCCAGTTAACCTCTGCTTCTAAAGAAAGGTAGAGAATTAATTTTCCCGGAATCAGTGCGTCAAGATTGCTGGACCCTTACCAGTGTGCTACCAGGAAAGGCTGTAGGGGTGTCCACCTGTCCCTGTTAGCTGATGTGAAGCTGGACATAGAAAGAGAGGATGTGGTGGCCCAGTGTCACTACATGCAACGGGGAGAGAATCAGGCTCACAAGGGAGCAGGCTGCTGCTTCTGCCAGATTTGTGCTTGGAAGGCAGTCCCCACCTCCTTATAAATACTACTTGGAAAAAAAACCCTACTCTCAGAGGTCCACACTGCTGGTGATTCTCCAGATGTGGGACATTCCCCTCCTCTGGGAAGGGTCAGTTGTGCTAAAGATATAGGACAACCTTCTTCCTGCTAGGTATCTAATGCAACTGTTTCTTTCATTCTAGGTACCAGAGGAGCAAGAGTCACTCACTTTACAGGAGGGCCCAGATCTCATTCACAGAAGCCTTAAGCCTGTGGCAAATCAACTTATATGAACTCTTTCTGTGGCTGAAGGGGTCCCAGCTGGGGAACTGGGTCATTGCTCTCCTGAGTTGGATGCACCATTCCACGTACTGACATGAACTGGTGGGAGAGGCCTGGGTTCTCCCTCCCTTCTGCTTTCCATGGCACATTTCCCTTTCTCACTCTTTCTCTCTATTCTGTGGGCTATTTTGAGTCTTTTTCCCCATTACATGCTGCCCTGTCCTTGCTTGTTATAGGACATCCTATAGCTTACTCTGTGGCACTGAGAGGTGGAATTGGTACCAGAGCTCTGCTGTTTCATGGTTTAGGAAAAAGAGGTGCAGGATAATGTGTGTTAGGAAGTGCAGGGTACTCTCCCTATCTGAGCAGGGAAATTCCACTCAGATTCCAGTGGAATCAAAAATACCTCCTGGCTCTTTCTAGAACAATCTTACAGTGTTTAAGAGAATCCCAACCCTGCCTAGAATGCCCCAAATCGTTTGTGACGCACTAAGAGAGAGATGGTAAGTCCCTTTAAAATCCAGAAGAGTTTACATTAGTGTTTGCAGTCTCCTTAGTATAATTTCTGTTCAGGTGTGCAAAGAGTTTATCAGAGGAGTGAGACCTTAGGAAAGCTGGCACTAGGTTTTCCTCTTCCAGCACCAGGGAGGGAGAACCCTAATGGTGAGAGTGGTGGACTGGAATTTCAGCTTTCTGAGGTTCATCTCCAGTCCTGCCAGCAAGTGCCTCTGTGTTTTTGGACTTTCTGGCCTGTTTCCTTGCAGGTGAAATGGAGGAAGTAGACTGTGGTCCTGCATCTTTTCTGAAATTCAGGAAAGGCAGGAAGAATGACAACTGAGGGCTCTAAAACTGCTGGTAATGCATGTGTACTGTACAGCACTGCCACACAGCAAAATAAACGTGTTGTATTGAAGAACTCTGGGGGAAGGAATCCTGGCTATGCACTCAAGAGGGACATGTGGGCCTCCAACCTCAGCCCTATTTCCGTTTCTCCACCGAGTGATGCCAGACAGCACTGTTAAGTCCTTGCAAGCCAGATGAAATAGCTTGTTGGCCTTTCCCCTTCCCAACAGGTATTTTTCATATACAGGTCCTTTGGTGCTGTGTCAGATATGTGTTGGGATGTGACAGAGGAACAGGCTTCATTCTACTGGGAGGACACACCACTCCTTGCCACCCAGAGCCATGCTGAGCCCGACTCCTCCCTGCCTGTGGGAGTGTGCTGCACCACATTTGTGAGATGTCACCATGCCTGTGCCACACACTGAGCATTTTGCCTCATCACTGCTGTTACGATCCGAGTTATTATTTATATTTTGATTGCGAGGAAAATTCAGCCACTGACTCAGAGACGACGCTTGAATTGACAAATAACCAGACTGCTGGATTTAAAATTAGTTACAAAAGTTTCTTTCTAAACAGGGAAAGCCGGTTTTACTAGCAATAAGGCCTTTTGTATAAAGTAGTCACCGTAATCGATGGTCGTTAAGAGTAACAAAGAGAGAAACAAAAGAGAGAAAATGTCACCGTCCGCGCAGGGCCTGGTTCCTCGGGCTGGGAGCTGCTCCTGGTTTCCGCTGTTGAGTCGCTGCTCTGTCTTTCCGTAGCTGGAAATCGGGGTGACGAGTTGAGGATGCGTCGAGCCGAAGAAGCGCGCACCTCTCCCGTCTTTCCCTAGGGTTATTTATCCCCCAAAAGAAAGGGGGGGGGGGGGGGGGTGTCACTTCATTCAAGATGGCCCTGATACATACATATCTCCAGGCTTCCTGGGATGAGTAATATCTTATCTTTGTGTCCTGGAATCCCGCTAGGTTTGGGCGACCAGGTGTCTGTCAGGCATTCCTTGAGATAAACATATGGTAATTACCAGCCGGGTGAAGGGAAAACGAAACTGGACCGGAGAGACATATTTTATATTTTCAGTTCCACATGTATACCACAACTGCCTGTGACGTTTCACTGCTCCTGCCTCAGATGAAAACCTGCTACTTGCTTGGTGATGCAAATGACAGGTCTGATGGCTCTGACTCTGCAGCTATGGGATGGCTGCCATGAAGTCTCACCCAGAAGCCTTCTTCATGTGAGACTCTCAGGGATCCTGAGAGATGTCCCTGCTGCTTGTGAGGATTCCTGTAGCCAGTAAAGTTGGATGGAGGCGACTAGTCAGATAATTTCAGCTTTCTCATAAACTATCTTGGTGAAGGACAGGATGAGAATATCCCCCTGCTGCCAGGGATGGGGGCTTAGCTCTTGCTAAACTGAAGGTTGATAGTCAGACACCAGGCTGTGCCTGACAGCAAGCTACAAGAAGACCATGCACTCTTCCAGTTTGCAGGCGGTTTCCCATCTTGCAGAGGTACAAGACCCCACCTTGCACAGGAAGAGAAGCAGGGGCAGAGTGTGGGTCTGTGCATGTGTCAGTACCTGGAGAATTGATTCTCTTGCTGGTTGTGTGAGAGGAAGAAGGGATGTAATCCAGAAAAGGTACCCGACTGCAGGTGTGTTTAGGCATGATGAGTTAGTGACTGGATTAGTGGCTTATGACAGTGACAGTGTACATGTGCAAGTGTGTAGGCACAGATGACTGGCTCAGGACTGCCATGAAGTGGTGTGTGATTGGCAGAGTTATGGATGGGGAATTACTGAACATGGCTTTTGGTCTCTTGTGCAGTCAATTACCTGACCATGATGTTAGCTCCCTAAGCCCTTCCTAGTATGAGAGCAGCAGCAGAAGTGATGTGCTCTCCCATCTTTGATAAAAGCAAAAAAATTAAACCCCTTTAAGAATCAATATCCTTGCATAGCTTGTCCCCAACCTGTGCTATAACAGGTCAGAGATTCTGGCTTATGTGATGATGTCACGGAATGGAGTGGTGGTAATTGCAGTGACGAGACTCCTGAGTCACCAAGGAGTCATGGGGGACCTGGATTATTTGCCCTGCAGCCTGCACATGAGTAATCTGTGCTCATGTGAGCAATGTGACTGAATCAGTGCCTTGCCTAGGCACTAACAGCATGTAGGCTGGCCAGTGTGGGTGGGCCTGTCTTGTTCTCACAAGTAGAACTCTGCTTAGAAAGTTGGCCTGGTGACCCCTGGCAATGGTCACTGCACATCATGGAATCACAGAATGGTTTGGGTTGAAAGGGACCTTAAAGATCATCTAGTTCCAACCCCCCTGCCATGGTCAGTGACATTTTCCACTAGACCATATTGCTTCAATCCCATCCACTCTGCCCTTGAACTCTTCCAGGAATGGGGCCTCATCTTGTAGTTGCCCCTGCAAATGGCTTTGCCTATAAATCTCTGTATATACCCAGCAGAGCACTGTCTGGGTCCTGTTAACATCTGTGCATGAAAGCTCATCCCACAGTAAGGCCCAGGTCATATCCTTCATTTCTAGAGGATCTCATGTGGTGTAGAGGCTCTCCACAGATGGTATTTGCATTGGCTGCTGAGCCCTCTGCCCATTCTAGGCCATGCCTCTTCTTTACTTTTCCAAATACAGTGAGCGGGGTGTATTTGGAGGAATTCTGTCTATTGCCATTAGTCTCTGGCAGGAGGCTGCATGCTTCAGTATTAGCAGAGGGACTCCTCCATTGGCTGTGCTCAGCTCTCACCCTTCCCACAGTCAATTAATGAGGGTTTGCCTGAGGAAAGAAAAAGCAAACACCTAGAGTTTGACCCTTCAACATTCCTGCCTTGTCTTTTTGCTGAAAGCTCTCAAAGCTGAAAGCTTTAAAAGAGTTTTGAAAAGACATCTTCTCATCCCAATTTGTAGTTGTTGAACATGGAATAACATGGCTCTGCTCTGTGCACTTGGCCTCTGCTTCCAACCTGCATTTTTTGGTGTTTTCACCACTGGCAAAGAGTCCCTGCTGCTCTACTTGCAGATAGCACATGGGCTGCTGTCTGCTTGGCTTCAGCTGCCAGTGAACTGAAGTTTGGTGCAGGCACTAAACATTGGCCTTGCAGCAGACTCCAGAGACCACCAACTCTTTTCCCAGACTGAGAAGTGGGGTAAGAGCTGGGGCCAGAAGTGCAAAACTGATGGGCAGCTTTCAGCTTCTGTAATAGGGAATACTACATTTTAGCCTTTTAGCATCTCCCATGGTAAAAGGCTCACAGTGCTCTTGGATGTGTTGGTGAGCCAGCAGTCATTTAATGTAGCATTTAAATGTACCCTCAGTAGGTTGTATGGAGTTGAAAAGTGGGGCAGTCAGGGTAAATGAAATTGCCATGCAAAACTGCAAGAATTTAGGGTATGAAGTGAACATACTTTTTCATATCCAGCTGAAGAAAAACCCAGAGAGAACACTAGTCCAGGCTAAGCACCATAGCCTTTGCCTAGCACATCCAGTGAGCTTTATTGATGACAAGTAGGTAGCATATAGCTTGCAAATCAGGGCTGCATGGTGCCCTCTGCCATCTTCTAGGGGTGTATAAACCTTGTACTGTCACAGCATAGAACTCTTCCAAATGAATCACTCCCCACTCCCTGTAGCAAAGGAACTGTGACCAACGTGCAGCCTGACCAGCACCAGAGTCATTCCCCTCAGAAATAACTCCCCCTGGGTCACTGGGCTGCCATTCAACCCATTGTTTGGCAGGCCTCTTCCCCCCCATATCTCCATGTACCCCTGGCACCATTCATTCCCCTGCCCTGTACCCGAGTCTAAAGGGGTGTGGGCAGGCTGCTGAGCCCTGGAATATGAGGAGCTGTCACACACAATGAATCTGTGCCAGGACATGCAGTTTTCAGGAGGAAGCAGAAAGAGATGTTTGGGGCAGTGCAGCCCTCATGGCAGCTGCTGCCCTCCCCCTTCATCCCCTGGGAGCTGGATGACTAAAAAAGGCAGAAAATCTTCCTCCTTGGCTCCCCTGTAGAAGCAAGAGGCTGGGGCTGGCTCCTGCCCCTGCAGCCTGAGCTCTGGCCATCCCCATCCCATCCAGGGGTTGTGCTTGTCCTGGGTGATGGCAAGGAGTCTGTATTGTAAAGTCTGTGCTTTCAAATGCACAGAACAAACAGCACTGAGATAAGGAGGATGCAGGCTGGGGTCGCGGTCTGCTGGGAGGGGGAATTTGCTGGTGCTGCTGAGGCGGGAGGAATACTATAGAGGCTCCAAGCCTGGGGTAAATCCACGTCTGCTTGTGGGTGATGATCCTCTGACAATTTGAACAGAGGTGCTGTGAGGTGGAGCAGGTGGAAGGAGTAACTGGAGCCTGTGAGTTTGTTCATCAACTGCTTCTTAATGTCCACAGCAAAGCAGACATCCCTAGGGAGCAGATGGCTCCCTACCAAAGAGCCATCTCCTGCCTGATGCCTGCAGGCTTTGCTGGAGGTCTTGAATGCTTAGAAGTGCCCTGGGATCCTGCTGCCCTCCCCCCTGCTCCTGCTTCTTCAGGGCTGCACACCTTGGCAGCTTTACATGTTGGGCAAGGCTGCAGCAGTGCTGGGGCTGGGACCCCAGGAAAGGGAAGGGTGGAGTGTCTCCAGCCTTTTGCGAATGAGTATCTAAATATGGATTTACCACCTATAAATGCTTCTGGACTGCATCCTCTTCTTTTTGTCTCACAGGTCACCCAGATGATGTGGCAGCTGATTTGCTGTGTCTGACACAAGGAAGGGTTCCCCCTTCCTCCCACTGCCCCACACACCAGCACAGCATTGTGCAGCAGTCTCTGCAGGGCATGTCAGAACCTTTTGTTTGTCTCTGTGGAGCTCTCTTCTGGTTGTTTCCCTTCTTCCTCAGGGCACACTTGTGGGCTTTTCTTGTTTATTGTTCCATCCAGCCATCCAGCAGCTGTCACTCTGCCAGGGATGATGAGCTGGCAGATGCAAAGCCCACTATGAGGGGGCAGCCTGGGTCCCAACTCCACCAGAGCTCTGGGGCCACCAGGCTACCACTGGTATGGGGCTGGCCGTCTGCCAGCCCTGCCAAGGTGCTGGCAGGATGGGTCATCATTGTTCCTCCAGCAGTTGCTCAGGTGTTGCCCAGGACTGTGTTAAAGAGCTGGAAAGTGAAAGATTGACATTTGTAATTAATTCATTGAAAAGAAACCCTCCTAGCAGAGTAACAGCCCAGTTGAGAAGGAGAGGGAAGGGACTATGGGGACCTCAAGTAAACACAGCTGAGTTCACACCTGAAACAGTGTCTTCTTGTTTCTCCTAGTTGAAGAGGGATGTTGAAACTAGGTTGGATCTCATGGAGGAGGCATGACATGGTCAGGACTGTCTGCCCCTAGCTTCTGAGGGAGATGGGCTTGTTTAGTCTTTCAAGGAAGAAGGAAAGGGGAGAGATGATAAGGGCTGGTAACTCTTTGAAAGGCAGTAAGCCAGGCAATAGAGATGTGTGTGATGTGTGCCACCAGTGCCAGATGTGTGGCTGATGGCCACACATTACAGCCTGTATAGTTAGATTTGGCACAGGAATGAGCCTCTTCACCAGGAGGGTGGTGTAGAGCTAGGACATGTCACCCAGAGAGGGTCTTTGTCCCAGAAGGCTTTGACCCAAAGCATAGCTCAGCTACTCTCCTGTTGGCAAGAATCTTCCTTGGAGTAAGAAGGCAGTCAGAGGCAGATGTCTCATGGCACCCTCCAGCCAGCCTGCCCACAGACCCATACAGCCATGGCAGGGAGCAGGCAGGGGAATGGCTCACTTTGTTTCAAGGCAGAGCTGTGGGATGAGGTTGGATTTGTGTTTCACTCTTGCCACCTTTCCCTCTGTTTCAATGTCTATGCTCAAACATGAGAACATCTCGCCCAGGGCTGATCTTTGCCCTGAAGCCCAGGCCAGAGCTTACCAGCTGATTTGATTTAGTTCAGCTGTGGGGCTGGGGTTGTGAGCCTACCTGTCCCAACAAATGCCAGCCTGGGTAGCTTGCTTTGCAGTTTTAATCAGCCAGCTGCTTTAGGTCCTTCTTGGGCAAAACCCACACCTCATGTTGCCTTTCTGAGAAGAGGCAGTGTGCATCTTCCCAGGGTCCTACTGTGGCTACCTCAGGCTTTAAACCAGGAGGAAATTCTACTTACATCCAGCTGAAGGCTTCCTGAGCATGCTGGTTGAATGCTAAGGTAACTTGGTGTGAGGGTGGGCAGGCTCCATAGAGACAGCGCTGAACGTTTCCCCAGCTGAGGGCATTCAGCACACAGGGCAGTGGGAGCCACGTCCCGCTGAGATCTCCCCATGCCAGCTCAGAAAGCTGTGGCTGCTTCTCCGTAGGGTAGTGATCCATGTCCCTGTCTCCTGCAGGGATCATTGCCAAGTGTTCTCCTGCAGCTGTGCCTGAGGAAGCCCTGGGCAGGACATGACCGTGTGCTTACCCGCGTTCTGCCCACCGACCCTGTGCAGCTCAAGGTGACCTTGTCAGAGGGTAACAGCCTTTCCGGGCTGGCTTGTGTCACACAGAGAGCATCGCTCTGCTTGCCATCCTCTGTGGCACTCCGGGTCACCCACGGTGTCAGATGACTGGCTGCTCTTTGCACAGCTTCCCTGTTGGGCTGCTTGCTGTCACCTAGGTGCTTGGGTTTCTGGAGGTGTGGTAAAAACCACCCAGACTGCACAAGCAGTGGAGTGGGGAGGAACTTCAATATTTTACCATTATGTTTTATTTTACTTTATTTTCGATTCAGATTTTTTTTTTCTCTGAGGCGATGTTTTCCTGCTCTGATACATGTGAGCATAAATAACACTCATAAAGCCTCTTCCTATAACTGGAGCAGTGCAGAGAAGGGAACAAGATTTAGGTCTGACCTAGCAGGATGTGTCTGTGTGTCAAATGCATGTTAGTTCCTGGTGGTTTGCAGGCCTGCAGCTTCAGGCTCAGCATGGATGTAAGTGAGCAAGTGAGTGTTTCCCCAGGGTGGCTGTCCTGCTCTCCTCTCAGCCCACGGCATAACTGTGCCTCTAACTTTAATAAAGCAAAGATGGAAAAGATTACTAAATGGTAGCTAATAAGCAAAGTGACATAAACAAAGCGACATTCAGGAAGTCTGGTAATATTATATTGCTCTTAAAGAAAATATGAATAATAGTAATCATGGTCATTGGTATTACTATCTTGTACTTCACTATGGCTAAACTATCCATCACGCTGATAAGGCTGAAAGGAAAACTTACCAATATAAGATGCATATATCACAGGGCAGCCAGTCCCCTGTGCTGCACCCTGTCTGCACTGGGATTGGGGCTGCTCCTCTGCATTGTGGGACCACCAGATAAATCAGAGCAGAGTAAGACCATCAGTGTAGCCATCAGGAGCAGAAGGTCAGGAGCCTCTGTGGTAGGGGACAGAGTTGCAAAGGTGTTTGGGTGCTCCTGTGCTATGTGTTGTATCCCTGGTTGCATCTGAATTTTGCTTTTGGGAACAGATGCTCCTACAGCCCCTCTCCTGGAGCTTCCAGCCAAGAGTGGGCTGGGGATTCCCATCCCAATGGTGTGGGTGACTCTGGGTGCACTGCATAAGTCCTCTCCACAGCCTGTCTTCTGCTGGGAGTGGGAAAGGATTATTTTTTTACCACATTGTGCTACCAGGGTGTACTACTTGTGTAGTGAGCACACAGCAGAACACAGCACTGGCTGCTATTATTGGCATTACCCCCTTCATTGCTTGGGGGCCTATGGACATCAGAGCACGGCTGCTGAAATGAAATGTTGCTGTACCTGGGACATAAATCACAGGCAAGCCACAGAGTGCAGCACAAAGGCTGCTTTGGAGTCTAGCTTGGGCTCTTCATGCTGGTACTGTAGCAGGGACAGACTTCTACCTGGGGACCCTGCTGGGCTGGGTGACTGTCTGAGTCCTGGGCTCCTCTGTGCAAATGTCCTGCTGCACGGGCAGCTGAGCAGAGCCCATGAAATGGCTGTCTACCACTTTCCCTGTCTCTCTTCAACTGAGCTGGGCTCCCATGCTGCCCTGCCATAGCTGCAGCTGGCCCCATCTCTGGTTGTTGGAGAAGGTTTCAGAAGGAGATGGGGCACCTCTTGGGAGAGAGATGTTTTGAACTGCAATGGGACATGTTGATAAAACAGAATCAAAATGTGAAGAAAGGTGTTGGAAATGGCCCAAAGCAAACTGCTTTGTTGTGCTGCCGCTCAGACAGTGGCACAAGGGTCTGTCCCTGGGCATGGCTGGGGCATGAGGGCCAGTTGGGACCAGTGTGACTGAATTGCCTTCCAACTTTTAGGACATGCGGATGGGGTGGCAAGGGGCTTGCCAGGCTTCCCTGCTCTGGAAAGCAGCAGCACCGCTATCTCCAGGGCTATTGGTCATGAAAAATAACCATACCCAACAAATACTAAAGGCTTAGGCTATCACTGGACAGCTCAGGTCAAGTTGTTTGCTCACACTTCCCAGCCCTCACATGTCACCATATCTCTTTTTTGTCTTGTTCTCAGCAGGTCAGAGGAGCTGGGGGACCTGCTGCCATCTGCACAGCCCCTCTCCCCTCGCTGGAATGTGCTGGGATGGGGCGCACTATGATGTGCTGATGCTGGCTCTGATGGGGTAGGTCCCCATCAGCTGCCACTGGCCAGCTCAGGCCATGCTATTTTCCCCCATGCTGAAGGTTTCTATTACCCCTGGGGACAGCCAGCTGGTCCCCCTCAGGCAGTGACAAAGGCAATTACCTCGCTACCAAGCAGTCAGCCTGGCCAAGCTCCCCCAATTGGCCACCAAGACGCTCACCTGAAATCAGCTGTGGCCAGCACGCTGCAGAGGTGAATGTGGGTGCGATTATGAATGCACTTCTTGTTTGTCTTTTCAGTGCCAAAATCCTGTCAGCAAGGAGAAGTGATAATAACATGCTATTAAGTTCTTTCTGGATAATGTAATTCAGGAGTCAGGAGGCAGTTCGGTCATTTATGCCTTTGAAAAGCTCAGAATAATTTTCAGTGTCATTATCTTCCTTTTTAAAGAGCTTGTTTCATGAGAGCCCCTCTCCTTGCAGCCTCCCCCTTGCTTCTGTAGTTTTTTCCCCCACCTTTTGTTCCTGTTTTCTCTTAGTTTTTGGGGATCTGAGGTTTGTTTCCAGTCACTCGTACACCCTGACACACACACTGCACCCATCACTTTCTTGCTACCTGCTTTTAGAGTGGTTTTGGGAACTTGCTGTTATTTTATTCTGCATCTCGAAGTTGCAATTGGTGAAACAGCTGCTTGCAAGGCTGGGAGGCACTGCTTGGGCCTCTCCAGTGGCAGGAGGAGGGTGGACCTAGGATGTGATGTGGATTTGAGTCTGCAGGGGAAGAAGCAGGTCCATGAGGGTTTGCAGTAGTGTGTGTTCCCCTGGGGCCAGCTGGCAGCTGGGGAAAGCTGCCTTGAAAGCTCAGCCACGCTTGGGAACTGGAGCTTCCTGTGGACACAGTGCACACTGGAGACTTTGGTTGCATTGTGGTGCCCCAGGCATGGACTGTACTGTCCAGGCCAGGGCACAGGTGTGGAGCTGGGGACCCCGGGCAGCCCTGCCACCATGGCACAAGCAGCCCCCCTGCTCCAGACCACCACTCCCTCCATCTCTCCCAGCATGACTGCAGCCGATGAGTTGTATGTGGAGCCTGATGCATGTTCTTTGCTCATGCTTTTGTTAAGTATGTGCTTCAGTGTAAGCACTAAAATGGATATTTTTGCCCTGAAATAGCCCCCAGGACAGGGAGCACAGAGGCTGCTTAACAGATGCAACTTCAACACCAGTTTACACTGCAGGAATGAAAAAAGACAGATGTCTCCAAGTGATGCAGCAAAAATTAGTATCCAGAACTGGGACAGGAAAAAAATCTGGCTCCTCTTCTGCATGCACAGAACACAGCTAAAGAGGAGAATTTTATTCATAAAGTTATTTGGTAAAGACCCCTGCAAAGTCAGCCTTGGCCTTAAGTTTGTTTCTAGGCTGAAAAATATCCTAGGCCTTCTGTTTTTAAGATGTCTCCCTGCATCTTTTATGTGTTGGCACTGCTAGTATTTCAGTGCTAATAGGAGGGATAATGCCCTTCCATTTGCTGCTTTCTTCCTTCAGAAGGGGAAATGGTATCTCCCAAGCAGTGTACAGAAAATCTGCAGGGAGCAGGCAGGAGTTGCATCCATCATTAAGTCTGGTTCACATTGTTCAGCAGCTTCTAAAGGAACTGGTGGGCACTCACGTGCCAGCAAAATCTGCAGTGGAGTCAGGCTATGACCTGGCATGAGTTTATTTGCAGACAGGGTGTGGGAAGACTTATACAGAGAGCAGGCTCATTGGCCTCACTCTGCCTAGAGGATGCAGGAGGATTAGTGGCACAGTGTAGCTTCATTATGGAGCTGGCCCAGCATCATTAACAGAGGATACATAGCATAAAGTCTCCTTGGGAGAGGTGTAAGGAGGAATGGAATGCTCTTTCCTTCGTGAGAGATGAAGAGGTCTTTTAAACACTTTTGGCAGTTCCGGACCTTAATACACAGTTCAGTGCTGGCCAATAAGGCCAGGAAGAGAACTCACATGATAGCAGATTGGGTGCAACAGATGCAGCTGCTCCCAGAGAGCCGTGTCCTCCATCTGCACAGAGGCCACAGGGACAGGGACCTGCTGCTGATCCAGCCAGGATGGGCTGTGCCTACCATCATCACCTGCTCGCTCCCTGCTCTGTGTTGAGCTGCAAGTGCCCTTCTGATCAGGGAGGCAGATTAAATGTGTTTTCTGTGTCCTGGGGTATTTACACTGTTCTTCCCATGAAGGTTTTCTGGTGCTTGGTATTTTAGCTCACACTGCAATCTCTCCCGCCGTGGGGATGCTTAGAGAGTCCTCTCTCCTCTATCCACCTACCTATTTTCATTAAATCTGAAGGACTTTCATTGTCTCTGGGATTTCTGTGCCTCTCTCTGTCACAACTGCAGAAGGATTTGAATAAATGCTTGCCAGCAGGGAACTGGTAGAGGGTCAGATAGCCCAGTCCCTCCTCTCAGGGCAGCTTGATGGGATAAGCTCTCTGCCCTTAAAAAACTAACAAGGGAAACATAAAGGAAAGACAGGAAAGGAAAGAGTGAAAAGCAGAGGAAACTTGATTTCTTAAATGGCTTGTTGTATCAGCTGGATCTCCACTTGCTCTGCCAGCAGTCTGGTCAGCTTTGCCCCACTTCCAGCAAGGAACCTGCATTTCACTGTTCAGCCTCTCTTCTCACATAACTGTTCCACTTGCAACCAGTTTCTCAGCCTGATTTTCCCCCAGTTTCTGATGTATTGACAGCCCACATTCTATCACCTCCCAGCACAGCTGACTGGTGCTGGGGGCACAAGAAATGGGGCACAGAGAGGAACTGCCTAACAGCACAGAGCATGCAGCTTTCCTCTAGTCTGTGCTTTAGCCACAAGCCCCATCTTGGCTGCATAAAGCTCTGCCCAGGTGCCCAGAGCAGACTGTGTGGTGCACCCACGTGCAGAGTAACTTCCCTCTTGCTTTTCTTGCTGAACCCTGCCTTCAAAACCCAATCTGCAGTGATGTTTCTGTCACTTTTGGTTTGCCTCTTCAAGACATTTTGGTTGAAGGAGTCCTGGCTGTGCTAGCAGACTGAAGCCTGTTAGCCAGTCTGTAGGAGTACCAGCTCTGGTGAGGAAGCTCAGAAGTACTGCAAGAACAGGGCTGAAAGCACCCTGTGGGCTCATGGCAGGTGGGCTTAGCATGGGCATGGTTTTCAGCTCCAGTTCACTTTCTCATTTCCTTTAACTGTGCAGTGCCCATAAGTCACTGGAAAACCCTTCCCAACTCTTGGTAAGGATAGTTCCCACTTCTGATTTAGAGGGAAGTCTCTGCAGTGTGAGAGCAGGCAAGATTTTTCCCTGATACCTAATTAATTCCTGTGCTCTTCTTCCTACCCTCAGCTGAAATTTGAGGCTGTGGAGCTGCTTATAGGAGCAGATAAACCTGTGTTCATGTCAATGTGTGTCCTTGCTGGTTGGAACACTGAAGACCATCCCGTGCTGGTTTTGCTCCTGGTGCATTGCATTCTCCATTCTCCACTGGCAGTGCAGCCAGGAAAACCTTCCAGTACAAGTGCCAAAGGACTGCATCAGATGCCTGGGCAGCAGCTGGGCATTTGGTTGATGGATTATTCTCTCCCAACATCCAACATCTCCCAACAGTAATCTTCAGAGGAACAGACCCAGAGAAAGTGGCAGAGTTAGTCACTTTGAGCATGGACAGTGGTCAGAGCGGGAGATAATGGGAGCCTTTTAGAGCAACGTGGTTTGGAGGGGAAGAGGAAGCAAAAGGGAAAGAAAAATCATAGGGCAAAAAGTCAAGGGCTATTGCTTAGCTAGGAGGGGCTGGAGGAGAATGGGTGTTTTACATTAAGACAGGACTCAGCCTCTACCAGCACCCTGATTTTGTCATTGATTTCTCATATGTTCTATGGACAACAGCTTCCCAGGATCTCTCCACAGTGGAACAATGGAGCCTTTGCCCAGAAGTACATGCCCCATGCTTACAAAAGGAAAAAGTGGAAAGCAAAGAGTGTTGTTTAATATCTGTCCCCGCAGGTATTTTATACCTTACAGATTCATACAACAGATTCTGCTGGAGTCTGTACTTAGCAGCAGAAGAATTTAACTATAGTATTCACAGAAAGATTATTTTGAACTCCACACTGTGTTACTCCAGGGAAGCCATTCTGGGCTTCATACCAAACCAACTGAATGTTGGGCAGAGGATTTTTTCACTTTCTGTGCATCTTCAGCTGGGTCAATGAGTAGGTTATTCACTATTACCAAATTTTAACAGGCTCCAACTAGCCTACAGACTATCTCTCTATCCACAGACATGCTTTGATATACATGGATTAAATGTGTTACAAGTTCTGGTATGAATGCCTTAATTTAAAAATGTATGACAAGTGTCAAGAGACAGAATATGTTTATAGTGTTAAGGTATGTGCCAATGGATGATCCCACTACACATGGTCTTTCAAGTTATTTTTCTTATGTTTGGCCATGGAAGGATGTGATGTAGCACAAGGGTTTTGAAAGTTTTGGGGTAGAGCCAGGAGCCCTAAAGAGAGAGCACTGCTGTTCTGCTTTGGTCTTTTATTAATGTCAGTTCAAGGGGAAAACCACACTGGTCCTGGGCTGAAGTCCCCAGCAGACCCCTTTCAGGCTCTTCACCACCGCTGTTCCAAGGCTGTGGGTTATAGAGAAGATATGTAGAATATTCTCAGGCACAAATTTCCTAGTTCTCCCTTGCTGGAAAGACAAATCACATGCCCTGAACATCTGGCATTACACAGACTGAAGGGCAGTGGTGGTGTCTGAATGGAAAAAGTAATTAAAATATTAATGCTATTATAATTAAAAGCTGCCATTTCTCACATGAAACTGGAATCTTAATAGCTAGATTAGACCAATACTCTACCTAGTCCAGACTGCAGCCTCCAAAAGTAGTTCATCCTGGCTGGCCCAGAGGAAGGTGAAAAAGCCACACAAATGGACAAAACTTAAGACTTGCCAACTGCAGAAGTTTATTCCTACTCCAGACTTCTGTTTATAGCAGGTCTAAACTTCTAATGAGGAAGTTTCTGTCTCTTCTGTTAAGATATATAAGTATGTATATATTTGCATATAATGCAATTGTGCCTGATTCCAGAAACTACTGAGTACCTTGAAACCTGTATCTTTATAAGCAGTGCATGACAACTGACTGACGAATTGACTGTATCTATGTGGGCCCAGCCATTCCTTGTGACACAGCAATGGCAAAGCTGAGTCATGGTGGTTACTGGGGTGTCCTACCCAAGCTCTCCTGGTCATATGAGTCAGCTGGCTCCGTCATATCCCCAGATCATCTTGAGTTATGTGGGCTGGAGTTGAATCACCAAGACCAAGATCTCTTCAGTTGCTCCAAAAAAATGCAGGTAGGCTCCAAAGACAGCTTCTAAAACTACATTACAGGTATACTCCATCTTAAATATTTAATCAGAACAATTAGTGTTTGAGTTTGTTTTCTTCCACTCAAGCTGATGATCTTTGTGACTGGTACATCAATTGGTAAGCTTGGCTTGATGAATGTCTCCTGTCCCTTCCCACACATTCACCTGGCTTTTGGATTGTAGAAAGGACTGTTGGGAAGCTGGAGAAAATACACTGATGGTCACTATGGAAGAAGGAATAGCTTGAGGAACTGCTGGCTGTCATGGGTTTAGAAGAAGGGGTCAAGAACAAGGGCTGCAAGGGTTTTGGCTGAAGAATTTGGAGTAGATACAGTGGAGGACCTTGAAGAGCAGACAAATAGACAAAAGATGAAGGTGGAGGATTCTTCCATGGTATGAAGGCTTAGACTTTATATGTCTATATAAATAGACATATATGTATATATATGGCTCCTTGTATTGACCCCTATTGTACTAGGGGAACATGAAAGGCCCTGCCAAAGGGCAGGGTCTTGTTGGGACAGCTGTAGTCTCAAGCTGAAAGAAGACAAGAAAACTCTCAATGGGATTCAGAGAGTAGCCTTGCAGATACAGCACAAGCCCACCCTGCAGGGATACTCCTTAGGATGACCGGACATTCCCTGTCCCAGCCTTTCTGCCCTGCTTCTGAAGCTGCCAAGCAGGGAGGACATCCACGGGAAGTGTGGCAGCACTGGAACCGTGTTTCTGCTTTGGGACCCCCCAGCCTTGTGCTTACTGTGCAGTATTGACTGCATGCTCTTTTGTAAATACGTATTTTCCAGTTTTCCTCTGCCAGTGAGATCACCTGACGGTACCCACTGCTTGAGGAGGATTATTTCTAATAGGTAAATTATAATAGAAAAACAGCATCCTGGTTCCAAACACTTGTCAGAGGGTCTTAAAAGCCCCAACCACAGCCAGTCTCTGGGGTGCAACATGACTCAGTGTCTTTGGCTGTCATCTCTGGTGACATTGCTAGTAACTAAAGGTTTTTCCTAAGCAGCAGAAAGCTTAACTCTTGATTTACAGCAAGGACTCATATTAATACCAACAGTATTTCTCTTTTGCAGTTGACAAGGTGTGGTACAGATAGGTAAAGAGTGACTATGACTCTTCATAGTGGACTGAAGAAAAGAGGATACACAAAGGATACTAGAAGCTGTCCTGCCATTACAGATGGGACAAAATAGAAGGCCAATCAGCTTCCATTCATCATAGTCCAGAGCTTGTTAAGGATTCTAATCAGGCAGAAATATTTTCCCTTCAGCTCTCTACAGACTATAACAAGGCTGCAGCTCTCGGTCATGGCTGCTTTTTCTCTTGGGGGAGGTGGTGAGTGCATCAGCTGTAGGGTTTGCTAACTCATTTGATGTGATGCATGGATGATGTGGAGAAGAAAAAGGAGAAAGGGATGGGGGGGCAGAGCCAAGAGCTGGCTCCCTGGTTGTCCCAAGGAGAGAGCAGGACCTTGTCCAGCCACTCTTCCTGTGGCTTTTTGCCAGACAGAGAGGCAGGCAAATGCTTGCCCTTCTCCAGGTCATGGAGGGGTGCACAAATTGCACATGAATGCATTACTCACGCAGACTCAAAACATTGCTGCCTGTTGGCTCACAAGCAGCTGTATTTTGCTCCCTGGACTTGGAAGGGATTTGGCCATGTGAGGAGCTTGCAGTAGAAAAGTCTCTGGGAGACTTAAAACATAAACCATGTTTTATTAAGCAGGAATTGACACTTTTGCTGAGGCTATTACTAGCTCTTATTGACTGACTGAAGCTACCAGTGCTATTGACCCTGAGAGGCTGCTCTTAAACATGGAGACTTGTGGCAGGCAGTATTTATTATGAAGATAACCCATGCTGTTTTTAAGCCTCCCCTTTCTCCTTCCCATGCCCATGTCAGCTACTCAATAACCTCATGGATTTCTCGAGATCTGCAAAGCCATCTGTCTGCTGAGACAAACATCCTCCTTTTCTCCCATCAGTGGCAAAGGTTGTCACCAAGGTGGGAGCAAAGAGCTTTTGTGACCTCAGAGAAATTTGTGACAAAGCTGTTTTGGGAGGGATATGTAGTTCTATAAATTCACCATCTGCTTTGCTGTCAAGAAGCTAAATAACAGCTTTTATTTGTGCAGACCCTTTAAAGCAGTCTTGACTTTTTCAAGTTAAGTAGAACACCCATACTGTGTCCTTCCTTCTTTCCTCTCTGCCTGCCTGCCTGATACTGTGTGGCCACTCAGGCGGGAGGTGCTGCAACAAATGGGGTGGATGTTTCTCTTACCTGCAGAGACCCTCTAGAAACCTGAGAAACAAACAGTGTCAGAGGGGCAATATCAAAGACAGAAGGAGTATAAACAAGGCAAGGATGCTGCTATCCAAGAAGAGTTTGATAAATGGAAAGAAATTGAAGATAAGCGAGAAAAGCACCCTCAAGCTCTATGGCTTGCTTTGCCTTCTTGCAGACTCGGGAAATGAAACTGAGAAGCATCTACTGGATGCTGTTCCTTCCTTGTGAGACTATGAGGAGAGGCAGCAGCAGCAGTGGGTGCTGTGCCTTTGAACAAAGCGGCAGCTCTGGCAGGGAGCTGGTAGGCTGAGGTGACGGGGGAGTGCTGGGAAACAGCGGGACATTGAAAGGTGGTGTGAGGCGGCTGGGCCTGGCCTGGCCTGGCAGCCATCACGGTGACTCAGCTCCAGGGGCGGTCACTGCCCGGCAAATGGCTGCGGTCAAAGGAAATGTGGGTACCCAGGCAGAGGACCCTGGCTGCTGAGAGTGCCTGGGCCTGGCACTTGTAATGTAGGATGCTGGAGGCAACACCTGTGTTAGGTGTGAACAGGTGAAGGACTTGCTCAGAATGGTGGCTCATCTGAAAGAGGAAATCAAAAGAATAAGGACTGTAAGAGAGTCTGAAAGGGAAATCAACTGGTGGAGCCAGACCCTGCCATCCCTGAGGGAAAGAAGAGCAAGTGCAGGCTCCTCAGGAAGCGAGGATCTCCTACTCTACCTGGATAAAGAAGGGGACTTAAGAGGCAGGGGGGAATGGAAACAGGTCTCTCCCTGGAAGGTAAGGCGAATCCTCTCCTGACCTCTCTTGTCTTCCCAGTTGTCCATACACAATGGGTATGGGGCTCTGGAAATCACAGGCCAGATGAATGAGGGTGGAAATGAAAGTCCTGTCTCAAATAAGTATGAGGCCCTGCCAGAGGATGGACAGTGTAATGGGCATGTGGATGACAGGCAACATATATTAAAGGTCTCACCACTGTCAGATAGGCCTTCCAGGTACATAACAACCTCCCTACATGGAAGAGGAGAAGAGTTTCAGTTGTTGGAGAATCTCTCCTAAAGGAGAGAGCCTATGGTGCATTGTCCCTCATAGAGAATTCTGTAGTCTTCCTGGAGCTTGAATCAAGGATATCACTCAGAAACTCCCCGGTCTGTCATCAGAAGCTACCTTTTACTGATCTTCCAGACAGGTTGGGAGGGAGCTGCATCACATAGTCTGAGAGGGATAAAGATGCTTCAAGGCCTTGGGATGGTTGGTGAAAGACTCTGGGCCACAAGTTATTTTATTGTCCCTTCTTCCAATTGTGAGCAATGACGTGGGATGCAATCGAAGGATCCAGTCTGTAAATACCTGGCTCAGAGATTGGTGTCTGGTGGTAATACATGGTACAGGCTTATCTTCCAGGGGCAAAGGGGTTCTAGGATGAGAATTACAAGGGCTCACTCATACAACTTTAAAGTAGATTCAAAGGGGATGGGGTTTTAGCTGGATTTGCAACAGTGGGGCCATGTTCTAGTGTTAATGCAGACCACAAGGACTCCCACCCCACTAGAGTGGAATCAGCATGCTCAGCTGGCTCCCTGAAATGCCAGGCTCTTCTCAGTGATGTCCAATGATAGGACAAGGGGTAATGGGTACAAGGTGGAGCATAGGAGGTTATGTGTAAACATAAGAAAAAGCTTTTTCACTGTGAGGGTGACAGAGCACTGAACAGGCTGCCCAGTGAGGTTGTGGAGTCTCCTCTTCTGGAGACATTCAACCCCTCCCAATGCATTCCTCTGTGACCTGCACTGGGTGGTCCTGCTCTGGCAGAGGGGTTGGACTTGAAGATCTCTTGAGATTCCTTCCAACCCCTAACACTGATTCTTTTAACATACAGTGTTGTGTCTCTTTGGGCTGTATAACCCTCCTGGTAGCCTTTGTTGAAGACTGGATAGCTATAACTGTAGACTGACAAGACAGAAGGCACATTGTTTACCTCTTGCCCTATTTTTCTGTCTGTCTCCCCAGTTCACAACACATAAGACAAAAACTACTTAGGAGTTACAATAATGCTGTTCTGATATGATACCTAGGACCAGGTAGCAGGAAAAGCTTCAAGGAAAAAGACACTTGGATTCTGTTTTGGGGCATTAAATTCAATTTACTTCATTTGGACAGGAGAATGTTAAGGATGAAAATTAAAACACACAAGTAATTAGTATTTGAGGTTGCAGCAAGCAGCTCATTTAGTAATTCCACAGTGGGTTTAAGGTTTAAAGGTTTAAGGTTCTTAGGTGTGTTCTTAGTTTTTTTTGCTTCTGGCAGTCTTCCAAGTGCTATCTATGCTACATTGCTTCACACCTGGATTGACCTGCCTTTATAATGTGTCCTTGACATCCAGTCAAGGTGGCTTTGAGGCAGAAACACTTCAATTAAAATGCTGGTGGGAAACTTGAGACTCTCTTTCTAATGCTAATAACAGTGGGTTTGTATCCTGTAATTATGTGGTTGTACCTTTATGCTCCCATCTGAGCCCCTTCAGAGTCTTTGGGTGTGCATGTCCACTTTGGAGACCCTTGTTTGCAATCCTGGCTGCATGTGTCGATGCAAAAGGAGAGGAGAGATGCTAACAGGGCTGTTGTCCACTCTGAGGTTGGTGAAAGGCCTGAAGATGAGGAACCAAACCAGACTTCCTGGTAACAGCCCTCCTGCTTGCCCTTATTCTCAGGCTATGTCTCCCTGTGAATGTTGCCACTTCTCTATCCATGCTCAAGGAGGTAGAGAGCTTGGTGTGGCAATGACAGCCTTGTGTGTGTTAGGGGATGTAGCCAGGAAGCTCTCCAGCACTCCTATGAATTCCCCTCTTCCTGATCTGGAGGGTGCCCAAGGAGTCCTGTGGCCAAGCCATGCTGAGATGGCTGCACGGTACAGCTCTTCCAGCAGGCAGCCCTGTGCAGGCTGTGGAGAGGAGCATGATGAGTAATTACGTGCTGTGTTACAACACAACTACACAGGGAGGTTTAAATGTCTCTTTCCAGCTATTGCCTGATTGCTGTTCTGTTAACAGGAGCAAGGACCTTCTCTCTTGGCATTTAAATGCCCTTCCCCCACATGCACTCTACAGCATCTGTAGTAGAGACTTCAGCTTTGAGCTAATTTTGCTGCTATTTTTGCAATCTTCTACCTCCACTGGCATCTCTGTTCTTCCTTTCCAAAACTGTGTCATGCCTGCTCTCCATCCCTCTATCACAGTCCCTTGCCTCCTGTTTGGGATGTTGGCATTGGAGTATTAAAAGCAAGTGCATGGCTTGGCACACACAGTTTTTATAGCAACAGCTACAACAACAGAAAGCCACAGAAAAGGCACATTGGCTCAGTTTCACTAATGCACTTGGCTTTAGGAAAGATGAGACTTATCTTGAAGCAATGGCCTAAATCAGGCTACAGAGATGCTTCAAATGCATGGTTATCTTCAGGCTTTTAACTTCAGATCAGCTACCTCTACGGACTTTTTTTTTTTTCTTTTTTTTTTTTTTTTTTTCTTTTTTTTTTTTTCCCCATTCTGCTTTAGGATGGTCCCCAAAAGAGTCTTGAAGGAAAAACTGGAGTTTTGTTTTGGACTATAACTCTCTCCCACCAATATACTCCACGCTTCCTTTCACTTCTGTATCAGCTGGGAAAAGGGAGGGGAAAAAAAATGGAGTAACTTGGCAAGATAGTCTGGCTTGGTTTCTACAGCAAGTTTCTCTGTTTCCTGAAGTATTAGAGTAACCTTTTCCAGCATAAGTCACTGACTGCACGTAGTGCATGTCCACTTAATAACCTCTGGGTGGCTGCCCATCTCTGTGTCCTCACCCATCTGCTGAACCCGTCAGCCAGCCTTTGCTTTAGATGTATATCCTGTGATGGGAGTGAGTAACCTGGAACAGACCTGCCTGTCTGGGACTAGGGTCCAGATCAAGAGGGAAAGATGGGATTAATATTCTAACAAGTGAAAGGACAACCACTGAACAGTTGGTATAGAGTGTGGAGTTGGGCACGAGATTGGGAAAATAGAGGCAGGGTAGAACTGGCGCGGTTTTGGACATAGTAAATCCATCCTAACATAGGTCTAAGAAAGTGAAGTTGGACTGGGATTTTTTTCTGGAGGACTAACAGAGAATGCAGTCTTGGACAGGACCAAGATCATATGGTGTGGAAGCAAACACCTATTTTCAGTAGAAAATGTGGAACAGTTCATCCCAGTTCTAGTCTCCTGGCAACAGTGAAGAGACCATAGTGGGACCACTATTTTAATCAACTCAGTTGCAGGCCCTTTCTCTCCTCCCCCAGCAATCAGTCTCCTGGGAGATGGAAAATCCTTTCAAGCACGTCATCTAAAGGGCTAGGAGACTCTCTGGTTTGCCACATAGCTGTTACATGCTGCTCATATCTTCGCAGAACTCATTCCATATTTCTTGCCTGGAAACAAGGCATTACTTTTTGGGGTTTGCATTTTGCCTCAGTTATATTCCAATTAATTTGTTGTTCTCAATTCACTAAAAAAAAAAAATTCTAGTTGCATATACACCTCAAAATAAGAATGTGTTACAGTTCTCACCTTTCCTTGGCTGCCTTTCTGCCTGCCTGTGATGTTCAGGTCTCTCTACTTCTTGCTCCTGCCCCTTCTCTAGAAGTTTTTTCTTGCCTATGTGGATATACAAAACAGTAAGTTTTTGTGCTCAAACATATGATGATAAGAAACATCTACTCTGTTCCTGGGAAACATCACCTATTTTCAGACCTCCTAAAAAACAAAACAAAACTATTCTACTAAGACTTCGTCAGGGGAGTAGGTTTAATCCTCCTTCAGCTCCTGAACTTGTGCAGCCACTTGGGCCCTGGGCTGCCCTTCCAGAATGGGCAATGGGAGAAATCATCCCTAGTGCTGAGTGGTAAAACATTGAATGTAGCATGGTGGCACTTCTGGCATCTGGGGTGATAGTATGAACAAGCCCAGAAGTGTGTGGTGACACTGAGAAACTGGTGTTAAGGGCCACAGTGCAGTGGCTTCAGTTCAGTGTATTGTAATTGCTGTGCTCCATGCAAAGGAACCAGGGCATCCCTTTGCCTCTGGCTTTGTTTCACTGCTTCTATCTATTGTCCCTAAAAGATAAAAATGAGTCTGCTTTGTACTTGTCTTCTTGAAACTGTATACACAGTACTGGATGAACAAAACCTACTGCATTACCTTGCTGCCCTGTGACTGTGTTATAACACGGGTCCCAGTGTCAACTGGCAGGGCACATCAGAGGCTTCTTATTCTTCCTCTTTTTCAGAGCACTTGAAAACAGTAAATAAGCCATTTGTGCCTGTTTTTTGCTAGTTAAACTTTTTTTCCACTTTGTTCAAAGGATTGACCTCAGATCTATCCATATCAGGAAACCTGAACTGCATGCTCACTCCTAGCAATGGCTCTTTCAGGGTCACTGCTGGAAAGCCTCTGCTGCCAGGCATGAAAAGAGAATTTTGTTTCCACAGCTGATACTGCAGCAGCCATTGCTTACAGGAAACATGCCCAAGAAATGGCTAGGACTCACTGCTGGAGGTTCATGGTGCCTGCTGTGCTGGGAACACTGGGTGCCCGAGAAGCTCTTCCACCCTTCATCCCAAGTGAGCTCTGAAGCACTGGGCAGTATCTCCGTGAACCTTGATAGAGGCAATTTGGCAGGCACTGGAGGAGGCTGATGCAATTCTTTCTTTTTCCCCCTCTCTGCTCTAGTGCTGTAGCCCAACAGAGCCTTGCACTGGGACCCATGTGCAGCCCTTTCAGGGGCACAAAATATCAAACACCTGTGGCTGTTTGTTGCTCAGTGGCTTGTATTGTTGCTACAGGAATCATAATTTTTCTTCCTCATTTATATGTTTGCCCTCCCTAGCCCTTTTTTTTCTTTTTTTTTTTAAAATAATCCACTGAGTGATTAGATTTGCAAATGAACGGGCAGGGAAGTGACAACAAAAGGGAGCTGGAGCTGAGGAGCGCAGGTATAATTACTGTAATTAACTCAAGCAGCTTGGGCATGGCCAGAGATGGGAGCATTGCTCGGAGATGCCGTGGGCGAGAGATGGGAGAGGAAGGATGGGCATCCACAGAGATCAGCTTCCACCCCACAGGTCCCTATTCCCTGCCTGAGTCTGTGGATAGGAAAAGCTCAGCTGTGCCCACAGCAGAGCCACTCGGACAGACTGCAGGGATGCATATCTCCCCCTGTGAGGTGCAGTTGGAGCGTGTTCTGCCTCGTATCATAATTACTCTGTGCTCTTTTAGGGCAGCCCCTAAGGGGCATCCCCCTAGTCCTTGTTTCCCATTGATCCCTGGGAGCAGGAGGTGCTCAGCATGGGGCAGGACTATCCCCAGGCCAGGCAGACAGAGCCCCAGCGTAGGGAGAAAATTTCTGCAGCAGCTGAGGTCTCACAGGAGGAGCTGGGATAACAGTGGCCAGCTGACAGCTTCTCTCAGATGTTCTTTAGCATCCAAATATGTTACTTGTTGAGTTTGCTAGGTGCGAGTCTGGAACTTTTTAGTTGATCTAAGAAATGGCATTAATTATCCTCATCACTGGCAGTCTGAATAGGGAGCATGACCTCAGTTTGGGGAGAGCTGTCGTGGGTCCATAAGAAGACACATCTGTGGCATGGGAGAAGGTGTTTTCATGTGCTCTTGATCATCTTAACACTGGAAAAGTTTTATGGTCTCTAAAGAAGGAAGGGATATGTCTTTATCTGCCCAGCTTCTGTTAATTATAGTGGTCACTTTTTCTTCTCTTTAGTAGTATGCACATCCACAACCCATGTCCTGTTCAGCTAGGAGCACTGCATGCCATGGTGTTCCCAACACACCCTCCCTTCCCATTTCCATGGGCACACTCTGCCCTCCCACAGGACAGCATGGCATCTGCCTGTGCAACAGCCCCTACAACAACTCTACCTCTTCCCATTCTGATAAAGAGCTGGAGGACTGATTTCAAGTTGCCATTGCTCCTATGCTTGGAATCTGATACTGATGCTGGTTTTAGGGTTTTATAAACTTTTTACACATGATCTTAGTTTATGGGGTGACTGTATGAGATTTAACGTATGAGAATTTTTTACAGGGAAACACTGGAAAAAAAAACCAAATCAACCCAAAATTTCTTTATTTTTTGGACTGCACAGATCAGTGAGCCTGGCATTTGAACACTTTTCCTATCTGGGGCTACTGAGTGAGAAAGGGATGTGCACAGAACTGCAATGCTCTGGGGCTCCAAAGTGACCCCCAGGAACAGTTACAGAGGCCTGTTAGAAGAGGACTGTGGTTTAGTTGCTGAAAGAGGAATGTTCCAAGCTCTGTTCCACACAAGGCTGAGAGCACCTAAATGTATATCTAGTGTATTTAGAAAATATATTTGCTGAAGGTAGGTTGGGACTGGTGTGTGTGTTTTACTGTACAAGTAAAAACTTCTGAACACTCCTTTTTCATTGCTGAAAATATCAGCTACAACGGAGGGCGGATGGGGAGTTCTGTTAACAGTTTCTCTTTAAACTTGCTACTACTGATCAAAACAGCTAGAGGAAATAGGATTGTCAGGGGCTTTGAGAGATCATCTAGTCCATCTCCTTGCCCCAGGCATGTTCAGCTGCACCTCCTTTGCCCCTAACAATATTTTGACAGAGCTCTGGGCAATCTATTCCAGTGCTTCCCTATTCTTAACAGATTAACCCAAATCTTTCATGCTGAAGTTGAATTTATTGTCTCTTATTCACCATGGGCATGGAAAACAGATTATTCTTTTCTTTGCAGGAGCTGCTCAGGTCTTTGAAAACTGTTATGGTGTCCTCTCTGTCGTCTTTTCTTTATCTGGACATCCTCTGTCTGTTCTGTCAGCTCTTGTTGGCCATAGATCTAAAACCTTTGACCATTCCTCTTCTTCCCTCCTGGGCTTTTTCCAGTTGACTTTCGTCTCAAGGTGGGATGCCCAACACTGGGCATAATCCTTCAGGGAAGAGCCTGTGTTGCAAATCTGTCAGACTAACATTAGTGTCCCACTATGCTTGTCCTGTGATGGTGAGATGTGTTTTTTTCTGCTTTTCAGCTTGTGTAATACAGTAACTTCCATGCTACTTTCTATAGAATTTCTACCTGGACAGCTGTTCCTTTTTCTGTATTTATGAAGTTGATTATTCCTGCTTGAGTCTAATTATATTAATATGTCCTGGTTGCATTTCATCTTGTGTTCTCAGATCATTTGTCCAATTTGCTGTGATTGTTTCATATTCTATTTCTGTCCTCCAGTGTATTCAGTCCCTCCCAGCTTGATGTCATCTGCAGATTTGATAAGTATACTCTTTATTCCATTATACAAATCATTAATGGAAACATTGACTAGTGCTGGACCCTCCAGTGAACACCTGTAGGATCCACTCAATACATCTTTCATCTGGCAATGAAATAATAACTATTTTCAAAAAATGTTGTTCTAACCAAATGTTATTGTTCTTCAGTATGTTCACCTAGACAATCTCTTTTTGATTATAATGAGTCACATGTCAAGAGCTTCACTGGAGTCGAGACACAGCACCCTCTGCCTCCCAAGCCCTGTTACTCTGTTGGAAAAGTTAACTAGATCACTGACCAGAGCTGCTCTTGCAAACCCAGACTGGCTGTTAGGCTTCTCCTTAAGAATAACTTCTACCCTGGGTTCAAGGCCTTTCCTTTTGGAAGGATATGGCTGAGCACCTTAAACCATCATCTCTCAACAACTTCATGTATACTCATAAAATCCACTTCATGCTTGGTGGTAGTTACTTATGAATAATCTTATTTATACTGAAGGGAAGACTGAATCCCACATACCCCTGATGATCAGTCATAGACAAAGAAAGTTGAACCTAAGAACTGACCCAAGGAAACTTGTCATTTTTCTGCAGAGGTACAACCAACAAATGGGGCTGGTTGTGGGAACCAAGCCTCCTCAAGCTGAAGGCTCATAGCTCAGGTCTTCAGCTCCCAGGCCATCTCTACTAGGCACTGGGCTACCTAACAGACAGTATATAGGGGTACTGCTTAAAAAAACACAGAGTAAATGTGTTCCCCCATTCCTTAAAGAAATAACTCCCATCCATCCTAATTCAGGAACTGGGATCAGCACTCCAGTTGCTCAGAGGCTGGGCTGAGAGTTAGGGTAGGCATCTTGCTCCTGGAATGTCCTCCCTCCCTGTACATGCCCTGCTGCTGGCTTTGGTGGCCTATGCCCCATCCCTTCCACCTTGCCCAAGAAGGATATGGGGACCATCTCTCTGCCTCAGGTGACTGCTGGCTCTCCAGGCTGAGCACTGGCACACCCGGGTGTGCTGCTGAGCACTTGAGACACATGCTAACCTCAGTGGCAGCCTTCTTCACTGCCTTCCTTGTCTTCTGCAAACACTGGCATTTAAATGCTGTACATTCAGCAGACAACTGTCAGGGAATCTCAAATTGTAATTGTCTACCTCTCCTGTTGCTGGGATCAATTGGATGGTAAAAAGCAGAAATACAGATTCCCCATGCTGCCAATAAGTGCGTTTAGGTATTTTTAGCAAGCAAATGTGTCAAAATGGAGAAGCTTCTAAATTTAGAACGTCTCAGCATTTTTTCTTTTTTCTTTTTTTTTTTTTTTTTCCTTCTTCTTTTCTCCTTTCCTTGAAATCTTATTGATGAGATCTCTGCCTCATGTATTTAGGAAAGAAATGAAGCAATCAACAGCAATACATAATTTTTTCCGGTTTGGGGAAAATTTCTTGTTCTGACCCATTAATTCCCAGCTGTATTCCAGCCTCATGCAGGGCAGAGTTAGCATGACTGAAGGAAATCTTTCATTCTAAAGTTAAGGTTTTTAGTTCCTCAGCTCTACTAAGGAAGGACTCACCTGTCACTGCACCATGTTGTGAGTGGGTGAAAGCTGGTTGAAAAATTCAGGAGAAAGGGAAGAAAAAAATTACTGTAACTAACGTGTAGAACGCTCTTAGTCATCCTGGGTTTTGTCCTGTTCCTCTCTGTCCCTTGGCCATTTTCATATCGAAAGCCTTGATGCTTAAAGCGAGCCTCCATACACATGTGTAGGATCAAAGGGCTCAGGCTGGAGCTTTTCAGGGTGATGATTCCCTAATCAGATGCTTGAAAAACTCATACCACACTTTTAGAAATAATGAGAAAAATATGGGCTGATGCAAATTTGAGATAAAATGGTGTGACTAATCAAAATGTCATCAATTTACATTAAAAATATTATTCTGTTGCTTCTTAAAGTGATTTTAAGCCCAGTAAATATTCTCTAAGTCATGGGTGCTACTGGAGTATGTAATAGTGCCAGCAGAATTGGGATACATGTTTGCTGCCACAATAGATCAGGTGGCTACAGAAGATCTAGTTTTCTTGTGGCTTGTATTATTAGAAATTGAGAGTAGAAAACAGGTGTTCTGCTTTAAAAAGGAGAGAATCTGACCATGGATACCAAAGACCTGCTTCCTGGGGACTTAGACCAATTTTTCAGATGTTTCTGATGTTGGCATGTTGTTTACTTCGTCCAGAACCCTTGAGGCTGAGGAATGGCATTTGAAAAGTTTGAAGCCTGCCATTTTTGAACATACTTGAACATAGAAGGAACATCAAGAGGGGCTATAGCGTAACAGGCTTTCCTAGCTCACTCAGGAAATGAGAGCTGGAAATGAGGGTTGAGCGACTGAGCATTATTTCTGGGGGTCCAGCTTACTCAAATCTTTGTGGGTTTGCACAATTGCTGGTTGAAACATTACTTTTCAGAGAGCTGGAATTTGAACTGCTGTAATTCTTATTCACTGAAGCACTCTCGTTTGGATTCTCTGCTGGGTGATAATACTGTTGAATTCACATTTCACCTGTCCTTTCATAGAAACTTGACTTCTCTCCACTACCCGTTTGCCTGTTTACATGAAACTTGTAAAAATGTGATACCAGATGGAGATGTAGCTGTGTCAAAGATTTAGCTGAAATTTGCCCACAAATGTAAAAGCTGAAGAGGTAGGGGAGGCAGGGTGAAGGGCAGACTGCTGTAAAGCAGTGTATCTGTGTGAGCCAGGCTTTTCCAGGAAGGAGGCTCTGCAAAGCTGTAGTGCATTTAGCAGAAAGTCCCAAGTTAGTTGGTTCCTAGAGGGTGCTAACACCTTGCCTGCTTGGGACATCCTGGGGATCCCTTTCATGCTGTCAGCTCTTGCAGTGATTCCTGTCTAGACATAGCTCCATGGCCTCCATGCACCCCTTTCTCCGGCCATCATCTCTTCTTCCTTTCCTTGCATTATTCTTTCTTCTCTCCTTCCATCAGCCCCTCGATCTTCTTTCCTTCTCTACCCCCTCTTGCCTCTCCTTTCTCACATCTTACAAAAAGATGTCTTGGGGAGCAGCAGAGAGGGTTAAGCCTCCAAGGTCTCATGGCTGCAGAAGCGTTGGTGGCCTCATGCATGGTAAAGTGCCTTTTTGGCATGCAGAGCTGTGAACAGCCTCCCTCTCCCCCTTCTCCTCCTCAGGCTCTCTGCCAGCAGGCAAGCATTTGCAAAGCAAAATTACAGAGCTCTCTGGGTAATGATCTGCCCATTGCCATAGAGCAGGTGGCTGACTCCACACCACTTCCTCTCAGCTCTATTCCTGCCAGCCACTTGCATGGGCATTGAGGAGATGGCATCTTCACTCTACTTGTACAACATGGCTGTGCAAGTGATCACTGTCACTCTCTGCCTGTCTGTTCTTCTCTGTGTGTTAGGGGCAGAGAAGAAGAATGGAGATACATCAGATAAGTCACTTCTAAATGCCCTCTAAGTAAGATCCTGTGAGTCTTTGACTGCAGGGATGCATCAAAATCCACTAGCATTGCTGGTGAAGAGGTGGGAGGCTGTCTTGACTTTCTTGCAAAGCTTCAGGATAGCCTACAGTGCTTGCTTCTAACCATAACTGCTTAACCTGTTGCATTTATCTGCATTGCTTCTGCCATTTGCTTGCCCAAAGAAAGGTTCAGGAGATGTGTATTCCTACCTGTGCTCCATCCCTCTGTGCTGTTGCCGAAAGCTTCCTATGCTATTGCCTTCTTCACCTGCTGCCTTGCCAAAACTTTCCTGTAGCTGCAGCAATGACATGGAAGCCTGTAGGATTCCCTTTCACTGTTTCGGGAAGCACAGCACAGTACAGTAAGAAGGAAAGGGTGTCAGGCCCCAGGCAAAGAAGAGTTCATGACCACTAGGCATGTCAGATCCACTTTATTTTGGCTGCTGGGTATTAACTCTTGAGAATTAGAAAGATGAAACTGCTTGTATTTTACACTGTTAGAAAGGATGGGTGTTGTATGCTTCCTCGATCTCTGTGTCCATTTTCTCTCCTCTGAGACTCCTTTACACTCTCTCCTCCCAGAAGAAACCCTGATAGGAGCACCTTATCCACATTTATCTTGCAAAATAAATATTTACTGAAGCCAAATACTGCTAAAGGGCATGCTGAGACATTAACTTATTCCCCTAAGCAATAGAACAAACAAAGCAACTTCATTAGCAGTAATATGTAGTGCAGTGCCTGAGCATCTCCCTTGGGGCAGAAGAGCTGAGCTTTCTCAGGTAAGACAGGCTCTCTGTGGACTGGGATGGAACAAATTATGCTCACAGGGGTGGAGGCTCTCCTGCAGCAAAAAAAGTAAAGCTCCCCTTAATGGGAACTTCAGCCTGGTCCCTGCAGAAAACCTTGTGTGGCCACAGAAGTGACTCATAAATCTAAGGGCATCCCGGGCTCCTAGCCCTGCCCTGACTCCCAAGGCAGTCGGTGCCTCTGGAGGAAAATGCTGCTGTCGTGGTGTGGCTGCCTCTGGGGCTCCCTGTTACTTCTTAAGTTTTTGTTTTCTGCATGAAGACAGAGCCCAGTGAGCAGTAACTTCTCAACAGCAGATGGAGGAGGGTGAAATGAGGGATACAGACTTGTGAACTGTAGTAAAAGAGGAAGCAAAGGGGAAAAAAGAGACCATGTGGGGTGAGGGGATGAGTCAGGGAGACAGTTACAATCTCTTCCTGATTTCCCTCCAGAAGTTTAATTCTTTTTAATGCAGTGTGGATCTTGTTAGAAATAATGTATTATAGAGCACATCTTTATATAAGATTGGTGCATGAAGCACTTCAAAATTTGTTATAATCTGATAAAATTATACATGTATTGTAATATTTTGCCTGTCTCTTTTATCTTCTCCCTGGTGATCTTAAAACACATCGCAAGCTTTCCATTCATCGAGTTTTCCAACATTTTTGTAGGTTGAGCTTATCTCTGTTCTACATATAACAAAATTTAAACTAAAAGTTCAAATGACTGAACAAGAAAATGACCCAGCATCTCAAGCCCCAGCAATGCTGGTTAATGTGAAGCCTGTACATCTGTATGGGACAGGCAGTGACTAGTGCAGAGTCAGGGAAGAGGTAAGAGAAGGCTTATGGTGCTCCCTGCTAGCCAGCTGTGCTATCTTATCAGCACCTCATTTGAGGGCTTCATTCACTGGCATGGACCCAACTCCAGTGCAGATCCAGCCACATGAGCAGTCCCTAGAGGGAGTTGTTAAACATTTAGGACATGACCACTTTGGGCTTTGAAAATCTGTGGCTGTGCTCAGGGCAGGTCCTTCATTGATGGGGCTGCCTGAACTGTCTCCGGCTCCTCCAGCCCTTCTCCAGTCCATTTGTTCCTGTCATCTCTGCATTGCTCAGCCCAGAAATGCTCCTGCCATGGAGTGGTGTGTCTGTGCATTCTGCCTTGGCAGTGGCAGTGAGGCAAGGGGGCCTTGGCCAGAGCTCATTTTGCTCTTGGCGCTATTACCCGAGGAGAAAAAATTGCAGCACTGGTGTAGGGAGCTGGTCTCCCTTGACATGTGATACAGATGAAAATTTGGTACTTTCAACACAAGAGAAGGCAAGGCTAGGGATGGGTAATATGGTCCTATTGCACCTCTTCCCTATCTCCATGTCTTTTTTGAGAGCAGTGACTTCTCGGCCTCTCTTTGCTGCTGGACAGCCCTGTCACAGCCTGTTAAGTCAGCAGCATCTCGCAGCACTGCCCTGGCACTCCCTGTGCTCTCTCATGCTGGCGGGCTGTGTGAGTGTGTGCTAGAAAAGGACTGAGGGTACTCAGGCCAGATGCCTGTCCTGAGAGACTATTCCTGCCTAGCTTGGCCAGGCTGGGCCAACAGTGGTAGTTTCACCATGACTCTTGTGGTCAGTGAGTGGGTTGTCTATAGTCCTGTTCCCAGGTCAGCTCATCTCAGTGTAACAGGAAGTGCTTTTCTTGCTCCTGAGGCTCGATGAGCTGCTGCTGCTCTCTCCATTGCCTCACACCAGAGTGAGCTGAGCTGCCTCTGTGGGTGTGTGTCCCACCCTTATTGGCCCCCTGGTCTTGCTCATGCCCAGTAGGAGGCCTGTCCTAACCAGGCACAGGTGGACTCACACCCACTCCTTGGCAACTCAAGGCACCTGGTTTATCTTGTTTCTCTACTTTTTTTTTTTTCCCAACACTGATTACAGAATTTTTACAAACATTTAACACTGATTACAGGATTTTTACAAACATTTTCTACATTTACCCCCCCCCTTTTTTTTTTTTTCCCCAACACTGATTACAGAATTTTTACAAACATTTAACACTGATTACAGGATTTTTACAAGCATTTTACACTTATAGCTTACAGGATTTAACCCTAGCTTCTAAGACTGACACCGACTGACACAAACATACACTTACAGCTTACGGGATTTAACCCTAGCTTCTCATGACACAACACTGATTACAGGATTTACGACACAACACTGATTACAGGATTTTTACGTATTTTTTTCAACTGACACAAACATACACTTATAGCTTATGGGATTTAACCCTAGTTTACAAATACTTTTCAAAAAGTCTCTGCCTTTCTGACTTGAGTTGTTCTTCTCCTTCCTGTATCTGCTCTTCTCTTGGCTTCCCTCTGCTCAGGGGTTTCCAAAGAGAGAATCCTTATCTTGGCTTCCCTCTGCTCAGGGGTTTCCAAAGAGCTTGCTGGTTCCTCATGGGTTTCTGGTTCCTCATGGGATTCCAGGATTTAACCCTTCCTCATGGGATTCCATACACGGGTTTTAATCCTTCCTCATGGGATTCCACCCTCCTGGCTTCCCTCTGCTCAGGGGTTTCCAAAGAGAGAATCCTTATCTTGGCTTCCCTCTGCTCAGGGGTTTCCAAAGAGCTTGCTGGTTCCTCATGGGTTTCTGGTTCCTCATGGGATTCCAGGATTTAACCCTTCCTCATGGGATTCCATACACGGGTTTTAACCCTTCCTCATGGGATTCCATCCTCCTGGCTTCCCTCTGCTCAGGGGTTTCTAAAGAGAGAATCCTTATCTTAGCTTCCCTCTGCTCAGGGGTTTCCAATCCAAAGAGCTTGCTGGTCATACCTTTCAGGGAGAGTGTTAGCCCAAGCACTTTTTCAAATCAGGGAGAATGTTCCTGTTGCCAGCTCCTCACACTGCTGCTTCTTTAGACGTCTGTATGTTGCCCGCGTTCTCCACCAAATGTAGCAGGACAAATCTTTCTTCAGGGATCGATGCCTCAAGGTCTGAGTAGGTGTAGCAGTATAGACTTGAGAGTTGTGCTCTAAGCCTATCACTCACGTAGTGGAACTAACAAGATAGGACCATGGCTCAAAGAGCTACCAGCCTCTCTTGTGACTAGCCCAACAGTGAGCTACTCGGTGGGTGTGGAAGGATGACCGTTGCTCTAAGTTTGTTATTCTCTTTTCCAAGGACTTCACCGCTTGAGTTGTTTGTTCCAGCAGGGCTTTTATTGTAGATTCTGGGCCGACAGGTGTGGTTGATGGAGCGGCTGCTGCCTTCTCATGCTCATTTTCTGAGCTGGGAGGTGGCAGTGAGGGCACACAGCAGCTGGAGTCACCCGTCGGTATCTTCATATTGTTTTCGGCCTTCGGAGCAGGAACTTCTTTTTCTACCTCCAGCCCGATATCTGAGAGGAATTCAGCTACGGAAGGATGTACTTTTCCTCTCATGCCCTTGATGCCAAAGCCGTTGTTCCTTAAGATTGGGAACGCCTTTTGGGCTTTTTCATTCTCGGTCGGTAACGGAGGCGCTGTTGGGACTACGCCGGTTTCTGCCTCAGGAGGTGGCATTCTATTATTAAGGCTGCCGTTTGGCGGGATTGCCGCTACTGCGGTGATGGCAGCTTTCGCCTCATATTTTATCTTTTTTAAGGCATTAGTCACCACTTCCCAGGTGGCATCTACTCCAGTTATATTTTTTCGAACTTCTTGATGGTGGAGGTCATTCAATAGGTTGCCAACCTCCCTCCAAAGGTCTCGCATAGCAACAGCGGAGGAGTAGGAGAGTCCCTGCTCGATGGGGGTGCTTGGTGAAAGTCCCATCTTCCTTTCCTTTTTCTTGGTCAATTATTAGTGTCAAAAGAAGGGTAATGGGTCTTCTTACCCGACTGTTAATTGCTGTTCGCTCTAGGGGGTTGGATCCCTCTTTCCTGATTCGTCAGAAGCACAGGTTAGACCAAAGTCTATGCCCGCATTCTCCACCAAATGTAACAGGAAGGGCCTTTCTTGCTCCTGAGGCTTGATGAGCTGCTGGTCTCTCCATTGCCTCACACCAGAGTGAGCTGAGCTGCCTCTGTGGGTGTGGGTCCCACCTTTATTGGCCCCCTGGTCTTGCTCATGCCCAATAGGGGGCCTGTCCTAACCAGGCACAGGTGGACTCACACCCACTCTTTGGCAACTCAAGGCACCTGGTTTATCTTGTTTCTCTACATCTCAGAGATTGCCACCTAGAGTCTCCCTGTCCCCTTGCCTGAAGTGCTCCCCTCATTGCTAGGCTACAAGTAGAGAGCAGCAATGTGGGGCTTACTGCAGAAGTCACTCTTGTGGTCTGAGATCAGGCAGACTTCCTGCACACAGGGAGCTCCTACTGCTGACCCGGGGCTCAGATCTTTTCTGTGCCCAAAAAGAGAAGGCAGAATCAGCTTTTCATTCCAGATACAGCTGTACTGAGCCAGAATTTGGTCTTTCGTAAACCAGAGCTGGTGCAGGTCCTTGGGGCTATCAAAGATATTCAATTTCAACAATATCAAATTCTCCATAAACTAAGGATGTCCTCTCCCCTGTGGGAGGATGCACTGCAAAACCAAGTCAGTCTGCTATAGAAATGTGTACTTAGACTGGATCCTGGTCTTCTCCTCTGGCTGTTCTGCAGCACGCTCTCCCAAAAGTGATTCTTCCCAATCCCCTGCACATGTGCCATTGAATAAGAAACAAGGAGACACTGCCAGAGTTCACACTGAGTGCCACAGGGATCTAGTATAAATACTGCCATGTAATAGATTTTTATCCACTGCCTTGCTGTAATCCCCATCTGAATCCCTTCCAAATTGCAGTCAGGCGTCTGTTTGTACAAGTCAAACATTGGTTCAGCTGCTCTTGAAAGGGATTCGGGGAGCACAGGCTGGAGGGAGTGCTAGCCAGGGAGCTGGAATAATGGGATTTATTTGTTATGTGCCGAAGGGTTAAACTCTTTTCACAGCACCCAGCACCACGGTATCTCCTCTTTCCACAAACAAGGAGGAGATATTCATGGAAAGTGTAATTGTTTAAGCAGTGAACCTGGCACTTCAAGGAGCTCCCATGTCCCTGCTCATCAGGGCTGTGGAGGGCAGGATCATGTCTGGTTTGCAGGGGCTGAGGGCTGGGAGACCTCATGTAAGTGGTGGGTAATCACCTGCTCCTCTGGGGTCAGAGCAAGCCATCCTTTCCTCAGCATCCTTGGTAGTGTGTGGGGGGCTTTGCTTCCTGAGTTATACCTGGAGCTTCAAATATTCCCTGTCAAAGCCCTTGGCTGGCATTGCTCTTCTTCCTAGTGGTGCTGGGTGGCAGGGGCATGGCCTGGTGCCCAGAACTCGGGGCCCCTCACAGGTTTCCATATCCCTTCTCAGAGCACCTGTGTGAAAGGGAGAAATTCAAGAAAAGTCCTGGAGTCCTGGGCAGCAGCTAACAACACCATTCTGCTCACGTTATCTGCCTCTCTTAGCATCTGCAAAGATTTTTCTCAGGGACAGACCTTTCAATCCTTCGCTATGTTTCTTTCTGCTTAATTTCTGACTCTTGAATGGGATTCAGCATTGTGCACTTCTTTTTGCCCAGCACTTGCCTGCCAGGCAGGATCAAAGCACAGGGCTGTCACAGCCATGGGAGTCCTTGGTCCTTGGGATTGAGATGGTTTTGGGCAACTCATACAAGGGTATACATGCTCTGGTACAGGCCAGCTCCTCACACCATTCTCCCAGCTGCCAGAGTGGTGGAGGGCCACAGGACCAGGAAAGTTTTGCTCTAGCAGTGGTGACCTCTGTAAGGCTCAGCTGCTCAGCTTCTCACAGAGTCCTTACATCCCCATGCCATGCTTGAGCACAAGGGAGGGAATCCAGCAGAACCATCTGTAGATTGAGTATATTCCACTTCCATAGATTGGGACAGACTGGAAAGAAATGCTATGGTGGATTATAGGTCAGTGGGGCAGAGACTAGTTCTTGTGTTTTGTACAGTACTGAGCCCAGAATTTAGTCATTAGTGAGTAATTTTACAAATCCTCTTTTGTTTCTGCTTGCTCCAAATGTCCAGGCCTGCCACTTATAAGGGCCCTGCTGGTGCTGGATTAGCTATGCAGCATCTCCAGCAGGTTAATAGTGTGGTGGAGGTGTTCATCATGGCTCCCATGGTTCATACACGATTTGTGAGCAGAAACTGCTTGAGGGCCGTGCTGTATGGTTCTAGCCACTTGAGCCTGATGTCAGCAGCCGCTGCTGCTGCTTAGAGCAACATGAACAAGGCAGAATGTGAGCAGAAGGGAAGGATGTAAATGCCCTGAATGACTCTGAATGTTGTTTTAGAGAAGTGGGCCAGATAACTGGCAATGATGGTCTGCTGGAGGGGGAGAAAGAAATTTCCCTGGCTGTTGATCACTGACAGACAAATCAGAGAGGTTCAGTCTAACCAAAGCCAGATCTGAACAAAACCTCAAGTTCAGCCACTGAGCTACCATTAGAATGGCTGAAGAGTTCCTCTGTGGGGTACTTAGGCTCCTTTCCACACCTGCAGAAACAAACAGACTTATGGGGCAAGCTAGAGTAGCTACAGTGACTGCAGCACAGAGGATGGGGCAGCCATGTGTAAGGGAACAAGGGATGTGGTGGTAGCATTTGTTTCCTGGGTGGCTTGAACTTTGCTGAACAAACTGAAATTCATCGGGTGAGGGGAAACAAATTAATCGCCTGATTCACAGGGAGGCCTGCCACATCCAGAGTGGCTATAGACTCAGGGTCATCTCAGGATGGGGAGGGAGAAGGATGGGGCTGTCCACTCTGCAGGAGAGCGAGAGCAAGAGGCTTAAGGCTGCTCAGTGCTAGAGAAAGTAACAGAGTGCCCTGGAGCTTGCAGCCCTGCTTGAAAATGATGGAGGCTGACAGATTTGGGATTAATGTAAAGGTTTCAGCTCTCCGAGCACTGAGTGGAAATTCGCCTGGAAACCACAGCGCAGGAGCTCAGCGTGACGGAAGCAGTAACTGAAGGGGGGAGGTGGAGGCAGGGGTGGGTCAGAAAGCTTGCCCCGCCTGATTATGCAGAAAGCTGGAACCCTTGTCTCCTGCTCTGCCAGCCGTGTGGCGGGGTAGGGAGGCAAGGCATTCAGTGCACAAGTGCGTTACAGAACAGACCTCTTCTTTTTTTTTGTATGTTAGGCAGACTTGCTGCTGGAGCAACTTTGCATTGCTAATTAGATGCAAAGGCAGAGCTGTACCTAAATTGCTCAGCACCTGATTCTGATTGCACCTGGTCACACTCTTATAGCAAGCCAGGAGTTTGGGTTGAGCAGCCTGCACAAATACTACAAGCTGTGGTTTTGTGGTACCTGTGGAGGTATTTGTAGGTGCTAGATTGCTTGTGTAAGATTGGAAGGGAGTCTTGATTAAGAGCAGAAGCCCAGGTGTGCTCTGCTGATCCTGACTTGGACTTGTTTTGTTCAGCTTGTGTAACTGCAAAAAGGAAAAGCTACTTCCCACTGTTTCTACAGCATTCCTGTGTGGCTAGGATACTGATCTGTTGCTCAAACCTAAATGGAAGACTGGGGCACTCCTTCTCATCTGCCTCAGCATCCATTAAAACTCCAGTTGTAGCCCATAGGGTTATGGGGACACGGCCCCCTTCGTACTACATCCCGGTGTAGTCTGCAAGGCAGGATGTTATATGGTCAGGCATATGCCCCCCCTTGCTCTCAGACACCCATAGCCATCAGCTGAGGCTGGAAAGTTTTTTCTTGGTGCAACAAAACCACAAATTCTTGTACATCCCACACTACAAAAGTCTCCAAGCATTAGCAGAGCTGTCATACTCTGTCATACACCTCTGCACATCCACGCCTTCATATTCGATTGCAACACAACAACTCTGTCTTCCCTGTTGTTCACCTCAAAGGACTGAATGCATCACAGTGCACAGCTTTAACTCCTTTCAGCTAGCTTGCCCTATAAACACATAACCCACAGTGAGTGGGCATGTGTAATATATACCTGTGTACAGTTCTGATAAGTGCTGTGGATGAGATTGCTGTTTGGATTATTTTAAGTCACTGGGCTACATCTTCTGTAGTAGATATTAACTTGTGCAGCACAGTGGTGTTGCTAGTTTATTCTGGGTTAGGATCTGACACATCATGTTAATCTATAATAGAAACTTGTTTATGTTTCTGAAAAGTGGAGATATTTTGAGTGTGTAATCAAATTGGCATTCTTATCCAGGCTTCTGCATGGTACAATTGTAATTTTTAGATTATAATGTTTTAAAATTATTAAATAATGTAGCAGTGGAAGGTTAGTTTAAGATTGTGGTGTGATTTTTTAAATCTCTTTTATGTGATATTGTTCAACTGAAATCAGCATGGTTATATGTCCCAGTGCACAAATTGGGTATGTACCAGAGATGAATGAACACAGGCATGGTTTCAGAGCAACCAGCCAAATCTGAACACGTCCTCTTCTAAGAAAGGAATTTAGGAGAAATAATTTTCAGCTCCATGATCCACACACCCAGTCATTACCACAGACATTATGATGGTCTCTCCCTGCTTGTGTTTTAGAAAAGCTCAAAGACTGAATTGCAATACAGTCATTGCTAATTCAGAGTAAGTGGGCGAAACTGCAGCTGGTGTCTGTTTGCCCATCTGATATATGAATAGCAAATGATTTGGATTTTTTCTCTAAACATGATGTGATATTGAGTATGAGATCATTGCCAAATCTCCATGAAGATAATTATGCTTGGTTTCATTAGAAGACCCAGGCAGCTTTGTCACCCTATTAAATGGGTGAAGCATACAGTACCCTCCAGCCTGGAGAGCTGTTTTGCCATGGGCATCGTCCTATGTATTTAGCTTCAGAAACTATAACAACCTGTAGCAAATAAAGGAAATAAGTACTTCAGTCATGATTCCAGTACAAGAGGATTTTCCAATAATTGTCTGATAATGGCCATCCTAGGTTCATTTTATGACTGTCTTCTTGTTCCTTTCCATTTAGATTTATCCTTCAATAACACCTTATCTCTTCTTCAGAGAGTCTCCCAAGATTTAGAGATGATTGTCCTTTTATTCTGCCATCATATGCGTGTTTTGTATAATGTGTGGTTAGTTAATGGTAATATTAATTGCTATTAGGAATGTTTTGTAGCATGGGTACACCAACTGAGCTTTACAGCTCTTTCAAGCCCCTTTTATTTTAACCTATAAATCAGATGCTTCAGTCTTACCATCATTGATTGCTCTTTTCTAAAGCCTCTTCTAAACTGCTAATCTCATTCTGAGACTGTGGTGTGAGGAGAAGCCCTTTTCGCAATCAAGTTGACAGCAAGTCTGCTGCCTTGAGATCTTAGGAGACAAAGCACCACGTAAGTGCTACATACTGTTGGGAACATCAGAGAAGTAACTGTGAAACAGAACTGTGGTTTGTGTTTATTCTCCCTCTGTGATGTCCGCATTAAAGCACTTTATTTACAAGCGATGACAAAGTCATTCTGTGCTGCAAGCTGAGCCTGAAGGCAGGAGGTCAGTGTGTGACTGAAAAGACGGAGTTTCTCAGAGAGATACATTGCCTCTGCTTTCTCTCAGAGTTCAGTTTTGAGGAGTAAATTCTTTGTCTTGATGTTTAAATACTGGAGACAGAGTCAGTGATGCTGGGAAGAGTTCAGAGGTGGGTTGGAAGGTAAATGGGCTTGGATGAATCAATAATAAACTTGAATCTTTGATCAAAATATGAAGTGACATGCCTCCCTCCTCCCTCTACCTGCTGCTGTCTGTGCCAGACCTGGATGAAGCCTGGGGAGGCTGGGGAGTTAACCAATCTTTTTTAGAAAGTGACTTTTGCATCTCTACACTATCTCCACATATAGGGATATATTGTGCCAGTCCCTAGAATGATGTGACTTGACAAGTGAAAAGATGAAAGACCTCAAAAACCTCATGCAAGGTATCAGGTGCAATTTCTCTCTTTCTTTTTCAGTGTGTGTAGAGCTGTACTGAAAGACAGACACTCCAGCAGAGGAATGGCAGAGTTCAGGTTTGGCTGGGTCCTGTTTTCATCTATACTTGCTGCACATTATGTTGGAAAAAAGCTGGCCAGCTAAGTCCCAAGTTTTGGTGCTTTCCTTCATCCCACTGCTGCTGTTTCAATACTAGCCTTCCTTGCTTAGCTTCTTCTGTCTCCCACTGTGAGTGGTGCTTCCCTACCTTCTGCCAGGCCTGACGCTCCATGGCAGGACTTCTGGTCATGCCTCTTCCAGGTGGAGCTTGGAGATACCAGCAGTGTGTTGGCTCTTTCCCATTCTTTTTCTGACAGGGTAACAAAGGCAGTACTGGGAGCAAATGTTGACTTCTGCAGTACACAAAACCCTGAAAAGTTGGGATGGTATTAATGAGAAAATCAGTAATGGGTGTCAGAAGCAGAAGGGTTGTCACCTCAGGCCCTTGGCTGGATGAATGTCTGCTTGTTGGAGTGAAGTCACTGTTGAAATTTTGAAGACATGGTTTTTCACACAGATTTGAGAGCTGCCATAGTGCTCTAGCTTCAGGTTTTTGGTATTGTGCTACTAGTGCCATGATTTTGCATCATCAATGTGGCAGAAATTAATTTGTGACATTACGATGGAATAAGAAATAGAGAAGAAAGTGGGTGCAAACTAGACCAGCGCACCCAGCCTTTGAAAGTAGGCTTTGATTCCTACTAGACCCCGCTGCCAGTAGAAATTCTCCTGGGCTTACACCTATCTCTGAGGCAAAGTCTGGAAACATTCCATGGTGGCTGAGAAAATAGCAGTATTTTGTACAGAGCTTGGAAAAGGATTTCCAGCTATGGAAATGCCCTGGTGTGTCCAGTAAAAAACCTGACGACTGTAAGTACTAACTTACATAGGTCAGGTTTTGATTACCAAATCTAGAACTGTATTCTGAAGAAGTTTGAATTCTGTTTTATTTCAGCCTCAGTAGATCTCACCTGCAGGACACCGCTGAGTCCATGCTGTGGCCCAGTCACTCACTGCTGCAGGAGTACACTGAGTGACGTCATTTTCACAGTCCTGTTTGTACCCTGGTGCCCTATTCTACCATAACCATTGCTCCTGTCTGGGCATCACTGGTCTGAGCCTGCAGTGAGATTTTGTTGCTTGATTGGAGGTGAGAAAAAACTCTTCATCCCTGGCTGTGTAAGTGCATGAGAGCACCCAGCTATCAGGTGGTCAGACAATAAATCACCTGCTTTTACTCCCTGGATGAGTCTGTGAAGGTGGAAGTGCAACAGCAAGCTGTGTCAGTGATGGAGAGTCACCCACAAATATGGATGTAATGAGAGCACCACGTCAAAGTTTCTCCTTGAGCTGTAGTAACATCCAAGCCAATGTGCAGAAACATGCTAGATGGGGAGGAAAGCCTATGAGAGTCATTACCGGCATAGTTGGTATCTGTGACATAGGGAATATGCTGGACTTGGCTGTAGCTGAGTTTCTCCAGAGTCTGAATGTTTCTGAGGTCTGAGTCTGCCTCTGTGTCTGGAAGGCTCAAAAGAGCTGGCAGTGGTGTGGAGTGCAGGACCACTTGCAAGCCTGCCTTCTGAAGAGCCTTTGAAACTGAAAACAGTGACCCAAACGTCATATGGAAAAGGATAACATACAGTACGTTTCTGTCCATAGCAGCTCAGAAATACTATCCAAATAAATCTCCATACTTGCCTCAGCTGTTAAATGGATATTTTCCCACTGTGCATGCCTTAGTTTCCCTGTGTGTCCTGTGGCAAGGATAAGACACTATTAGTACGAAGGACTTTGACTATATTCAATGCTTAGCATTATTATTATTTAGCATGTGAAAGTTTTCTGGTGACAGACAGGGATGAAAATTAAGAGGATAAATATGACAATAAAGGAGAAAAATTAAAATCCAGCCAACTTTTTCATTTAATCACATCATGATACCTACTATGCAAGGAAAATCAGTCTTTTCCAAAGGCCATTCGCTTCTCCTTGAGTACAATTTTTTTCTGATACATTGCAATGCAGCAATCCCAGGATCAAATCAACTGCTTTGGCTGACATCTCATCTCATCTCATCTCATCTCATCTCATCTCATCTCATCTCATCTCATCTCAGGCCTTTCTGGAAAAAAATTGTTGTCATTTATACTAATCTGGATAGCAAAAATTAGCCTTTTGTGTTTATTAGAACTTAACCAAACTGGGCATATCTAACCAATGAGCATTGTTTTTCCCATTTATTTGGTGGGGAGAATGAAGCACAAAGTGGAGAAATGAGGCCTCCAGCATCACCCACCGAGTCATTGTCATTGCTCTGATCAGCACTGCAAAATCTTCACTTCCCAAGTAATCAGAAAATTAATCTTCATTTTGTACTCCAGACCAGTTTTGAATTAGTGACATTCATCTGTTTAACTATCAAAGACCTGAGCAGGAATTTAGCAGAAGTCTGAGAGGTGTTAGTTGCCTAACTGAAATGGAAATATTTCCAGTCACACTTTACTAAAAATATGTATTAGTTAGCTGTTGTTTGGTTTGGTGTTACGAAAAGATTTCCTGATGGGCAAATTTTTAAGTAGTTATTCCTTACTTGGTGATTGAAGTTTCTCTTGAAGCATTATGAATATGGAAAATATGAATAAGATGGGCCAATGGACCCATTAGATATGAATATCCTTGGGTTGTTTTGGTTTTTTTGTTGCTGTTTTTACGTTTTTCTTTGTTTGTTTTTGTTTTATTTTTGTTTTTAATGCAGAGCTGCTGCCTATAAAATGGTCCTTTACAGCATGTAATATGTTGTCATGATTTTGATCACTCTGAATGCTACAGTCTTTGAAGCTTCCATTCTTGTTTAAAGATAGGAACACTGGTCTCTGGTCCATCTTATACCATTACATTTTGGCTGGAGCTATTGTTGCAGCCTTGCAATGGGGCAAGTATAGTTGGTAGTACCTTGGGGCAGAGGAGTGGACTATATAACTCTTGAAGCCTTGCTTCCAGACCTATTTTCTGTGATTGCAATGCAAAAGCACTTTGAAGGAGTAACTGATCTGCAGCTCTGTGGAACTTTTCACCAACCTTTCCCTTGGTCTTCCCTTTCCTCCTCTGTTCTCTCCCATCGCCTGTTGCTCTACTTCTCCCAATTTGGCTGCAAAACCGGATGCCATGAGAATAGCCTCTGCCTCTTCCCACCTTGACAGCAAAGCTGTGTCCCCTGTCACATGGTAGGGCACCCCACAGTCAGAAGGAAGATGTTCCAGAAACAGCGTCAGCTTTTTTTTCTGCTGCTGAGCTATGCTCCAGCCCCCCTTCCCCAGCCGCTGCCAGCAAGGTAGCAATTACACTCCCATCAATCCCTCCTCTTCTGGAATCACCCGGCACACACCAGCACACTGTCACGATCAATAGCCCAGCCCTCGTCCAGAGACAGCAAGGGAGCCAAACAGGCAATTTGCTCACTGGACAGGTTACAATGAAATAATATTGTGTCAGGAGGTGATGTGGCAGAATGGCTGGCACTACAGATTTCCCTCTGTGGCCACAGGGGAAGCTCGGGCTGGATGAGATTTAAAGTTAGGATTGCTAGCTGCTGCATGGATATTGCTGGAGATAAAGTGTAACTGAAACAATGGGTGAAATGACTGTTTAGGAAAAAAAAGTGATGCAGGCCTTTAAACCCATCACTTCAAATTTTTGACCTCTAGCTGATAGGTATTAAACACATAAAGGGTCCATTGTGGACAAAACTCAGAATTTTCAACAACCAAGCTCAAACATTAGCTTATTAGTAAAAGAAAAATTTTGCAATCAAAAAAAGGAGGCACTTGCTTCAAGTCACTGCTGTCATCCTGTGTTATTGGCAGGTTAAAAATTAGGCAATACTTACCACTTAGATTTTCTGGCAAGTTATGACAGATGGAGCAAGGGGAGTTTCAAGACTTCTCCAAAATGTTTTCATCCTGTTTTGAGTAGCTCTTGATGTTGTATCTCAAATGAAATGAGTAAATAGCTTTATGCCTGTTACTCCTTCATGTTTGATATGTGATAGTCACCTCTCCTGTGTAAAGTATATTACAGCCTTTAACTTTGCTGAGCATGAGCAAAGGGCATTGTTCGTGCTTCTTAACTTAAGGGCCTTGGTGCCCATACTGCCCATTTGCACACACTGCCCTCTTCCCAGCATATATTAAATGATTAGAAACAAATACAATTACTTAAAAACATAAGTCTGTTTGTCTCTATCATGAAATCTATCATGGAATCTCTATCATGTAATCTATGTTAATACATTTATATAGAATCAAAACAGAGATTAGTGTAAGCCTGGAACCCACTGATAACAAGCTCTGAATAAAGTCAAAAGTGAGTTCACAGGAAAAAAGTCTTAGTTGTTACACCTGGGAATCTGCCTGAAAACTGCAGCTGTTCCCAGCTACACCTCACACACCCTTTTCCACTCCAGGCACATGATTTAGGCTAGATTTTTCAAAAGTGCCCAGTTATTTGGAGTGCCTCATTAATGATAACCCAAGTGTAGAGCACCTGCAGATGCCCCTTCATCAGCAGGACCCAGCAAGGCTCTGCACATCTGCTCATCGAGTCAGCTTGCAGTTAGGCATCTCACAGCTATAATGGAGGCTTTCTGCTGCCAGAGCCTCCTGGTTTCCACCTTTGTGAAATGGAGGCAATGTAGTAGGAGATGAACAGCTTAGTGGGAAGCCTCCAGGACAGAACAGTCTGTTCACTCTACATGAAAGCAGGGAAACCTTAGGTGACTTGGGACTCCTAAGGAAACCTGGGTCTTTAGTGCCATCACAGGCTGCTCACTCCAGCTGAGCAGCTAAGCCCTAGTGGTTTCCTATGTGGTTTCTCTGGGGCAATGCTCTCAGGCCCAGCATGACACGGGGATGGACACAGGTGCTGCCATCAAGAATGTTCCTGGATGTTGGAAAGCAGTCTGTGGCCAGTCCAAATGCAGGCTGCCCTCAGGGCTCCTGGATGTCTTCTGCTTGTTCTACAGCTTCCAGATTAGTAGTGCTCCACAGCCATCCTGTGCAATTGTAACACAGGTCTGCTTGTTCCTTTGTGAATAAATGGGGCTCAGAAATGCAGGGAGTGATTTCCTGGCAGGTGGAGAGCATTTGGCATCCCCTGGCTCTGCAGGGAGAGAGGGTGAAGCATGATCCACCCTCTCCATGCTGTACAGCTCCCATCTTTGCCAGTCTAATGGTGCTTATTTGTCACCACAGAAAGGAAAACCCAGCCATGTCCAAGCATGACATCTGCTCAGTGGGCTGCTTCTGGCCAGCATGCAGAAGGGATCTGTTTTCTGGGCCCCATGGCACTCTCCCCGGGTGGCTCGCAGCAGCTCTGGACACAGTGCAAGAAGGGTCAGGGGTGAGTGTGCCTCCCACCAGCAGGCTCAGAACTGCTGCATCCGAGACTGGAGCAAACCCTTGGGGTAGCTGCACAGGGATGTGAGCAAGGACAGGGCAGCTGAGGCCAGCAGGCTCTGCCAGGGTGTATCTCCTTGCTGTCCATAGGGGCTGGGAGGAGTTGGGCAGAGTGGGCTGACTGTCACTTGGCTCCATTTCCAAAGGCATGCTATGAGAATTTGGATGATGTCTCTCTTCCTGTGGGGCTGTTCCTACCTAGAGATCCATTTAATGAGGCATTTGAAGATTTCTTAACTACTGTCCTTCTTCACAGTGGAATTGGACCTGACTCAAATTCCCAACTGCCAACACTTTTTGGCTGCTGATCCAGCTCCAGGTGTGACACTAATGTCTTCCCCTCTCCAAAATACTGTGGCTATGTTAAGACATAGCATAGTCCTGTCTGAGGGCAAGGGGTAAAAGAATGGGTTCCTGTGTAAGGCAGGAAAGTTCTGCCCCAACCATGGGGCAGAATCTGTCCCTGAGATGCAGAGCAGCGGACAGCAGGTCTCCTCTGCTTGAACGGAAGATCCCATGCCTATTATCTGTATTTGTGTAGTGATGAGGGCTTTCCACTAGAGAGAGACATGAGTACACACAGAAAACCTGTTTGCTATTTGTATCACACAGTCCACCTGGCCAACATGGTGCAAAAGGGAATGGCTGGAGATGATCATGAAGTGAGGCTTTTTTGCCACACCAAAATTGTTACTCATCTTTTCTGACTGCACTTGTCTTAAGGACTTCAGGGCTTTGACAAAGAAAATACTGGTATTTTTTATTTTTCATTCTTGCTTAGAAAAATAATTTATTTGTTTTAATTCTTTCATTTGAAGCCAAAATATATTAAAATGTTGGAAAGCTTCACAAAAAAATCAGAAAACTTGCCCAAAATATTTTTATTAGAAATACATTTCCTGAAAAAAATATAATCTTGTTGCAGTTTATTTGACAGGGAAGTGGATATCCAGCAAAATCTGATAATTCTTGGGTATCTTTTTGTCTCTAAAGACAAAACCCCTCTTCAGTGACCTCTGAAATATGAGAAGCTGTAGGAAGACCATGGTGACTACTGAATACATCATGTTCTCAGAGCACAAGTAAAGAATAATTTTCTTGGTTGAAAATCCTAGGAATTGTAGCCATGGCCAGTAGGGTTGATATTTCTGTATCTGTGTCATGCCTTAATCTTTGCAGCTATCCAGGCCTGTGCTTTGCACAGCAGAGGCAGCTGTTCCTCTCAGCTGTTTCTTACCAGGTGACCATCACAGTCAGCAGAACCAAACCTCCTACTCTGGTGTTGGAACACCACCCATTTGGAGAGAAGAGCACTTTTTGAGTTAAGATGGCTTTAGCATATGATCTATTGTTATATCTATATAGTGTAGGTTTTTCTTTGGAGTCTTTCTTTTGTAGCTATGGGTATGGAGAGTGTATAGCACCTAACACTACTTTGCCTAGGATTTCTGGTGAGCAGAACTCAGTGTGGCAGGGTTGTGAGTCACACAATTTCTGTTTTTGGGTCCTGTTTTGGAATGCTTTCCCCTATGGTATATGGGTGGTTGAGGGAAGCATACACATGCATGCTTCACATGCTGCAAATAGAAAGTCTGCTTTTAAAGGCCTCCTATTGCTTTCTTGTAGACCCTGCCAAGCTTCAGTCTGCTGGTCTTAAAAAACATGCTTTCCTGGGGTGTTGCTCACTGGGAACAGATGGTCCCATGGGGGACAGATGGCCCCAGAGCTGGGAACTTCCAGTGGTTTTTCGTGGGAGATGGGATCCCATCCTTTACCTCAAAGGCCTGTCCTAAAGGCACAGTAAGGGCATTGTCATCTGGTACATCCTTAATCCCATAAAAAATCCCCCTTCATTGACATCAGGTGTGAGTGGGTAGGTCATTGTCATAGTTCATGCTGAAGTAGGGGTTTCCAACATACAGTGTTCTCTCCTGTTCTGCTGGGCACAGAAGAAATTTGAGGAGTGAAGAGGAAAATAGGTAAAACATGTACACTCAAAGACCATGAAATAAGGGCTTTTTTCTTTGATAACTCCTAAATGGCTTCTTGCCCCAAAACATGCCTCCTGCACTACCTAGGGTAAGACCATCACAGATCTCCATCATGACTAGAGACTGGAGTGTAAATTCATGCCTTTAGGAGTCTGTTGTGAGTCAACATGGATCTGAACAAGTCTCTTTTCAATATTTGCTCTTCAGTTACAGTCAGAGCTTTGCTCTATCTTTTCACCTTGGGGAACTGAGGTGCGGGATTTAACTGATCCCTTCACCATCATCAGCCATTCCTGGAACTGAATCACTGCCTCTGAGATTGTTTCTCGGATGTTTTCCATAGTATGTCTGATATCTTAGAGATGTCTATTCCTTTTCTATTTATCTGCCCTGGAGCTATTGTGATCAGAGTAGCTGCTGGATTCATAAGACCAGGGGCACAAAGCCTGAATGCATCTTGCCCAAGGCTTCCTCTCACCTCTGCGCTGGTTTCCTGTAGCCTTTTCTCGAGGCATATGACCTAGACTTGATGTGGTTGTTAAGCTCTCAGTTTCTATTTGTTCTTAATTTTCCCTTTGATAGCTATCCTCAGATAGTGTGGTTTCCTCAAAAGCTGCAGTCTTATGATATACCAAGTTTTGGTTTGCTTCAGCATGAATCCCAGCCTTCCTGAGGGGAGGTAATGCGGCACATAAGGGTCTGACAATTCAGAGGTAATATAATAGGGAGTTTTTACTTCAAAGACCTGTTTTACTGTGGATCACTTCTCACCTTTGTAATATCCTTCTGGGCCTCCTAATAAACCCCTCTCTCCGCTTGTTTATGGACTCTCACTCTGTTTCAGAAATCTGCTAAATGCAGAAGCCTTTAGAAAGAAAATGTAGACTAAAAGCTCCTCTAAACCAATGTTTCTTCCCTCTTCTTTGTAAGCCCAGTGCGCATTAAATGAAACTTATACGCTTCTTGAAGTTGCCTGTGTTATTATTGGAACTGATGCACATTCACTCCAACCAATCTATTTTTATTTGAACCACTTACGCTGTATGAAACCAAGCATAATAACTACAGTCAATATAGATATATTTGTTTTTATTTAAACTCCTAAGTGTGCTAAAAGCAATAAATGCTTTTCCCCTTGAAAACCAATATATACGTATAATAGGCAGAAAATGTATGTATCAGTCAAAGCAGGAGTGACCGGTGGCCCTGGGAGCTGCTTCTGAAAATGTCACTCACACAGGGACTGCAGTGGCCTGAGGGGGAAGGAGGGGATAGGGTCTGTGTGGGCTGACAGCTCACTGCCTGCTCTGGGGGCACAGGCTGCTGCTGAGGGCTCAGGGGAAGGGCCCCGCAGGCCTCTGCCAAGGGTGTTCCCGGCTGATGGGATGTGGCGGGGGCTGCAGGGCATCCCCTGCGTGTGAGGCCAGCGCTGCCCCCTGCCAATTCCAGCCAGTTCTATTCGGCTCCAACTGGCTCCAGCCAGTTCCAGCCAGCTCTGCGCTGGCCCTGGGCAGGACAAGGCTGAACTCTGAGCCAGATGTGGGACTTGGTGGTACTTCTGGGAAAGTGTGTTCTGTAAAGAGTGGAGAACAAGGAGACCAGAGCAGGAAGGGAGACAAGAGAAGAGATATAGACTGTGTGGGAGGAGGAAAGGCGATGAGAGGAGAGGAGAGGAGAGGAGAGGAGAGGAGAGGAGAGGAGAGGAGAGGAGAGGAGAGGAGTGGAGAGGAGAGGAGAGGAGAGGAGAGGAGAGGAGAGGAGAGGAGAGGAGAGGAGAGGAGAGGAGAGGAGAGGAGAGGAGAGGAGAGGCAAAGCAAGGAGAGGCGAGGAGAGGAGACAAGAGGCAAAGCAAGGAGAGGTGAGGAGAGGAGACAAGAGGCAAAGCAAGGAGAGGTGAGGCGAGGTGAGGAGAGGCGAGGAGAGGAGAATAGAGGTGAGGCGAGGCAAGGCAAGGTGAGGCGAGAAGAGGAGAGGCAAAGTGAGGAGAAGAGAGGCGAGGCGAGGGGAGGCGAGGCGAGGAGAGGAGAGGATTAGAGAGGAGAGGAGAGGAGAGGAGAGGAGAGGAGAGGAGAGGAGAGGAGAGGAGAGGCAAAGCAAGGAGAGGCGAGGAGAGGAGACAAGAGGCAAAGCAAGGAGAGGTGAGGCGAGGTGAGGAGAGGCGAGGAGAGGAGAATAGAGGTGAGGCGAGGCAAGGCAAGGTGAGGCGAGAAGAGGAGAGGCAAAGTGAGGAGAAGAGAGGCGAGGCGAGGGGAGGCGAGGCGAGGAGAGGAGAGGCGAGAGGAGGGAAGACAGGAGGCAAAGCAAGGAGAGGTGAGGTGAGGCGAGGCAAGGTGAGGCGAGGAGAGGAGAGGTGAGGCGAGCAGAGGTGAGGCGAGGAGTGGCGAGGAGAGGCGAGGAGAGGAGACAAGAGGCAAGGCGAGGAGAGGTGAGGTGAGGAGAGGAGAGGTGAGAGAGGAGAGGAGAGGTGAGGAGACAAGAGGCAAAGCAAGGAGAGGCGAGGTGAGGAGAGGTGAGGTGAGGCGAGGAGAGAGGAGAGGATAGGAGAGGAGAGGAGAGGAGACAAGAGGCAAAGCAAGGAGAGGTGAGTGAGGTGAGGCAGGGAGAGGAGAGGAGAGGCAAGAGGCAAGGCGAGGCGAGGCGAGGAGAGGAGAGGCGAGGAGAGGAGAGGTGAGGCGAGAGGCGAGGAGACAAGAGGCAAAGCAAGGAGAGGCGAGGAGAGGAGAGGCAGCAGCCTTGGCAGGTGCTGAGAGGTGCAGCTCTGAAGAGGCTGGAGGACACACAAGGCACCGACCTAATTTCCCTGCATTATCCCTGAGCTCAGCGGCAGTCCCTTTCAGGGAGACAGAGTATAGGGAAGATATTGTGGAGCAGAAAGTAGGGAGAACAGGTTTGGAAGAGGCAAATAATGTTTTGCCTGTGTGCCTGTTTGTTTTACTCCCAGAAACAGTAACTAGAACTTTGTTCATTGACAGGAAATTAAATTGATGTAAAGCTCTCCCAAATCAGTAAACAGGTTTTGTCCATGGCACCGGTATGCCTTTATCACTGGATAGAAATTAACCAGTTTGAGGACTAGTTAATTAAATCAGGTTTTTAGTCTCAGATATGGGAAACAAGCAGGTAACAGGCATTCTCCTGCTGCTCTGATGGGAGCTCTTTTGCTTTTATTTATCAGGCAACTTGCCACTTTTCATTGTCAAAACATTAATTCGCAGGAGAAAGGGAGCTTCAAGAATAATCAAAATGGCTGATCAAGGGTGGAGGGACTACTCAAGGTAAAACCCAGGGTGGTCAGTGTCTTTTGAAATGCAAGGTCACATCTTCTAGGCTGACTACACACCTCATCAATTAAGATTTGTCCAAAGTACAAGCAATTGCTTTTTGTATCCTTCCTCCACAACTGTATAATATGTCAAAGCTAGGAAATATTATGATCTGATGAGTAACTGTGTTTAGGTCTTCTGTGTTCTGCAGCTCCTCCTAGAGCTCAGACCATCACCTGAGTTTTTCCTTCGCTCACTTGCATCTTTTCTGTTAGACTCATCCCCTCTTTTTGTAACAGCTTTGTTATGCCTACTCTTATACAAGGAAGGTTCAAAATATACAGTTTAGTCATTCTGTTACCATGCCCCTAAGCAGCATCAGTGCTCATTACCAGGCCCTCATTAAACATATTGAATTGTGAATGGCATGTTTCCAGCTGAGTGGCCTTTGTTGGGCTTTTAAAGAGTTGTTTTAGCAAGAAAGCTTTTGGGGCATTTCAGTTGGCCGGCAGCTATGGTGTGTCTATCTCCTGAATGCCACATGGTGTTTTTTAGCCATGTGACTTCTGTATTACCTGGAACTTTTTTCCTTATGTCCTGTGGCCCAGTCCAGGCAGCTGTGTATGGATGGTTCACAATAGTTGGTCTGAGGCATCAAGTGAGGTACCAACAGATTTCATTCAATGCAGTTTCTAGATTTCTTGCATGTACTGATCTTTCTGAGACAGATGTGCCTATTCAGCTGCTACAAGGAAAAAAGTAGTGCTGCTGAGTGAGCCTGCAGATAGCATTCATGAGCTATATTACTGTGAGCACTAAATTTACACTTTGCCTTCTTCACCTGTGCTTTAGAAAACAACGTGTTTTTCACTCCCAGTGGTCTGAATTCCTGGAGTGGGTGTCTTGTGCAACTTTCTGGCTTACAGTAGTTGTTTGTTAGCTTTAAAAGGTGAGAGAGACTCACGTGTGTGCTAGTCAGGTTGGTGGATAATTAGCATTTGGTAGGAACAGAAGGCCTAGAGAGCATCAACATTCATTTAAGTTTGGTTTGGATGAAGCTGTTTGCTTAGATAGCAGCACCTATGCTGGCCTTGTACTTAATCTTTGACCCTTTATATAGCTGTTAGGTAGTATAAGTGCAAGAATACTCCCTAGTGGTGGACTGTTTCATTTTCTGTCATTAACTACCTCCTTTTGTGCAGTTTGAAGCAAAATTGTGTTCTGCTAGGGATGACAATATCATTATGTGGACATTTGGAGGATGAAAGATGCCACCAGCCGTAGTAGGCACATGACTTAGAATCATAGAATTGGCTGGGTTGGAAGGGACCTCAGAGATCATCGAGTCCAACCCTTTTACCACCGTTGCGGTTGCTAGACTATGGCACTGAGTGCCACATCCAGTCTCTTTTTAAATATCTCCAGGGATGGAGAATCCACTACTTCCCTGAGCAGCCCATTCCAATGCTTGATCACTCTCTCCGTAAAGAAATTCTTTCTAATATCTAACCTAAACTTCCCCTGGCACAACTTAAGACCGTGTCCTCTTGTCTTGTTGAAAGTCGTCTGGCAAAAGAGACCAACGTCCACCCGGTTACAACCTCCTTTCAGGTAGTTGTAGAGAGCGATGAGGTCTCCCCTGAGCCTCCTCTTCTCCAGGCTGAACAGCCCCAGCTCTCTCAGCCTCTCCTCATAGGGTGCTCGAGTCCCTTCACCAGCCTGGTTGCCCTCCTTTGGACCTGCTCCAGGACCTCGATATCCTTCCTGAACTGGGGGCCCAGAACTGGACACAGTACTCGAGGTGTGGCCTCACCAGCGCTGAGTACAGGGGCAAAATCACTTCCTTGGACCTGCTGGTGACGCTGTTCCGGATACAGGCCAGGATGCCATTGGCTTTCTTGGCCACCTGGGCACACTGCTGGCTCATGTTCAGCTTCCTGTCAATCCAGACTCCCAGGTCCCTTTCTGCCTGGCTGCTCTCCAGCCACTCTGTCCCCAGCCTGTAGCGCTGCATGGGGTTGTTGTGGCCAAAGTGCAGGACCCGGCACTTGGCCGTGTTAAACCTCATCCCATTGGAATCAGCCCAACTCTCCAGTCTGTCCAGGTCCCTCTGCAGAGCCCTCCTGCCTTCCAGTTGATCGACACTTCCCCCCAGCTTAGTGTCGTCTGCGAATTTGCTGATGATGGACTCAATCCCCTCATCTAGATCATCAATGAAGATATTGAACAGAACTGGGCCCAACACTGATCCCTGGGGGACACCACTAGTGACCGGCTGCCAACTGGATGCAGCCCCATTCAGCACCACTCTCTGGGCCTGGCCCTCCAGCCAGTTCTTAACCCAGCACAGGGTGCTCCTGTCCAAGCTGTGGGCTGACAGCTTTTTCAGGAGGATGCTGTGGGAGACGATGTCAAAGGCCTTACTGAAGTCCAGGTAGACCACATCCACAGCCCTCCCCTCATCCACCAGTCGGGTCACCTGATCATAAAAGGAGATCAGGTTGGTCAGGCATGACCTGCCCTTCCTAAACCCGTGCTGGCTGGGTCTGATCCCTTGCCCATCCTGCAGGTGCTGTGTGATTGCACTGAGGATGATCTGTTCCATGACCCTGCCAGGCACTGAGGTCAGGCTGACGGGCCTGTAGTTTCCTGGGTCTTCTTTCCGGCCCTTTTTGTGGATTGGCGTGACATTCGCCAACTTCCAATCATCTGGGATGTCCCCAGTGAGCCAGGACTGTTGGTAGATGATAGAGAGGCTTGGCAAGCTCTTCTGCCAGCTCCTTCATTACCCTTGGGTGGATCCCATCTGGTCCCATAGACTTGTGGGGATCCAAGCATCTCAGTAGGTCACTGACTGTGTCCTTGTCATGCTACAGACACTGTTGTCTTCCTTTTCCCTGAAAACCCTGAACTTCTGGTCTGACAGCCACCTTAACACAGAGTGAAACTGTATGTTTAACCTAGTGGTCTGGTGAGGGTGTCAAGCCTTACTATGTCCCCTTAAGAATATAGGCAGCATGTGCCAAGGTAAGCCTTGGCCCATCTGTTATTGTAGACTCCATCAGAATGAATGAATGGTTCAGGAGTCAGCTGATTGCGTGATGTCCCATCCCATTTCCAGTGCAGTGCATTGAAGTAACCTCCTTGTTCCTATTAGCAAAGATCAAGGGTTGAACAGACATTGCTGCTCATTCCGGAGGGTTTCCATTGCCATGAAGAAAATTAGATGGTCATTCTTGCACTATCCATCTATATCTTGCACTAACCATCTATAGAGAAGGTTTCAAGTAGCTGAGGTCAGCATACTGCCCATCTTTGGCTCTGGAATAAAAATGCACCCCCATACTTCTGCTGTTTGCTGCCAATCCATGTGGGAGTCTTTGAGGGCAGTTCTCTGCTGTTTGGGATGCAGGGCACAAAGCCACCAAAAGCACTGTCAGCCTGTGCTGCCTGGTCTGGGGCAGGGAAGAGCTCTGTAGAGAGTGTGGCTCCAGTTCAGCAGCTGGGCACTGCAGCCCAATTCATCTCCCAGCCCACTGGACACAGGAATCTGTGCTCAGTGGCTGTGTGGACACAGAGCTTTCTGGCTGTGCAAGGTGATGTGGTATAGGAATGCTTTAGTCTCTGCCACTGGTGTCTCACATTTACAAGGAAATGGATACTAAAGTGAATGGTATAATATAGATGGATATTATGACAATAACAACCATCAGGGGGTGTTTGGAGGTTAAATTCATGTCTGGAAAGTGTGCTGTAAAGACCAAAAGATGGAAGAGCATTTCGCTATTATTGATATTGTAGTAACATCTCAGGGGTCTCATTCTGGGACTTGAGTGCCACTGTGCTAAGCTCTCTGTATGCACATCAGAGAGACATTCTCTGCCCCAAACACTGTTCAAAAGAACTACGTGACAGTTTCCATCATGTGGCTATTAACCAGAAAATGGGGGAGACGACAAACTAAAAATGAGATGATAAAATCTGGTATAATAATCTGCAGTCGTGACACACCCACTCCTTTGCCATGTGTTAATATCCTGCAGTGGTTCATAATATTACTGAGCAACTAGCTCCTTCATATAGACCAGATGTTCTTCTCCCCTTTTGCTTTTCTTGAAAGGAAAGAGTTGTACCCAGCATGCTACTGGACTTGTGCTGAACAACCAGAAGGATCATGAGGAAAGAGCAGGAATGTTGGTATGAAGAGCTGACTGATCCAGGAGCATCTATTCAGGCAAGCTTCAGACCGCAGTTAATCCATTTAGCATTTTGTGTTTGCATATTTGTTGAGGTATTCAAAGGGGCTTCATGAAAATGAGGATTTCTCCATAATGAATAGAAACAAACAAGATAAAAAGGCAGAGATAAGCAAACAGGCAGGCTTTCAATCCTAACCTGCATTTAAACTGAGTGGCTGTCAATACTAATAACATAAAAGCAGCAGTGAAGTGTGGCTGACATGCCATGTAGAGAATGCTCAGAAAAATCTGAAAATCTCATTAGAAATTGCAACAGCAAACAGAATCAGCATGTCTGGAATTGTCTTTATCCACTGGTTTTATATTGTCTTGGTAGGATGGCAGGATCCTCTGCACATAGCTTGTGCAAGTACAACTTTGTCCTTTTCCAGTCTTTTTACCCCTTCTTGGTACACAATAAATGTAAGTAAGGGGTGATGCTAACACATGGTGTTCCTGTCTGTGGTTCTAAGTGTGAGGCACTTTCTCAGGATTCAGGATCCAGCACTTGTTGAAAACACACACCCTACTTGTCAGTCCTACATGCTAGAAGAATTTGATCCTACTCTTGACCAAATGTGATGCAGGTCAGGGAAGAGAGGCACTATCAGAACAGTGCAGAGGCCTGTGACTAAGCTGGCTGGTGGTGATGTAGGCTGTATGGGGAGACACAGCAGAGAGGCAAATGGTGCTCTTAGTCAAAACTGAGGGTGGTTGAAGAGACTGGGGGTTAGCAGGGTCTTTGTAGGACTGTGCCCAAGTGCAGATACAGCACAGTGAGGAGAGGAAAACCAACAGGTAGGGGGGTAGATCTGAGAAATCTGTTACAAAGGAAATGCAGGAGCCCAAATTGCAGTATAGTGTATCCACAAATGCACATTTAGCAGGCAGTGGTTGATGACAACATAAGGATTTGGGGACTCCACAGTAAATTTGCAAAGCCATTTGCACAGCAGATTGGTGTGTGACCCAGGAAATCAATAGCCAAAAGTTGTCCTCTATGCTGAAGCTGGCAAACAGGAACAAAATCACAGTAAATGGATGCAGAACGACTACACTCTCATGTCTGTATAAATACGTTTGGTGGAACTGTGGGAGGGCTATAGTGCACTCAGCTACATTTTCCTGATGGGACTTTGGCAATTGAGGGGTAGTCTCTGCTGGAATATTTGGCAGAATTTGAAGTAGTGATGGTGGTATTATCTTGTGAACTCAGAGTACTGAGTTCACAGGCTGCTTCCAGTGTCAGGGTGCTGGCTCTATACCTTGATTGGAAGAATCAGCACCAAAAAATATCAGCTGTAAGGAGACATAATTTGATTTAATTAACCCATCCACAGAACCACAGGGCCAATATGAAGTCTATTAACAGTGACTAAAATAAAATCTGACCTGGGAGTGAATTGCAGACCCAGCTGTCACAGAGCACTGGTTCCTGGCTGCTAAGCCATGAGCACAGTACACAGCACTCAAGTAAGTGAGCCATTACTAACCCAGAGATTCCTGACTAGTTCTGGAGAATGTCTGCTATTTCCAGTCAGGCTTACTTGCTCAGTGTCAACTGTTGACACTGCTGACACCATCTCCAGACCTGGTAATGAGGAAGACAGCACTGCAACACCAAGGCAGGTGGAGAATCAAGATGGGTGAAAAGCACAGGTTGGAAGGGAGGAGAAAATAGAAGACAGCTGTGACAATAGCTGAAGTAGAATAAAGGGGCTCAGGAAGTCAACCAAACACGCAGAAACATTGATTGATTTCTAAATGATGCTCAGCTGCAGAAATGTTGTTCTTGAGAAAACAGGGGTTGCTCCTGTAGCCTAGATTTACAGGTAAGGAGGTCCACTGAGACTAGTGGGCAAAACCAGGTTTGCCACGAAGCACCTCAGGAGAGCTGAAGGTGAACCCTGTGTGTGCAAGGCCAGAAAGAATGAAATTAGCATAAGGGAAAAGAAATGGTATGGTGGCAAGAGACTACAGATCTTCATTCCAGGTAATTTCTAGACCTACATTATCCATGTCTACCCTGGCTTTGCAACGTCAGATTAACTGCTTTCTTCCCTGGGGAATGGCCAGAGCTGGAATAACTCACCAGTCCTGAGGTACATATGTGTATATATATAAATATGATATAGGATATAACAATAATGGTAATATTTCCCTTCTCCTGCTGCCCTTTTTTCTCAAGTGTTTAGAGTTTGTATTTCTGCTATAACTAGGTCAGGAACCTAAGTAGGTCATGGTGGATCTCTAAATGTGGCAAATCTAGAGGCAAATCTGAGAAGGGAAGACCTGACCTCATGTAAACAAAAGGTGGCAAGCTGGGCCTAGTGAGAGAGGTGATCTGAGGGTGAAGTGAGGAGAGCCTGAGAAACACCTGCAGGGAAACTGAGGAAAAGCAAAAGGTGTAGAGCAGGGAACTGGGGCTGAAGGAGCAAGAGGGTGGGGGAATAGAGCAGAACTGAGGGAAGAAGGGCAGAGAGTGGGATTAGAGCTGTAGGTGTGAAGAGAGCAGAGAAAGTTGCTGGTGCTAAACGGTTACAAGGAGCGGTTAAGACTGAGGAGACAAGAGATATATGTGGGAGCAGCTTGGAATAGGCTCGAATGGAGGGCAGAAGGTGGCAAAAGGTGGACAATAGGCTGAGATGGTGAGGTACATCTGAGAGGGAAAGAGTATGATGGGAGGAGCCAGGATGATATTGAATTAGAAGGTGAAAAGTGGGAGAGAGGAAGGTGTTATCTTGTGGTGTGAAGCTACCAGTCCCAGCAAGACCATGGTGAAGACCATTGTGGGCCTTTCCTCCTGTCTGGGAAGAGTGAGCATGTTGAAGGCAAAATTAAAACACAAAAGGAGCTCTGTGTTTCTTGATTGTACCACGCTTGCTTTGGTTTTGGAGCTCTGACTACCACATAAAGTTTGGTGTTCTTCCACTGAAGTAATCAAAATTGTTTCTCTTGGAAGCAAAGAATAAAGAAGCTGTAGTACAGGAAGAGCTGTTTACACCAATGGGAGAAACCCTCCTGATTTGAAAGATAATAGTGTTTATGCCTAATTTTGGGTCTTTGTCACACAATACCTTGCACATTTGGGGCTGGCTGGTTGAAATGATGGATGGTCCATATGCTACCCTGTGGAACTCCTCAAACTAATGTTCTATGGAAATGTGGGCACTTTGTTTTCTGATCTTCACTCTCTCCCTCCTTTTACTAGAGTGCAAGTGTGTTCATGGGTGAATCAGTGCATCTACTCAGGTTGCATCCACTGTGAAGGAGCATTCTGGATCTGTTTCATGTGCTTGGAAGTACTTCTTTCCAAACTGAGCAGGACACTGCATTATGTTGTATCTGGTGGTCTTTTGGGAAGCATATGCCTGCATTCATCTTGGCTCCTACAACTCCTCTCTTGATAATGTTTATGCTTTACCATTGTGGTATGCATGCTGTTGGTCAGCAGAGTAGCATCTTGTAGGGATGTCCTATTTTATTATTGTCAGTCAGGGCTGTAAGATCCAGTGGGGCAAACAGAGCTGTCATTTGTGACTTGAGCACAGAGATCTACCACACCTGATCTACCACCCTTACCAACAGTTCTAACTCCCATAATTGCCCTTCCAATACTGGGAGTTTTCATCATCCATGGAGGTTGTTAATCCTGCTGATCAGGTCTTACTGGGATCAGTTTTTCTGTTTATTTTGAGTAGCTGTAATCTGGAGTCCTGTAGAAATCTGCCTCTTGGGGCTAAACAGTGGATTTAGAGCAGAAGGAAGCACAAAAAGGAAATATTTGTTAAAGAAGTGCTATGCTCCCTAATGACACCACGCTGGTGTGCCTTTCTTCCCTTTCTCATTAGCAGAGATGATGTTGTGAAGGGGTTCTGCAGCGTTGATTCCAGCAGTAAAATTTACTGATCACCTTTGGGCCATCGGCATTTCTTGTCTGTAGGATCTCTTCAGTTATCATTGTATATCTGTAAGCAGATGTAACCAGTTGAAGTTGCTGTATAGTGCTTACACAGAACTGATAGGAATTCAGTGCTGTACTGCTCAGATATTAATAAAAATGGCTGAGTGTCCTCATGTACTAGCACATGCATCCTCCAAAAAACAGGGCAAGGAAAGTTTTAGGCTTATTAAGTTTGGGGTTTTTAAACAAATTCTCTATGTGAATACAGGAGCCAGCATATACTCTTCACTGGCAGTAAAGCAGGGTTTTGTCTATTGACACTGTAATATTCAGATGAATATAGAAGTCAGGTTCTTACATGGAACAGTTGGGTGTTTCAGCTGGGGATGCTTTTTAGGATGAATTAAGCCTTTGGAATGATCCTAACCTGAATGTAGTTCCAAAGCTGTAATTTGATGACACCCTTTAGTGACCGGCTTAAGAATATTAAGCGACAGTTTAAAAAAAGTCAAGGCATATAAAAATCTGATCACCAACCCACCCCCCTGCCGCAGTTATTTCAGAGGAATAAATACACTGTTTCAGGATGAACATTTTGCTCAATACTTTAATTTACTAGGAAAATTGAACTACACCTGTTAAAATCCCCTTTGGGCTTTAATTTATAGCCATTCAATCTTTTTCTTTACTCTGGATACTTCTCCTGACCACGAATGCTTTTATTGCTTTAAAAAAACAAAACAAATACGCACCTATTTTGATGTTGGAGTGTGTCTGGAACAAAAATATTATAGTTAGAACTTTTTTCCAAATATTGTGTCTGATGAAACACAATGAAATTATGTAGCAACTGGGATGTAATTTGAAAAGCTGAGTTGCCCAGGTGAAGCTGGGAATTAATGATTCAACTTCATGATTTGAGGATTTTTTAAATGCAAGCACAAGTTTTGAGAAATCAGTAGAAAATGGCCAGAACTATGTTGACAGCATTTGATTAATAATAATAATTATCATTATTGTCACAGTTAACCTGCTGCTTTGTTTTGTGCACACTTTAAGAACAAGGGCCATTCTGGGGCTTCACAGTGGAGTTCAGGCAGCAGCAAGGCAGTGTACTTACATGCATTAGACACAAGGAAGATTCACTGCTGAGATGAGGCAGAGATGGGATTAGTGAGGGGCAGGGGCGCTAAAATCCATCACAATACTGATACCTCTCAAAAAGCATCACTAACAATGCTCTAATTGTTCATGCTGAATACTATTGTGCTTTGCCTGATTGTTCTGAAATCAAAGATGGGGCTGAGACCCAGATGGCACAGGTCACCACCTGAGTTTCTCCTCCCAGCTCTCCACCGTTTCTTTTCCCTGCTCCTCTCTTGATGCCTTTAAAAAAGTTTTTCCCCTACCCAGTGCCACTTTCATAATACCTCAGCCCTGTGCTGTTGTTTGGCCATTTTCCTGACATCCTGTTGCTTTGCTAAGGAGATTTCAATGAGTTACAGTGCCCATACATTTCCTCTCCAGTTCTGTGGAGACAGTTGGAATATGTGTTGTCACTCTTACCTTCAAAATATACAAGAAGGAGGCCCTGTATAACGAACAGTAAAGATGGTTGTTTCCTTTTGAAAGCCCTAGGGTAGAAAGATTTTTAAGGAAAGATACGAAGAAAATGTGTTACATGCATGGAAGGGGATAAATCTGATCATATGGATCCGTGGGAAGCATCTGCAAAGGAAAGAAGAGAAGGAAGGTTAAAAGAGGGTGCTTAGCAGGAGTTTGCATATCAGGAAAGAAGACAAGAAGGTGCAGAAACATGGTTATTAAACTGTAACCCTAACATTCTGTAGCACTATTAAAATCTTTAATTCGTTAACATGCCTTATTTTAAATTGCAAAGAAACACTATGCTGCATTTTGCAGCTTCTGCACATTAAACAAGATATTGATGTTATATGTTCTCCTGGAATCATAGTATGTCCAGTAGAAGAAGACTGCAAGGGCATCTTGGCTTCAAACAAGCTGTTGAAAAAGTATTTCATAGCTCTTCAGGTAGATTCTGTGTTGCTTTCCTGTTTCCTTGATCTCAGATATTTACCTGATTCTTTGAAATTTATCCAATTCTTCCTACAGATAATCTGCACACCAGAAGTTCAGTTCATGTCCCATAACACACATCCCGACAGAGTGACTTATGATATGGTGGGATTCTGATCTCCACTGTGCCAGGAGGGCAGAAAGATTTTGTGTTCTGGGCCTTGACCTGCAGCTTTGGAGATCTGCATTTAATTTTCAGCTCTGCCACATACTTCCCAAGTGACCTTGTGCAAGTCATCTATTCTCTCAGCATTTAATTATCACCCTTTTGCAGATGAGAAGTTGACACTTCTCTGCCTTCCATAGAGTAATGTGAGGATAAATTCATCAACCTTCATGTTCTGCTGTGAACAATGGGAGTTCACTGAGGCAAAGCAATGTCTAACAGGGGAGATGAGGCAACTTAGGGAAACAAAGCAAGGATGAAGCCCATTTTAGCTAGTTATAGAGCTACTCAGTATGAACAGTGTGTATGATGTCTTGCAGGATTTTACGTCAATTTTCTGAGTTTGCAGTGCTGTGACTTAATTATCCTATTTTTCTGTATAGTACATTGACAAAACTGGGGGATGGAGGGGATCATGAGGTTCCTTGCTCTCTTTAAGTGAGTAGTTATCAGATGGCTCATTCACTTTTGTCACTTCTTTGTGTTGCTCCTGCCTTTTCATTTTTGTAGCTAGTCTGAGTCAAACATAGAAAATGGTCATTTACTGAGATTATGGAACGTGGGTTGTACTGTGAATATGAAAAAAAAGTGCAAACCAGAAAAATGCTTTCTTGAAGAGAGGATGTTCCATGTCAGTCTATGTTGTCATTGTGCTTTATTGTCCTAGAAGAGCTGAGCATTTCTACTCTTAATGAAAAAGGACTTCAGCTGTGAGGGGAATATCCATCATTTCATAGGAAAATGGCTTTCCTTTTTACAAGGGTCAAAAGTGGATCTGGACTGCATGCACAGGCATCTTGACCTGGGGGTGAAGTTAGTAAAAAGTAGATGAAACCCAGAGGAGCAGAACTTACGCAGGCACCCAGCACCTCAGCAGTATCTCCTGAATCACTGTGTTTAGTCACCAGCGTGGTATTTGTCTTCATTCACTAAGTGCATGTCATAGGCCCTAACTAGTCCAAATGGAAATCTCCAGCTAAGCCCAGTCAAGGGAGGTACTAAGAGCCAGAGGACTAGCTGCCACTTTTTCCTTCGTAGCTGTTCCTGCAAGTAAGAAACTCACACATGCTGGTCTTTTGGAGCTGTTAAAAGGGTGGTTTTGCCTGTGTTAAAAGGGTGGATTTCAAGTACGATTTTTATCTTGCTCCTTCAAGAGTAGGTGATCATCCTTCCGTCTAGCTAGTGCATAAGCTCAAGCTTGGAGTAACTTGAGATGCCAAGTTACATATGGCAATTGACTTCTTTTTAGGTGTGGATGAAGACAATTAATTGCCACCCATATAATAAAATACTATCAGGCAGCACTGGTCTAATTTTTGTTTTGTTACCCACAGCTTTTATTAAAGCTAAATGGAACTGCAGGTTTTCTGCACTTTGGACTGTCACATTACACGACAGACCTCTTTTCTGTTAATGGAGGTTACTGGCTGTGTGGATGGAAAACGTAAGAACTAGACTTCATTACTTTTATTACTTTTTCAGGTAGGGAAAAGCTATCTTTCCTGCTTGCTGCTTAAAATTGTTTTTTTTTAAAAAACCTCAGTAATTGATTTAATTTCAAAATGAAGCTCTCCTGCTTTGCAACTTCCAGAAAATGTAGGTAATCTGTTGGATATGTGCATTTTGGGATCTTTTTGAAGCCTTATGCTTCTGAGTCTCAGAATTTTCTGAACTGATATGGTATCTTGGCTATCAGAGTCTGGGATGTCAAGTGAAAAAGGGAATCGAGACTTTGGGGTCCAGATATTTGAATATTCAAGTGGCTAATTGCTAGCTATTTCAGTTTGAAAAAAGCACCTGTAAATCCTATACATTTGAGATGGAGCTGGGGGAAGCAAGTTTATTCTTTACTATTCTTTCTCCCCTTCCTATGGCATTTTAAAATTTTGTGAATTAAGGATTCTCTGTGACTGGATTCCTAGCCTGAGCAGACCCTAATCACCAATTACCTTCCCAGCATCTCTAAGGTTCTGATGCATTCCATGAAAATGGAGCAGCCTGTGAGAACTAAATTCTTTCTTTGCTTTGTCTTCATCCTGGCTTCTCTGGAGTAATGTTGATGGAGTATAAAACCTGTTTCCTGTTAGGAGAAAATGTTCTCTAAAGCAGGAAACCTAAGTAAATACACAGTAAAGAGATGTATAAAAGTGTCAGAGAGAAACAATTCATGGCTCTGTTAGCATCACAAGGAGATTTTTGTCTTAAGTTTCTATAGGCCCTTCTGTACATCAGGGAATGACTGCGATGCCAAAGTTTGCCTTTAAACCCCATGCTGAAAACAAATAGCCAGGATGTTCTCAGCCTATGCAGCATCTCTGTTAAATAGTGGAGTTCAAAGAGATGTGCTGTGGATGTTGGAGGTTTGGCACACTCAGAGTATTTCTGTCACCAGGAAAGGGTATTTATAAAATGTGCTGTGGAGCAAATATGGCATTGCTGCTAATAGTGAAACAGCCCCAGCAAAATCCCTTTGGAACTCGTGTGAAAATGCAGCAATTTTTTTTTTTTCAAGATTACAGTGTTGGGGAATAAACAAAACCTTCTCCTTCCTGCAGTGAGTCGGGTCACATGGGTGGGTATAGCTGATACTTAGGAACACCTAGCAAAACTTGGCAACAGGAAGTAAAGTCACATGCTTAGCAGAAACTTCAAGGGCACACTGGGGAGACAGAATGTAATTACTATATTTGGATTTTAGCCATGACACTGAGTTAACCCTCAGAACAAGTATGATTTTATTTATGTCTTCCCCATCCTGAGAGTTCTTAAGGTTAGAGGTAGGCACTGAGGATCCTGTATTTAATTTACTGATAAGCTTTTTCTATGTTCTGCATTCCTATAATATCTGAGCTTCACAAACACAAATGGATTTTGTCTAATATTGCCTCTGTGAGGCTGGGGAGTGCTTTCCCTGCTGCCTTTTTTTTTGCCTAGAAGTGGTCCCCAAGAGAAGTACAAGACTGAAGAAGTTTTGTTTGTTCCTTGCTTTGGGGATTACAGTTTTAGTTCCTGTCCTTTTCCACAAGGAAAGGGCATAGAATATCCAGGTTAGGAAACAACTGGTAATTTAATGAGCCTCAAAAGACTTGATGGGAAACAGGGCATTTTCTTTCCCTGATGTCCTTGCTCATGGTGAGCACAGAAATCAGGCTGTAGAAGCGGCCAATTGCTGTATATTTCATGAGCAAAATATCAAGTTTGTTCTTGAATAGGGTATTTTATGTTAGGCAGCTGGTCTATCTCCTCTTCCTCCTGGCTTACAGTAGGATTTTCTGATCATGTAGGGTTTCCTGTTATTTGAGCCTTATCTATGGAATGCACATAGAAAGCCTGTGCTTCCTTTTGCCCAGGTGTTGATCTTTTAATCAAAGAGTTGATATTTATTTCCTCCCCCATTTTCAAGCTAATTCCTGCTGCACAGCATCTGAGGCCTGCTGCTGGCCCAGGACCCTGTGATCTATGTAGGTGCTGACCTAGAATAAAAAGAAAAGGCAGGTAAGCTGGGGAAGCAGAGGTCCCTCTCTGTTCCCTGCTTCAAGTAACATAGCCAGAATACATGGGCATTCTTCTTGCCTTTTGCATTGCCCATAGGAATGGGCAATGTGTAAGGCTTTAAGCAATGCCACTCTGCAGGGTGCATAAAGCTATGTCCAAAGTGCAACACAGCAGACTTCTCTACCCAGAAAGATTTGTATCACACAGGCACAGAGCTCTGTGACTTAAGTGGAAAGAAAGAAGCCCATACAAAATGTCTGCTGAGATCACAGATCAGTTATGACCCGAGCTGTGCCTCTCACCAGGGAGCCATCAGGCCAGCGGGTTAGGGCAGGCCGGGTTACACTATAAAGCAAAAGAATCTAGTCTTGTACCTCGGGTTTGCCTGTTGAAATACTCCAATGACCCGCCGCGAAGTTATTCGCAGTACCTCTGCGGTGCAGCCCGGCCAGCGTATGAGGCAGAGTAAACCCTCTTTTCGGCAAGGGGGCTGCAGAGAGCCGGGCCCGGCAAGGCCAACAGGCACCGAACGTCGCGGTGGGCAGGGGCGGAACGGTCTGAGCGGCCGGAGGGTTCAGCACCACGGAAAGCGGCACTGGTGCTCACCGGCCCTGCGCGGCTCCGCGGAACACCCGGCTGGCGGGCGGGTGGGTGGGTGGATGAGTGTACGGGTGTACGGCTCTTGGTGCTTTGCTGAACTCCGTCTGCCGGGGCTTGCCAAACCCACCTGTTGGAACAGAACTGAAACAAACAAACAGCCGGAGTGCTTTACAACAGCACTCAGCAAACTTGCAAGTTTAACAGTTGGTACTTGGTCAGCACTATTCATGCAAGGGTCTCCAAGCGCTTTATGAATATTAATGAAGCCAGCTGCAAAACTAATCATCCTTTTATAATCTATGCAGGTTTCATTATCCTTTTCTAGTTGGTGAAACTGAGGCAGATAAGGATAATGTGGTTTGCCTCAGCCTGTTCAGTCAGTCAGTGAATATAGACCATGACCTTCATGCTCTTCGTAATACAAAGCCATACAGCTACTATAGCTCTACCTATTTTGGTTTTAAGAGAGATACTTTCTTCTCTAAACTACCATTCTCCTGACTGATCTATGGTGGCAAGCTTAGGGCAAAGGATTTTCCAGCTTGCTTAATTATAGCCGTTCTCACCTATTGCCCTTCTGTATCCTGAGGACTGCTGCTGTTTTCATAAAGATGAGTCATTAGCTTTATTTCAAAAGCATATCACTTGATGTGTGGTGTTGGGTTTGTTATTCTTGAAAATATTAATTTGCATCAACAACTTGCCCCTTAATGCTTAGAAATACACAAATCTGTGTGCTATTTTGCACTCAATTGTCAGGCATGTCCCATACTGTTTTGTTTTTCCCCTGGACAGGTGGAAAGGGAGCAGTTAGGCACTGACTGCTTCTGTCGGGTGATCTGGCTCTTGATTGACTGATTAGTTTCTTTGTATGGGAGGCACTACTCGCAGCTCCATCATTAAAGATGCATCACAACCCCTTGCAAGAAGTTTTTTTTTTTTTCTTCCTGAAGGAGTAATTCTGAATGCTTTACAGTAGGGAAACTTGTTTTGTAACTGTGGTAAATGTATCTGTAAATAACTTTGAAAAAGAAAACTAAAATAATTTACAGTCAAGGTAGTAACTTGTATGTCTCCTCAGAAGATTTTTCATGTAAGATGCTCCATTAATTTTTTGTTTATAGAAGCTATCTTTACTCTTGCAGTTAACCTTTGTAACATACATGGGAAGGTGTTGAAGAGGTGTTTATCATTTTACTGTTGGATAAAACGAGGTATGAAGAAGGGTTACAGATGTGGTTGAAGGTATATAGACTGTAAAGTTCTAGCTCTGTCATGCCAGTTTGACACCAAACCACATTTTCCTTCTAGAGGTAAGAGGCAAGACCTAGCAGATGACCCCAATTCTCTGTCAGTACTAGATATCTTATGTAGCTTCATTTCCTTTTGCTGTTGATAATGCTATGAAAGTCCTTATCTAATACATTGTCTGCCTGGAGAAGTGATACTTGTGTGTATATGTGTGAAATTGATATGCTAGTATAACTGCATTGATTCTTTATAAGATAACTTTTCACAGGTCAGCTTGCATCACTTTGGAAGAAGCTTTGGAAGGAGCTAAGGAAAACAAAAAAGCAGCTCCTATTCTGCAGCAAGCATCCTCACAGGGACTTTTAAATAATGCTTGTTAAACAAGATTACTGAAGTTATACTGATAAGCCCAGTAAAATTCCCTTTCAGACAAAACAAAGAATAATTTACTTGTGATGCTGCACTTTGTCCTTGCAGATATTGTTATGAACTCAGATGACATGGCTGCTTCTGTAATGGTCATCACTAGTGCCACAAGTAGACTGAACTATAGTCCTAAGATTGTGCCTGGCAAAAAGGGAGAACATAAGCAATGGCTTCTGACTTCAGGCTGGTATCTTAGCAGTCAGCTGTGGTTTGTAGCTGGATGGGGGAAGGATGGCATCTTCTGTTATGAATTTGCCTGTGCATGTGGTGATCATAAGCATGCTTTATGTGATTACTGTGACTCCTTGCATTGAGCTGAGCACGTTGTGTTCGAGGTACTGCAGTTCAACCGTGACAGACACTTGCCTAGCTGTGTCTAGGTTGTAATAGTCCCCTTGACTTAACCCCCAGTGGTCTCTTGCTGAGACAGTGACAGGCTAGGCAGAACTTTGTTAATTAGAACCTGATGGAAACCTTCTCTTTTATTAGAATGGTAATATGAAATGTAGCAGCTGCAGACCCAGTGAGTCTTCTTATTTCTGCCATTCCATTGAGGGATCAGTTCTTACGGGTGGATTCTAACTTGTGTTTACAAGAGGGCAATACTGAGAGGCACAGCTTCATCATTTAACTAGGTATGCTTATTGTTTTATTGCAATTCACATCCTGCAATTTTATTGCAATTCACATGCTAGATCTGAAGGGTAGAGAGTTTCAGTGCCTCCCATGCTACGATGAGGCATCCAAAGTGTTTTGCCTAGTAGGAATCTGCTTGTTATAGAAACTTAATGGTCAGTCTGTATTAAGCCTATATAACAATTCACATCTTTCTGCATGATGGGAATAAGGTCTATGCAGACATTTAGACTTCAACATACAGAGCTTTGTTGGGTTCCATATGTGGTGTAAATCTAAGAGCTGTAAGTGTGTTAAGTTTTGTTTTAAAATCACAGAAGAAACGCTGTCACTTCAGATATCTGCAGAGCTCTCCATTGAGAGCTAGACACAGCATAGATCCATCCTGGGATGTAGTGTGATGTCTAGTTTAGAAGACGTGAGGAGAGCTGAGGAAAAGCAATAATTCAACTGAGTTTAACATTTGCTCCTTTTTAATTATAAGCCATGTTGATTGGCTTCTAAGAATGCTTTATTAAGTCATCTTCTGTCAGGGGAATATTGATGGCAATGGACTGTTACGGAGCTGTATTTGTGGTGGTGTGAGAGGTGCACTGTGGGAGGCCTGTGAAGGCTACTCTATTTTTGGGATATAAAATTGCAGTGCAAGGAGGAATGGATGGCACCTTGCTGTGAAATAATATAATTCATTCCTATTTCTTTACAGTATTGCCCTTTGAATGGGCAGTGACATGGCAGCCTTGTCTGAAGGCAGCTGCCCAACCTTTGCTCATCCATGTTCAGTGGAGAGTTTCAGCTCTGCTAGGAATTGCTTGAATGCAGCAGATCTTGTTCTGTGTGAGTTGCATTGGTGCAGTGCCAGTCAGCTTGGGGACGAAAGGCAAACCTGCTAACTGAAGCTTTTGCTTGTTTACTGTGTATTTTTATCTCCCTTTCAATCTTTTTTTTTTTTTTTTTTTTTTTTTTTTTTTTTTAGTTTTTATTTAAATATTTGATGTAAGTTAATTTATTTTTATGAAAAATAATTTTTTCATTCCAGAAAAAAAGTGGTAGAGATGCCAGCATTATAGGGGCATCTGTTATCTACTTTTAATTAGTGCTTCTCCCCCACTCACTTCCAGCCCATATACAGAGATGCATGACTTTTTTTTTAAACTATCTGTGTCATCCATTACAATGCACCTATCAGAGTGTTATAATACGATATACCATCTACAAGGTCCTAAAAACTGCTGAAAGATAAATAAAAAGCTTTGTTTGCAGTCAGTTCCCAAGGGTCAATGGCTGTGTTTTGCGAGGTTTGCCCTTAGTGAAGACTGTTGCTTTTTCCTTAAAGTGCCAAATACCATCAATGCAGATTAATCATGAATCTGTTACTTTGGTTGCTAAACTACACTTCCAACCTTTGCTTTCTGTCATGAGATATCATGTCTCCTACATGTTTCTTTTTCTTAGTAAGAAGACCTCATGCTGTGCCACCTTTCTACCTCTAAGCCATCACACAGGGTCATGACTCTGAGACTTCAAAGGAATCTAGGAGTACTCAATACATTCCAGAACTGAGTCACTCATTTATTCTGGATGTGATGGACTGTGTCTATCCTGGATGACTATATGCTTACCACTATATGTTCAGGGCTGACTTGTTTGATACAATGAAGGAAGAAATCTACTGGGTCTTGTAGTCAGTACTCACAGCCAGGTTTTATAGGGCCTTATATTGATTTCAAGGAAAGAAAGAATACAAAAAAGAAAGAGTGAAAGTTGGTCCATTAAACCTGGTATCATGAGTTTATTTAGAGCAAATAAACTGAGGGCCATTACATAATTTATGCCACTGGTGAAAAATATGAGGCTCTGAGAGGGGCATTGGAAAGGGGACATAGTGAGTGTTGTGCATAGGAGAGTGTTAAACATGGGAGAGTTTAAGTGAGGTGGCAATTGTACCAACAAATAGATGGTGAGGAATAACCTTGTTCTAATTGTGAGAGGAACAGAAGAACTATCACCTTAGCCTATCTTTCTCACCTGTAGCTCACGTGGATACAACATTTTGAAAGTGCTGAGAATATCCATCGAAGTCTGTGATAACTAATAGCATGGATCATTCCCAGCTAGTGGTATTTCTTATGTAGGTTTAAAGCATCCTTCTCTGTTCTCTGCCTCAGACACAGCTCACTTTTTTGCATGTTTCAGCACTTCACATGTTTTGCTTGCCTCACTCTCTGCTTCACAGCTGCTGCATTAAATCCATCCATGGACACTTAAAAGATGCTGCGGAAATGTATTGCTTGCCTTCAGCAATAGTGGCAGTTGGCCAGTTGCATTGCTCCCCCTAGTCCATCAGCCCCAGCACTGTGGTGGTTGTTTGCTGGCCTGTTCCTTCTGAGTATGTGGAGGTAAACACATGTTCCGTATTAATCTTCATTTCAATGAAGTTGTTTTAGTTCATGCTTTATTGCAGCACTTTGTAATAATGCATCTGTAATGGCAGCCCTTGGGGCAGCAGTCGCATGTGGCAGGCTGAGTGCCTGAACTGCTCCTGAGAATGACTCCAATCATACAGAATGAGGCACTCCCTGGTGTACCATCTGAATTTATAATACCAATTTATACAGTGCCCTAGAGCAAGCTTTGTATTTGCTTTGGGACACAGGGGCCAGTCTATAGAAGGGGAGCTGCTCTCCATTTTTTTGCTGTCCCTTCTTCGAATATATGTACATTTGTCTAGCTTTCCAACTTGCCTGTCTTAAAGCTTGGACTGAGCCCAGGAAATGCAAGAATATGCCTTGATACACAGTGATGGCTGCAGAATCTGTGACCTGGACAAAGATATGACATCAGTCAGAGCCTTTCACTATGTGCAGAGAGAAAGCATGTAGGAGGGCACAGTCTTGCAAGTAGTGTAGAGCAGAATCCTGGCTGTTAGTTCATTATGGCTATGCTTGTGTGGTTGAGAGTCAATACTGGCTTTAACCTCCTTTGAGAAAACAGGAGATCAGATCCATGACACTTAGGGATGGATTTTCAAAACTCAAGTTAGGGTTGGATTTCCCAAGGCAGATACCCAATAGGATTTTCAGAAAGTACTTAAATAGCATGGATATCTAATGCCTATTCACTTGGGAAAAGGAGCATATAGTGTTTTAAAGGTCAAACCCAATATTTTAAGCTTGCCCTTGAGATATACCACACCTATCATTAAACATGGGTCAAAAGGTTTTTGTCACAATTAGTATCCATTATGTGGGAAGAAGGTATGTTTTCATCCTTGTCTTCCTGAAGAATTTTGTGTATGCTAGAAAATTTCCACCCTCTGGTATTTTATAGCAGGGAGAGAATTTTCCCACTCATTCCTGTTTCATTGGAGTCCTGTTTGGGGTTCCTCATCTCACCTTAAAATTCCAAGTCATAAAATCATGCAAGACAAAGATGTTTACTGTAATTTGATTGTGAATGAGAAGTACTTTCTCCCATGAACAGAACGATCTTTGATGGCACTGTATCTGGCATGGGAGTAGAGAGCCAAGCAGTTTCATTTTATCATATTTATCCAAAATGGGGCATAAGGTTTTAAAATGAGAGAGCCTAATCCATTAGAATGGCACTTGCTGCAGCAGTTGTTCCTTATCCTGAAAGCTTCCCAGCTCATCAGTTAAGTTGTAGAAAGATGTCTGCTAGCATCTTTCAGGCACTTGTAGGATAAAAGAAATTGTGATGAGGAAATCCACACTTCAGTAACTGGAGCAGATCTGACTTAGTCATGAAAGGGGTGCTCTGGTTGGTATTAGGGGCTTACTTTTTGAGAGAGAGCTGGTAGCCAGTCTTGTCCTGCACCGATGCTGTTCTGTACTTATTCCATGTTCTTATTCCACCTTATTCCTCCTTCTAGCTAGGGAGATTTTCTGTCTTGTGTAAGTGGACAGCTAAAGGTAAGTGTTTGACGTGAGACTGCTAAGGGCTGATCCTGAAGAATGAATAAAAAAGTAGATACAAAACAACTGTCTTGTTTCCTACATTGTAAGGAGCATTATCTAGTGCAGGAGATATTCCTACCTTGTACCACTGGTGTGGAGCAATCAAGGTGTCTATACTTAATGGTCTCTGAAGAGGTCAATGGCAAAAGGGGAATAGTATTTAATCTTACTTGAGGAGTCACTGGAGCTCCTCAAGGAGTAGCTCTGGTGGATGCATTGACTGAGCCTTTTATTAAAGAGAGGTTTATCTTTTACTCTTGTTAAATTCAGCTTTTCTGATTGCAGGTCTTTCTATGCTCTTCCTCTTTTATTTCTCATCAATTCCTGTTCTTACCCAACCCTACTGATGGACAAGCAGGTATGACATAGTATTTGTTGCCTGGGAAGCACACATTGAATATTGGTTCATTTCCGTGGCTCTAGCTGAGGATTCAAAGAAGAAGAGAAATTGGATGAAGTGGAGGAGGTAGTAAGCAATAAGAACCTGTTGAGTTTTACTGGAGAGAGCACCAATGAGATCTCCAACTGGAGTGATCCCATGGAGTTAGAAGACTAAAGGAGCAAGAAAGGGTAGAAATTGAAACTGGTAGAAATACTTGCTGGAAGGGTTGTGTGTTAACTCTGAACTGTGGCTTTGGCTTTAGCATTTCACTGGATGCTACTTACTGCCTGCAAAAGTATTTCTCTTCTTTTTGGGACAGAACTGAGTTAGGACCACAGTGAGATTGTTGAAAATGGGAGATGGTAATGAATGTTTCTTTCTTAGAATGACTGGAAGATATCTGGTACTAGAGTTTATAAAGCCAATGTGATAACTATAAAATTTTATATTGCTGGCTGAAGGAATGTACAGGGCCGTGGTGGTGGGTTTTTTCTGTTGTTCTTCCCTTCTACACTCAAGTGTGCACACACATCTCATCTGTGATTGTTAAGCTTATGTATTTCTAAGTTCAAATACACATGCAAAAAGCACTCCCTCTCAATGATGCACTCAAAGAGAGTGGAAAATACTGTAGGAGACCTGGAGAAGGGCTGCATAATTTTTTCCCCAAATATATTAGTTGATGTAATGAAACATACTCCATTGCCCTAAATGTGCTCCTGCAGCATTTGCACACACAACACTTCTTCAACCCTCTTATGCACTCCTCCTACAGGATCTCCCCTCATCTGAAAGGGTTCACCCTTATGTGCCTGGGTACACACATCAGGTTTTTTTGACACATGCTCTCCCATTCACACACTGCCACACACTCAAATATAGTTTCTGTCCCCTCTATGCTGAGCTAAATAAAGCAAAGCTCAGAAATTCACTTCCTGTATACACTGTGTAGGGTTTCTGTGAAGCTATTAAAATGTGATGGAATGTGTTAGGAGGAGGAAAAGGTCTGTGAATTGAGAATAAACAGATATGTCCTGCAAGTGGCCAGAATAACTTTGGAGGCTGAGTGAAAAAATCATATTTGCAGGAGAATCCTCTGAAATGATGGTAAAGGGAGTTCTTGCCAGTTGCTGTCTTGATTATTCTTTTCCCATCTCTCTTATTTCATTTCATTATTGTAATGAGTACTGCTCTCTCAAGTAGGATAAGGTCACCAGGGAGATAAGATCAGCTTCTTTTGGCACAACCAAGATGATCTGATGGCAGTTGGGACTGCAGCTTCTAAATTCACCTTGGGTATTAGCTTCTGAGGGAAAAGACACAAAGTGCTAATATGGCAAAAAACAAACAACCCCCCCCCCCAAAAAAAAAACCAAACCAAAAGAAAGAACAACAACAAAAAACCCAACTCATAAAGCAACAACAAAAAAAAAAATCTGAAACCTTAGCCAGAGAAATAAACTGCATTCTTGCTTGTTGCATAGACTTGCCTGCCACAGTTTCAATAGCAAATTTCCCTTGAGCCTCATTTCCATTAAACAGTACCATACAGATGCTTGATTTCAAGGATTTGCTGAACACCATTCAGAGAACCCAAGGAGAAGCCCAGGCATTTAGACTCTGCTGGACAATATTGCAGTGCAGCATCTCTTCCCATCCCCTGCTGTCGTATTTGGAGCATTAGTTTAGATGAAATCTTCTAGATCTTTTGTACCAGCATTTGAACATCCTGGCATGATGGATGATGCCTCTAAACTCCTGCCTGTTCTGTCTCCAGAGCATTTTTTCCAGGCTCTGATCCTTTCTCATCACCCCTACTTAACAGAAAAGGGGGACACCAGTAAGTGATGATAATGGCATGCAGAGTTTCTATTGCATCAGGGAGTGAGGCAGCTCCTGTGAGCCAGCTTGCACATCTAGCAAGATGTAAAGAAGAGCTGTCTCGTGGGTACTACAGCCACTGCCCTGAATTAGCAAGTCCAGATCTCTGAGCACAGTGAATACCTTGAAGATGAACGGTCCCACTTTGCAATTTATTGAAAATGGCACCAGCTGAATTGCCCCAATTTGATGGCATCATTCCTTTTATTAAAATAAATAAATAATATGAGCTTGGTAGAAACTTTAGGAAATTTGTTCTAAAGAGAGCAACCAAAAGAAGATGATGAACATGTCTGTGTATTCTTGCCTTTGCCTCTTCTCTCCGCTGGTGGGAGCAGATAGCTCAGTGCCTGTGTCGGGAGGGAGTGGCCAGGTGGCCGGTGCATAAATCTGTGGAACTGCTAATTTGCAAGGCTCCTTGGCAAGGAAACTGCCTGGTTTCTTAATGAAGGCACCAGAAAAGGCTGATTTATCTACTGGTTCTCTTAGAGATAAAATACTTTAGCTGGAGCATATATGCCTTGCCACAATGCCGTTGACATATGCCTGGGAGTTGAGCAGTATTTATTAGAGGGGACTCCTGCAAACCTCACTGTTGTAATAATTTTTTTTCCTTCCTCTCCATACTTTTTTTTTTTTTTTTTTTTTTTTTTTTTTTTTTTTTTTTTTTTTTTTTTTTTTTTTCCCCAAACAGCAAGGCCTGAGCTAAAAATGTGAAATAAAAACCTAGGGAAATTAGTCAGAAAAATCCACTACCCTATCATGCCATTAGAATATTACTTTCTGGACAAAGAACTTCTTTGTACTTTACTGCTTTCCTCTTGCCTCTCTTTTGCTTCTCCCTCCAGCAGAGATATGCCTTGAAACCTTAAAGTAACTTCCTTGTTCTTCTAATTTTTTTTCACTACTCTCTACCTATTTATAAAATGATGACTGCTATTTTGGTGCTAAACTGTTACAGTTTTTCAGAAGTAGAGGTCTTTGTGTCCGAGTTATGCACAATATGTTTTTTCCAAAGTAGTTTATATCTTCCTTGGTTCATATATAGCACTTGGGAGCTCCTCAGTTAAATCAAGTCTCCTATTCCTCTTCCTCATTTATAAACATTTCATATGAGGGGGTCCTAAGGTGAAGAGTAGTATGTGAATGAAAACTAGCTTGCTTTTCCCAAGTCTTGGGCTCTGCCTTTTGTGATTATGCTGGCTATAAACTGCCATTGCTAGTGTTTGTGCTAGTTTGTTTTTCTTTTACAGTACAAGCTGTTTTCTGTCTGCCAAACTGCAGACTTTAGCTCAAATCTAGAAGTGGAACCTATGCTGTTGTCATTGATTTTACATGGAAGACACTGGTGATAGGCAGCCAGATCAAAATATGATGCAAATACGTACATGGTCTTAGAAGACCTTGGAGAGTGAAGGACTAGAGGTGTTGCAGTTTTAGATGACTACCTCATCAAATCATTACTTTGACAAACTGCAAGCTTCAGAATGTTATGTTACTACAACTATCAGCAGGGGGAAAAAGGTACTAGAAGACAGGTTTTATTGCCAGTTGCACATTCTAAATCTGGAGTTAACTACTGAAGTAAACGAAGTAGTACCTGATTTTCTTCACAGTGATTGTGACTGGGATCTAATCCCATGCCCTGAGGAGGGATTGATAGTTCTCACTGCTGTTACATTGTCCATATAAAACAGGAAGCTTAGCAGTAACTTGCCTTTGCACAGGCATCTGAAGGGATAAATTCTTGCTCTTGGGGTGCTGATTTTGAATCTTTTGATGACTATTTGCTGGACCGTTGTCACCTTGTTGAAATAGGTCTTCATTATCCTCTCTGTGAATGTATCTGAATTTGTTAGGGGATGGGAAGGACTGTGTTTTCCAGAGAAACTTCCCAGGGGGCTCCTAATACTACTTGAAGCTATTATTTAGTGTTTCTGTGTGGCTATTATCCACCTCACACACAGATGCATTTTGATAGTGGGAAAAGTGATCAATACATACTGTATAAAATAATAATTATTTATTACTTATTGCATGCTGTGAATAGGTTCTCTGCTATGCAAACTGTAGAAAAAGACAAAAACCTTTGAATACAAGATCAAAAGGGAAAGGAAGGGCAAATAGCTTTCCAGTCTATCCCTAGGGCAAAGGCAAATACATTTCTAAGTGCCTGGCATTGCATTATGAACATTTTACACAAAATTTACAAGATCATAGAGTCTGATGAGATGGACCAGAAGATTTGGTTTCTCACTTGGTTTTGTGTGCACTTAATAGGCATAATGTTCCTGCCTGCTAGTTGTCTTTGAGGTGGACTTTCAGCATGAGAACACATTAGAAAACTGTACACAGATGTTACCCACAGAAAGCACTCTGAATTATCTTCTTTACTGTGCTAAGTTCTAATGGTGACAAAACGATAAATGAAAATGTACACTCTGAATGAAATGCTGGCCCCAGCTCAGTTGATGCTGTCCATCAGTGCTACTGTCTCTACTTTTGTAAGTGAGTGAGTGAGGAAGTTTGAGATTCGTGAAAGGTAGCAAGGAGACTTAGTGGCTGGTTTAAATTAAACGGGCAGTGTATAAAGGAACTTGAAATGCCCGGTTGGTTTTTGATCAAACTCTTATCTAGAAGGGAAAAATCTTTGTGAACTTTAAGGGTTAGGAGGGGTGGGAAATCATGGAGGTGACTGTCTCGGTAACACGTTGCTTCCTGCTCAGATGGCAGGTGTCTTCTTGCTTGGGTAGTGTTGGCAAGCTCTAGGAGTTGCATCCTCTCCGCAATTACCGACCCCCTCTCCTCTTGATGGTCCAGAGGGGCAAAAATCTCCCTTCGCCGTTCCGCCCGGTGGGACAGCGCTCGAGGAACGGAGACTCCGCAGGGGCCGGGGACAGAAGAAAAGCCTCCAACCTCCCTCCCGGCAGGAAGCGGCGAGCCCGCCGCAAGCCCGAGAAGAGAAGCCCGGCGGAACATCGCTGTCCCTGCCCGGGGCCGTGCCCGCTGCCGCGGCCGGGCGAACCGCATCGAGGGGTCGCGGATGCGGGCCCGCGGTCTCTTTAAAAGCCGGGGCCGGGCGGGGCCGGGCCGGGCGGGCGCGGCGGCAGGGGGCGGCGGCGGCGGCGTGCGCGGAGCTCGGGCTGCTCCAGCACCGCGGCGCGCTCAGCCCTGCGCAGGTCCGCCCGCGGCTCCCTCGGCTCGGCTCGGCTCGGCTTGGTGCGGTCAGCCCAGCCTTCCCGGGACCCCCACGAGCCTCCGCGGCTGGGTCCACGCTGGAGCCCCCTGCCCCGCAGCGGAGGCGAGCCGCGAGTTGGCGCGGCGGCCGGCGGCCGCCCGGCTGCGGAGGTGAGAGGGGGCGGCGGGCGGGGGGCGGCACGGCCCGGCTCGGCACATCACAGATCGGCGGGGGCTACCTGCCCGGCGGGCGCTGGGCGCCGCCGCTCCGGAGCTCCCCGGGTGGGTTTCTTCTGAACCCCTCACGACAACTATTTCGGATCGTTCTATCCCTCTTTCCTTTCCGCGCTGCCCCGGCGGGGCTGGGCGCTGCCCGACCAGGCGGAGTGGGCGCGCACCGACCCCCGGGGACGCTCCGTCTCCGGCTTCTTTTGCCCGACTTTTTGGGAAATCGCAGTTCCCACGGCGGGGCTTTTCGGAGTGGAAGATGGGGGGCCCTGGCGAAAAAAAAGAAGACGCTACGCTGAGTTACATACAGCAGGGAGACGTTTAGAGAGAGCCTACTGTTTGACTAAAGCTTAAGGATTTCTTAAAAAAAAAAAAATAATGAGGAAAGAAGAGAGGCTGAAGATGAAAGTTTTTTTTTTTCTTTAATGTTTTTTCCTCTTGCAAGTCTTCGGATCTATTACAGTAGCGCCCTTCCTCCCCGCCTTCCATTTGTTTGTATTAATGATTTAGTAACCGTCTTGCCTGAAAACTTCCACCGTGAGCGACTGCTGTGGGTTTTCAGGCTGTCAGTGACCTTAAAGGTTGGTTCAATGCTTTCTTCGTGCAAGATGTATGTGAAATAACCACTCTTATGTTTTGGGGGTTTTTGAGGCGTTTTTTTTTGTTTTGTTTTGTTTTGTTTTTTTAATTTACAAAGAATCCACCTTCTTTAAAATTTAAAAGAAACCCTCTTCAGCAAGGGAGTGATGTAATTCTCCTATCTAAGGGCACTGACTCTGGTGCTTTGCAGGTGACTTGTCTTTTGCTTACTCTTTACATTTATTTTAATTGCAGTCTTTTGTAGCTAGATAGTCACATATTTAACTGGTGCTCTTTGAGTGTAAATTTTGTTAAAATTGAGATCTTTCACTTTGAGGTTTTTTTCCAATTTCTGCCCCCCAAAGAAGACAATAAAAAAGATTAGGCATGAAATCAGCGGCATAAAGACCAAAGAATCAGGGAGGCAGAACCCATGCTAAAATCATCAAATCCTTTCTAAAAAGGACACTTTCAGCCTTCTGATTTTCAAAGCTCTTTCTACCTTTCCATGGTCAAACTGTTCAATGCTTTGTTGCAAATAGTTTTAAGAAATTATTTCCATTTATTCCTAGATCTTAGTATTTACTTATTTTTTATTGCACGCATTTGTTTCGTGATAAGCACACAGCCCTCTTAAAAAGGTGAATATTAAAATGATTGCTCACCAATACCTGATTGTTACATATTTGAGGGGCTGTTTTTTTGAGGGGATGAACTCTTCTTAACTAGACGGGTGCAAATCTGAGAGATGTTGAGTAGGTGGTGGAAAAATTGATCACAAAAGGTTTTGTTTGCTGTGTTGACACAGTCAGCTATTAGTTATAACGTAAACCAGAAGGGTGTTACATCTGTCACTGGTTGAAGTTAAAACGGTCATCGATGTTAAGTTGGGCAAGTTTATCTAAGGTTGGTTAGTATTTTGTGGGGAGGAGACTGCAGAGATTACTGCTTTTGGTTTTGGGACTGGACACACTTTATCAGCTGAACGAACTAGATTATTGTACAAACATAATTTTCCATTTTTCTATCGGTTTCTTTTCAGTCTTTGGCAGTTTCTTAAATATCAGCCTCTAACAAAGCATCTCATTTTTTGGGGGTGGGGAGTTGCAGCTGGGAACATTGGAAGTTTGGGGATAATGGGAGCAACAGGACTATTTATTTAAAAAAAAAAGTTACAAGGTGAGGATTCTCTTTCTGGAGTATTCGGGCACCTTCTTTTGGGGTATGTGTCTAGGCTTTTAATTATTTATTTCACTTTTGTCCTATGGAAAATGAAGTAGAGCAAAACCAAAATGAAACAAAATAAAATTAGCGTAAACATTTAAAATGAAAATAATAAAGGAAGGGGATGGCTAAAAGCCCAGTACTTGATTTCATCGTCCTGGTGGTGATGGCTTCTCGATAGAAGCGATATCTGCCGATATCACCCCTCTTCCATGACTGTAGCCTGGCCTCATTTTACGCTGTGTTTCCACTGAACATGTTGACGTGCTGCTGCTTATATAAGGGGAAGAACAAATTCAAGCGGATTAGTGCTTGGGATTTTGAGATCGGCTACCCAGATCGTGTTGTGGGTTTTTTTCCTTTCCTTGGGGGAGCTGGTAGGGGAAGGCTGGAGAACGATGGGAGGGGGTGAAATCAGAATGTGTGGTTGGGGGAAGATGGGGCTGATGTGGGGAGCCACTTATTTGCATAATTTTTGCTCTGCATCCCTTTTTATTTTCTTTTTATAAAACCCATTATCTCTAAAAACACATTATTCTTCAGCCCGCTCTAAAAAAAAAAATAATAGTGGGAGGGGTTATCATAGCGAGGGGGTTTGGTATGGGAGTCATTAGACCCACTGCTGCAAAACCAAGATACAGAAATCCATCTGCACCAACATTTCGGGGGGAGGGAGGGCGTAGAGCGGGGGGAAGGGATGGATTGTCTATCTTGGATTAGCGAAATGGAGCTTTGTATTCTTCATTTTCCTCCCCATTTTCTGCCATTTCCCCCCATCCCCCCCATCTGCACACCCGCTTTCCCAGCCCCCACCCCCCTGAAGGTTTCTCGTCCCTTGACGAGAAAATTCTGTGTTACATCCTGATGGCTCTGCGGCTTTTTTCTTTTTTTTTTTTTTTTTTTTTTTTTCCTAGTGCATCACAACAGTGGTATGATGACCTTTCCTTCATGCCACACAGATTTGGGTTCCCGATAGGACTGTGACCACAGCTTGGGCACACATGCACACACTGGTACACCCGTAGTCACGTACCTAGGACAGGCCATGATTTAATTCTGATTTTTCGTGTGTGTCTTTGTGTGTGTGCGCGGCTGATAAACATTGGCAGGGTAGGGAACACAGAAAATGCCAAAGGCATGTCCATCCATTTCGCCTGCCCATCTCACCGCTCTCTGTTCCTGGACATTGTGTCACACATCATGAGATTTTGTGTTGGGGAGGGGTGTGCCCTATGTGAATGGCCTGGGGTTTGGAGGGTGCATTTGTGTACCAAGGAGGAAGGAATGGGGTGTGTGTGTGTGTGTGTGTGTGTGTGTTGGAGAATGGACCTGACGACGCTAATAGCATTATTTTGGTCAAATGAACGTCTGGTGATAATGATTCAGTGTAACCATCCGTGAAATACATGCTTGCGACACACTAGAATAAAAGGTTACTCCAGGGAGATCGGGCAGAGCCAGGAGTGCTTGGGTGAGTGAGCTGTCCCCCTTGATGGGGGAAACAAAAGTCATATGCACCCCAGTCCCCCCCTCCTTTCCCAATACCTCCTTGCATGTCCACGCTGAAGGGCATTGCAATGAAGAGAGGGGGTGGGCTGCACTGGAGCCAGGACCAAACAAAGCCTTCCCTCCTTGTCCTCCTGAGCCATCCTCCCATGCCCTCTTTGAGATTATCTCTGCTGTTGATCCAGACGATGCAGGAATATCGCCATTTCTATGGAGTCCCTGCCAGAAGCTGGTGGTGAATAGAGAGGGGGTGGAGGGGGAAACCTCATGTTTATCTTGTAGAATGTGCAGGAAAGCCACGGCTTTTTGGGTCCGAGTAGAGCAGGGGGAAAGCTAGAGGAGAGAGCAAAGGAAAATGAGAGTCTCTTCATCCATCCCTCCTTCCTTTTTTCTCTAGACAGAAGATGGGAAAAGGCCTGGAAAACCTCAGCACCTGGCTGCAGGTGGCAGGTGTGGAGGGGTGAGGGAGCTGAGGCAGCGAGAGGGAGGCTTTTCATGGGTTTCGAACAGGCATGAACCCTCTCCAAGGCTTGCAGACCTCCTCAGCACCCTCTTTCTTTGGTGCAAAAATGTCCTTGCTTGGTCACAGGCTGCCCAAACCCAGGCAGAGGCTAGACGGGGGAGGAAGGTGGTCTTGTGGTTCTTCCAGCTGCTGCTTCTCATCTTCTGCATGTGGCTGTGTCTGCTCCAAGGTCTCTGTTTCTGGATTTTTCCACTTCATGGAGCAATAGCAGAAGCTGAATAAATAGATCTGTCCAGGGCTATTGTTGTTTGCCTTCTGTTTTTCTTCTTTCTTTGACCTTGGGGTGCAGTGGTAAACTACAGTTAGGATGGTGAGGCAGGGTTGTTTCCAGTGCTCCACATTGTTGATGTGGGTGATGCCCAGGAAGATACCCATTTCTCCTGCTTTGTGCTCATCAGACCTCACATTGCCAGAGCTGCCCAGATTCACTGGTAGTTTCTTTTTGATCTATCTCTGCCCTTCCCTTTACTTGAGTCACTTCAGAAATGGTTCTGAGCTTGTAGGCCAGCCATAGCTGCTGCAGAAGATGCTGCGGCCAGCTGAGCAACAGGCAGAGGGTGCTGCAGGGCCCATTGTGCCTGCTTCTTCCTGGAGACTGCTTCCTTGGTATCCTGCAGGGTTAAAGTGGGCCCTGGTTTTATGGTTCCTCCATTTCTCCAGCGAATTAAGGTTCTAGTGTGCTCTGCTGGCACAGTGAGCCTCTGCTTATGAATTGTTAGCAGGAATAGGAAAGGCTGGAGGAAAGCGTCATTGTAGGTAAACTTGAATGATTGCAATGTGAGTATTGTAACTCAACAGTCTCTAACTGTGGTGTTTTGCCCTTCCTCAAGCTTGCACAGCCAATGAAGCAGAATGAGCTTCAGACAGCACTGGAACTTACTCCTGACCCTGAATTATTTCACCCTTGGGAAGTGGGAGAACTCAGTTCCTCTGGAGTACTCAAAGGGTGAGAGATGGTGCAGTGGGTAATTTGTGATTGTTCTGGCAATGAATTTTTAGACCTAAATTACTGTGAAAAAAAGAGAAGTATGCCTCCTCCTGCCCTTACTTTACTCCCTTTTTAAGCAAGTTACCAATCCATCAGGTGCAGGCAACTCTTAACCTTTTCATGTTGAAACCATCATCCTTGAGGGTACCTTCAAACTGCACAAGATCATCTGGCCCTTGTCTGGCATATTCCTGGGAAGAAATATGTTGTAGCAGCAGTTGTATTTCAGTGGATCTACTGAACTACTTGCTTCTGTTTCCTGCAGCCTTTTTCAGGGCTCCTGAGTTTACCTGTCTCAAAGTGGAGTTTGTTTCCCCCTTGATCTAGTTTCATTTGCCCTATCCTCAGCTCTGTGTTCTGGGCATGTGCAGGTGGATGTCTGAATACTGGCTGAGCTATGATATGCTCTGTCAAGGATAAGGACATGTGGTGATCTGGCCAAGAACAAAATGAAGGAGCCAGAAGCTCTGTGATGACCAAAGGCCAGAGTAAGAGATGACATCTAATGATGATTCAAGAGCCATGGTGTTTAATTTAAAAACGAAATGCATTTAACTTTATTTGCCTCAGTCCCTACCAGCATGAAGAGGGAGACAGGCTTTATTTTGGGACTATTGCCAATTCATCTGGAGCCAGAAATTACCCAAATTTTGGTTAAGCTTTGGAAATTTTTGTCAGCTCTCTTCTCTTTATCTTCTGGATCATAGCAGAAACTGTCAATCTACCACAGCTGGTTCTTAATTCATACAGCAAGTGGTGAGGAAGGTAGTTTGCATTTTGGAAACCAAGATGCTAGAGGGTCTTGTAGCTTCTTGAAACCAGCACACTATGTAACTTTGGGTTATTTGCTTTTTCTTTCCTTGGTTTCTCCTCAGATGGGCATAGACAGGGGTGATCAATGTGTGTACAGACCTCAGCAAGAACCAAGGATAGTGTTTTGACCTCTCACCACCAATCCAAACAGCCAGACCAAGACATGTTTATAGAAAACCAGCATGGGAGAAGCTTGGCCTTTTCCTTGTTGTGATAAGTGTATTTTTTTAGTACTTTACATTTGTAGGTGAATTTTTGTTTGTTGGTTTTGGTTTGGTTCTGAGTTGTTTGTTTGTTTTTTTCACAGAAAAGCCATGAATTCAGGTTGGATTAGCCTGAGTATTGTTTTACTGAGGTCTAGTAGGGATGAAGTGCAGGGTCCATATAGTGGCAAGCTTGAAATATTGGGCAATAAAACTCCCTAGTGGAAATATGACAGTGGTGTTGGAAGATCCTACATTCTTCCTTAAGAGAGGGTGGGGGTATGATTTCTCTTGCTGCCGTTCCCAGGAAAATGCACTCTGAGCACTGTGGACAGCTGTTGGGAACTATGTACCATGCAGCCAGCTTGGCAGAGCCCTCTGTCTGGGCTCTGAGTCTGCAGCCTCTCGGGACTCTGGGCTGCTGCAGGAGTCGCTCTGTGGCTGTGCAGAGAGTGGCAGAGGTGTGCCCACAGCCATCAGAAGTTCAGCTCTGGCTGAAATGTGGCCCCTTGCTGCTGAGCAGATTAGCTCTTCATCTTCCTTGCTTCCCTGTGTCTCTTTGAGCTTTCTCCCTGTCTCTCACAGCCCTGTGCCTGGATTCTCTCCCATGCTATCCTGCCTATTTCTTGTTTGCTGGCAGCAGGAGTGAGCTGGGGCATTGGGAAGGGGATGTCAGGGATGAGGGGGACTCTGTCAGCATACCTGTCATGTCTCAGCAGTGTGCTCAGCTCCTGTCCTTTCCAAATTCCTTTCCTCTGCCCTTGATGGTGGGGGATGGCTTATTTTGAACACAATCTGCTTGTGTCATTCCTGGCCCTGCTGCTTGTCATCCATCACATTATGGAAACTAATTAACACTAGTAGCTTTGGATCCTGGGAATGACAGTGCTGGGACAGTAGACTCTTTCAAAGATCCTCATGTCTCTCTTCTTAGCTAGGACAGCCCAGCTCTGGAGTTCATTTACTCCATTGTCTCTTACCTGCTGCACCAAGCCTTTATTGAAGGTGCCTGTGTGTTTAGCAGGGAGGGAGCCCAAGGCCTAGGCCTGCCTCATAATGCCCTTGACGGTGCTGCAGCATCCCCTGCATCCAAGTACCTCCCCGCAGACGGATGAGAGCCAAGGAATGGGATAGAATAATAATTGATGAGGTTGGGGGGAGGTACAATGTAAACCTTCTGAGGCTGCTGGTAGGTTCTCTGCTGCGTTTGGGTACGTATAGCTGCACGTACTCTCAGGATTTGTTTCTGAGTTTGACCCTGGGAACATCCTCTGCTCATGGCAAAGCCTACTTTCCTGTTTCTGCTGTGCTACTGATCCTATTGCTTTGTTGATGGGGGGTGTCATCAGGAGGATCAGTGTGCTGCTCCCATGGGGATAGCAGGATTAAAGGTGAGGTATCGGTCATACTGTGAGGCTACCCAGAGAGCACTTGCTCCCCTTCTCTATTTTCTGTCTTTTCTGGTGTTGTGAGCCACTTCTAAGGAGAGGAAGAGTCCCATGGGGATGGGAAGGAAGGTAACTAAGCAAGAGGATGATGTTTGCTGGCGGCTGAAGGAGGATGAGGGAAGGAAGAACTCTTCAGTGGAGTAACTGTCTGATGGGATCCGCTGCATCTGCAAAACAGGAAGGTGCTGGCTCTGTTTCAGTCTACTCTTGCAGGCTTTTTAAATTTTTTTTTTAAATTTTTTTCCAATAATGTGTTAATTAAACATTGGTTTCACAAGAAAAAGGAATCTACTTGAATTGCAGAAACAAATGGAGTGTCGAGGAATGAGATCTGGTGAGGGATGTGTGTAACTACCTTCTGTCAGCTGTCTTGGTGACCAGTCATGGAGGGGAAAAAGGAAAGGGCTGGAGAAAAACTTCAGGTCAGTAAGTTGAGTCCTTCACTATCTTTAAGGAGGAACCTTGTTCCTTCTTGTTCCTGCAGTTTTCAACTGATGTGTGCGAAGGAATTACTAAGTTGTCAACTGTATTTTCTTACAAAATACAAGTAAAAAAATATTAGTTTTATTAAAAAGAAAAATGGAAGTGATATTTCTAAGGTATGTTGGTGTTTAAGAGGCTTTCTGTTCAGTCTGTCACTCTCCTTATTTTCTATTCTTGTAGTTACTGTTTTATCTGTATGTTAATTAAGTTGCGGTGCAAGTTAAGGCACTGGTGTACTTGCTCTCATTACTTGCAGGTATCTAGTAGTTCAACTGACCTTCATTTACTGCGTGTGGATAAGTCAGTCACTGAATATGAGTATAAAATTGTGATGTGCAAATGAAACATTTTCTCTTCTGGTCCTCAGAGCACTGGAAGGCGAGAGAGGATTGAGGTATTTTCCTCCCTTGCTTGGTTGAACTCTGTTCTGGTCAATAGACTGGAAGAGCCAGTGGGAGGCTGTGCTGCCCTCCTTTTGCGCTTCCAGGTGTTAGGGTTGTGTAGGGAAGAGTCCTTGCTTTAGTCTGAGATCTTACGTGGAGTAAACCTCTGCTGATGTGAGAAATATATTCTTATGCCACTAAGCAGTTTGATTTGACTTACTTTGACCACTACTCTGTCTTCACTAGTTCTGGGAAATAATGGGAAGGAGGGAATACTGAGAAGGAACCCATCCTGGCTGCTATCTTTTTTTTCTGCAGCATCTGCAGTATGAGACTAGCTAAGGATCTACTGTAGCATCATATCACATTTGAAAAGGAACAAATGAACCTATGAAGCACCTATTTTCCAGTAAAATTTTTCACCTGTTGATGACTGGTGAAAGCCACAGAATCACAGCATTGTGCTTGGAAGCTACCTCTGGACATCATCTGATCCAACCACCTGCTCAGTCAGGACCACTCAGGAAGGGTAACCATATCCAGACAGCTTTTTAATATCTTCAAGGAGGGATACTCTGTAGCTTGTCTAGGCAAGCTGTGACAGGATTTGGTCACCCTCATAGTAGAAAAGTGTTCCCTGATGTTCAGACGGGACCTTCTGTGTTTCAGTGTGTGCTTGTTTTCTCTGGTCCTGCCACTGGCCATCGCTGAAAAGAGCCTGACTGTCATCTTTACACTCCTCTTCAGGTGTTTATGTACATTGATAAGATCCCTCCCAAGCCTTTTTCTTTTCCAGTCTAAACAGTCCTGGCTCTTGCAGCCTTTCTTTGTATGAGAGATCCTCCTAATCCTCTTTGTGGCTCTTTGTTGAACTTTTCTCATTATGTCCATCTCTCTCTCTCCCTCTCATACTGAGGGGCCCAGAACTGCTCTCAGTACTTCAGGTTTAGCATTGACAGTGCTGAGTAGAGGGGAAGTATCTTCCTCCTTAACCTGCTGACCACAATCCAGATGCAGCCCAAGATACCAGTAGCCTTGTTTTCTGCAAGAGCACACTGCTGACAATTTTCAATGTGGTGTCCACCAGGACTTGCAGGTCCTTTTCTGCAAAGTTGCTTTTTATCCAGGTGGCTCTCAACATATACTGATGTATACTGATGGCTACACACCTGTGAGCCATCACTGTAGTGGTATGGAGTGCCAGCAGAGAAGGCAGAGTGAGTCCTTGAGTACTAACTTCAGAAGCAAAAGCCCGAAGTTCCTTCCCAGAATGTGTCAAACCGGTTTTTCATAGTAGTCATCACTTTCTCTATCCACTGAAAATTAAAAATTATAATTTTTGAAGCATCATGAATTCCTTGCAAGGAAGCTGTTGTGTAACTGAGAATAGAATAGTTCCAATTGGAAAGGACTTACAGTGATCATCTAGTCTGACTGCCTGACCACTTCATGGCAGACCAAAAGTTAAGGGATATTATTAAGGGTGTTGTGTAAATGCCTATGGCAGGCATGGGGCATTGACCACCCGTTTAGAAAGTCTGTTTCAGTGGTTGGTGACACACTCCATAAAGAAGTGTTTCTTAATATCTGGTCTGAACCTTCTTCCCTGATGTGTCTTTGAACTGTTCCTACATGTCCTGTCACTGGATATCAAGGAGAAGAGAGAGATGAGCACCTCCCTCTCCAGTTCTTCTTCAGGAAGCTGTAGAGAGCCATGAGGTTGCCTCCAAGCCTCCTTTTTGCTGAACTAGACAAACCCAGGGCCCTCAGCTGCTCCTTGTAGGACACACCTTCCAGCCTTTCACCATTTTTGCACTTCTCTGAAGGTATGCAAACACCTTAATGTCCTTCTTAATTTCATAGAATCATAGAAGGACTAAGATTGGAAGAGACCTTAAAGATCATCTAGTTTCAACCCTCCTGCATGGGCAGGGACACCTTCCACTAGACCAGGTTGCTCAAGGGGCACCATCCAGCCTGGCCTTGAACACTTCCAGGGAGGAGGCAGCCACAACTTCCTTGGGCAACCTGTTCCAGTGTCTCACCACCCTCATATTAAAGAATTTCTTCCTAATGTATAACCTAAATCTCCCCTCTTCAAGCTTTAAACCGTTTCCCTTTGTCCTCTTACTACACACCTGTGTAAAAAGCCCTACCCCAGCTTTCTTGTAAGCCCTCCTCAGATATTAGAAGGTTGATATAAAGTCACCTTGGACCCTCCTTTTCCTCCAGGCTGAACAACCTCAACTTCTTTACCCTGTCTTCATGGGGGTGGTGCTCCAGGCCTCTGATCATTTCGGTGATCATCTGGGAGCTCATTCAAAGAGCTCTATGTCCATCTTATGCTGGCAACTCCAGAACTGGATATAGTGTACTCCAGCTGGGGGTCTCACAAGAGCAGAGTAGAAGGGGAGAACCAGTTTGTGAAAGAGGTATTTGAGTTTCTTTAATTCTTCTTTTACCATGGCCAGACTTTCTGTTCACTATGAAGGAAAGAAAATTTAAATTATTTATTGTTTTGACCTTTTCTGAGGGACAGAGGTGGGGAATGCAGGAAACCTGTGGTAGGACTAAGGCCGGCCTTCTCAAGGGACTCTGTCTGCTTGATATTATGTCAAAGTCCTAGAATAAAAATCTCTAGGCTTGTTTGGTCAGCTCACACAGCACTTTGGAAGACGGCATGGTACAATATAATTTTGGGTATTTGCATTTAAAATACTTGCTTCATATCTGGGAATCAAATATTAAGGGCTTTATGGGACAATACAATGGAACAAATTGATTGCTGATGTAATTTCCTATAAGTCATTAATCAAACACATATTGAGGGTGTGTCTAACAACAGTGGACCAAAAGGCATAATTTTGTTGAGTTGAATCTTAAGGATTCAGATCAGTATAATTAGTTTTTTAAATATGTCCCTTAGTTGATATGATTGAGTTAATGAGTTACTAGCACTAGCTCAGGTCATAGAGTGATGTGGTGCCTGGCATGTTGCAGTACTTTTTTTGGCAGCAGATTGTAATTTTATTGAATAAGTGTATTTTTTGAGGCAAGAGCGGGCTACTGTTTGTTAACAGAAAACACAGTGTCTCAGGTAGAAGTGCAGAGTGAAAAGGGAGTAACAAACTAATAGGCTTTTGATAAGACAACTCTTTTAAGAAGTTTGCTTGAACACAGCAGTTCTTCCTTCCATGCTTTCTTGTTGCTGATATCAGTGTAGGATGAGGCAGAAAGCAGTTCTGCTTTCTTAGTACAACATGGATTGTATACCTATTAAACTGGAGAATGGTCTGAGTTTGATAAGAAGGAATTTATTAAAGACAAATAAAAAGTACTGCACTTGGGAAGGTGAAATTGAATGCCTACATGTAAAATGGGGGGATAACAAGCCAGTTTCTTGAACTGCAGGAAAGGAGCAGGGATGCACTACAGTGAGTCAGAGACTGAATGTGAGTCAACAGTGTGGTGACATCGCAAAAAAAGCAAACCTCATTTTAGTGCATATTTAGCAGGAATGTCACGTGTAGCACACAGGCAGTAGTTTTTCTACTATAGCAGCCATTGTGTCCAGTGTGAGCCACAAAACCAGAGACAATGGGAGAAGGTGAGGAGAGAGCAGCCTGAGTGATGAACACCACATGTGAGGAGAGGCTCCAAGAGCTGGATTAGTTTAGTCTAGATAGAAGATTGACAAGGGACATGAAAAATCTTCCAAAATTTAAAAGCTTGTTTTAAGAAGACAGTGATTAATTGTTCTCTGTGTCAGCTGGGGACAGGGTAAGAAGTAATCAGCTTAATTTGTTGCAAGGAAGATGTGGAGATAGGTGCTAGGAAAAGCTTTGAGTGTTTGGATAGTTAAGCGTGCCAAACAGCTTCCTGAGGGAGGTTGTAGCACTCTCATCACAGGAAGTTTAGATGAGACAGGTACCAAATTTTATCTAGGTTGTTTATTCTAGTTTTGACCACTTCAGAAGGGAAATGGGCTACCTGAACTCCCTATGATCACGACACCTCTTGCAGTCCCTGTGAGGCAAGCTTCTCTCTTCATTGGCTGGTGTGTTGAGAGTAAGGCAGCAGCAGGGTGAAACACTCCCTCTGCAAATGCCCCTGCAGCTCCCTCCATGCCCCTGGCATGATCCAGTTTTACAGTGCATGTCCCAGAAAGGCCTGAGGGAGCTTGTGTGTTTGTCAGTGTCACATTATCATCCAGAACTGTATGCCTTTGTATTTCTGCATATAGCAAACAAGCAAGGGGGCTGGCCTAGCTTTCTGCAGCCTCATAACTAGGAAATAGAAGTTAAGACTTGTATCCTGGTTACTGGTTAATTTACAGTGGGAAGATTTGGAGAAATTATTTGGAGATGGAAAAGAAGACTTATGCTTCTGCTTTCACCCGTTAAAAACTACTGCAGGTTTGTATCATGTGCTAAAATTACTACAAGATGATTTTTATGTTCTCTTCCATCAAATGTAGTGGAAAAGGGCAAAGAATTTTCCTCTCTGCAACACAGAATTATCATGGTTAGAAAGGACCTTCAGGATCATCAAGTCCAACTGTCAGTCCAACACCACTTTGACCACTAAGTCATCTCCTGAAGTGTTACATCTACCTGTTTTTTGAATGCCTCCAGGGATGGTGACTCCACCACTTATGTAGGTAACCTGTACCAATGCTTCGCCACTCTTTTGGTGAAGAAATTTTTCGTAATATCTAATCTGAACCTCTCCTGGTGCAACTTGGATACATTACTTCTTGTCCTATCACCAGTCACTGGGGAGAAGAGGCCAACACCCACCTCACTACAACCTCCTTTCAGGTAGTTGTAGACAGCAATAAGGTCTCCTCTCAACCTCATCTTTACCAGGCTGAACAGCCTCAGCTCCTTCAGCCTCTCTGTGCAAGACCTGTTCTCCAGACCCCTAATCAGCTTGGTTGCCCTCTCCAGCCTTCCTATACTGTGGTGCCCAAAACTGCACACAGTACTTGAGGTACAGCCTCACCAAGACTGATTACAAGGGTAAGATCACATCTTTTCTTCCAGTTCCCTTAAGCAGAATAGTGTGGATTGGGCATTGCATGGAGATGTTTTAGCACCCAGTGGATTTGAGAAGAGAGAGCATAGTGTCTGACTGAGTAAAGCCATACTTCAGTACCTGAGTCTGTTAGGCCTAGAAATGAATTTCTGACCATTGCAGAGAGCTGGTTCCCCTGGCAAATCTCAAAGAATAAACTTCCTTCCTTCTGATTTACCAGAACATTGAGAAATACATGCTTGTTGAACTTGGACAGAACTGGGCTTGTATGAACAGTTTGTATTATGGCTATTTTCTGCCTTCTTACATAAACTTGTAACTGCAGGCTCTTTCCATTCTTCAGAATGACTTAAGAATGAAGATATTATCCTCTACTTCTTGGCACTAGAAGTGAGTCAGGGTTGACACACAAAAGTAGGAGGCAACAGTTTGTGTGTAGGAAGCTTGTTCTGTCCAAGGAAAATCTAAAGGTTATATGCAGGGTGTTAGTCCTGCTGCACTGCAAGACTGGTATCTTCTTATGGAGCTGAGTTCACACACACCATTTGGAGCATATGGAGAGCTCAGCAGCTTCAGGTCTCAAGGGATGACTGGTGAAATGGTTTAAGGTAAGTTGGGATGTAATTATTTGTTTGAGGCCCCATATTGCATCAAGTAATAATTGTTTATGAACACTGCTGTGAAGTCATGAGGGAAATATTCCAAGCTAAGGAGACAGTAAGATATAACCCAATTATTGTTGTTATTATTATCCCTGCCTATTGTGATAGCACCTACACAATAATGGTTCAGATGCAGGGCAAAAAATGTTTCCCTGCCCCAAAGAGCTAGCAAGCTAAGGAGACAGGAGACAACAGATGGACACAGATAACTGGGGGAGTACAGAAAAACAAAGATTGGTCAGCAAGATGGGTGGTATCATAGGATGCTGACAGCTTAGTTGTTGTCAAGCTTTCTGTAGGCATGTGGCAAAGGATTACAACAATGATTCAAGCTGCGGCCTTTGCTTTGGTGTTTCTGTCTGTGCGTGTTCCATCTGTTTTAGTTAAACAGCTTAATTCTCACTTGATGAGGTTTTCTGTCACCAAAAGTTTCCATTATTCATCTAAGGCAGGTAGGGAAATGCACTGGTCCAGCAATGAAGTTTTTTTAAGGGGAACTGCCTTTTTCTAGAAAGAGAATGAGACAGCATTGGATTTTGATGCTGTGTGCTTAAAACGATGCTGGGAAAAGACTAACAGATCTCATGAGGATGAACATCTTCTAATCAATGTGACTGGTGACCTCACAGTGACATCAGCCATTGTTGCATCCCACAGTACTGTTGGGGCATCCTGACTGGTCCAAGGGACTTGAGTTTGCCCATCTTGCTTAAATGGTCCTTAACTCAGTTTTCCTCAGTCCCTTGGATTCTCCCACTGGGCTCATAGAACTAAAAGCTGAGAACAGTCCTTGCCAGTGAAGACCAAGGCAAAAATGGCATTGAGGGCTGAAGACTTTTATCAGTAGTTCCCTTTCCCATTCAGCTTTAGGCCCACAGTTTTCTTAGTCATCTTCTTGCTATCAGTGTGCATTTAGAAGTCTTTATTGCTGCCTTTCACATTTTGTGAATTTTTATGCCATTTCAAGCTTTTCTAATTTTCATCCTAACATGCTAATGCAGCGTTTTGGTATTCTTCCTGGGGAGCACACCCCTACTTTTACCTTCTGTTAGCTTCCTTTTGTGTTCGAGCTCTGTTAGGAGTTTCCCATTCAGCTGCCTGCTTCTTTCCACACCCACTTGGCTTCTCACACATTGAATGGACTTCTCTTGTGTTTTGAGAAGTTTGTTCTTTAAGATCAACCTAGTCTCTTAGGCCCCCTTGCTAAATTATCCCATGTAAGTGCTCAGTGAATGATTTCTTAAAGCTCTCCAGTGATTCTTCTGTCACTATAATTGTGCTGGGAAAATGGTGGTTTGTAAATGGATTTATATGTCATTTCAGCTTTGGTTGTTCTCTATAATTTTTGCTTCTTTCCACGTTAAACACAATATACCCCTTTTCTCCATTTCTATATGAATCTTTTCTATGTGCTTTATACCATCTTTTTGTTGGGCTCTGTCCAGATACTTTCATGTGCTTTTTTTTTTGTTCATTGCTTTTTTTCAATATTTTTTTTCCAGTGCCTCTCTTCTTTATACTGTATGAGGTAGATAATCAAATGAAAAGGGCAGGAGGCAAAAACTTACTTTTTCATTCTGTCATAGAGTTATTTCATGACAAAAGCAAATTGTTATCTCAATTTCTTATCTCTAGAGTGGGTCTCAGATTCAACAGAAGGAGTTTAAATTATTTTTGTTGAGGATCATAGACCACAGAGTGATTTACTTAATCACATTTAGTACACTCTTCATCTTAGGACTGGTTTGAGATTCTATCCCAAACTGTTCTCTTAATGGTTTCAGACTTATCAGCAGATGCTGCCAACCTTCAAAGTTCTGTGCCATGCACCATGTACCTTTTTCCTCAGGCTTTTAATAAACCTGCTGTTGAAAATCCATTTGAAATGATACTGCAGAGTAGCTATGGAGTAATTGTGAAGAGTCTGATGATTACATATTTAGAATCTAAACTATCAAGTTACACGTTCCTTGTAGTAATGTTGGCAGCTTTTCATGGAGATATCTTGTGCCATTGCTCAAAAGAGTCAAGACCCAAGTTCCTTGTTTCCACCCCTTCGCCCCAACTGTCCTGTTATTAAAAGGTGGGCATCTATCAATACTCTAATTCATCAGACTTTATGGAGAAAAATGCAATTTTATATTGTAATTATGTGAAGAGGAGACTAGTTTTAGTGACTATTAATCTATTTAATTATATTACTGTATTCCCCAGTCATGCGTGATACTCTTGTGTGTGGTGCTGTCCAAATGTAGAACAAAAGGTTTTCATTCCAAGTGATTTGTGTCTCTAAAATGTGCCTCTCTGTGGCCTCTGATAAAGATATCTTTTTATAATTGATTGAGCATCAAGTACTGCAACCACACAGAATGTATGAGAAGACTGCAACCTGCAGGAAGAAGTGTGTTAGATGGGTACTTGTTGATATACCAGTGGTGCACTGTAAGACACCCAGTTCTTGTGTGGCTTTGCAGTTCAGGTGTGTGTTGCAAGAGGCGGAGAGTTTAATTTAGAAAAGCATCTAGGTCAGAAAATTACTTGTACCTTCAGACAAGACTCTTCTGGAATAAATAAGGTTGGAAGGGGGTATGCTGAATGCTGTGGAAAGGTGCTATGGCAAGGAGTTTGAAGGTTGTAGCTGGGCATGTGTGCAATAGTAAACTGTTGGTTAAGCCCCTTGATTAATCTTGCCTGTACAGTGGTCTTTACTTTGTACTCCTTTTCCTGTGCTAGATAGTTTAGGTGAACAGTGGCAGCAAGGTCTGGTTTTATAGTAGCCTTGCAGAGAGGGAAGAAAAGACAGGCAAGGCAGCCTTTGCTTTATATCTCTGCTGAAGTCAACCACACAGTACTTATTCTAATGCTGTGGGTGTTGTGTCTAATCTCAAATGTGAGCAGACATAGGGCTTAGTAAATTGATGACCTCACTGTCTTCCCATCTTTCTCTCCTGATAACGAGATGGCTAAGAGGCTTGGGCAGTGGTAAAGCTGGAAAACTCAAGCTCACCTCAATAAAGCTTGCATTTTGGGTGGCTTAGTATGATTAATTTCTTCCTTGGCTTCAAATCCTGGTGAGACCATAAGTGAAAAAGGCACGTGAAGGTCTTCAGTTATTTTCAGCTTGTTGTTTATCTCTGTGGCAGAAGTACCCCGGGAATTTGCTGTATGAAAGGCCTAGGAGAATCAAGAGGATTGTGAAGGGGCGAGTGGTGGGAGAAGATGGGTCTCAGGCTGTTTGGCACAGAGCTCTCCCTTACTTTCCCCAAAGTGAAGCAGGCATGTTCTCAGACACTTGCAAAGTTTTCATGTCTACACCCTCTGGTTGTGCACCCTCCCTGGGTTCTCTGTTCCTATGCTGAGATGGCACTTGCTGCTGTGATAATACCTGCTGGCTTCTGCCTGTACCCAGCACAAATGAAACTCTGTGGAACTAGGCTCATGCTGGCTATGACAGTGTTTTCACAAGGCTCAAACTTTTATTCTCCACCTCATTCCTTTGAACTCTGCCCACTGCTCTGTGAATACTAACACCAGCCTATAAATTATCCAGCAGGGCTCTGGCACTTTAGCAGCCTGTGTTTTCAGTGGCATGCATGCATAATCGATCTGGTAGACTGCCTCTGCTTTTAACTTAGGCATTTTCAGAGACCTTAGACTTCCAGAGTTTTCAATCTTAGCTGCCTGTGTGTTCATTCACTTCTCTTCTTGCCTTCTCCTTCACCACCCCCATACACACCTTTGCATCTGGCTGGGTGGCATCTCCTGTCATAGCAGCGCCCGGAACTTATTGCAGGTTACGCTATAGGCAACCTTCCAGTGAGGTGTGGGAGAATCAGGCTGCTGCAAGCAACTTTCATGTAGAACATAATGTATTAGACTTTGAAAGGCTCCATCCTGGCTTACTACTTGGGGATTGGAGGTGTGTTTGTGTCTTTGTCACCTGGTGTGTCTTATCACTCAGCCTACTGAGTAGGTAACTACCTTCCTTCTCTCATTTTCCAGGTAAAACTCTTAGCATCATAAATGCTGCTGCTGTGATGCACTGCTCTTAGCTTCCTTAAGTAGCTGGAATGTTGCCTTACACAGTTACCTCCTGACTTTAACTCTGGTGAGCTGAATGGTAGCTCTAGTATTTGGCTGCTGGGGCTGACTCCTCTTGCCTTAGAACTTCAGTGTCCTGATTTAGCTCTGTCCACAGACAAAATGTGTCTGCTAAATATTTTTTCTCTTATGTTTCTAGGGATGAATTGCCCAGAACAGTCAGCCCAAACTTTTGTCTGAGCTTCAAATGGAGTCAGCCTTGGTTATCAAAGCTTCACTTACCTCTTCCAGTCAGTTCTCAGTAAGCCACCCTCTATGCATTGGCACATCAGCATGCACCCCTGCAAAAAGGTTTGGTAATTGCTTCCTGTGAAAGCAGTCAGTTCCCAGGGAAAGATTGTGCTATTTGAAAGGAGCAGGAGAAGGTATGGCTTTGGAGTTTGTCCCTGCTAAGACTCAAAGGAGCAAATGGGGAAAATTAAAAGAATCTAATTATGATTTAATTGTAGAGGTATGAGAGATGTGGTTGAGGCTAACAGCATAGGTCAGGCTGGTAGCAAAATAAGCCAAAGGAATTGAGTGGAGAATAGGTTAAAAAAAGAAAGTTTTAGGAGCAAGAGAGCAAAACATGAAAATTACTAAGTTTCTGGTTAGGCAAAAGGATATAGCAAAGTAAGAGAAGTTGAGAAGAAGGAAGACTATAGAGAAAGTTGTTAAGAGAGGGAATAAAGACAGCAGAAGGCATCTTTCTGATTTATGGACTGTACGTATAATTGGGCTTTGCATGTGTACTGACTACAGTGATAATCTGCACAAACTCCACAAGAGCATGGTCAACGTGGCAGAGAAAGGGATAGGGGAGAGCCAGGAGGCAGCACTGGAAAGGGTTAGTGGAAGGAGCAAGGTGGGAAAGCAGACAGTCTTCAGGAAGAGAAAGCACACCAGGGAGTGGGTTGGACATGGAGGAAGTGTGGGGAAATGTGGAAAGGAAAAATTAAGTGATGAGGAGGAACTCTTTGAGAAGGAACAAAATCCCAGAAGAAATGCAAAGCTTTTAATATTTTTATTCTTTGATGTAAAAACAACCCCCAAAGCTTTCAACATGCCTTCCCTGTAGGTATGTGATGGGAGAGGTAGGTTGCAGAATGAATCATAGATGTCTCATGTTTCTGGGGTAGAGTGTGTGAAAAGCAGATCGCGTGCTTTACTGAAATAAGAAAAAAAAGTCTGTAGCCAGTATTGCTGCTGTCTGTTGAATGTTGAGTATGCTTTTGTGCCTGATGGGAACTGTATGTTTATTTGAGGCAGAGGATTTTCAGTGTGTGTGGTTTTTTTTTAAGGAGTGCAGCTTCATTTTAGCTGAAAAAAGAAGTGCTCTCCTTGGGCTCACTTGCTAATATTTGACTTTCCACAGTTACATTTCCATATGTATTTTTCCTTTCCTATTTGTATGGATCCAATCCAGATGAGCTAACAGGGGATCTGACTGCTTACAAGAGAAACAGAAACCTGACTTGACAGAAAATGCTGTGGAAAGCATGGAATATGCATTTAGGTGAAAGACATTTTCCATTCTAATCCTTCAGTTCTATTAATCTTAGGTGTTGCTTGTAACAGTAGTGAGTAAAAATGTACTGAAATAGAATAACGATTTTTTGTTAATTGATAGTATCCTTGAAGGGAATATAATTTGCCAATAACAACTTATTTTAGGATCCAAGACATATAGGAAGACAGTTTTGTAGATTTTTGTTGTTAACTTTATATATGCTTAGAAATCAGTGTAAGATCTGTTAAAAACAAGTGCAAACTTCTAAATTTTAAAACCATCTGAAGGAGAAAGATGCCCATTTTGTATTCAGCTATTATCATCTGCCTTGATCCCACTCAGTTGGGGATTTGCTTTTTTAATACCAAAATCTGTGTTCGTGGTCAAAACGTGTTATTATGGTGTTACCCTTCAATGTCCCACCGTGGGTCTCTGCAGCTCACTTGTGGGATGTCTGTGGCAGCCAGTACTGCCTCTCTTTCCTTGTGCTGGCTGTATCTGCTCTTGGTTCATTTTCTTTGGTGGAAACTGTGGAGTCATCAAGAAGGTTCATGCTCACCCTTGTCGCTTTTCTTCTGGATGCCACTGCTCTTTACAATTTATTTGGTTAAAACTAGGAATGAAAAACACACCTTCCATCCAGTGACTGGCCTGAGGCTAGAATATCTGTATCCTCATCCCTCCCTGGCTTCTCTGGGTGGAGAGGGAGGGGTTTGGGCTTACTCTTGGAAGAGCTCAGAGCTTTCTCTGCTCTGTGTGATATTGGAAGATCTCTTGGGGCACTGATGTTGGTTTGTAATGCCTGCTGGCTCTGACGTGAGGCTAGAGGCTTGTCTTTTGGGAGCTGGTATAAAAGTGGGAAAGGAGTGGGTCGCAGCAACACTCTTGAGGATAGAAGAACAAAATTACAATGACTTGGAAATAGCATGTATGATGCAATTTCTTACTCTGTGCAACAATTCTGTAAATTTAAAATATAAGATCTACCTGTGAGATCCCTCCCTTCTCTGATGTGAGAGTAGAGGAGATTTGGCATGCAAGCGAACACTGCACATGCAGATTGAGGCCTGAAGACACCAGTGAGCATGTAAGTATGTTGAAAGAAATGAGGCCTACAAGACCAAAAAATGTGTTCTTGAAGCCAGAGCATGGGAGGACTTGAGAATGCTACCTTCTTCATCTGAGAGAGCTTTGTCATATCTGGTGGGAATTTTTCTGTGCAAATTAGTTGGTGAGTCTACCAAACCCCTCCTTAGTAATTGAGATCTGGTTTGATAATAAGTGTTCTGCTCTTTATTCTTCTTGGATTTAGCAGTCACTGTTTGTTTTCATCCCTTTCCTATCCATTTCTTCCATACTGCCTTCCCTTCTGCATTACCAAAACCCAAGGTGACGCAACAAGAGCAGTAAGGGTTTCTCTTCTGCAGATAACAGACATGCAGTGGATTGCAACAGGGGCTCATGCAGAGTTACTTGTTCACACCCCAAGCTGATGGTTTATAGGATTAACAACTGGCTATCCAAGAGGAGAAGGAACTGAGTTTTTTGTAGGCAGTGCAGCTGCTTTTGCATTGGTAATTGTCAGATTACCAATGTCAGGGGAGGACTTCAGCTGAGCATGTCTCCTGTTTCTTTGAAAGAGACACTTTGGATTTGTCTGAGTTCTCTTTGAGTGTCAGCTGTTGAAATATATGATAGTGAATTATACACATGCGAGATGTGTGAAGTTGAACTAGATACTTTTTGTCATAATCTCTGGTTTCCATGTTTTTCTCTTTAGCCAAATGTTTCCTTTTGCTGAGGGCTGCTGTAGCATGTTTTTTCTCATCTGAGGCTCAAATGACACTTGTTTATTGGCACTGTACTGAGACAGAGGTATTTGGCTTCACTGGGGACTATAGTGCAGCATTTACTGGGGGTAATGAAGTCAGACTCTGAGAAGAAAACATGAGTCCGAGATAAGTCATCTAAAGAAATATATGGAGAGGGCAGCATGGTCTTCATGGTAAATGCTGTGATGGAGTGTGTCACCCTCAAAAGCAGAAAACAGCTGCTTCCTCTTCCATCTAATGGGGTTTTTCATATTCCTGTGTTATGCTTGCAGCCTTTCGTTGGTCTGAAGTATAAAAAACTTTTCCCACCTCGTCTCTCTTCTGTGAGCATAGTGCCAAAGAGCACACATGATTAGTGTGTCTCCAGGGTCACCCTGGAGACTTGGGTTAAGATTGAGCCCAAGTCCCAGACACAGCACGTTTTGATCAGCTGTGCTTTTCCCTAAGGGGCTTTTTTTCCTCATCTCACAAAATATCTCTCTCAGATTGGCATGACTGATGATGTCCATTCAGGAGAAGCAAATGGTTTGAAGTCAAACAGGTTGGCATGGGTAGAAGTGGAAGTGTTTTGGAATGGAGCCAGGTAGTGAAATAGAAAGGCTTCGGGTTGTGCTTGCCATCAGTTAAGGGCCTGGGAGCTATGGGTCAGCACAACTTCCTTTTGAATTGCAGACCTTGACTTTTGTTGTGGTGTTTTGGCTAATTTATTTATTTTTTATGGCCACCTTGCCCAGCCTTTTTAGTCATATTGAGAGCTTCTTTCTTTCTTAGACTGCAACAAATAAAAGAGGGTGGAGTCTTGATAGTGAAATGGGGCAGCATGAGCCAGGGTTCATGAGGGTAAATGGAAAGAATGTGTTTTCTTGAGCTGAGCTTCTCTGTTGCCTTTTTTCCTGCTCGCTCCTTCCTTGACAGTCCTCCGTGCTGTCATCTGCGTTAATCCTTGTGTTGCAAAAGTTAATGTTAATGCTGTGTGTGAGAGAACAAGTCTCTGTTGGCACAGAAAAAGAGTCATTTAATAAAAAAGTAATAATTGATCCAGACTGTCAAAGACCACTTACCGATCCATCTCTCATTGGGAATCAGTCCCTCTGTTTTAATGACCTAATTCCCAGAGAAGTTTCTTTGTTACTTGATGCAAATGGTACTAGGAAATCCTGTCTTTTATAGGAATGTCACTCTTGCTGTGTCATTCCAGGGAAAAAAAGCCATCCAGTAATCTCAGTTATCCATACTTTCAAGTGTTCCTACTCCTGCTTGTTTTGTATGTCTGCTATCTCAAGGAAATAAAAAGTTGCAAGGATCATAGAGGTTAAATGTTCTTTTACTGCTGGTGAAGTCTCTTTATGCTAGAACTGAAGTATAGTAACGGGTAACACAGGGGAAGGTGGACTTGTGAAGCTGTAATTGCTCCTTGTGCCCTATTTTAGTGTGAGAAAAATACAGACAAACATGAGAGAAGGCTCCAAATATCATGAAACTTTGTTAGAAGTGTCTGGCAGGCATTCCTCTTCCTTCTAGCCCTGTGATACAAGTTTTAGGAGGGCAGACGATGAGATTTTAAAGATGTCACTTTTTTGAGTGGGTGCAAAGAAATTGAAGAGCAGCATGTAATCCACTCACTGCAAGGGAGGGATAGTATTCACCAGCACTTCTAATATGACATTCCATTGGAAACCTCCTGAGATGAAAAAATCCTATGGACTCAACTCGTTGTGGAGCTTGCAGGAGAGGAAGTTCTACAGCATTCTCTGCACATCCTATCCAGATGCTGTTTGCCAAATTTGCAGCACCTGGATAGGAACATTCCCACTTGCCATGTCTCTCCCTTGTACTCTATTCCCATACAGCACAAAAATACATAATACAGTCTTTTGCATAGAGTCTTATTATAGGCATGCTAAAAGTGGCATTAAAAATATAGAACTTAATACATCGTTTGCTGCAAATGCTGCCACATGTAATATTCATATTGTTCTGGAGTGCATGTGCACAGGTAAGGTGGGTAGCTCAAAAAGGCTGCAGCCTACAGTGCATATCTGAAGGGAAAGAACAAGAGGAACCCAGGCCAGAAGGGCTGTGGCATAAATTGACAGCAATGGGAACTGAGATGACATTTCATGACATGATTGTATTGCTAATAGAGGTAACCAGGTTTTATGTCTTTATCTACAAGTGCAGTTTCTGAAACAGAACATAGAGGGTTGATCTGAACCAGAACAGGAGGTTGCTGCACTGGAGATGAAAAATGTGAGTTTCTGTGGCAGTTTGCATCTCTTGTGGCCTAGGTATCCTTGAGGCTTTGTCCTGTGCTCCGAATATCAACAGAGGACAGAGAAAGTTCACATGTCTTCTGGAAATGCCCAGGTAAACTTTAGCTCAAAATTCCATCTTCAGGGCTTGTTGGTGGCTTTGGTTATAAAACATCTCCTGCCTGAAGCATCTACTAAATTTAGGATAAAAAAAAGTACTTTCTAACTTTACTGAAGCCAATAAAAGTTGCTTCTGACTTCAGTAGAGCTGGATATGACTTGATGTACCCTAATTCTTGGGATAAAATTAATCATCATCTTCTCCCCCAAAGATGTAAACTCTCTACACTAGAACTGTGTGCATCTAAGAAGAGCAACAGTAATTGATATAGCATCTATTATCTGCTGAAATGGTGACTTCTGTACTTACCTGTTGTCTTGATGGAGTAATGAACAAGCCTGCTCTGTTTCTTTGCACCCTCTTTCTGCTTTCCTCTTAGAGACTGATATTTTGCTCCTGGAGTATTTTTCCTTGAATGCCACATACCTCACTGGAATTTTCCAAGATATGTTGTTCAAGAAATATATTGCTAACCTCTGCAGGCAGGTACGATCTGTACAGTTGTGTTCCATGATGTGCCCTGACTTAAGTGGAGGTCATTGATTTTCTACTTCTTATCTCTTGTGGGAGCAGGTATGTGTCACCCATCTTTGATATTCCACAGGGACCAAACTCTTGACTATCTGGTAGATGTATGTGACAGGTGCCTCTGAGTGTGTCTGTCTGTTTGGGGTCCCTTCAAGCAGATGTGTAGAGTTTCAGAAAAGCTATAAAATTTCCTCTGGGGATTTCATTGTGAGCTGCTGGAGCGATTAATGGATAGCAGCAGGGTGCTATGTGGGTGTTTGCTCCAAGGCTGTCTCTGATTATACAGGACAGAGACTCGTGCTTTTTCACACAAAAGGAAAATGAAACTGGTAGTATTTTTCTTGGAGATTTTTTTTCTATTTTATGGTGAGCATTCTGACTTACAGAAGAGGACTGCTACATGTCATTTGTGTGTGGGTATCAGCAGAAGCCTGTACTACTGAGATACTTAGTGCTGTGGTTCACCACAGACTACATAGGTAAAGAAAGATTTGAGAGAATGAGGTTCTGCTCTGGTCCCTCTCAGGGTACATTATTTCCCATGGTTATTGATGGTCTTGTAATTCTAAAGTGGCAGAGCAGAGCGGAGTCCTTAAGTGAGTTATGAAAGACCATCAATAACCATTGGAAATAACATACAAAGAGCTGGTCCCTCCTAAATACAGTTAAAAGTAAAATGTGGTTTTAGTCTTTGAATTGACAGAATTCAGGGTTTGGTTAGGTTTCCACTTATGTTCTTGGAGTGGCCATGGAGAACAAGTGCTCTGGAAGATGTCAGAGAAGCAGGCTGTTTAGTTATTTTTATTCTGACAACTGGGGGGAGGAGGAAAGAGCAAATTAATTCCATGGCCAACGGTGAGTGCAGAAATCTGGATATAAAATGGTTTGTGAGGTGTGTGACATGAGTGATCACTTTGTTTATTTTCTGGTGGGCTCTTTACTGCTTCTACCCAGCTCTGGGGGTCAGTGTCTCTCCAGTGTTGGAGGATAATGCTCATCCTCAAAGCTTCTTATGAAGGCCAAGAAGTAATACTCATGGAGCTGCCTTAGCAATACCATTAGCCATAAACAGGATAGTACCTGGTTCAGCAATGGTAACCTGGCAGGCCAGGGAAAGAGGAAACAACTGCAACGTTTTTCTTGTGTTAAACTGAAAGGTGTGGCAGATAGTTTGTAGCTACGCTATGTAACCATTGGCAAAGAAAGTGGGAAATAAGATTCACTACTGATCTTTGATCACTGATGAACTTTTGATCATTGAATTGCTGTTATCTATAGAGAGCTTATGACACACAATTCAAACTTGTCAAATTTGATAGAATTAAGTAGTGGCACCCCACACTGTCCAGTTTATTTTGCAAGATAGTTGTAGCCATTGAGCTAAATAGAACCTCCCTTTGACATACACTTATGTATGTCAAAGTATGTATGACTTACACTCCCTTTGACTTACACTTTGTGTTGTATTTTTAAAGCTTTTTGCATGCATATTTAAAATTTCTTAGCCTGTGTCATGACCTGTGATCATGGAAGTGGCAGCCTTAATAGCTTTATCTGTTCCCCTACTGTAAAACAGAACTGGTGTTGTTTTAGCCCCTTTCTTGGTGTTGAGGAGTTAAATTTTGAGGTGCACAGTCAATTGCTTTAGAATAACATGAAGCATCAGTTGGTCTGATGGTCACCATCCTTCATAAGCTATTAGCTCATGAGTAGTATGTAACCTCATTTGGCTTAAGCCTTTTTTAATATGAGGTAATTACATTGGGTTATTTGCTGTTTACCAATAATATAGACTTGTGAACCCCTCAGCTGGTGGGTCCCAAACTGTTTCTGTCACTAAAATGTTACCCAGACCTCATACTCCTCCAATCCAGCACTGTCTCTTCTCCATTTCTTTTTCCTACCTTCTCGTAGGAGATTTTTGCATCAGAAGCTTAGTACAAACATGCTGTGATTGACCTTTTAAACCAAACAAGCGTGCATGTTTCCAATGTGAAGAGACAGTAGACAAGCCCCTGGCTCAAGGCAGAAGATGGAGAAGAAAGGGAGTGATAAATATCAGAGGAGCAGGAATAAAGAACATGGCCTTGCTATACAGAGCAGAGGGAAAAAAAACCAAAAAACTTCTGCTTGCTTTGTCAGTGTCTGACATGCTGCAAGACTCTTTGTAGTGGGAGTCTCTGCTCCGTGAAGAGAGGAGAAATGTGCCTGTGTGTATTTATAGACCATAAATATTTGTTTTGTGCAGGTTTTAGATACTCTCTCTCATCTGAAGATCCCTAAAGTTATTCTCAGACTTGGCATCTGTTCAGCTGCGTTGAGGACTTGTGTGCATGGGAAATCTGCTGTAGGCATCAGCTCTCCCTTGGTGTAAATGTACTCCCTTTGATGTACCCCAATGTACCCCAAGGCAAGGATTTCATCTCTGGGAGTTTGAAAATGAAGATTCACTGAATTGATGTCATGTGTGTGCTTTGGCTCTTGTCCCTCCTTGTTGTTTTGCACACTTAATCTACACTAACTGAACTTCTCTGAGGGTTTTTTCCAGAGGAAGCCAAGAGATCACTGTACTTTTTTTTTTTTTTAAGGAATTCAGTGTATTTTGTCCCTATAGCTGGGAAGCAGGGCTGACTGGTTGAAAAACACTGCAGGTGAACTTGCAGAGGCCAGTTGGAAAGATAAAGCATAGCTGCAGGATGTGACATGTTGGTGAGGCAGGGACTGTATCTTTCCTGTTCCCATGGAAGGGGTTTCTTAGAGTTGTAGTTATGAATTTTTCTATCAAAGTTTTCTGAAAGACTGCAACTACACAGTCTGTTCATGCTTTCCTAGGATAAATGCTTTTTGCCCCTTATTCTCACGTTAAATTTTTTGCGATATTTACTTTGCACCTTTGACTTCTAAGGGTGTATTCTTTTATCTAGGGGCTGACATTTCTCCAGATCGTGTTGAATGATGACGAAAGACATGCATAAATGTGTGCTGTGAAGGTGTCCCCAGACTCAGCAAATACAGATCAGACTTCTTTTGAGTTTACATTTCACCTTTGCATGAGCCCTAGGTCAGGCTGTTTCCTAGCCAGGAAAATATCCAAGATCTGAATCAGCTGTCAGGTTCCAAGTGCTGAGTGAATGGGAGTAAAATTTTGGGTTTTCTGAGCCTCCTCTTCTCCAGACTAAGCAACCCCAGCTCCCTCAGCCCTTCCTCATAGGACTTGTGCTGGGGTCCCTTCACCAGCCTTGTTGTCCTTCTCTTAACCTCCTCCAGCACCTCAATCTCCTTCCTGAACCGAGGGGCCCAGAACTGGACACAGAATCCAAGGTGTGGCCTCACCAGTGCTGAGTACAGGGGCAGAATCCCTTCCCTGGTCCTGCTGGACACACTGTTCCTGATACAGGAACAGTGGCCTTCCTGGACACCTGGGCACACTGCTGGCTCATGTTCAATTTCCTGTTGACCCAAACTCCCAGGTCCCTTTCTGCCTGGCTGCTCTCCAGCCACTCTGTGCCCAAAATTTTGGTCAATTGCCAAAATTGCCTGTGTAATGGAGGAAGATGTATGACCTACAGCATACGCTTATATACAGTGGAGCTGTTTTAAAGACTTAAAACATTACTGGAAACAGCACACTGCTGACAGTTTCTCTCCACTGTCATCCCTCAGCTCTATCTTAAATCCTTTCTAAAATATATTGGCCCTCTGGGACTTAGACTGTGCCTTCTGTGTTTTTTTACGTTATTTACCTTGATCAGGGTAGGCACACAGGATTGCAGAGGACCTCCTGAATCCTATGCAGCTGAATATCTTCTAAAGAAAATAAGAAATATTAGTTTTGTAATGTCTGCTTCTATTCTGGGTGGCTGGCTATTTTAAAATTTCAGTCTGCTAGAAATGTTATTTTAATTTCCAGTACATGCTTACTTGCAGACAGTTTATACACCTTTGCTCATGTTTCTGTATTACTCCTCAGCTCAGATCTCTTTTTCTCCCTGTTCCCAAAGTATTTTTAGACAGTAGTTACCTCTCTTGGCCTTTGTCTTGCTAGGCTAAATGTGCCATGTTGTCTTAGTCTCTTCTTGTGAAATAGACTCGGAATGTCTCAGAGGCTTTCTCAAAAAAACTTGCTTAATTTGGCTTCCTCTTTCATGAGCACAGGTGATCAAAATACCATGTACTGTTTCAGAGCAGGTCTAACCTGTGTCTGGAATGATGGCTGAGGCAAATTTGTTAGGGCCTCTGGGTGCTGCTGTAAGACAACTCATTGCCAGGTGTGTGTGCAAATCCACCTGTGAGGACTTAGCCCTGAACCTTCACATTTTAAATCTCTCCCCAAACTATTTTAGCTTACTTGGTTTTTAAAAAGCAGACTTTCCTGGCATTGTTCATGGATTATTGTTGTGGCATCATGGACTCAACTCCTTCTCCAGAGGCATTGGTAGGATTTCCTCAGCCCCATGGGCTGGGAATAAGGTGTGACTCGGCAAGTCAGATTTAATTCAGAAGCCAGCATGCTGCTGCTTTCAGTTAGTCCATCAAGGTTAAGCATCCACCTAATGCATGGCTAAATTAATTTATGAGGTGAAATAATCAGATAGACAATATACATAGTACAAAATAGGTCCCCCTTTAACATCACTTAGGGCTACACATTTTTTTTGACAGTATGTGAGCACATCCGCTTTTTGAAAATACGGTATAGTTGTGTATAATACTTTACATATGATCCTAAATATGCCTTAATTAAGGATAGATGTGAAATGGTTACCGATAAATGCATTTCTAGGTTACATATACCTAGCAAACTATCAGAATCTTGTCTTGGTAATGAAGAATTACTATTATAAAGAGAATATATAATAATAATTATTAATTATAGTGAGAATGAATCCTATGGAAAATGGTTAGCAACCTGCCACACCAGTTAAGCATACACAGATCTATGGGGCTCATTGGAATCCACTCAAGTGTATGGAGGACACTGGCAGAAGTGCTTATCAAGCCACCCACTTTCCCTCATTTACTTCTGGCTAGCTGGAAGTTTCCATTTGGCTGAAGATTTGAAAATGTGATGCCCATCTACAAGAAGGGTCAGAAGAAGGATCTAGGAAACTACAGGCCTGTCAGCTTGACCTTGTTGACAGGGAGTATTATGAAGCAGATCATACTAAGTGCCATAACATGGCATGGGCAGGAGAATCAGGGGTCAGGCCCAGCCAGCATGAAAGGCATGTCCTGCTTGCTTAGCCTGATCTCCTCCTATGGCAAGATGACCCACTTAGTGGATGAGGGAAAGGTTGTGTATGTTGTCTACTAGACTTCAGTAAAGCCTTTGACATGGTTTCCCATAGCATTTCTGCCAAATCACTGACACTGGATTCCTCCTTGCTCCTTTTCCCTCCTGCTGCATGTGTAAGGGAAGTTCTTAGCCTCTTTTGGCCCTGGGGTTGCCTTCCCAGCTGCATGTTGCACAGCATGCTCAGCCTGCCACCGTGCACCATCAGCTTTTCAGGAGCTAATTGGATAAACCCTACTCTGGAGCTCGTTGAACTTGCCTGTAACAGTGCTTAATTAAAGTGCAGAAAGTTTGAAGAGAGAGCAAGTTAAAGCTTAATGCAATAATGAAATGACACTATTCTACCATCTGCTTCCTTCAAGATGTTAATTGCTTCCTCATATTTGTTTGTTTTAATTAGGAAGAACCTTGATTAAAATGGAATGAGGAAGGGCAAGGGTAGAGGCATGAAAGACTGAAATGAGAGTAAGAGAGGAGTGCAGGAGAGGGAGAAAGGGATGGAAGATAAAGGTTTGACTGTGCTGCTGAGTGCCGATCAGCAGCTCTAGAATAGCCAACTAGAAATAAATATTTTGGCACTTGTGGATACAGCTTGGACAAGCAACATAGCGATTTGTCAGTGAGAGACTCAGTCATAAAAGATGAAAGGAACAAGTAGAAAAAGTGAAAGCATTTTCATAGAGAAGTCTTTTTTATTACTGCTTCTTACCCTCTTTTGCAAAATCTTCTCTGATTGTGCACCATAATTCCAGCACTTTGCTTTTTCAGTCTTGAGTTATAGCCCATATGGAAGAAAAGGTAACCAGTCCTTTCCTGTGATCACTTCTTTTCTTCTCTCTCTTGAACTACCATCCATCTGTCTCCAGGTTGGAAAGACTTTTAATGTCTTATGAACCATTACAGATAGAATTTTTTTTTTTTTATTATTGATAAACATATCTGCATGAAGAAGTTTCAGGAATTTTCAGAATAGATGAAATAGAATAAATTTATTTTCAGAATAAAAGAAAACTTTAATAAAACCACTCCTCCTTATTTCAAAGTAGTGGCTTTGGCTGAAACTTTGGTAACAGGAGCTTAACTTTTAATTGGTTTCATCTGACTTGCCTTTGTCTCTCCTTTTTCTGTTTCTTTCTCTCATCTTTTTTTCCTCCTTTCCTTTCCCCTTTTTAGCCCTCTTGAGAGTGAAGTCTGATTTCCCAAGTAAGTATGAATGTAATTAAAGTCAAACACAGCTCTTAAAAAAAGGAAAGCGAGTAATTTCTTTTTTCAGCCATTAATACTGTGTACAGATCTTGATAATGGAAAAGCACCTACCCAGGAGCATGAAATGGGGAAATCTGAGTCACCAAAATAATCAAATGCTGAAAAGCATGATGAGTAAAAATGCTTGTTTTGCAGGAGACTTTAAGCCTTTGGTTCTCACCTCTTCCACCCTCTACTCTCTGACAAAGCCCATAGCTTTGATGTACCCACACCTACCATCCCTTTTCTTTTTATATACTACTTATACTTACTTTTTTTTTTTTTTTTTTTTTTTAAAGTTTTAAAATCTCCTATACTAGTTGAAAATAGTTCCATTCTCCTCTGGCAAGTTTAAGAAAGCTTCTGGTCAAAGAAAAATCTCAAACTTACTTAATCTCCTAACTAAATATAGAAAAAAAAAAGTCCTCAAACCAAAACCCTCACCTGCTTACCTTGAATAGATTGATGAAACACTGTGGAAAATGTGTATGTTTGAGATGCAGGTCCACCCCCTGAGCTTAGCTCCCACCTGTAGCACTGGCTCCTTTGGTTTTTGCTGTTCTTGAGATTTTATCAGTATGACCAACAGCCTTTGTAGCAAACTAGAGTGTGTGTGTGTTTATATTTTTATATATATTTATATATAAATTTAAATATATATTTATATTTATATATTTATATTTTATATAAACAATTATTATACAATATGTACAAATACTTCCTGGCTGAAAGGCTTAGTACAAGGATGACAGCATGGCTTTTCACCTGTGGATCTCTGATTCAAGAGCAAGTGCTTTAATACTGTCCTTTAAATATAGTGTAATTATTCCCTTTGGGCAGGATAGAAGACTCAGTTCTAATCACATTGCTTAGTGTTACGTGCTTGAATGCCTCCAAGATGTAAGCTATAAAAGAACCAAAGGAGAACCTCCTTAGTAGGGACTGCAGGTTACACTGAGTGGTATGCTGGGGTAATTTGTGTTTTCTTTGGACTTCTCCTATTCCTAAATTAATTGAATTTCTTTTTGTATTATAAAGCCAATCAAGATCTCAATAAGAAACAATTACTAGCTCCATGCAGTTCTTATCATCCCACCCAGAAATAGTATGGTAAAAGTTCACTAGATCCTCAGTAAGACCCTCTCTGTAGAGGCATGAAAGGGCTGGGACTACTAAGTTTATAAGCAAAGGGATAGGGCAGGGAAGGCTATAAAAGCCACAGTGGTCCAGAGGAGGGGGATGTGGCCTCCAGTTCCTGGGTTACAGCCAAGACTGAAGTGGATTGGAGAGAGGTTACTTCACTAGAAGTTTGTGAGTGTGTGTTTGGATGTTGAGAAGCATGATGTAAAATGTCTGACCAGCAGACTTCCACTCTGGCAGTGGATATTAAGAGGTGGCACAGAAGTAAGGATCTGTCAAGGAGGAAAGGAAGGAGAACATTCCAGTCCTTTTTAATACAAAGTTACTGCAAAAAAGACAAATGGATTTCAGTGTGCAGGGTCTTGTGTTTTGAGTGTGAAAGTACTGAAAGAGGATGTGCACTGGCTGGGGTGGCTAGAGGTATCAATATCTAGCTGGTGTTTTGGGAAATGCCTTCAACAGGAGAATTTTCTCAGCCTAGTGTTGAAGTCTGTTGGGGATGAACGCATAGGAAAATGTCCCTGTGAGTTTTGGAATTGGTAACTTTTATAGGTGTGAAGATTAAGGGACAGTTATTCCTGAAGTCTGTAAAATCAGCTGAATCAGTGTGGTGTTTGTCTGTTTCGTGTGTTGCTTTTTTAGTTTTTTTTTAATTTTCTTTGTGTTTTTTACAGCAGTTCTGCTTAAAAGATTTTTTTTTTTTTTACTTTATTGCTATTACCTAATTAAGTAACAAGTATTCTGCTGTACACCACTATTGCCTCCCTGCTCTTCTCAATTGTGCACTCTTGCCTCTGTGGCACTGTTACCTCAGACTTTATTTTCATCGTTCCAAAACAGCCTGCAGTCCTGTGGTTTAAAATCAACTAGTTGTGTAGTGAATGGCAGGCATAGTTTCCTACAGCTGCAATCTTTATCTCTCCCAGTAGTTGTAAAAAAACTATTGGGAAAGGTTATTTTAGGAGATACACTTTGAATGCCTCTAATTCTGCTGCCCTAGAGATGAGCAGAGTTTGTCATAGTGAAGCTGTAGAGGATTCTCTTGGGAGACATCTGACAGAAAGCCAACAGTGATCTGTAGTTCAAGACAACAGAGTGGCTCAGTGTTTGCAGAGTAACTGTATACCTTTTATCAACATCTATTTTTTAACAGGTGGTTACTTCTAGCCTGTATTTGTGAGGTAATCAGAACACCACAGCAGAATGAGGTTTCCATACGCTTTCCCCTTTCATTTGGTTCTGTAGGAAGTCCTACACTGGGGATTTTATAAGTTTACAGTGATGTGTCTCCTCTTTGCTTTAAACTTTGGAGGCAGTTCTGCTTTTTGCAGAGGTAGACATTGCATCTGTTTGACAACTTGCTGCTTTGAAAGCAGCTTTTAATTTTTGTAAAATAGTGTAATTAGACATGGTTAAATCCTTGTGCCTTCTCATAAGGCTAACAGATATACAGGCATGTGCTTCGAAGCTTTTATCCTTCATTAAATGTATAGAGGGATTTTCTCCTGGTAGATGCACGTCTTTTTATCTTGCCTTTATTTTTACATTTAAGAGCCAAAAGAAGTGGAGGAACATGCAGGAGTCTCTAAAGCAAGCTTAAATAGTTGTACTTAGCTGATCTTTAGTGCTGGGAGGTGCTGCATACAATAATTAAGTGGGACTTTACACCTTTCCCTTTCTCTGAGGCTGCCAGATGGTTTAGATGACCTCTGGTGAAAAATTGAGTTATATGTACCTATTTTCTCCCCATGTGGTTGACTGTCTGTTTTTGGAGCACCAGAGATGTGATCTTCTTAGGGAGATTGAGGCTGGTGGTAGAAGGGATTGCAGATCTTCTGACTATTACATCCCACATGGGCTCTGATTCCTGTTTAAAATACGGAGTAGCAAATGTATGCTTGCAAGGCAAGCGTATACCTTGATTTGTATTTAAATGGGGAAGGTGAGCACCTTGGTTTCTCATGTTGTATCAGAGGAAGGAGGTATCATATAGCAGGGCATGGCAGTCACTGGGGAGGTGCACACCATGTCAGCTCTCCAAATGGTGCCGAGGAGCTTGGGGGAACCTGTTGTGCTGTGAAGGGCTGTCTGCTGCTGGTGGAGTGAAAGGCCAGCTGGAGTTGGGTCAGGAGCTAAGGCAGATGAAGGCTGAGTAAACTTGATCCTCTCTGGGACTGAGTCATCAGGAGTAACAAAAATCTGAGTATTCTCGGTGCATCTTCCCCACCTTATTTTGAAAGAGAAGTATTATGTTAACTTGTCTTTTAAGTGGGTTGAACACTTCACAGTCACTAATTAAACCTTACTAGGTCCCTGGTTTAGTCCTAGCTATATCCCCTGAAAGTGCACTTTGCCTAAGGCCACACAAACAAGTCGTGAGCTTCTTCTTTTGACTCATGCATGTACTCTGACTGCTAGGACCTGCATTTTATTGCATGAGGAACTACAGAGCAGCAAAATATTGGCAGCCAATAACCAGGTACCACAGATAAAATGAGTTAAATTAATGTGTGATGAAGTTACACGGGGGAGAAGTTTGGCCTAGGAGCTGGCAACTGGAAGGTGCAGGAATCATCTGTTACCTGTGGTACCAAGTAGTCGTTTTCAGTAGTTACTTCAAAATCTCAGTTCCTCAACACAAACCGGAAATGGTTCTGCCAAGACTAAGTTATTACCAGCACTTCAGGTATCATCCTTTTAAGCTTTTGCCTCTTGGTTCTCCCATGTTGGTTTGGCCTTTCCCCCCCCACACTCCTTTTAGCTATATATTCTTTCCTTGCTTGTCTTACTGGAGAGCAGCAGAAGAATCATTGTTGCTCCTCACGAGGGTGTTTGTGGTGTTCAGTTTACAAACTGGGGCTAATCCTCCAGCATTTCTTATTGGCTTCAAGTTTGCTAACAGTGAGTAAAAGCTTTATGTGGAAGAAGATTGGTGCCAAAGAGAAGTGAGACCCACCAGTGCCTCATCACTGATCTCTGAAGTGATACAGAACTTCCCAGACAGGCACTGAGCTAAGTGCAGAGCTTGGTATGAAAGGGAGAAAGTGGGTGCTGTTAGCAAGAACTGCTCATAATGTTTTTGTCAAAATAATGGCTTTTCAAACTGTGAAAACAATGTTAGCAGAAAGGATGTATTATTCAGAATGTTCAGATTTTTAGTTGAAAGGAAGGGAAATACATTTAAAATGGATTTGAATTGAAAAGTTATGCAATTGCTAGGAACAAAGCTATTTATATAGCAGTCTCAGTTTTCCCACTTTTCCTATTTTATGCTCCTTTCCCAGAAGAAATAAATAGAAACAGCAAATAATGACTGGAAGTTGCTATAACCAAAGCCAGGTAAATTAGAATGTTTCAGTTTGAAATTAAAATCAGAAAATTCAATGAAAATACCTCAATATAGTAAATGTGTTTTCATTTTCACTAGTGGCTTTTCATAGCAGGCTATTGAACTTTGTCAGCTGTATTGTGAACTGTATGCAGATTTGTATTTAGTACAGCAAAGCACAAAATATATCCCATACAGATACTGTACAGAGGTATTTCCTGGCCCACTGTCACTTCTGTACCTTGAGAGATTTTGTCCTAGGGAGCTTCAGGAATTCAAGTGTTTTTTTAGGTTTTTATTTTTTTTATTTTTTTTTTTCTCACTAATTTTAAAATATGAGAGTTTGAATCCTGACTCAAGGAGGTTGAATTGGGATTTTGAATTCACAGCCCAGTCACTCAGAATGTCAATTTTCTTCCAGGGCACTGCACTGTGAGTCCCAAGGCTGAAAGCTCTTTAAAAAAAGACCATCAGATTTTTAAAGGCACATTTGCAGGAGAATGTGTGGCTTTTAGGCCTTTCTGAATCTACCACACGACTGATTTATCAATATGTAGCAAGTAATGCTTAAATAGACATGTCTTCTCCAGTGGTGTTATAACACTCCATTAGAAAATTTGAAATAATTTCTAAAAGGGTTAATTTCCATAATGCTGTTAGCTTTTTTACTCCTCCTTGGGCTTCTAAGAGGTATTAAGCTTGCTGGGCTTTGCTTCCTGGGGCTGTGGCCCTGGCTGCCTAATTTGGAGTTTTCACCAACGTGGGGTTTTTATAGGGAGGGAACAGAAGAGTGCTCGTGCAGTGCTCTTCAGTTTGTTTATAAGGTGTTAAGGGATTATTCCTTCTAATACTGTGTTTTAGTGTTTTTACCCAGGTTGATTTAACAATGTATCAGGTGACTGTGCTCTTCTCCAGCCTTCCTGTAATGATGCCCAAGTACTTCTGAGAGCCCAGAATGCACTCTCCGGACTTCTTGTTTTGGCTAACGTGTGCATCTTTGTCATGGTGTATTTATAATGATTCTTCTTACACTTTGCTGCACGTGCTCATTCCCTGCCTTTTTGACTACTTGGGTTTTGCCTACTCTGAGAAATGTTGTTACCTCATCATTAGGTCATTCCATTGAAATAAGCAGATGTAGACTCTATATTTCAATTTTTAAAAATACAAAATCCTCTTGTTTTGCACATCTTGATGTTTATTTCTTAATTTCACATTAGCAAGTGTCTAAGTAAAAGGAATAATGACAGAGAAAACTTACAGGGTAAAATAGTGGGAAGCACAGAACTGTAATCCAGGAATATGTATGTGAATAAAAAACCAATAACTAAACCTCTGTCCTGAGTGTAACTCCTCCCGCTCTTTGGGTTTGTGGGCTCATAGGCCTAACTTTGTTTATCAATAGCCTTCCTTTCAAAGGAGATACTCTTATAAGCACTGTGTTTCTGCTTTTAATGTCCCTAGGGGACACTGGCCTTTACCAGAGCTGCTTCAGCCCTTGGTTGTGAGACCAGTGCTATGGCAGGGTGGCAACTTTGTTACGCCAGCCTTGCCAGCCAGCTCTTTTTGTTAGGTGTAAATTGACAGGTCACCATGTAGTTCTGCAGGCACAGGCCAGACTGAAATGACTTCTCACAAGTACAGTGTGCTTCGTGTATTTCTTACTTGTCCCATAATTTCTGGTTAGTTTAGAAACTGGCCTCTGTTGTGCACAGCTATAAGCCATTTCCTTGATGGTCTGGAAAGCTTTTAATATCTTGAGCCATTATACTTTTCCAGCCAAGACAATGATTGCTTAAAGATTTTTCCTAGTAGTCTATCAGAGAATTGTTTTGATTGGAAAAAACCTTTAAGATCATCATGTCCAGCTGTTAACCTAGCACACTGCCAAGTCCATCACTAAAACATATCGTGAAGCAGCACATCTATGGATCTTTTAAATACCTCTGGGGATGATGACTCAGCCACTTCCCTGGGCAGCCTGTTACAGTGCCTGACAACCCTTCCAGTAAAGAATTTTTTCCTAATATCAAATCTAAATCTCCCATGGCACAAATTGAGACCTTCTTTCAGGTAGTTACAACTACAGAGAGTGAAATCGTCTTTTCTTTTCTCCAGACTAAACCCCAGTTCCTTCAGCTGCTCCTCAAAAGACTTGTTCTCCAAAACCTTCACCAGCTTTGTTGCCCTTCTCTGGACATGCTTCAGAAACCCTGTCCTTCTTATCATAGAAGGTCCAAAACTTAACACAGTATTCAAGGTGCAGCCTTATCAGTGCCAAGTACAGGGAATAGTCACTTCCCTGGTCCTGCTGGCCACATTGTTTCTGATACAGCCCAGGTTGCTTGTGGCTTTCTTGGCCACCTGGGCACATTACTGCCTGATATTTACCCAGCTTTTGAATAGCACCCTCACGTCCTTTTTTTCTGGGCAGATTTTCAGCTACTCTTCCCCAGACCTGTAGTGGTACCTGGGGTTGTTGTGACCCAGGTACTGGACACAGCATTTGGCCTTGTTGAATCTCAAACAGTTGGTCTTGGCCCATTGACCCAGCCTGTCCAGGTCCCTCTGAAAATCTTTCCTACCTGCAGGCAGGTCAACACTCCCACCCAACTTGCTATCACCTGCAAACTTACTGGGGGTGCCTTTGATTCCCTCATCCAGACCATTGGTAAAGATATTAAAGAGAACTTGTCCCAATACTGAGCCCTGGGGAACACCACTTGTGACTTCCTGCCAGCTGGATTTAACTCAATTCATCACAACTCTTTGGGCCCAGCCATCCAGCCAATTATTTATCCAGGGAAATAGTATGTCTGTCCAGTCCATGAACAGCTAGTTTACCTGGGAAAATGCTGTCAGAAACTGGAAAAAAAAAGTTAGTGGACAACATCCACAGCCTTTCCCTTATCCACTAAGCAGGTCACCTTGTCATAGGAGGAGATCAGGTTAGTCAAGCAGGACCTGCTTTTCATGAACCCATGCTGACTGGGCTTGTTTCCCTTGTCCTGCCTGTGTTACGTTGTGGCTCTCAAGATGGTCTGCTCCATAATCTTGGCTGACACTGGAGTCAGGCTGACAGGCTTTTGCAGTTCCTTGGATCCTCCTTCCCATCCTTCCCATTTGCTAATCTCTAGTCAAAATCTAATCCTGGCAAAGATTTCCACTTCCATTTCCCAACATATTAGAACTGGGAAATCTATGTGTAATTTCTTGTCATTTTCCCTAAAACCCCTTAGGTAGAAGTGAGAAGGAAGTGGGGTAAATTTTGGCAGGAATTTAGTATATCAGAAGATTAAAAGAATGGAGAGATGGAATAATATGGTGATTTTCCAGGGTGGGGGTTTCTCAGCTATAAAAAGTGTTTCTGGACCTTAGTGGCAAGGAAGGAATGTAGTTCAGAAAGCAGACACTTTATCTTACAGTGGCTGTAGCCTTTGAGTGCTTATCAGGTCACCAGTGTCTTTGCTCCCTTGTGCTAGTGAGCATCAGTCACTCTGAGAGCTCTGTGAATGTGGATCCCTCACATTCCAATTCCAGTGTTGAACTGGGCTCCCTGAGTGCCATTCCTGTTTGGTCTGTAAATGGAGCATCAAATATTTAAGGAGCTTAGGAACTGAGCTGGGCATTCCCTGCTCTGTGGACAGCTTATCACACCTGCTTGCTAGGTGTGGGTGTTAGCATTTGCTTTGTAAGGAATTTTTTGAATGAGATTATGAAGTTACAACAAAAAATAAGTGTGATACGTGTTACATAATGGGGAAACCCACTGTAAATTTCCATATGTCCGTGGGCCTTTTATTTCCTTTCAAGATAGATGCTGCCTTTTTTCCCAAGAGCTAGCAGGCTATAGGGAATGACCAAAGTGAATTACTGGCCATAGTAAAGAAAGAGAAGTCTGGCCAGATGCAGTGTGTCTCCCTTTATGCATATTATGTTTTTAACAAAATAACCAAGCTGATTGCATCTGTCTCCTCTCTGTTATATACTATCATGACATTTAAAAACATGAAAACTTCTCTGACTTACTGGAAAAGAAGTTTGGGTATGTAAAACTGAGTTGAATAGGGTGTGAATTGACTAATCTGTAAAAGAAAGAATGAGTTTAGCCTTTGTTCCTTTTCTAGTCTTTCTGATAGTTTCTAGATTTCTGTCATACTTTCTGTCTTTATTTATTTTTTAAAGAGAACTACCACTAACTAGGTGGAATGGAGAGGCATTTTAGAGCTAAATCAAGTACAGAAAACCACAGTTCTCAATGTGTATGTGAGCAGTGCCAGGGAGCTCTGTTCCTGACTGTGCTAGATTCTGTCAAACAGAAAAGAAACTGTTCTTGCTCATGAAGGCCTTAAAAAAATGCATATGAAAAGAAGAAGCAGATGGATAGACAGCTAGCTAGTAAGAGCAAGGTGTTATTGGTTGCTGTGACAGCCATTAGTTTTATTCTGTTGTTGCTTTTTATGTTCTTTACCTTTTCCTAACACTAAGTAGCTAATAAAACAATGCAACACTGACTTTTTTCCTCTTTTTGCTTCAGCTGAGTGTCACCCACACTCCAACTGCGTCTCTTCTTTGAGGAGTGGCTAATACTAACCTGTCTCTGCAGTGTCAAATAAGTTTTCATGGAAAAGTTAACCCATTCTAGATTGTTAGTCTCACGAATATCTTCCTGGAAGCAGCCCCATTTTAAGGCATTTATGTCATGCTCAAACTTGATGTCAGTTGTCAGTAATGATGAGCACATTTTTAAGTCTTGAATTTTATTAAAAGAAAATGGAAATGTAGTGTGTTCATCAGATCCAAGATCTGGAAGAAATTTTGCTATTTATCAGTAATGCTGGCACTGCGAATTAACAGATTTCCCTGACATTCCCTGCTGTGATGTGTGCAGCTCCTGGCTTTGCATTCAATACACTGCTATCTGGTAGAATAAACAACACTACAGACCTGTTCAGGCTTCTTGGTGGCAAACTGACTACAGAAGGAGTAAAATAAATGATGTTTCAGAGCTTCCCAACTGTTGAACATCAAAGTCTTCAGAAAAGCAGGTACTCTTCATTCTCTTTTAATAATGGTAGAATTGAGGGAAGGCCAGTGTTTCCAGTACAGCCATGGGAATTACAATAAAAGCTGTTGAGTTTTGCAGAAATCGCTCTCCTTGTTAGTACTAGCTCAGAGATGGGGAGGTCTGGTTGCTCCTGCATGGCAGTACAGAGCAATAACTGCTCAGCTGCTGCAAATGCTTCCTTTTAGCCAGTCCTTGTTAGTGGAGAGTTTGTGGTAATGGGAGTAATTAACACACTGGGAGTCATTTCTGTGTCCTGGAAGGGAACAGAAAGCCATCAGAGCAGCCCCAGACATGATTGCTCTGCAGGGTTATTTTCTCTCTCTTTCTTTCTTTTCTATTGTGCTTGGGTTTTGATTTTTCTTCTTTGTGTTAAGAAAGCTGCAAAGCTGAAATGGTCTGTAAATTGCATTCATGCTGAGATTGGACTCGGTAGGCTAGTTAAAGGTCACTGTAGTGGACTACATGGCCTCCTCTGGTAGGGTGTGTTTAAGGGAGTCACACTATTCCTTGTGACTTTTTTAACTCTTCTTCTTCCAGCATAGATTTTGTAGAACTTTAGTTCTGAATTAAGTTCGTTTAAATAGGCTCAGGAGGTGAGAATCTTGAAGGGTAATTATGATAAAATATTAACTCTTCCAGTATTCAGATGGCTCCCCAGCCTAATAGCTCTGAAGTGTGAGGCTGAGCTGCCATTGTGCCTTGCATGCTGTTGAACTGAGCATCTTATCATCTTGCTCATATCACTTACTGAGGCTGCTATGGCATTTCAGCTGTGTCTTGTGTGTGTGAATTCAGCTTGTCCATGCACAGGTATCTAGTTTGGGTATTACAGTGTTTTTGGACTTGAGCTCCAAGAGTGGACTTGTAATAAATAGTAATGCTTGCCCTCCTCAGATGAGAACTGAGGACAGGGAGAAAAAGGGCAATGGGTTTAACCAGTCAGATTCAAGGACACTCTTGGATTACAACCCTAGACCTTGTTTTCTTGCTTTTTTGCTTTATTTTTGCCACTGTCTCCTTGGGAGCTCTGTGGTAATTCAGACAAGGAGAACTGAGTCAACTTTCTATCTGCTTTCAAGAAGGGAAAGGCTAAGCCTGCAAGGTGTATCAGTGATAGGAAGAACCAAAGAACATAGGAGAATACTTCTTGGGCTTGGGATGGGGCAAAGGCACATGCTGTTTTCACAGTAATGTGAGACTAGCATGAATAGTATTTCCTTGGAAACCATCCAAAAGAGGTCACCAAGTGCTCTATGTCATACTCAATTCCCAATTTTAAGATGCTGGCCTTCATGCTCATGTGTATTTCTACATTTAAGATAAAGCCCTAAATCTCTGTTTCCTCTTCTGTTTCTCTCTCTGCATCCAGTCACATACTATTATGTATCGCAACTTTATGTATGCCAACTTTAGCAAAATCTTAGTGTGTTCAACTTCTTGCAAGCAAAGCCCCTATTTCTAATTGCACTTACAGCCTCATCCCTAAGGAGATTCCATCTTGCCTTACCCCTGACAGCTGCAAGCAGTGTAGTGCCACCAAACTCTCTTCAGATAACAGCATCATAGAATCATAGAATAGGTGTCTGCTTCTATCTTCAGCCTTGTTCTTTCAACTCAGGTCCATTGGCACCTGGCACCACCTCATTATCCTCTCTATCCCAGTAACGTGATGATGTCAGTGTCCACATTCATAGCCGAGATGCAAATACTGCTAGAAGAATAAAAAAATAAATAATCCATGTAGTTTTCTTTAATCTCTTGAATTTCAAAGTCTCTATGTCTTCTCTCAGTTCTCTGGTAACATCTCACAATGCATCATTGCTTAGGAGGCTGTGTGATGGGAGGATTTTTGTGGTTTGGTTTTTTTTTTCTTTTTTATCTTTTTCTTTTTTTCCCAGCAACAGTAGCAACTCAAGGGTTCACATCTGCATTTTTTATTGGAAGGTGTTTTTTCTTTTAATATTTTCCCTCCTCGTTTTTGGCCACGATTCAACTGGGGATAGACCAGGCAGAAAGATTTCTGATTAAGAGGTAGGAGTCTTTGTGGAGATCTACACTCGAAGCATGAGCCTGTTGCTTACTAGAGAACTAGATGTGTGAAGACAGAATAAATACTATTATTCCCCCAGTTTTCTGCCACTGGCAATCATGGCTTTTAATATTGGTTATTGATTGCTAATGTCACTGGATCACTTCAAGCAGCATATGTCATGGAGCTGTAATGATCTGATTGCTGTGCTTGGAGCTGACTGCAGGAATACACATGGATGCAGAGTCAGATTGGGGTCCTGTTTACTTCTTCCTGAAACTCCTCTGCTTCACTGAGACCTGGGGAATAAAACTTTAACATTGGATTTTGCTTTTTTCCCAGTGAAGGTGAGGACGATGTTGAGTTCACATGGGGTATAAATACATGGATTATAGATGACTGTCACGGTTTAACACTGGCCTGGCAATTAAACCGAATAACAGACGCTCTCTATTAATGTCTCTCTCCTCCTTGATAAAGAAAGGAGAGAGAATAAGGGAGAGAGACTTATGGGTTGGAAACTAAACTACACAACTTTAATGAACAGTAATGATAAATAGGTAAAATTACTAAATATATACAAATATACAGGAAAATGGAAACCACATTCCTCCCCCCTCTCCCCCAATAACTCTCACGTCACCACCGAGGCTGCAGGGCAGCCCTGGGAAAGTCCAGGCTGGACTCCTGGAGTCAGCAGCAGTCAGGAACCGGAGGGAGGAACACACAGATATGGGCTGGCACGGATCAGGATCACAGGCAGGCGAATGGACGGGATCCTTCCAGGATGCCGGGTGAAGGAAGGGAAGAAGGGAAATCAGGAAATTCAAAAGTCTGGAAATCCAGAAGTCAGGAAATCTGGCTTGGCCCTCGTGATGCCTCAAATTTATACTGAGTGTGATGTATATGGAATGGAATACTCTGTTTGGTCAATTCTGGCATCTATCTTGTCTGTTCCTCCCCAAAGGAGGGCTCAGGTGGGACCTCTTTATCCTCCTGGACAGTAAAATGTTTTCCTCAGAGCTGAGCAGTGTCCTTGGCTCTGTATACCAGTCTCTAGCAGTAACTATAAACATCAAGTGTTATCAATCCTAGAAGCACACACTGTCTGAGAAACTTGCTGTTAATTTCAGCAAGTGCAACTACTTACAAGAGACTTAGCTAAAAGCAAAAGTACAAGACAGAAAATCACCTTTATCCTGGCCCAAACCAGGACAATGACAAGTGTATGCTTTTCTCCCCACACAAAGTATGGTGTAATTAATAGTTCTGGTTGTGGAAGGAGGAGGCAGAAGGGGGGAGTGTAAACCCTTCTCATCAGTGTGTCAGTGAGGTTTTGTCTTGCATCCTTAAGTGGAGTAGCAGGACTTCCATAGGCTTGCACAGTCAGGGTTTTGTGAGGGAACACAGCCTGTCCTTGGCTTCATCTCCCTCTGGTTTTTCTGCACTAGGAATAGCTGAAAATTACACTTTCAAATACAAAAAACTCCATCCCCAAGCAAATAGTGAGAGAGGGAGGTAGTAGAGGAGGGAAGGTAGGAAGTGATATCTCCTGCAACCTTTCTGTGTAGCTGGGTAAATAAGCTGTGGAGCAGCACTGTGGCCAGTTTCTCATCCTCTTTCCTAAGCAGGTGTGTTGTGAGATGTTTGCAAAGATATTAACCCTACATACAGCGTGTGCCAGTTGGTAATTATGGAAATATGTTGGTAATTAGATAATGTCATTCACTCTCCACATACAGCTGATAAGCGGTTGAGAGCCACTCCAAAGCAAGGGCAAGACCCTTCTCCATGGGCTGCTGAGCGTATAGCTCTGACCTGGCATTAGTCTGCTTCTCTAAAGTTTGGAAAGGTATGTGGTGCTTAGGTAGCACTTGCCTACAGCACCGTGGCAGGACTGCCTCCCTTACCCACCTTGGGAGGTTGTGCAGCTCCATCAGTCTTGGGATGTTTCAATAGTGTAAGTGGGTGTGTTTTCTACAGCAGGTTTTGTTTGGTTTTTTGTTTGTTGTGCAAGATGCTGAACTGTCTATTCAGCGTGCAGTTTCCTCACTTTCTCAGCTCTGCAGCTGGCTGGGAGGGTGGTATATGTTGCTGGAGGTGCAGTGGAGATAACTTGCTAGCTATCCCATATCTCCAGGGTAGCAAGTATTTAAAAAGCTCTGCAAAGACCTCACCTGGTGGTTTGTTGAAGAGCAGATCACATCAGGCTGACTGTCTTGTTTCATGCTGCTAAATTACAGTAAGCCAAAAAAACCCCCCATAAAAATATTTCTTGTTATTTTCCATGTGAGCAACAGGTGGAATTGATACAGGCGTGTTTTTAGTTCATGAATGGAATACGTGGTGTCCCCCATGAAGTCTTTTGTCAGATGTGATCATGCAGTGTCAAAGTTTGAGATTTCTCAGAGTTAAAACATATAAGAAAATACTATGGAATTCTGTAGTTACTGTCCCAAACTGTAATACATTGCTATGGTAGCAATGTGCTGCATGAAGCTGCTTGGGTAGTACTTATGCTAAAAATAAAACAGTAAGAGCAAAAAATTATTCATTCTCAGTGTGTCTTGGAGGATCACTGTGGGGAATGTGTGAGGCACAGATTTGTTGTGTCAGGATTTACTCTCAAGGTTGGAATTGAGTTCCTGGACACCGCTAAAAAGGACACTGAGTCTTCTAGGCTTTTTTGGAAGACCCTGCTAATGTGTGGTGAGGTGTGCTCTCACAGCCTGAACCATGTGAGGCATAAAACTGAAATAGCAGGAAATGCCATGCATCAGGACTGACGAGTGCTGACAGAGCTCTGGAGAAGCCTCAGATGGCCTCAGCCTGCTAGTGGCTGGGTGCAAGCAGCCTTCTCAAAAACCTGAGCTTCTGTGTCTGAAAGGCAATGAAGCACCCAGAAGTGACACCTATATTTCATGCTTTTTGTGTCTTCTTCCCCATTTTTAGGAGAATTGGCACTGTCTTATTTCAAAACATCTAGAAAGGAATTACCTTGGCTTGTCTCAGACAAAACAGATAGGGGAGGGATTGCCCTGGCTTCCCTCAGTCAGCAGTGCTATTTCTGTTTAACTGCTTAGCCAGGTTGCTCAGAAAGGTTTTCCTTCTGTGGAGATACTCAGAACCCACCTGGACATGATCCTGCTCTAGGTGACCTGCTCTAAGTGAACCTGGTTTAGCAGGGGGGCTGGCCTAGGTGATCTCCAGAGGTCCCTTCCAACCCCTACTATTCTGTGTCTGTGATTTCTGTCTGTTTTTTTCTTGTTAACTGTGGCCTTTGTCCTCTCTTAATGAACATGTATTGATGTTACAGAAATCTGTACCGCAAAGGTAGCCTTTTCTATGACTTTGAAATATCCCCAAAGATTGAAGCCACCCATGGAGACTGGGATTTCTAAAAAAAGGTTTTAGCAGCCTGGGGTTGGGAGAAATTAGCAGGCTTTTTGGAGAGGCATTTGGGCTGTACAGGGGCATACACATCTCATCTGTGCTGTTCTATAGAGTGCTCACACTTGTTGATGTGGTTTACAATATCTTTCACTGGATCTCAAAGAGTTAGTTTTCTAAAATGGGGAGAGGAGTAGTAAAGCTGAGGGCTATTTCTGATGCAGATAGTGTAACCCACCCTAGCCAGAAGAATCAAAACCTGCAACGAGAGCCCCTCTAGATTGGGTCTCCATAGGTGGTTAGTGCCACACTGGGCTTGCCTTCCTCCCCAGCTCAGGATGAGCACAGAGCTGTCTGATGGAGCAGTGAATTTTGCTGTGGTGGTGGTAAATGTTCCAGGGAACTGTGAACTGCTGGGAGCACATTGCTGGGTAATGTACACACATTATTATATTCCTATTCCCATCTCATCAATAATTCCAGGCTTGGGTCATCACTTTCTCTTTTACTTCCCTCTCACTCTGTTCTCCTTCTCCATAAATCATAGGCTATTTTAGTGGAGCCACTAGGGAGCACAGAAGAGAGAGGTAAATGGACAAGAGCCACATTTTTTTTTTCCAGCTGGTTTTCAAAATCCCCAAAAAACCCCATGAACCGAGCCAACTTCATGATTATTGGGAAAACAGATGATTTGAGCACTTGGATCTGTGGGGTTTTTTTCATTTTACATGTCTCCTAACACCTTTTTCCTCCTTTCATTCTCCTGAGCCAAGCTGTTAACAATTAAAAGGAATTATCTTCCCTTTGGTTTTGACTTGATTTTATCTGTGTTTATAGCAGTTTAGCTAACAAGCTCCACTCAGGCAGCTGCAGGGAACAGGCATGGTTTCCACTGGGCACTGAAAGCTCAGATTTCTTTCCAACTCTCAGATTTTCCTTTAATTGATGCCTTGTTTTCTGAGTGACATGTTTTTCATGCTAGCTAAATCTGCCAAGCTGACAGCTCTGGAGACTTATGGCTTCTGCAGGTCCTTGTGATTATGTAAGCTCTGCCCACCATGATTCTTCTTTGGCTCAACCTCTGCCCTTGCCAAAGAGAAACTTTTCATCACTGCTCATTTCTGGAGTGTCTGTGCACCACCTCCTTTAGATCAAGGTGGATGCTGGGGTTGAAAGCTATCTGCTGGGAGCAACAGCAGCCCCAGGAACTCTCATTGTCTGAAACACAAAACACTTTTCCCAAGCAATTGCTGTCTCACAATATTTGTGACCCAGCTTGTGAAATCTGTGTTCATGTTGGCTTTTGGGAGAGTGAAGGCCTGTATTCGCATCACCTCCTTTCCTGCTTTGTATCTGTGCTAATGTTACCCATTCTCAGAACTCAGTTGTTCTCAGGCCAAACTTATCTCTGTGAATAAGCAACTGTGGTAATAGAAGTCTTACTTTCTTTTTAAGCAAAATTTTCAAAGAATGAGTCTGCCTTTTTGCTCTCTACTTGTCATGTTAAAATATCCTCCTACCACAGGCACCACGCATCCACCACCCACATAGGAATAGGTAGAAGTGAATTAAATCCCAGTGTTAACAGGTGTGACTCCTGCTTACTGAAGGCAGTGTGACTTACTTGGTGTTAGCTAGGGCTGAATTTAGCCTTTTTGCCAAACATCTAGACCAGGGTTAGTGATGAAGTGCTTAGACTATTCTTACCACTTAAGCTACAAGAATCCTATCATACAAGCTGCAGGTTGCCATATATAATTTGCACAGGACATATTTCCAGGTTGCAGAGATCTCTGTTAGAGTCTCTGAAGTGTAAAATCTCTGATGTGTAAAGTAAAAACAACTATTGCATGCCAGGTGACAGCATGGCTGCCTTCTCTAATGCTTGCTTGGTGTGCTAGGAAGCATAATGAAAGTGGTGGAATGGGAAGTTTAGATAGTGTCTTCTCTTGTCCTGTATCAACTTCAGTAGTCTAGGAAGCTCTGGTCTTTGCCCCATGCCTTTTCTTTGAGAGAAAATTGTTGCTGGGAAAGCTTAAGCTTCTTTCAGCAAAGTCAATGAGATTGCATCTATCAAAGGAGTTAAGTAATTTGGTGTATTTTTACATTGCTCAGTGCTGTGGTGTGTGCAGATCACATGGTGAATCCTTCATTTTTTTGAGGACTAGGTGCCCTTTGCTGCACAGAGGACTGTATAGTGAACTACAGGCATCAAGAAGTGGCTAGAGTATCAAGAAATGTAAATGAGTTACTGGACAAGATGTTAATAAGCCTCATGGTAAAGATATGGTGAGTAGCAGGACTAACCTTTTCCTTTATTTTCTTCTTTTGACTCCCAGGTCCTGTAAGCTCTGAGAGTGCCAACCAGTGAATTATGGGCTGGGTAGCCACCAGTGCATCATGAAGATTGACTTTATTTTTGTCCTCTTGAGGATCACATGCTTTATGAATTCAGCCTCTCCTTCATCTGACTGCCACCTCTGTCAATATTGTTACCACTTCTAGGAAACCAGAATCTGAGGCTTGTGCTTCAGGTCTGTGTTTCCTTTTTCCTGGAACAAGTGTCACCTTTTTGTGTTCTACCAAAACAAATCACTCTGGGTAATTTTGCCCTTGACAAAAGTACACTGGCTGGAGAAGTCACTTCAACTACCCTGTACTTCTGAGTTAGAAACCTCTGTATCCTAAAGGATAATTGAGATCTTTTCTTGGTGAGGAGACATTCCCTCTTGATCACTTGCACTTGCTGTCTCACTTCTCACTTACTCTCCTTTGCTCTCTGTCACTCTCTGAGCTCTTCTCCTCTTCCAGTTGGATTTAACATTTGTTGTTGACTGCCGGGGTTCTCCTCCCAGTAGTGTGGCTTTTGGTTTTCTCCTTGGGAAGCACAGATTCTTGAAACAATGGGCTTCACTCTGCACTCCATTTACTTCACCTTGAAGGTGAGTTTGCTGCTGGGCTCATTGCTGGGTCTCTGTTTGGGTCTGGAGTTCATGGGAATTCCCAATCAGTGGGCCCGCTACCTCCGCTGGGATGCCAGCAGTAGGAGTGAACTCAGCTTCCAATTCAAGACCAACGTCTCTGCTGGGCTGCTCCTCTACTTTGATGATGGTGGTGTCTGTGACTTCCTCTGTCTGTCCCTTGTTGATGGGCGCATCCAGCTCCAGTTCAGCGTGGACTGTGCAGAGACTACAGTTATCACAGACAAGCAGGTCAACGACAGCAACTGGCACTTCCTGATGGTCAGCCGCAATCACCTTCGGACAGTGCTGGTACTGGATGGTGAAGCCAAGCCAGGTGAGGTGCGTCCACAACGCCAGTATATGAACATTGTCAGTGACCTTTTTGTTGGTGGAGTCCCACTGGACATCCGTCCTGCTGCCTTGACTCTTGATGGTGTTCTGAGTGAGCCTCCATTTCAAGGATTTATCCTGGATCTGAAATATGGCAACTCTGAGCCGCAGCTCCTGGGCAGTCAAGGGGTGCGACTGGAAATGGAAGGGCGATGCTCAGAAAACCCCTGTGAAAATGGTGGCACATGCTTCCTCCTGGATGGTGAGCCACACTGCGACTGCTCAGCCACTGGATATGCTGGCAAACTGTGTTCTGAAGGTAAGAATATTTCATTGATTCCTGCTGATCTTTACAAAATCCAGATTGTTCATTTGTCACTTAGCGGGGCTATGACTGAGCTCTTGTCCCTGCTGGTAGCTACCTGAGGAATTGAAGTTCCACCTGGAACTAATGAAATAGGAGTAGCTGGAGGGCATGAGCAATTGCAAGAAGTGCCTTTCTGAAAGGAAGCTGCATCTGTAGATTTTGTCAGCAACTTATTGATAAGGGTAGAGAACATAAATTGGTAAATATAGAAGTACCCTATGTTAGTGTTCATAAAAGCATCAGTAAGAAATTATATTAGCTATCTGGGTGAATTCCACTACTCTGCATCCCTGAGAACTGAATGAAGTGTGGGTAAACAGGAGCCACATATGGATGGCTGGATGGCTAGCATAGCTGATCAACAGGACACTGCAAAAGTTAGGCTGTCTGTCATATTATCTGTTTCTAGTCTGTGGAAGCCTTGTGTACCCCCTCAGCTGCATACTCATCACTGAATGGCACCTTGATTGTTTTAGCATCCTTGATGAAATTGCTTTGGGGCCTGCTTAACAATCTTACTTAGTATTCCAAAGGGAAGAGAGCTTTGAGTGTTTTCTACATTGTTTCATACCCTTCTTTAAAATTTGAGTCCAAAAGTGTTAAGTCATGCAAACCACATGATGAAATGTATTCCAGGGTTTTTTCCTTGGTCTTTAGCAGTGTGATTGAAATTAACTCAGTATATGCAAGAGTTGACTGGAAATCCCAGTGTTTTTAATGATAATGCCATTTAAACATGGCAGTTTGAGCTTAAGCCAAAGATGAAACCTTGGCAAGCAGTGTCCCATCTCAAGGAAAAAAAAAACCCTGAAATTTTGTCAAAATAGAAATACTTGCAATAATATAATAACTAATGTTTGTTTACTACTTTTGGCAATGAAAATAGATTAACCAGAATTTAATACGTAGAGTGTGAGAAGTGCTGAAAATAAAGTCCCTATGCTGTTGGTTGATATATAAGCAAAAACCCTACAGAAGTACTATGTAAATACAGCTCTATGCTTACAGTCTAAACGAAGAAGTGAAAATGTTTTTATAGGAATGGAAGGTTTGGAGATAAACATGACATCCATATGTGCATTCATTTTGAGGCGCTATTAATAATAACAGAAAATTTGGCTTATTTTAAAAATATTACAGTAACAGCATGTGATCATTAGATAGGAGAAGTGAACCTATGAAGTGTTCAGTACCTGGATTCTTCCTGGCTACTTGCTCCACACTGATCAGGTCCAAACCACTATTTTCTGTCCTTAAACCATGAGTTACGAGGAGCGGAAGAACCTGCAGGATCAGTGACCAGGCACTTCAGTAGCTTGGCTGATGGGCCTAATCCTCATATACTTACAGAACAAACACCCCTCATGTGTAATTGCTAGTTTTGGGTGATGAAACATTGCAAGAGCCACCTAGGAATGTGGATCATCCTGAAACAAAGAAATAAGCCTCTTTCAACTGCTGACCTAATAGATCTAGACTCCATGAGAACCTGCCTAAGACATTGATAGTGTATAGTTTTCAGTGAATGTCTTGAGAAATGCTGACAGTGAGTGAGGCTTTCATGGACCTGTGGGGCAATCGTGAGAGTTGTGGAATTCCTGCATTTCCTTGGTGGGTGGATCAATATCAAAACCATCTTCAAACAAATTCAGGGATATTTCTGTTGTAGACATTTCGGATCAAGCAGTGCTATTGTTATCTTTTGAAGCCATGCGTCACCATTGCTGTTTGTTTCCTATAGTGATTCATCAGTTTCCAGCCCAACCTTCTAATTAAGGGTGAGCAAAGAAGTTTGTCATGATGTACCTTTTTTAGTAAACATTTTTAACTCACTGTGAGCTGCCGTCTGCTCACTCACACCAAAGGTGCTGTTCAGAGAACTTTTCCAATGCTAAGATTTCCACAAACAGTCATTACCTTATTTGGTTCTTCAGTTTTCTCTCATATTACTTCATGGTCTATATTTGATTTATGTCAGAATTTTATAATCCACCTTGTGTTCTGCCTTCGTTATGCTGCAGAAGGGGTGATTTCTGTGTGTTAAATGATGTCACCCAAAAATGTTAACAGTGCCTGCACAGCCTATGAAAAGAAGGGCAAAAGAGAAGAAAAACTGTTTTGCAAGTGGAAACAAGCAGGTAAAGAAAAGTGGCATGGAAACAAAACACAATCAGTTCAGTATAGCTGTTTTACCTGATTTTGGAAAATGTAGCTAACTCCAAAGATACTTTCTTTCAATTCTGTGAGTGCGGCAGAACCTTCACTGATAAACAGCCTGATATGTTAGGATCAGCAAATGGATGCATGTCCTTCTTACCTGTAGCTTAATGGGCTATTAAATAACTTGTGGGTCTGTGTTTTTTCTCTGAGAGATTGAGATGATTATTGTCAGAACTGTTCCATATTGTTTTGTTTCCTTATCCTGCTTCTAGATATTTGCAGAAGTAACGTGATTATTTTACTCCCAGTGTCATTTTTTAAAAAGACATGCTCTTTCAACTGGATATCAACAACTCCCTCTTGGGGGGGATCCTCAACTCCATTACAGTATTTACTAGTCTGTAGTCTGTGTATTTTCATTTTATCACCGGAGTTGGCTCTTTTACTGGGAACTGACGGGATCCAATCAATAACAACTTCTGTTTGAACAGCTAAATGCAATATGTACCTTTCTAATAATGACTTGTCTTGACAATGTCCAGGCCATTACTTGGCTATTGACTGATACCTATGTCTGCAGATGGTAAAATGGTAAAACCACAGCAAACTCATTTATTCTGTGGCCAGATAAATAAGAAATAAATAGAGAGTGAAACCTCCTGATCCTGTACTGTGATGGAATGAAGCTCCATTTACAGTACTAGGGTTTACTGTGACACAAAGTACAATTCCAATTATAGTTAAACCTCACCAGAGAACAACCATTAATCCATACCGAGACAAAGCTAAGTGCTGTCCAGTACATGCCCCTGATGTGCATAAACATTTTTGGCAGTTCACATGCACCTAGAGTTACCAGGATTGTGTAAATCATGATACTTTCCCAGACGGGTAGCTGAGCTGGTCATTGCTGGTCAATGAGAAGAATGATTTCTGTGTTTGAGTGTATAGAGTGGAAGTGCAAATGTGTGCACAATTTGGAAGGTTTGACTGAATTGAATAAAATGTGATAGTAATTTTGTTGGAGTAAATTGGTTCACTGATTCTGACAGCTCTGTAGGGTACAAGGATGGCTGATTTGAGTAGCAATTACTTTGTATGTTTTTGGGCAATGGTGGCATTAGACATGAAAACTGAAGTTAGAGACACCTTCCCCTCTAATAAACCTCATCAGTCTTTGTGGGATCACGCTGCTGCCAAGAGAATGAGGTTCCTGTAGGATCTGAGCAGCACAGATGCATTCATGTAGCTTGAAAAAAAAAGCTCAAACAAAACCTGCCCCATGCAAATTTTGAAAACTGTGCTGCTGTAGCGGTCAGATGAGAACGTTCTGTTCTGCTTATTCAGGATCACACCCTCTTTCTTAGGGTGCAAGAATTTCTCTTTTCCTCTGACATTGCAATGTAAAGAGTGAGTTCACTGATGTGGACAGCGTCAGTGCAAAATTACACATACAAGTGTATTTTGGCCCAGGTCTCCCTAGGCCCCTTCTGGACTTCAGGAGGAAAGGTGAACAGATGATGTGCTTAGAAATCACGTTAGCTCTGCTTGTAGTTGCAGAACCAAGATGTTGCAGTGATCACCAGCTTCACAAAGCGCCTTTGTGTTGCCTGCAGGGGCTGTTTCTAAACGAAGCCTGAATAGGGGCCTGATTGCACCTCTTCCCTTGATTACAGAGCAAGATTTCCTGGGGATGCTGCCTGCTGAATAACAGAGGAGCCCGTAGCTCTGTAATTATCACACTTTTAACGGCAGCGGGAGCAGATTTTCCTATAGCCCCTCTGCTTCCTTTAAAGTGAGAAGTTACTGCAGATTTATCCTCCACCTGCCCCTTTGGAGCAGCCCAGCTTTGGCTGCATCTAAAGGGACTGCCCAGCCTCACTTGCAGCCCCCCCTGCCAGCCACCCCATACTTTGCAAGACTAAGGGCTAATTTGGAACTTTGCCATGAATCTGATGGATACACTTAATTTGCATAGACATTTACATAAATTTTGTAATCAGAAACAAATGAACATGACCATAATATTTGCTTCCACTTGCATGTTCTCTGATAGATGAATATAAATTTGTCGTTGTTGAATTCACCAGCAATAAACAGCTGCGGACCCTCCACTTGTTCTTGTGCTCTGCTGTTCTGGACAGCAGGCAGTTCTGGGTCACACTTTGATGGGCCCGGATCTTCACTCACCAGTGCAAAACTCTAGAATTGATGGTCTCCAAGGGCTATGGAGTAAATATGAAAGGGTCAAGTCTGCTTTTTTTATGCCACTTCTTATGCTACAGTTCTGGCCATTGTGGAGAAACATGGTGAGAGCTCTGCTTGTGACTTCATTTTGCACAATTTGGTTTTCCCTATCTCTTTCTCTTGCTCATTCTTCCCAATTCCTTTGCTGGTATTTAAATACTAAATCCAGCCAGTTGTAATTTTTGATGCACTGCCAGATGAGCACCAGAGAAAGATGATGTGTTAAGATGTTAATTAATGTTTATAAAGTGATTTGAAACTTCAAAGTGCCATTTAAGCACCATTTGTTATTCTTAATAATAAATATTAAAACCGAGCAGGAGCCACAGAAATTAAATGTAGATACTATATAGCCCTTCATAGGAATGGCCTAGGACCTATTTTCCCTCACTGAGCATGGACTGCCTGCAGCTTCAAACCTAGCTGCACTTGCTTTGTACCCTCCCCTGCTTTTAATGCAGGGGAGCCACAGGGAGATAACAGGCCCCCTGTATGGAGTGTGCCATTGATTCAAACAGTCCAGCTGCAACACATGCTGACAGCTGTGTTCTTGTTTCACTCTTCTGTATTATAGATGACCATGAGGCTACAATCCTTTTCTGCTTGATTGCAGATCAGCTGCAGACCTCAGGCAGCAGACAAGTTATAGCCTTCAGTTAGGCAAAGTTTGGACATCTCTGCTCAAATGAAGCAAATTGTGGTTGGTTACAAGGGAGATCACCATTTGGTGTGAGGTGGAACTGGTGAAGAGTGAAAACAATTTGTTGGCAAGGAGGAGGTGGGGATAAAACCAGGATGAAACGTTGCTTTAGAACAGAGTAAGCCATAGTTCACATAAGATGTTTACAGCAGCTGTTCTGTTTTCATTTTACCTGCCTGATGGTAAAAGAGAACAGTTCTTGGCTATTGCAAAGAGTAGATTTAAATGGGCTGAGTGAACTGGAGGATTAAATCTGTTTGAAGTTTGGATACCAGCTTTCTCTGTAAGCCCATAGACCAGCCTACTGGCTTGTGCTCTACCCCAAAAGTGTGCACAACTGGTATCTAAACAGGAATTTTTGGGTATTACTAAATAAAAACATTTAAATAAAAGTAATTAATAGTAATTATGAAAGTAATCAGAGCCAGAAATTTACAATTTCCAACTTAGGGTCAGGCCATAATTTGATTTTGGAAGGAAGGTTTATTTTCCTTTGGTTTTGTCCTAAAAAAACCTCAAAACAAACCACACCAAAACACAACAGGAAAAAGAGTTCATTTATTATTACTGTCCAGGCTTCTGCTGAGCTAGGCATCCTGTCATGGAGGTCAATCAGCAGTAAATATAGCCCCAAGCAAGACAGCACATGCTGCAGCCTCACTTTGATCCTCATTCCAGGATGGAGGTGTGCAGGTCATTTGCTACAGGGTAATTTTTGTAAAGTTTTGGTGGAAAATGGAAAGAGATAATCCTCCCAGGTACCTTCAGGATGCTGGAAATGGCTCGACAAAGCTACAGGGAAAGAAGTGGAGGAGGAGTGTGTCTGCCCAGCAAACTCTGGCACTGCTAGGAGAAGATGAACCTCTGCACATCGACCTCAGCACTGAGCACTCCCAGGTGTGGGAGAAGGTGGTAATCCATTTGATGAAATGCTAGAGGGGCCAACCTGTCCTGGGCCAATTTCTGATTTCACTTTACCTCTTGTTCTTTTGCTGACCCACTTTGAACTGGTTGGATAGCAAAGCTTCTTTATTTCCCCATAGAAATCAAGACAACTGCCATGTTATTGCTGTCCAGAGACAGCAATGTGACTTTTGGGTGTATGTGTGTGTGTGTGTGTGTTTCTCCCACAATCCTTCATTGCAGACAGTGTCACTGCCATTTGTAAACCCATACTGCAGAGCAAAGCATTTGATCTCCTTTGGTCCATGAACAGGTCCACGAACTGTCAGCTGGTTGCAAAGCAGCCCAAGGGCTGAGAAAGGTGTAGGCTGATGTAGGCAGCATGTCTGCAAGGCAGACTGTTTTTTGACTGCCCTGTTTTGTGGCATGTTCAAATGAAAGATGTGAAGCATCATTTTGACCAACTACGACATCAGAGTAAGAAAGCTTGGAAATGTTTTCCTTGTGAGAAGTGGTTGTTTTGTTCAAATAAAAATATTTAGGAAAAAAAAAATCTTGATTTTGATGACAGTCAGCAGAGAAAGCAGTGTATTTTTATTTGAAAGAATTTCTGTATTCTAACATTGTTTATAATACAATCTGTAGAAATTATTTCCTTATTTTGTTTAATATTGTAAAGATTATTGTCTCTAATACAGGTCTACTGCTGATGAGCTGCAATGTATCACAAAAATGTTGAAGTGTTTTAAGGAAGGGTTCCCAAACTGTCTAAAAATATCTAGAGAAAACCCATGGACTCAACCCCACTGTGTTACATCTGTGGGAACTGTCGAGCTCAGAAATGGAAGCAAAATGACACCTAAGTACAGGTTAGACTGGACCAGAGAGAAGAACAGATTTCCAGCTGACAAACAAGGAGTGCAGCCTGGAGCACAGGTAGGGCAACAAGTCAGATTGGTGCTCTTTGAAACCTCCCAGGAGGGAAGAGTATCTTGAAGCACTGTTATCATTTAAGTTCATTGGAAGTGACAGATCTGTAGGTACTGCTGTTTGTCAAAAGTTCCACTAAAGGAAGGGACCAAGGAATGATCTTGGGTGGACAGGACTTAGGTTATTCTGCATTTGACTTCTCACATGAGCCAGTGTGATTGAACAGTGCCATCCCTGAGCAGTGTGACAGTGAAAAGAAAACAGCTGTATGAATTTATAGAAGAACCAGAGCTGCTGATTTGACAGGCTGAGGTTTTCAGTAGTTTGGTCTTTTGCTTTTTAGTGTGTTGGATTGAATCTATGTAGTTTTCCATGTAGCTGGACCTGAGGACTGGGCAGTGGGCACTCCCAAAGAAGAGCATAACAAATACCTCTTTGTGCAAGAAAAATGCTCTTTGAAATGCAGGTGGTTAAAGCTGAGATTTGGACTGTGAGACCAAGTCTCTGCCTATGAAAATCGCTTGGGAACTCCACTAGAATGGCATGACAGCCATTAGTGAGCTCTGGGGTGTTTTCCCTGTCATTGCCATTGCCACTGGGTGACTCCCAGTTTGCCTGAGGCAAAAAATAGCTAAACCAAAGTACTAAGTAACAAATCCTCTCGGGAGAACAATTGGCTGTGATTTCAGACCTCATTTGTCAATGGTATTTAATTATAGCCCTGCTACCACTTACAGAGGAGGTCACTACTTTGTTCTAGGTCTATTTAATGCTCTCTCTGGCCCTAAAAATCTATGAATCTATATCTTACTGTTTTGACGCATTTGTAACAGTCTCCACTGGTTTTCTTGCAGAGCTGAAATTACTTAAGTTTCTACTTGGTTGCTTGGCAAAGTGTTGCTGTTGGAAAGCTGACTAAAAAAATTTAAGCCACTTCTCAGGTCTGGGTGAGAAACAAAATTTAGGTTTCATCTGTTTTAGTTTCTAGCCTTAAAGTAGCCCAGTTGCTTTCTCTTCGTAAATAGCTGGCTGTGCTGCAGTGGGAGCACATGAACTACCTGAAATTGCAGACAGTCTCATTAATGAGCTGGTCTGTAGAAAACACATCAAATGTACACAGGATTGTATGAAATGTTTTCTTGAACTGCTGGTCATATAAATAGTATTCAAGTGAAAATTAACCTCATACACCAAATGTTCTTTAGTCAGGCAAAGCCTTATTCATACTGATGAAAGATGTGCTTAACTTAGAACTAAATCCAAATGTATTTAGAATTTGTTGACCTGGTCAGTTTTAAAAAAATAGTACTTTTAGGTTCCATTTTATAAAGTGATTCAGGTGCCTCGGAGCCTTGTGGCTGGTTTGAACTCCTCAATAGCAATTTTAATTATTTTACCTTCTGATTGTGTTTTTTTCCATCCTTTTTCACCTCCAAGGATTTGGATGGAGGAGCACATTTCTGTTTGAGATTCTTTCCTTCCTTATGTCCACCTTTAATAATTTCAGTGATTAAAACCCCCAAAATGTTCTTTTTTTAAAAAAAAAAAAACTGAATGAAGAAGAAAAACTAATTGCAAAAATACTGCTTTAATGTGATGTAAAGTTGTGGATTTCAGAATTAAATGGTAGTACCTGCTACAATCAAGATGCCACATGGGATCCAATCAAATGTGCTTCAGGCAACCTGCACTTGTATTGTGTGCGAGGCAGGAAAATATAAGAGCTCAAACACTGTCAGGTTAATCATAACTTGTGCATACATGTGGCACATTTCATCAGAGCATTCCTAAGCATCTCACAACTACTGATAAATCAGTCAGCCTTCACGTCACTCTACTACACTGTGAAATGCCTGTTATCTCCATTTTACTGAAGGCAAAACTGAGAGGCAAGCAGAATGTGAATTATTGAAGGGTATTGAGTCAGGATCTGCCTCAGGTGGGGTAGGAATCCATAACGCTAAATCCTAAGTATTAAACAGTATAGTAATTTCTCTAGCCAAGTGTGCTAGAAAAGCTGCAAAATACTTCAGTTTGCGTTGAATGTAAAGCTAAGAATGGGGGCTTGAATTTTATTGAATCTTGTAAATTTTCAACTGATTTAAATTCAAAGAAAAGTATCTTTTTATTCTTGTAGGATGGATTGGCCATACGCAGGCAGTTCTGCCCTTTGTGGCTGTTGTCTCATAACTATCAGATGAAGCCATCTTGAACAAGCTTGTTTCCTACCTCTTGCCACTGTACTGCACTATTTGGGCTATGCTTTATGGATTTCTCTGTTTAGTGTTGGTTTACAGTCAGCTATGAGGTAAAAATACATTTGTAAAATGAAAGGTTTAGCCATCTGCAGTTTATGTGCTCTTCAGTGTCACTTTTCAAAACAGAGAAGATCCAGTTCCTTTAAATGTTTCCAATAGAGAGATCTGTATAGTTACACATGATGCCAAAATGAAACATTAATTCCAAGCCTTTGAATGTTTTACTGAACATCATCTTGGATGAAAGGTGACAGAGGAATGTGTTATGGGGTAACATCTTCCCTTCTCTCTGCATTTCTTCAAATTTGCCAACGTCATGCTCTTGTGTACCTTTCTTTTCCTGCATAGCTTTCTCTGTCAATATAGACAGTGAGTTTTATCAGAGGCTTTGCTTCCAAGAGGAGTGACTCCAACTTCCTTCCTGAAGGAAGGACTCTCATGTTGGGCTTCTAGCTGAGCTATAGATCAGACTTTATAGAAGGTTGTTCATATGAGATGGGACAGAAGAGTTTTGAATTGGACTTCTTTTGTTTGTTTGAGAAAAGATCATATAGAAAAATGGATTTCTGACAAGACCTGGGCTTTTTATCTCTGTTCTCTTTGAGCAGCTTGAAAAGAACATTTTAGGAGAGTCTGTGTTTGCCCAAAAGTCTCTTCTTTAGACATTGAAAATAGTTCCAATATGTCCCATTTTTAGTATTGCTCTTGAAAATAAAGTTTTGCAAACAGGAAAACCAGAGGCACCCAAGTGAGCAGAAAGTTCTGTGTGGAATGAAGTGGATAGCAGATGGGACATGATGACCTTGTGCTTATTCTGGAAGCAATAACAAAATGAGATGGCTTGAGTAGAAGCTCATTAGCCCAAAAGTGCTCTCTTATTTTCTGTGTAATCATGACATACTACATTTAACTATACTGTCTTCCAGCAGATACTCTGGTTTACTGCATAGCATACATAAGTGTGAGTAGGACTTCTGTGCTCAGGAGTATTACTGATAGTTTTGAACAGGCATTTATTACAGACATTGTTTAAATTAAATTATTAGACAATGTAAGCGTTACTTATAGATTATTTTAGTGCAGTGCACAACAAAATTTAATTGTTGGTGTGGTAAAGAAGCACACCACTGGAATTTCTTCAGATCTGTAATAATACTCAAATGCAGAACTAGGCTAGAAGAAAACAGATCTGAAGTGATAGTCAATGCCAAGATCACGAGTGACATTTGTTGGTAGTGGTGTCAAAATGGATCCCAAGATACTCTCACAAGAGAGAGAGGGAAGTCCAGACTGAGAGTTATTGCTAAAGCAATGACAGATGGTTGGAGAGTGCTACCCAGAGCTGTAACTATATGAATCTTTTCCTTAAATCTTCCTAGCTCTCCTTCATAAGCCAAATCACACCTAGACACCAACACTCCAGCTGTTCCTTCCTCAGAGCAGAAGTATGATGTGTTGATTTTGTAGTTTCTTATGGCTCTGCTGATGTTCCTCCAGCCTAATCGTTCATTGCAGGCTTTACCCTGGTTCTGTTGGGCTCATCATCTCTGTTGGTATTAGGAAGGGAGAAATAATCCTCTGACTGTGGCGTTGATCCTCCTTTCTTTTGACCCCAACCCTAATATGGTAGATGGAGGAGGCTGTTTCCAGGAAGAGGAAATGGAGTGAGAGAGATGATAGATGATGTGAAGGGAAAGTAGAACTGTCAAGATGATCAGGGCTGGCAGAAGAAGAGTTTCCCAGTTGTGACTGGCCAGGCCAGTTTTTGCATGCTGGCACTGGCATGCAAAGCAGTCTCTCTGAGGCAGCGCTCTGGGAGGCTGCATGCTGGGCTCTGCAATTAGAGGAAAAGCCAGTGAGTCAGTCAGGGAGAACCCAGTCGTGCTCTGTGTTTGGGGTGGGAGGGCTGCCCAAGCATGGAAAACTGATCAGCCTTCAAGGCACCCAGTTGGAAGGTAAATCTATACTTTCAAATTTGCATTCTTAGTACTTATCTCCAGCTAACTGAACATTAACATCATTTGTGGATCTGTTCCCTGAGCATCTGCTGAGAGTGCTCTAAATCTCCTTCCTGTTGACATTTGATTCTTTTGCTGGAATTGACCACCTGATATCAGAGACCCTCCTCATACCTTCCTAGCCCTCATCAAATGTGTCCCAAGAACCTTGATGGGTGTAAGAACACCTGCTCTTTTCCTACAACAGTATTTTATTCTCATTCCTCTGCTCTTGGCTTCAGGGACTGAAGTCTTTCTAGGTCTTCAGATATCACTATTGATCCTATTTGGTCTACACATTCCACATAAATGCAATTAGAGGAGTTGTAGGAGCTTTGAGTATCCTTTTGCTTTATCAGGATGATGTAAAGATACTGTGACCTTCTTTCATTTCCCTCCAGGCCTTATGACAGGGAACTGGGTAGTGGGGTATGGCTAACACACTCAAGTTAGTGGTTTCTGAGAAAATCTTCATCTCTGTTATCCCCTTAGACCATTTGGTATGAATTACTTCTGTCTGTTGGAACTGACTCCTCCTGACCCCTTTGGGATTCAAAGCTCTGCCAGCTTTAAGCACACGGTATTTTCCAGGATTAATTGTTACATGGGTTGGACACAACAAGCATCTCTTCAGTGTGTGGAAATCTCAGAAAGGAGCAGATGCCTGGTTGTTGTTCTCCACAAGAATGTGTAAATTTCAAGACATGAGGTAAAAGCTCCATCTGCTGGAACAGTCTTTGAAGGCCCTCTTGGAGACAAACTCCAGCCTTCTGCTCTTAACTGAGCAGAAGTGGCTTCATTCAGGACCTTCTATAACACATAGCAAGGACTAGTGTGAAAAAGGTAGCAGACAGAAAACAGCCAGAGCTGATGCTATTCATGTGCTGAGGCAACAGTGCCAACATTGTCTTGAACATCATTGGTACTGGAGACAGATCCTGTATTTCCAAGGTAATTGCCAAGGTTCTGCCTCCAACCTTGTAAGGAATAGCCCAAAGTTGGCCATTATCCAGCAAAACCAACCATAATCTGTGTCATGAGACTGCACTGCTGAGTTTTCTGGAGGTAATAAAAGTTGGTCTGCACTACATTTGAGACAATAGAGTATGTCTTTCCCTATAGGTGTGGAGAAAGACTGTGAAGAGTAGATCTAGTGACAAAGCAGTGCTAATGCACACTAACAAAAGACCTGTTTGATCCTTGTCATCTGGTGTAGTATCATCATGCAGACCCCAGGGTATAAAGAGGTGCTGTTGAGTGCTCAGAAGGTGTTAAGAGTTCAGAGACTCTGAAGATCAAGATATCAAGTATAGCTTACAGGATGTCACATGGTCCAATCTAAATTACTATGGTAATAAATAGGCCATTTTGACCATGCCAGAGCTCTTTGCCATCAGTTGAGTAATAAGAAGTGCAAAATGAGTGGGGAAGGGTTTCCAGTTCTTTCTGTCAGTGTCCAGTTCCTCCTTTTAGTCACTGAATTGCAGCGAATGCAATTCTTGGATCGATAGATTTTACTTTCTTAGCAACCTGAATATCATGCTAGGAAGTTTAGTGAGATATTAGAGGGTAACAGTTGTCGTCTTCACTAATAGTACAGCCCAGATGTGCTATACACCTTAAATTGCAGTGATGATTAGGAGCACTTCCAGAGTTTAGTGAATAAATCTTTGGAGACAGCTTCATCCTCTTCTGTAAATCACTGTATGGCTGTAGTTACCTGACCAGTTTAAATTTGTATGTATGTTTTTCCCCATTCCTTTTCAGAGTGTCACTCATAAGAAAGCTTGCCCCCAGTAGAAGTGGGTGTTACTTTCTCTGGGAGTCCTGCCAGAGATAATGTAGGAGTGAAGGAGCAGGTTTTGCTCGTGATGCATTACAACAAGTAATATGTTGTTTCCCTGTTCTGGTTTGAAGGAACCTAGCAGATGTATGTTGTCTTCCATCTGAAGTCAGGATGGTAAAGTGGACCTTTATCCACTGACAAGTCCGGGGTCAAGGCTGTCTCACAGTTCTTGTGTACCATCATTCAGTCATTTAGTCTGTAGAGCATACTTTGGAGTGAATGGGGATTCTAACACAAAGCCTGTTTGTGGTTTTTATTTTTTTTTTTTCCTGTCTCTTTTTGTGAGGTTCATCAAGCATTCAGCATTTAGAGTACAAATGTGTTCTACTTTCCCCAGTAACTAGAACCTACAACAGCTAGTCTTTCACCCATAACAAGCCATTAAGTTTGTGGACGTTATGACTGATAGGCAATATCCTCCTTTTGGTTAGTTTCCTTTTCTCTAGTAATTTATCAGTGAGGATTAAACTGTATTACGCTGTTAAGAAGGAATCAGTGCCTCTGAAATGGTGGTGTGCAGAACTGATATTATTTGTTAGACTTAGCCTCTTGCCTTCTGGGGTGTTTCTGGGGTCAATATATGCTGTCTGCACATCATAAAAGCAAGGAGAATCACGTTTCCACCTCACCTTCTTATGGCTAATCCTGGAGAAAAAGAATGTTCCAGTGACAGTGGTCACAACCATTCCAGGCCAATATTACTGTAAGGCAGAGATGCCAACTTAAGCTGTCTGCAGAGGTAGGTAACGTACTTTTGGAAGGAGATAAAGTTACAGTAATGTCCTGAAATAGAAGGTTGTCAGGCTGGTCTGCATAGTGTTTCTGCTTGTTTTACAGAGTTCTGCTGTGGCAGGGCTGATAAGCAATACGGCTATATAATGTTACATTAAATAGATGGCCAGAGAGATGTGCTCAATTGTTTTCTCACTGGGAAATCACCAGGATCTGGATACAGTATTATTAACCCTGCTGCTCTACGCCTCCAAGCTGGCAAGCTTCCTCACCAGACTATTGATATACAGCAACTGGTGGCTTCTGAACAAGTCCATATCAATGTTCTTCTATACATTCTGTTAATACAGGTATTTCATGACAGACTTACTTACTAGGGAAGATACCACGCGCTCCATCTGCTTCTCCATATACTGCCTGTGCTACATTTCTATCGTCTTAATTTTGCAACTGTGTGGTTTTCTGTTACTTCCCCATGTGTACTGCCTAATATCCCTTAGGTGGTACAAGGGTATGATTTTCCTGATCATCTTTCATCAAATGACAGTGTTTAGCTTGTCATACCTGTCTATATATCCAGCTGGACCTTCACCCTTCTTCCATCTTACATGGATGTGTACCAGAATGACCTGCAGATAATATTCCTAATTGAGTGGCTGCTGTCCATGACAGGTGGGAGATGAGCAGCTGAATACGACAACCAGTTTGCATCTTACATATTCAGGAGATTTTAATACAAGCCAACAAGTTCTCATCCAGGAGGAGTTACTTCTCAAAGTAAAGATTTTTAACAAGGAGCTGTTACAGCTGCCTGAGCCTGTGCAAACCCCTGGTAAAGCGATTGCTCCCACGTGCCATTCTTGCAATGCATTAGATTAATATTCACTTCTTGGGGTTCACCTTGCCACAATATCATCATATCACATGCTAAAGCAGTTGTAAAATCAGTATTAACAGTATTAGTAATCTTTCAGAATCTACATTATACTGACTTTTTTTCATTAGAGACTTAAATTCTACCTGAACCCTCATGTCTGCTTTTTGAGGTTTGCTTTGAAGCAGCATTAGACTGTACTATATTTGAATGTTTATTCGTGTGGATATCCCCCAATACACAGACTCATCTTCAGCTCCTTCAGCTGTATCATGCAGCAAACCATTGCAGAAAGACAGTACTTACTTAGTAACTACATAATGGAAACTCCATCTTCATTCCTACCATGTCATTGTGGTTGTCTGCAAATCTTTATCTGTGCTGTTCTTTTTTTTGAACTTGGATTCCTCTGTGGAGGAAAAGGAAGTACCTTCTTCCAAACCCCTCCTCCATAGAATTTTAAGTATGTGAGTGATTACTCACCTTACAGTGAACTCTGTAAGTAAGGTGTAGTCAGAATAAGTTGAACAGCTTTCCCTGGTTCATGCTGCAGTTATGGGTTCTGAATTGTTTGGGTTATACGAGAGGTCTGTGGGTCTCCATAACCTCATCACAGACATGGAAGTACAGATACCTTGGGACAGCCTGACTAGTTTTCAGGTTGTTTCTGACACCTTCCTTTTCCGTGCTTTTGGTGCATGAACAATTAGATCTGGATCCTGGGTGGTAAGTTTGTGAGAGAGAAGTACTTGATTTTACTCATGCAACAAGCATCTGGTGGAAATTTCAGCAAAGCGATTGTATTTGAATACAAGAGACTGAATTGTGTTCTTTCTGTGCTTAAGACCCAGGTGAGTTATCAGTTAGTGCTAGTGTTTGTCAGTGTATTTGGCAGTCTTCTTGGTGAGGGTGTTGTGTTTTCTGTTTACACAGTGCTCAGTATGTTGGTGTACTGTTGAAAGCCAGTTATTGTGATGGTGACTTTTCTGGATTCAGACTATTAATTGAGGGCTCTACTCATCTGCTTTCACTTAGGGACTGCTAAGTGGGAATAACTTTGAATCTTTATTGACAAACAGTGGATTTGAACTGGTGGCTTGGAGGTGAAAGGTTTCATACTGCTCAGAAATGTCTTTCGTATAACAGATGTGAGCTATTAATTGCACACACTCTTTCACAGATTTAAAAAAGAGTAGAAATTTAAAAACCTTTTTTTTCAATACCAAAAAGATGGATGGCTCTTTTTCTTACACCTTCTCTGGCAGTTATATGTTGTCCTGGGTATGATCTTACATGTATTATGTTAACATTAATCAGAAATTGTTGGGATTGTGTATAGAATAAAACAACCCCAAACGTCTTCATGCATGTGCTGGTAGTTTTAAGGGTCCAGTCCTAGTTCACTCCATGTAGAAAGGCATCTACTGAATTCAGTGGGTATGAAGTTCAGCCCTGCCTTGTGAATATGTAGTTAGGTTTCATCTGCATGGATCCTGCTGCAGGCTGGGGGTTTACATTTAGACATTCACACAAGAAAATTTAGTATTTTGAGAGATGCAGAATGCAGCTGTTTCCTGTCATTATGTTTCACATTTACTTAAGTCAGCAGTTACTCTTTTCCAAGCAGTGCCTTTCAACAATAAACAAGGCAAGTGCTTCCAATAGAACCTCTTGATGACTTCTATTTAATTTAAATATATATATTGCAGCAGCAAATACAGCAATAGCATAGAATATAAAACCCACTAACATATACTCTAAAAATGATATGTAGATGTAGGAGGGAGAGCAAAAGATGCATTTCTTCTGATCACTCATGCTGTATTTAAGGTGATTGTTGTAAGATGGAGGAACATATACTTTATATTTTTATGTGTAATAAATAGAGTTTTCAATTTACAGGCACACTGGAACTCCATCGTAATTGAAATTGGACTGAATGAATCAATAATTAGTTAATACTTATACCAAACCCAGAGGCATGCTAAGCACATTAAAGATACCAAGTAAATTTCAAGATCATGGTCTTTATTTTCAAATCAGTAGGCAATTCAGGGAGATGCATGTTTAGAACAGGAGACTGTGAGTGGTTCCTTGGCCGGAGTGACATACTGAAGCACAAATCTTAGCACCTGATGGCACCAGGTGGCTAACTAGCACTGTGGTATCCTTTACTGAGAAGTTTTTTCCTTAGTGCTTTTCTGCACTGGGGAGCAGGTGAGTGAGAGAGATCTGCAGGGATTTTTCCAGACTTCAGTAAGAATGCTCACCAAAAAAAGTAAATAATAAAAGATATGATATAATAATAAAGATACATCTTAATATGTATGGGCTCTCAAGCCCTAAGTACAAGGCTTAGTAGAGCAGACATGATCTTGTCAAGACCACCAACTCCCCGAAAACAGCATCTTCTGCAAGACCTCCAGTACAGAATTGAGTTTCAAATTAATCCAATCTGATTCCTGCAATAAATCTAAATTTTAATCTTTATTCACTATAATAAGTATTGAGAAAGAAAGTGGGAGGTTTTTTTTTGCTTTTTCAAGCAAAGATAATCTTAGGAGTCCTAGGGAGGTGCGTAACATTGTGTGAGTTGGATTCAATGGTGAAATGCTGATAATTCCTTCCAGCAGAGAGATACCACAATACTGAGGATATAATATCTGGCCTATGGGGTGGAGCCTGCTGTAGGTCCCTTTTAATGTGGAAAATGCCACCTCTTGATTTCTCTGAGACATCTGTGTGCCTTGCAGTAGATGTACTGTGCCATTTCTGTCTTGGGGTGCTGTGATGCAGCACAAGGAATGTTGGCATATGGCATCAGTAAGTGCCAGGTGTAACCAGGCAAAGGAGTGTGCTTTGCCCTCCAAGGCTGCTCAAGCTGCTGCTGCTTTGGAGCTCAGGTGTTGGCTTCTGAGGCCAGTGGTATGGCATATCCTCCCTGCTGTGCCTTGGCACCCAGGCCTGCTGTGAGCAGGGAAGGGCTTAGAAAGCACAGAACTGGCCCAGTGGAGCAGCATCTCTCTTCCTGCAACATGTAAGATTTAGTTGGCAGCAGAAGTGGGGTGGGGAGTTTTCTTCCTTGCAGGTCTCCCCCTTATCCTGCAGCCTCTGACCTCTTCCCAGAGCAGGCTGGGTAGAAGTAAGCAAGGCTCTTTCTGTCCTTGCCTGACTAGGATAGTCACAGGCTTCTGTGGCTCCAGCTCCTCTTCTTCAGATTGCTTTGAGGAGAATATTAATATCCTCTAATAAGACTGTCAGACTTATCAAGGGATTTGTTTTATTAATTCCAAGACTGGTTACAGCAAATAGATTATAGCTTGGTCCACTTCATAGGCTTAACAAGCCCTCTCTCTGCTTACTTATCACTTTTTTTCCCAAATCTCCTTGTGTTACCTCCTTTTTCTGTTCTTTGTGTTACTATTTATTGAATATCCTCAGGGCTGTATATGTCATAGCAAATATTCCCAAAGTTCATTCCTGTCCATCATTTTTTTTTTTGCATGATAAGAGAGGAATAGAGGTAGCACAATTTGCAATGGATTTGAAGGTACTAAATGCTTTTGGTAGCTGTCATGGTCATGTTCTGAGAACAAGACAGAGCTGAAAATACTCAGCATGTGTTCAGGTTCTTGCTCAACAGGAGGAGAGGTTCTCTTTTTCTGCGGCATATTGTGCATAACGCCCTGGTTTCCAGTCTGTGTCAGTCTTGCAGATAATGCGGAGAAAATCAAACATTCATGGGCATGATTTGAGTACTATGAGCAGATAGCAGAGTTTTAGCTTCTTGGGTCACATGGCTTGTTCACTTCAATGTAAGCCAGAAGACTGTTCAAAAATAGGTCAATTTTTGTGGTTATCAGCATAGGAAAGCCCACTGTTGAGTATCATCATCATCAGTGAGCTCCCTATTGTCTTTATATCCTGATAACCTTCTAACATTATTGCCTTGCGTGGATTTGAGAGGTCTGAGAATAAGTAGCTATGTTGGTGAATCCAGATATGGCATTCCTGGTCAGGAGATTATTTCATTGAGGGAGATCCATCCAGTTGCCTTTCCTTCCTGATGTCTAAATCAATCAAAATAGGAAGGCTGTTGGAGAAACTGGCTCCTGTATACTTATGATCTGTTATGTGCATCATCTCCAGCTTATAAGAACACCTGTTTGTATGATATAATGCCACCAATGAAGTGTTACCTCAGTTGATTTAGTCCTTGTTAGAGTTAAGAGAAAATTTGGCTTATAATGGGAAGCTAGTTTCAATTGTACTTAGAACATGAGGAATCAGCTTTCTATGGGAATGTAACTCTCTTGCAATTAGATTTTTAAAGACTGTGCAAATCATGAGGCTCTCTCACCTTGAGGAGAGGTCTGAATGAGGGTTGATGTTTCCAGCCATAAGTTTTGAATGTAAGCAGCTGCAGAGGTGCCCAGGTACTGTTACAGAAGTATGAAAAAAACGGCAGAAGTAATGGCTTTCAGAAGCTCCTAGGTTGTTGAACCAGGAGGGAAAGAGAAATCTTCTTCTTTTTCCCACTGAAGATGACCTATGAAAATGCAGAAATAATTTTCCTTGTAACCATACCACTGCTCCTAATTTACAAATGGATTATAAACAGTGGTTCCAAATATTGTAGCTAAAGGCAGGAAAGTAATTTTTCCTCCTTTTTTTTTTTTTTTTTTTTTTTTTTTCCTGTGAGTGACAACTTTGGTGGAAAAAGCTTTGGCACTTTTAGTAGTGGAGGAGACTGTACCCCACGTGCACAACTTGGGCATGCACTATCAGACTGTCTGTGTTTTTCTATGACGTGCTGTGTTTCTCCTATGGTGTCCATTCCTCCTTTACAAGAGGGATAACTTGATCTTGGCCCAAGTGAATTGTAGAACAGGTGAGCTCTTTACAATATGTGATACTGCTAAACAGAAAGAGAAAGGTGCTCTGGATTTGAACCAGGCCCTGTTGAGGAACAAGAATCTCCAGAGAGGTACAGTGCTCTTAGGCTGATTTATTCAAACACTGTCTGTATTTCTTATTCATAAACTTGTCAGTCTGTGTTTCTGACAAGAGTCATAACTTTGTTCTCATTAGATTTTTGGCCAAACTGTGTAGCACTGTATGGCCCTAGAGGAGGGATAGGCTCCCAGTGGGTTTAGACCTGTACTAAGCTAGAGTTACACAAATGGTCCAATACAACTAACTAACAATAAAATAAGATAAAAAAACTTGTCCTGCTGTAGATAACTTAAAGATTTTTTTACAGTAGGTGTGGAAAGGCTGTGATATGCAAGTCTTAATGGACCAGCATTTTTCAGGTTAGAAAAGAAGTGGCTAAAACAGGAGATGAGTTAGGTAGTTCTAGTCAAGAATGCTGTGGTGATGCTAAGTAGAGAATGTTTAATCAGAATATTTTACAAAGAAACAGGGGACCTGTAATGAGATACATTCAGCTGCAGGTTTTAAATGAACAAATGAAAATATTTTTCACACCACATCGAGTCTGATTCTGGAAGAGACAAGACAAATCCAAGGAAGTAAAAGTCCATCATCAAGGAGAGTTAAACATTTTGCTCAGGATGCAACCTCCACCAGTCTGTCATTGCTGGAAGCTGTTAATGGCACTGCTAATTTTCTCTGTTCCTTTGACTCTTCCCAGACTACTGGTGCTTGACTGCTGTCAGAGGCTCTGCTTTGGTGTCTGCCCTCCTCCATTACTGAGGCTCTTAGCTTGTGGTGCCTGGTAGCTGTTACAGACGGGACTGTCTGGGGAGGGTGTGTTGTGAATTAGAATAATAAAATCGTAGAAAATGGGATTGGAAAAGGTCTCATGGGCCAACTAGTCTTTCCAAGACAATATCAGGTGTATCTGAAAAATTAATGAGAAATACTTGTCTAGTCTTTTCTTAATAGTCTCCAGTGCAGGTGGCTAACCCTCAGTAGCCAAGCTATTCCAGAGCCCCACTACCCTGTTTCTGCCAAAATTTTTAACATTAAACCAAAACTTTTCTTTATGCATTGTAAATTTCTTCTCACTCTATCTCAGGTGAATACAGGGGACACTGTGTTTTTTTCTGCTTGCACCTGTAATTCAAAAGTTATACAGTTATGTGTTTTCATGTGCTCCACAACTGGCTGATTGAAAATGTACAGGGATGCTGTGCAGAAATAGTAGGGGGCAAATCCTCTGTCTTCTCCATTGTCCATGCACCTACAATTAAACAGAAAGAAGCTCCACCCTGGAGTCCTCAGGCAATATATCTAGGCAGTTTAAGTGAAGATCAACAGATGGTTTGGAGAGCACTGTGTAATAAAATCCTGGTTGGATTTTTGGTAGCAGTCAGCTACAGAACTATTGACTTTTCCCCCAGCAGTGTAGCCAGGACCGTGAGGAATGTACATGACCATATTTGTAGGGATGCATTTGTAGGAAGATGGCACTTCCACTGAAAGCCATGAAATCAGCAAGCAGCTTTATCTAAGAATAGTAAAGATATGAGTTAATTAGAGGAATTATTATGAATTCATTTCTCTAGGATTTTTTTTTTAAACTCTTGCTGGAGCTAAATAAATCTGTGCATTGGTTTCTGAAAGCAGCAGGCATACTTAATCCATCTGTACCATGTTGATATGAAAACAGTTTCCTAAATGGCCAAGCAATTGTATTGAAACTGTAAGTGGCTTGTAAATGTATCCCCAGCCAGCTATAGTGCACACTCTGCCCACATTTCTTGGTTGCCTGAGAGGAGAAAGCTTGGCTCCTTGAGGTAAAGAGTCTGTTTTCTTTGATAGATTTAGGATCCACTCAAACTTCATACACTTAAGAGTGACATACATGAGCATGTGTCACTCAGTCTCAAATTTCACCCTGTGGAGAGGGCTAGCTGCCCACAGTGTTCATGCACACAGTATGGAAAAGAGCATTGGAGGCATCAAATCACTGCTAAGCATTCAGATAAGACTTGAAATCAAATCCCTTCACCTCATTTAAATCAGGAGTGCTTTAAAATCACATGGCACTTTCAGTAGAATCAGCTGAGTTTCATTCTGCCTCTAAGTACCTCTTGTTGTTCTAACTCTGACATGCTAAACTGCTGTGTGGTGTTCCTATAAGCTGTTAAACATCTGTGTCTCTTGCTTCAGAGCTGGCTGATTTTCAGTGCTGGATGAATGATTCCTATATTCACAGCTAATAAGTGCTTTGGGATCTCAAGTATTAGCTGTGCAAAGGCACAGTACCACAAATGTCTGCAATTCTACCAAGTGAATACTATTCCCAAGAGACTGAAGCCTAAGAGATCCCTTGGGACAAAGGACGCAGAGAAACATAATTGATTATAATGAACTTGTTTGCGTACGTGTCACTGCTTGTCTCTACTGAATAAATTCAGAAGTGTTCAACACTCCATTAACACAAATTACAGGGTCCTATTCTTTTGGAGTGAGACAATAAGGCCTACACCTGCTAGTACTGTGAAGTTTTAATGATCTCAGCGTGCAGCTCAGTGACAGACATCATAGGCTCAAGTGGTTTTGGATTTGTTTCAGTATCCTAAACGATTAGCAAATTAAATAGAATTGGTCAGATTTACTTGTCGCAACCCCATTGGAATCAGCAGAAGGATACCAGGCATGGAGCCTACTACCAGATTAAGACAAAAGTTGTTAAGTCAGTATGAGGGGTGAAATCATGACCTTATAGAAGTAACTGTCAAGTCTTTTATAAATTTCATGGAGCCAGGATTTTAACTTAGTTAAACACAAAGCAAACAATATTCAAAGTGTCTGTCTTCTGTGTGAGCATGGGTACAACAGAGATATTGTGCTAATGTCTGAAATTTATCTCATTGTAGAGCCCATCTTTACCCAAGCAAACTGGTGTTAGAAGCTGTTTATGCAATGTAAATGCTGTTTCTTTTTATGTTGTTATACTCACAGGAATCTGTAGAGTTATGCACCAAAACCACTGATCCCAAACAGCTTGATGTATGAGATGATGTAGGAACATGCATTTACCTTTATCTTAACAGACCAGGATAGGATAGAATTGAGACTACTTGCCAAGTCAGTACCTGGAATTGACACCTTGATGAAGTATCAGATTAATGAAGACTTTGATCATCACAATTTGAGGGATTTCCAGCTCTGCAAAAAAACAGCTCTACATGGTTCATTTAAAATGTTGTTCAGCAAAGAGGAAGTCACCCAGTTCTGAGTCACCAGCACCTCTTACTACCACACCAGGGAGTCCAGTCTGGCTTTTGACTCATTAATTTCTTTTGAATCGTATCTTTTGAATCATTTCACAAGCAGCCATAAATACATCCCTCTATGGTTTCTGAACCATTTTTATAAATATCAGTAAGTCTAAGTAAATGACTGAGAGTTCCCAACTGGTCATGCTTCTGCCAGTGGAATTTTACCAGTATCCATTTTCTGCATTTGCAGCATGGTGAAACCTAAATCTGCTTTAGGAGTCAGCAACTGGATGAGCTTCAGAATAAGGTGGCTTTCCTGTCCAAAGGCAAGATCTCCTCTTATTTGGGAGTGGGTCGTCTTTGCCTCTTTAGAGGCATCTAGATGCCTCTAAATGTTATTTTTTTCCTCTTTCCAGTTTCATGCCTGCTCCCCATTTCTCTCCACACACTGGTATCAGAGAGAGGGCAACCACAGAGCCCTTCAACGGGATGCTGGAGGGACTTATAGTAAAAGACAGTGACACTCACTTCTAGGTGCTTATTTCCACTTAGCTGGAGATACTTCTGCCTGCCAGCCAGTTTGTGATGTGTGAATTCAGTCAATGGTTCTCAGTTTAGCTGGCAGAAGACAATCCACAGCCCATCCAAGTGCGGACCAGATTGAATGGAACATGGAGGTAGGAATGAAGTTGGTCTCTTTAGCTCAAGGTGATGTGTACTGGTAGGGCTCACATGCATAGAAAGTCTGTGCTGTCCTTCCAGTTGGACCGAGAAGTGTGCTCTCGTGACACCTTCCCTTATTTTTAAACTTCCTGTTAGAAATGTTAGACTTAAAAATATCTCACATGTTTCCTCTACAGGCACAGGAATGATCTGATCTATAATTATATTTGCTTTGTTTCTCCAGCTCCCCTTCATCCCTCCCTTCCCAAACGGCTGGGGCCCACCAGACAAAGGCAGCAGCCCTGCTGATCCCTCATTCAGCCCTGCTATTAGCATCAACGACTCAAAACAAACAGCACCAGCTTGCTCTCAGCCCTTAACAAAGGAGCAATAAATGGACTCTTGTGTATAGGATAAAGCAAACTCTGCCTTGTCTTTTCTTAAAAGCCAGACCTTTCTATGTCTGAAGTGCTCTGAGCTGGAGAAAGTGGAGAAATCCTCACGTGCATGGCAGCAAGTCCTATGGTAACTGGGCTTTTTTTTAGCCATGGGTTCTGCATGCTACCTATTTAGTTAGGGAATGATGTACCTCCTCAGTCCCTGTGGCAAATAGGAGGTCCCTATGCAGAGACAGGAAGGTAGTGCTGATGGCAGAAGAGAGTAGGGCATGTTTTAAACAGTCCTTTTGAAAAAACCAAACCAAAACAAACAAAAAAACCCCATGAGAATTTGTGAGACCATCTCAGATGGCAGGGTCTGAAGGAGAGTCAACTGCACTCCTCGAATTTGCTCAGTCTGCCTATTTGTCATCTCTATCTTCTGCCTTCCATAAGGCCTTAGATTTCTCCTAATTATGGAGCCACCAGCATAAGGTACTTCCTGAGAGGTTTCTTTTTAAGGGTTCCTTTTGTCCATAAGTACAACCACAGTTTTAACTATACACCACAGTGGAATGGCACACCATGCTGCAGAGGTGTTCCGGAGTTTCCTGTGAGGACTTAGATGGCAATTAAGATTCAGTGTCACAGTGAGATTTATTGGAGGGTCTTTTGTGAGGTCTGACTAGCTATATGCTATTTTTATTTTCATGAAGAAATCAGTGCTTTCTCATGTGTGTATTAAAATTAAAAAGAAATACACCGTTTGAAAATCAGCATTTGCCAGCAGATACCACATGGGGGTGTGTCTGCAATACAAGAAACTCCCTTTGTATTTAGTATGGGAAGAAACACTAGTGCCTGGGGCTGCCACTTAAGTTAATACTGCAAAAGTGTCACAGAGATGCAAACAGTGACTTTTCTGATGCAACTACTGTATACAGAAATTGTGTTGGGTGAAGACTTTCTAAAAAAGATATAGCAAAAGAAAGCTGTGAGTAAAACCAGTCAGGATCAGGGAAGCCTGTTCTTGGGGACATTGCAACAAAAAATGTGGGTAAAAGGAAATTCTTTTGCTGTCTGCCTCCCCTGACTTGCCATTGAGAAACTACATTTGAGAGACATTTGTGTAGTTCTTAACACATCATTGTTACCCTTTTTAAGAGCTTCATGACCTGTTTAATTCATGCACAGTTAAATAAGTATTATTTCAAGCAGTGTATCAGTTACAGCCCACTGCCTCTTCTCTTATTTGCTTAATGTGTTTATCCCTTGCTTGCCCCTGGTTAGCTCTTTCCTTTGCCCTTTCTGTTTGCTGATCCTTTTTATTCTCTAAAAATCCCATGGATTTCCTCCTGGAGCACAGACACACACACAGTGAGGCTGCCTGCTGTTCTTGGCCCTCAAGGTAGCCTGGACTGCAGCTGTGCCTGCTCTTTTATCAGGCATGCAGGGAGCCTAAGAGGACAAAATGGGTCTAGAGCTTTGTACCTGCTCAGTTCAGGCCTTGGGACAGCCGCTAGATTTGCAGAAACATTTGTAATACCTTATGGTGCTTCCTTCTTCCTCTTCTGAAATATGTAGTCTTCTTCATCATTGATCTTCAGAGGTCCCTTCCAACCCCTGATATTCTGTGATTCTCTGATTCTCTGAGTTGAACTGATGAATCAGTCCCTCCGCTTTTTGTGCATTGTTTTATTTGGGTTGTTACATCCATAGGGAAGGATGGCTGGCTGGTTTGATATGTGTGTGATGTAACTCAAGGACTTTTCCTGAAATGATTCTGGAGCCATTAAAAAGTGATAAAAAAATACAACAGAAATATAAACACAAAAATCAATATGCACCTGCATCACCTGCTCACCTAATGTCTCAGGAAGACAGATGGCACAGGTTTCACAGAAACCCAGATGAATTGTACAGGAAAGGGGAATGGAAATTGGAGGTGATATTCAGGAATATTCTTAGACCTTGGTATGTAGCCAAAGCATCCAGCATGTCATGATCCTAGACTTGTGGCAGAAGTGGTCTGGGAACTGTAGTAGTCCAAATTGTTAATGTGTTGCTTTGGGGTCTTACTGGAAAGACAATACCTCTAGGAGCACAACTCCTGGCCAAGGTATAAGCATCTAGGCAAGAATGCTACCTATGAGCCTGACCCCACTGTTTACTCAAGGAAGTCAATTTTTTACTTTGGAGGGCTGCCTTGGAAATAAAATACTGATCTAGTCTAATCCCATAAGATTTCAGGGATTCCTGCTTCATAATATTATGATAAGGTGTAGCTATTCAGAATAAGACTAAACTTGGAATGCTAAAGAAGTTAGGAGAGGCATTTTTTTGAAGGATATTCTCTGGAATTTGTGGGCTTGGCCCAAAACAGACATTACATTTGAAGATACACCTCTTCTGTGATCAGTAATACAACTTACATTGTCTTACTTCTCTTTTCTTTAAAGGACTAATTTATTATGGGGTTTATGTGATTGGTTTTGAAAAGTGGTCTTATGTCACAAAGAATAAAAATGCTGAATGTCACTTGATCTGAATTCAGCGTCTTTTGAAAAGACACGTGGGATGTGCAAGCCTCTGGCACTCTTCCCTACCACTACTGCTGTCTGCAATGAAGGATGTTGTTTTGGGAATGATGGGCAGGAGTAATTAAAGTAATGGGCTCTCTCTAGACTTTGAGTTGATGATGGGTGTCTTTCACCTGGTCATAAATTCACATGGCCCCTCATACAAGGGGAGCAGGTTCTTTTATTCTTTCTGAAAACTTGCTTGAATTTATGTGCAATAGAAGCCTGTTGACAGGTTATTTTTTGTTTCTTTCTCTTGTATTTCTGTGTGAAAAGCAGTAGAATATTTTAACCAATATTCTTACAGGAACTGACATGGATTGATTCTATCTGATTCCAGGAACTCTCTCCGGACAGATATGATGGTGGATTCCTTCTACATGCACAGTGGAGAGGGAGCCAGTGCCTCCTCCCTTGCATGGCTGGGTGCTTGGCTGCAGATGGGTGGCCTTCAAACAAACCTAATTACTTCTGGTTTTGCATGAAATTGATTTCCATGCAAGGATGCTGAGTTGCTGTGTGCATCTCTAATGTCTTTTCTCTCTTCTCTCTCTCTTTTTCCCTTTTCTGCCTTCTGCTTGCCACGAAAACACCTCAACAGATGTCAATCTTATTCCAGGTAAGTGTTGTATTTGCTGAGCTGAAACGCTGCTCTGTAAGGAGTGGTGATGGGAAGTTACCGGGGGCAGAATTCTTATCCTGCTCCCTAAGAGTGTATAGACCCAATCTTCATACTGGACATCACAGGATTTGCATTGCAAAGACTTTGTAAAAATGAGGGCTTCATGGTAGCAAAAGTCACAAACTTTCCTCTTCAGAGATTTTGTTGGTCAGTTAAAGGGATGCTGTCTGAATGAAAGTTACATTCAAATGGTTGCTTGTATTGCTAACTACCTGGCACTGAACATTGTATAATATGCAGTTTATTTCTGATACATCTGTGTGTAGCCTAGCATGCAAACCTAGTTCAGTCGTTTCTTTCTCCAGCTGCAGTCTACTTCATTTGCTAGTCCCACTGGTAACCTGCTGAATTTCATTTCCACTAATGGAGGGTTTTTTTTGTTATTTTATTTCAGAGCTTAAACAGTTTAAAAATCTTTCTGGATGAATGTGAGTGTGTGATCTTATTGAGGTATCAGAACTTTAATTCCTGACAGGGTACAAATGAGTCATTTAATTAAAAGGGAAAAGAATGTGTGTTTTATGTGCTTGTTTATTTGGGGATTTCTTCCACAAAGAAGTGTTTTGCTGCAGAGAACTCCAAACCTCCTTCCTCAGACTGCTCTTTCACTGCTAATAGGATCCGAGTCCCCCACTTCAGCTACAAGCTACCATTGAACTAGACCACCTTAAGCTGTAGTTGACAGTCTGTTGCCACTGATGCTTAAGAAATTAATTTTTACCCCCTACTTAGCCAGCTCCACCAAATTATTATATGAAATGAAAATGAGAGCCCAGGGAAGCAGCTGTCATTGCCCTGGCTAGAGTAGGATGATGGTCTTTTCCTTCTCAGCTCCCTAGCATTTGCTAAAGCTGACCTGGAATGAGCTCTCTGTTCAATTTGCTGTTTTTCTACTCTTGGATAGTCAGATTTTTTGAAATGCTTCAGAGACATGCAGTGAGGGCCAGTTGCTTGGGTAATTTCCCTGCATATTTAGCCTTTTGGCTTCTCTTGTCAGCCTCTTTTTTGTTCTGCTGAGGTCCTTTGCATTCTGTGCACATCTCAGATGGGAATAATGGGGATGCAAGTGGCCAAATGGCAAATGTTGCCTGGCATGCCTTCGAAAAAAAGGCTCTGTCAGTCATAACATTCAATCTTTTAAGTCACTCATGGAGCTGAACATGTATCTTCTCTTCCCCCATCTGAGGTGTCCAGGAACTCTTGTCTTCTCTCATCTTGGAAGGGTCTGGAAGAATAAGTACCAAATGCTCGAGTCACAGGTCTCTCCACCACCATAGCAACAGGGTATGCTCTGCAAGTGAAGATCTTACCTCGCTTATTTCACAAATGAAAGGAGTTTGTTGTATGTAAGCCCTGCTGCTCTACAAATGTTTTGCCTTTGGCTGCAAAGTAACATCACCACATTGCAATCATCAAAGTAGAGTATTTAGAGCAGGGTCCTTGGTCCTGGGACTGTTGCTGTCTGTCCTTAGCTGCTCACTGACTCATGGTGTTGTGTAGAGGAGAAATAATTTCTCATTTCAGTACTTCAGTTTTCCCTTTGGGGTTGTAGCTACAGCCTCATCTCACCTTCACCACATGCTTAGAGATCTTGGGCTGAACATTATGGAGGTTAAGAGCCTTATTACAGAGGTTAAGTGCCTTGGCTGAGGAGCCTTGTGCAGCACACACCAGAATGGATGGCTCTGTCAGCTCTGCACAATATCTGCCCCTTTCTTTGCACCTTTTACTCTTTGACAGTGGTCTGGGATCTGAAAGACAAATAGCTGGGAAAAGACCAGTAGGACAAGGAGCAAGTGATATGCTCCTGCCAGCCTCACTTTTTGCGGAAGAATATATGGTCAAGGAAGAATGAAATATGGGTCCTTGATATTATAGTGGCTGGTACTGATACCTGGCAGGTGCTGAAGTTTAAATAGTACTTTTCCTATTCATGTCACACCCCCTCTTTGAGAGAGATCTTCAGATATTCATGGGGAAGAGGCTAAGAGATGAAGTTTTGGGCATTTTACTGTCATGTTACTGCTGATTAGAATTTGCATGTGACTAAATGGACACAACCTAGTAGAAATGATCTAATCAGTTGAATTAGTTGGGGCCCCAAGGAAAAATTAAACCTTTTTTGCCTGAACAACTCCTTTGTAAGGGTACAGAGATCCTTGATGGCACAAGCGTACCAGCACTTTTAAAATCCTGGTCTTCAGTCTTCCAAGCTCCATTTTTTTAATGCTTCTGCTATTTTAGTCTCTTCCTAACTCCATGTCAGAGTCCTTTAAGCAGTACCCGTGTGCTGCCTTCTGCTTTCCTGAAGCTGAATCCTCCTTTTTGGGCATGAAATTGTGTGAATTATTTTTTAGCTCATCTGCGGTTTCCTATTTGCTGAAGGTACTAGATCAGAGTAAGGAACTGCCTATGCCACTCACACAGAAGTTTGAAGCAGTTTTATACAGGCTTATGTTATTCTTCCTAGATGCCACCATTGTTTTCAGTCTTGAATGCCCTTTGCACAGGCACTGTCACCAAATTGGATTCTCTTGCATGGAAATGTGAGTGTTTTTCAGCTCCATGCTTTCCATTTGCAACAACATGGCAGTAGTGATTACTGGGGTCAGAGCCAGAATTCATCTAGCCCAGAAATTTTTTTTATGAAAGTAGATGATCTAGAAGAAGTTTAAGAAAGCACACTACTATCGGTGGTTTCTGGTTGTCAATATTTTAAGGACTTTCTGACCTGATAATGCATTCAGGTTGTGGAGTTGTACAGTCATTGATAGACATTTTCTCTGGATGTGTCCAGTCTTTTTTTTTTATTAATCCACTTATATTTTTTAATTCTGTGATACTAAGTCCCACTGTTTAATCATTCAAATGTGGAAAGTACTTTCTATCACTTTTTTTTTTTCACCTGTTATTTGAGAATTTCATTCAGTGACTCCTACTCCTTGTGTGCTGACAAATACAGAAAAAAATTTTCCCTGTTCACCTTCTCTGTATTATTTGGGATTTTATCTCTATCATATGTATTTTCAGAGATGTCTTTTCCAAGATGAAAAATCCTATTCTATGCCTAACAATTCTTTTTTTTCCCAACTTGTGAACTTGATCATGTGCTCTGATTTGCAGTGATACACATCTTCTTATAGGTCAGCCATGAAATACACTCACTCTCATGTCTTGCTACCTGCACATTCTATTGTGTGTGTGGCCATCTTTGCAAACACTTTCAAAGTGTTTATTTACTTGCTTTCAAACACCACCATGTTTGTAGCACTCCAATGTGAATACTTATAGGAATATGCCATGTACAGTGTCAGAATACTATTTTGACCATAAGGGAAAGCATATAGGATGATTTGTTCACTATTTCTACCCATGGATGTTGAGGTAAAGGACTTTCACTTTGGCTTCTTCATGCTCTTGTCCCTTTGTTCTCTCAGAGTTGGTGCCACTCACCCTGACTCACTGCCCCCAGTAATGACAAAACTCATCCTGGAATTACATAGCAGAGGAAGCAAAGGGGATGGAAAAGAGGAGCTAGCACAGCTGTTGTGTGTAATTGGATTGGAAGTAGGCCTCCGGCTACAGTAACAACACTGCACTCCCGGCTGGCATCACTGCTGGGGCTTGCGAGGAGCCCTTGGCTCTTGTGCCTATCGTGGCTCAATCAAACAAAAGTGACTGCTCCCCAGCCTGTGCTACTGCTTTGCCCAGTTAGAAAAAACAGGCACCATGTGTGCCAGCAGCCAAGGAATCAGGTCATGCTCTTGGCAAAGCTGACATGTCTAGCAGGTAAAAGGTCTGAACTGGGTCTCAGAATTATTTTTCTTCTTCATCCATTCTTCACATCTCTCAAGACAAAGCTTTTGCTTCTTCCTCTGAGTACGATCCTTTGGTCCTGCTGGAATGCCCTTTTTTTGATACATGGGAACTCTAAGAGAGTCTTTCTTGGTCTTTGGATTTTAGAAAACCTCAAGATGCCTAGTTTAACAAAGACCATGTGAGGGATTTGTCAGCTCTCCTCCCTAACTAGAAAGGGGAACTGCTGATGGAGCTGGGGTAGGAGGCTCAGAGGAAAAAAAAGCCTATTTCTTAGGAAATCAAGAAAGGAGATGTAAACAACAGATTCATCAGAGTACTCTTCTCTATAGAAGATGTAGTTTTATTTTTGGAAGAATCCCTGCTTATCGTGATTTCTGTCTTTACTTTTGCTTTAAAGGATTTGCCCTGGACCAGACAGTGTGATGCCTTTCCTCAGATATACATTGCAGGTGTCCCTGATTGAATGGGTTATGGATCCTGATACCCAGGAAAGGATCCTCTGTGGACAAGCCTGCCCCTGGGAGAGCTGGGCTGCTGCTGCTGCTGCCTGGCAGTCTCTCTTTTTATTCCTCAAGAGCTTTTAGATTAATTATCTGGCAGTATCATTAAAAGAGAAGTATTAAGGCTGCTCGCCTTAACAGAGCAATTCAGCAGTGCACGCACACTCACACACCCATCCACACCCCCAAAGCATGGGCCCAGCAACATGGGACAAGCTAGGATTAACTAGAGGAAGGAGTCCATCATCTTCTCTTGCTGCAATCAATTGTCACTCTCAGATGTATTTTGTTCTCACTTTCTTGGGTTTAGTGGCTTTATTTTTCCATTTTAAGTGCTAAGCACCCAAATGTGGTGTGGGGGAGAGGGTGGCGGGTGGTGGAAGGGCAGTGGAGGTGAGGTTCAAACTGTCTCCAAGCTTTGCTCCATTTTCTTCTTCACCCTGAAAATTGCTCCTAGTGAATCCTTAAAGAGGACTGCTGTTTAACAACATTGCTCTTTCATATCATTATATTGTGAAGTTAAAAAAAAAGTCTTTCTGGCTTCATAAGAATCCAGTGTTGGCCCTTGATATTTTGTACAATTAACTCAGAGCCACTTAATTTTGTTATTTTGATAGAGAAAGCAGATGATTCACAATATTTTTTTTAGAAAGTAATTCTTTGAAATATGGGTTTGGGTTTTTTTTGTCTTTTAAAATTTTGTTTTGATTTTTTTTTCTCATTTTGTTTTTTGGATCAGGGGAGATTAACATTAACCTTTAAGAAAATAGTACTGATTGGGTAGCAGTTTAAAGAAACACCATAAAATGTCCCAGACGTAAATAGGAAGAGTCAGTTGTGGCAGGCATAAATCATGTCCAGAGAGCAGAGTTTGTATGTCTGTCTGCCCTCAGCAATGGACATATTATTTTAATAACAAACCCATGTTTTGAAGAAGTAGGCCACTTTCTGTTCACATTACTGCTGATATGGGGCTCCAGAGAAGCTGGGGCTCCAGAGGCTGAGCACAAGCAGATGCTCATCATTATCTAAGAAACCTGTTGATACCCTTCTTCTGAAGGTTTATTGGCTGATGCCCAAATAGCATGGTGATAGGTGTTCTAGCAAAATCAGGTCTAGTGTGCAGGTCTGAGAAATTCTTACATCTCTTGCATTGGTTTGTTGGATGTCCTATTAGTTTATTATAGTCTGTTAGCGAGTGCTATGTCATGCCACCTTGAGATTAACTTTTATGATTTGAAAATTGTTTTAGTATCTTTTCATATCTTGAAACTGGTGTAAAGGTGAGACAATGACGTCAATTTACATTTTGTCACAATTCTTTAGTCACAATTTTACTGTGACTAATTTGGGGCCTTTATTACACATATTATGAATGTCACAGATTTTAGATGTCAATGGTTGAAAGTTTTGGCTGTTAATGGCATTTTGTTGGAGATAAGTACACTTATTTTCATTCCTAATTTAAATTTTAAGAGAGGAAAATTTTTGCATGAGGAAAGCTGATACATTATTTCATTATTTATCTAATCAATCTAGAATACTGTTGGTGTTATCTCTGTTAAAAGAAGGATCTGTGTCAGTGGACAACTTAGGAGATAATATAGGTTTTTTTCGCTATAACTCTGAGTCCACTCTCCTTTTTCTTCTTAGTATAAAAAGGAAAAAATAGCATTTAAGGGGGGGGAGGGTGGAGAGGACAGACAACATTATTTTCATTAACTTCTCTACTACTGTTATTCAGTTGGAAATAGAAGATCAAGAGGTACATTTAGTACTACAGCTGCTCTTGTATTTCAAGTTTGTCAAAAAGCAAAAAGAGCCATAACACTTCACAGAATCACAGAATTACAGAATTATCAGATTTGGAAGGGACCTCCAGAGATCATCTAGTACAACTTTCCCACTGAAGCAGGATCATGTGGAGCACATCACACAGGATTGCATCCAGGTGGGGGTTTTGAGTATCACCAGGGAAGAGCACTGCATAACCTCCCTGGGCAGCCTGTTCCAGTGTCTTCTCACCCTCATAGCAAAAAAATGTTTCTCATGAATGGAGCTTCCTATGTTTCAGCTTGTGCCCGTTGCTCCTTGTCCTGCCACTGGGAGCTACTGAGGAGAAGTGGGCTACACCTTCCTTGCACCCACCCTTTAGATACTTGTTGGCATTTATAAGATCTCCTCTCAGCCTTCCAGGCTAAAGAGTCCAAGCTCTCTCAGCCTTTCCTCATAAGAGAAATGCTCCAATCTGCCAATCATCTTTGTTGCCCTCCGCTGGACTCTCTCCAGTAGTTCCCTGTCTCTCCCACTTCTTAGGGAGATTCTTTTGCAGGCATTTGAACTAAGGCCAAAGTAGAGGCCAGAATGGTGGGTACATCTGGGAGGTGCACTCACTCCTGGATTGTAGGAAAAGGGCTCTGAACTGCACCAGGTTATTGTGCCTGACAGATAAGGCACACAGAATTGGCCTTCTAAGGATAAGGACAAATGGACTGCCCATATTCCTGACATTTTGAGATTTTCATAGCTCCTCTGTGGCTGGTGCAAAGAGAAGGGGTCTTCTTATGATGTGATTGAGTGTTTAATGCAGATTCTTGCTTTGAACGCTATCTGGAATTTTCTCTGTCAGTATCTCTCTCCTCAAGTGGACAAGGCCCCTGCCATCCCCAGAAGCTGCACCAGGTGCTGTGCGTGAGGTGTACAAGGGGCTGAGGGCTTCTGAACCTCATCTCTGCTCTGGGTGTGATGTCCCCTCTGTGTTCAGCCAACTTCAGCTGCATATCATACTGCTACCTTCTTGCCTTTTCTCCTTTTTCATCATTGCTACAGGGTCTCTGTGTTTTGTAGGTCCCAATGATTATACTTGTGTCTTCTTGTGTCTTCTTTTACAGTGCCCTTAAGAGTGACTTTCAAGTGCCCATTTGGACAGACCTAAGATTTGCCTATCAAAAATGATGGGGGTTGGTGGCCATAAATAGAAACACAAATTCAACACACACTGCTAGCAGAGCAAAACGATTCAGCGAAATTACATCGTGTAGTTTAGACCAGAAATATGTCCTACAGTATCGAGTGTGCTGTGTTTATTTATAGATAAAAAAACTTAAAAAAATCTAAAGCTATGTCATGTTTCTGATTATTTTTCTAAATCCACAATAATCTTCAAGAACATTAAGATATTTGCATTCCTCAGACTGTACAATTATTAATCCCCTTATCTGGCTTGGAGTTCTCTGTGGGTGAACATATTCTTGAGATGATCTGGATTTTAGATTTCTCCATCAGACGTAGAAGAAAAATACAAAAGAGAGAGAACTAAACAAATTCAAACTCAGCATGCTGCTTGTTGAAAATTCTCATTCTAATAAATTGACCTCTCAGTCTCTGTGAAATTAAAAAAGTCACAGCCCTGTTTGTTTAATAAACTGACACAGTGTATATGTGTGTGTGTGTGTGCGTGTGTGTGTCAAAATCTCTGCAATACTAAGTGCTGTGAGTGGTAGGTGATATGGCAAAGGAATCACACTAAGAGAAGGTGTCAGAAAACAAAGTGCAAAAGGAGCACTCATGGCTTGAGTGAGTAGGACTCATTTTTTTGGGTTGTTCATCTGGGAGAGAAGACTGTGGAGACCTGATAGCTGCCTTCCATTATCTGAAGGGGGCCTACACAAAAGCTGGAGAAGGACTATTAACACGGGTGTGAGGGACAGTGGTCTTAAACTAGAGCAGGGTAGATTTAGATTGGATATTAGGAAGAAGTTCCTTAGTATGAGGGTGGTAAAATACCTGGTCCAGATTGTCCAGAGAGATGGTGGAGCCCCCATCCCTGGAGGCATTCAGGCTCAAGCTTCACCTGGATCTGAGCAACCTGATCTAGGTAAAGATGTCCCTGCTCACATCAGGGGGTTGGACTAGGACCTTTAAAGTTCCTTTCCAATCCAACTGATTCTGTGTATCACAAAATTAACTAATGGGTCAATTGTTGCCTAATGGATTTGGCAATATACAGTAGTATCTAAAAGATATTTGTATGACTGCAGTTGTACAGTAAATATGTTTGATAATTGGGACTAGGAATAGATTTTAATTGAAGCAAAGGTTTATGCCAGAAAGAGCTGCTGGAAAGACTGGAGCAGCCCAAGTGACCACCTCTGCCCCCATCTACACAGCTGACAGGGACTGACATTGGTTAGGGGTAGCTATGCTGCTTTCTGGCTTTACCTTGAATTATGAAAACAAAGAGTATCTTTAGCTACATAGCCATAAAGTAACACACTGTCCTTGGTAGTCTAATCTCCATTTTTTTTCCCAGAAAGGAAAAGGAGCAGTTTTAAAAATAAGTTACAGGTAATTTTTATAGTCCTTGCCAGATCTGGTGTACTGCTGTCTAATCTGGAAGAGTGAGTGGGGTTGATTGACTCCCTAAAAATACATGCAGAAGCTACTATGTTCAAGAACAAGGATAGCTATATGTGTGTGTGTGTGTGTATGCATTTAGCCCAAATGTTTCACCTGAAGCAGATGTGGTGGGCTCATTACCTCCCTTTCACTGACCATTATAGTCTTGAATTTTAAACCTTTAGCTGAAAAGTTATATCTATAGCTCTCCAGAGGAACAAATGGTCCCTGCAGATACCCATTGCAGACCCTGGCTTTGCTAGCCCATTTGGCTGTACTGGTTCCACGCAGTGCCTCTGTAGTCACTCCCAAAGAGATAAGTTGAATCTCAAATACAGTTCTGCAGCTACCACTGGGTGTTTCTCTACCTCTCACAAATGCTTTCCTTCTCCTTGGGGAAAGCAGTGCCTGCATATGTGTGTGCTTGGTGTGGTATAGCCATACTTGGTCTAGTTCAAGTATGTGAGCTCCAGTCGTGAGAGGACTGCAGCCAGTGTGCATGGGTATTGCTGCTGCTTTTTCTGTTTTGTTCTTTTTTTCTTACTTCCTCTCTCTCTCTCTTTCTCTCTCTTTTAAAGGACTCTCACACCTGATGATGGGTGAACAAGGTAAGTCCTTCCACTTTTTCTTTGTTTCAGCCATGACCATGAAAGAACTTTGTTCCTGCTGCTTTTCTGAGCTGTGCTTTGCATGCCAAAAGCAACTAAGCCTCCTGGGTGCCAGTGAAGCCATTTGCATTTTTGTCTCTGTATCCCATGAGCCATGGCTACTTGTCAGGCTGGGACTCAGTTGCTCTGAAGGGAGTATGAAATGGTTCCATGGACAGTAAAGACATATGCTCCTCCTTCCATGCAACCCACTGACTAGTTTATCTTACCGTTTCTTTCTTGTTATGCCATCTGTAATGACTCCCACTTCTGCCTGATAAATGTAGACCTCAATGTTGGTCTTTATTTTTAAGAGCGCAATTATTACAAAAAATATGTTAATAGCCCTCATGGCATGATCCTAACTCATTATGAATCCTGAAGAAAATTGCATATAATGGCCTGTAAGTCCTGTGTCTGCAATTTAAAATATTTAAATATGCACACAGCAAAATGGTTTAGAAAAAGAGCAAGGCTAAGCCCAGGTTGGGCTAGAAATAGGATCTAGGCCTGTTTCAGAGTTCCCTTTTTAATATCTCAGGCTTGATTACACGTCTCTTGGCTGTGACAGGATAAAACCATTAGTTGCATTTTGCACTGTGTGGCTGTGAAGCAAGAAGCTGATGAGGAGAGGTGAGGTGAGGTGAAGGGTGATGTTTCCCTTCCTCAGTGTAAGTATCTTGCTGACCTGGGTACACAGGGAGTAGTTAGCAGTGCTGGTGATGCTTTCTGGTTTTGTGAATGCAGAAATTAAATGCTTTGAAGACTTAATGGGAGGTGTGTGCACATGTGCACTAATAAGAGCAGACCAGCTGTTTGTCTGTGGGGATAAAATGTGAGGTTTGACTCTAAAGCCTGATGAGGGTTTCCTACACTAGATAGATATACAATACTGTTTTTGCCATTATGAGAACACATATCTGTGGTTAGTCCAAAGAGTTAGTATGTAATAGTGCTTATGAGGGCTCAATAGTGATTAGGTACTTGAATAAAAGAAGAATTAGTTTCTGTGTATCTCAGTGAAATGGAGAGAGGAGTAGGACATAATCAGTTTTATTATGTAGTTCAAGGTAGATGTCTGCTCTGAGGTCATGAAAGCTTAGAGACAATCAGAAGTGAAGCTGGGGCTCATTCTTCAGTTCCTGTACTGCTTAGCATCCTTGTGTGGTGGAAAAAATAGGAAAACAGGGCTCTTTCCATATTTCGAATGTGGAACATCTGGCTAAGCTCTAGAAAGCACTGAGCTCCTTCTCTAGCCCCACTTCTGCTCATCTGGGCTTCCAGCTCAGAGGTTGTCCTTGATCAAGAAGCATCCAGCTGACAGGTCCCTTCAGCTTTTCTAGTTGCTCAGGGTACAGCTGAGTATTTCAAACCATTGGCAGAGGAAGGGGTACAGCATTTTGGCACTTTGGGCGTGATGAGGACAGTGAACTTCCATGGGCATTTTCAATCTCAGTAAAACTGAAATATCTTTGTAGCAGTCTATGATTTAGCACTGAATTATATAAACAGATGCACTTGACCATTTAAATTACAAGTTGCAACCCAGCTGGCTCATGAGACTTCAATGGCCAATTCAGGCCTGTATGATTGCCATCAACCCTTTCTATACTCCCTTGGCTGGCAGAAAAATGTGAAAACTATGGGCTTCTGGCAATTTTAGCTACCCTTATTTATCCATGACACACCAGGGAACAGTGTCTTCTGTTTTCTTGACAACTAAGTCACAGATATTCCCTTCTGATACACATTTACTCTCGGTAAAAATAGGATGGATATAAAATATGTAAATGTATATGTGTGAGTAAATATGCAATGTCAACATTATATACAAATACATTCACTTTGGTAGGTGAAATATGTTTAGCAAATATATTACTATGAGATTTTTTTTTCTGTCCTACTCTGTTGTTTCCCTTGCTGATTTGAATTTGATGTGGAATGAGGCATATCACTGGCATGCTATTGCATGAGGGGTTTGCATTTCTCAGTATAAAATCAAATTAATGCCAAAGGGCTAAACTAGGCAGTTTCTGGTTGGACTGCTACTTATCTAATCCTTGCTTTGTGCTTTAGTTGTGATGTGTCTCTTGTTTTTCCTTTGACATTGTGTTTTGTTGGGTTTGGCTGCTACATGAATATGCTCTTGGTCTTGGTTTTGTAAGTGTGGCCAGTGACATGATTTTCTGTTTCTTATGCCTCCTTCTTTTGCCTTCTCCATGATGGACACCCTTCTTGTTCCTCCTCCTAACTGGATGCACACCTTCCTGTCTGTAGGTAGAAGTAAAGGTAGAGATCGCATTCTTTCTGACTTCATTGCTTGTAAAATGTTTGTTTGTTGATATACAAATTGTATTTTTATAAATGTGGTTCATATTGGAACTTGGTGCCTTTTCTTTTAAAAGTCTCTTTTGCATTGAATTATAGAAGAAAGGTTTATTAAGCTGAATGCTTTGAGGCCTTCTTAACAGGTGTTATTTTCTCCTTGTTCACACTAAGTATGAGCTGCTCGGTGTTATACTCTCAGTAGTTGGTGATGCTGGGGTGGAAAGGCACTGTCACTTTAGCTGAAGCAGAGTCAGAGGCCATTAAACTGGTATTGCTGACTCTCTTGCACTGAAGTGTTGACACTGCTGGAAATGTTGGCACTGGTGTTGGTGGAAGCAGGATGTGAGCTTGTCCAGTATCCTTCAACAATGGAAGTCATTGGAGCTATCATTTCTCCCCTAAGGTCTGCTTCACATCCTCTCTTCAGTGAAAAGGTGTTTTTGAAGAGAAACTGGGTTGCAAAAAGCTGCATAGGAAACAGAAGTGATCAGCACTGCTAAATAGATACATTAATTTTCTTTGCAGCTCACTATACCACAGGGCATGTAAGGCTGTGATGCGGCTCCAGCTTGCTCTTCAGCAGTTCACACCTATCTTTAGCATGTGGAGGGCAGTCATCCATCCCTAATCAAAACTGTCAAAAAGGCAAAATGCTGCAAAACCTGCTGTGTCTCTAGTTGGAGTGGGGGGAAGGGTGAAGATTAATTGATAAATTATAAGTACTGCTTGAGGTAAATCCATTTCTGTGTCCTATTTTCCAATTAAATAGAGAGATTAAACCGTTTTATTATGCTGAAGCTTACTCCTTTTCAACAAATACACTGCTGGCAGATCTAATCTATTGACCAGCATGATTTTAACACATTGGAGGATATTGGGTGTGTCCATCCCAATAAGGCATTGGGAGATTTAATGATTAATTGTGCTACTCTGAATTTGGGAGGATATGAGAGCTCGGAGGATTTGTTCATAATAATTTTCCTTTGAGGCACAAGCAGTCACTGCCCAGTAATCACTCCTTCTGTAATACCAGAACTCTGAGGAGCACAATGGAATCTTAAGCACCTTTTTGTATAATTCTCTTTCTGATGTCCTGCCTTTTGCTATCAAGTTTGTATTGCTGGATTAGCTGTGGTGGGATGCATCATGTAATCTATAGCATTTTTTCTGCTTTGAGGTTGAAAAAATATTCCAATAATTAATCACATTGCTTTTCTATTCTATCCAAAGTGGGGCAGTGGAGAGTACTTTGAGCTATCTTGTTAGCAATAGCTGAACATCAGAACTTAGTAATCACATATATATACTGTAAAAATACAAGAACTTAAAACTCTAAGCACAGCGTACAAAGTGTTGCCATGTCTCAACACAACTGCCAATAATTGAGTTAGCTGATGTATGGCTTCGTGTGATTTAAGGGTCAGTGTAGATCAGGGTGAGTATTGTATGGCTTGATGTCAGCTCATGTTGCTCCCTTCTGTTCTTGGGTGGCATTTCTGCTGCAGTCCAGACTGTGCGGTGTTTTCTGAAAGTGTTTTCTGAAAGTGTTTTCTGAAGCAGACCTCCCAGTTGAAACTTATTGGCATGAGTATTATAATATATAGCTCTCAATGAATTCATATGCACTGAAATTCAATTTATTGTGTCACTAAGTGAAAATATTGTTTCACTTCCCAGCTATGTGTAGCTTTTAGCTCTAGTTATAGCAAGTGACTTTATCAGAGAACTGTCACTCTCTATGAAAAATGGTATTACCTTCAGCAGGCTCCAGCAGTGTAATTTTGAACCCACATGTAGCCTTCAGCTCTCAGAGGAGGTGGTAAGAGATGCTTCAGTGATTACACCTAGAAGGTTCCTATTTTTTGGCATTCTTGTAGTTTTTAGTAAACACTTTCAGCTGTTCTGTCTCGTGCCATGTATGTAGCCAAAGGATGATGTCTCTGATTTCATAGAATCTCTTCAAACTGTATAGCAGTTTGTGACCTTGCATCATTGAAAATAAGTCTTTCATTAGGTGCTTGTACTGTAGAAAATAGCCTTCTTCTGCACCTATCCTTCTAAAAAAAGTTCAGGAGGTTTTTAAATTTTTTTTTTTAGTAAATTCCTGGAAAGCTGAAGAAAATAAAGTGTAGGTGTTCTGGGGTAATGGCTGGAAAAGTCAAGATACCAAAAAACAGCTGGGTACCGCCTGCGTTGTAACCTGAACTGAGTATATACGCATTGTTTGGTTTTATTTGGCACATGAACTGGTTGTGGGGATGAGGTAAATGTGTGATGAGAAGGTGGGTGATGATTTAGTTTGGCATGGATTGCTGAATGCAAATCTCTTCTGGAGACTTGAAAATTAAGGAACAATTATATTGAGGCTGTTTCCCTAACCTTTCCCTCAGGTAGATGATAACAAAGGATATCCTTCTCTAATTTTTTATTGGATTGGAGTTAATATGGAGTCATGTTCTACCATGTAATTTTTTTTCTTGACAGAAATTTGTTAAGGAAATGATAATTTAACTTTTTGATACCATTCACCATTCCATTATATATGTAGTAATGAGTTTTGTTTTATGATCACTCTTGGATTGTATCTGGCTTCCACTGAGGTTTTGCCTCCAGAGGAAGCTGACTGTATTCCTAGTGGGACTCTGCTGTTTTTGATGAATGCAGTCCTAGGACTTTTTCAAGGCAACAGCAAAATTCACATTGAATTTAGTGGGCCAAGATTAACCCAAGGAACTGTGAAGTCTCAAATGTCCCCTCTGGCACAAAGAAGTGTGGCTGGTTACGTGGTGTGCACAGGACACCTCCATAGTGCCCGTGCAGTTTGCAAACTCTTGCTTCTTCTCTGAGGCACTGAGCTCCTTCTCCCCATCAGTAGCTGTGCTGAGGATGAAAAACTGCACAGCACCACATGCATTTTCAAATGAAACATTTTTTCCTCCATTCTCAGAGAGAAATGAGAGACTACTCACATATTTCATGGGTGGGACATTTTTTAATGCATGTTGTAAAGACCAAAGGCTATTTGCAAATTCCCTGTGTAAGTCTCAGCACTGCAAGATCAGATTATCTCCCTTGGTCCCAACTGCCCTTAACCCAAATAGGTCTTTTAAGTTTTGTCATGTTTAGCATTGCTCTCAGTGAGCACTGTGAGGAGGTTATTTCTTTGAATTGTTCAATAATATTGACCAGAAGGTAATGGTACAGAAAAAATGAGATAGCATTTGTGGACTTGGATAGAAGGAAGCAACTGGACCTTACTGATCTGGAAAATAGTTTCAAGTTCTTCACCAGTAATACCATCAGGATTTCAGAGCTATATGAATAAGTTCATATATAGCAAATGTTGAAGTGAAACATCATAAATAAATATTTTTCCTTTATAAATATTCAACTTTACAAGGGGAAAAACAACTACACATCCATCTTGCTAGCCTTGGCAGTGGTTTTTAAGCTCTGTTTTGCCCTGTAAAATATCTTAATATTTGAATATTAAATGTGAATATTGTGTGGTTTTGGTTTCTACACTTACAGTCCATTCCTTGATACTTTTAAAAGATGTGTAGTATTTGGTTTGTTTTCCTTTTGGGGGGAAAATAATTCTGCATTATTTATAAGGATGGTGACTTTCAGTTTTAACTTTCCTCTTAATGATTATTTTAAAAAGAAAGCTTTTTTTTTTTTTTTTTTTTTTTTTTTTTTATGGTTAGCAAATACCCAGTCTATAAAACCTCTTTGATAGACTCAAGATCCCTTGAATGTAGATGTCATTGTTCTCATTGTTCTAGAATATTTTTTTCAAAGACATTTTTGCTGCTGGTTTCATATTTTATTTAGGGAAGAAACATATTTTGATGCAATTCTTATAAGTTTAATTAGAGATGATTGACAGCTGGTTGATTTCAAATGTAAGGCATTGGGGGCCATTTCTGCAAGTCATTCATCCTGTTTCTTTCTGTTCCAGAGGTGATGACATTTTCCAAACTTTGGTGAATGAAGTCACTTACATGCTGAATACCAGCTAACACAAAAGAATAGATGTCATATAAACATTCTTCTTTTTATACCTCTTTGTAAAATATTTATGCAGACAGAAAAATGAGACATTAAATAAGATGTTTCTGGTAAATTATTTTTTGTTTGTGCATATGAACATATGTTTACAAATAACGTGTATGTGTAAAATATTTAAGTATGTTAAGTATTTTTTTAGATTGTAGGTAATTTATTTTTTCTTACATGCTTTCTTTCTGCCTTATTTTAAAACCATGTTTTTCCAACATGTGAGTAAACAGCTGATTTGTAAGTGCTTTTTATTTTTGTTAAGAATAATTCCTGAGTTAAAGGCATTGTGGTTGTGCTGTGTGTAAACAGGAGCCAAAACATTAGGGTTTTTTCACTGTATTGTCAGCTTTTGTTTTGGAGGAGGCTCAGGTTTCACTCTGCCCAAAGAGAATATTTAATTGATACCATTGAAAGGTTTTTTTTTTCTTTCTTCCTGTGTTTTTTCATTTGAGGCATTCAGCAGCGTGTAGAGATGTGGGGGTAGCGAAACAGGGCATATGCTTTGTAAAAGGCAGACTAATAGTGCTTGTGATGGACGTCTGATTTTTAAAGTGCTGTATCTTTCATTAAAATTTACATGTAAAATAAGGGCAAGCACAGTGACATGAAAGCTAATGCAAGTTGCACATCTTGACATAATAACAATCACAAGAAACTGGAGATCCCAGATGGCAGCTTGGCCTTTGCCATCCTTTTAATAAGCTACTAACTGCTAATTATTGAACTCTTATGGGCAAGTTAATTTACTGTTGACTCTTAAAGAGACATTGTGCCTTTTCCTGGCATTTAGGTTTTTTCATTTTAGATTTGAGTGTTTTTTTCCTTGCAGATTGGAGTCTTTCCAATGGACAGTAACAAATAGGCAAAGAAGCAGAGAGAGGTGGAACATGATAAACAATGTTTTGTTGGGTAACAGCAGAATATAGGGCTGTGAGTTTTTCTAGACCAGTTTAGAGCAGAAAGTAACACCAGCATCTATATTAGATCCAGGATTTATGTTTTGTATTTAAACAAAGCCCTTAATGCAGAGTATCATTATTAAAAATAACCAGAACGTCTTTCCCTTAAATAATTGAAGCTTGAGATTCTGAAATAAGATCAACTAGAAATAGAAAACCAAATTACAAGTTCATTTCTGTTGCTAGAGATCATTTGAAGGCAATATTTCAACTCACAATTCTGAAATCTGAAACATCCACCGTATTTTTGGAAAAAACCCTCATTTTAGTGTTACTTACTTTGTAGTCATAATGTAGGAAAGGAGCATTATCTACAAAACATAAAATTTTTAAATTTTTCTTCTTGATCTTTTTGTTCTTCCAGTCAAAATGGATATTTGGTAATGAGACCAGTCAGGGAGGGGGTTTGATCTAAGAACCTATTTAGGAATGAAGGAACAGCTGCAGCTTAAATGGACTCTAATTCTTGTAGTTGATACTTTTTTATGAATGCATGATTATCTGTGATAACATTTGGGAGGAGTCATGGTGGGTAATAGCTTATTTTGTGGGCTTTATGGTAATGCAGCAAAGTAGTGATAATGCCATCGGGAACTGAAATAGACCTTGTCACACACATCAGACAGCCCTGCAAAAATAGGAAACCTAGTAAAAGAGGGGAGTTTCCTCTTGTAAGTCTCATTGTGGCCTTATGTGGACTAGAGTGATAGCATTATAGTATTGAACAGTTTAGAAAATCTGTGCTTTAGAAGCTGGATGTTATGCATTAAGAGTAAGTGCTTAAAACCAGCAGCTTTATTTGCAGTGCTTTACCAGATAGTAAATATTTTGATGAGAGATTAGTAAATAACATGCCATACAAATGACTGTAAAACTGTTACTGTGAAGAAAGTCATGCTTTCTCAAATCCTCTGATTGTAACTCAGCCAGGATCTCTGTGTCAGTTCTGAAGTCATGTCTCATGGCATGTGTGATTTTAGCCACATCAGTATTCTCATTTTTTATTCTGCTTTTGGCAATGCACCATTGCTAGTAGCTGATCTTCATGTGTTACCCACCACCTTTCATTTATTTGGCCATAGTTACCTCCTTCACATGCTTTCATTTCCATGTTTGTTTCAAGAACCTTGATAGTTCTGAGTGCACTTATCCAAATAGAGATCAATACTGGCTATGAAATAAGGGAAGATAATAATAGAAAATACCACTAGAGAGAGCAATGAATCAGGTGTGAATCCAGCACTCAGGTTGTAGCATATTGCTTTGATTTCAAAGACATTTTGTTTCAAAATTTGTTACAGATGACTTACCCTACAAGTTTCTGTGGTTAAGGTACTGTGGTTCCTAAACAGCTGGTGAAATGAGAAATTTCATTAGATACTAAAGGTGTTTGTGGGAACATGTTGTGTACCTACAAGGACAAAATCCCCAAATTCTGTTTTAGCAGGATTTCCTGCAAAATGTTGATCTTGTGCTAATTTATATATTTATACTTTATATACCAAAAAGCTGATGTAATGGTGTTAAGAGCCATATTCTTTAGTGCACTGCAAGGATTTTATTGTGTTATAACTGATGCTGAAACAGACGAAATGCATTGGTATAAGAGAAATAATTCAGGGAAGAGTATGCCTCTGGGACTGTTCCAACACTTAACCTGAGGAATTCTGGTTCATTGTCACTAAATGATGTCCTCAGTTCTCCCTTGTTAAAGAAAAAGGCTGCAAAGCATTAAATAGAAATGGTCCTTTACTGACACTGCTTTGTGTGGAAAGGTTTAAACAGAACTGGTACTTTGAGGATTTGTGTACGCAGTTTTCACCATTAAAAGAGTCAGTAGCATTTGCCAAGCAGTACCACACCGTGGTGCCTTAGATATCACTTTCTCTCCTACAGTAGCACAAGAAGAATGTAGGTAATATATGTAGGTAAGTGTTTACGATTTGATTCTGTCAATTGCATGCATTTTAACTGAGCTTTTATCTCAAATCCCAGTTTGATTGGGGAACTGCATTTGGGTCAGGTTATTTCTAAAGCAAAATAGTTCCTTTTAATTCACCAAATTCTATTCACTGAAAACTCTGCAAAAACATTTCAATATTTGTTCTGCATACAGCTCTGTGATTATTAGTTGCTAGTGCTGATAACAAAAAAGTATAATTTCAATGTTGAAATAATTGTATTTTAAAAGGAGCTGTGGTCTCATTAGGTATGGTGGAATTGTATTGAGCCAGCATTATAAAGCACACACCTTTATTCCCCTAATTATTGGTGTATAAATAATGACCAGGTTGCTGATGAATGTGCTGATCGCCAGCTGGGATCCGACAATTCCAATTGCTTATGTAAACAGTTACTTGCTATAATCCTTGAAATATTAAAACTTGGCTAGAATAAATATCACTGAAGAACCTTTGTCTTCTACGTGTGTATTCAGCTGCCAGTTCTCTGAGCAGTGGTTAACCTGGTAATGTTGGTAATCAAACTGTGAACAGTTATTTTCCAGCCCTGGCAATGTTGATAAAAGGATCTTGCATAGCTGTCGGCTTGTCCTGCGAGGGGAGAGCACATTGCTGCATCACAGCACAGGGATTACAGGCTCTCACTTAGCTCTGCATTAAAGATGTTACATGCTTTTATAAATCCAAGGGAAGCACCTAGCATCGCTGTGCATTTGTGTTTCCAAGCTCTAGTGATGGGCATACACGTTTCAGGCACCAGTGCCTTGCAGGACTTGCCAACTCTTGTTGACTTGTATCAAAATAGTACATTTATCTAACCATTTTCAACTACACATATTTATTTTGGATTGTTTTACTCTACAGACAGTCTCAATGAAGTCTGTAAGCACAGGGAGCAAGCTGCTCTCTATATCTATTTTTATCACTCAGTTTACCAAATTCTTTTCTTCCACAGAATTTGTTCAGTTCCTAAATACCCATTGATTTATCTCTTCTCTGTTGCCAAATTGCTGAAAAGACTCATAACTTTTGTTATTTGTTTTCTGGAATACTGTCATAAAGAACATTTTCTGGCATTGATCTTCTGCAGTTTGAAGAGAATATAAATTTTGTCTCAATATGACAGAATTTTTGCCATACTGTAGAAGATTTCTTTTCCTAAAGTTGGTAAAATCAGAAAGTACAGATCATAAGGGTCTCTTTAAAAATTACTCGCTTTACTTAAGGTACTCAATTCTGGTCTTAGTGTTTTGAATTCTCAGTCAATTTTATATTACTAATATGATACTGAGACATCATTAGTAATTTTTCTTCGCTACATTCTTTTGCTTTAATTGTCCTACTTAATGACTTAATCTTTAAAACAGATGTATCAGATGTGTCTTAAGAACTCTGTGGACACTTAATGTCCTGCCACTCTGCACTGTATGTCCATAATGGAGTGAATGGTGTAGATGTGCTTATTGCATTATCAGGCAGAAGCATGACTTTTTCCTGTTAGTTCCAGTTCCCTTTGACGTAGCAAGTACTGGGGTTTTTTTTGTTTTATTTTGTTTTGATTTTGTTTCTTTGTTTGTTTTTTGGGGTTTTTTTTTGGTGGGGAAGGGAGGGTTGTTTTATTGGTTTGGTTTGGTTTTTTGGTGCGAAGGAAGAGAAAAGTGGAGAGATAATGTCTCATTTTCTTTCTTTTAGTCTCCCAACGTACTTCTTTTTAAACTAGTATAGTTTTCTTACTGATTTTCCCCTTCAGGTATTTGCTATCAATCTGCTGGGTAAAACTTTGTGCTATTCCATCAGGCCAGTTTGGTAAATGTTGATCAGTGCATGAAATCAGTTCTTAAATGGTTGCAAAATTGCCATCCTTCAGACTGTTTTGATCACAAGAGCTTTCAAGTGTCAAAGTCATTTGGCGAACTAGATAGATAAAATGCATGAGCACTAAGCTTTTTCCAGGATAGAATAAATAAATGTTTTCTACTGTGTGCTCTGCTTTGGATAGTGATTTGTTAAAAGTGAAAAAAAAGAAAGCAATGATACTCAATATTTACAAGAGCGATTTAGTTGTGTAATCTTGTGCTATGCATCCCTGTTTAAATGTGAAATCAGCTACTGTCGAAGTAAATGCCATTTAACTGGTAGTGCTGTGAAGGTCACTGCCTATACAATGTCAAAGCAATTTATAGAGAGTAATGATTTTTGTCAGCTTTCCAATGTACCAGTCTTCCTCCTTTTTGTCTCCTTTTCCAAAAATAACTGAAAAGAAATTTATTTCAGGAATCACTTTCTCTCTGACTCTTCTCTCATCTGACTGATTCAGGGGCTTTAAACCTCTTTGTAAGTTTTCCTGTTGATATCCTCCGTGGACAGACACTGATTCCCTTCTTTCTGGTCTTGAGCTCGTTACAGCTCTATTTGCTGGGATTTCCGCTTGGCCATTTCTCATCAGTTCATTTTAAGAGATACTGAATTAAGACCTCTGCTGATATGAGTGGTTGCTTTTCTCTCCTCTGTTATTTCCAGCCCTATCTTTCTGCATTTCTCCTGAAAAATACTTCTGTTGTGTGTGCTGTTTGTCAGCAGCAGTGCGCATGTAGCGTCTCGACATCCCACCAGCCTCCTGTCTTGCTGAGTGTTTTATAAATGCTTGGAGTACATTCCTAAATAGTGTCACGCTTAATGGAGAGGCCTCAGAAGTGCAAGGTGTGTTCTTTGCAGCTGCCTTTCCCTGCAAACTGCTGGGGCCTTTGTGCCTCTGTGGCAGTGGAGGGGGGACAAAAGCCCTTCACCATTGCACAAGGAGGCTGCTGCATTGATGCTTACAGAGTGTCCTGAAAACAATTCACAGTAAGTACAAAACATTATCATTCAGCTTCCCATCCATCCAGTAAGAAGGTTAATTATTTGTTTTCCCCGTTTTACAGTTGAATAAGCAGAAGCACAGAGAGATGGAGAGGGCTAAAAGAGAACAGGCAATAAATGCCAGAGTTCTCTTGCCCATTCCCGTTTCTGTAAGCACCAATGCAATCTGTCTTATAAACCACCAAATAACTTGCTTGTTCTACCAAGGACTCTCCCAATTAGATTCCACTTGCCAAAGCAATTCTCGAAGAAGATTAAAACTGTATTTATCTATTGATAAACATGTACATGACTGTAGAAATTGCATTAATATTTTACAAAGGGAGCGATAGATATTCTCTGTGGCAAAAATCTACAGAATGAAAAACCTATAATGCAGAGATGCCCTAAGTGTACTGTGTAAGGATATTTCTGGGAAAGTACATAAGTGCACAGAGATAATGTGGGTTTCTCCTTGAAGACATGAATTTTAAGGCTAATTGGAAAATAAGAAGGGTATATAAATAGTCTAGGAGTGGTAAAGATTTCAGCTGTGAGGAAGAAGAATGAATGTACAGCACTGGCAGTAGAAAGGGGGCAATGAAATGTATGGAAAGGGAAGCAGAGGGAAGGGTACTAGAAACATATATATTCTTGTCCAGGAGTGTCTTGGACAAAGTGGTAGGAGAAGAGGTCTTCTGGACAAGGTGGGAAGATATCCCTATGCTTTTTTCCCCTCCAAATATTAGGTAGCTAAGTATTACTATAGATAGCTTATTTTGGTCTTTGATTTTTGTAGCATCTCATCCCACTGCACACAGGAAAAGACTAAAGTCTTTATTTACTGACATGGCCTTCTCCTCCAGGCCTATGAGTGGACCTTTTATCTGTTGTGAAAGAGGCCAGTTCAGCAGGGTGTCTGGAATGGATGTTTATGTGCATGGTTAGTTCAGACCCTGCGATTTCCTTTAGTCTGCTATGTCTGGTTCTTTGTGTCTTTTTATGCAAGTCTATGATTAGTATTGAGTTCTTCACAGAATGCTGGCAATCATCTCACAGGTGGAAGGATTAAGAGCGAGCAGCAAGAATTACACTAGGATTAAATAAGACTGCCTTTGGAGTGTGTTTGTGGATGTGGTGTGGTTTTTTTTTCCTCTAAGCAAAGAGAAAGAAGAGTGAAGCCAGCTCAGCCTTCAGGTCTCTCTAGGGAGGAAAGTAATACCCTTGAATATGGAAAAGTAGCATCTCAGCTTGGGAGGAGATCATACTGAGAAAGGAAAGGTAATGTTCAGGCAGAAGCTTGAGAGTCCTCACTTCAGTTCTTGGTTGCTCTGATTTTGCTTCAGGCTGTTCTGATTGCCCACAGTGAGCCTCAACTTGTCCATGTGTGAGACAGAAGCAGTGATAGCTTTCCTGTTTTATGTTTCATGAAACTAAATTAATTATTCTGTAAGTATGGTAGGTTTTTGGATAGTAAGTACAAAAGAAAAGGCTAGAGTGTTCCTCTCATGCCTCATGCTGTGGTTACACATCAAGCAAGTGATGTTAGATGTAATTAGTGGTGGGTTATTTCTGTTCCTCTGTTATCTTTCCTTCTGTGTAATCAGTGACGTAGACACAATGCTGATAGAAACTCTGGGCTCAGCCTCCTTTTGGGATGAGAAGAGGAGCTTCCTCATGGCACTGGCAGGCCGTGTATCCCAGACTCTGGAGGGGCAGCACAGTTTATAGGCAGGACCGTACTGTACCTTATCTGTAAACTGGCTTGGAGAACAGCTTGTGCTTGTACAGTCCCTGGCAGATGTTGCTGCTGGTGAGAGACTGGACTTCAGGCTGTAGCCCTGGGCAAAGAGTTTATTTAGTTCACCTTTAGCCCTGTTCTTCACCTTTCCTGACTCTGGCACTTCATGTGTTGGCAGTGCAGCACTGCCTGAGACCATGAGATAAATTGTATTTTGGTGCTGAGAAAGCAAATAGTGATGGAAAACATGAGAAGAGTGATAAGAATGGGGCAGAAGCTCCATCAGGTACTCTGCTGAGTCTGTGCCTGATGGGAATGATGGCACACAGGGTCCAGGTTAACTTCAGTATTGCTGGAGAGGCTCTGGTGTTTTTCAGTAAGGTAAAAGTATAGCAGCCCTGCTTTCAAGAGAAATTGAGCTTTTACCTGAAGGGCAGTTTATTTTTCATCAAACATTGTCTAGTTTGGGTAGGAAGGGACCTTTAGAGGTCATATAAGTAAGGATCTAGTCCAAGACCCTGCAATGAACAAGGACATCTTCAACTAGGTCATCTCAGAGCTCCATCCAACCTGACCTTGAATATGTCCAGGGATGGGGCATGTACCACCTCTCTGGGAAACCTGGGACAGTGTTTCACCACCTCCATTGTAAAAAATTTCTTCCTTGTATCTAATCTGAATCCTCCTTTAATTTTAAACCATTACCCCTTGTCCTTTCACCACAGACCCTACTAAAAACTCTGTTCCCAAGACTAATTGTAGCTCATACTAGTCAAAGGGGCAGACTGGAAGGATGCTCTGTTCCTACATATAGTAGCTGAAGCCAGACACAGGCAAGTCACCTTTTGGAGTGCTGGTTTCCCATCTTGGGGCTTTTTTCTTCCTCTGAATATGCTGCATACTCTGCACTGCACAGCTTTCAGCTTCTGGGAGTCACTGCTGGCTGCTCCCTAGGCAGTAGCCATGGCAAAACTGGCTGACAGGCACACAAAACATTTTTCCTTAGTGTGGAAACCTCCTCAGGGAAGATACTTTCCTTGTCCTGCCCTTGCTACTGCTTTCACTTTGTTTTTTCCCCCTGTATGTGCTGTCTCAGTTCACTCAAGCCTTTCAGCTCTGTCTTTAGACGGGAATGTGAACAGAATGGGGACTATGACTGTATGGTCTTTACCCTCCACATTACATGTACCAAGAAAGGAACAGTTAAGATTTGTTGTCACTGCTTTTGTGATAAGTGTCAGGCACATCCTCACTGTACTCATTTTACTCTAAGTTGGAAGGATTTTTCACTTCTGTTACTTAAGAATCAGGCATCAGTAAGATTAGGTGTGAGTGGAAATGGGGAAATTGTGCCCTGTTGTGTCAAGACAAAGAATTTGGATGGAGTTACTCCACGGGCATTCCTGCATGCTTTTTTCAAGCTCTCTGGTATTCATTCCTTAACTCTTCATGTAATTCAATTAACACTTATAATAATAATCTTATATATATATTATATATATATTATATATATATATAATTTTATAATGCAGACTTGTTGGCTTCAACTGGGGTGTATTTGGCTAATGGGGTACCTTGAGGACCAGAAAAATCTTAGAGCTTTGGCCATGTAGAATATGAATTCGCAAAAGTTAGGAATAACAGATTTCAATTTCAATTCCAATATCCTGATAGTACTGTTTCATAATGGTTCCCTAGGCCTCTATTCTCTCTCCATCTGGTGATCATTATTTCTGTCATATTTTCTTAATTCTGATTTTATTCTTAGTATGTCAGCTTGTTTTACTTTCTTTGTAGTGATTCATAGCTATGATTTGAAAAATCTATTTTGTTCCAGATAAATTTTTATCAGTATAACCCTCGGTATCTTTCCATCCCAAGTATCTATGCAAAACACATTTTTAAGTGTCTCCTTATGTTACTCTGCTTGAGCAACTATATATGGAGGTGGACAGCTCTTTTGTCTTGCCTCACAGCTCAACAACACCAACCTTAATTTTTATTTGCTTTAGATTTCATGCCCTATAATGCAGTTCTGGGACCCTCTGGCATTCTGATTTAGGGCATTGATGCCATCCTACTGCTGGAACTCAGGTTAGTGCACATCAGTCTGGACCTTCAGCAAGTAGAGTTTGGTGGGACAGCAGAGCTGGAAACAAAACACCCTGGTAGAGCTGTGAACTGGAGGTACTGTGTAGTCACTTAGAGCTCTGAGTATTCCCCACTGAACAGAGGAAGACAGTGAAAAAAAGATTATCTAGTTTTCCACTGAGACAGGATTAACTTCTGCTATAGAGCCCATTACTGAATCCACTCATAAAGAAGCTTGATTGTAGGTCTCCAGTCTTCCCAGGGCCTAAGCTAAAGAAAGCAGCAGACAGTCCTGCCAACTGACAGAGTTCTCTCCTAGTGTTGTTACTGATGTCACTGCTGGAAATGTTTAGAAATATTAATATGAATTTTCAGCAAAAGGGCCTGGAGGCAGTTGTCACAGTGGGGGTGGCACAGGGAGGGTGAGAGTCCTCTTTTTCATTCTGGGTCATGCTGGGTACCCCTTGCTGTCCAGTGTTGGCATGGTGGGCTGCTCAGGACAGGAAAGTGTCACTTCCTTTTGTTCAATCACAAGGCTCTGGGGGTTCATATTCCCTGCTTTCTAGCCCTTCTCCCCCACCTTGCTGGTATTACTTCAAATAGCAAGCTTTAATTAAACCTTTCCTATCATAGTTTCTGGCATGTAAGACCCTGAAGTCCACAAGATATGTTTGTGCTGTATAGAATGATAATGAAATATGTGAAAATTAGCCAAGCCCACCCAGTGAGATAATCAGTCTTGTCCTGTGAGGCTGTCAGACCTTTCTGGATTTGTCTAACAGTCCTGTTGAATTGTGTGTATATCTCAACTAAATTATCAATAATATAACCATCACAACATAGCTTCTAGTCCTTGCCTGCTTTTGTTACTTCTGGTCTTGTATATTATTCTTAGGAGAAGCAGCAGCTATGGCAACTTTTCAACAATTAGGCACTGTGTATAGCTGGATTCTAGTCCTTCCCAAAACACTACCATGAATTAGCTCTCAAACTGTCTCTTAAAAGCCTTATGAGCCCCTATTAAAATAATGAAAGGGATATTAAGAATAACAATTCTGTAACTATACAGAGTAACAGAACCATGGGCAATCATCATCAGCATTTAATAAACAAAACTCGTATAAGACATTTGATTACTTTTGGATGGAGTTACAAAATTAATGGATGAAAGGAAGACAGGGGTTGTGATATATCTAGACTTCAATATGTTATTTAACATAAAGCCCTATATAATTTTTCTTGAATAAAACACTTAAAATTTGGCTGTAATGTGAAGAGTTTTTAAAAATAAATTAGCAACACAAAAATGCAACAGCGTGAGCTGGGAAAGCTAGACAAATTGGATGTTACTGTCATTTCTGTCTAGCACTTTTCTCAGTGATCCTAAAGAGGGGAAGAAATGACATATTAATGAAATGTGTAACTGACTAGAAAGAAAACAGCATAAATGTCATCTAAGTGGCAAGACATCCTTCATAAAGCAGTAGGTAGATAATTCATCTGTAAAGAGATTTGATAAGTTGCACCTAGATTAGACTGTTAAGGGCCTTAAATACTGTAAGGTGCATATATGTCAAACAATTTGTAAGAATTCTGAAATGGCTTGATGATTAAGATGGCTTGAGTATGAGGCAACAGTGAAAGATCTGAAATGTATAGCTAAACATCATGCTGAGAAAGTCACAACATATGAAATGAAAGCCACCTCCAAACATAAATGCACAGAAGAAAAAATAGTTATCCTGGTGTTGACTCGGAGGATTACTTGGAAGGGATGCCACTCAGTTGTGCAAACATGTTCTAGGTTGAGAGGGAAGATCTTAACAATGAGAACTATAACATTAGCTCATGGGGTACTTTACCAAGTGAAAAGATGGGTGTCCCTAAGTTTTGAGACTTATATTAAAAATAAACCAAATGAAGTTCCTACTCTTTGGAGCCGGTCTCTTCCACACCTAGTGGGCATGAGGTGGCAGCTTAGAAGAGATTAACAAAGTATTTTCCCTTCTTAAAAGCTCAAATGTACCATAATCCAACACAGGGAAGACATGAAGCTGTTGGACTCAGTCCAGAGGAGGGCCACAAAGATGATCAGAGGGCTGAAGCACCTTTCCTCTGAAGAAAGGCTGAGAGAGCTGTGGTTGGAGAAGAGCAGGCTCTGGTGAGTCCTTATAGAGGCCTTCCCGTATCTGAAGATACTGGGAAGATCATTTTACAAAGGCATGGGTAATGGTTTTAAACTGAATGAGTGTAGATTTAGATTAGATATTAGAAATTAGATCAGAATTAGAAATTCTTGATTGAGTGAGTGGTGAGACACTGGAACATGTTGCCAGGGAAGTGGTGGATGCCCCTGTCCCAAGGCCAGGTTGGATGGGGCTTTGAGCAACCTGGTGTAATGGGAGGTGTCTGCCCATGGCTTGGGGCTGGAACTGGATGATCTTTAAAGTCCTTTCCAACCCCAACCATTCTGTGGTTCCATGATAATATAGATATATAGATCTCCTTTGTCTTCCAGAGGGTCTTTGCTGCTGAAATCCTGTGTGCATTGCTCTAGTTGATGATTGTATCTTTGAGGGAGAAATAATCTGTTGTATCAACTATCAATATAAAAATAGTCCACCAAATGCGAACAAAATGTTTTCATAAAGGAAATCCGATGGTTTGCTGTAACTACATCAGTGTTGTTTCACTACCAGGTCTTTTTTTCTTTATCCATGGGTTAATGTTGCTCTTCAGCCTCTTCATCTCTTCTAGCTTAATTACCCTCTCCAGACTAAAGGCTGCTGCTGCCTTTTGGCTTCATTACCAGCTTTCATTTTCATTAGGAACCTTGCACTAATGGACTGTTATAAAACACAGTCATCACTGGCAGGTGTTGCCAAATGACTCTCAGCATGATGGCATTTCTGTGCAATGGAGCAAATAGTCTGGACATTGGATTTGTGGAGCATCCAAGGGCTTGGGTTAGAAGGCAAAGGGAGAGAAGTTTAGCTGATCAGTATGAAGAACCTCACAAATTTTCTCATGAACAGTGATAGAAAAAGAACCCTATGAGCAGTGGTCTTGTTCTGAGACCTCCAGTAGTGCCAACATCTGCTCAGGTGGCAAATATCACAGAACAGCTTTCTTAACAGCTCTGTAGTAGTGCTGGAGCCCATATCACAAAATAGTAATCCTTACAGCCTTCCAGTTTGGCAACAAAGGAAAATCTGAATATCACCTCATTGGTTGAGTGAAATCATATATCAAAATAAGCTTTGTGGCTTTTCTTATCCAACATTAGTAATGGTAATGCATATTAATGCTACAGAGATATCAGTCACAGTTGCCTTTGTGTGCCCTCTGAACCATTTAGTGATGTTGGAACAAATGTTCATCAGGAGAGAGCAAGTACTTCCTGTATTGTCCTTCAGGGAGCTGACTTGTCCCAGTCAAAATAACTAGAGGAATGTCTCAGAAGAAATGCTGTTGGATTTTGATTCTTAAGAGGAGAATGAACATTTCAGCACTGAGAAAGTGTAATAAAGAGTCATTCTGTGTTTATCTAAAGTCCCTTAACTTCTGCTGCTGCTGTCTTCTGAAAGAACATAAAAGTTCCCCAAGGTCTATATCAAAGCAGGTACCAAGCAGGGGGACATGATAGCTCCACTTGCAGATAAGCAAATGGTCCACTTTGGATGTTCTTTTCTGGCTTTTTGGGGGTTTAATTATGCTTTCATAAGGAAGGGAGCGAACACTTGAGCTGACTGGCTGCAGGATATGCATTTTGACTTAGTTTAAGAAGGTTTCCTGTCATCAAATTCTTGCTCTTTTAGCAGTCCTTGAAAGGCTTCTCACAGGCCAGTGCAGCCACTATGCAGCTGTTAGAAGAAGAGAGAAGTGTCCATATTGACATTGCAATACATTGCCAGATCCAGTAGTTCTTATCAAGCAGAACTGGTAACGATTGTATGGCCAATGGGATTCTTCTTACTGATTACTGTGGCACATCACTCTCTCTTTCAAGGCCTAAGCTCAGAGAAGACCTTTCAGAAAAAGGGAAAATGTGCTTCACTGGGGAATCTGAATCATGTGGTGTAGAGAAAGAACCTCTGGAGTGTTCAATGAGGCTAGCAGTAGAAGATGACTTTAGGAGGGCAGAGGCTTTGCAGCACAACATGGTTGTAGGAAAATATTGGCAGGAGTAAGCAGAGAGCCAGATCATTGAGTTGGTGGACTTTTTCCCAGGGACCCTGATAGGATTGTGGACTGTGTGCTTCAACTCAGAAGATTATGAAACTGCATGTTAAAACCTGCGGATGAGGGGGAACAAGAGTTCCCCAGCTAAGGCAAGGCAGGGAACTTTTTTTTTTCTAGTCTGGCCTATTTTCTGCATCTTAAAAATATAACTGAATTAGATCTGTTTGTAAAGCACTTGTGGTCCTGCTCACTGCATACATGAGCCTTGGCTTATCTACCTTTGAGCTCTGATCACATCAGAGTCCCAAAGCAACTTGGAGATTTTTGGAGTGAATACAGTGTGCTCATGCTGGCATCTTATCACCTGAGTGCCATCCTTACAGGTGAGAATATTTGATCACAGGTCCTGCTGGTCTTCTGTGATTCTTTCTGCATCAATGAATAATGCCAGAATCTTTTTGGTCACCTGAGCTCCCCTTTGGATATACAGCTGTTGGACTTTGTTTCAACTTTTAACCCTATCTGGCATTATCTCTGTTTCATCATTTTATAGACTGAAGTAGCTGCAGCCAAAAGTTCATTTTCCATCTTCTGTTTAAGCATGTATCATATGAAATTTCAATGTTTTAGAAAAAGGGGAAACTGTTTCTGATGAGAAGCAAGGATAATGTAAATAGGTATAAATCTCTCTCTCCCTTCCTCCCGTAATTCTGTCTTGGTCACATTGTAGAGCTTTGCCAGTACATGCTTAACTGTGACCCTTTGTTTCTTCTGTGTCTTTTCCTTGCACTTGCATAGATGTTGTGTATGTCTGGAGGATTCTACTTGTAAGTGATCAAAGTTAAACGTGTGCAGAAACAGGAGCTCAAATCACTTTAAAGTGGATTAGGCTAAATAATGAGAATACCTCGCTGGAAAATAATCTTATAGTGAACACCAGAGAGTTTGTGGCAGAGCATAAGTTGCAGTAACCTGATAAGACACAGAGGAAGGTGTTAAAGAGCATTCTAGTGGTGTATATTATTTATTAGCACTATTACTTTTGTGGGTTTTTTGGTTTTGGTTTTTTTGTTTTGTTTTTCTGTTAGGTGTCTTAGTAGTAAGACGAATTTTATGCTTGGAAGTTTCTCAGTACTGATGAGTCCTTTGTCCTGATCATGGCTTTGCTATTATGTATTGAAACAGTAGAAAAGTGAGAGGCCAGTACACCTTACTCTCTCACTGGCACTCCCCTCTGTGAGTCAGTTTTCTTTGCCATTATTGAATTGTGTTCCCATAATCACTGTGTGGGTTAGGGAATGATTAGTGTCATGTCTTCCAAGGGGAGGAGGAAGAAGATTCCTTAAGGAATTAGTAGAGAATAAACCCCAGGTATTCTTGACTGTTTTGGGGCATTAATACCATAGGTACTCTAAATGTGAAATTTAACTGTTCATCAAGAATGGAGCAGAGTTTGGTCTGGTTTAAAAAAGCCCTTTGGTGGTCAGAGCCATTTTCTTTCCTCCAGAAGGTGATTTACTTGTTATTGCAGGCATGTGGCTCAGGCCTTTCCTTCCGAAGGGATAAATCATTCCTAGCAGAGTAAATGTCACACAGAGATGTATCAGTGACTCTAGAAAAAGTTGCCCTTTAACAGCTTCCTGGTAACATTTCCCTTGCAGTGCTTGGGTAAATGCAATGACAAAATAAAGAGAGCATCTATTCCATACTTCTGCCCCTCTTCATCACAGCCTGTCAGTCCCACCTTAGAGCCATTGCGTCTTAAAGGGAGAGTAGATAATGCCAAGCCAAAAGGAGATGGAGCAGCATATCAATCTCAGGCTGACTGGGACCTCACTGTGTAATCACGGAGGCCACACTCTGTTGTGGAGTACATCAAGACAACTTTCTTGGAGTTCAGGGGACTAATGCTAATTAATGTCAAAGCAGAATCATCTTGACAGAGGGATGGAGTAGTGAGCAGGGAGTGCAGTGATAGTAGGAAGATCACAAGGTGGAAGGCCTCAAGTACTGATGAACCTTATGTTTAAGTTTATGGTTGTGAGCCTGCAGAGAAATTACATCTCAACATTCTTGCATGTACCATCCTCATCACTGTAATAATGTCTGGTTATTTTATGGTACTGGACTTACATGGAAGGATATAGCAAGATTCAGGAATTGTAAATGGAATTGTCACACTTTTTCATGCAGAGTATCACTATGAATATTGGTACCCTGGCTGGCAATGACTAATTACTCTTTCCTTCTGACAGTAAAATGAAATGGTGGATTTTCATCCTGCTGTGAACAGGTAGGGATAGAGGCTCTCTTTATAAGGCCTTGACTCCTTCTCTGCAGCTACTTCAGAGAGGCTCAGGCACTGTATGGGTTACTGTTTCCTCATATACTTTTTTTAGGTCTCTGAAAAGGCAAAAGTAGGCCTGTTAAATGCAGACATGTTCCAGCTTGAGGAAGCCACATCAGTTCTGTCTCTGGAAATTCCCCAAAACAAGCATCCAAAGATGTATCATTAATGATATGAGCACCTGTAGATGAGTTGTGCAAATGTGTGAACAGCTACTATGGTGACCAGCATTGCTGCAGAACTCCAGAGCTGATCTGTACACAGGCCTTGGTATGTTTTTCAAGGTGCAGAACAAAACTGGGTCACATGAAACTTTAGAGTCATGCAAATATGTTAAGACCAACTAGAGTGGAGCTGCTAGGGTAGTAACATGCTTAATAAGGTTTTCAGGGAGATGGGAGAAAGCAGGAGAGTTCAGAGAACTGAGAAAATGTTGCTAAATTACTATCCAGAGAAGAAAGACTTTCTTGAATTATTCTATGGACAAAAAAAGGCTTCCCATGAATGTCAGTGCTCCCACACAGCTCTTTAGGTAACAGAAGTTTTGTAAGAAAATAAAACTAGTGATAGGAATTCATTGTATGACATGGAACATATTTCTAGTTGTAATATCAGATACCTTTCCTAACAGCAAATGGAGTTCACTGCTAAAATGTTGCAGGCATAGCAACTGGGAAAATAGCTTGAATTCAGAGATGTTTTAGCAGGTTGAATGCCCCAAAGTTCCCCAATTTGGGGGCAAGGCAGACCCTACAAGAAATGGAAGAGTAGACCTGGATACACTCCCTACACAGTGTTCTCTCCTTGGATCCAAACAGTTACTTTTGGATTTGTGCAGTTCTAGTAATTTCAGCTGAATGACTTCTAGAATTGACTACTGCATCCTCTATTTTCAGAATTCCTCAAAGTTATGATACTGGTGAGTAGCAGCAGAAGTCAGTGAAAGAGGAGGGAGCAATTTTTCTTCGGAACCTTGAGTAATAGCCCTTTGATAGGTAGTGTTATTGCTGCAGTAAATTCCCAAGGTTCAAAATTTCTCTCATCTTTCACACCCTTCATGATGTCCCAGCTGAATTAGTGAGGCCTGTATCTTTTTGTTTCCTCTGCTGATACAGCTTAGATAACTCCCTCCTTTTCTTCCTCTGGTCCTAGAACTGCTGGAACATGAGCATCTCCCTGACCAGCTCCTGTTCTTGAAACAGCCTTAAGTGTTGCAATTTCCTATTTCCTTTCATCACTCTTTAGCTGTTGAATTTTAGTACTCAAAACTTTTCTTCAGAGTAGAGATGGTATGAGGGAGAGGACTGATAAAAATCTTAGACACCGTCTCCTATTCTTGCTCTCTTTGGTAAGGATCCAGGAAAAAGCTGTCCCGTTTACTGGATACTACGCTAAATCTGTGAAGAGAAATGGTAATCATAGGAGTTAAGGATCTGTGAAAGAACCTCATCCATCTCCCTGGCAGTGTAGTACTGCTTTGTATGGTAAAAATAAGAGTGGTATAGGTATTATGTGAAGAAGAAACATTTCTGTGTCTGTGCACAGGCACACATGTGCGCATGTGTGTGGGCAGCTGGCTCATTTGCTGCTTAAGTATTCATTGGCAGTTGCTGTCCTTATTCCTCGTTTTATTGGCTTTTGCCAAGTAATTCCACTTTTAGTAGGGGCAGCAGGGTTTATGGAAGTGATATTTCTCACAGTGGCAGAGGCAAAATATCAGGCTAATAACAGACTCTGGTAATCTAAGTCTCAGAGGGGAAGCAATCTTCTTTTGAAGAAGTTCTGCTTGGGAATGTTAAGTCTCCTGTTGGACAAGCATCCTGTGGAATGTGGTACACTTCATGCTCTCTAGGAAGATAAATGATTTGTCTCAAGCGATGGGGGTGGAAAGGGGTGAGTTCTAATTTCAGTTACTATTTTCCTTGCTATTTAGTAACTCAAACTCTCTCATACCTAGGGCCTTATCCTAAGAGGACTGCAGCACCCACTTCTATACTAATGTCCAAGGGAGCTTGAGTTTGAGATGTTTGCTCTCTTGCTGAATGAAAACCCTGCAAACAAATGCTTTCCAAACAGGCTTTCTCTTGTTGAAGAGGGAGGTAGGGAAAGGAAACAGATTTTTTTTTCTTGCTAGTCATTTCCATTTTTGTTAACTCCAAAAAGTTTTTTGTAAGATGAAGAAAATCGCCTCACTTCGGCTTCATGCAGAGGAGGGTCTCCTGAAGTGGAGCAAAGAAGAGGAAGAGGTGGTAAAATATTTGTTTTCTGGGGCAGAAGGCACTGATTCTATCCTAAAGGTGTTGCATGTCCCCCAAAGTTAAAGCTATGCTGTCAAACAAAATCTCTCCAGAGGAGTGGGACTCTAGGTTTCTGCTAGGAAACCTGAGTCACAATTGTGAGGCCACAAGTGTGATCACTTGTGTTGGTTGTTCCGATGCCTTATAACGTGATTATTCCGAAGACTTCCCTAGGCTAACACCTAAAGCTATAGGATAACATAGCATACAGTATGTAGGGTTTTGTCTGTATGCATATTCTGAGGCACTTGGAGGAGCTGCTCTCAGTCATACCACCCTTAGGGTCAGATTAACATGGAACCCGAAATTTGGTCTTGCATGAAAAGCAGAACCTGAACACACACACACAAAAAGGGCAAAGTATCTTATAGTAGCACAGAAGTAATGACCAGCTAGTGAGCTGAACAGCTTCATTTGGAAACCATGTAGAGTTTGAGAGGGAGAAGAAGGTAAAATACATTGCAGAAGGCAGTCTGAAGAGCAGTCTGTCTCATCTTGGCAGGAGCACAGCCTCTGAGTTTTTTAGAACATTAAAACAATGATGAAATTAGGCCAGAGATTCTATGTATTCAGCCCTGATCTGCTTTCCCACTGTAATAACAATTAAATGCTTATCTCTTCCTTTCACATGTATTAAATTAATCAGCCATGAGCTAAAATTAATGCAGTGCTTAGGCTGAGAACCACTGCATTTTCCTTGTAGCTTGGACTTTTGCTGCTTCAGTACATTTGCGGAGAACTGGGAATCATAGAATCATAGAATCATAGAATTAGCCGGGTTGGAAGGGACCTCAGAGATCATCTAGTCCAACCCTTGACCCACCGGAGCAGTTGCTAGACCATGGCACTGAGTGCCACATCCAGTCTTTTTTTAAATGTCTCCAGGGACGGAGAATCTACCACCTCTCCGGACAGTCCATTCCATAGCCTAATCACCCTCTCCGTGAAGAAATTCTTTCTAATATCTAACCTAAACCTCCCCTGGCACAACTTAAAGACTGTGTCCTCTTGTCTTGTTGAAGGTCGTCTGTGAAAAGAGTCCAGTTCCCACCTCGCTACAGCCTCCTTTCAGGTAGTTGTAGACAGCAATGAGGTCTCCCCTGAGCCTCCTCTTCTTCAGGCTGAACAGCCCCAGCTCTCTCAGCCTCTCCTCATAGGGCCTGTGCTCGAGTCCCTTCACCAGCCTGGTTGCCCTCCTTTGGACCTGTTCCAGGACCTCTACATCCTTCTTAAACTGAGGGGCCCAGAACTGGACACAGTACTCGAGGTGTGGCCTAACCAGCGCTGAGTACAGGGGAAGAATCACCTCCCTGGACCTGCTGGTGACGCTGTTTTTGATACAGGCCAGGATGCCATTGGCCTTCTTGGCCACCTGGGCACACTGCTGGCTCATGTTCAGTTTCTTGTCGATGCAGACTCCCAGGTCCCTTTCTGCCTGGCTGCTCTCCAGCCACTCTGCGCCCAGCCTGTAGCGCTGCATGGGGTTGTTGTGGCCAAAGTGCAGGACCCGGCACTTGGCCTTGTTGAACCTCATCCCGTTGGAATCGGCCCAGCTCTCCAGTCTGTCCAGGTCCCTCTGCAGAGCCCTCCTGCCTTCGAGTTGGTCCACACTTCCTCCCAGCTTAGTGTCATCTGCGAATTTGCTGGACTCAATCCCTTCGTCTAGGTCGTCGATAAAGATATTGAACAGAACTGGGCCCAATACTGATCCCTGGGGGACACCACTAGTGACCGGCCGCCAACTGGATGCAGCCCCGTTCACCACCACTCTCTGGGCCCGGCCCTCCAGCCAGTTTCTAACCCAGCACAGGGTGCTCCTGTCCAAGCTGTGGGCTGACAGCTTTTTCAGGAGAATGCTATGGGGGACGGTGTCAAAGGCTTTGCTGAAATCCAGGTAGACCACATCCACCGCCTTCCCCTCATCCACCAAACGGGTCACCTGAATGTCTTGGAAAAAGCCAGTATAGTATTTCTTGCAACAAATATAACACAAGAGTATATTCTGCGTCTTCAATGAGAGGTCACTGAAGGAGGGGTAATGTTGTGGTACAATCTTCATCTAGGTGCTTGCGTATTAAGCCAGGTACTATCCATCTGATCAGTAGGAGACAATCCTTGAACTGAAAACTGAAAACTCACAGAGCAAATAGGGGTTGGATGAGGAGAAGACAGGTCACTAGGAGATACAGAAAAGAAAGGAGGTACAACTTGTCTTAGTGTGTATCCCAATCAGACAGAATCACAGAATCATTCTGGTTGGAAAAGATCTTTATGATCATCAAGTCCAGCTCCTTGATGAGTTTGTGTCTCAGAACTGTTGAAAAAACATCTGCTGAAGTCAAATTTCAGGATCAAATCTGTTTCAGGATTAAGTTTTTCTAAGTCATAACTGCATGTTCTGATAGAGGCAACTATATAGCCACTGATCTGAGTCGTCTAGATGTAAGGATGTTCTTCAGTGTTTTTGGATGGTTCTACATAGGACTTGACACTTTATGCTCAGGAGCTGTGTTTGGCTTCTGAGTGTAGCACCACACCTGAATTAAGGTGACCTGCTGATGACCAGGTTACTATGTACTAGTTTCTAGTGGGTTTGTCCCTCCTTATGAGGCTGAACACACTGTTAGAGATAGCTAAGATGTTGTTTGGGTATAGATGTTAGATCCAGACTTTTCAGAGTTACCATAGTACCAGATCTGTCACTTTTACTTTTGATACAGTTTTGGGCATGTCCCACAGAACAGCAACCTTTATTTTTTCTTTTTTAAGCTGTGCACAACTACAAATATCTCTACATAAAAGGAATAGTTTTAGAATAGAATTTTTTTTCTTTATGAAACACCTTGGTGCTTCAGAACTTAAAAACACCAAGACATTTTGAAGCACCTTGTTAGTTTTGAATTACAGTATTTGTTATCATTCCTTGTCACCCTTTTCCCAAAGAAGACCCAGCACTAGAAGTTTAGGGGTGAAGTGTTGCAATTGACATGAGTCTGAGTAAGATTTGGATTTTCCTTACCCCAGCACATAACCTCTTCATTATATTAGTGTAGTCTCTCCTATTTGAAATGGTTTTAGAAAGTCTTCAGAATAAGTACAGTCATATATATCTTGGGAAAAAGCGTACCGTAACTTTCAGTGCTATGAAGTTAATGACAAAGATATAAACATGTCACAAGTAAGTGTTGAAGGGTACTACAAAGGAATGTGGGTGAGGGAAGCCTACCCAGCTTTGGTTGCCTCTGTGATAATATTCTTTCCATTTTAGGTACCTTTTAACTACAATAGAGGAGTAGTTTCGCTTACTGCTTCTCCTACTGATGGGAAAGAACACTACCACCTCCTTCAACAGTATGTTGCTGTTTGCATTTCCAAGAGCAGGGAAGTAGTCTGCTGTAATATATTTCTGTGAAATACAGACTAAACCTGGTTGAGCTACTCTTTAAATGAGAGGAAATTTGGCCTCTGAATTTTTAGGATGAGGACAAACCATGTATAAATCCTGCCTCCAGTTTTCTTACTGTATTCTTTGGTGTTGCTGTCTCATGAAATGAATGTTCCTAATGTTATCTATCCCATCTTATGCTGTGATACTGTCATTTAGTTCCATCTAAGCTGAACACTCTGTGGTAAAAAGACAGTATCAGTCCAAATCAGTGTTAGATCTTCAGGAGAATCAACAGAGAAGGCACCAACCAGTAAGTAAAACAGTAATAAAGTCTTTATATTTTTCAGAGGCTCAAAGGGGTGCAGTATATAGGGGGTGCAATACTGTCTTGTGTCATTTAGGTCTGCCATCTTGCAGCTGCTTACTTTGGGTGGTCTGCTGATCGTGATTCAACGATCATGAGAACCATGTCCTCTCTTTTCATCTACATCTTCTCTGGTGCATCACTTGCTACAGCTTGTGAAAGGGTGGCAGAGCAACATGTATATTATTTATATCCCCCAGGGTTCCCACTGGCCCCTTTTTTGATTTGTGTCATAGGAAGTCCATAGCAGAGCTAAAGTAGGGGTGATCAAGATAACCTGCAACAAATATTTTTAACAGATTTATTTAAGGAAACTCTGTTTCTATCCAAGTGACGGGAGTGAACCTGGAAAAAATTCCATTGGCAGTCTAAATTTAAATGCTTAATTTTGTTTTTCTAGTAGCTGCTGGCAAAGCCAAATGATATATTTCAGTGATCAAAACATTTACCTGAAGTTCTGACATTTTTCAAAATTTCAAACAATAAAATGAAAACCAGAAAAAGCACTGTGTTTGTAACAAGACCTGCTCTAAAACAGACAGGAAAATCTGTTCTGGTGATTTCATAGAATAATGAAATAGCCCAGGTTGGAAGGGACTTTGAAATATAATCTGATCCTCATTAGACTTTTTCCTTCCCCAGCATTACTAAGAATTAATGCCCAGCATCACTGCTAAATGCACCATTAAGTGTTTCAAAGCAAGGCTTTTTACTAACTATCATTGGAAATCCAGTGCTGTTTTTCTCTAGAAGTCTTGAAGTTTTCATCCCAGTCTCGATTTTCAACTGATGATTCAATTGCTGTTCTGCATTTTCCCTACTCTTTTAATTGATTACAATTCAAACTGTACACCTGTTTAATTATTCTGCGGTGTGCATTTAAGAAGCCTCTGTGCTGTAACAGAAGTGGACAGTAATGCTAACAGTGATTTAATAATTTGTAAATAGGAGGCTTGGAGATCCGTGGCATGCATGTTGATAGGAAAACAGCTGTGTAATTATTTTTAATAGCAAAAACCTTACTAAGTTTATCTTGAATTTAGACTTAGATAATTTCAAGATTCATTTGTCTATGCCTTTTTCCTGGCTTTCCTTAGTTTCTCGTTCTCTCTTTGGAATCCTAAAGAGTTACACTTGCAAAGAGTGTGGCTGAGAACCTTTAATGATGTATTAGTTTGTAAAATAGTATATTTATATTTATTTGCAATCTAGTTTCTTTTTCTTGCTGTCTAAAAACACTTGCTGTTAGAAAACACTGAATAATGCTTTTTTTCCTGAAAATGGTTTGTAAGTCCTCTGAGATTCTCGACCAGAGGTGCTACAGAGAGCAGGAGTGTTGGTCTCCTGGTGGGCTTGGTTTGGTGGAGTTATTTTCCTGAAGAGGCCAGCTCAGGTCTTGCAGCATGAGATGAGAAGGCATTGCAGTTGGGGTCAGCTTTGTGTGCAGTCAACATGCAGAGGACCAGCAGCCGATTCATTAACAAAGAACAAGTTAATTCAGACTGAAAAACATGATAATGATCACTTCTGAAACTCAGAGCCTATGAGGGACCACCTGTGTGGAATGAGCATTTGCCATATGGTGCCTTTGGAAGCTAATATTGATTCTCATTATTTTAAATGATTACAAACATTGCAATTGTTTTGTAATAATCACTATTGCCTAATTAGAACACTTTTAAAACTAGCTCATTCTGCCTGCTAACAAATATTGATTTGAACAGCGGAGTTTGCCTTGTATGAGTGATGGGAGTGTGCTGGCTGAGACTTTATAGTCTCTTTTGATGACTCTTTAGTCCAGAAAGAATAGGCAAGAGCTGAAGAGTAAATTCACCCAGAGGTCTGATCAGCCTTGCCAAGAGGACTTGTTCATGGCTTGTTCAGAATTTTCTAGTTAAGGAAAGCATCAATATACTTAAATATACTTATGATTTTTTTTGTCCTGTCTAAAGAGGATTGAAAAAAAGAAGGAAAATAAATAGTTGAAAGTCATTCCAGAGAAGTTAAACCATCATAGGAATATTTATATAGGGATGGGATGGGATACTTGGGTCTGCATGCTTCTGTCATTCCAGACACAGAGTCATCATTTCTGTTCATGCTGACATGGAAATTTCTTGCAAAATATTGGAGAAACATAATGAGCAAATATCCCTGCTGAAGGCCACTAACAGTAATGGTGGAAGTTCTTTTCTTCCATTCTTTTTAGTGGTTGGTACTGTATCCACATCTGCAATGTGGATACAAATGAACAGCATAGACTATACTTTTTCTGATAAAAGTACATGTAGATGACTATTAGCATTTGTGGGTTTCTGAAACTTCAGCATGAAAATGCAAACCTCAAGTATAAGGGATGAGTAGATATGGAGGCCTCTAAAAGATAAGAAGGTAGGGTAATCAATTGGTTAGGACCTTTCTTTCTCTACAGGTTTATCCATTTCCCTGATTATGATAGTACCAGAAAGCAGTGTAGGCTGTTTAAGTTGTTGCTTTTTGAGGTCTTGGAGTGTAATGGACAAATATTCTCTTCCATATCTTATTTGAGAAGCTTATTTTCACAGCATGATAGATGATACACCAAAAAACTTGTTTATGTTCATATTTTCAGAGCTACCAAGTGTTGTTCATATGCCTGATATGATTCATTCATTGTCATTGGCTCTTTCACTGTTTCCTCTGTGTTAGAGAAGACGTTGAGGGAAAATGAGTAAGATGCTGCTCTGGAAATTAGCAGGTTGTCTTCAGTTTGGAGCATGGTCAGGTCTCATCTTTACTGTTTTTCTCATCTGATTTTAATAACTATTTCTGAGTCCCTGGTAAACATAATTGTGTTTATGGAGGGCTGTGTATTCCATAGGGAAAAAGTCAGAATGAAAGGTGGGGACCTGGCATCAAATTGTTGATGTCTCCCATGTTTTACACAGAAATAGTTGCAGTGAAAGAGGATTGTAAATCTCAAAGATGTGGGTTTAAAATCTAATAGTGCTACCTGATAAAGAAGAAAAGGAAATTATGGTTTCCTTCTTGCTTAGTGTAATTGCTTATTTTTAGTTGTCTTTTTAGTGGTTTTCATGAATGGAACAGGGCTAAGCAGTTGGTTAGATTGAGTTTGAAGGACCTAAAGAATGCAGAAGATTTTATCTCGGTCCTAGAGAGCAGGAGAACATGCCTAAGCTCCAAAAAGATTGAAAATCAATTTAATAAACTTACCATTCTGGACAAACAGCCTTATGCCCCAGGTATGTGATATTGGCACACCTACCAGGTCAGATTCTGCAGGACAGTGCTAACATGCTGTAGCCTCATTCATTTCCAGGCATTGGTTTCCCTACAGATTGCTTCTATAAGAAACAGGATGGTTCTCTCTGGTGGATGTTTGGTGTTAGTCTTTACATTATAGATCAGTTGGCAGGGTTTCAGTTTTTTATTTTTGGGACTACTGCAAATTCTTTAGTATTTTTCAGGTTGCTTGGCAAACGCAGCAGAAGGGCCAAGATCAGCCTGAGAGAACACTGAACTGTTCATGTGAATCACTTTTGCTTCTGCTATTTTAAAGACTTTAGGGAAGTATGAAACTTGTTTTGTTGCTACTGTCCACTTGATTAATGATCTTGGCTAAATCTGTGCATATTTTTAAACTTTAAGTTTATAGTTTCATCCAACTTGGTAGCAAAAGAATGAATTTCTTCATATAATGCCTGAATCCTTATTATTGTGAATGAAGCTGCACAAAACTTAGCAGGTATAATTGCTTTGCAAATCTTGTCCTCTGTATCTTTTGCCTCTTATGGCAGGAAGGACGACAAATTCTTTTCTTCTAAAAAATGAAAGATTTGATACCAACTCAGAACTTCAGCTTGAAATTTGGTTCAAATTTGTCCTGAGGCTGGGAATATATGAATGCTTTTCTTCTGTTATCCCAAGTCTCTGCATGCATGGATCCTAGCCAACAAGGCTTTTTATGTGGCATTTTTAAATTGACTTGATGTAGCAAGTTCAGGGAATTTCCTCTCTGTTTTAACCCGGACTGTTCTCAGGAAAATCCCAGCCTGATTTTTGAACAGTGTGGGGGATTTCAGTGGAAAAAATTATCTCCTCTCTTCTTTTGTTGCATCAGAAATGTCAATTTCACTTCAGAACAGAGAAATTGATAAAGCTGACACTTAGTTATTCCCATTATTGCTTTAATGAGTGTCATGATTCTCCTGTTAATTAAAAGCATTTTAGTTAAAAGCTCAAATCTGACCTTACCATGAAATCCTGAAAGACAGCTACTTCACAAGTTTGGGAGTAGAGTACTACTTGAGATACATGTGATATGAAGGTTAAAGAGTGAGGTGATGTTTTACACTGTGGACTGGCACTGAGAATATGACTGATGGAGTCAGGGACTGCAGCTATTTTCTTGGGTGTGAAGGTGATGCTAGGTTTGTCTTGGTTTGGGTGCTGGAGTAAAGGATGGTGAAAATCTCTGTGTAGCTCTGTCTGGAAGGGGAAATGTGTAAGAGCCAGATTTTCTTGTCCTCGTTGGTTTCCATTGATATAATCTGATATGAAACAGTAAATTTTTGCTATTACTCAGTGTCTGAAACTCTGAAAGCTAACAACCCAGATGGTCAAGAATACTTTTAAAGCTGCTATTTGGAGTTAGATGGAAAACCATGCAAGGCACTTTTTCAACAGCGTTTGCTGAGGGTAATGGTTTTATTCAAAAACTGTGTAAGAAATGTGAGGGATCTAGAGAAAAGTATTGCCCGTGGGCCATCACTTCCATTGCTGCAAGATGAAACCCAACTGTGGAAATGAACTGCATTGTAAAATGCAGCTTTTCTCTCAGCAGCATTCTTAGGAGTATTCTCTTGCTCAGGACAACGTGTAAATCTGAGACATCATCCAGTGAAAAACTGTGGGCACACACTGATGCTCTTGTTTGTAGGTGTGTAAGTTGTAGGTGTTCTGAGACACAATCCTCATGTCCTTGTCAACCTCCTCCCTTTTTCTTTCTCTGCCTTTGTTACTTAACTAAAACTGAGAAGAGAATGTCCATAAAAATAAACCCCCAGTCACAAAAAAGCTGTAAGTTAATGCCTCTTATACATGTCCCCAAACCCTCAAGTTACAGAAGCCGTTTTTCTCTGGCTTGGATTTGATTTCAGTTGTGGACATTGGACACGCACATATCTTGGCGTTTGTTGTGGTGCAAAACTTTGTTATGGAAGAATGTGTTTGAAATTTGTTCCAAGAAGAGGTTCATGAATAGCCTTATTTTGGGTGAGATGAAAAAGGTAGACTTTGTTAGACTGAGGCTGTGACAAGCAGATCCTCCCAGAGGTGCTGGTCTAGCAGCTGGGCCATGTGAAGGCTCCCAGCATGGGCAAGAGGAGCAGCCTGCCCTGGCAGGGTGACTGAGGCCAAGCTTGGTTCCACACATCTGTGGTTTCACTTCAGTGCTGCTTCGATAGCCACAGACTATTGCAAAACACTAACCTCAAAGGGGGAAATTAATGTCACGGGGACTGTTTTGTTTGTGGGAAAAGATTTGGTTGGATGAAGCAAGCAATAAAGATGTTAATGTATTTTCTCAGTGTATAACCCACATATTTTCGGCTCCCTGGATGGGGTTTTTTTATTTCTGAGGTGAAAGACCGAGGAACACTTAACACAGCTTGCAGGGAATTGGAAAAGGCAAGGTTTTCTGGAGGGTGAGATGTTCCATTTTTAAGATCTAACATTAACTTTTTGGAGTGTAGCTCTGTCTGAGTGAACAACAAAACATTATTTTCACAGACAGGAATATTTCCCCCTACCCAAACTGTTCAACCTGCTGATATAGCATTTAGTTACGCATCTGCCAAGGCTTGCATTTATTCTCATCTTTGTAACTTGTCCATAATTAATAAAGTAAATAATTAAAAAGTAATGTATGTAATTATAAAGTAAAAGACTTGATTGTTTCCTCAGTGAGATTTATAGTAGGTGAGGACTCAAAGTCCAGTAGCCAGGGGCAATCAGTGTAAAGGGAAATCAGAACGAGGAGTTACTTTTCATTTTTTTCTGAAATGTTGTCTCTCTGAAAGGCCTGTCTGAGCAGACTGTGCATTTCCTGAATTTGAAATTCAGCAATGTAATTCCCTTTCCAGAGGGACAAAACGATCTGGTTACTTTTTAAAGCACAGAATAAGGCAACAAGAATAGTTAATGGAGAATGAGCCTACACTGTGCTTCCTCATGGAAGATCACTCAAGATAAATACTATTCATTCGGCAATCCAGTTCTGTAAGAATTGCAGTGTGAGAGAATAGGAGAAAGAATGTGTAGAGAATCTGAAAAATGAGATAGTCCCCATCTCCTGCATAACTGACTGAATAGGAGTGATAAGAGAAAGGAACGGGCTACCTGCCTCTATTGAATTGCCTACATGAAAAATGAAAGCAAGCAAGCTGGCTGGCCATGATAAAATCAAGATTGGCAGCTTACAGAGCTGGAATGTTTGTTGGTTAATGTTTATAGCTTAACAAAGCTCAATAGATTCTTGAAGTATGTCTGCATTTAAAGTTTGGTTGTGATTAGTTTTGGTTTTGTTTTCTTGTTATTTCTGCATAAAATGGAATTAAGTGTGAAAACTAAAAGTGGTGACAGCTATAGAAAGATTGCAGCAGGGACTTCTGGAAGGTTTTCTCTGAGCATCTGCCTTCTTCCAACCACTTGCAGTTCAAGTACAGCTGAGGGTCATAGGGTTTATGATCTTTAACTTGATTTTTTAAATGCCGTGTTCTTCGGCCATGGAAATCTCATGAGAGCTATGTTTGGGACATCCTTGGACAGATCCTCAGGAAAGTGTCTTGTACACGTCTAAGCACTCTTTTCCTTCCTTTTAAAACCAAGTCTTACGTTTGCACTGCAATAATGAACTGAAATTTAGTTACCTAGTCACAAGGTCATGGTAAACTATGAAGTATGAGTGAGGCATGAGGTTGCAGAGACTGGTAGTTGAATGAATCTCTAGTACAAGCGAGTAGGAAAAGCTGGAATGAAGAGAGATTTAGTGATATGTCTAGGGATAGATTTAGAAGAGGAAAAAGAAAATGGTGGGAAGTAAGAGAAATTAAGTGGTAAGGTGAAAGAAAAAAAAGACACTGCAAAAATTCTTGGAAAGATTCATTTGCAGCAAAGAAAACTCAAAATGAAGTAAGGACATGGAACAACAGCAGGAGTAGTTGTGTATTCATTAACTAGAAAGCTGAGTGATGTTATGATTGTGCGTAATTATGTTTTATTTTGCTCTAATTCGAAGAGTGACTTAAGAGTAGACTTTATCATGTAAGAATTCATCTGAGTTAGTAGATATTGGCCCTCCATTATGGTTCAGTATATGAGCAGGAGGGGAGGCCTCTTGGCTCTTCCATTCCTTTAAAGAAATATTAATTTTATGAATACAGCTAGGCCTGTGGGTGTCACTGGCCCTTTTGGAGATGGGAGGGAATCTGAATCATGGAGAAATTAAAGACATCTGTCAAAAGTAGCTGCAAACCTCCATCTTCACTGTGACATGACTAGTGGAGCTTCTTGGTGAGTTTTTGTGTGGTGACTGAACAATCACACTTTCTCAGTTGCTGGATTTTGTGGATAATTAATACCTCTATGCTTTAGGGCTAATGTGGCTCAAATCAGAAATGCAAAAGTCATCTGAAAACAGTAAAAATTTAAATGTTGGATTTTGTGACTTGCCTGCTGTCACTAATCAATAATGACAGGGTTTGGAGCAGACCACAGGAATCCCAACTCTTTGCTTTGGTTGCTATGTGCATTTTGATCCACATACATTATTCCAGAGAGAAGGTCTAGTGACCAACAGAACTGGGGATGTTGATGGACTTTTAGGTATGTCTTCAATTAATTCTTAATTATCTTTGGACATGGAAAGTTTGTACGGTTCTTTGTGATAAATAAGTGTGTAGACAGCCTTCTTTCTGTCCCTGGCTTGGCCACTTTAAGATCAAAAAATAAAATGAGTGAGTTAAGTGAAAGATAATGCAGTCACATTCTGGTAGAAAAAATAGTGCCGTAAGTTGACAGATACTCAGTTCCTAGTAACTTTGAATATTCCAGTTGCCATAACAACGCACTGAGACTATGGTGTATTCTACTTCACATGCTTTTAAAGAATTTTATGAGCCATGACCAGAAAATTCCATCAGGATTAAGAGCAAAAAAAATGAAAACACACAGTTATTAGGTTCCTAGCAGTCCACAGCTTATGTAGAACCTAGGAAATGGAAGGTATGTGCTCTGTGCTCAGATGGAAGTGGCCACATTGAAAAACACAGCAAGAGTATTGTGTAGTCCTGGTATAGCTGTTGCACATTGAAGCAGAAAGACTTTAGAGGCTCTGTGCCAGAGGAAAACCACCTAATTTGTGGGATCCTTTGTCCCCCTGTCCTGGCTAACAAAAAACCAACCAACCAACCAAAAAAACCCTGGTAAAAAGAATTGGTGACTGCCTAAATCTGAGTGATTTTTGGCTTTCATTCTAATGTTAAATTCTACTGGTTTGTTTTTTGAAGCTTGAGAGCAAGATGTCTGACCATCTTGCCCACGGGGCAAGACTTAAAGCTTCATATTCTGGCTGTTGGGTTGGAAGGGCAGCTAACACCATGGGGAAGTAGAACATTTTAGAAGAAGAGCGGTCGGTACATTGAGTGTCCCATACCTGGAATGCAGAGTTTGTGTTGTTGCAATAGCAGAACTGCCTTGCTCCTCATCTTATGTCAATTAGTGTAACCCAGCCTGCCTTGATTTCACTAGATGAAAATTTAGCTGATGTTTTCCTGGATCTTCTGTTAAAGGTGGTAACCCTAAAAACACTACCTGAAAAGAACCAACAAAATGATGCCTGTCAGCCCTCAGCCTTGCTGAAAGAGCCATTTGCAGAAGAATGGTACTGCCTGGTTTACATGACCAAGTGGAATTTAGAATTATTTTATTTAGTGGACAACACTCTTGGCCTTTCCACTGCAGACCACTTTAGCAGGAAGACTCACTCTGAAGAAGAGTATCCCGTAATCTGAAATTGCCCCATGTCTCATCAGTGCCAACATTGTGATCTATTGTGATCTACTGAGTTTCCAGAGCATAGTTTGCTTCTTAGTTTCTTTGATGGACTTGCTTAGTGTTAGTTCAGAAGTCTGTGATGCTTAGAAAATATTTGAACAGCACAAAAGAGTGGATTTTCTATCAAAATAAATAGCACTGAACAGTCATTGTGCCATCTGTATGTGTGGTCTCTTTTTTTTACTTGAAAAAAAGAATTCCTTCTCAATACTTCTGTGACACATTCTTAGTACAGTGATATTTAGAATTTTCTATCTTGGGAAACAGTGTGTTTATTTTGAAGTTTTCTCGAAGTTTTAATTTTTTGTTATGAAGTATACAGATAAGTAGAATTACTCTAAATTTGTATTTATTTTCCTTTGGAAAGAAATATCTTTAAATTTGTGTAACTTATACAATAATGCATTCAAATATTGTGAAGAAAGAGGGAATTTGATTTAGGACTTTGTTAAAGTGAATGTACATGTAATTCAGAGTGCATTAACATCATTAGCTTCGCTAGGCTGTGAGCTGGGCTCTTGACACACAGCAAAAAATCTTTAGAGATTATATTTCTTCCTGTATCCAAATAATCTAACTGGCGAGATCATCGAACAAAGATCTGTCCTGACCTATTAGAGGTATGCAGTGCTCTGAGAGATGTTTCCCACCCTAGCAGTAAAAAGTTCAGGATATTATGAGTAAATTTTCACAGTCAGAGCTGTTATTTTCAGTGTTACAGATTTCTTACGCTTGCTGGTTCCCCGATCTGGCACTTCATATTATGCAATATTTTAATATAAACATTTTAAAAACTGAAACTTTAATTTTGTTCCATCTGGGCTGAAGACCTTCTTAGGGTATGCAGATAGCCCACTGGAATGTTTTAAATTAAGAATATTTAGCCATACCATATATTATCTGTGTACTTCTCCAAATGTCATATGAACATATCCCTGGATTTTTTTGGGGAGTTTTTTTGACAAGCAAGACCATTAGTTATAGGTTGAATGCTTTTCACTTGCAAAAATTGTTATCTATCATATATTGAATTTGGGCAGCTCATTTCATCAGCCAGACAGCCCTTTTAGCAGATAAATTGCATGCCTCTTTTTTCTGCTAAACTTCACAAATGACTAAAATCTCTAGTTGAACTGATAAGGTGCAGTGTGGGCAGGGAAAGGAAGCCACCTACAGCCACATAGGAATACTATTTCCTGCTCTTATTTTCAGTGTGTCAGTGGGTCAGATGCATTACTGACACAAATTGGTGCTGGTGAGTGTGCTGTTGTAAAGGAACGCTGAGGTTGTCCTACCTTGCTGTCCTGACTTGTCAAGCCATTGCCTCCTGTGTTGGTTCTGCTGTGTCCTTCTTGCTCCTCCTACTGCTAGCATAGGAAAACTTGGAGATCTTTTTATTAAGAACCAGGCATTTTGTAAGAAATATTGTATAGCATTGCAGATGCAGGTGAGGGTGCTGTGCATGGATGAGACCTCAGTGCTCTATGCAACCAGAATGAGGACTCACATAAGGAGCTGACAGTAGAAATTAGAAATAAACCTGATACCCATAGTATGAATTCAGGGATGGGATGTATAGTATTTGGCTGGAGACATTACCATGTTTCTCTTGTTTTTGCCTTTCTGATGAAAACCACCCAGCTCTTTTCTTTTGGAACTGGCCAGGATGCAAATCCCACTTTTACTGGTGATGGACAAAGGAAGATGCTGCTTCATGTGCTTGTCAATCATAAAATGAACAGAAGCAGGATAGAAACCAGTCTGGGATAGGCAGCTAGGTGTTGATAATGTAGAGCTGAACATAATGCCACTCAATTTCCTATCCTATTCATTGTCCACATCTTGTTACTGCAGTCTTTGCCACAAGGACTGTGACTATTACAATTTGGTCTTCCATTTTTCTGATACATCGCCTAGATCAGTGCAGTTCCTGTCTCTGGTGAGATGCTAAGGCCCAACTTGCCAAGCCTCAGAAACTGCAGAAGTCTGGCACTAGCTTTTTAATGCCATCAGAGAGTCAACCTGCAGCATATTGCTGGACTCAGGCTTGCCCTCTTAGGCACAACAAGAAACACAGTTGAACACTATGCTAGGACAAATAACTTCATGGCTTCTTCTTCCTTCAATAATTCATTTTAGGGTTACACGATTTTTGTTTTAAAATTCTACAGCTATTGCTTTTTCTAAGTAGCAGAGCAGCTGCAGAGTTTTAATGTAATCTGGTCATTGTGTGAGCAAAAGCCAAACAAGATCTCTGCTTTATCTGAAACAATTTTCCTGCATCTCACAAACTTCCTTTGTGCTATGAAAATCTCTTCTGATGTAAGTTCTCTTTTTAATTTTTCTTCCTACCTTTTTGGGATGCAGCTCTGCACCTGCATTGTCAGGTTCTATAGAGATTTTCAAGATGTAGAATTTAAGAAATGCTGTGATTTAGGTCTTATGTATATTGCCCATATAGCCTTAATTATCTGAGAGGAGCATATGAAGCGATGGATCAATAATTCTGAATAACTTTGGAAGCAAACTTCACAATTAATATTTTCTTCTTCCCTATGCTAAAGTTATAAGAAAGAAAGGGGAAAAAAGCCATTTTCAGTATTCTGTTCTGAAAATCAAACATAATAGGGTGACAGTGGATTTGCGGGTCTATTGCCGCCATTTCTTTCTCCCTCCATTTTGCTTTCCAACCACTATCCAGCTGCCTTTTTTTAAAGGAGCCATTTGTTTTGGGAAATGGAGATTTTGTGCATCTGAAATGGAAGTATAATTACCCTACTTTCTCCTGCCTAGATCAAAAGAAGAGGGAAACTATATGGATGGGAGGCAGGGGCCATGTTATGCTGTTTGGCCCTGCTCTGGCAGGGGGGGTTGGACTAGATGATCTTTCGAGGTCCCTTCCAACCCCTAGGATTCTGTGATTCTGTGATTCTGTGCTGTTTCACGTTACACTTTTCCTCTCTTTTAAGTGTTATGGTTACAATAACAAGGAGGTCTGTGAACCAAATGCAAGACACTCTTAGGGCACTCAGATCAACTTCAGTCCAGCTCTTGTCTGAACAAACTTCTCCCCTGAACAGGTCTGGGTTGCTGACGATGGAGATAGATATGTGGCATTTTACATTCCACCTTGGCCCTTGTTTAAGAACCTGTCTGGCTGTGAGGAATTAGGGTATGGTTTATAAGCTCTTAGAGAGTCCAATTTTAAAATAAGCCCCAAAGCAGCTCTGCAGTCACAAAATTACGACCTAGTGCTTTTTGACATGTAAGAAGTGGATTGTGTGTGTATGTGACCACACAGGTGTTGAATGGGCTCTTTGATTTATTGGCTATTTTGCAAGTTCCTTGTTGAGTTTTTCCACAGTAGAAGACCCCAGGTGGACATCTGGGCAAGAAAATGACATTTACAGATGACCAGTAGCATTTATCTAAGAGGAATGTTGCTTGGAGAAAAGTGATTTCCATACAGTGAGCAGAAAGTTGGACTGGGAAGAGGGACTTTATCTTCAATTCATTATGTGAATTAGGTTACTCTTGAGACCATTGAATTGAATAATTCAAAAATTATATCTTCTATCAAATACCTGATTCAAATGCTTGCTCGTAACTGTTTTATTATCTGCTGGCTTGATCACCTCTTTGCTGCTGAATCCTCCCACTGCTATTCCCTTTTCCAATACACGAGTCTTAATCTGTCTAGGATCTGGGATCAGTCTAATGGCTGTTGCAATCAAATGAAAAAAAGGGGAAGTGCCTTTTTTATTTTGATTATTTTCTGTTTCTCTCCCAATAACTTAGTCTTCTTGTCTCAAGCTTCCCTGCAGGTGAGAAGGTCCTGCTATTTAGATTTCTGTTAAGCAATTATCGAGCTGATCTGTAAAAACAGTTTTCCTAAATCATGCCTCTGATTGGATGTTCTAGCCCTTTTAAATTTTTTTGATGGATTCTGGATGATTGAATGAATGAAAGTACCAAACCAATAAATTCTGTGTGGTTTATTTCTTCTCCTTCCCCATATCTTGGCTCCCTACTTCTTCTAGGAACATTTGCTTTTGCATGAATGGAATCAAGGTCATTGTAGGAAATGTTTGATTTTTCTCAGTGTTATGGTGTGACTCATTGACTTAATTTGATTACAGTGTGTCAAGCTCAAGATGATTTTCTATGCAAAAAGATTCTTCCCTCCCCCACGCTGCTTGGGGGAAGACAGATGCTGCAGATATGAACAGAAGACAGCAAGGCTGAGCTTGCTGTTCACCCAGTTACTCCTAGTCTGTATGGGGGCTTGCTGATCCTACCTCAGGTGACACAAGCACTGGAATTTCCACCATATTCTGAAGGAAAACAATAGGTTTTTCTCTATTAAAGGAATCCTTATTTTAAAACTCAGGTTTTCTTTTTAAATTTATTTCCCCCTCTGCTTATAGAAAAAATAATTATAAATGACACAGCAAAACCCTAATTATGTAGCCCTGTGATGACTTGTGGAAGAGTTGTTCATGACCTGTTTGTTTTGGCTTTCAAGGACATTTGCTGTTCAGAATGTAGGTGTGAAGTCTTGGTCATAATAACAGGGCTTGAACCATTTAAGGCTTTACTTATCTGTATAACAAAATCAAGTTTAAAAAGGAGTATTACTGTATTTTAAAGTCAGTATGTTTGGCATATAACAAATATAAATATGTCTATATATAACTTCTCCATAACACTAGCAAAAGAAAAGGCAAACTCTTAAGTTGGCAAATGAGGAATAAACTACATATATTTTAAGCCTCCATGAGCAATTTCTTTTGTGTGTGCATGTCAAAGATGTTTTAAACTGAGACATTTAGATGACTTTTTGAATAGGTTCCAATCATGCTCTCTAAGAAATTTTACTTGTAACCTTCCTTCTGGCTCTTGAGAGGTTTGGACAAATTCAGTATTGTAGTACCATGATTGTTTGTTTTTCTTTTATAGCTCTACCCTAGCTGAATTTAAAATCTGTTACCACACAGTTAAGTAGTACTGCTGCTCAGAGTGTTTGTATTTAAACTTTTTCCTTTAAAAATATGTCCAGTGGCAAAATTTCTAATATTTAAATTTTTTACCCCCCCCTCTTACCTTTTTTTTGCCCTTACCCCTCCTGGGCACTTAAACTCTAAACCTGGAGGCACTTTCCAGCTTTCAGGTCCAGATGTGACCATGTGGTGCTTGCTGACTGTTCTGATGTGACACCAGCATATATGGGTATATATGGGTGTTTCTGTGTATATATATATATATATATGTAAACATATACCTATGGGTATAACCTTTCCAACATCTTTTTGCGTAACCGCTTGCTTTCATTCCATGGGTGCTCTGTTCATTAAAATGCAACCAAGACCTCAACTCTGAGTTGGTTTGTTTCCATATGTGTAAAAGATCGTTAGTAGGTGTATACATTAGAGGAAGAGAGGGAAGACTAGAGCAAGGAAAGTAGTGGACAAAAAGTTGGTGGAAGTGTAAGTTAACAGAGGAATGGATACTAAACTCTGAAAGCAGGTATTTTCTTCCTTCCATAACCAACCCCTAGAATGGTATCCTGATCACACAGGTTATTCGGTGTTGTCTCTTATCTTTCAAGATTTGGGAGGGCATCAGCTTCAGAGCTTGAAGTAGGGTCTTGCTGGTTTCAGGTTGTATTTTTTATTTTTATTTCTTTCTCTTTTCTTCCTTTTTCCCCAGGGCTGGATTGATTAAGGTATTTTTGGATGTTTTAGATGTATATATTACTGAGGTAAAACCTATTCCTTTGTTTTTTTTTATTTATTTATTATTTTTATTATTGTATTAGCCCAGTGACTTCTCATGGAAGCAAGAGAATTTTGGGCTGTGTATTTCCTCACTGACCCATCTTTATCCCTCCCATCAAGAGGCAGTGCTGGGGGTCCTCACAGTAATTCCTTGCTTTACTTTCTTCCCACTCCTTTCTTATTTTGGTAGTTACCTTTATGGAGGAGAAAGTAGACAGGGAGCTACAAACTGTCGATGCAGGCAGCAGAAGTCAATAAGAAGGCAGGCAGCAAGTGAGATTGAGGAAGGCAGCTATAGATTTCTTTGCTTATTTCTCATGAGTTTTTCATAACTTGTGTGATTCACTCTTGTCAGATACTATTTTGAGCCAAGCAGAGATGAACACATTCCCCATGTGAACAAAAAAGGCTGTCTGCATTCTTGCTTTTTTCCCTTAAATCTTGAACCTTGTGTTTTAGCAGATCCCTTAGGGATAAGGGATGAATGGGAGATGATAGAGGAGGGAGAGGTCGTCTCAGCTCTTATAATGAATGAGGTGCTTTGCTGAAAGCCTGTGAAACAGGGAAAGGCAAACAGGCATCCTAAAAGGAGCATAAAGTAGGGAAGAAAATAATTTTTCTGGGGTTCAACTGGAAGTAAGGTATTGGTAACAGCAGTGCCTGAGCAAAGAGTTCATCTGAGTATCAGTGAGAATTAGCTTAGTTTATATAATGATTGAATCTAAATGCATCTTGGAAGGGAGTCTATAAAAGTTCAGTTGCCTCTAAAATCAAGTCTAGGGAAGAGTAACTGCTGTGGATTAATCCTGTCCTAGCCCTGACATGGACTGGATTAACATTATGGACATTTTCTGTGCTCTACTTCCAACCATTCAATATTGCTGCCTGGTTTAACTTTCTAGAGGGTACCTGAGAATTTGCTCTGAGGAAAATTATTTGGATCTGATTTGTTTTTATTGTATAGATACTTTTTTGATCTGTTTTGTCTGATTTCCTCTGGAGAGGGTGGAATTGTGTATGTTGAGTTGCTTTACAAAAAGCCAGAGAGGGGATGAAGAGAAATAGATTTCAGTTTTGCTTTCTCAATGTTGAAATCTTCAAAAATGACAAAAGTCAGCCTTTTATGTCATATTTTCAGAAGCAATAAGATAAGCTGGAGGTCTCTTTAGCTATTCTCAGGGCAGAATGCCCAAAAGCTTTTCCTGGAGTACTGGGCCTTTAGGGACAGGCAGTGCCAAAGAGCAGTAGGGTAACACAGTTGTGAGGGAGAATTGGCTCATTGCTGTGCTCCTGCCCAATTGGATTACCTGCTTACTCATCCGTTCTCCTGAGCAGATGTCAGAGCAAGGAGGTGACAGAGAAATTCATTAATACTGCAGGAGGTCAGTGAGCTTGCACAGTAGAAGCTGAAAGGAATAAGAGATCCTCTGTGTGAGCATGTACAGACACATGCCTCTCTCTGCTCTCCCCTGGGCCCAGTGATTTCCTTTAGAGGCAATCACAACAAGCCTGCACACTCCAGAGAGGACAAAGGCATTGCTCTGTCCTCTGCTGCGGGACTCTGCAGCTGACAGCTTGCATCACCCCCAGAGCTTGACAAGAGTGCAGGAACCAGAGGCAATGTGTATCCTGTAGGTTCCTTAAAGGTGCTTATTTTCGAGTTGCAAGACAAGCAGTTGCTTGTAGAGAGTACAAGTGTTAATCCTCCCAATGTGGAGGGAGAAAGCTGCATTCCTGTCGGGACTGAAATCTGCTACAGCTAATGCAAAGAGGCACTTGCTACAAGGAGGAAAAGTCTTCCTCTGCCATTCCATCTTTGAGCAGCATAGATGTGAAAGCTTTGTACATCTAGGCAAAATTTCACTTTTACCAAGAAGCTGGTCTGGAGGTCTGGGATGGAATATTCATCTCTCTATGGCTACCCTGACTTGGTTTATTTTAAGCACTCATAATGGACTGGGTTATCAGCTATCTGGGAGATTGAATGTGTTGCCTTTTCCTTTTTTTTTTTTCCTCATGTATCTCACTTTGGGATGATCTTTGAGAAGAAGGCAGCATAATTAGTTCAGTCTCTTGAGTCCTTTGTGTGGTACTGCCAGTTTCTTATTTACAATGGGAACAGAATGAGAAATCTGTTTTGACTGCCTTCCAATGGATTTCAGCCCATAAGTTTACAAGTGAGGCATCTCTTTCTGAGGGAAGAGGTATGAACAGAGAGGGTATGCATAACATCCTCCAGGAACTGGTTTCCTTTAGCCAGATCACCAGAGGAGATGGAGCTGCTAGATACTATGGACAAAGAAGGGGACTATTTATTGGAAGACCTTTAAGGAAATTCTAAATACTACAAAAAGATGTTTTGATAAAGTTGCTGGAGGCTTGGAAGGATACAGTGAGGTCTAATAGAAGGAAACTGAGCATACCAATATACATTTAGATACTATAAAACCCTTTAAAAGCCATGAGACCTGTTATGTTGCTAAGGAGTAGGCTGTTTAGTCCACTTGAAACTTTTAGATGATAAAAACAGTGAAAGCTCATAGCAGGTAAATGGTCAAATAAGTCTTTTCAGATTATTTGCATGAATCTAGTAGTTTTATGAAGTGCTTCACTGAATTAGCCAGAGCATTATTTTACATGTCAGTGTTGACTCCAGTGCTCAGGTAGGATAGGATGCAAAGGGGAGGTGCTGTGTTGAGAGTGCTTTGTTGACTCTGTGAATGTGTGTGTCATGTCAAGGAGCAAGGGTCAAATAGAGGAACAAACTGAAAACAGATGAAGTGAGGACTTGGAGGCATCGTAAGCCCATGTGCATGCAACATTGCCCCTCCAAAGAGTCAGCCAGCTGGGTTGAAAACAGATTTAGCTCAGGTGGAAGGCTACAGCAAAACTGCTATCTGTTTCCAGGCCCAGCGTGGTATGTTCACCGACAAGATGTTATGATGTGTCATGTTGTGTCAAGCAGAAGGCCCATCCTGTTCAGGGATAATTTAGGGCTCTCTCTATTCCAATACATGCAGTAGCTATATCTCATAATGTCACACCAGAAAGAGCTCAGCTGAGGAATAAATGGCTATAAATGGAATAAAATGGTATTGTAAGCATCTGCCCGTACACACGTGTGGAGCCAGAGTGTGTTTGGCAGAGGTGGGCTGACTGCCCATACAGCTCTGCACTTATGAGGGTGTCATTCAAGAGCATGTAAGATTGGAGAGAGGGAACTAAAGTTTGGATGCAACTTTTGTGGTAGCCAGCTAGAGAAATTTATGTGAGTTTAAGCCATATGTCAAGGAATGAGGCATCTAGATGGGCGTGTTGACACTTCTGAGGTATTAGTAGCCCAGCCAGGCAAAACACCATTGTTCAGGAGCTGCCAGAGAAGGTAATTTATCTCCTCTTCTTCCACCTCAGTAATACGCGTTTACCCACTGCATCAAATTCAGATAGAAGGGTAAGTCACACTCCATCAACTCTTTTAAATCACATCTAATATATATTTTTAAGTAACTGTGTTGGGGTTTTTTATTGCTGAATTACCATTTTCTAGTAGCCACTAAAGTACATCCTTGGTTTTGGTTGCCTCGGTGCAACTTGATGGTGTAGAGATATCTGTACTTGAGCTTGGGACTGCTGCCTAGGTATGCCCATCCTGTAGGTCCATAAAGGCCTTGTGTTTCCCAGGGATGAGGCATCATGTCAATCCAGTGCCTGAGATATAAAATCAAGGTGAGAGCTGCTGATTATATTGCCTAGGGAACCAAATGGAGCAACTGATGAGACAAGTTTAAATGGCTAAGTGTGTGCAGTTTGGCTAAGCATTGACTGAGGAGGTGGGAATGTGAACCCTTCCAGGACTTTCAAGGGCACTCACACCAACCAGCCTGTCATGCCTTTTAGGCAGGAATCCTTATCAGGAAGCAGGGACAGTGCCTACTGGGGGACTGTGAAAGCTGGAGATGTGCTGTTACCTATGTGCCCTCTAGGAGCATAACCCATCTGTTTGGAGAGTCCTAGCAGATCTGCCATTTGTGGGTGAATGTGACAGAAAAGAGCTTATTAACATAGCCAGGCCTCACTGATTATTATATTTTTTTTGGAGATGCTCATGCCATAATGAATAGGCCATTACTACTGCTTGCTTGCGCAGGCAAAACCCGCCACTGCTGCTTTGTGTAAGGTTGAAACGTTCTGAGAATTTATAAATGGGAGCAGTATTGCTCCCATACACAAGCTGCCCAGCAGTTTCCCTGTCTCTTGCAAAATTTTATGGACAGAGAGGACTTCTCCCAAGGAAAGGGATAATACATTCATTGGGACATAAGATGGTGAATGAGAAAACAGTAAGAGAGAGAGGAAATAAAAAACAAAACAAATTTGATTCTGTAGTGACTTTGTAGTGACTGCTCCAGGCAACAATGCTTTTGCTGTAGTACTGATGAATGCTGGGTTACCCATACCTTGGGCTTCAAGTGTCTTCCCCTTATACTCAGCGTAACTGCCTGCCTTATCTTCAGTGCCCTTCAGACCAGAAGCTTGCACTGCTGAGGCTGAACACAGCCCTGATGCATGTGGGTCAAGTGTGTGGTCCCTTCTGCATCAGGTGACAGGGCTCTGCTCCACATGGCAGCTGTCTATGACATACAAAGTTTTCTTAGATGTCCTATAGCCTACAAACAGGCTGTGTGCAAGGTAGGGTGCACTCAAAATGACAGGTGTCCCCTGTGAAAGGGCTGTTTGTAGGAAAGTTAGGTTAAGGATCAAGGAGGAAGGAAGCCCAGAAAATTACCATACTATGAAGCTCTACAGACTGGGAAGGAGGTTGCTACGGTACAGATTAAAGGAGGGGGAAATTCCCCCCACTGCTGCATTTGAACCCCTTTATGCTTCAGAACTCTTTCTTGGGTTGAAATAAGGTGGATGTGATAATGCTATTTTCTTTTGTTTAGGTTAACAACTTGTTATTGTATCATAGCTCTTAGATTAACCTCTGCCCACCAATGGAGACCAGAGAATTGCTCTGTAGACCCCTGACATATTAAAAGAAATAAAAAGTTACTTCTAGAGCTGAACTGGAGGACTACGGTCTTGGGGCTCCACCAGTTGAGCAGACATTACAAAAACAGACCATCAAACCAGCTGATAAAATGTTAAAGTCTGATCCTTAGAGAACTTGTGTGCCTAGGAGCTGAGCCCCTGGAGCAATTTTATCTTTTACTTCTACATTGAGGAAGGAAATCAGAGAGTGGCCCTGGCACAAGGGAAAAATCAGCTCCAGGGAAGAAATCAATTTATTATTGAATAAATGAAAAGACTGCAGTAGTCATTGCAACAATGCCTTAATGGACATACCACAATTGTTCTTAAGCATTTTTCATCTCGAAGCAGCCCAAAGTGCTTTCAGAATTGTGTGGACAGGAGGAGGTTCCCACTAATTGTTTATGCAGATAGATTTGTTAATGATTTGGAACCACTGAAGTGGTGTTGAAATTTGTAGCCGAAGATCCAGGGGCCGGTGCTTGGTCTGTGGTCCCATGGAGAGTCTGTAGTTGAAGCCACTGTGTCCTTTCTGGCTTATCAGACTTGTACTATTGAACATTGAAAGTGGCTCCCAGATGAGTATCTTTCAGTCTGGTGCATATAGGACATTTTAAACTTAGTGTTTAGAAACAAAAAAATAAGACAAAACAAACATTTCTTCATCAGCAACTTTTTCAGGTTTCACTAGGAGGAACTACATTGCTCTGAACTTTGATGGTGACTCCATCTTTTTTTTTGAGATGTGCTGAACATCTCTGCCAGTCACATGGTAATTCAGTCAGATCCAGCACTAGCACTCAACCAGAAGCTTGTCAGATAGTTTCCTTTAAAGTAGTACCTGCCTGTGATGGGGTCTCCAGTCTGTTCCTTTTATTCTTCTTGTAATAAAATCTGTCATTCCTTAGGCACTTGTGCCCTGCTTAAGATTCAATTGCTATTTCTAATGTGTTTAAATGCAATAATCTCTAATCTGCATATTATATTAACATGTGGAAAGACAGCAAACAAGCTGCCAGGAGGTTTCTGGGATTTCTTCCATCCTTAAACTGACAGGGCTTGTTTAAATCGGTTCTGTAATGGCAACAGACACATTTTCATCTCCTAAGGAATAACAAATAGGCAGTGGTGTCATACATGCAGTTTTTTACAGGGAGCTTTCAAGGTTAACCTTTTTGAATTCACTTACTTTTGTGGCTGTTGAATGCATCAGAGTTTCTCAGGGGAGGAAAGCCTCACAGATGTTTATATGGGTAGAAATGCCACCACTCTGCGCAGAAAGCTGCCTGGGAATTTGTTTTGGGTTGTTCTCTTGTCTTCCTTTCAGTCTTCGTTTTCTGTCCTATCATCTTATTTTTGCTTGGGTTTGCAAAATAACCCAACTGCTGAGCCATGATGTGACCCAAAGGATCTCACATAATCAGACTGCTGGCTGGCCAGTGGGACTTGGCTGCAAAATCATGAGATCCAGATCATCACAACCCTCTCTCCTAGACCTGTCATTTCATGCAGCATGTTAAGAATACATGCTGAGTTTAACTGGACTACATAATTTTTATACTTCTGTCCCCACATTGCCACTGAAGTACCGTGTGATGCTTCCAGAAGGTGTTGCCAACATCTGTATTTCACTGTTGCCTTAGTAGTATTCTGCCAATGGCCAGAAACTCTGTAAAGGCTGGTCCTATGCCACTGCTTATCACAGACAGATATGGAGGTGGAGTCCAGTGCTTCTGATGCCTCACAGTGAATAAGATTCAGCAATATGCAGGCAACTGCAAAATAAATTAAGAGGAAGGATGAGGCAAACCAGTAAGTTAGTCTGTGCTAATGTAGCTGTATTCACAGCTACATTTTAATGTGCCTATCAATTGTATAAAATATAATGATAAATAGCTCATGTGACTTTCTGTATCAAAGGTTAAATCCTGGCCCCACTCACCTCGGTGGGAATTTTACTTTGAAAGCGGTGGCCTTAATTAAGTTTTTCCAATTTGCTTGCTCATAAAAGATAAAATCTAAAGCATTCAGTTTGTATTCCTGCTGGTGCACATTGTAGAAATGCTAAATTCTCTGTCATTCTAGGGAAATATATGTAGGTTTTGCAGAGATCACTGGTGTAGGTGTTCCTCAGTTGCAAAAGCACTTCTGCTGGCTGAGCGTGCAGCCTCAGGCAAGTCACTTGACTGCTGCATGTAATATAGGAGTCATTACATTGAGATGCAGTATTTCACAAGTATGTTCCAAGGTATAAGGTAATGTAGTATGCAGAGCAGGCTGAGAGGAAATATGGGGAGCAGAAGGTGCTAATTATGACTGTATTAAAACAAATTACTTTCAAATTATGTCATCTACCTATTCAAAGTACTTAATAAACTTTACAATCCATATAAAGGAATCAATTGCATGTATTAGTTTCAGATTAATTTCATATAGCTTAGTCATGTAATGAAGGAGAAAACATATATATTCTACATGTTACAGAAAAACGTGTTATAGCTAAGAGCTCAGAGGATGAATGTCTTCTGTATTCCTAACTATCTGCTCTGGGGCCATCTCAGATGGTTGTGGTCTAAGATGACTTCTGATCCTCAAAAATAATCTTGATTCCAACCCCAAATTAGGGAATGAATCATAAGGAGTTTGCAAAGAAACTGAGGTAATTCCTTTTGTTACTGCTTTTCTGAAGGGAGTGAATTTCTGAAAGCATTTTTCAAGGGCAAAGAACATTACCAGTTGTTTGTCGTTTCAACAGTCTCCACTGTTGAAACTTTTCCACAGATGAGACAAATCTTTTTGTCCTCCTTGCAAATAGTTATTTTAGCTATAAAGAAACACTACCTTATTTCTAGAATATTTACTCTACAAAAGGAATAAATATATGTAAGATAAAAATTGAGAGTCGTGTCTTATATGGTAGATAAACTCAACAATGTTGTGAAAAAAATAACATTTTAGCACTTAGATCAAGATATGGTTTCAGTAAGAGTCCTAATTTTGAAATCCTTTGCTTGGGTGTGATTAAAATCTTGACAGTAATGAATGCTATGTTGGGACTGCTTTTGCCCCATTTTCCTTTGTAGTTTGTTTTAGAAGACACTTAGCTCATGCATTTCTAACTTGCCTGTTCTCCTTTCTGATAAAATTTTCAGCTATGTGGATGCTAAAGGCTCTCAACTCCACTACACTGCCTTTATCTCATGGTGCATTGTCTGGGAAGGTAGATGCTGTATAACTATTTCAGGTTGGGGCTTTTAAAGCAGTGGAAGATCCATGATTATCAAAGGTAACAGGGTCAAGAAAGCCTGACATAAACATCCTCTAGTGGCTAAACACAGTGGTGACATGTTTTGTAAATATTTATAGATAGGTAGATTCTTGTTTTGAGTTGTGTCTCATTTTTGTGTTAAAAAAACCCAAACCATTTAAACTCATTTTAGCCTTAAAAAAAAAATTAAAAATCACATTGGGTGATTACTTGAAGCAATTTTTCCCTAGAGAGCTATAAGCGTATGAAAAATAGAAACTTATCCACTCTAACTCTAGCTATTATGTCATTTCTTCAGAGGTTTTAGAGGGATTCTGCATCCATCCCCAAGTGGAATTATGCAGACAAGTACTTGAAAGAAAATTTTTCACTTTACCAAATTTTTTGTGCTTTAATAAACTTTTCCAAGGGGAAAGAAATTCCATTACTATTGCTTTCTAAAGTGAGCCTTGACAAGGCATTAGTACAGCAAATATTTGAGGATAGAGTCCTCTTCTTGGAAAATAAAGCTGAGTGAGATTTTCTACAGTTGTTTCTGCACCTTTGATCTAAATGCTTATTTGAGAGTCTCTTTTCCTTCTGTCCGAGTGTTACCTGGAAGACTTACATCATCAAGAACTATTCTTGCCAAGTGAAGTGACCTGTCCTGATTTCCAACTTACTGGCAGTCTTAAGTATCACCCAAAACACTTCCTAGCCTGCCTTCTGGAGAAAAGAACATGTGAAAAGCCTGTATCTTTCACCATGACCTCTCACAGCCAGGACTTAGGAATAAGCTCTGCCAGAAATAAGCAAATAGCTTCAGGAGAAATACTGCTTACATACTACGACCACAGTTACTGGGACTCTGAAGCTTTTTTAGTCGTTGAGTTCAGTGCAAAGGAGCATTATACATACCCAGGTATTTACAGCAATGGAAGCAGTAGGGTGAGATGCAGATCACTCGTTAAGTCTTAGCTGCATTGGTAGTGTAAGGTGGGAAGATTATTTATTTTTATTTTTTTGCCATGGATTTTTGTGTCTAATATGAATTAGCAGTGTCCAAAATGAGTGCTGGTGTTGAGGCAGTGACAGACTGTTTTCCAGGTGGGTCAGGCGATTGTGGTGGTAATAAGAAAGTAAAAGAAAGCAACTACTTTGGGTGCTTATTTGGAACTACATTGACAAAGGGAGGTCTTTCTCCCAACTGACCCAGTAGATGTGACTTGGAGTCTAGAAACCTGGGGATTTTGTTCACATCTCTATAAGGAAATGGCAGTTCATCTTGGGAATTTCTTTTTCTGCCTCTTTGTTTCTGTGTGCCTTGCCCTACTACAGAGAAAACAGTTGTATAAGACACTTAGGCCATTCAGTTTTGCAACCACGTCACTGATTTTCCACCAGTGCAACTGCTAAAAGCATTAGACTTATGCCAGCAGCAGAGGGAAGTAATACTCAGATGATTCAGGCCATTAAGGTTTTAAGCTTTCTGTAAAAATACTAAGTATGGTGATTATCTGAGGCTTGGGTCTGGACACTGAATAAAATGCAAATGTAACATCCGGGCAGTATTGCTGGATGTTTGCTTCAGAGAAGGGGAGCCAGAGCAAGTGCTTGTGATTGCATTTTTAGCTTTGAATGTTACGTGTGCCTGAACACACTTAGCAGAAACTTAAAAACAGTACTCTGTTCATTGCTCCTCTTGCTCGTTTTCCATTTGTATTATTGCAGGCTCATGTGGCTTGGTGTACAAACTGATTGTGTGGATCTTCTGAATGCTGTAAATGTCATGGCTTCATCACTATCTAGGACAGGAGTTTGCGCCTCTTGTCCATGATGATACATAAGAGAATTAATTATGTGTCTGTACTCTGTACTTTTAGAAATGGCCATGTGCAATGTGCTGAGAAGCACTTTATGGTGTAAAGAGAGTCACTGTGTCTTAGTTTAGAAGGGGAACAAGGCACTGAGATGGAGTAGTGCTTCCCTGTGTAACGAGAGATGTAGTGGTTCAGTCTCTGGCCAGAAATTGTGTTTTAAATTAATTTATCTAAAAATGCCTTCTCTGAATAATGATTTCAAGGCTGTTTTGTCATAAGATTAAAAGAGGCACCCTTCAGATGCAGGAGGATGTTATCTCCTTTGTGCACAGGCTTTGGTAGGTGGTGTGGCTCAGGAGATAAAGCCGCTGGCTGCTCCCCCGAGGCCTGTGCTGCTTGGGCTCCCTGGTTCCAGAGTGCTGGGGGTTAAGAGCCTGACAGCGAGGCACCTGGGGCTGGAGGATGTCAGGGCTCTGGCAGCAACGATGCTGGAAAGAAATCAGCTCCTGCAGGCAGCCAGAGAGAAGGGCAAAGAGAGGGGGCAGGGATGGATCAGAAATCTGCACAAGCAGGTGCCAGGGGGAGCTGGTGCTGTGTGAGGGGCCTGGCAGTCTTTCCCTGCGCTGCTCCAGAAGGGGCTCACATCTTGTTCAATATATATAGTGATATATATAGTGAAGTGTTGACTTCCCTTTGTTACACTGTTGGTGGTTTTGGCAAATCAAATAAAATGCAGGGTGTTTCACAGTTAACAAACTAACGCTTTTCATCTGCAGGGAGAATAAATGCCTATGTAGGATGTATTGCTATTTGTTTTTGTATCATTTTCACCTGCATGATGCTCAGGGTGGAAGAGGAGGGCTCCTTTAAAATAGCTATTGCTTTGTAATGTGATTAATGGTGTATTTAATGGCTCCTGGGAAGAGAAGTCCTCTAGTGGAGGCTGTTAGTTATGTATATCAAGTATTAAGTGTTTTACAAACCTTAAAAAAAATAATATTGTGGTGTTTCCTCTGATGTGTAGGTGGCAGAGGTAGGTAATTCAGGAAAAGATCCTGAATTCTCCTCCCTGCTGTTTCTGTGAAGTCTTAGCTGACCATGTTATGTGGCATTGGAACAGCCAGTGTGTGCAATTGCTGATACTTTAAAACAATTATATTTGATCTCTACACCCATAGCAGAAGCTACAATATCTGCTGCCTCCTGAAACTCCTTTTGCATTTATGCCGTTGTGCTGAATTATTTTGTCTTCTACACTGCAGCAGGACTAACCAATGGACAGATGCTGTTGGCTGTGGGTGCTCTGTAATTTGGGTAAACCTGTGTCAGCACTGAGAAGTGAAAAAGGTCTCTAGTGTTTTGCTTGATCCTGTAAAGGAGTTGTAGTGGTCCAGCTGCCTAGAAAGGACATGGTATTTTTTCACCTTTGTGTTCCTGGCTGTTAATTTCTCTATCTTTCCCTGGGGCAGGGCAGATTAGATTCAGTTAGAGATACCCTATAGGCTGCCCCAGGCCTATTGCTTCTGTCACTGTCATTGCATTGTCTCAGATGCCTGTTTTCATGTCCCCTTCAGAATTAAAACAGGATTAAAACAATTGCCAAATTTGAGGAGAGAAAATTCAGTTTCTTTTGGTCAGATTGTCAGGCTTTGGATTTTTGATTTTTTTTTTTTCTCCTCTGTGGAAACGTCCATGGCTTGTTTCAGAAGAATATAGGAGGCTTTTCTTTAACATATCCTCTGCCTGAGTGAGGTGGGGTGGTGGTGTCCTCAGTCTCTACTGTACTTGCATATTACGGTGACAGGCTGCTGGTTTTTTGGAAGTGGTTTGCTGTAAGGTGTTGGAAATGTTCTGTGCCTGGGTATGTTTTGGCATGTGTGGAATAGATGTCCTGAAAAGCCTGAGCTACATGCTTGTTGAAGTGTGTGGTTGAATGCATTGCAGACCTGGACTCAGTGACTCAGGTAAAAGCTTCCAAACCAATAAAAAATGTTGTCCCTGTCTGTCTTAATCTTAACTTGTTTTATACTTGCCAGTTAGAGGTTTGTCTCTTGTCATTTTTCAATGTCTCAAACCAAGAAAAATTTTAGTTAACAATTCTTTGTGATTGAATGTGCAGTGGTAATTATCCTTTTCCTTTTGCTGTGCTCACAATGCAATGATATCTGAGCTAGTTCGAAAAGGTTCAAAACCTAGCTTTACATTCTACTTTCCATCACTCTAACTTGCCCTGGAGAAGGTCCCTGAAATGTTATTTTTCTGTGGCCTTCGTCTGAAAGATGCTGGGGCTGGTGCTATGTACGTGCCTATATATATTTGTGTGTGTGCTGACACATGGACTTGGGAAGAGGATGAAGCCCAGTAACAACTTGGGATGACAGAGTATGTGGCTGCACTGCCTTTTTAGTCCTGGGTTGTTGACCTCTGATAATGATGCAGACTCCATCACTCTCTGTGTGAACTCTCTGCTTTCTATAGTCACTGTCCTAAAGCATTTTAAGATTGAATATATGGATTATCTCTTTCAGAGATGATTTTCTACAATATTTGGTACGCTGTCAATGATGCAAAACATTGAAAGGCTGGTGTCTGAATGACAAAGCACCAGTGGACAGGTTTTCCACTATGGAAGTGGAGAGCTGCAGATACAGTGATCAGGGCAGTTCTGGTAACTGCAGACTTGGGACACTTGGGCATACACTTGTGCTGACCTAAGGTGCCTGTGCGGTGTAGTCATGGTGAATTTTGGGATGATCCTTTGGAAGCAGGTATATATGCCTCACAAGAGGCATATGCCTGAGGGCCTTGCTCAGGGGCTTATAGCTGTGTTGAACCTTGGAGACAGGACTTCTCCTTGGACCTGGCACTCCTCCTTGGACTTGTAATGATGGGACTGATGGAGGCAGTAGGACTCAGCTTGTGGAAATTCATTGGTGTCACAGTGTCTCATACGCATCCTTAGAGGACATCCAGTGTGTGTGTGATGTGAGAGCTGGGAACTGTGGCAAGGGTCTGGCAAGATTTTAGTACTAAGCCCACCAACCCCCACCAGGGAGCGTGTGCTCATGTGTGCAGCACTCTTTCTGCTGTGGCTTTATGTAATACATTTGCAGGACTTCATTTTCCACTAGATTGAAAGCAAAGCCACTGTTGATTTTCTCCAAAAAGATCTATTTGAAAGTGCAATTGCCTGGAATTACATGGTGGCAGCAAGAAGCCAGACCTTGCCGTAAATAACTTTGTTCTCAGCCAAACACATTGAGTTCTGCTGTCTACTGCTTGCTTTTTTTATTATTATTTTTTGTTTTGTTTCTTTTCAGATTATTTCAATTGAGGGAAGGTGTGGAGTTTTTTTGTATTTTTCTTTTAAACTGTTTATTCTTGTCAGGAGCTGAATCTCATTTTCCTAGCATTCCTTCTCTTCCCAAATGATGTGATTATTGTGGACAGGACAGCTTCTCATTCACAGTACAATTTCTTTGTGTTTTTATAACACAATGGTATAAGGACCTCATGTACCTTTGCCAGTGATTGTACTTTTCTGTTGCCCTGTTTGTGCTGGTGCTTTGTCACTGTTGTGCCAGTGGGCAATGGCAACACAGATTTTTATGGTGTTTAGCATCTTCATGCCACTGAGAAATGGCATTGTAGCAATGTGTGCTTTTGTTACTGAATAAGAGAATCATACCACTCAAACCACTGTCCAGCAGCAGTTTTTCCATTTAACCTTCCTGAGCTGTGGGATGGCCTTCCTGTCCATTGAATGTTTTCTCCATAGCCCTAACATACCTTTATATTAAACTTGACCCTATTGAAGGTTAGGTGCCAGTACTTGATGTGTCTTCAACTTTGAAGCCATTAGTCTCCAACAGGAGATCTTTAGTCTGGATCAGAAGGTGGTCCTATGTTCTCCTTATTGTGGTGGCTGAAGGGGATCAGAGCTGGTTTTGCCTGTCAATACCTGTACAATAGAGCACAGAGTTACTGTGGATTAATTCTAAGATGAGGTTTTGTGTGGGTTGGTCATTTATGTATGCATCACACACTGGCTTTTTCATTCTACTTCATTGTGCTGTAGGCTCCTCTTCACTTTGCTCTTTTTTAGACCTTCTGCTACCCTTGAGTTATGGTATTCAGTGGGAAGCAAGCAGGAAGACTGCAAACTTGATACACAGCACATATAAAACTCGATGTTAGCATTCCTTACTCCCACAGAAATGCTGCTGGTGCTAGGCAAATGGCATTGCCACCATCCTTTGCAGACATGGCTGGCTTGCCTGAGTGTGGAGGAAAAGTGTTCAAGCAAACACCATCTTCTGGCTTTTGCTGTACAAAAAAGGGTCAGGGCGCAGAGCCAACTAGACTTAGTTTCATCAGGAAGGTGAGTCATCTGCTTTCCAAGAATAGCAGGGAAAAAGGAGAGACGCAGCTGCAGGCGACGTGGGAGGAGGCAGCGGTGCTTCCAGTATGTTGATGAAGTTCTAGGTGTAAAAATTCTGTCCACCTGTGCTGTACTTTCACTTTCCTTTTCCCATGAATTGACTTGATCTCTACCTGCTGCTACTGTACCAGCTTTGGGAGCCCCAAAGGACCAGGGCTCATTCAGAGGAATAAATTGTGGGAAACTGATTTCTTAGCCTAGATGGTGGCACAGCCTCCTGAGCTTTGCTCCCTTGGGATTCCCTTGCCACTGGTGCTCAGAAGTCTGGCAGTGACACCATCTGGCATCAGACAAAGAAAGCAAGGTTTATAATGATTAGTTATTTTTTACTCAGCCAGTTTAAGAAAACTTCCCAACAGCTGACGTGCAATAGAAAGAGCTTCCTTCCTGAAATCTTGCTCAGTAGAAGGTAGAACCAATTTTCCCTCTGTGTCTGTGGTTTGAGGGACAGGTATGCAGATGGTTTTGTAGCTAGCTGTTAAAGCAAGTTGAGGACCATCTTAGTCTGTGCAGCAGCTAAATGCCTCCTTGCCAACTGCCAAGAACATCTGTGTTTAAGAATACTTGCTCCATTTTCCTACCTGTTAGAACTCTTGTCTCTCCGTACAGCTATTGTTGTAAATGGCATTATTACCTACAGCCTCCTGGGCTCTCATTAGAAAGTTCTTCTGTGTTTTGGTAGGTCACTGTTGCATCTCTTGTGCATCTGAAAGGCCCAGTGTGCTGGAGTAATCAGATTTCCCAGTTCACCTTCAGTACTGGAGAAGACTGATACAGAGTCTCATAATGAGGCATTTTTGACACAGGCTTACATGTCACTCAGCAGTGTAGTCCTTGTGTACAGGTCTGTGTTGTGCCTTGTTTCTGCTTGCTGATCTCCTGCCCTGGTGGGTGATATGTTGGCTGGCAGGTCTGTTGTGCTAGCCCAGCTGATTCTACCTTGGCCATAAAGTGGAAAGAGGAATAGAAATATTTTATTTGTCTAGCTCTTATAAAATACCTTTCTATGGGTATTTTAAAAAGAAATATCCTCCCATAGTGCATATTCTTATTTTCACAAGGATGTAGTCAAGTGAAGTAGGTTTGCTGTTGTGGTGCATCCAGGTTTGTTCATGGCTCTATCCCTGAAAATTATCTCAGGCAAGCTGTTTAACCAAAATTTTGAATGAATGCCTCTTGATTTTTTGGACTAATATCTGCTCCCACCTGATACAGCATAGTTCCATTCTCCCTCTGTTCCCTCCTGTGTACACTTTCAGTAGGTGCCTTAGTCATGTGTCAGTGACAAGCAACCAAGGATGAATGTTGAAATGAAGCTTAGTAAGCACTCCAGAAAATAGCCACTATCACATGTTCAGACTGTACTTTCCTTATGTGCAAAAGGGGTGAGTTTTACCATTCTCACAGCTCACCTGCCTCCAGCTGAGCCAAGGGCAAAGAAATAGACGACACAGCATGGATTCTGGAAAGTGAAGTTGATTATATATTTTTTTAAAATCTTTTATTCTTTGTAATCTGCCATGTTACTAATAACATGAGCTGATTTTTGTTTTTAATATCTGATTTCTATCTTGACTGTATTTCCTTAACCTTTCCTCAGAGATTTTATTTTCTAAACCTTTGATGGATTTTGCTGCCCTCCTGCTGATGTTTTTCATTTATTGGAAGAGAAGAAAATAATAATTATAATAATAAAACCCGCTGGTTTGCTGGAGGCAATTCACTGGTTGAGGTTTTTATGTGAACCCAGCCCTCTTAATCCTAGCAAACAGGATTCTCCTCCTAATCTCTAATCCCTGAGTACTTTAGCTATTAATCTTGAAAAGCATTTCCCCTCCCCATCTGAGATTAACCTGACAGTGGTTGCCCATGGTTACTGGGCCCTTTTTTTGTCTTGCTTTCCTATGAGATTTGGAGACTCAGGGAGATGAGTATCAAATTCTGGGCCTTTCATCTCGGTACGTTCAGTTTCTGGGCCTCTGGTCACAGTCTTGCATCAGGCTGGTTTGATGGATCCTTATTAATCAGGAAAAATATAGACAACACATCATCATTTGACAGCTTCCACCTGATCCACAGATAAGAGCATCTGAATCTGTTTTTCTTTCAGTAAAATAGGAAGACAGATCTTATTTGTGCTTCACAAAGGAGAAATTAAAAAAGGAGTTGTGAGAAATGAAGGAACTCTTCAGGTGTTTGGCTGCACTCAGTCCTTTAGACAACAGTTTTATTCCTTTAAATATGCCTTTCAGGAACTGTAGTGAGAGATGCTGTTTTCTGCTACTTTTTTTGTTTGATTGTTTCTTCTGAACGTATCAGGTTATTGATTTATTTTCTGCATGTTTTTATTTACAGGCTTTGAGTGCTTTTCACTGTCTTGCTCTTGGGGCTCTGACTTTGGAGATGGTCCCCTGGGACTCCTATTTCATCTTGGGACTCTTATTTCTATTCTCCTGTATAGGTTAAGTCACACACATTACTCACAGACTGGTATTTCTGGAGCTGTTTGATGGACTGCCCACTGCTGACTGATCTACAGGTGTTTGTGTGCTGAGCCACATTCCATGGGTAGTTATCGTGGGCTCTATTTGTTTTATTGTGCATCCAGAAGGATTTGGTCTCGTGAATCTTCTACCCTATCAAATTCATACCTTCTGCCCACTTTACTGTTCCTTACAGTGTATTCTGGGGGGAGTAATTTCTGAATATATTCTTACTCTCCTAAATTTATGCTCCAAGTTGCTTTGGATACCAAACATGCTTGCTCTGCAGGTTTGAGAGTGAACCTCCAGTGTGTCTTTCTGAGAGAGTCCTAGATGCCAGCATGGTTGCAGACAGATGTGAAGTCCATAGTCAGTTGCCAAGGCAGTAGTCTTAGGCTGGAGTGAAGGTGTGCTGTGCTTATGACTGCTGGTGAGGCTGCTGAACAGCATGGAGTCACCTAAGTGAGAGGGACACCGTTAGCTGAGGACATTCTTCCATAGTTCTATAGCCCTCACCATTGGTAAACATCTCCTGACTTTATGCAGCTCACATTTTTTTGTGTGCTGAAATTTATCCATTTGACTTGGAAGGGACCTTAATCATCATCTAGTTCCAATTCTCCTCCATATGCAGGAACATGTCCCACTTGACCAGCCAATTCCTTATCCTTATGGACTTGTGTAAAAACTATTCCACAAGTCCAGATAGACGTCATCAGTAAATCGCACCAGTTTCAGGTTTTACTTTCTTTAGCTGTTAATTCACAATGTAACGAAAGTCTTTGGTTCCTGAGACCTAATTTGCCCTTCTTCTTAATACAACTGCTTCTGAAATGATTGTGGGAATTTCTGTTGCCATATGCTGCCAGAAGAGAGAAGGGAAGTCCCTGTGTTGTACTAGCTGAACAGAAAAGCCAAAGGGAAAGTGAATGCAGGAGAAAAGGGCAGCCCGGAAGGAAGTGTCCTCACTTTGGCATCATGGCTAGCTCTGAAGTTGTGGGGAAACTGAAAAAGATTAGAAAAGATCAGGATATTTCTTCACTACAAGGATAGGGCAAGGTTGTAAATTCACTACAGTTCTGGCTGTAGTGATTTGACTTAAAAACACTGGCTGAAATAAGTATACATTTCGCTCAAGTTCTTGCACCAAGTCTTATCTCTTTGAACCCAGGTAAGCAAATAAAATTCACTGCATATTTTAAAGCAAAAATTAATTATTGTAATAATTCTTTCCTCTATGGCACACATAGTTCTAAGGTGTTTTATAAGGCATTTATGCAGGAGTCATCTTTTCATACCTGAAAGACCATGTCACCACCAAGTGGAAAGAACACACTGTGCACTACAGCAGTACAGAGGGAGAAGCAGCTTTTCTTCATTGTAAATGCTTGAGGACTTTTATGCATAAACAGAAACGCAGAACCCATCTCCTATAACATCACAATGTTCTCTGGCACTGCAGGGAGGAGATTTGTGACACCTTCTCAGAAGGAGGAGTGCTCTCTCCCGAGTCACCTGTGCTTTGTCCTGCTTATATATATATACTATCTTTAGAACTCCACTGTTTGACTCACTGTTTTATCCTCTGAAAATTTTTACTCTGTGAAAAGGTAATGATGAAATAGGGTCTTTCCTAGTTTTAAGGATGCTTGTAATTTGTTTTTGGTGAACGATAATTGTGAAAGATGATGGAATTGATTTAACTTGACAAAGCAGGTTATGTTTCATGTTATCTTCCTGAGGATGGTCAGAAAGTCATGTCACATTTCCCCCAATTCTATTGCTGATTCTTTTCTCCTCTTTGGTGGTCTGGATCAGGAATCCTTTTCTCAGCTTATTGTTCATTGCTAGGGCGTGTGTGGACATTTCCTGGTGTGATAAGAATACAAAACCCCAGCAGGCTTGTGTAACTGTCAGAGGGGTAGATGAAGGTGGGAAAGGGATATGGGAAGCACCCTATGAGCTGCTCTCTTCTCTGCTCTGTGGGAAGTTAGGTGCCAAGCAAAAGCTTTGAAGATGGTGGAGTTTCTTTTGCCTTCTCTCAGGCAGAACCTGTACAGCCCAATGCTCTTCAGTATCTCAGGGCACTGGGACACAGCATGGAGGGATTGTCTTTGCTGGGGAAGGTGTGTTGACGTACGACCTGTAACTTGAGTTTTTTAACAGGCAGAAGAGGAATGATGTATGCTGTCCAGAGATGTAAAACTGGTTTGAGTCAAAACAAAGTAGTTTTCTATTCCCTTTGCTCTATTTTTTAATTTGCTGTATTTTATAGTTCTAATTACTATTCCTCAAGAAAATGCATTGCTGACTGTGTTGGGACTGTTTCCTGCTGTTTCATTCCACTGCTGTGCAGTGTCTCCGTCCAGCTGTATCTCTTAAAAGATCCTTTGACCCTATAGAAGCACTAGCAATAATAGAACAGGGATATGACTTAGTAAAAATGCTATTTCTTGTCATTTGTCTTGCATCAGACACACCCAAATTAGTTAATCTGTTTCTCTTTGTCTTTAACATTGGCTGACATAGTTTGTTTACTGTAAGAAAAAGCTAAAGTAGTAAAAATAAAAGCACATTTATTCCATTTCAACTTTGCAATTTTACAAGGAGTGTGTGTCAAGATGAATAAGAAGAATTAAAAGAATGAAATCAACCTTTTCTTCTAAGTCAGTGGCCTTCCTTATGAAACAGCTCATGTAGTTACCTCATGTAATTGAGCTACATCTTTTGAGGACTGCAGCCAAACTGGGATCCAGAGAGAGTCAGAGAAAGGTATCGTAATTTAAGTCAAGTAAAGTTTTAAAGTTTTAAAGTTTTAGTATTTGGGCCAGTATATTTATCTGGTGCTTTGCTGTATTGAGGGACATACAAAGTCAGGCTGGAAATCTCAAGGGAACTTGCTTTTCCTCCTCATGCTGTTCTAAACAATTTCAAGGTCTCTTCAATAATGTGTCTGAGAATACATTTGAAAATGCTAGGTAGGGCATATCTCATGTATATGATCTTGGTGTGCATATATATATATATATATTCACACACACACACACACACATATATATATTCACACACACATATATATATATATATATGTGGCAGCACAGCTGAGCCCTGCCTGTATCATGTGTGGACTTTCCAAGGAGGGAAGGGTTAGGCCTGGGAGAGGAGCATGAGCACTTTGGTAACTGGAAAGTTATAAAGGTGCTTGGCTGCCCATACCCCCAGTTGGGAGCTGAGGTAGGAGCCAATGGCAGGGACTTGTCAGTGTTGTCAGTGTTTAGCAATGATAAGCTTTTTAAAGACCCTTTTCTTAATCTTCTGGATATTTTAATATTTCCCTCTCATTCCTTTGCATCTTATTGATTTTAAAAGGGTGGAAAAAAAAAGGAGCTAAAGCCTTTTTTGGTAATAGAATATTGATGAGAAGGCTGGGGAAAGAGAGAGAGGGTGGATGTTCTTTGTTCCTGCCCAACAAAAGATGGAGAATACAAGGAAGGAAAAGTGAATGTGTATGGGGAGGAGAGAGGGGGGAGAGAAGAAAGAGTTATTTAAAATCACAGATAGGAAATCACTCTTCCAGTCTGCGTGGCCACAGGGAGATCAATTTTCAATTTCATTTTCCCTGCCGTTTGTGTTTCAAGACACTTGTATGCTGCTGGAGATGGGGGATCTGCCAGCAACTGTTTGTTTAAAATGAATTGTTGATAAGTATTTTTTTCAGATGAACTGCTTCTTGGATCAATTTAACATGCTGCAAGGAGAAAGAGGAGAGAACCACAAGGCCCTGGTCTTCTCTGGAGAGCCCAGCTCTGGCTACATCCATGGTTTTACTTCTTGGCTCAGTGAGGTGCAAGGAGCCAGTCAAGCACGCCCTTGTTTCCCAGATCCATTTAGCCTCACATGTGGTGTTGAGTGTGAAAGAGTAAATGCGTGAGATGCAGCTGAATGGCTTGATTTTAAGCAACCATGCAGTGTTAGTGCTTTGTATCTCTGTAGGATCTTCGATTAACAACATACCAGCTCTTTTATCTGTAGTTTAGTGTCTGACAAAACAGGATCAACTGCTGTTGATAATCAAACCTGTGGACCAAAGGCTCTGTTGCATAAATCAGTGTTGTCCATTTCATCAAGCACATACAGATGAAGATTTGGCTTGAAAAATTTAAACCATTGCTTGACACAATTGCTATTATCTTTGCTATTTCTTCAAACTGGTGATGAATCTGGAAAACAAAATGGTTCCTTCTCCACCCCAACTAATTTCTGCAGAACTTTTTCCATTAAAAAATCCAGAATCCCTTGGAAAAAAGAATGGGACAAATGCATTTGCACAACACAATATGGAGAGGTAGATTTGAAGGAGGTTAAGTTTACAACACAAAATTATGTATTCTAATATTTTATTGCTATCAGTACCTTTAATGAAGGCTATACTTGAAACTAAATAATTGGGTGGGGATGTTATCTTGGAATAAAATGACTGAATATTTTTAGATCAATATTTGGATTTTCATGTTCAGAGTGGGCCAGAAGTTCCTCCTAATAGTGTCGGTGATTGTCAGCACAAGTCACTTGAAAGCTCTTAAATGTTTTTGTAGGTGCAGTTCTGGAAACTGGGGTCTGTAATTGCAGACACAAGTCAGAGCTCTGCCCTGAAAAAAATGTTGCTGTTGGTTTATGTAATCCCATTTTCAAGAGAAATATAAACAAGAAGAAATAAAAAATACCTCACGATAAATGTTTCTATAAATCAGACCCTTCAGCCTATTCATCCTTTATATCTCTCATCTCTGAACTCTTGCTTTTGGTACTGCATTACCTAATCAGCACCAATTGAGTAATTGTATTTCATGAGTGCAAAGCTCCTGACTGTGTCCTGCAGGACCTCCTCTGTCTGTGGACATAGAGTAGGTCTGAGTCTTTAGCCAGAGTGAGAGCTCCCCTGGGACAAGGGTTGTTGGGAGGCAGCCCATCAGCTCTGTGTCCCCTGGCAGTGCCTGAGAAAACCAGGCTGGGCACTGCTGGAGCTGAAATCAGTGCACACAGGGAGGCTGAACTAGTGCCACAACAGGGTGGCCCTTGCAAGCAGACATGTGCTCCTCAGCATCTGCTCCAGTATGTCTGGCAGCTGTGAGAGCAGTAGTCTGTTTTTGCAGGGCTTGTCTCTTGATTTTCCCTTGTGCCCATGGGCAGAAACTTCTCAGCTCCTTCGACTTTCTGCTTTCTCAGAAGTGGTAAGAAGGTTTAGGTGGGTTCTGTTACCACTCTCCATGGGTCACAGGGAGATTGATCAGTCTTTTCGTACCTGTTATCAGAAATAGACTTAATGTCCCAAAACCATTACTGAGAGCCTAAGCTGTTTTGAGAAAAGACCATCTTTTTGTTCCTCTTTAACTAGCATCTAACCTGACAGGCTACAGGCCTAAGAGTGCAATGAATTGTGTATTTTCCCCATCCTTTTGTTTTTAATTTCCAGGAGATGTTGGTGAATCCTTGATGAAAATTCATTTAGCATCTGCCATGGGCCAGGTACAGGTTCTGCAAATCCAATAATTTGCATCTCTGTCAACATATGTCAGTCTTGATTTATACCTTCTTGTGTTGTTTTGAGTTCAGTGGTAGATGTGTGTCTGCCAGTATGACACTACCCTAAGCATTCTCTTTCTGTTCTAGTTTGAGGGGCCCATGGAGTTCTGTTGATCCTTGTCACTGCTATGCAAGAGTAAAAGGAAAAGGAAATACAGTTTGTCAGTTATAGTCACATAACAGAAGAAGGTGGAGTAACTTGCACAGAGTTTAGGGAGGTGATAATAGACTGGATAGTAACAAACTTCTGAAGGTGCCAGAGATAAAATCTTAACTCAGCTATGACCTTAATAATACAAATTTCTAAGTTCCCTAGTTTGGGAATTTTACCTAACCAGTATGAGAGGATGTAGGTGAAGTGCTTGACACTTGCATTTTGGAGTTCTGTATTTGACAAGTTTACTAGTAAATGAAGGTAATTCACTGTTTCAAAGTGATAGTTCTGTTTTTCTATAGCATGTGATGAACTCAGCCAGCAATGCTCAGATACCTGCAGCTGTTTTGACTGCTTAACCTTCTGCTATCTCTGAGCTGCTTTTGGCTGTGTGCCTTCTCCCCAGCCGATGAGGGTGTTCTTGTCTGATTAGGAGAAAAGTTGTTCGACATGGTTGAATTACTCCTTGTTTGAGACTGCCCATTGTCCATGATAATTTGCAAGCTCTGCCTGCCCCCTGTTCATTTCTTTCTCTTCCTTTTTCATACCTTCTCATCTCTCTCTTATGTAAATTTTCTTAGGATAAAGTGACTCCAGTGCTGCGTTTGAGGGCAAAGCTTTGCTAAGTGAGCTGCTCAGGAAGTTAAAACTGATGCTGTGTATGAGCTTAGCCAGTAATTGTTTGTTCAGGTCTCTGTTCTGAGGAGCAATGCATTTTTGGTCAGCAGCTGGATGGGGAATCTCTAAGAAGAGATGGTGATTCAGAAGAATGGTTTGATTCATTTCATGACAGATATGTGCTAGAAATAAGTGATGTTGTGGAGCGCTGTTAATTCTTGACTTGGTCTGCTATGTGTGAGAAATCACTGAGGTTTAGATTTTAGAAGAGATTACAGGATGTGAGCTCCAAAACATTCTTCTGAAGTTGATGAAGTTATAAGATGTGAAAGTTTCACATGTGTGGCCAGAGATGCAGCTGAGCCTGAGCTCATGTATCCCAGCACTGGCTCTTCTGCTAGTTTGGAGCTGTGGATGGGATGTAATACCTAGGCATCAGAAATTGCTTGAGCAAGTAGGGATATACCTGACAGTAGTAGGTATTGTGCCTACATGGAGAAGCTGTGTAAGCCATGTGCAAGAGACGATCTTTCTAACAGTAAATCTGTGACTACAGGAGGTAGTTACTCATCTGAGTGCTCAGTTTTTGTTTCCTTAATGGGATAAAGACTCTGGTAGGAGAAAGACCTGAGCTGTTAGAGTCCTCTTTTTTACCATGTTATTTCTTTAGGGACAGGAGACACTTCGGTGAGAAATTTAGGGTGTAGCTGGTCTGCTGTTCCCATGTCTCATTCTTGCTGTCAGCATGGTGCTGGCTGAGAGCCTGGCTTTTCTTCTCACCTTATTTTCTTTTACTCCTTGCTGTTCTTACTCATTCCCTTGGTCCTATTTTAAGAAAGTAGTGGCTTACAGGGAACATCGGTCTGAGAGGCTTTTACTTTGTGACACCAGTGACAGCTCCAAGTTGGCAGGCAGAGGGGAGGGCTTCTCTGCTGTGACCTTCAAAATGGCTGACTGCAGCAGGTATCACATATTTCTCCCCTCCCAGTGGCTGCTCATCTCCCTCCCATGCTCTCCCTTAAACCACTGAAGTTTGAGTGGCAATAGCCGAGGCTGCTCCTTGCTGTGGGAGTCTCTGGAGAGAGCAGCACTGGGGTGGAACCACCGGATCTGAGCTAGGAGCAAAATGAAATGAGGGACCAGAGTCACAGCCTGCAAAGCAGGCACCACTGTCACCATTCGCTTTGCTGGAAAGTAAATAAAGGAGAAAAATGAGGGAAATTGCTTTATGAAGGAGGATGGGAGGAAGAGGGACAGACTGAGAAAATGAATGGGCATAAAAGGAGAAACTGACACCGGGTGGGAAGGCAGAGAAAAAGTGGAAAAAAATGGGAATGAAAGGGAGCATGATCTCCTTTCTGAAAGACAATAAACAAGGCAATATTCAAGAGCTCTTGCACCAGCTATGAGGGCAAACCTGTTGTTTTCCCATTTATCCAGCAGCCGTTTTGCTCTCTCCCAAAGGTGCCCTTTTGATCCTGCATACCTGGGCTAAATCTGGACTAGTAGACACTTAAGATCTCTGTCCAGCGTGGTGTGTTGCTGCAATAGAGGTTTTGTGGAAAACTTAATGCTGATGATAAGATTCAGTTACAAGAGTTAATGACTGATGTTCTAAGTGGGAAGTGTGGCAATTTTTGTCAACGGTTCAGCTTTTTCTTGATGAGTATTTTCTACAAGATGTCAGGGAGTTCTGTCTTAAGTCAACTCCTGCCTTTAATTCTTGCATTATCACCATTTGCCCTAAAGACAAGAAATGTACTTTCCTTAGAACTGGACTGTGGAGTTCTAAGACTGGTCAGCTAAAAGCATTTTTGTCATGTGCATCTACTAGCAGAAAAAGGGCAGATGCCTGCACATAGGTCAGTTATTCTGTGTGGTGGCCCTCAGAAAAGGGCCATAATTTTTCCCTTAACTATCATGTGCTAGACAGTTGGCTTTGTGTCTCTGTGCATGAGGCTCAGCTGGACATATTTAACATTTATGCTCCTTTTTTTGGATGAACAACTACTTATGTTCTGATTCTTCCCTGCTGTTGCACTTGTGTGAAGATGGTTTATCATATCTTAAAATGTCTGATGAATTCTGCTTTTTGATAAAATGGTCTAATATGACTTGGAGAATAATATCAGACTTCCACAGCCATTTCTAAAGGTTAAATCCCATAGATATTGTTGTATTAATTAAAAATGTTGGGCATGGTGCAAGAAATGATGGGCGTGTCTAGAAAATGGATGGTCTTTATAGATAAATCTTATATGAGAATTTAAGCACTCGTAAACTTTGTTTTCCACAGATTAGCTGTCATACCTCAGAACAGAAGTATTCAGTGACTGAATATTTAGTTTGTACTTGATCTTTGGCTGCATGGCTTTAATGATTTTTTTTTTCTATGTTAAGACTGCTGTGAAAATTGTGTCCCAGCTGTCTTCTGTTGGCCAACTCTAAAACAAAGCATCTAAACTAAGTGTTACATGGGAAAATTTGTTTGAAGGTACTCAAACCTTAAACTCTGTGCTTAGTTTCCTTATGAAAGTTTAGTGAAAGGAAGGACCCTTCAGCTGAATTAATTGCTTTTCGGATGTTTTAAGACTAGTTATATTGGGATAAACATAGCTGTTAACTGTTACAACTGGACAATTGTTTAGTGGAAGAATTCTCAGTGTGGCTCATGGATGGGAAATCAAGCTTTACTCTTGCAAGATGGCAGTGAGACTGCAAAAAATCATCCAAGGCATAGATTTACAGGTATGTAAAGGTCAAACAAGTAGAAAACAATGTGTCTAAAACCAATCCAAGCAGCACCACCTTTTCCCTCAACAGAAAGGGACCTGTGCCAAGTAGTGCCTGGCAAGAGGCAGGGAACAGAGTTGCTTCTTGTTCTGTTTTTCAGTCCAGCATATTTGACTCAATGCCCTTCTTCATGTGCATGTGTTTCCTCGTGCATTGGGAATGGTAGCAGAAAATATGTGTCAGCAAGTCTCTATAACTTTGCTTTCTGAGAATTGCAAATTAAAGTATTATTTTTTAGTTAGGTTTCTTATCTGCTGACAATCAAGGAACAATAGTGTTGGCTTGGGACTTTTCAGACCTGTATTTTATATCTGCATGATTCTGCATGGAGCAGCAGTGCTTGATGGTATACTGAAGATTGAGTTAACAGTTTTTAAAATTTCATTTTTTGCTTCTTGCCAAAATTGTATGACAACTTTCACCTTGGCTTTATTGTGAAGGTATGTTTTAGTCAGGTAAGGATTACATCAGCTCTGTAGTAGCATTGTCTGGATTTCAACTTCTGTCACCATTGCTGGTGTTCTGAATTATGGTTACTTCTCTATTCCACCTTGATACTGAGACATGCTGGAAAATTAAAAATACAATTTCAAAATTTCTTGAAATACTACTGACAGAATGGTAACAGAGCAGCAGCTGTCAGAAGGCATGAGAGCAGATGAGCAAAAAGGGAATTTTAGAGAAAAATATCCTTCTTTCTAATAAAAGGAAGTATTTTAAGGTGGGATCAATTACCTGGTACTTTCTTTTCTCTTCCATTTATTTATTTATTTATTTATTTTCTGGCACTGCTGTTGTGGGTTAAACCGTCAGTGAGCAAGGGGGAGCAGAAGGGTAGAGCTTGTACTTCTCTGAGTGATTTCCTAAGCCTCTTAATGCATTTATTTCTCTGCTCATGGTCATTAATGGATGGATTCACTCTTTGGACAGAGAGATAGGTGCCCAGAATTTCCTCTACCCAGTTACTCCCTTTTCATGTGTCAGAAAGCTTTTTATTAAAAATGGTTCTCTGGTGTGGGAGAGGCCTGGGAGAAGCAAGAGACCTGAGCTGGAGCAGGGGGTGCAAACTGCAGAGCAGGGAGTAACAAAGGCAGCCATGGCCCAGCGGATGCACCAGTTGGGTTTTCTTTGCGAAGAAGAAAGGCAATCTCTGATTGCTGCCCTGTGTTCTTTTAGTGTAATGGATTTTTTTTTCATGACTTGCTTGTCAGATGTAATGAACGTGTATGTATGTGTGGAGGGAGAGGCTGAAATTAATTACTGTCAGTAAATGAAGCATATGGAAGCTTGTCTTGATGTTACAGTGGTTGTGAATTAGTGCAGAAAAACCAGAGGAAAAGCAAACAGTGGAACACTGTATTTGAATCAGAGGTAGCAGTTTGCTGGCTTGTTAATGTTCCCCTCCTACACAAACATACATTCTCAGTTATATTTAGGGTCTCCTAATTACACTTGCAATGTTTTTTTTTCCTCCCTGTGGGATTTGTAAGATAAAGATAGGTTGTCACAGTCCAGATCATCATTGCTATTTCCACTGGCAGTTTCTCAGTTGGGTGAGAGGTGCCCCAACATAAATGGCATGATAGAGAGTGTGGAGTAAATTCTCAGCTTTACAGCTGTGCAGGAAAAAAAAAATCCCAGCAATGTTGATGCTATTATTTTTATTCTAACATATACTTAATAAGACTTAATAAAACAGCATGTCTTCTGTCTGAAAAAGGAGTAGGACAACGTACAGAGCAATGAAATCTTAGCTTTCTCCTGTTGGAACAAATGTCTGGGCTTTCCACTGATTTGGGGAGAGTAAGGGCCAATGGGATAAAGATTATAAGAGTTTGTTTCTAAAAGCTGTGGACAACCTGAATTCCTTGTCTGCTTTAATGCAAGTTGTATAGCCTTAGCACAACTGAAGGCTGGAAAGTTGTACCTGGAGCAACTGTCCCAGTTAGAGAGATGCTTAACTAATACAAGCCTGCTGAGGACCTGAGTTAACATTATGCATTAGCAAGTCTTAGCAACATTTCCCTAACAGAAGGATTTTATCCCCATTGAGCAGAATTAATGTCTCTATAGAATAGTAGTTATTGCTATTAAGTATTGCCAGCTTAAATCAGTTCCTTGTGGAATCTGGTAGGTAAACATGCTTCCTTGGGGAAGCATGTCCCAGTTAAGTGGATTACAGAGCAAATTGTATCCAGTCTAATGCAGCAGTAAACCTGAAGCAGCTTCTGATGATGCATTTACAGGATTTCAGCATCGTGTCTTCTGCATTAAAAGGTAATGAGCTACATGGGAATCTCCACATATGGTGGAGATTTTGTGTACATAAAGTGGAGATTGTTTTAGCTAAAGGTGTCAGAAGCTGTACAACAGTCACAGAAGTAAACTTTCTTCATGAATTCTTAAAACACGTCCTGAAACACCTCTTGGATTTTGTGTAACCTAGGGTCAGATGCTAATCAAATCGTAAATGTTGACATTCCAAATAGAGTGCTTGTCTGTAACTGAGTCTTGAAAAATGCAACTGTGAAAAGCCAAGGCAAGGCAAATTTCCACATACCACATCCAATAGGGTATTAGAGGCAGAAAGTCTTCAGATAGTTGCTTTCAGCTTGGATGTAAAACTGAGCTGTTTGACTTAAACATCATCATCTTTTTTTTTTAATAGTAATAGTTTGCTTTTCTGTCCCGGCTAAGGCTGTGCCTTTAGCACCTCCCTGCCTCAGTGCTTCTCGGTCTTCATTTTCCACTCTGTGCAGAACTTTTTTCTGCCTTCCTCTGAACTCTCACATGCTGTGGCTGTGCAGATACTTTGTCTCACAGCAGGTGGAAAACATTGAATTCTGTGATATTGAAGCTTTATATCAATTTCAAAACAACTCGGGAATCCACCAGAGTACAGAAGTACAATTTATCCTTTTTTCCTCAGCATCTGTGTTAGATTTAGCAGGAAGTACTATTCAGAGCTTCTAGAGTTCAGTGGTGTGTGCTTGGGCACTCGCCTCATTGAGTGCCCACTGGATGATCCTATATTCAAACTTCCTTCCTTTCCTAACATTTTTGGGTGGAAGGGAGGAAATGGTAAGTTCCTCAAAACACTGTTTCATGGCTTTACTTTGATTTCTGACCATGGGTGGAATTTGGGCCTGAACCACTGAAACATCCAAGCTACAGGAAAATGTAAGGGAGATGTGGTTGTGCTGTGGGGGAAGAAGTTGAGGAGAGCAGCTTGGCTTCCTCAGCCTTCAAAAGTGGCAAATTTGTATTGGAATCCCAGTTAGTGGGAATGAAGATGTAAATCATGAGGAGGCTGTCCAGGCTTACTGATCTTCTCAGAACACTTCTCAGTAAGACAGTATGAAGAACCCAAATAGTGAGGTCCCTTCCAACCCCAAGGATTCTATGATTCTATGATTCTACTCCCTTTTAAAAACAAGCCACTCATTTTCAGTCTCTTGCAGTGTAATTTATGTGCCATCTATACACAGTCCTGGCTTAAGCAAGTGGTTTCTCGTGGCACTGCTGCCCCTGCACACACAGCTGTCCAGATGAGACAGCAAGGCCGTTCTGCCTGCATGGAGTTGTGTCCTACGGGGCATCAGTAATTCATCTCCTGTGGTGCAGAGGGAGTGGTATTTCTTGCCATTCAAACACATTGCCTTTGGGGAAAAAAGTTCCTTCTAAGTGATGGTGTTTAAAACTGCAAGCTCCTAGTGTGTAGAGAGGGAGTCCTGTAGCTGGCAATAGAAACTGCTAACCAGGATCATCTAGTGCCTTATCACCTGGTTACCAGTTCTGCCACGAGCTAGAGGAAGAGATGCTTCCCCACTCTGTAAGCAAGGTTCCTCATCTCTGCAGTGGACACAATAATACTGGCTGACCTGCCAGAGGAGGTGTGCAAATCTGTACCAGATTTTTAAGCAAATAAGTGTGAAATATTGCAACTTGTCTGGAAATACTCCATTTGATTCAAGACATACAACATCGAGCTGCATATCTTTAGATAATGACTGCTCAGAAATTAAATGGAGTGTGATACACTGCTGTGAGATGATTAATACCAGGATTCAACCCTGGGTAGGTGAGGACAGGTGGATGAAAATGGGATAAAGTTGCTGATAAAAACTGTGTTATCTCTGGAAGCCGTGGTTATCAGAGGAATACAAGTGAATATATTAATCTGTAGCTGGAGGGTAACAACAGGGGCAAGAGAGAGGAAGGGGTCTGCCTCTTAAAGTAAGCTAATCCATAACATATTCTAAAATAAACCAGTGCATAACAGGTTCTGGATCTACTTGAAGTAGTGTGGGAAACGGCCACTCCTGCAGTACTGGAATTTCTTAGTGTCCCACACCTGGTGTCTCAAGCTCTGCAGACTGTTGCTTCCTCAAAGTCCCCATCCTTTCTTGAAAGCTCTGGTTATGTGGCACTGGTTTGGGCTGTAAATTCCCAGAGCATGAATACCCTTGTACTATACTCGTGTAAGTTTCTAAACTTCATAAAATGCCTTTTCTAGAGTATTTACTATCTTTCCTGGAATCTTTCTGCATTAGCAACCTTTTAGTCTGGGAATCTCCACTATGTGGCTTTAAGGATGCATAAGTTTTTTAATAATGCTTGCTGGCCTTTGATGGTTTATTTGATTTATGTGTTCTGAGTATTTGTTCTGCTTTAAAATTTCAAATAAGCTGAACTCTGTAGTTAATTGACTGAACCCTTAATATTCCAAACAAACCTTACAGACAGAAATCTAAATGTTACGTAAATGGTACTGAAAACTTGAGTGATGCTTCCCAGAATGCACTTTTTCAGGTGCTGTACTTTGGGAGGTGCAGGATGAGCAGCACCTGCAACTTGATCTGAATATGCTTTGAGCATCCCAAGTGCTTGGCTTTCAATAGTAGCTCAGTTTAAATAAAAATAAAAAAAAAAAAAGTTTTTTTCTCTGCAAAAGGCTTGAGCCAGACTTCCCCTGGGAGAGGGATATTCTGAATGCAACATTTTAATACTTTCCTAGCAGGAGACCTGAGGTAGACACCTGATAGGAAGAACTTTTATACTTTTTTTAACCCTGTGAAAGCACTGTTTTCTTTCACTCCTGGAATGGCATGCATCCCCCTCTTTTCCTATCCACTTCATCAGACCTCAGGAGCAGCTTGCTCAGGTACTAGATCTCTTTTTGAAATGTTTGCAAACAAGCCCCAAATCATGCCATCAGCCTAGTCTCACAATTTGTTGTCCTTTTTCAGTGTGTTGTTGTCTGAATTCAGAAGTGTTTTCTGGGCACTTGGCCTGATACTCAGTTTTGCATCCAAATTGGGTGGAATTCGTAGCCCTTTTGTTCTGGTGTGAAACTTGGCTGGTGCAGCAGAGTTTTGCTTTGAGTTCTGGAGCTCATGTTGTGTTTTGACTGGAAGGAATTAGTCTCATTAAGCTGATTCTTTATTCATGCAAACACATAAAATTGCCACAGCTCCTACCAATCAATTACCAGTTTGTCTGCCCATCACCATTGTGTTAGTGTAAAAGTGATACAGGCTTTGTTCTTTCTTCCCTCGTGTGTCGCTCCCCACAGCAGTGCCCAACTCTCAGCTTCTACCCCTGTTTTGTGCAGGTACATGGGACAGTACAAGCCCTTCCCCAAGTGGAGCTTCGCTTCTCCCTTTGCTTTGCTTCTCATGCCAGCTTTCCCGCTAGCGTATGCCGGAGTGTATAGCACAGATTTGCTGCCATACAGTTATTTCTGCAGCAGCCACTGGTTTGACCCAGCAAACTCTTCATCTTGGAGGCTTTGACCTCCCTCTCAGATGTGGACAGCGGTTCCACATCTCCCAGGGTGTGTTTGAAAAAGGGTAAAGCCTTGAAAACCAGGAGCAAAGACATTCTCCATTCCCGGTAATGTTTCATCTCCCTTCCTCCCTACAGCAAACAAATTGTATTGACAGACAAAAGCAGGATTATGGTGAGGAGATTTGCAAGACAACAGGATTATGGAAGCTAAAACAAGCAAACATCAAGATTATGTTTGGGAGTGGGTGGGATGGAGTTGGGGGAGGAAAGGGATAGCAGGGGAGCAACTCAGCTGTGGTGTTGGTCTGACACAGTGGTGGTGAGGCAGCAGGAAAGAGGATTTAAAGTAATTTAGGACAAAATCAAGCAAAATAATTTCTCCCTGCAAACTTCTATGGATGGAAACCTTGTAGATTTGCATTATAGTTGTCTATTTGTGCTTTTTGGGAGTATGGGAACAAAGAGGGAGAGTGGAGAGAGAAGGGGAAGGCTGGCCTAAACCAGTGAGTCCTGAAAGCCCCCCTGCTCACTGGGGCAGGATAGGCACCAGCTGTCAGCTGATCCGAGCTGAGATCAGCTGTGACCTAATTATTGGCCTCTTAAACCTGCATTATTCCTTTCATTTTCCAGCTCATTGACGTTCTATAGGGAGAGGGTAAAAGAAGGTAGAAAAAGACTTATTGATAATCCACTTCCTATGTGTCTGCCACTCAGCCAGGGTCATGGTTGGATGTCCTCCATCAAGGAGAATGAGGGTGGGCTTTTAACCCCTTCTGCTCCTCTGTGGGAGAAAGACACTTTTGTGCATTTGGGGGAATGGAAGCTGAAAACAATTTTAATTAAAAAATCCACATGCTCTGGGTCAGAAAAAAATTGCCATTCTTGTTTGTTCTGAAGAGAGAGGAAGTGAGCAGTCGATAACCTGTGAAAGGAAGGAATGAACAGAAAATACTGAACACCTAATGCCTAATGGGTTTCTAATCCTATTCGTTGGGAGGGCATTATGTGTGTGCATTTTGCAGTAATCACTAGACAAAGCATTAATACCATAGACACATTTTGGCCTTTTCAAGGTTGACCTATATGGGTATATGAGAATGCTTTGCTTGGGCAGTACAAAGGTACAAACCCAGTTAGAGTCATCATGGATACAAATAGCATACCAGCTCACAACATTTCAGGGTATTTGGCTGCTGGTGGGAGCAGCTTGGCAGCCTTGCTTTACCTATCCAGGATGTGATACCTGCACTTGGTACTTGCCCGGTGAGTGGTTAAACATGCAGTTGGAAGAAGTGGAAAAGTTCCACCAGTGGCTTGCATGGTATCAGGCTGGCTACGTGGCACAGCATGGTGGGAGCAGAAGAGCATCATGGCTCTGCTTTCTGGCTATGGTGATGGGACCTGGGGAAGGCAACTGTGGCTCTGGCTGGTCAGTGCAGAAAGAGAGAGATGAGGGATAAACAGATTGTGCAAACCCTCTTTTTCTGCACAAATCCACATTCCAACTGCCAAATCTCTGTGCCTCTTCCTTCAATAACTGATAATCCTCACCAATCAAATGACTTCCTTGGTGATTAAAGCGTCCATCTTCTGCTCACTGATTTGTTGCCAACACAATCTTTCAAGCTTTTAAATGCTCCTGCAATGCTCGCTAGTTAGCATATGTCTAAGTCTGCACTTGCTGAGATCCACTGAGAAATGCTTGTTTGTGGATCTGTACAGCAATATAGGTGCCTTGCTCTTTCTACCATTTCTAACATTCAAACCTGCTGCTAAGGAAGGGAGGGTGGGAAGATTGAGTGAGGAGAACTCCCCTATTGTATTATACACTCTAATCAAGCCAAATTGTTGAGACTGGCTGTAAATTGCTGGGATAATTGACCTTCAGTCTTTTGAAATACACTTCTGGGAGTGAAATACAATTTACTTTTTTTTTTTTTTTCCTTTTCTCTTCTTTTCCATGTTTGAATCCTCTTGCAGCCTTTCCAAAGCATCTTCCGACGAATTTTAATCAATAACCTAGTCAGTGGTAAGCCTTAGTCTATCACATCTATTACCTTGATGGCAGTGGGATTGGAACCCCTTATTCCTTCCCCTTTGACATCAAAGCTAGTAGCATAGAAAGAAAGAAAAAAACAAACCAAAGAGATTAGACTTAAAGGTAAATTGGGATGGTTTTAAAAAGCGAGAATTTTCAAGCCTGATCAAATCTATTACAGTTATTTAATATTGACTGGGAACTCATTGGATGTTCAGAGCTGTATGATACACACATCAGCTATAGCCAGTATCCCATGAGCCTCAGCTTTTAGGTCAGAGTTGCACGCTGTCAGTCAGGACTGTGCAGCATGTGCTCAAGGTGCAAATGTTGTCAGGTACTAACTGCCTGGGCATCAGCATTTTTTTTCTTTCAGTATACATATTCAATATAATTTTTTTTCTTCCATCATTCTTTATTGTGGCCCTTTTAGTGATAATTCTGTTGTGATTGCTGCCTATTGTTCTTGCTTTAATGAAAGGTCTAATTCTTTCGTTAAAGCGGCCAGCATACCTAGGAGCTCCTAACAGAAATTATTAAAAAAAACCAAACAAGCAAACAAAAAACAAGCAAACAAAAAAACCTCTCCAGAAGGAGACTGGGCTGTGAATACAGATTGAAATGAGATTTGGTCATGATAGCATCAACTTAGAGCATGAGTCTATAAGTATTCCTGGTGGTACAGTAGGAGAAGAGAAGGTTTTTGAAGTAGGGTTTAGCAGGTACAGTTTGTAAGGCTGCAGTCCTGGTCCTGAAGCAATACAGTGCCCTACAGGGTAAACTGTTTGCATAACAAGAGGTCTCCTGAGTCTGTTTTGTAGGAGGTGCTTATTTATCACCCCATCTGCAAGCAGCAACAACCTCTAATACAATGGAAGGATGCCTCAGGCCAGTGTATATGTTAATAGGCACATTAATAAATCATCATAAGAAGAAAACACATTTATTGCCATTTAAAATTTACATGGAACGTTTTTCATCTGTAAGCCCCTTTCTGTCCTTCTTCTTACCCTCTCATCACCACTCACATAGATCAGGCACCACAGGTATGGACACAGGAGAAAAGGGATGCAAACCAGGCAAGGACTGCAGGGATCTGTTACGGCAGGAGCCCACACTGATGCCCTGGTTTGGCAGTTCTTCCATGTGATAGGGATGGGTTAGTTGGTTACCAGCATCTTGTGGTCAGGGACTCTTGCATCCTGGGTGTTTGTGAGAGCCACAGGGGATGGGCCAGGGCACCACCACACTAACATTTCCCTCTTAGAGCATACTGGGGACAAAGGCCAGGTGATGAGACCATTGTGGCTGCCCTGGGGAGAAGATGGAGCAACTGAACCAGTGCAGCATTTCTCTTTCTGGGCTACTGCAAAGACTGTGCCTGCCAAGCTGTCAGCGTTAATATAGCAGATGATGCAGGCCTCCTGTGTCTGGGTATGTCTGCCACTTTGAGACCAGGAGAACATCTGGCTGGTTGGGTTGCTCAGCCACACAGCTGTGCTGCCAGGTCTTTGCTTTCTGGGTAGCTGGACTCTCTTAAAACTGTAGGTCTTGAGAGAAGGCAGAGAGCATGTCTGAGGTGTGAATTCCCACACACCTGAAAAAGAGGGTGGGAGTGCTTCATGTCTGACTTTTACAGACAGATTTTTAGTGGCTTCTGATGCTGATAACTTAGACTAATGGATCAGTGTTATCTTTTAAGGCAGTGACTGGCACAGTAAAGGTTTTTCACTGGCTTTAACAGCAGTCTCTCGTTTGTTTCCTCATACTGTTGTTGTTTTACGGGGAAAGCTTCCTAGGAGTTACAAGACTCCCAGAGAATCCAGGTGTGATTTATGAATTGGCCATCAACAGTTATTATGCCAGCCACTACATGCATCCAGTCTAATAAATTTCCTGTATCTTCCTTAGCAGCTTATTTTACTCCCATTTATTGATATCGTGGTCTTAACAAAATCAGCACATCAGTTACAGTAATTGCATTCGGTGCTGCTGGAGATATGGTCTGAGGACTGGTTTTGGAGCCTAGGTGAGGGATTAAGGGCTATAGAGAGGACCTAGAGAGAGGAGGGCACAGGTGGAGTTGATGCCCTGATGGATTTTCCTTGATACTTTGTGTCCCTTTAATTTTAGTGTCTTGCTAAGACAAAAAAGGAGGTGAAATAACTGCAAATGTGGCCCAAATGAATCTTGTCCACTGGGCTCTCCCAGTTGTATATTATTTTAGAATATGAGATCATTAGTAAGGGTTTTCTGTAATTTCTGATTACCTTTTATGTGTGTTTTAAGATTTTTCGAGACTGAAGCAGTGAATATATTATTTGATGGATGGATTATTCAATGGATAGGGAACTAGCTGGATGACCATATCCAAAAGATTGCAGTCAATGTCTCAATGTCCATATGGAGATGAGTAACAAGGGGTGTCCCTCAGGGGTCCATACTGGGAGTGATACTATTCAATATCTTAATTAGTGATATAGACAGTGGGATTGAGTGCACCCTCAGCCAGTTTAAAGGTGACACTGAGCTCAGTGGTGCAGTTGATTGGCTCGAGGAAAAGGGGGCCCATCTCGAGGGACCTTGATATGCTTGAATGGGTTTGTGTGAACCTCACCTTGGTTCAGCAAGACCAAGTAAAAGATTCTGCACTTGACTTGAGGCTATGTCCTCAGTAGCAATATAGACTGCAAGATAAATGGATTGAGAGCAGCTTTGATGAGAAAGACTTAGGGATATTGGTAGGTAAAAAATTGGACATGAGCTGGCAGTGTTTGCCTGCAGCCCAGAAAGTCAATCTAATCCCAGGCTGCATAAAGAAAACTGTGTCCAGCAGGCTATCCTCAATTCTTCTCTTGTGACACCACACCTAAAGTAATACATCCAGCTCTGTTGTCCTACTAGAGTAGATCCAGAGGGGGGCCATGAAAATGGTCAAAGGGCTGGAACATCTTTGCTATAAAGAAAGGCTAACACACTTGGGGCTCTTCAGCTGGGAGGAAAGAAAAAGACCTTATGGTGGGCTTTCAGTATTCAAGAGGGGATTTATAAGGAAGATGGAGAGAAAATTTTTGCCAGGACCTATAGTGAAAGAACAAGGACTAACAGCTTTAAACTACAAGAGGATACATGTAGTGGAACAAAGCAATCAGACGCCTCTGATTACCGAGAAGTGGGTGTGAGCCTCACCTTTCATTGGCCCCCTGGTCTTGCACATGCTCAATAGGGGGCCTGCCCTAATTGGGCACAGGTGGATTTGATACCGGCTCACACCCACTTCTCGGTAATCAGGGGCATCTGATTGCTTTGTTCCACTACAGGTACATTTAGATTAGATATAAGAAAGAAATTTTTCATGATGAGGGTGACGAGGCACTGGACCAGGCTTCCCAGAGAAGTTGTGAATGCCTCTTCCCTGAAAGTGTTTAAGTGCTCAAGGATGAGGCTTTAAGCAGCCTCATCTAGTGGAAGGTGGCCCTGCCCATGGCAAAGGGGTGGTTGGAACTAGATGGTCTTTAAAGGTCCCTTCCAACCCAAATCTTTCTATCATTCTATGATAATTGGGGAGCAGGTCATGTGAATTTCTGGTTCAGGAAAAGAGTTTGTACATTAATGTTTATAATACAGGACCTGGACACACGGCTGCTAGTTCTGCCATTGGGTCACTCTGATCTCAAGGCAGTCCTTTAACCTATTGTTAAGTTTCTTGACATGGAAGTGAGGTTAAGCTGGTATTCACCAACTTCATAGAGCCTTATGAGATTTCCTGTTTGATGGTGATTAACTCCTTCTTTTGTGTGTGTGTGTGTCATTTTGTATCCTATCTATAGGCAGAAGGGCTAAAAATGTCCACATGCTGATGTGGAATGACTGTTAGGATTTGTGTGTCTCTTTCTGGAATTTGATACTGTATTTGCAGGAGTTTTGTGTCTAACCTTACTTAAGGATTTTTCTTCAGGTGAAGAAGTTTATACAAGTACATAGATTATTAGTTGATACTTGCTCTGTCTTCTCTACAACCCAAACTGAGTTTTATTTCCTAAAGTAAAAGCTTTGCTTCATATATGCAGGTGTTATTTTTTTGTTTTGATGGTAAACACAAGATTCTTTCCAGAAAGATGTGGCAGTGGTGACGGAGCTGCCACCATATATGTGATGTCTCATCCAGTTTGCTTCTTGATCAGAATGCTGCAGATCTAATTTGAGATGTATCCATGTGGTTTTTGCTGCTGGGCTCTCTATTTCTTCTGAGCCAGTCATCTTGTCCTATCAAAGGTGTTTTTAACTGTAGATGTGATTCCAGGTTGGATTTGTCACCTTTATTTTTCATAAGTTATTGTAGCAAATCACAAATATACCAGAACAGCACTGTTTGCACGTTGGTGTCAAGATGTGCACTGAGAATCCCTGCTTGTGTGTCTATGAGCTGGGTTTTAATCTATACTTTTTCTGTTCTACCTTATATTACTACCTTTCCTTGTATACAGTATAGAAGCTTCCATGTGCTTTCTGGATGGTCATTAATTGCCTGTCACTCAGCTGTCATGCGTTTCTTCGATACTTTATCTATGTGCTAAGATGCAAAAATACTCCTCTGCATGTTTGGTTTATGGATAAAGCAATGTTTCTTCAAAGGCCATCTCTGAATACTTTCTGTTCTGCATATCCTTACTGTGTGACAGCTTTTCTTCGGCTGCCAGAAGTCAGACTGCTGCAGTCCCTGTTACCTTAGCCCTGAGCCATTGCTCACTTCATTCCCAACTTCCAGCATCCCATCCTTTAGCTAAAAGAACTACTATTCCCAGATCCCTGTGCATTTTACCCAGCACTTGAGTGTTAGATCACAGCTGAGATAAATTTGCTGTAGTTCAGCAGTCAGTGTAGTATTGCATGGTCACTAAGTAGATCTCCACAGAGGAGTAGACTATAGAGTAACAGAAGACTGCAAACAGGATTCTGGTTCACTAATGGAGATTTGAGAGGGTGGAGGACCAGAGAAGCAGAAGATACTATGGGAAGGTAAAAACTTTATGCACATGAAAGCATATGTGTAAAAAATCTTGTTGGTATTAAGACTGTGAAAACATTTGCTTTGAGCTAGCCCTGCTATACAGTTAGTCTAAATATTCTTTGTTTTGCAGTGATGCTGTTATTTTTCCAAGTGACTGAATTAATTGGGCTCTTCATAATACTCCTTTCTAGATTAGACCCCCAGCACTACAACCACAGACCTTCTGATTTTATTCTTTATTCCTGGATTTATTCCTAGTTTTGTCTATGAAATGATCATTTAGCACATGAGTAATATGCTGATTTCCCCTTATGGTGTTGTTTTCTGTTTGAAAATCAAGAATTAATTTGTCTTTTTTGGGGTTGCTCTGTGCCTTTCTGCTTAATAGCCAAGTATATTTGGTCTATGTAATCTAATGAAAAATAAGAATGGTAAATAGTGAAAAGTGATGTCCCTGGCAACCTTTCACCCCTCCTCCAAAGCTGGGGGACCCTCTTTGTCCTTCTTCTATCCTGGAGACCCATTTGCGTCTGTCATTTGCTGACAAGGGACCCTTGGGCTAATACATAGACCAGGGCTGAAGGGGAGGAGGGGTTAGTAGTCAGTCACCTGGGATGCATCTGCAGTTCTGCCACTAAATTATTCTGTGACCTTCACCTCCTTGCATAACAGAATAATTGAAATCAGATATAAAATAACTCTAACTGATCCATTCAGTCTGTTTCACTGCCAGTTCAATTGCACATTGCTGTGCTGTAATGTATATGCATTTTGCTTTGTTAAGTTTGAAATGTCTTAAGTGCTTTTTCTTTTTAGGGAGCTCAGTAGAAGCCTGTGTTTGAAAGATTACAGCAAATGTGTACTGCAAGAACAGTGTAAAGGACATGATTCTTTCATCCTCAGTACTGTTTGCTTTGGAGACTACCAGCCAGAAATGCTCCTGCTGCATGAAGCACACTCTTTTCTTTCCCTTGAGCAAAGCAACTCTCCATGCAGCATTCACGTCCCCGGCTGATCCAGGGCATAGAAAGCTAGTGGCTAGATTCTAAGCTCATTTTTATGGGTCTTGTTCTTTTACCTTCCCTGCTCTTCCTTTAGAGAGAAGAATTCAGCCCCAGAACTGTAAATCCTGGATGGTCTCCATCAAGGTAGGGCAGAGAAAAAAAAAAATCTGAATTTGGAAGCTTTGTCTTTGGAGCTTCTCGGGGGAGCAGTACTCTTCAGGAAAGTGCATAACTGCACAAGGAGGGAATGCACCTAACACCCGGTTGCTCAGGAATGGTTATGGTAAGTGCAGTTTGGGACACAAATGCTGGAATTACTGTTAGGTAAATCTACAAGCACAATTACTGAGGGCAGCAGCTCTGGAAAACTCACTGCTGCTATCCTCACTTATGTAAAGGTTTTTCCTCCTCTTTAAAATATTTGGTCATTCGGAGAAATATGTTTTTGCAGGGGGGTGAAAGATGGGGAGAGACCTTCTGACTCTTTCCTGCTGGGTTCCTATTCTGATACACAAACCCTGGCAGATTGAGAGGCCAGCAGGGATCCTTTTTTGTGTGTGAGGCTGTGTTTGCCAGAGAACGTTTAATGCTGGGAATGCAGGGCTGGTTTCTGTGCTTTCAGGGCATGTTTGATATTTGTTTCTTGCTGTGTCATCTCCGGTTCCCTTCAGATGGCTTTGAATTTGCCAATTTGTAGAGTGCATGGTGATCTACGGGAGTTAAATGGTTAACCCTGTGGCGATCTGGGCTGTCCTTGCTGGCTAGAGAACAATTAAAACCGGCACCCTAAAATATTAGGCAACAGTTGTGAAACTCCCATTCAAGCAGGAGTCCCCTTGAGCCTCTCTGAACTCTCACTAGTTCTGTCTCACCTATTCACTGCTTGCCTCCCAAAACAGGCGGCTGTTCCAACCCTGTCTGTGCTGTGATGGGAATGGGGAGGGTGGCGGCACGTGTTTTCCCCTCCTGCCGGAGGGCATTATTGTCTAATAGGCAGTTAAGTCAGATGTTTGCTAGATGAGAGTCGGGGGACAAAGCGATCTCGAGGGAGAATTCATGTAAAGCTGGAGACTATAAAAATGCCCCTGAGCAAGTGAGTTTCTAGAGATAACACTGTCGCTTTTATGGGGAAATTAAAAATTAAAGAGGATAGATCATGCTTCTTAAATATACACTGCCATTTGTCCCTCTGGGTGTTATAGACAACTGAAAGAAAATCCTATCCAAAGAACCTTTCACAACATTTGTTTCAGGTCTGTATTTCACTACCCATGGACACCTATCCTTTGTTTTTAATCTATTTTCTGTAGTAGTTCAAAATATTGTTTTACCATAACATCAAAGGATATGGCAATGTATCCAGCACTTACACTGTTTACATGACAGGGGTGGCAGGAGAGGGAGGAAGAGCAGAGAAGAGGCAGTGTGTGTGTGTGTGTGTGTGTGTGTGTGAGTAAACATGGCTGTTTCTTTAATACAAACTCAATGCTGTTTTTTCAGTGTGAAAGTTGGAATAAGCAGGCAGAATTACATATCTCCACAACTTAGATCTATTCTATACTTTAAACTCCAAGCATGATTTTCTAGCTAATACCTGTAGTTAGCATTAGGTAGCCCTGGTAAGTCCCAGCCACCTGGCAACTTGTGAATCTGGACTTCTGAAATGTCAGTGTGATTAAATCAGTCTGCACTAGGTTTTGCACCTGTAGGATGCAAATAATCTGTCTTGAACAAATGGAGTTTGATGCAGTTTTCAAACTAGTATGTATTCGGAAAATATTATTGAACGTAAGAGCTGGGTTTATGCTCATAAGCAGCCTGGGCTGCCTTGCCTAAGGTGCACTGGCCTGGGTCAGGAGGACTTTGAGTGCTGCGTGGTGGTTGGGTTGCTGGAGGGAGTCCTGAGTGCATTGATTGATTGTGTGTGAGCAGGGGGGCACTCCAAGACTGTAGAGCATCTGACAGTGTGGGGATGCACTGGTGGGTTAACCGGTGGGTGACTGCTTCATTTCTAGGACCAGTGCCTTATGAAGGAAGGGTGTCTGTGCCCTGGGTGTGGTTGGTTGTTGGAGTCAGTATTTGAACCAAGGTGCATTTGCAGAGCTGCGTGTAGGAAGCATCCTGACTGCCTGTCACCTTCAATCACCTTACTTAGTGTTAGGAGCTGCTTTTTTTTGTGAGTGATATAGGTCTCCCATATACAGTGTGTGATGTTTTCCAGGTCTCAGTCTGAGACTTAAAATTATTTCTCAAGCAATAACAACTTTATAGTGCGAGAGAATGACAATGAGGATAATCCCACCTGTCTTTTGTAGTGACAGTGACCAAGCATGTCAGCTTGGAGAAAATCCGTGAGACACAGCTGTTCTCTCCAGCCTAGCTCCTTGCTCTCCCTCAGCAGTGCATGGACTGCTTCACAGCCTCTTTTACACAGGACAACACACTTACTCCAGCCTTACCTGCAGGGTCTGTAATTCACTGGAAGGGAAAGTTCTGATGCCACAGGTTGATTCTCTTTTATGTGGTAGAGAAAAATGTCTTATTTAAATAAGCAACTATTTTCATTGTAAGCAAACTTGTCCTGCTCAAACAAGCAATGCAGTCACTAAATCCCCACACTACCTACCTCCTAGAGGCAAAGTGTTGGACACAGGGATTGAATAGCAAGGTTCAGGGATCTTAGCAGTCAGAAAATTCCAGCATTTTAAGTGGTAATGCCTTAAAGTATCTTGTGTCAAGAAAAGAAGAATTAAAACCGGCACCCTAAAATATTAGGGAACAGTTGTGAAACTTCCATTCAAGCAGGAGTCCCCCTGAGCCTCTCTGAACTCTCACCTTAAGCTAAAGGTAGCCTAATTAGCTTAACAGTCGCTTCTGACTCCCACAGGTATGCATCCTGTCCTTACTGCTCTCTGATAGTGTAATGTTATGTCACCAGTAATGAACTGGAGTATTTCAAAGTCTGAGTGTCTCTGCTAGGGAAGGCAGTTATATTATTATCTCTATTTTGAAAGTGAAACATAAGAGTTGAGATGACATGGTAAGAGTTTTGGAGTAGAGACGCGGGACTCAGTCCTCCTTGTTCCCAGTCATTTAGAATCCTTTATTTTTGTGCTCTTGTGATAATAACTTAAAAATCATCCATGGCAACAGGTGGCAAAATTGTTCAGTTTTGGTTGACGCAAGGAGGAATGATGAATAAGCTGTCACTGTCTGGGAGATGCAATAACTCTGCCTATGACAGGCTTTAAGCCATCACTGTATCCTATCTCAGGTGTATGACTATACCTGACCTTGTGTCTACATTAATTAATTTCTCTTTTCTGCCTTAGAATATGGTTACCATAAGCATGATCATGGCTAGCTGTAAAAATATCCCCATTACATAGACTACATAGATTGAGAAAGTTCACACCTCTGATGGTGCTCTGTGGAAGTAGCCCTGCCTATCTACAAGGGAGAGGGAGAAAGAAGTCTGTCTCATACCCATGAAGGAGCATGTTGTCTTACTGCTACCATGTATTGGAAGTCTCAAAGAGGCCCATGAAATCCAGGTGCCTAAGCATCTATGTAGAAATTTAGTTAGTTTCTCTTGGTGCAAAAGTTGTTTCTTTCTGGTTTTAGCAGCTCAGTCCATGCTGATTTTGGTAGATTAGTCTCAGCCATCACTGGACTGTGTGTAATACACTATTTTTTAGTATTGAGATCAGTCATGTTGGGACTTGGCCCTTCTCATAACCATGGAGAACATTATTTATTTTTTAAAACAGTCTGGAAAGACAGTCCTGAGTGTTTTTGTTTAGGAGAAAGGAAAAAATAAATAGAAAGAACAAAACATTAGATAACATCTTATCTTGTTTATAAGCAACTACAGATAACAGCAGAACACAGTGAATAGAGAAGTAGTTTCTCTCCATCTCCTAGCTCCATAATCTGAGCATAATGGAGGGCTTCGGAGAAGAAACAAAAGTATCTTGCGCCAGTAAGCATGAATAGCAATATGGGTAAATAATTGAAATATAAGACTGGAGCTAGAGAAAAAGTTCTTATCTTTGCTTCATTGCAGATACGCAGTATGGCCTTGGGGAAACTCGCTGTCACTTCATGTGCCTTAACTTCCCACTCTCTCTAATGAAGGGCATTTGCTTGTGTAGAACAAAAGAACTTCCTTGTGAGACTTCACACACTTTATGTTTGTAAATTACTTTGAAGTCATGGGGTGGAAAGGTTATAGAAGCAGAGACTTCTGTTTATATAAAAGGGAAAAAAGCATTTTAAAAAAATATGTGGGGTTGACCTCTGGAACACATTATGGGAGAATGCTATTAGGGCAGGATTTGTGACAGTGCTGTCACAAGCTTTAGAAATGTATGACTATGTGCATATGTGACACCTTTGGTCATAGAAAGTTAATTTCAGGTCCTAACAAGCATGAGGCAATTCTATCACATTTGAAAGTAAATGCTGGTACATTTTATGTGTCTGTAAGAACTGGTCAGCAATCGAACAGGCTGGTCTGGGGAGAATGATGAATATTGATTGATATATTGTGCTTTATCAAATATGCAGATGCAAGTTTGGTGTGTTGGAAGAGTTTCTTTGTTAATGAACAAAGGTTTTTTTTGTTTCTTCTATGTTCTTCTATGACCAAGACAGACCATTTCTTCTCTGTTTAAATCAGAACAGTAAAAATCTTACCTGAAACAAGCATCTGAAAATTAAATGCAGAGCAACCTTCCATTAAATGGGGACTGACTCAGGCAGGATTTCTGATGGAACAAGAACACGAACTCTCCAAGTGCTTTGTTCCGTGCTCTGTGCCGCTAGATTAGGGTCGTTATATCCTCTGCTTGTTTATTTTAGTGTACGATCATTTACTTTCTCTAATTTACTTTCTCTTTCCTGTGTTAGTATTGCCCTCTACTGGATAAAATAAAAACTGCCCACCAACTTCACACCTCTTTGGGACCTTAGGTTAACAGAGAAAAGAGTTTAGAAGCCAATCCCACCACTGACAGGAGGGATGTCTGGATCCAGGCCTGAGGTCCTAAAAATGGCTGCATGTTTGTTGCTTTACAACTATCGCATTTCCTAATTGTTGGCAGCTTGGGCTGCATGAGGGGTGGAACTTATTTCTCCAGGGTAATATTGCTCTTGTACAGTGAGGAGAGCAAGGTACATGGTTAGAGGAATATTTGGCAAGTGGGGCTGCCCAGGCTGAGTCAGAGGCTCAGATTGAAACAGGTCTTTATTGGCCAAGTTTGAAAAATTAGAGCTGCTCAGAGCAGTGCAAACTGATGAGACTCCTGAATGTTATCTTCTACAGCAGCCTTGCTTTGAGGAACTTGTCAGGGACTTTTGGGTGAGATGTTTCAGCCTCTGGAAAGATCCAACACTGTGCTTAGATAGCTTAAATGTGAGTAGCTGCCTGGATGACCACTTCTAACTCACCACAGACTCATGCAAGATCTGAAAATACCCTCACAGCTCCAGTGATGGGATGAGCCAGTTTTGCATGCGGACCAAAACCAAATGTTACAGCCTGCAGTCTGAAAGTGGCAAAGTGACTCTGGCCTGAGGGGCTGGGAACTTCTAAAAAAGAAAGGAGACACAGAGGAACAACAACTCTGTATGTCTTTGAATTTGGGAATATGGACTTGTACCTGCAGTTTGAAGTTAATCCGAACTTTCTACATTTTTGTAAACATGCATGTTTAGGATTTTTGTCTCTTGGAAATCTTGCCCTGTATGTATCCACAGGGCCTGATGCCTAATTTTGCTTGTCACAGCTGGGGCATCCAGTGAATGAGCCAGAGATTGTAGTCAGTCTCTGTGTTTTGCTGTATGCAGTGAAAACCACATTCAAATTAGCCTCTCACAAGCTGAAAGCTCATCATTGCCTCTCAGTGAATGTATTTGCAGTGGCAGTTTCTTGTTCTGATGTTCAGTTGCAGGAGTCTCAGTACTCAGGGCTAGGTCCTGTGCAGGCTGTGTAGTTTGGCTACAGGAGATGGTACAGAAGATGTGTGCAATCACTGCAGGCTGTTGTTTGCTCAAGGAACCTGTGCAGAATTTCTCAGAGCACCTCTGTGGGCAACATCCCTAATAACTGTGTTTGGCAGACTGCTGTCTGCTCACTCTTGGCCAAACACCAGCACCTAGGAGCGATGTGCGTGCTTTTACTGATCCCTTGGTAGGGAATACCTTTGGTTTTACAAAAGCGTTTTGTTTTAAAATAAGGAAATTATATTTTACTAAAAGAAAACCTGTATTACTTTAGGAGAATGCAGCGTTTTATTTTTACAAATAATCAAATTAGTACAACATCAAGACAATATACATTGATTATTTAATGTAATTCTACTTTTCCGTCATTTTGGTGTTTGGTAGGCTGAAGGTTTGGGTAATGTGTATCACCAGTGCCCCCTCCCGGATGACACCAGACTTGTTCACAGCTGCCTGGCTCCTCCAGCACTTTCCCTGAAGAGCAACCATTCCAAGCCATTGCTTGAGGAAAAACTCAGACATTGATTTCTCTGCCTGTTGCCGTGTGACTCTACTACACGGTGACAAAAGCCCGGGATCGTTTTGATCAAGAGTAAATTTTCATAAATGCGAATTTTTTAATTTGTCTGCCTATAGAGGGGAGGCAAGCCAAGTGTCTGTTGCATTTATTCTGCTTTTGCTGCTCACAATTGAGGTAATAAAAAGGCCAAACAGTGCCTCATGCAATATGAAAACCTCATATTTGTCATAATTCTTAAAATCCTTTAAGAAAAAGAGCCTTACTTTTCTCTGATAGAAAATGCTACATAAAATGTATACATAAAAAGTGTGCCTGCTCTGTGCAGTGAAACTGATGCACAGGGAGAGAAATTGGTTTACCCAGATCTACCACAAGATCTGTAGGAGCAAACTGGGTTCCTGTTTCTCCACCCTATGCCCTATACACTGAATCCTGCTGCTTCAGTTCAGCCGAAATTACCAAACAAAATGGTAACTGAGGCTGTGGAGTCCAGTTGGGATTTTGTCAAAGGTTTGTCAAATCCTGTTCTCATAACAAATTAGTATGTTACTTGCAGCCTGTTACAGGTCTGTCTGTGCCCATGCCAAATGAATACTTGTTACTTTGTTCTTCTCCTGTCCTGCTCACTCTCTCCTATTCCCTCCACAAAGAATGAAATTTTTACTAGGATTTGGTTGCTTTCCATCAGAAGTAATAACTCCTGTCCTAGTGTGACAGCTATTGAGCTGAGGTCTTTGTTTCCCTTGATAAGTGTCCAGATAGGGTCATTTGCTGTTTGTTGTGTTTGGATAAATTTTATTTCTTGCATGTCTTATTGTTCAATAAATTGCAGCCACAGATTACTGTCTTTAAGAGGACAATACTCTCTGCAAGCCTATCTCGCACCACAGTCTCCTGTGGAAAATCTTTAGAGCTTATATGTGCATCATGCCTCTGAGGGAGCTATCAAACAAGGCTTGGAGCTTTACTCTGAAGGGGTTTATTAACCTGACTGATGTGAATGAAGGCTGCAGACTACTAAGGGACTTAACTACTGAGGGCAGAGAGGCTCTGTAGATAAAATATGCTTATGGAAGGATGATTCAGCAACAGGCTGATAAAGATGGAACCATTTTACTATCCTATGAGTAATGGAGCAACAAGAAAATTGCTGCAAAAATTGCTGTAGAAACTTTTGTTTATTTATTATTATTGTGGCCTAGGTTCCAGGATTAGATTCTGGGGGTCCCTCTTCAAGAGGACAGCTTATGGTTGATTAAGTTACTTAGAGCTGTTTGTTGAAGCCCTACCCTTGAGCTTCAACTAAGCCCTCCATCTGATGACCAAGGAGTAATAGTGGGGGCTGATGAGCATTTCCTGAGGAATGCCTAGCACCCTTGCCAGCCTTGGATGAGATGTGTGTATATGTGCCCACGTACATAACTTTCTTGTAATAATGGAGACCGTGGGTTTTATAATGTGTCTTCTGTGGTATCTGATCTACCAGCAGATGGGAGTCTGTCAGCACAGCACCTGCCACAGTGGTTAAAAGCAGATGAGATGGGTCCCAGGGGTACCTGCTTCCCTTTCATCATAGCAGGTCACAGGAGACAGTATTCTTATTATCAAAGTGGCTGGCTGCTTTTCTGTGTTTGCCAGTTGGTGGCTGGTTCTTTTTTCTACATTAGTGCAGTTCAGGAACCATACTCTCCTGTCAAATGCATTGTTCTTTGCTTATTTTTCTTCTTTCTTTTACCTTCTTTTTTCTTTCTCTCTCTCTCTCTCTTTTACCGTTATTATTATTTTTTTTCCTTTTGCTTCCCACTGCATCCTGAAAAGAAAAGCTTCCTGGGGAACATAAACCAGATTATGACCAGAGGTGGAGTTAAGCTAATGTACTACTTCATCTCTGAGGTGCTGGGCTTTGCAGGCTATGTCAGTTCATTAAATGCAAGCTTGCACTTCTGATGTTTTGCACATTGCTATGTAGTTCAGCAGCTGGTGGATGCTCAGGCTTCAGGTGCCTGAACTTCATTAATAGCAGGGATGGTTATGTTCAAGACTGAGGTGTATAAGGGAGAGCTTAATTATCAAAGGCTTGAAGAGTGGGTCAAGTTTGGCTCCACAGGCCAAGCAGCTTCTGGAGTTCCGAGTTCAAAATGAAATGGCCTTTTCCTGTGCTGATCTCATTTTCTTTCCTCTAATTGGTCCCCCATCTATTGCCTTACCAAGACATATCTTCAGAAATTGTAATTTTATATTGAAAACATTGCATTTTCCCCTTCCTTGCAAAATGTGGCAGCATGCCTCTGCTTTTAACACAGATCTCATTATTAAAAGAAATATGCCTCTAACTCATATTTTTGCAATAGAAGAAATTATTTCTGGGGTAGTCAGGGAGAAGTATTGTATATCCCCCTGGGAAAGCTCCATACAATTGCTGTGGGAAATGGATCAGAGGAATCTTCCCTGGTTTTGGTCTCCAATGTACAGGAATTCCACTGCTTTGTCTAGCCCTTGCAGTGCTGTAGGTGTTGTTCTGGTGTATGTGGCAGTGGGATGGCCAGCAAGGAAACTTGGGTCATCTTAGTGAGGGAGCACATGCACACCGGTAGCAGGGGTGTGCTCTCCCTTTTCTCTCCCTCTTTCTCAGCATATTGGAAGAGAATCATCTGTCTGGCTGAGAGCTCTAATTGTAATGGGCAGGATTTCTCCTGCCTGCAGCTGGGTGCCCAGCCTGTCATAGCAAATTCACTGTGGGCTGGCATGGAGGACTGGAAGGGAAAGCCAGCAAGGGCTTGCAGGCATGCAGCCACATAACCCCACTGCTGGGACTGAAAAGAAAACCCAGCAGGCCACTGGGACTGATTGAGTAAGACCGTGGCACCTGGTTATTCTTAATTCTGTGAAATGGCAGCAGCTGTAGTGAAGACTACAATAAGCAGAGATGATGAAGAGAGCTCAGGTGATAGGTATGTTTTCGATCATTGTGCTAAAGAGTTGAATTCCTGGGATGGGCCTGGGCAAAGCATGCTGACTGTAGAGAGTTTCTGCTCAGTGTTTTTACTTCCGGGGTCAAGTAAGTGTATAATAACTTATTTCTCTAACATCAACCTTAGTTCCTCTGCCCTGTCTTAGATGCAGTCTGTGGAGAAACCTGGAATTAAGCAGATGGGAAAGTCCTTGAGCAGCTGGCTCCTTAGGACAGAGGCTTCTCTGGGAGCAACATTCCTGGGCTGCTTTTTTAGGGTCCTTGGGTGTTCCAGGCTGGCACTCAATACTACAAATGTTGCCCTTACAAAGTAAGGGTGAAAAGAGTCTATGTGTGTGGGGAAATAACTGAGCTTCTGACCTTGGAGCAGGAGAAGAGGAGAGGAACCAAAAAGCTAAGGGGTTGTATACTGAAGTTAATCTCCTTCCTTTCTAATAGCTTTGCACAATGCCTGTCACCAGGTCCAACTGTGATTTATAGCTTCCTTTGCATTATTGGTTTACTTTGCTATTTAGAGTCTAAACAAAGATGGGGAAGGTACATGGCACTTTTCCCTATTGCTGGCAAACTCATATCAATCAATTTAATTGAAGTTCTTGATAGAATCATTTATGTTAGGCAGACTTTCCCTTTGCTTTCTTACCTCCCCCTTCTCACAGCCCAATACTTGGATTTCATTTACTGGGACTAATAATTATGTGCTCAGTGTCAATTTGGGGAGACTAAATCTGTGAATAGATCTTTCAGGCAGTCCTGGGGTTAGGTGGCTGTTGCTGCTTTTTGCATTTGATACTGAAGTGTTTTCTCCACTTAAGAAAGCTTTGGTGGTGAGGTGATTTATGACTGGAACTAAACTGTAGCTTCCACCAAACATGTAAACAAGGATCTGCTTGTATTTGCTTTTAAATACCAAGCACAAAATGTAGGCTTTAGGAGAGTAGAGAGAGGAGGTGGAGAGACAGTGACCTGGAGGGTACACCACGAAGAGGGCCATATGTGACCTGAACTGCAGATTAGTTTGGAAAGGATAAGGAGTGGTCCTGAGAAGTTCAGAGGTGATACCCAGAGCTAAGAGTGGTGTGTCTAAATGAAGTGCTCTCCAGAAGATGGAAATCTCCCCTTCCAGAGCATATAGCTTAGTACGTAGGAAGTCTGCCACCTGTAGAGTTTTACCATCCCTGTGCACATGCATATTTACATTTTTGGTGTCAGCGTAGGTTTACTTTATAGTTCATTTCAACAGCCAGTACTTCTAGACTGTTTTTATTTTTTATGGTCCCTGATGGTGGCCCTTATGGTAAAACTGGTGGTGGAATGATTTACTTTGGAGTAAAGTGGAGTTGGAGAGTTTGTTATATCGTGTATCAAATTATTGAATTAGTTCATACTATTTTACATTGTATTGTAATGACATGTCATTATGAATGATGTAAAAAAGTCTGTTAGGAGTTGACTCATAATTCTTTGGAAAAGTTTACATATTTAAACTTGTTTCAGCCTACAGAATATGCACAATTGTTCAGTTAGGCTCTGTACCACCTATAGTGTGTCTGGTTCTATGTCATGCTATGATTTTGGATGCCTGTGGCTTTGTATTAACTAATTAAGTAAACGCCAAACTTGCATACGTTGTGGATACCTTTTAGTTTTTCAAGTGCTGGAGCTCAGTGTATAGTGATCTTTCCCCAACACTTAGAGCTGTAAATCTACTAAAAGACGACTATCAGAACAAGTCTGAGGATAAATGCTTTCAGTATGTAAGACAGTACAGCCCAGCCTGGATGGATTAAAGGTAGGGGGATGAAGAAGAGCATTGCATAACTTGATGAGAGTTCTTCAAAGGTGGGCTCTTCAGCCATCTCTAAGTGGCTTGAAGGAGTGTAACCAACAGGTGAAGTTGTCATGGGAACAGCAGGGTTTTGGACAATAGCAAGTTTGGAAAAACAGTTATCTTTCAGTTCTTGGCATCCATTTGGGACTTAGATACTCCCCAGCATCTGGCATTCATGCTTGTCACCCATCTGAGTTCAGCTTCTATTGGGACCTGAGCTTTTTGGTCTGTTCTTGTCCATCTCTATAGTCCTCCTGCTTCCTTTAACCTAAAAGAACCCTGCCACATTTCTAGAAACTTCCCCTCCTTAGCTTCATGCAGGTCTCTCGTGACATTAATCACCTCTTGGGAACATAAAACGATTAAGAGAGAAATACTGAGAAGGTGAGGGAGAGAGGAAATAAGGATGTGGAGTATTGGTAGTGGGGAGGGAAAGTTACAATACTTGTTCCTGATTATGCTTAAAGAGGAATAGTGGGTCTGATGATCTTTGCATTCTTAAGGCTTCTAATCTGCTTGCTCTAATCCTTTTACAGCATCTGCTCTACTGGGCTTTTACCTGATCTCTCTGTGTCTCAAAAAACATCTGTTGAAGCTTCCCATGTTGGAGTCACTTTTGCCCCTTCCCTAGGGAGCTACTTGTATCCTCCTGCCCAAATGGGGTCAATGGATTCTGCTTATTCTGGGGTCCTTGAATTTAGTCTGAAGTAATTTAAGATTGCCTAGGCTGTTACCTTGAGTCATCTGGATTTGATGTAGCACTGCCAATGGGAGCTGTGGGACTACAGGTTGTTTTTGCATTAGAGAGAAATTTACTTTTGTGGTAAACCAAATTTTGGAGATTTGAAACCACTAAGAATGAGCTGTGTAATGGGTCATTTGGTGTATGATTTTTTTTTTTCCAGTGGTGATTCAGAGAATAATCAATGACTAATAAAACACAGTATCCTGTCAAAAACTGAACTATGTTTTGAGCTGGAGAGCTTTTAAGGTAAATGTCCAACAGCATCTGTAGTAAATCCCTCCAAAGAGCACAGGGACACATCAGAACTTTTAGAAACTGCATGCCTTGCAGTTGTGCAGAGCAGAGAGTTATTAGCAGGCTATAATTATCCTATCCTATAGGGTATTCACAGCTCTTTCTAATTTGTGGGGTAAGATCAGGCCAGGTAGAAACAACTAAGATGATATGTGTAGTTTGGATGGAAGCAGAGTTTTCTCTTTGATCTTTAAACATCAGAGAACATGTCCCTTGCTTTTGCATGGGAGAGGCTGATTCCATGCCACAAACATTGTCTTAAATGTCCTTAAAACCCCCTACCCCAGGCTGTTGGAAGACCAAAGACATTCTTTCTGTGAAACATGGAAGAGAAGCATTTTGGCAATATGCTTTATTGAGCAGTTGGTGAACCTGGAGGAAAGCAGTCAGCACCTTCTGGGAAAGGTTTAACCCTTTACAGTTGCATGAAGTCCAAAGCCACTGTCAGTGCACTGAAGTTTATCTGTCTTTGCTGCACAAAAGAGTAAGCTACAGCAGGAAGCTTTTTGGGGCCGTAAAACGATCCAGAACAATTTTTTGTTTGGTTTGGTTTTTAAACTGAGCATTGCATGCAGTGAGGCAGAAGAATTGCATTTTGTTGAAGAATGCCAAACCCACTCAGATATTGCTGTTTTTGAGGATAAAAGCCTCACATGCCCAACACGTACACAGACCGAGGGATGCAGATCCTGCTGGCTCTCAATAGTTTCTCCTTCTGGTCCTGCTGCCTCTCTGCCGGAGTGCCAGTCCACTGACTTAAGGAAGGATAACAGTATAATTAATCACATGCAGCCACAGCACAGTGGTTCATGAGACCTGAGTAAATGTGACAGCTGCTCTGAGGGAGAAAGGGAAAAAAGGCCCACAGTGATGACAGGAAGAAAAACAAGATCTTTGGTGAAAATAAACAGTCAGAGCAAAAAAGGGAGAGATTAGCAAAGAGATGGGCTTGGGAGACTCTATGTGCAAGGCAGAAAGCAGTCTCCCCTTGCTTTGCTGTTGCAAAGGGTGTGAGATTGAGGAATCCACCCCATATTCAGATGTTACTGGTTTTAAATTCTCCTCCTTTTCCTGCTTCTCTTTATACCTTCAGCCTTTATTCTTATTATGCTTGAGAGATTTTCCTTATTTCTTTTTCTCCCGAATTCCTTCTTTCCTTTCCTCTCTTTTTATCATGGTTGTGCTGTGTGGTATTTCTGCAGGTAGTGCATGGTCTTCTGGACCTGTTAGGTCTGATGGGCAGTGTAAGAATGCTTTGTTAACAAGCAGTAGTTATACTGTGGGGGAATATGAGCCTAGCTGGTTTAGTTTGGAGCTGATCAAAAGGTTGTCTTTCATTTCCTAAGATGCTTGTTCCCAAATCTTCTTCTTTTACTATTCTTTTTTATTACTTCAAGGTAATAAATAATTTTTTATTACTTCAAGGTTTGGGGATTTTTTTTTGGTTGGTTGGTTGGTTTCTTTGTGTATCGTCTCTGGAACGTGATTATTTTTTGAGAATGATGGTATAGGAGAATTTCTTCTCTACCCTTTTGTATAACATAGAGGCCTGTAGTGTGGTACAAGTGGCCTTTTGAGGTCTGATGTGGTTGTTTGAGCCATTGAAATAGCCTCAAACTCTAGAGGTGGTGTTAGAAGGGGATTTGAGATAATTTTAAGTAAAAATTTGCAAAGCTTTCTTGTTTCTCTCCTCCCTACAAAGGTAGTTTTTAACCTACTTGAATTAATAGCGTAGGAGTTAAGAAACTTTGTGCACAACTAAGATGTTACTTGTTTCACATAAACACCCATGGCAAGTAGGTGGTCCCTTTTTGCACTCTAGATGCACATAGGTATTTTCTGTCAGAAAAAGGCAGGAGGGAAGATGAAAGAAGAGATTGTCTCTGACTGCCAGAATAGGGATTGTAAGGTATTAACTCTGTTCCTGATTTTGCCTGTAACTGCATGAACTTGATCACACAACTTATCATCTCAGCTGGGTATAAGGAGAGAGACTGTTGCAGGTTTGCTTTACACAAAGTGCTGTTCTGGGAATTCCCCTGTAATGCTGTTCAAGGGATGGCTTCTGTCCTTTCTCAACTCCAGGATGAGAGCAGTGAGACACAGGAAGGTGTAATGCATTGTACTGGGGAGGACTTGGTTACCAGCATAAGCTGAATGTATTCTTACTTTACATTAAGAAGTGTTCCAAATTTCAGGGGCAAAGAAAATTACATAGACATTACAGTTTGGGATACAACCAGGGATTCCTGTGCAGTCTTAAAACTATTTGAGAGCCTTGTGACAAACATCGGCAAATAAGACTTTTTCTAATTCTGGAAAGAAAATGTGACCTGGTGCCATCTAACTGCCTTCCAAATGCTCAAATCTTCAATAGATTTTCCAAGTCCTCTTGGTTTTATTTTTCCCAGTACTGGCTGATGCTGGAGGTCATTAAGCTGCTGTATTTTCTGTTTCCTGAAGTGCCTAAAGCTCTGTAAAAAGTTCTTTCTCTTGACAGTGCTGCTCAGCACCAGAGTTTAGCTTGTGTCTGTCAGGATCCATAACGTTGGCACTCAGGCTCTTAGTTCCTCTCAGGAGTGTAGGGTACCAGACTGCCCAGGGAAACAATGGGAGTCTCCCTTTTTGTCTGGCATCCTGGTGGCTGCAGCACATGTCCTGCCTGTGGGACCCACTGGTTATGTTGCATTTCTCAATCTGCTGTAGCTTAGCAGATAATTTTGCAGTAAAAGGTATAACTCTTTTGCCTGTTACTGAAGACTCTCCTCTCTGCTTGAAGTAATTAAATATTCATGATGTTTGGGAGTATAGCAAGGGCAAACAAGTATACAAATGTAAACATGGCTCTACAGTTTAGCATTTAGGGCACTCACTGGGCAGGACTCCCCACAGCAAGGAACCCAATAATACCCAAATGCAGCATTTCCACCCTTTGACACTCAAGTCTGTACATCCCTGGGAGGGGTCTGTTTCCTGTAGATGACAAAGAGCAGAAGAGTGAGGGACTGAAACTCTGAGTTGTCCAGATCTGACACTCCCCCTTGGGATAGCATTGACTGTTTGAAGGGATGGTTGGAAGAGAGATTTGACTGCAGGTACTGAATATAACCATAGAAATTCCTTAGAAAATCACAGAGCTTAATCTGAATTAATGGCTCCCTGAGAGACTGGGAACTTGAGTTTTTTGGTGGTGTATTGTTTTTTGTTTTTTTTTTTTTATATATGAATGGTGCTGTCAAGCATTTACCTCATGTCACTCATACTGGGAATGATGGTTGAACTCTTATTTTACTTTCTTTTACTTGCAAGGTATTATTATTTCTATTTAGGATTTTTTTTTTTCTGATTTTCCTTCTTCATTATCAAGAAGCTACAGTTGTGTCAGTAATTAGCCACAAATTTTGCAGTGTTCACAAAAAATAAGTGGGTTCAGTGGAAGGAGGTAGGATCCTGATGTCTCCAGAATATCTGGTAATTTAATTACTGTTGCACTGTATAAATATTGAACTGAATTTCCCAGCTCTGGATTATACTTTTTGTGCTTCTATATATTTGAGAATGAGGAGACTTAAAAGAAAAGAAATCCTTGTCTCCTAAATATGATCAAATGGAAGAACAATTGTTTTTTTACCTACCTACCTGCCTACCCTCTTTTTCGAATTAGTGTCTCTCAGGCCCTCTATCATGATATGAGATGAGGAACTGTCTCTGTGGTTTCAGAGATGACTCTTCCCATTCTGCTTTGAATGCCTGGTGCTGGTGAGAACTGGGTTGGTGCAGGATTGCATGAGGGTGAGCTGAGTACTATTTGGAGCTGTTTGGAAAAGCAAGAGGAATGCTTTGCCTGGGAGTGGCACACAGAAGAGTGTGAATGCCATTTCTGTTACTCTGAAGATGATCCAGCCCATCCTTATGCTGGACCTCCTTTGTATTAGCAGTACTCTTTACCTGAACAACACTAAATGCGTTTAGAATGTTCCTGTCCTGTGTCTTGTCAGATTAATGACTCCTTCCAATCCAAGAGCTCTTCTGCAAGCCAATCTGTTGTTATCACTGTTTCCACAAGGTTCCTACTTAGCTTTGGGTCTTCTGCAAAGTTCTGTCTTTTCTGATTTAACTAAGAACAACTGTGATTATAAAAGAATATATGTATTTGAATATCTTTTTTAGCAGCTATGCTCATCACTTTCTCAGGCTTTGGCATTGCCTTTTAGTTCATTTCAGGACATAGAATGGCTGAAATTTGCACAGTGGTTGTAGCTCAGAGGATCTTTAGGGATGCATATGGAATTCTCTGTGTCTGTAATTGTGCCTGCTTGGTTGAGGAAAAAGAGAAGTGGCAGAATTAGTGTTTGGGGGTATGCCTACATCACTGCTTTTGTAAACTTATGATTTGAGGTTTGTGATACTATGGAGAAGAGAAGTTTTGTGCAAATGTGAGAATAAAACTTTCAATACGTGGATGGATGATTCCATGATAAGTTTGCATGAATGTGCAGCTGTTTGTGGAAGAATGTTTTTGTCAGTACATGCAGATATATGTGCTTATGATGGGAGACTTAGGGGGATGTTATCTCATGCATTTGTGTGTTATCCATAAGCTTAAATTCCTGCATGGTCAGGAAAGCATTTCTGTAGGCTTGCTTTTCTGTGTCAGTTTTTGTGAGCAGCTGGTACAGCAATGAAAGTGGTTGGCGAGACTGAGTATTTGCACAGCTTAATGAGAATGGCTTAAACAAGACCACCCAGCTTAAAATGCTATTTAAAGGTGATAAGAGATCTGGAGAGCAAAGATCCCTGCTGCTTTGAGGTGGAGGGAATGAGGAAGCACTGCCTGCCCAGTAATAGGAGCACTGTGTTTCCTTCAACATGACAAATGGTACAGTGCCCCGTGCTGAGCCAGTTGGAACTGTAGATGCTCACAAAGTTCCCAACCAGTTGCTGGGTTTTCCTGCAGGAGTTTTCCTGCAGTACTGAAGTCATTGTCTGTTTTCAGCTTGAGGCTCTTACAGATCTGTTGTTGTAATGTTCCTGCCACGATTTGCTATAAAAGCCACCATCAATGTTTCAGTCATTTCAGTGGCCTGGTCAGAACACGGAATGCTGCAATGTTCTCATTTGTGCTTGCTGCTTCAGGTGAGGGGTTGCATCAGACTTTCCTAAAAGGAAAGAGAAGCTGATAACAGATGCCAATCCTGAGATGGCCATAGTGGCTCAGAACAAGTATTCTAATTCCAACAGCATCCAAAAGTGGATATCTGTAGGACAGTAGAGAAACAAGACAGGTCGTGTTTCACTTCCCAGTATACTTTCTGTTCAACACTTTCCAAGCCTTCAGCCAAGTGTTGCTGGAGGAGGTCACATGCTCATCTCCATCCTCAGCACAGGGGGTTCAGGTGACTTGATGTCAGCAGAAACTCTTCTTTGCTCCTCTGTGCTTGCTTTTCTGAAAGACTCTGGTGTTTTGCTGAGGAAAGGAGAGGTCTCGGTCGTCAGAGAAGAAATGTTTGTCATACACGCAGATTTCCTGCCCCACCTGGTGTTGCTGTCTGAGACCCTTCACAAAATGGGACACAAAACATGAACATTATTCATAAATGGTTATAGTCTTGGTTACCACTGGCATGTGGTATAACTGTCAGGAGCAGGAAAAGCCTATGAACAGAGGTTGTTTTGGGGAAGTCGTCCACATGAGCTGAGGTGTACTGATCCTAGGAGTGAACCTGGATCTCCAGAGAGCTGCCTAAGGATGTCCTTCAGTCTGTGGCTGATGCAAGGGAATTAACTCTTACATTGCAGTGCTGCTTAGTTGTATGTGTGTGCCAGTGGTGGAAGCTTGGAGACTGACTATACAGGAGACTTTAGGTGGTGAAACAGGGAGGGGTTAGCTCAGAATGCTGATTTTTGGGCTGGGCACTGTTGTGTAAAAGTATGTAGGAAAGTTGATGAGCTAAAGAATTTGTTTCTGCCTTGTGAACTCAGTCATCTTCTTTTTCTTATAGATTTGAAAATATTGAGACTTCTCAAACCGATTTATAGCTCTCCATCTAGTGATAATATGGTGAGGCCTATGAGAAGACTGAGCTAGGCTTACTAGTTTTCATGACCTCCTATACAGTTTGATTCTTGCAAAAGCTGCCAAGACTTATTGCTATAACCTAATATATTGATAGGTTTGACAATGTAATTTCTCTTGACAGCACTGTGAGTGTTAGAATTTGGGAAGCAGCTTGAAGTATTTCTTGTAATGCACCTAAGGGAACAGTAACTAACCAATCAGGAGGCAGTAAGGGATAAATCAGTTTTAGGTGATCTTATATTAAAACAGTGAAGAGCTACCCATTGTGAATGGGGAGGGACAGCAGGTCAGATCAGTGGGAATCTGATGCTTAGTGCTGAGGGGATAAGTTAATGTGAATAACAGGATTCAGAACTATAACAGGATTTTCTTTTTTGTATATATATGCTACTGTATTTGATAACTCTATCTTGCCTCATGAGAAGATGAGTAAGAGACCCTAGAAGAACTTTAGCTATGTTAGCAAAGGACTTAAAGGGACCACAAACATGAAAGGATGAGATTTTTACTATTTTTTCTGGACATTATTCTGCTCTACTGAAATGACAGAACAGTCTTACAGATGCAAAATTTTATACTGTAATAACAACAGCAGTTTACTGCTTTGTTTTATATCTGATTTCCAGAGACTTAATGTAAACTTGGGGACGTGGCTGTTATTTCAGACTGTGATTCTTCTCTGGAAATGATTCTCTTATATGTTACATAAACTTGAAATGAGATTGAGAGTACTCCTTAGCATGTGCTTCATTTGCAAAACTGTCAAGGCCTTTATTTCTTGAAAACATCACTTAGCTACACAGGTAGATCTCTCCTGTCTGTTTGTGAACTGGAAATACTAATTTCATATGAATAGCCAGCCAAAAATATCCACTAAGTCAACTCAGTCTTCAACTTACTCCTCTGAGAAAGCAGAGAACTGTTACTGCAAGCCCCGAAAGGGGAGACATTGGTGTCTGGTGGGTTTAAAGAGTCTTCATCAGAAGCTATCCTGCCACAGCTCCTTTATGAACTATGTTTCAAAACATGATTTTGAAAAAGTAAGTCTTTCTGCATGTGTGTGGTCAGTGTAGGGAGGGAGCAACAGCATGGTTAGTGGTGAAGCAAATCAAACCTTGGCTTACCCTGAGTGTGTCTTTTGCTGAGCTTACCAGCAGGCTTTTCTTACAGGGCTTTCTTTGGATCTGAGGTGAACCAAATTAGGGGGGACACCTCCTGAAATGGTCTGATCAATTTTGCCAGTGCTACTTTTTCTTCACTTCTGAGTTTCATGGCGTTTGGTCTCAAACAGATAGCAGAGACTAGTGACCTGCATTATAGGCTATATTTAAGTGGGGGGAAGGCTGCTCTCATTTGAAAATGACTGTTAAGTTTCCAACTTTGGTTTGGTATTCCAAAGGAGTCTTTCATGCTTGGTTTTTTCCACCAAATGCACTTTCTCCTGTTTCTCTTTTCTTATTGCAAAGCATTCCACCAGTGAAAGGTCTGTCTACCTCAAGCCTTTCAGCTCTGCAGGGGACTTCTGGAGTGACTGGGATGTTGAATAACCTGCAATGACTTGTACTGCCCTAATTAAACATTTCTTGCTGCGAACTCATTATGCTTTCCTGCCCTGTTCTTGTGGCTTCTCTGTTGCAAACCCTAGTTTCAGTTTATACTGGGTACCAGTAAATCCCAGTGCTGAAATTTCACTGAACTGGCTTGCAGGAATGTGTGCAGCACTGCTTTAGCAGGGAGTGATGTTCATGCATTTTTTTCCCATCAGTAGTTTCCACGGTTGTGTTTGGGCATAAGCTTACACTGACTAGATTTAGTAAGGAGAGTGCATATAGGTGAGAGAGGTCAAGTATCAAAGTAAAAATGTTTTATAGAATTATTAATTTAAAACTGCAAAGGGCTGATGAGATCATTCCAGCCTCTGACCCTCTATATGTTATGAACTGTAGATTTTTATGGACTTATCCTGTAATTAAGTCAAACCATCCCTGTGCATTTAACATATTTGATTAAGTTTTAATTTGAAAATTAGGTTTTTGTGTCTTATTACAACTGATTTATCTAGTGAGATGATCTTTACTAGTTCTTAATTAAGAAGGGAAGCCTTATTTTTTTAATTGAAAGCTTTGTATATAAAGGTTCCCATCCACAGAAAGCTGTTGTGGTTGGAGTGGTTCTGATGGGAACTGGCATGCAGCAGGAGATGCTTCCAGCACTGTGTGGTGGAGGAATAGCAGTGAGGTGCTCACATCCCATTCTGCCTGCGTTTGCTCTCTACATGAGTATCACAGGGTGATGGCCTAGCTTGGCAAGAGGGGGAGGGTGACTGTGGGGCTTGTGTGCTGCAGATGCTTTGTAACATTTCAGCTCTTTGTTCTGTCTGAATAGAGCAAATAAGGCAGTCAGGCTAATTTGAAAAGACGCTCGATTAGGCATGGAGTGTTTAATATTCTCCCTCTGTCCCTAGCTACCGTAGAGCCTCCATTTTGCGTTCTCATAGCTCCAAATGGAGTCTGCTGCTTTCCCTCAACAGAAGTCCTGGGCTAGATGTGATATTTGATGACAGGCTGAAACAATGAAGTTGCATAATCAGGTTCTCTGGTGAATCTTCCTGCAAAGTGCTTATTTCTCCAGGACAGCCCGTGAGCTACAGCAGGGTGTTCTGTCCATGGCTAGCAGGCAGCCAAGGAGTCCACAAGGACTGTCAGCATCTGGCATCAAGCAAACCAGAGGCAATGGATTTTCAGTTAATGTGTCAATTAATTGTGGTGAGCCCTTGGTGTGTTACCCCTTCCAGTTAAGTGGCATTGCTGAATATACAAAGATTGTCACTCTTGAGTTTCCAGCAATCTTTGCGGTTTTTGAAGTAAAGCAACAGCTTGCTTACTTTGCACATTGGTGTTGGATTCAAAATGCCAGGCCTGTGCTTCCTCTGAAGGCTGGACAGTCCTTCTTCCAGCTGCAGTGGCTGTTGGTCTTTGTACCCTGTCTGTCCCCAGCTCAGCAAGCAGCCTGTTGTAGAGCTTCTGTTGCACCAGCCTTCTGTGCCTCTCAGAAAATAGGAATGACCATCAGGTTACAGGAAGGCCATGTGATGTTTAATGTTTGCTTTGGGGTCCTTAAAAGTATCTAGCAACAGCTCTCTAGTTATAAATCTTTACAGGAAGTTTAGTAGTAAAAATGAAGAGTCTTGGTTTTGTAAGACCTAGAAAGCTTACTGTTTTGCATGGTAAGCATCTTCCTTCAGCTGTTCTTTTTATTTCCTTTATAAAAAACACACTGAAGTACTTCGTATTTCATTTTGAAGTACATCATATTTAAATGGAGTAGAAGTAGAGGAGGAAAAAGTGAATTTAGAAATAGGTTTAGTTTTCCTGGTAATTACGAAATAAAAATTCCCAGATGCTTAAGATTATAACTTTCAAATGTGACAGTTGTTGTTAACACTAGTGATGTGAATAGTTTTCAATAACAGGATTATATATGTTACTGAGTATGTCCCAGTGGCAGAGTTCATAGTGGAAGATGATTTCACTGTGTTTTTACTGATAGGAAACAGCTTTGATCAGTTTGGGAAATTACCTTTGAGTATGTTCTATCCAGAGCATTTTGCAGTGTTCTTTTTTTCCTGTAGCATTGCTGATCTTGCCTATTGAAAACAATTCATTTATTCCTCCAAATTCGGCTTGTTTGTAGTGGTTTTTTTTTTTGTTTGTTTTAATTAAACACCAATACTTATACTAGATCACCTGAGACAGTCCTTGTGGATAGCACCCATTACAAACTCTTTTTTTTTTTGCACATGCACCCATGAAGTAGCCTTGCATGCTGAGGAGAACTTTTGGTCTGTATTTTAAGTAGTGATATGTGCAAACATTGGCAGCCCCATTTATTTCCCTTTTCTAAGTAAAGCCTATCTAATAATTTTGGGCAAATTTAATAATTTTGTGTAATGACAGAATTAGGGCTATAATTTAAGGAAAAAAGACTTGATTCCTTGAAATGTTTGTCTTATCATTTAATTGAAAAGTAACTTCTTTCCCCTTCCTACGTAGGCTAAATGAACCCTATGTAGCATCTCATCCTCTTTGAAGTTAAGTGTCCTGTGGACACCCTGCTCCTTAATATTGGGCAAGGAAGTAGAAGCGAGCCAGAGGAGGCTGGCAACCTTTCTTTGGTGTTGCTCTTCTGTGAATAGACGGCCATGACAGTATCTACATTTTCAGAGTGTAGGAGCATCTGGAACTTTGCTTGTTTTTGACCTTTGAACATTGCCCCGATTTGGGGCATCTGGTCTTCAAAAATATCTAGACTGTGCCTGTTCCTCTTAATGTTACTTTATAATACACTCTCTATAGAATACAAATAAAATAACTTCATAGACTAAACTGGCAGGTGCTCTGAACTTCTAGACTAGAACACCAAAGATTTTTTTTTTAGATTTTAAAAATAAGAATTTTAGAATTTAGAATTTTTAGAATTTAATTCTGTTGTACTACCTGGATACATTGCTCATTGGAAAGGCTGGGAATTTACTCACTACTTCTACTGCCAGTATTATCCAAAGTATTAGAGTCATCTACTTTTTTTCTTCTTGCTGAGAAGATCACGTAATGCTAATTCTGGAGGAAAGTTCTGAAAAGTCCTCTCTCACTTTCCTGCTGAGCCCTGTTCTGGGTGCTCATCTGGGCACTCAGATCCATTCAGATCTACCTCATGAGTCATTCTGTGCCCAGCCCTGGAGAGGGGCATAGCTGCTTGAATGGATGTGAAAGTGTTCTTTCTGTTAAGTAGATCATAAATGCTTGGCTCTGAGAGACACCATCCTTTCAGAGGGAGATTTTTCTTAGTCCATTGGTCTATTCCTTGTGCTTAGATAGCCTCCTGTCTTCAGTAAGTGCTCTGCTGCCCCCACGTACCAAACATTCTAGCAACTCTTCTCTCCAATTCAGACTGGACTCCTCCTCTGAATGTCATCCTATAAGTTATCTCCCTTGCTTGCCATGCTGCTTTGTGTTCACTGTAACACACTGCTCTTGTCTGATAAAATCATAGCTTCCATCTGCTTTATTATTCTGGGCAGTTAAGTCAGCAAAACCTGAATCAAAACAGCAAAACACAGCACTGCCTTCCCAGAGGGAAGTGATGATGTGTGTTTGCACTGTGCGTGAGCTTCTCAGCTTTCTAGCAGAGACTCTAAAAAAATTTGTCATTTCTTAGCAGTTCTGGCTTCTCTTGTATGATGTTATCCAGGGACAGGCTTGAACCTTCACCTCAGGGTTTCTCTAAAGTTCTTAACTTTCACTAGAGACCTTGTCCCCTGATGGCTAGAATGCCCATGACTGGAAGCCATTTGATCTGGTTTGTCTGGCTGCTCTGCTAATTAGCTCACCTAGTGCAACTCTGTTTGACAGTGTTCATTGGACCCTTATTGCATCCAAGAGAGATCTATTGCCAGAAATTGGAAGACCTAAAAGAATTATTAGGTGTCTATCTGCAGCTTTTTGGGGCCCTGTAAGACTTTACTGACTAAGGGAGTGGCCCTCTGATGAGGGACTGGTGTATGCATGAATCACCGTAGTGTCTTTGTGTCTCCAGCAGTAAGGCCAAGGACTCATCCTCGATTCCCACTGCTGCCATGAACTTCTAGATACAGCTGAGTTGCAAGTCATAGCTGATTATGTTTTTTGGGTTTTGTTTTTTTATTTTTTTTGTTGGTTTTTTTTAAAGTATTATTGAGGCAGGAAAAGCAAATAGGGAGAGGGTAAATGAGTTGTCTGGTATCGTACATGTCTTCAACCAAGCCAGGAATAGAAGGCACACCTAGCACCCAGTCCTGGGCTTTAGAGTAGGGCTGTGGTTGTACAAACTACTTGGCAGACTTCAGTGGGGTTGGTGGTGTGCTCTATTACATGACTCTCTCTTCCCTTAACAAATCTCTGAATTTGTTGAGCTGATCTCAACTGATCAGTAACTTCAGTGAGCTTTGGCTCACTTGCAGACACTTCTGAGATTAAAATGGAGATGGAAAAGGTGATGGTGAGGAGGGAGAGGTGGTGAGAGGCTGAGGACAGGAGGAGAACTCTGGCCACAGACTTCACAAAGTGTGAGTGTACATTATGATACATTATGGATGGCCAAAGCTTCACTTTCAAATCATCTTCCTTTCGGCAGGAAGATATTGGGAAGGAGGCTGCTGAGGGACAAGGAAGAATAATCTGCGAACCTTGGCAGTCATGACATGATCTGATGTTTACTTAGCAGCTCCAGGTGGGTGGGGATGTAGTAGTACCTCAGAATGCTGGTGTCCTCATGTAGTTTTACCTGCTGCTGCTCTTAGTTTCCTGATAAAATGCATTTTGGACAAGCATATGTTTAGGCCAAGGCCAAACTGGATGTTACAGACAGCACAATTATGCATTAAAGAGGGGAGAAGGTGAGAACTGGGCATGAGCTTCATCACCCTTTCTGTTCTTAAACAAATCCTCCCTCATCCCCAGTTAGGAGCTAAGGCATTCCTGAGCCTTTGTGTGGTAACATGCTAACAGGCACAGCTCAGTATACAGAAGCAAATCCATAGGCATAACCCAGGGCAAAACCAGGTGTCCTACAATAAACAAGGCCACCTTAAGGGTGAGGACAGAACATCCCATCCCTAAAATATCAGGGAAATTGTGCTGAGTTATCTGGAGTGGAAGAAAGGGATGGATGGGCAGTAAGAGCTCTGAAGTTGCTGGTTGAGGCCCAGCCTCCTGGGCCATGTCTGTTCTGCTTCAGCTGCTGTGGAGGCCGCAGCACTGTGTGGTCACATATTTGTTCTGACTGGCAGCACCATGTAATTGCATTTGTGTTCAGTGACTATCAGTCTTTCCAGTGTGTTTTTCTGAAAGGTCGTCTTATGCCAGAAGAGATGTAATGCCATGGCCATCTCAGGTTTGTTGATTCTTTCTCGACGCTTCTTAGCCTTTCAGTAGGAGAGAACAGAAAGCAAATCCTACCATTTACTCCCTAAAATAATGATGTGGTGCAGCCTCATGGCAGTGCTGATCTCTGCTTACTGTGTTGCTTTTGAGATGCTGATTGCAAGAGATGGATGGGTAATGAAAGTCAGTCTCCTATTGGGTTTGGCTATCTTGATATTTAGGGGTGCTGATGTCTTCAGTGGGATGCAAGTCTGGAGACGTGAGGAAGGTCCCTCTCCAGTACTTCTTCAGAGTACTCTGGAGAGTTCATATTAATTGTCCAATCTATTTCTAGAGCCACAACAATCCAAAATGGTGTCACTGGGGAGGACTTCAGTTAGTAAAGAGGGGACAAAAAAGTATACATCTATGATTAATGATCTCTTTTCTTCTCATCCCTTTGCCTTCCCTTCCTGACAACATCTGCCCACAGTACCCCCAAAAAAGGGAAAGAAGAGATGGAATCTACTGAAAAAAAAAAGGTGGACGAGCTTACACTGCACAGTGCACCTGTTTGCATGTTTGCTTCTCACACCCTTTCCCTATTTCCCAGCACAATTAACAAAGAGATTAAAACTTGAAAATACTTGTCGACTGGCCCCACTGCAGCATAAGCCTGATCACCCTAATTTGTAGTGATCCTAGAGGATGCAGAATCAAGCAGCATCTGCAGAAAGTAACCTACATCTCAAACTGGCACCTGAAACATGTGATTGTCTTCTTGCTCCTGTCGAAGGACCTGATTTGTGGGCGCTTTGAAAACCATTCCTAAGATAACAGTAATTTCTAGGAACATGACTGGCAAGGGGGTTTTCATTTTTGAAAAATAGAAGAACAAAGTAAAGTAATAAATAGAAGATGTTTAAGAGAAAAAAGTGTGATATTTACTTGAATCTGTGTTTATAGGATGCCTAGGAGCATGGACTAGAGTGCTGAGGACATGAACTTGTGCCCCAGCAGCAATTTCAGCAATATCTCAGTGTTGGACTAGAGGCTTTTCAAATTCAAATGGAATGAGTTTAGCACTTGCAGAAATTAAGAGCACGTAATATAATCTGCAGATAGGGGAAAGTACAGACAGGCTGTTATGCTCAGTGCTGTATGCTCATTTGCCCCAACCTCTGTCACAGTTACCTGGGTTCCTCCATACCCTGCTATGCTATAGTACCTTGTGCCTGATGTGTTGCCCTCTGAAGTCAATTTAGGACTCCGAAAATCTGCCAGCTTATTTGAATTCCACTCTTTTTCCTTCCTTGTCTTCTAGTTGTCAGCCAAGGCAAATGACTTGAGGTTGTCTGAAGAGTATTTGTCTCCTGACTTAGCTGATACCATGCACTTATTTTGGATGTTGAACTGAATGTCTCAAGATTTCCCAGTTTTGTAGTGTGTTCTATGTGGTAGTAACTTATGGTGGCAGAAATTGGTACTGAAATTGGTACTTATTTTTCAGAACAGGTCTGTGGTTGCTATTCTGAGCAACTGTGAAATGAAGGTGGGGGTTTTTTTTTTGTTTGTTTGTTTTTTAAGAAAGCAGAATGAATATTGATTGAGGAACAACTAACTTGAATGGGCAAGGCCCTTCTGTTGTTACCTCTGGTAACTTTTTAATATGCTTTCAGTTGCTCATTTCTGCCCCCATTCCTGTCAAGTTACAACAATGAGATAGGATCTGAAATCTCACCACTTGATTGCATGTCTATGAAATTAGTTATTGCTTTTACCCTGTATTTGTATGGCTCTGTTTCCTATTGTCTCCAGCCATGTGTTCTTATCCCATGTTCTTTGCTCTGCACACAGAATGGTGGTAAGTGCTTACCCCCATTAAAGTGCTTACCACTAAGCTCAGTGACTATATAGAGGGAGAGAAACCAGTTCATTTGACCCGCAAACATTCACAGTTTGGTTTTTTTTTTCAAATCCTACAACTGAAAGCCATCAAGGCATGGTGAAATACATGCCATAAGCCTATCTCCAAACTGGTTTTCAGTAAAGGGACAGCTGTAGAGAAACAAGATAAACCAGGTGCCTAGAGTTGCCAATGAGTGGGTGTGAGTCCACCTGTGCCTGGTTAGGGCAGGTCCCTTATTACCAGGGGGCCAATAAAGGTGGGACACACACCCACAAGGCGAGAGCTCACTCTTGTGCGAGGCAATGGAGAGGCCAGCAGCTCCTCGAGCCTCAGGAGCAAGAAAGGCTCATCCTGCTACAGACAGCTGTTTAATGTTATAATTATAGTGCAGAGCAGAACCAACTCACCTGGCAGTACCTCCTGTGCAGTGTCACTTACCTGCTTGAAAGTGACTAAAATAGCTTCAGGAAAACAGATCTGCTGAGTCTCTTTGATTAGCCAGTGGTCCCTTCCACACCATGTATCCTCTTGCCTGAGAGGAACCTCCTTCTTTGGCCCATTCTGTTTCAGTGAAGGAAGGACATTTTATGGCAGCTGTAAGAAGAACACTAAAAAGTGTTGGTCAGTTACCTGAAACCAAAAATCTAAATCTTAGCTCTAAAAATATCTCACTTCTCACAACAGCTACCATTTGCAGTTTTGCTCAAGATTGGTGACCAGCCTGCTGGCATGAACAGTCTAATGGCTCAGAAACTCACCTTCACAGGATATCTTCCGACAGCTTTTTCAAACCCAGCTTTTTAACCAAAGCTGTTCCTTCAAAGCACTGGGATGCTTCACTAAGCAGCACAAGGTGCTTGGCTCTGATACACATCCCAGTCTTTGTCCTTCTGTCCTGGCAGGAAAAAACCACATGTAGTTGAAATAAACAATTGCTGCTCTTTTAATGAAGTGCAAATTTCTAATTAAATCTTTTCTTGATGTGTGGTTGGTGTAATCTGTGCAGTTAGGGAGTATGCTGGTTTTAGTTCCCTTGCTGCTTGCCCACAGCACCCGATCAAATGACTCAAAGGCACCAGTCTTGGTTCTCAGGCATCAAAAGCCTGAGCAACCAAACACTTCATAATTTCACTTTTGTGCCAATGTTTCTTTCTCAGCTCTGGTATTCTGGCATCATCTCTAGATTTTTTTCCTGTTGAGGATCTTTCCAACTCTTTCTCAGAGGCAGTGGGCAGAAGCAGATTGTGGTGCACAGACTGCCATGCAGGGTTAGGCAGGAGGAGAGGGTGGTTCCCAGAATGTTACCTACTGGTGAAAAAAAAGGGAAGAAAAGTTTTTGCACACTGGGAATGGGAAGAGGGAGGACAAGCTGCTAAGAAATGACTGCATGATTTGCAGGAGGAACAACTTCTCAAAATTTTAGTAAACCTAAATATTTTCTTGTGGGAGTGGTATTGCTCTGACATCAGGGAAGGGATTAATTGCCCAGTGTGTCTTTCAGAGCTGGGGAGGAGGAAGGGATGAGGAAGAGAAAGCTTCATTTCTGTGGAAGTGGCTTTCTGCTTTAAGACAGCAACAATGATATTTCATGTCTTGTTTCGTGTCTCCCACTTTTAAATGTCAGTCTCTGCCAGCCAGCCTTATCTCCTGTAGCACATTTCAATTAGGTATTCCAAATCATGCTCTGTTCTTCCAGGACAAATATGCCAGAGGTGATATTTACTGTCCAAGTAGCATTTTAATACTCCCCACTTTCTTGTGTGTTTGGTTGTTTGTGGTTTTGGGGTTTAGTTTTTTGTTTTTTAATCAAATGAATGTCAGAATTGTATTACTAATAATAATTTAATAATAGGAGAGAGAAGAATTCTGGGGCCAGCACTGACAGCTAAGTGATTTTAATGAAAACGTTTTTGTTTTGGTTTTTTTTTTTTGTTCTTCTTCTGTGCTTTAGTTTAGCTTTCAAACCTATTGAAGTTACCTGTTCACTGAAGCACTCCAGTGCCTTGTGTTTTTCATGGCAGTGTAAATGTCAATATGTGTTTCAGGCTTGTATAAAATCTAGTTGGGTGACAAAGTCAACAGGACAAATGCAGCTAAATTCTTCTCTCTAATTCTGTAAATCAGACCTTTCTCTTTGAAATGAGTGTCTGAAGAAATGGGGTTAAGCAGGGATGGGGGTACTGACTTTTTAGTAATCTAGGAGCCAGGGTGTGGAGGTTCAGAAAGGTGACAGTGAGCTCTGGCTGTTGGTTGCATTGGCATGTGCATTTTAAACCTTGTAGCAGGGCTTGTGCTAATCACCTTACACCTCTGAAAAGGATTCCCATGTTTGGTTTTTTTTTAGCCTCTCAACACCCTGAGGCATCAGGATGAAGGCTGAACTGTGCAGCCCTACAGGACCACAGAGCACTGCTCAGTGCCACCCTTTGTCCCCTTGCCAGGGCCTTGTGTCACTGATAGTCACCTCCTGCTGCCTTCAGGCTCAGCATGCCCTGAAGACCTGGTGCCTTGGAAAGTAGGCAGCAGGTTCTTGCAGAGAAGTAGCCAAGTCTGGAGTGAACAGAGCAGGGCTGGTGTGCAAGGAAGGGCTACCTGTGGTCCAGCAAGAGTGGGCATTCTTTTGGCACACCTGGAGTTATCACTAACTTGAAATCCTCTGCTTCTGTCACATGTCATAACTCATTATTTCTTTTCATGGCTGTGTACGGGACTTCTGATCTCTGAACTCCAGCAAAGATTACAAAATTGCACACATGTAGCTCTGGGTGTTTCATCCCCAGCATGGATGTGGGCTGCAGCATGCACTAAGAAGAATGCTACAGCATCATTCTTAATTCCCCCCACCCCTCCTTTCTAATTTAGTTTAATGCATGTATTGTTTACCTGTCTCTTACTGCCAAGAACATACACAAAACCAGAATGATCTGCCAGGTATTTTCATCCTAGACTCTGCCCTTTTTCCTTGACTAACTGTGGAAATATCTCAGTTGTTTCCACAGATTATCCATCATAATGGTGCAGACAGCTAGGTGACATGTCAGATTGTTCCATTAAATTTGCTTGAAAGTCCAAAACCATTCCTATTTAACACTACTGCAAAGGGGAGAATTTATAAAATGTTTCATGAGAAGTGAAAGAAAAGTCTTGCATGGTTTAGGAAAGGGACTGGGCCTCAATCCTCACTGTACCAAAGAAGCATCATAAGTATTGGATGTGAAATTTTATGGTGAGATTCCATGTTTTAATTAACAGTATCTATATATTAAATTCATTCATGGCAGCCTCATAACTGCCAGATCATCTGCAGAAGAGGGAGGTGGACATATCTGGTTAAACATACAAGGAGTAACTCTGCAGTAGTCTATATGAAAACTGATTTAATTTTTCTCTTGTCTAAAAAGATACTTAAAAACTAATTTTGCCAGGGGAAAGACTGTGTGAGTTCCATTCTAGAGCTCAGCTACTGAGGTTTAATAGCATTATACTTGTAATACTAATTTTTTTTTCTACTACAAGAACTTGGCCTACAAGATGCAATTTGGATATATTCAGGAAATGCATCTACTAAATTCATATAAGTCCTCACAGAAAACTGTAAAACCTGCCAATTTGTGGGTTTGTAGCTTGGCAAGCAGGAGTGACTGAGAGTGTGTTCTCATAACGTGAGGGATTGGGCAACTGTAGTCCTGAGTAGCTGATAATTCCTTTGCCTCCCTGAGGTGCAGTTGGGCTCACAGAGGAAAGCAGTGAGCTCGTGATTTGCAGCATGCTAAAGCCAAGTTACAGGAGATTAACAGAAACTGTTGTATGGTAATGGCAGCTCAGGACATGGTAGCTGTTTTGACAACTCCGAGGTTTCTGATTAGGTCCAAATTAAGCAAGGAGAGAGGCAGGAAACAGACCTGTGTGATCTGTGGTGGTACTCTCTCTAAACACAGCAGATGAACATTTGTGCCAGTTACAATGTCTTTTCACCATCTTGGTCAAATAATGTGGATAACATCTTCAATGCCACATTCATTTTTTAAGCAGGCATCAACTATACTGGTTTACCAATGGAATGATTCTTATTTATAAAAAGACTTCTCTTATTTCCTGAGAATTGTTGCATAGCTATTTAAGTTAAAATGCAAACCCTGCATTACTGACTCCTGTGGTTATTTGACCAGTGTAAGAAGCCTGAATACGGTGTATTATGTTTAACTGGCACCATAATGTTTTGCTTTCTTTGCCTGTGTTTTGCCATAAATATCTTTAGGGTTTAGTGGGTTAGGTGACTGACTAATCTGTTTGGCTTCTCTACATCTTATGTCCTGCCATCTTTAGGTTAAATTGCATTTATCTCTTGCTCAGTCACACTGAAGCCTGGAAGAAATAGTATTTGTTCATACTTGGAAAAGGGAGAGATATTTAAGAAAAACAGCATGGGAAAGGGATTGGATAGCAAAACTAAACACTGCTACTGCTGTTCTGAGACAAATTGTTATGCTTTAGGCTTCCTTCTGTGTGAAAAAGAAGTTAATGGTGATGCTTTGGTTTTGTAAAATGGCATCAGGCCTCTGGATTTAGAATAATGCAGACAACTGAGTATTGGCCTTTGTTCCCATAGGCAAGTGTATTTTTTGCAAAAAGAACGTAAGCTGCAAATAAACAGAAATAACTGGCTGTGCAGGGTAACTTAGCTATTGCTTTCACTGTTAATTCAGGTCTGCCTCACAGTCTAGCAGCCCCTGCATTTTTCAGCTAGTTGCAGACTGGGTTTTCAAACAAGCAATAGTGATAAATCAGAACTGCTTATTATTTGCATAGCTCCTGCCTGCTTTTTTTCACTCCCCTTTTCACGTATTGGTCCTAGTTTATAAACATTAACAGATTTGGAGGGGGAAAAGAAAGTGCTTACATTTCACATCTGCTGTTTATTCTGACACACAGGCATACTGGATGAACTTGACTGGTGATGACTTACTTTATTTCACAGATTTTCAAATTTTCATGTGAGTTTCTTCTCTGTTTTTCTGATGGAAACCTTTTGTACTGCTAGAAGGGACTGTTTGTGGTCTCTCTCATTTTTCTGAGGACATTGGTCATGCTTAACCTTTTGGGCTGAGCAGATTCTGGCACAGTTAATACTTCTACAAATTTTCAGTGAACTGCCCACATGCTGTACAGTGTGACTTGACGAACTCTACAGCCTTGACCTGCACTGACTGCAGCATTACAAGAGCAAATTCTATAGCACTAATTAGCAAATCAAAACCCAAACCACCTGCTGGAAAGAAAAACAAAGCTGTTTCTCTGGCAGGGCTTTCTGTAGAAGTTGGGAATGGTTTAGGCTCTATCACTGGCTTCTGGCATTGTTGTAGGGAAACTGCTTTCCCTTTCCAGGCTTCAGAAATAATTCATGTGTCTCAGTGACAAGAAGTAACAAGAAGTTTCCTGCAACAAGCAGGGACATCCTCAACTAGATCAGGTTGCTCAGAGCCTTGTCAAGTCTCACCTTGAATATCTCCAGGGATGAGGCCTCAAATACCTTCCTAGGTGACTTTCTGCATTTTTCTACAACCCTAGAAAAGAAAACCAAAAGAGGGACTCCAGGCTAAAAAGCATTTTTGGAGATTAGCCTGTAACTGGATGACAATCTGAGGGTTGAGTTCCTTTACTGAATAGAAAAAGTCCCTAGTGAGGTTATGTAGAAAACAGAAGTGTGTCCTCCTAGTACAGGAATTAGGACACCCAGTCCTTGTCCATGAAGCTCATAAGGTCTAAAGTCAGACCTTCTCAGAGATGCTGAACTCCCTTAATTCTTCCTGAATGCATCTGCAAGCACGGAAATAACACTAGTGCAAGTAAGCAAGAAACTAATTTTGTTTTCAGTATAAAACCACAAACTCAGAAGGAATTGAATCTCTGACCACCTCACTGGATGATGCATCAGACTGAGGTCTGTATGATGGCCAAAATAGCAGCATATGATCTATTTAGGAGGTATAGAAGTTACTGATCACTTTCAAAGATATATGTGGCTCCTAAAAGAGGCCAGAAATCTGGCCTTAGCAATATCAAAATCCATTCCCTTCCCCATAATTTGAAAGGAAAAGATGCAATGTCCCACCTAGAGGCATTGCAAGGACTGCCTGTGCTTCAGGGCTGTGAAAGGAACAGTAATGGGAAGAGTAGGGAAATACAAGTGCCATGGAGAGACAAACACCTGCCAAGAAGTGCAGCTGGGATCACAGGTTACAATTTTTTCTCTGTTCCTTTTCGTCATTTAACTCATTGCTAATATCCCCAGAAATACTGCTTCTGAAACCTCCTGAAGGAAACTGCTCTTTATTTTAACTGAATTAACTTTCACCCTATACAAATGCAAATCCACAAATGAACCAAAGAGGAAGACAGAACTGAGAGATGGTTCTGGACCAGAATGATCTGTCGGCCTCTTTTAGCATGCCAGAAGCTCACATCTAACAGTAATCTAAGTTTATACAGGGCAAAGCCATAGTGGCATCAGAAATAGGAACCACTTCAGGAACCTGAGCTAATAGGATTTTTAGAGAAACTTATTTTGAATTGGAAAGAACAAAAAAACATTCACTGTTGACCCAATATATTTTTTGTCAAAAAAAGCTACAAAACCAATTTTTCATAGAAAGTCTTGAATTCATTCCTTCAAAAATTAATATATATTGACTAATATTATAGTTACTGCAGTGCAGATATGGCATGACAGTGCCTCTGGAGCAGCAGCTCTTTCGTGGCTTCCTGTCATAGTACTCTGTGATTGGCAGCCAAACATCCATCTCTTGGTGCCCATGGCTAATGAGTCCCAGGCTGGTCAAATTCAGAGATTTGATCCAGCCAGGGAGACAGGAGCAAATGGTTTCTGCAAATTATGATGAGAATTTAAAAAAAAAAAACAAAAAACAAACCCGAACCAAACAAACCCTTAAAAAATAAATGAAATTTTACTTGCCTTTGACTAAATAGGACACTGATGAATCTGTGCCTTTGAGTGGAGTTGCTCTTTCTCTGCGGTCATCTCTGCTTGCTGATAGGTCAAGCTCATACAAATTCTCTCATCAGACAGAAAACTGTAATCACAACTCCAGGTTTTCTGCTGAGAATTATGCTTAGAGGAAACTGAGCATTGCTACACATGTATAAGTGTTTTAAAGGGGAGGTGAAGTGATTAGGGGCAGAACTAGGAACAGAAATGGAATATCATCTTCTTTGTTCATCAGTTCTTGCAGTGGTGAGAGCAACCCTCCCTGATCAACGTGGGTGGATAACATAGAGTCTAGAGATCCAAGTCCTATGGCATTATAATTCCTATGGCATTATAATAATTTTTAAGGATAGGCTAGTCAGATGGGAAATTATTAGGTAGCTTTTAATTCACATTTTCCTTCTGAGCAAGTAATGATGTAGGAAAAGCTAGGATGGTACTGGCAAGGCACTTGCAGAAAAAGGAAGAGAGATCTAGAATGGGGAAGCTGAACTCAAGTGCAGAGGTTAGTGGTAGTTCAGACCCCTCAGAGTTGGCAAACCTTCCCAGTGCAGCAAAAAAGCTAAATATATTAACTTCTGTGCTACTTGTCATTCTCTCACTTTGCATAGTAATTAAGAAGGAGAGCCTTCCGTTTAGGTCTGGAAGTAACAGGGAGCCAAACCAGGCACACTGCTGTGACCTGACATTCTAATTTGTCATGGAGGAGTGTACAATAAATGTCAGCTGTAAAAGTAATGTTTGTGAAGAAAAAAAATATTGGTTTTCAATTTGGTGTGAAGACCATCAGATATGGTACTTCTCAGACAGACTGCTATTAAAATTAGTACATTAGTAATGCTGCTACAACTGGGTTATAAAAGGGAAGCTGGGGATGGAGCTCACTCCAATTGCTACATCTCTGTTGTCAGCCATCTTTACTTACTTGGTACTTCTGTGTATGTTTTAGAGGATTTAAGTGCATTTTCTTGAAATGGGTAAACGCAGTTCAGTAATTACATGCTGAGACTGCAGCAGTGTCTGTTACCTACCTAAGGTCTTGTACTTATTGTGCACATGCTGTGGCTCTGTGGTTTAATGTTACTCTGTGGCAGTGAGTTCCACAGGTTTTTATAAATCTTGAAATCTTGTAAAAAAAATTCTAGTTTTCTTGCTCGTACTGTGTGAAAGTGTGATGGATTTGTTATATAATGCTTCAATGTTTCTAGTGCCTTTATTTTAGATAAAACAAGGATTTGCATGTGGAAGTAATTTTTTTCTGTCTCATAGGTTTGTTTGTGTAGTGTTTTTGTGTTCTGTCCCCCCCTAGTCCCCCCACCCATGTTCCTAAATGTACTTTCTGCTGGTGCCTTCTCAAATTTAGTGACCAGCTACTGAACATAATCTGAAGAAAACTGTTCTGTCAATTAATGGGATTATGGTAGGGATATGTGAGTGTGGTGCACTGGATTGTGCATTGAACCCTTGTCCTATATGAAGGGTGTTTAATACTTCTTCAGGGTGAAAGCTTTGATGTTCTTTTGTACTGACAATGTGAATGGACTAGATCAATATTCGTTTATTCAGCCAGCAGCATATAAAATACAGTATCACAGAGAGTAAGATGTTATATTTTTGGAAGACCTGAGCATTAAAAAAAATCTTGTTTGTGAGCAAGGAAAAAAAAAAGGTTGTAAGATCCCAGTTCACACGTAGTAGAAAATCTGTCAGACTTTTTCTCACAGCCCTTGTATTAGAGAAAATAGCACTGGGATGAAGGTCAGAACTACAGAGCATGGACTAAACTGTGTGTAGGAAGCCTTCACCTGGTGTTTTAAAATGTGAGATGGATCAGAAATACCACGAATGGCTAACACAAGGAGAGAATGCTCTTTGGTATTATTTTTGGGTGAAGTGTTTGTTCTGTCCTGAGTGATCGTTGCTGTATTGCTTCCATGATGAAGAAGAGCCAGTGTCACGGTTTAACACTGGCCCGGCAATTAAACCGAATAACAGACGCTCTCTATTAATCTCTCTCTCTCCTTGATAGAGAAAGGAGAGAGAATAAGGGAGAGAGACTTATGGGTTGGAAACTAAACTACACAACTTTAATGAAACAGTAATGATAAATAGGTAAAATTACTAAATATATACAAATATACAGGAAAATGGATACCACATTCCTCCCCCCTCTCCCCCAATAACTCTCACGTCACCACCGAGGCTGCAGGGCAGCCCTGGGAAAGTCCAGGCTGGACTCCTGGAGTCGGCAGCAGTCGGGAACCGGAGGCAGGAACACACAGATATGGGCTGGCACGGATCAGGACCACAGGCAGATGAACGGACAGGATCCTTCCAGGATGCCGGGTGAAGGAAGGGAAGCAGGAAATCAGGAAAAGATCTGGCTCGGCCCTCGTGATGCCTCAAATTTATACTGAGTGTGACGTATATGGGATGGAATACTCTGTTCGGTCAATTCTGGTATCTATCTTGTCTGTTCCTCCCTAAAGGAGGGCTCTGGTGGGACCTCTGTGTCCTCCTGGACGGTAAAATGTTTTCCTCAGAGCTGAGCAGTGTCCTTGGCTCTGCATACCAGTCTCTAGCAGTAACTATAAACATCAAGTGTTATCAATCCTAGAAGCACACACTGTCTGAGAAACTTAGCTAAAAGCAAAAGTACAAGACAGAAAATCACCTTTATCCTGGTCCAAACCAGGACAGCCAGCCAAATAGCTCCGTGTGGTTGAAACACCTGATGTACCATAGATGTCATATGTCTACAGCAGAAAAGGGTGACAACCCAGATAAATGTGTGTGTGTACACGTGCTGAGTGGCTCTTCCCAATTGAGCCATGCAGCCTTATTTTAGTATGCATTCCTGAACTGTGGATGTCTTCCTGGAAAATCTCTATAGTACATCTGTATTGCTTGTAGGTCCAAGCCCAGTGCATGTTAAAACCCATTTATTTTGTGCTGCATTGAGCTTTGACTTCTTGCACAGTCTGGTGCTCTGGGTTAGGCACATGTAGAGGCTTAACAGACAATACAATTGATTCATACACAGAAACTGTAGGAGCATGTGCGCCTCCACAAACATAATGAATCAATGTATAATTTAATGTAGCTTCAACATCTGATAACCCTTTTAAAATAATCAGTGTGTTTTATCTGCTAAATCACATTACAGTATCTCAGAAAATGCAGTATGAGGCTGGCACGCATAATTTATTTCAGGCTTGATACATATCATATGCAATTGTATTTATTATTTATAACTTGCATCTACCTACAGTTGTATGTGCAATTAAGTTCTACTGCACTGAAAATACATTGAAGAGAGAAAATGCAGTATTATTTGGTTAATCCTTCCTGCATGGGACCAAGCTGCTTCTAACGATAGTCTTGTGGTTAAGGTGTATTATAGACATGGAAAGATTTGCCTTTTTTTCTGGTTATGCTGAAAAAGTCTCTGCTTACGATTTTGGGCATAGCACTGTTTCTGTGTATTCCTTTGGCTTCATGACTTTGGCTTTTACTGACCTCCAGTGGACCATGGGTATTGTAAATTGTATAAGACTAGATTAACCAATATTTTCAAACATAGACAATATTCCAGTTGGAAGGTGCTGTTGAAAGGCAGACACTTTCAGAGGAAAAATGGGTTCATTTTTAGGTAACTCCTCATAATCTGTAGCATGAGATTACGTAGTTTACTCCTTTTCTGCTTTGGAAAATGGGGTAATTTTTAGAAGAGCTTTCATGCTCCAAGTGTTCTGTTAGCTCTAGGGAAACATTTGAAAGAATTTATCTGTCTCTTGCAACTGAAATACCAGAAGAAATCAACTTGCATAGATACTGAAAAGAATAAGAAAGTACAAATGATTAGTACCTGCGTTTCTGTGGTAAGGTTTAGTGGCCTTTATTTAAGGGGGAGGTAAAGTATGTGGTTTAGGTGGTAAAATAAGCAGTATCCTCAGGCACACTGGGTGAGGATGATGCCAGCAGGAGGTTTTTGTATTATTCAGCTATCAGGCAATTTTGTTCTTTTGTTAGAAAAACATGGTTCTTGTGGGTTTTGCATGAATGTTTCAAATCTGAAATGCAATTGTAATTATATTATAACGCCATGTACATTAGGTACAGGCTTCTAGCAAACCATACAAACTTCAGCTGCACATATTTCTGAGTTCCTAATGAGAATGTAGGCTGAGTTAAGAGTTCTGGTGAAAACCTCCAGTGGCTATAATTAAAAGATAATCTCAGTGGTCAGAACAGATTAAGAAACGGGCAGTGTGGACTGATGTTTGTTTCCTGTGATGGCTGGGAAGGCGAAACACTGTGGTAGCCTTGTTTGGAGGGATAATGTTCAGCAAGTGGTATGTACCTGAGAGAAAGATGGTTTGGATAAACACTGTCTACCATCCTTGAAACTCCCCTTATCTTGTGGGGTTTTTTCGAGTATTTGATTCTTGGTGATGTTATCACCCAGCTTTGTAAAACAAATGCCCCAATTAAAACTTGGTGGTGGCTGCGAATGCAGAAATGCAGGGAACAGAAGCTGTCAGTCACTCAGCTTATGGCTGACAGAAAGTGCACACAGATATTTGTTGGAGCATTTAGCTTGTTATAAGGGACTTGATTTAATTCTCTCCATGTGTTTGGAGATAATAATATAATTTAGGTGAGGAGAGAAAGTATTTTCTACCTTTCTACAAAAAAATTATGCGTAACATGCATATAACTCCTGCCACACTTTGCCTTGTGCGGAAGAACCCATCATAACCGCTCTTTTCCTTCTTCTCATTTCCTTAAATAAGCATAAGTTATCAATATCTTGGTATAAAATTATAAAGTCTTAGCTGATGCTTGTGTTTCATTGTTGCTTCTGATTGGGTAGAACCACAAATAGTCATTTGTGACACAGTCCCCATGCTGCTGATTATTAGGGAGATGCTGCTTTTTCCATAGGCAATGTCAGAGAATTGTCCTTTACAAGCTTGTAGATGTTATTTCTGCCTTCACAGTTGCCTTAAGCTTCCAAGTATTCACAGTGTGTAGTATTGATGAAATCCACACAAATCTAAATGATATGGAATCTTTAGCAGTTGTAGCTTTATTAATATATGCATTTCCCAGAATATTTGGTAAATACTGAGAGTTGATTAAAAAGGATAAGAACTACTGTCAGGTCAGCCTCAGAAACTGGTCCTTGAAATAAGAGAGTCCAGAAAAATCAGATGCAGAAATGCTGAGGCTTGGATTTATTTGGCTTTATTTTGTTTCTGTGGTGCCTCATGTTAATATCTGACTGCACTCCGCAGTCCAAATATGCAATTGTTCATTTTTATGGATTTCATAAACATTTTGCCCCTATTCTTCCCACTTTTGTATTTAAAGGAAGCGTTCACTTTGGAACATCAGCTGCTTAAGCTTGTGTCAGTATTTGGGTGGCTACACTGGTCACTGAACTGTCTGAAGATCTGATACCAGGATTCTTGGCTTTTGGGCAGCAATTCAATTTTACACAAGTACTTGACTGACTGCCTCATTTCCCCTCCTTTGTTATTCTTTTGACCTTGAGCCAAAAGTTTTCAAGATATCTATTTTTCTATGACAATCTAATCTGTGAAATGAGAAAAAATTAGAAGATACCTCTGAAGCAGATGTACTCAAAACCATATATTTGTTAATTTATCTATGTTTTTCATGGCACTTTTCCACCTCTGCTTTTTGGTTGACAGTCATAGTGCCAGCGCTGCTGAACTCAGACATCAGGGCACTTTCTGCATTATGACACAGAGCAGCAGTTGGCACAGCTTCATTTCAAGACACATGTCCTTTCCAGGGATACTCTCACTGCCAACATGTGTATTTGCTAAACGCTTGGCACACAGGGAATGTTGTAATTTACCAGATTTACTAGCAGCAGCAGGAAGGCAGCCATATGTCACAACACAGGCAGTGACATGCTGACACTATCAAATGAAGGTGTGATGGGGCAGACTCCCAGTTCTGTGCAGCAAGAGTCCTAAACAGCATTTAGATGGCCTGGAAGGGTGCACCAGTGAAGCCTGGTGAACTGGGCAGCAGGAGCTCTCAGAGACCACAGCTGGCTTGAGGACATAGGGCAGGCAATACTGCTTGGACAGAAGAAGTAGGATGTGCTGCCCCATTCCAGTCTGTAAAGCAGAATCATGTAAACATTGGGGGGAGTTTGCTACTGCTTTTTGCCTTGTAGCAGCTACAGGCATACTTTGAATGACCTAGTGCACAGCGTTCTTTAAATCACAAAACTTAAATTTACAAAAGTCTAAGAAGGTTGAAGTGGGACTGATGGTAGATATTTTTGTGGGACCTAAGGAACTGGAGAAGCTTGAATGTTTGGCAAGCGGCTGTTCGATCAGGTTGCCTGGTACAAAAATCTGTGCGAGTGTTTGCTGGAGGTGGTGTGAATTTCTGCTGGCCTCAACCTGACTGAAGGTTCCACAGAAATGTGGAGCTGTGTTTGGTCCTCAAATATATTACAGAAATGTTCAGCCTAGTCACAGTCTGCCTGTAGAAGAACTCAAATCACAGACGACCTTGTTATTAGATTTCTTGCACTAATACAGATGATGGTCCTCTTGAATCCTCTTTTTAGTCAACTGGAACAGTAATCTGGAGCCCTAATTGTTGGTTAAGCTCTGCTCTGACCATTTACATAAAACTATGTAAATTAATTTGCATATGTAAATATCCAAGGTGCCTGAAAAGGCTGTAGGTAAGTCAAGAAAATGCATATGAAAATATAACAGACCTAAGAGAAGATAGACCAGTTGTGGCTTCTTCTGAAGCTAAAACTTGATCTCCAAAACTAATAAAACCACATATTTTATGGACTGAATTATGTATAGGCATATTATATGAACTAGACTGAGGGATTTACTACACAGCAGGATTTAACTGAAAAACTTGATAAAAATTCAACGAGGTGCTAGATACTAATAGAAATAACATGAATATCCTACATATTTACATACTGTTTGCAAAGATAGAAAAGAGTCTTCAGAGGTCAAAGTCAGCTCTGATTTTTCAAGTTATGAATAAAATCTTCATAATGATAAGTAATCCTGTATATAACTACTTGGAAATCTTATTTTCTCCTGTAGTGTAAAGACAAGTTTTACTGAGGCAGAGGTGGCCAAGATGACCATGGGAGCAGTTGGAACTGCAGTGAGTTTGCAGCTTGGAGCTATGTGGTGGCATTTTTAAAGCATAGCTATTGTGATAGACAGAGGTCATAGCAATTCTATCAGCTGAGCTTTCCTCTGGCCATTTCGGAGCTGGTTGCAGCAGAAAGTTGCTTTTTGCAGAGTTCAGTCTTGGGGCTTCCCTTGCTCCCAGCATAGCTGTGACTTTCTTGACAAGCGAGCCACAGTCCCACATCTTTCATCTCATTAGTATTGGTTGTGTTTTCTGACCACCTTTAAAAACAACAGGAAAAGGAGTCCTGGATGTCTGCAGTGCTTTAAATAGTGTGTTGGTGCTGCAAATGTGTGGAGTCATCATCACTGAGGGATCACTATGTTTGTGCTGCATACTCTATGCATATTGATAATGGCTTCTTTATTTTTTTAAAGGAATACAACAGCAGTATTCGTTGTACCTTGAGCAGAAATTTAAGTAAGATAACATCTGTAAGAAATGCAGGCCTTCTAAAACTCAGGCAATGATAATACTTGGGGATCTCTAATGTAGGGTTGATTAGAAAGAAATCTCATGTATGAGGCCGGATATTTGAGATTTCCAAGCTGAAAAAGGGCTAAAGAGTGAGGGGTCAATTACTGCAGTCTTGGCTTTGTACCCATGTGTGTAATGAATTGAGAGGCCTTGGTGTGGTGTTTGAAAAACTGTTTGTGTTGCTGCTTGCAATTACTCTCCTGAAATGCTTCTCTTGAGGCAGAAGGGTCACCTTATTCCTGATTATCGTAACCAGGCTGTAAAATCAGAAAAACCTATTTATCAGGTTATTTTCTGCTATTCAGTATGTGGTCCCTAGTGTTTCTTTAAATTTTGGAGGCAGAAGGTGCTCATGTCAATCTCTTGCCTACCTCTTTTTAAGTTGTGCAGTTTTTATTTGCCATTCCACAAATGATAAGTGCTGGCCCTATCTCATTTTCTGAACTCCCCCGTGTTTGCACTGGTAATCAGTTGCTTTGGCGGCAGGGACGTGCTAGGCAAGAGGAGAGTGTTGAGGCATGCGAAGGCTGGATTGGCTGGCAGTGAGGTAATGCAATGCAGTGCAAAGAGAAATGCAGGGACAAGGACATATCCTGTCTTTTTCTCAAGCCTTGCTTTTTTTCTGTATATTGGAACAGATGAGGCTATGCACATCTCTGGATAGTAGAGGCTGACTTGCAGTTACCGGTGTAGATCTGTATTACAGATCCTTCTGGCTATTCAGCTCAGAAATGGAGGAAATTTTAGACCTTTCCCCTTAGTGTTGCATAATATCATTATTCTCATCTTTAGAACTTAGAGCAGCTGAGGGAAAAGGGACACTTAGCTGGGAAGAACCACACAGGAGGGAAAAGTGGTTGGAGCAAAGGTGAGGATGTGCATCTTGCAGATAGACTACTTTCATCAGGGAAGGATCTGGTTCACAGAAAAGCAGGATTTCAAAGGGTTTTGGGTTTTTGTTTTGACACCCAAGTGTAGGTAAAAAAGTAGTCTTTGTCACCTACTGTTCTATGAAAAGCACTTTTCTACATAATTTGTGGTTTTGAGTCTGCTTCCTTGGATGCATGCCTGCCATTTTTTCACTTCAAGCTTCACAACAGCAACCAGCTTGAGGGAACATGGTCTGATTGCCTGAACTTGCCCAGGGGTCAAGGCAGTGGGTGGTGTGGGGTGTGTGACATGCAGCTAAGCAATTTTCATTCTATCCAAGAGAGGGCACATTAACAAGGTAATTATAGCACACTATTTCAGCAGGGATGCATCAATTTTAATCCTTGAAGCACCCTAGTGAAGTAGATAAGTGAGCACTGTTAGACCCGTTCTACAGAAGGATAGACTGAATTAAAAGCTGAAATTATTTGTCTGGGGCAAAAGCTGTAATCTCTTTGAAGGGCAAGAAATAGATGAGAAGGGCCTGATTCACAGATGACAGCAGGGAACCATTGCCACTTGGTTTTGGAGACCTCTCCATTACCTTCAAGCCATACCACTCCAGCTGGAGCAGAGGGAATGGGGAAACAGGATGTTTTGTTCTTAACATTTTGCCACTCCATTTTTCTGCTGGAAAATTGCTGTAGTGTTGAAATTTTTTGATTTGAAATTATTTACGAATCTCTTTGAGCAAATAAGCCCTGGTTTATGTATAGTTTGTAGTCAGGCAATCACAAATATATGGAATTTACACTGCTGTTTGAAACTTGGGTATGTCTTTGCATAGATACAATTAAAAGTCAAAACCTGGTTCCCTTCTTTTGGTGAAGGCTTAATTGTTTAATCAAACAGCAGTTCAGAGTCATGTTTCACCCAGAGGGGAGAGGGAGTGATTGTAAAACAACAATTTTTCATTGCTCTTGGTTAGCTGTTCAATTTGAGTTGGTCCTAATTACTATTTAATTATTTTATTCTCCCCAAAGTATTTATCAACTCTCAGAAGAATATTTTGGGAGCGAAACCTTAAATGAGGAGATCTTTGTAGCATATTTATTCCCCTTAAGTCTCTTACATCATCAGTGCAAACTGTTCACGTGCCGTTTATCTTCTGCTGTAAGTCAAACAATCTTCTATCACTGACCAGATGTCTGACTTCAGCTGTTGAATATGAAATTGCAAATGTCTTGCTCAGTTTTCTTTGAGCATTTAAATTGGGCGTGCCTAGTTTTTGTTCCAATACGTTAGAATCTCTGAGGACTCCACAGATAATACCTTTTACAATTTGCAAATATATTTGTTCTATTTACTGTAAATAAATAGGGGGTTTATGTATTTTAATCCATGCCTGCTCTTTTCTCTTCCATGGCATACATATAGAAGCCTCATCATGTTGGAATGCACAAATACTGAAATAATGGATATTGAAAACCTTTTATTTTCCAGGTCTTCAGATTAAGCTCAGCTCCTGCTGTACTGCTGCCATAGCTCTTTCACCAGCTGTAAAAATCAAAACAAATCCATGTGAAACCAGGCTCCTCTTCTCTCTCTAATGAAGATTGAAATAGGTCAGCAAAACAGAATCATACCTGAGAGTCTGAGTTTGAATTAAACCCCAGGGTCTCTGGCTGCTTTAATCTCCTGGTTATGTAAAATGCTGTTTAAATGGAGAGAAGTGCTTTTCCTCGTGTTTTGGTGACAGTTCTGGACCTGGGCTGAACCTGCAGCTGCAGATAGTTGTGGGAGTGGATGAAGTTAATTGACAAGTCAGCTTGAAAACAAATGTTCTTTTAAGATTTGGAGGAGTTAAAGGACAGAAGAGGGATGAAATGGTTCATCTGTCCCCAAACTGTAATGAAAATGGCTAATGCATATTAAAAGGGTATTCTGAAGCCTGCTAGCTACACTAGCAGCACAATTTTGCATTTGTTGGTTTGCTGTGGATGTTATCACTTAGCATCTAAAGATCTTGTGGTGTCAGAACACTATAGAGGGGGTGGCAGCTCACTGGGGACTGGGAACCATGGGGCTGGCTTGGCAGTAACCTTGCTGTTCAGGGCATGTCCCACTGGCTCCAGAGAGAGAGCTGGGAAGGCTGGGGAGAGAGCAAGGCAGGAGAGGGCAACCCCCAGCCAATTGTACTCAGGACCCCAACTTGCCCTTGATAGACATCTTTTTCTTGCCAAGACAGTCTCCCTTTCCTGAGTCTGCTGCTTTTCTTCCTCTTCGGAAGTCAGTAGTACCCAGAATAGACCGCTGTATCCAACAAAAGCTACTGTTGCAAGGACCAATTGTGGTTGTTTTGAAGTCCCTATTGCAAGCCTGTTCTGTCCAACCACAGCAGAATAAGTTCTTTGTGCTTCAGTCTCTGCAGCACCCACTGGAACATCCTCTGACCAGTTTTGCATTGCAGGAGCTGTCTTAATGTATGTGGTACAGGTCAGGAACAGATTACTTGTGAAAAGGCACTAAATGTGTTTGTCTCATGTTCTTTCTAATCACAGCATACAGCCTTGAGGTACAACCCCCAGCCCATTCTATGCAATACAGAAATGTATTGTGAGCTTGCAAGTAAATGATGGGTTTCTTTCATAGTGTGCAGTTCTAGAATATACTGCAACACTTTTAGGTTTCCCCACCCCTCTGCTTAGTTGCATCTTGCCTCTTCTTAAAGACTGTATTCTAGCAGGGTTCCAAATTTTGTCTTCATTTTATACTGCTATTCAAAGGTTTGTATGAGCTCCCACTTAAGGTAACTTGGGTTAGGGGGTAACAAGTATAGAAGATTCCTGGGGACACCATAAATGACTGCTTTCTTCTGTGGAATACACTCCCTTGTGCTGTTCCTAAAGAGCATAGGAAAGCAAAAGGATCTTGTAGCAGATTGAGAGCAGGGGGATGGAGAATTGACTAATCTTGTCTCTTTATCACTCTGTGTTAAACATAATTACTCTTGTTCTTACGGGGTGTCTAAACAGTCACAATTAGGAATTATGCTAATAAAGTCTGTTGTGACATGAACGCTCACTTCATTGCTTATGCTTCCTTGTGACTGTGTTTTAGTACTCTGGAAAATGTGATATCCTTTCCTATCCATCCCTACCTATTATGGAATAATAAAGGAGACACTTCAGTGCTAAAGGCTTGCATCTGGAGGACTCAGCCTTCTTTCCCAGCTCTGCAGCAGAATGACTTTATGATCTTTGAACAGGCAGGTCATGAGAAGTGCTCAGCACCAGGGCCACTGAGGTCTGAAGATCTGTTCCTGAACAGCTCCTGTGGAAACTGAGGCAGAGTTTTTATAGAAAGCTGGCTGTGATACCTGAGCTCTGAACTAAGTCAAATTTCTGCCCTTTGGACCTGTATTCCACTGATGAATTGAGATGTCCCAGCTTCTGTTGATATTTGGAGTATTGAAATATTCAAAGTTGGATTCTGTTTTGATGTGCAGACAAACAGACCTACTGTTGGAAGAGTGGTGTGCACCATTCCTTATTTTCACTATCTGGACTCAAGGAGTGGCCTGTAGAAAAGAAGATGATGTCAATTGTATGCTTTAGGAAGAAAGAATAGGGAAAAGAAAGACACAACAAAATCCAGAGGTAGATATATCTGTTTCTTTCACCAGAATTTAAGTGCTCATTTTGTCTGCCAGAAAGCTTTCCACAAAGCATCCCTAGGGTGTTAGTAATCAATACTTTTGTTTAAAAACTGTTGCTGAATAAATATAATCAGTCTGTAGCATGTAGCAGATAGGTTCCTTTCACAGCTTTATTGCTATGTTTTGTTTCTTAGCCAATAGAGTTGCTGGGTATGGGGAATGTGGTTACAGGAATTCATTGGAAATTCCCTTGCTCTTCTGAATGTATTCTGTAACTTGAGTGGGACAGTTTAGCAGGTTGAGGACCCAGCTTATTTGTGCTGTATAAGTCTAACCACAGACAGCACAGTTCTAGAAACTCCTTGAAATGACCACAAAGTTGTTTGTGAGAGCACTGCAGCATAATTTCTCTGTTGCTTACTCATTTGTCTCAAAGACTGCTCCATCAATGTTTTTGGCGTAATCTTTCGCTGACAAGAGATTACATTAAACAAAAATCTCCTCTTTAATCTAATGGCAAATTTCATTTTTCTCTTTGGCTTCCCTGACTCAGTGAACCCAAATCTAGTGTCATTGACACTAACAGGCTAAAAACTTCATTAATATTCATATTTTCAATCCTATAATTCAGCTGTTTGTTTGCAAAATTCCCTTGGATTACAAAGACTTTGATCAGACACTCTGAATTTAGGCATGCCCCAGGAAAAAATAAGATTCTGCAATCTGAATAGAAGTCTGGTGCTCAGTGTGGTACTTAAGATAGTTCCATATTCAAAAGCAAAAGGTCTTGGAAGCAGAGCAAAGCCAAAAGAAGGATTAGTGTAGAAGCAATTCAGGCATGTATTTTTGAGATGTCACACAGAAATTTTGAAGAAATTACCAGTCAGCAAAATAAGAAGAGATGCTTGAAGAGCTATACTGGACAACAGCCATAGAGGTGTGGAAGGGCAGCAGTTCTGGGAAGGATGAACAGCATTGTGCCAATTAAATGTCACTTGGGGGCTTTCTTCAGAATGTACTTTAGAAAGTTTTGTCAAGTTATAGAATGCCCAATGTGGTGAAGTTACTTTACATCTGAAAATATCAGACTAAGAAGGTCTGATAAGAAAATACCAAGGTGTGGATTTCTTCCTAGTGAGAGATAAGGACTTGACTTAAGCATTAATATAATGAAGCACTTTGACCGTTTATTGTAATGTCTCTTAACATGATGTATAGGAGGGCTAGGCAGGGCTTGAGAAACAGTGACATTTAAATGGTGTTTAAAACTGAATAAATAGAATAAATGAAGAAGGTTGCTCCATAGTCAGGTGCTAGAACTGTCTGCAATAGCAGGTCACTAGAAGAGAATGAAAAGGGTCACTGGAAGGGACTATACTTTATACAGTTATTAAAAAAATATTTTCCAAGTTGAAGTGTCGTGAAGTTTAGACTCAAAGAGAAAAAAAAAAAACCCACAACAAAACATTGGGAAATTGGGGAGTGGAAAGGAGAGGAAAAATGGACAAGAGGGTTCTCTAAGCTAAAAAAAAGCATCAAATTAGTCTTTTAAAAATTAAGAATACTCAGTGTTGCTGTGTTACTTTCATATCAGTACATGTTACTTCAATTTCACATGCATTGAGATTAAATAGCAAAGAAGATGGGACACTCCACTGCACATTAGTGTTGGTCCTGGGCAGCTTTGTATTTTTGGCTCGTACCTTCTTAGCAAAGATGTTTAAGTCTCTCTTCCTAGGCAATGTGGGAGTTTGGGGAAAAGAGACATGACAGAGTGGGATAGTTTAAAGGAGCACTAAGGTTTGTATTTTGACAAACATTATCCAAGGATGCATTAGAAAGTTGTAAATTAGAATTCATGGCAAATACAGATAACAAATACATGTGAAGAACCAGCTGCTTCCTGAAAAGCTGAAGGCTCTCAGAGTCTGAAATCATCTCTGCATCATAAATTCACCCGTTAAGGAGTAAATGTCCTCTGGGCATCTCTGTCCTTAACCTTAAGCAATACACACCAAACGGTGTGTAACGTCACATCGTGATAGTTCAGGTGAAGGTGAGGCTTCCTGCAAGCTCAGAATATTAGAATATTCCCAGGTAGTGCTCAGGAATTTTGAGACCCTGGAAGAACTTTTGGTATGTGCCCTAAGGCTGTGATTATCCTTGTCATCTTGAGTGGGATTATTGGTCTCGTTTTCCTACTTAGCTGTTTAGGAGGATATATCTCAGCAGAACTATGGCTTAGAAAAGCTGTAACTATTGTTCTGTACAGGCAACCAATGTGTATGACAAGCAGAGCTGTGCAAATCAGCCCTTTGATGGAGAGTTAGGGTGGACAGAGCTAAGATGTGCTCGCAAGACCTTTTATTGTTTTAGTTTGGGATTGGACAAAGTGCTGTGCTTGATGTCTCTGGGCTGGATCACTTGGTCATCTCTATAATCAGCTGAGCATGTCTGGGAATGTTTGTTGGCACTGAGGCTGGCCATAGCACTCTGGTCTGTTTGTGCTCATGAACATTCAAAACAGGATGCTTGTATGCAAACTGGGTACTAGGAATCGTCACAGGCATGTCCTAACTCCTGAGTTGGGCTCAGGAAGTATTTGGAAGAGCGCTAATTCAAATGAAAAAATTGCGTCAGAGACTGTTCTCATAATTTAAAATTGCAAACTACCATCTTTCAAAGTCTGGGAGTGCACCCAGGCTCCATTTAATTTGTTAACGTAGTTACAGTCTATCGGTTTGACATTGACCATGTCAGTGTCTCCATTGTTTCTAAAACTCTTCACAAACCATTAAGGGAAACAATGCCCTCAAGGAGAGATAAACATCTCAGTGATAAGTGTTGGTAGACTGAAAATACTGCTGTTGGAACAGGACTGTTCAGCTCTGATGCTGTGCCTTGTCAACAATTCAAACAGGAAACTTTCCCCATTCTGCTGTGATGGAAGTGCCACTGTAGAGTGGGAGATGGGCTCTCCCAAGCACTGCAGGTACACTGCTGATGAATCTGAAGCACCAGTGTTAGAGTTGCTAACCCTAGAGCATAGAGTTAGCATACAAGAGTTTGCCAAATGCAAGGTTTGAAGTTGCCACCATTAAGTAAATGGTGAAGGGAGCACCAAAAGTGTCTTCCCCCTAACGAAGCCTCATATTGAGAAATCAAGAAAAGGGACATGGATGTCTTAATTTGATTCCAATTTGCTGTGTAGCTGTTTCCCACTCACTCCCCTGAAGGGAACATCCTTGTATTTAAATCAGGAAGATGGTGAATAAAGTTTTTCTGGTCTCAGCAGCTTGCTACAGAAATCTTGGTGAGGGAGAGAGGCAAACCACATCTCATTGTGCCTTATGTTCCTGATTAATATTTTAGGAATATTAATGCTCCTTAACCTGTGGCATGGTCTTTGAGAAGCTTAGTCCATCATTGCTTCTAATATCTGTAGAGATGTCACTGGAGAGGAACAAGAAAGGAGGGGAGATTTGCTGCCATTGGGATGGGACGGAGGGTGTAAAGAAAGAAGGGCAGAGTGCTGAAAGGGCAGCCACAGGATCCTGCAGAAGTCAACTCACTGTGAATATGCTTGGCTGTTGACCCCTCTGTATATTAACAGGGTGTGTGAAATGGCTGTCACTGTGGTGCTTGCACGGGTGCGAGGGAGCTGCACTCCCCTTCCTTGCGTTCCTCGTCTCATTTTCTCTCTGTCCTTTGCTCCCACTGCTCTGCAGTGCTGACTGCCTCCCCTCCTCCTGCACACACTCCTCTGCTCGCAGCCAGGTTAATAAAAAAAAAAACAAGCGGGTCTCCATGGTAACAGGGAGACAGCTGAAAAATGGCAGCTAAATGCAGCTGCCCCTCATTTAATATCGACTCTGGCACTGACAGAACAGATAATGGGCAATAACACACCATTATGCTGCGGGGAAATGAAATGCTTCAGCAGACGCCTGTCATGCTGCAGGGATTTATTTGTTACTGTACCAGCAGAGATTTCTCTCCCATTCTGTCTATCACTTTTTTTCATTCTCTCTTCTTTGCCTCCTTCTTCTCTCATTTCTCTGCCTGTTTCTGCAGTTGTCCCTTATTTGCTTTTTCTATTATTTTTTCTTTTTCTTTCTTTTTTTTTTTTTCTTCCTTCCTCCTTGTTTTTCTTTTCCCCACCTCTTTTCTCACCTCCTCTACTTTATTCTCTAACTCTTACATTACACTGGTTTTCTTTTTCCTGGTGTTAGAGTATGCTGTGTCTGAAACTCATGAGCTCTGTGAAGCTACAAGCCTTTTTGCTCCCTTCAGACTTTCCATGTTCTCCCCACTTTAAATCTACTTCTCTCTGTCTTCACATGTTAATAGGAGTAGTAATGATGAAGTTTGCTTCATGAGACTTCAGCCAACATATTTCTCTAGGCTGTGTTTTAATTTGACAAGTAGAACACAAAGTAATAAAAGCTTTTGGTGGAAATGTGGAGGAAAGCACTAATAAAAGGGATGTTCTCCTGCTTCTTCTGATGCCAGAGCTTGTGTGCTTTATTTAAAGTTGGTCAGAGAATGCCCAGAGGTTGGGTAGTTTTTCTCTGACTTGAAGATCATCTTGGTTTCTAAATGGTGCCTAATGCTGTCGCTCTTTCACATTGTAATTATTTAAGGCTAGTTTCACTTGTGATTGCTGTGGGGTTAGTTTTTCTAACCGTCCTGCTTGTTCATATCTGAAATATCATAGAACCTGTGGCACTGACGATAGTAAATGGTCCTCTTTCAGGTCTTATGAGGGTGTCCCTCTGCAGCTGCATCTCAAAACTAAGTGATGAGCTTTCAGGTACCTGCCTTTAGCTGGCATGAGTCAAGGCCTGTGAAATGCATTGCTTTGACTCAGAGGCTTCCCTGACATCAGCAAAGGGAATCAGTGTGTATACTGTTCATAGAGGCAAAAGAATGCTCTTTTCAGTACAGCTTGTCTCCTCTGCATCTTCATACAAAGAAACATGAATTCCTCAGAGACAGAGTCATGTGGGTGTAACTGCATCTATGTGAGTGACCTTTGCTGGTCATCAGATGGGAAGACTAGGGGAGCTATACCATCATCTTCTCCTACAGAACGTATACCATCTGTGCCATGTTCATTCCTAATTGCATGATGTGGCGGAGATCTGGCACCTGCCCAATCGCTGCTTGCACAATTAACATTGTAGCTATATCAAGGATCATATCACTTCATCCCTGCTTGATTTTAGTGTCCTGGAAAATCTGTGTGATACAGAACTTGTTTGAGGCCTTGCTTGAAGCGGGAGGGTTTTATGGACCTAGGAATTCAAATTCCTCTTTTGAAAACAGATGTCCTTTACAAATTCTTCTCCTGTCATGTCTGGTCCCTTATCAAAAGTCATAATGCCAGCAAAGTCAAGTTATCTGCCAGTGTAATGGTGTCTTCACTCGTGGTTTTGTCATCGTTGATATGATGGTTACAGGAGTTGTTGGATGTTCTTCTGTGCACTGAACTGATAGATCTGTGCCATTAAATCCCAAGGCCTAAATTCTCAAAGTGATATATTTATATACATTGAACCATATGGACCTACAGTTGGAACATTCTTCTTTTCCCTAAGTGTGATGGAGTCAGAAAATATAGCTAAGCAGATTTTTGCAAGGACCCAATGCAATACTCTTTTAAGCAATACAGATCTCACAGATTCTTCTGTTATTCTAGCATAGGGTTCCTCTAACTCAACCTTTGATAAAATAAATTGGTCCTGTCTTGCAAAACATCTACCTTTTTCATACTTGGATAATTTCTGATCTAAAATTCCAGAGCTGTGGAGTAAGTGCCCATTGCTTGGATCTTAGCAGTTTCACAGAAATTTTTAAGCCTCTGAGTAAAAACCTATATGATTCCTAAATTCTTTTCACTAGGCAGCCCTTGCTGTGGTTAATGACAAAGGAGTGTAGAAGGAATCTTTAATAGAATAGCAGTAGCTCTTGGGCATCTATGGGTTTCCCTGTCTTTTACTTTTTTCCCAGTGTCTTTAAAATTGATCCCTGCTGTAAGATACTAAAACAGTGGGAAACTGATTTCCAAGCTTAGTGGCTTTTCTGCTTTAGGTTTCAAAGGGAGCAAGCTGGAGTCCAAAAATCCTTAAATGATGTCATTCCATCCACCCCTCTAAAGCTTGGAGGGGTTTAGATTTAAACCCTGTTCAGAGCTCTCTTCACAATTGAAATGCCAGAGCACTGACCCCCATTTCAACTGCATGCCCTGCCAGCTTCTTGAGCTGTGGTGCTTATTAATGAAATAAGCAAACATGGAAACATCTAGGTTTTCTATTCTTTCTTTCTTTTTTTTTTTTTTTTTTTTTTTTTTTACTTTCTTTTTCTTTCCCTTCTCCCAGCAAACCTGCAGCCACTAAGTGCCATCATGAGAGAGGAAATGGCTTGTTAAAAAGAAAAACCCTGATTATTGTTATTTTTTTAAAATGAAGAATACCATCAAGAGCAGGCTATGATTAATACGCATAATTGAAACAAATTGCAGCTAACTGCAGAAAAGCATCTCCCAGCTGTTGACAAAAGGAAATTGCTGACAGCCTTTTTCCATTCAATGAAGAAAAGAGAGAGAGAGAGAGAGAGAGAAAGGAACCCTGCCCAGCCCATAGAACTACACAACCACTGCTTGTGCATGCATATAAAAAGCACTCAGACATCCACCACATAGTGTGTCATCTTGTGTGTTATCTGGGGGCATGTACAGACATGTCACATGTTCAGGTGCAAATCCAACATTTGCACATACTTGCAATGACTTAGGATCCTTGCATGTTTATGGTGCTGAACATATTCTGCGCCCACACCAAGCATGTCAGTAATGCCAATTTAATGAGAACTGTCTTGGAGGCACTGTGTGCTCCACCAGAGGCAGGAGGCTCCAGCTGCATGTGTGCTTGCACCCTGCTGCGTGTGTGCTTGCATATTCACCCTGCCTTCTACAGGGAGCCCTTCCTCTGGCTCTGTCATTAGGAAGGTACAGCAGTCTCATTTCTGCCTTTTAAAATGTCTTCCATCACTATTCTGCTTTTCTGTCCTTTCCACCTTTTGTTTTTCACACTCCCTGGCTATAATTAACAGCTTAAATAGAAAACACTTAGGGGCAGGAGAAAAAATTGAAGTTAGGAGAATAATCTTTGAATGAAATACCATAAGATAGCTTATGTGTACATCAGATCTGTAAGTTGCTCTGGAGAGGAATTTAATATCCATAGTTTATTCAGTTGCTTACTACTGCTAAGACAGTGTGTTGCATTGATTGTTTTGTGATACAGGTTTGTCACATATGAATCATTTATAATTGTCCTATTCAGTGATTTGCTCCCATGAAGCCATGTGGTTGTTCGAAAGTGGGCAACTGATTGCACTCTGTGGGCCACAGCAATGCTAGTGGGCAGAAGGCCAAGGTAGACACCTCCAGCAGATTGTTAGTAAGATCTAGCAAACTTTTTGTCAAAATCTGCAATAAGGATGATGCTGTAATACATACTGAACATATTTTCTTTTCTCATCTGTTGATTTTATAATCTGAACTTCTATTGGCCACTTTATAAGAGTATTTTGACTTATTTAAAATCATGCAGGATGATTTTTTTCCCCAGGCATCTATCTTTAAAACTGATTGTTGCTGTGTGGTTCCAGATGGTAAATAAAGTAGCTATTCCTCTTGTGGTTCTGCCCATTGAAATAAAGATGTGGAGTTTGTTTGTAACAACATGCTTAATATAAGTGTTATAAAAATAACCTGCTTGAACTGGTCCCTGATCAGTTACTGCCCCTCCCTTTGTGCCAGTGTTCACTGCAAGCACATCAATATGAAGCAGTTAGCAAACAAGCATTCCTTTATCAGACACATACATCGATCCCAACATAAGCTTAAAAGCTCAGGCAAGCAGATGCAGCAGCAGGGAAATAACTGATAAACTGAGATATTACAGGTTATGGATTTTGTTTATGAGTTAGTGATTCACAGAAAATGCAACCAAGGGAGTGAAAGAGGGCTGAAGCCACTGACATTTGAAATTCAATCTGGAAGATGGCATGTTCCACTTTACCACTACCCAGGTTGGTTGGGAAGAGTGCCAGAACATGATAGCTGAAAAAAATTAGAATTGTACCAGGAGGGCGATGCTGGAAAGAAGACAGCTGACTCAGGCTGGTGCCATAATAACTAATTATTTTGAGGCAAGCTATACTATGACTTTACCTATTCCAAAACAACCACATGTGTTTGCTTGTAATTCTAAAAGAAATTCATAAAGGAATTCTAAGGGAAAATTCTAACTAGCATATCCACATTGACGTGTGAGCTGCCTTTCATTTACTCTATGGTAAGACAACGCATCTGGGCAGCTATCCTGAAGCAGCTGATGAGATGTATACTACACACTTTCCTGTTGCACAGAAACACCTATGTCCAGTCTCTCATGCAGGGTCACAGCTTGATGTGCAAAAGCCAAGTCTCCTGTTGCTCCAATTTCTTTCTGTTGCTTTAAACTCCCTTTGCAGCCAGAAGAGTTCACATACGCAGCTGCATTTAGTCCTCAGTGGTTATGCAATGTTGTTACAAAGCTATACACACAAGATACAGCTTGCTGTAGAAAGCCCTCTTTGTGTGGTTTGTAGCAATTTCTCTGTGCTACAGAAATGACCTACAGCAGGCCCAGCCACACTGCCCCTGTTCTTCATCACAGGCTGTTCTGACTGGTGCTTGCGTGACTACAAGAAACTGTAGTTGGTTGATGATTACAATTCCTGTCAAGGATCATTTTTGTCTTTTGCAGCCTGACAGCCTCAGTTCTGCTAAATGAAGCAATTTCAGCACATAGTTACAAACCACACTAGAATCACACAGGACTAAAGGTACTTTACAGAGTTGCTGCAGTTCCCGTAAGAGCTTGAAAATGAGTTCTTAATTCACTTCCCCTGAGAAACAATCTTAGGTGCCAACAGGCTTTTTCTACCAGGTGTTAAGAAATCTTAAGGTTGGCACCAAGATTTGTTTGCTGATATCTCTGCAACTTGAGACCTTTATTTTTTTAGCTAGCATTCCTTGTAGAGGCCATTCAAGAAGATGCTGCTGGTGAAGAGGGCATCAGCTCTGTCTGATGAGTGATGCGTCACAGTATGGTCAAGACAAACAGATTGGAGAACTCTGAAATCTAGCTGGTCATCTGCAGGACAAAGAAATAGAAACATGAAGCTTCAGAAATGTGCATAGACAGCAGCAGGAACAGCTGTGATCCTCTGTGGGCAGTAGATGGGTGAGCTTAATGCTGTAAGTTGTCAGGGAACTGTACAAAAGCTCTCAATTTAGGTAGGTGAGTAGTCTTGCTCCCTTATTCTCCCAGAGTATTTAAGTTACCCATTTTCCTTTTGTTCATGGGATTGAAATACAGCTGGAAGGAAGAAAAAGCTGTGTAAAATTGGGAAAAATATTTAATGGTGCTTCTTTGTCTCTTTTTTTTAGACCAGTTACCCAATTGTAAGGCTAGAACTCCATATATATGTATAGATAGGTAAATCAATTAAATAAATTAAAATAACTACATAAAATTTCCCCTTCTTATTTTTCTTAGCTCTGCAGAACTGACACAGTTCTGAGAAAATAAGGTATACCTTGTTCTGACATAGGCATTAACAGAATAGCTTTTTTAATTACAATGTCAAGCCCAAAATTTTGCCATCAGTCCTCCTTCAGAAGCCCCATAAGAGATCATGGCATTATGAAGGTATGTGTAGACTCTGGTCTATAAAAATTTAGTTGCTAGTTTTTTGCATGGAAAAGGAATTCAGCTTCTCTGTGACTCCATAAAATAGTGGCAGACCTGGCAGTTACAGGGAAAAAAAAAACCACTTACTTTCATTGGGACTATAAGGGACTATTTGGACTAAGCATATTTGACAGATACAGATACCTGCCAACCTGGAGGCTCAGGAGGTTACTTTGGCAACTTCCATTTTCAGAATTATCATAGATTTTAAAAATAGAGATCCTTTCTATATAGCAGGGGCTTCAGTGACCCCTCACCCTGTACAGGTACAAGGATGCTCAATGTTTTTTCCTGAGTCTTGACCAAAGGTGCAATCCCTTTTTCCCAAAACCTCTAACCAGCTTTCTAAACCAGCAATTGGCAGTGGGTTAATAGAGTTGTTAAAGTGTAGGGAACAGCTTGAACAGGGACACCACTTTGGTAAAGCAGGGGTTGAGAAATATTTATAAACTATAAAATGCCTCTGGTGTTTAGATTAGAGTAAGAGTCTTTGCTATTTAAAACAAATCAAAACAAACCCCCAAACACAGAAGTACAGAAATCAAGATCCTCCAGGGTAAACTCGTCTCTGGGAAAATAACCATAACACCTTTCTGAACTGAAAGAGAAACACATATTTTTCAACAGTAGTTGTAACAAAAGGGCTGTGTCACATTTCCTGCAGGGAGATTTGAAAAGTCATTTTTATAGCAGCTAGGCTTTGCTTGTAAGACTAAGAATTACATTGGTTCTGACCTTCTAGCAATAGGCTTAGGAAGAAGAACATGAACACAGATACCAGCGTGATCACTGCTATCTGTTGTTGTACATCCAGCAGTGTACCAGCACTGATTACCATAAAATTACTCCTAATTTTATCAGGGACAGTGGGTTCAGAGTCTGGCTTGTAGTACTGAAGAGAAATACTCAATTGGCTGTTGTTTTTTATTGGGTTTAGTTGATATCCAGTGTTTATAATTTGTAAAAGGATTTGAACCAATGAAAACAGCTGAGCTCATTCTTGGTACTGTCACATGTGGACAGGAAAGTCATTTCATTGGTGCTATGAAGTTACTAATTTTGAATGAATTGTTAGAATAGCTGTGATTTCTTATTCCAAACAGCATAGATAATTAAAAAAAATGAAAACAGGTGAGCTAATAACTAATAACTATTTTAAAGAATGACATTATATACTAAATATGAATTTGTGTTGCATTCAAATAAATGTATATAATATGTTTATATAAAAAAGACCACATGGAAATAGCCAAGAAACAATTACAGTTGTGTTAACTTTTTCAGCAAAAAATCAAAAAACCCTCCACTGTAACAAAATATTTATTTTCAAAATCTTTTTAGTTTGGAGAGGTTGGAAGAGATCTTGTATACTCCAAGGATTAACTGGAATGCTTTCACCTAAGCAGTCTAGGAGAATTTCCTGCTGCCACCTTCCTGCCAGTGGGAAAATGGTAGTGACTAATCCTTCCTGTTCCCACTCTCTGACCTAACCCGACCCTGTTTCTCAGTCTTGGCCGAATTACTTGTGAAACCACATAAAATCATCAAAAGCAGACTTGATTTTTCATAAGGGCCTAGATGATTTAGGTGCTGTGTCCAGAGGACTTCTGTGGAGCTTCTGGCAAACATTTACTATGTGAACTTTCTTCAGTGTCCTCAAGCTCCCATTATGTACATTTGGGAGTTACTAAAATGGAAGAGCATGTCCCTTTCAGAGTCTCTGCTATGGCACTGCAACGATAGCAAAAAACCTAAAACATCTGATAGTAGTAAACTGTTCTGTCTCTTGCACCTAGAGGGAGACTGCTGTGGAAAAGATTAATGTCTACTTTTGCAAACAATTTTTTATGCCTAGGATTTGGTCTTGAAATTTGAGATAAGTTGGTCTTTATCTTCAAGCATGTTGGTGGCATGCAGTTATTTGGGAAGATCATGTTAGTGAAGAGAGACTTCAGAAAAAGATTGCATGTATATATTTTCCCAAGTCTCACACTGAGCTGGCAGCAGAGCTGAGAATATGCAGTTTTGGGGTTTTTTTTTGAGCTTTTTCTGGGCGGCAATCCCTTTGGACAATGGACTAGACCGTGCATAAATGTTTAGGTGCTTGTGCCTTGCAAGAGAAACAGTATCCTGCTTACTGGAACTTGAAGAGTTGCACTCTTTATTGAATGACACTCCTTGTCATTATTGGAAGAGACTGGTTGATAAATTTTCTTATTTTTAAGGTTCCTAACTCAGGTGTATTCTTTTAGTGACTGTATTTATCCATGTACTGTATGGAGCTGAACCTACAACAGCAGAGGTATGGGATGGCAGGGTGATACTTGTGTTCACATCCTCTGCTGTTCTTTTCTAGAGAGAAACTTTTCTCCTTCTGTCAGCTTTGCATAGGTTTATATAGACACGTATTTATTTATGTATGGGCTTAATGTCATTACATACTTAACAAGAGTGTTCCCTGTCCTCTCTGCTTTCCTTTCCTGTTCCACATGGGCCTTCTTTTTGCACATACTTTGGTACAGTCAAGTTGTAAAGAAGGTAATGAAGTGCGTGCATTACAACATAAGATGGAATCAAACCCTTGTATATCTGCTCTCTGTCATTTTTATGTGGATCACTCTCTCCCTTCAGTCTGTAGTGCTGCCTGTAACAGTCTAGTCTTCCCTTCCCTCAGCTTTATGTTTTCAGCATTGTGTTAATTGTTTGTGGTGTATGGGTTTTTCAGCGGTATGCAGTGGGAAAGGTCAGCTGTCAGAAACAGGCCTGTCCTCAACTGATAAGGCATTTGAGAGATTGGATTTGACTCATTAAGCACCTTCCCTGTAGACATGGAGTCTGCTCTGCCGCAGAAAAAAAAACTAAAACAGGAAGGAAAAAAGCCCAGTATGAAGTTGGAGCATGCGCCAGAAACAGTGGCGTGCCCTCCCTCTTTCCCCTGCGAGCAATGCCCGAGCGCAGTGCGCTTCCCCTGCCCTCGCATCCTCATGCACTCTGGACATCCATCATTCCACTCTGAGACTGTGTGCTTTTATTCTTGTATTTACACCTGCTCAAGATGTATTCCTACACATGTGTAGGTCCTCATGCCTCGGTGCCCTGAGGTTTTATGGGGTGTATGTATTTCATTCCTGCCCTCATAGACGCTCTGTAAGGTCTACAAGGATGTTAATTCTACTGCATTCTACATATATGCACACACAGCTACTCCAAGCTGGTTTTGCGTGTTTCTCACTCTCTTCACACCTGCCTCCTTACTTTCACACTGTAGCAAAAGGGCACAGCTTGTTTTTATATGTACACATGGTGTTTGTTTAGATGCACTTTACCAGCCTTTCCACAGAGGTGAGATGTGCAGGGGCACTGCCTCTACTTGCATGTGCACATCCACTGTCTTGGTAAACACACACAAACTCGCTGCTGTATGGACATAGCAGAAGCCTAACCAGTTTCTCATTGCATACAAATGCACACATTTTTGCCCCTAAATAACTGCAGGCCAAAGCCGCTTTGCCAGCTTGTAACAGTCCCTTGCCTGTGGTTTTGTTTTGAGAAGAATCATTGTGCCTCAAATTGGGTTTGGATATTACTACTTCCATAAATGGCCTTAATGATGTCTCACGATGAGCATAAATGAAGGGCATCAGCAGTGTTTGGCAGTATATTTTGATACCGTGGTAGTATTGGGGTTCCACACGTACACACTCTCTAAAAATACTAAAGCTGTGAGGAGCTGACATTACCGCAGGCTCTGTGATACCAGCCTCATGCACGGCTCTGCCCTGCTTTGCATCTCCCTCCCACCTCACTTTTGCTTTTCACCTTCCTTTGCATCTGTCCTTTCCCATGGGCATGACGTTCAATACTGCTTGCTGGTATTGAAAAGGATAATTTTGTGGCTCATTATTGTGTTATTACAGTGATTAGCGTTAACTATTTTTCTCTTCGCACTTCATGCTGGAAGGGTGCCCGAAGGGCTCCCTGCTCCACAGCAAGTGTGACGCCTGCTGGGAGCCCGCTGCTAACACAAGTACACACACACTTTCGGTGCTGCCTCTCTGTCCTGCTTTTCTGGCCACTTTCTTTGAAAGCTACCAGTACTTTTCTAAAATAGTGCTCTTTGACTGAAGCAGGAGTTTCTCCTCCTGCTGGGCTCTTTAGATGTGCTTTTATTCTGAATTCACTTTCCAACTTACTTATTCTCAATTTTGGTGTAAATCTTTTTAGTTTGTTCCTGCAGTCAGTCTTGGAAGACTATCACCAACAGCCCTCCTGTTTAGTTCCCAGGCAGGACCAATCTTACTGCACATATAGGGAAGACTGCATTAGGTACCTAATGTTCTTCTCCCTAATGCTATAGCTTTTTATAAGGTCAGAAAGTTTACAGAAGACCTTGTCTTCATCATGGTGAGGCACAAAAATCCCCCAGGTGCATTCTCTTTCATTAGCTGAATATTTGTGCTCTTAAATCTACACCAGTAATAAACAGGTATAAATAGTTAGCACTGGGATTAGTATTTGGTGTTTGACTTCTGCTTTTATTATGATAGAAAAGTAAGGGTAGTGTGAAACTGGGGGTAGCAAGTGGGATATAGATTGCTGCTGACGCATAATAAATCTCACTGCTGAAGCATAATAAATCTCTCCTGATGGGATGCAAGTTGCTTCAGTCTGTAAAAAAAGCATGGGCTGTATAAAACAATGGCACTTCTGTTAAACAGTGTAGGTAAGATAAAAAAACTGGTGAATTAAGATCTTAGCCGTATAATTGCAAGCTCTTACCCTGTTGTACTGTCATGAGTATTCTACACAGAAGGGGCCAGGTAACAAATGAGCATTAGGGACACCTCTATGAGAACAGGGCTGGTGAATAGGTTAAGTCTTGAGTTTTATGTTCATGTGCTGTGATGTAGTTACAGAGTTACTAACTCTGTAGTTAGTTTGCACTTTGCCGAACATTCAGTCTGTAAGGAAACACCTCTGTTGGGTGGTATGTAAAGAGACTGGCATAATGTTTTAGAATAATGCACCAGAAAAAGATGTAAACTGGAAGAAGTGCAGAGGAAAATAAAATATATAAGTAAATGAAGCAGCAGTGTGTATTGTCCTCATCTATACTCAGCAGTGAGGAGACTATAGGAGTTTTTATGCCCAGCACATCATCATGGTACCTGATCTCTTGACTAAGTCTGTAGCAATGTCACACTGTCCAGCATTTCTTTAGCTGGGAGTGAGAGTAACAAAACTGTTCAGAGGAATGAAAATTTAAAAGTGAAGTTTGTTCAACCAAAAAAAATTGCGAATTTATATGAATATATACATTTTTTCAGGCAAATTATTTTAAAAGCATGTTTATTGAGTGTCATTCATTTAGAAATAAACATCTTTCATGCTTTTATTTTAAAATGGAGCTCTAGCTTTTTAAGGAATATGTTTTTAAGAAAGCTTAAAAATGTTAAATTTCATTTTGGGTTAAGCAAGACATTGTCACAGGATTTTTATTTGTGTCTTTGGCCAGTTGATCAGAACATAAATAACAAGTAGAGCTCTGAGTACATACTGCCACAGTCAGGCTGATATTTGGAGTTCATTTTTTCTTTGCAAATGGCAGAGAATGCAACATCAGACACTGATACTGGTGCAGTTGTTTGCACTTAGTAAACAATGGAAAATAGGTGGAGAGAAGGATACCACTGTGTACACTGCACATACACTGGGTTGGCTTCTCCTCACAAGTGTGAAACATTTCTGCTTCGGCTGAAAAGTTTAATAAAACTTAGAGTGTTCTTTTCCCATAGGTCTCAAGGACTTAACCTGTATTTTTGTTATCTTTGTAGTACAGATGGAGGGAGCTAAGGTTAATTAAGTGCCTCAGGTTGAGCAGTAAATCAGTGGCAAAGTCAAGGATAAAATGCTTAGGTGGTGACTTCTACACCTGTAGTTTGTCATTTAGATCAATTTTCACGAGCAATTTAAAAAAATGTCACCAACCATACACTATAAACTTTTGTAAACATATGTAATTTATTTATTTATTTTCATTATTGTAGTGCTGGTACTTTTGTCATCAAAGCATTTTAGCTAAAATAATTTACTGAGGCATTTTTCTGCTATTTTTGTGTGGTATTGGGGCAAATGATGCTGATGGGTGATTTCTGTAATAAATGGTTCATTCACATAGTTAAAGATTCTTCAGATCCTCTGTTTTCTGCTTCCTTAAGGAAAAGACAGAAAAAGTGGTTTGGGGAGTCAGCAGGGAATCTATGGATCTTCACTTTGATGAATCTAGGTTAAATAATCTCTATACTGATTATGTGGACTAACTAGGAGATTTTTGGTGATGCACCGATTTATTTTTTTTTCCCTCTCTGGAGATATTTCACTGAAAGGACAGCCATATACTATTGAGTGAGGAAGAATCTTCCATGGTTGAGGAGAAAAATAGCCTTTCATTTGTGTGGATTTTCATTTTTTTGTGGATGGTATGAACTTCACCTCTATATTCAATTGGTGCATTCTCCAGAAATTATACTAACAGACCATTAGCTCTATCACTAATCTGTGAAACTGACACATGGAAACTATTTTTATGTTTTCCATTAGATGGTACATGTCAACTGTTTGAGGATCAGGAGCCTAGGGGATATTCCCCCTTTCTTTGGGTTAAAAATTCAGGCACTGTCATGACTCTTTCTCTCTCTTTGCTCTCAGTCTGTGCTGTGCAACATCTCAAGTTTATCAGTAGAGGGAAGTCCCTTTGTAGGACCTGTTAGGCATGGTTTGCACTCCAGGGGGTCAGAGCCTTCTCTGTGTTGGAGCCCAGCCCAACAGATGGGATGCAGGCAGCAGCAGGGGAACCTGGTGCTCTGGAGCTCTTCTGTAGTATCTTTAGAAAAAACAGTTGTTCATCCTGTTTTCATTAAGAAAGAGGTTTGGAGGTCAGGAAAGTAGTAGATTAGTAGGTTTGACAAAAAAACCCAAACATTTATTGTGTTATGTAATCTCCTTGATCTTTTCTTGGCTTAGATTTGAGAACCTTTTAACAAGCATTTTCCTTTGGAAGCAAATGGTGATGTGTAAACAGCAAATGGAGGAGAGAGCATGATTCACGCCAAGCACTTGGTGTTCTCTTGTGTAGCACAATGCATCCTTTGCTCTTACTGGTGCTCTTTGCATCTCTTAAACATGATGGGAAATGTTGTCCTCCACTGATTCTTACCAACATAGTTTCTGATGTTATTACTGTCATTCTTCTCTGCTTCCAAGTTACAAATTATGTAGATACAATAAGTGAGAATGAAGGGCCTGAGGAAACAATAAATGAGACTATTTCTGGAAAATCTAACATTACCCAGTATGCTTTAAAGCATTTGGGAAACTACTCTTTTTACTGTGGGAGTTAAGCTCAGCTCTTAATCTTCTGTGTTATAACTTCCTTCTATGGTTTTTACAATTTTTTTTCCAACAGTGAAAAATCTTTTTCTTCTGTAAATTTATTCACATAGTTTTTATCAATGTAATCAGTCATCTCATTATGACATTAAGATGACTTAGATGTTCTATATTATGGTTTGTGGTGTATAAATGCAGTATATGATATGACTCAAAGCTTCCACATATCAGTATCACTGTTGGTAATTCTCAGAAGATACTTCATGCATAGCAGAATATTTCTCATACTACATTTCTCATACTACATACATACACATTTTTTGTGTATCTTAATAATTAAGCTCTGTTAGACTTTTCAAAACAATATTTGCTTTTTACTGTTGAAAGCACAAAAGTGTGTATGTGAGAGAGTGTGTGGAACTTTATGAGAGGATTTGATTAGTGGTGTCACTAATTCAATCAGGTGGTGTGAAGAACAATTAGACTAGGAAAACCAGAATTATTTGGATGTATTATTTTTCCTGCCCAAAGGCTAGGAAGTAGGAATGCCACAAAAGGATTTGGACAACTTAATGGGAGATGCAGTAATCTACTGCTGTTTAGCTGTTTAGCTAAACTGTTTAGCTGTTACTGGAGTCTGCCACCATGTCTTTAAAATAATAACCTGGTTGTTACTAAACTATCCAGCTTTTTTTAATAGCATGAATCTGGCTGAGCAGCTTTGACTGCTTCTGAAGGCTTTCATCAGGGTTTCAGCATTCAGTCACTGGACAACTCTTTTGGAAGGTGATAGAAATAGTTCACCTTTTTTGTCTTTCATAGGTGTTGGCTGACTGACTTTCTGTGACATTTGATGTACAGTTTCTCCTCCCCTATCCTCCAAGGGAACATCAGATACATGTGAAAGTGACTTGGAAAATAAATTGTTCATTGTTCTGTAATGGTGTTGAGGATAATACCTATTTTAGGTGGCTCCCAGGACAACCATTCTGTCCAGAACAGAATTACCTCCTAGTAGATTTCATGGGGTGCTTTGCTCCATCCTTTAGAAGGTGATGCCTTGGTCTCTTGTAGTGAAATGAGGCAATGAGGCAACCAGGTGCCACTAATTACCAGGTAGTGGGCATGAGCTTGTGTTAAGGCCACCTGTGCCTGATTAGGGTGGGCCCCAAATGCGCATGAGCAGGACTGGGGGGCCAATAAAAGGTGAGCCTCCAAACACAAGCTCAGCTCACTCCTGAGCAAGCCAGCAGAGAGGTTAGTCAAATCCAGAGTGGTAGCACCGAGCCAGGCTGACCAATCCTCAGGGCACTGTTTGTGCACTTCTGCTGGAACGCCTGTTGGACTTCAGAGCGCCGTGCCCTAAGAGAGGTTCATCTTGCAACACTCTCTCATTGCTCATCGTCTAGAACAGCTTCCGAGCCTATTTCCTCCTTAGTTCACTTGCTTCATATGTAGAAATTATTCTTTCCAGACTTCCTTGACTCAGGTCAAAAGATTTCCTAAAGTTCAGTTAGAATTCCAAAACTGTAGGTCTTTTGTCTATGGTGTAAAGAATTAGTACAGAAAGGAAGCAAAGATAGTGCGATGTCCCAAAGACATCTAGTTATGTTTGTACCCTGACATACAGTGAGAAAGCAGGAATACCTGTTAATTTAGCAGTGGATTGTAGTCCTCTATTTTAATGACAGTCGGTGTCCAACTTTGGAAGGAACTTTTTGTTGTGTAAGAAAAGCTCTGTACCCTCAGGATTTCCAGAAGTTATAGGTAACTGTTAAGTGGTAGGGAGAAAAGGTTCCTGAAAATACCGTTTTCCTTGTTGACCTGTGTTTGACAGAAGTTCAAGGGGAGTACCTGGCTGTTCTGCTGCCTCCATCATCAGTGCACTGCTTTAGTGGAGTAGCCTGATGCTTGACAGTGTTAAACCTTTCCTAGATTGTCAGACATCAGCTCTTCTGTGCAAGGCACAGCAAACCCCTCAGATAAGGTAAATCCCACCCAACACTGGAGTAGTTGTTATTCTGAAGCAGTGCAGAGAGTTTGCTTTTCTCACTGGCAGAAAACATACTTTAATCCTGGCCGTAAACCAAAGCCCAGTGAGACAGGGACTGCCTCAGAGTTCACCTGTAATCCAGTGGATTTACAGAAGGTGAGAGGGTGAGAAACTGACTTTTTTTGAGAGAGAGAGAAATACTTGAAGTTTTCTCCAGGAGAGTTCAGAAAAGGCACTGCACATTTCATATTAATCTAAATATTTCCTAATTGTGTCATAGTCCAGAAATCTTGTTACAAGAGATGCTTTTGTTGAATATTAAGCTTCATGTCCCTGGGCAGAATCAGTACTTCTAGGATTTGCTGGTTTCAGCTTCACAATTATGAAATATTTATTTCCAGGCATGATCCAAAACTTTGGAGGATTCTCTACACCATTCTCTTTGCTTGGGTGACTTCATGGAACGACTGGAGAAAAAAAGGAGGTTGATACAGGAACCTCTGGAATGAGCCCAGAATGGGGATCTAGGGGGTCCTGAACCCAGATGCTTCCTCTATTTTTTTTTTTTTTTTTTTGTGGTTGAGAGTAAATTTATTAAAATGTCTGTGTACATTTTTCATTATCTATAAATCAAAATGCCAAGGTTTTTGTGCTTCACAGTGATGCTTTGAATTCTGAATCTTTGAGCCCCTCACTGTAGGAAGAGCTTTGACGTGAACATATAGCAAGAGCTTTGCACATAAAAACTGAAGCTAAAATTACTATCTGGCTCTTCTAAAAGGCAGTATAGCCAAACATACACTGTGTGGAAAGATCCCCAGTCTTTACCTCTCCTGGGAACCAGAGGCTCAGCAAGCTTTGAGGTTTCTGCAGGGATGAGAAGAGTCAGGAGCTTGGTTTGGGTAGTTGTTGGCCATGCCTTTGCTTCTGTTCTTGCTATCAGCCTATGGCACATGCTGATAGCTGATTTGGGGATCTGAGACTTGAAAAATCAGCTTTGCAGTGGGGTGGTGATGGTAGATGCTTAATGTTTAAAGTACTTGAACTGTTGGTGGTAAGTCAGAAAAGGATAACCTTTTCCCACTTATTAAAGTGGTGGGTAACTTCATTCACACAAGGAGAAGGTCTGTTTTGGTCAGTTTGAAGATCTTGGGTTTTGCTTTTACTCTGGTGGTTTATGTAAGGCTTTGAAAAGAGTGTTTAAGTTTGAATGTGGAGTTTTTACAGGTCTTAGATCTCTGCAAATCTGTCTATTATTGAGTGAAAAACCACATTTTACAATTTGGCTATAAAACAAGAGTTTGCAAACATATTGTAAATGCTGTTTTAAGTAAATGTTACTATATGCAGTTGAATTGTCACACGTAACAGTTAGATCATCTGTTCAGGTTAACGTCACTTACTGTATACAGGTTTTCACATGCCAGCAAAACTAGGGTTAGATCTATTGCTCCATGTAACATAAAACAGGGATTCCTCTTCACGTTGAATCAGGCCTTAAGTTCAGTGATTCTGGGTCAGCTCTGCTGCTATGCAGAGGTTCTGTGGTACACTACCACTGTGTAGAGAATGTGGAAGATATCAATATCATAACAGAGTTTATGGACCCTTCAGAAATGTGCAGTTCAATGGTCAAAAGCTAACAATCAATGAGAACTTCACCACTCTGATCTTTCCAGACATCATCAGACTGTTCCTGAAAGTATATGGAAGCGAGACCTGCAGCCTACTTAGAGCTTTTTCTCCTCATATATTTTCGAGAGAACATATATTCCTTTTTCCCCTCCAGGCTCTCTGATAATTCTTAAAGTGCTTTATGATCTTAGCCCTCATGTAAGTCAGAGTGTCCTAACTGGCAGGACAAATGGAAAGACTGTGCTTAGTAAAAAGCCTTTCATGTGGCCTGATGCAGGCTGCTGAGTTTAACTTAGAGGAGCACAGTTAAGCTCTTCAGCAATTGGAGCCTAATTGATGAATTTTATTTTTCATGAAACTGGTAAATCAGTCATCCATAAGACTGATAAGCTGCCTAGGGATTAGTTGTGAGAGAATACAGTTTTAGAGATTTTGACCTTGGAAGTCGTGCTTATGAGGTGTGGGGTAGACAGGAATGAATTTGGATTGGTTAGTGGAACCCCAGAGAGATTTCAGTGTACAATGATCTTCTAATTTGAAAGTCTACCCAGAGCAGCCACAGGAGGGAGAAAAAAACACATAACATATGAAATAGAAGGAGGTGACATTCTCCCAAGAACAGGAAGAATGTAAAGATGGGTCAGGTTCAGAATTCCACCTGTGACAAGTGTCAGTAGCAGATGGTGTTGCACATAGATGTAGGTACAAGTGATACAAGAACAATCTCCCTCTGAATTTTCTCTGCTTTGTTTTGATGAGTCTGCAGTTGTTGCCTTAAATTTCTATTTAGATTTCTAACCTACTCTTTGACTTTGCTGTTGTACTGAGTAGACCAGTGAGATTTTGTCTAAGTAGCTGAGGAAGTGTAAATGAGCCCTTATTAATGCCTTGTTCTGAGCGAACAATCCACTCCCCATGCCCACTTCCCAAAGGCATCAAATGCGTGTTCAGTGCTTTGCACATCTATGGCTGTGGAGAAAAGTCTCAGCCAATGATTGTCTTTGACTCCTGCTGTCAGATGCTGGCTATCTGATGGGAATTACCCCTGGGTACTACTTGTACCATCTAGTTATTTGTACTCAGACTTACCTTTGCAGCTGGGAGTCAGAAAGACGCGGTAGTGGGTAGACTCCATTCTAAGTACTATTTTCTCTCAGATGGCACTGTTAGGAATGGGCTAGAGACTGCTCTCCTGCAAGCTTTACCACCACTATCATGGATTTCTTTCACTGGGCAAAACTGGGGTGCACAGCTGATTTGAGTCCTGTATGGCAGCAGAGCTGGTTCTGTGTGACTGTGGAAGGCCAGTTACTGGGAAGCAGGCTTCCACCTCATACAAAGGAATTTTATGGTATTCAAATGCTGCCTCCAGTTGCTAAGGAATTAGCTCAGTTGTTTTCCTTACTGTACATAAGAGACTTTCTTTCCTAATGAGGAAATGTTTCATGTTGCATGCTGTGAATAATCCTCCTATGTTTATTTTATCTATATGAGAAATCTGTCTAATACAGATTTTCTGGATAAGGTGATCAAAAGGGCAAAGTTCTGAGGTGTGTTTAACAGCAACATCATTACTTATGGCTGTGGACAAAGTATTTTATGTGGACTTCCCTCACAATCTCAGAGACGGAAACTATAGGACACTTTGTCTCTCTTGTCTGCTTGGTCTCTCAATCACTTGAAAAAAAAGGGCAGCTGTGTCAGGGTAATATGCTGATGCTTCTCTTAAATTGTCTGATGGTTAAATTGTAAACAGTTAAAGATAAGTTCAGACCACATTAGCAAAGAATCTAAATAGTAATTTTTGGCAGGCGTAGGTTTCTTTTGGAACAACGTGTAAGTGATGGTCATGTGGCAAGGTTTGCCATATTTCTCCCAAAAAGGATGCGAAGTGGCTTTTAGCATTGTCTTTAAATGTACTTCTCCTAGGCTCCACTGCATACTTCTGAACGGTCCCTATGGTGACAGTGCTGCAGTGAAACTGAAAATACATCACTGAATTTCTTTGGTACCAAGGACCCTGACGTTAATTCTCTTGATAGCCATGTTAGAAGAAGAACTGCGTGAAAGCAGTCATTAGCATGCCATGATATATATTCGTATAGAACATTAACAACGCTGTGGGATTGCTTAGAAATTTCACCACAACCCTAAATCTCTTCTTGGCTGACTGCTGAATAGTTCTTTTGTTTCCTTTTTTTTTTTTTTTTTTTTTTTTTTTTTTTTTTTTTCCAGCACGAGATGAGAACATGGCCACTTTCCGTGGTTCCGAATACCTTTGCTACGACTTGTCACAAAACCCCATCCAGAGCAGCAGCGATGAGATCACTCTCTCCTTCAAGACCTGGCAGCGCAACGGGCTCATTCTGCACACCGGCAAGTCGGCCGATTATGTCAACCTGGCCCTGAAGGATGGCGCCGTCTCGTTGGTCATTAACCTGGGATCTGGGGCCTTCGAGGCCATCGTGGAGCCAGTCAATGGCAAGTTCAATGACAACGCATGGCATGACGTTAAGGTGACACGCAACCTGCGGCAGGTAATGGAGAAGGGGAGAAAATGCTAGGGAAATTTCATTCTGTTTTACTGGGATGGGCAGATGGGAGACGGTAATGGAGAAATGGGGATGCTCAGTGGGACTGCTAGAGGTGCTCCACCTTTTCTGGATCTCAATATCTAAAGGAGAGTGAAAAAAAAATTATTTGATAGGAATTTATCCCTGTCATAATAACTTCATTTCCACTTAATTAGTTTTCTTTTTTTTTTTTTTTCTTTTTTCTTTTAATTTGATTTAATAATAAAACCTTGTGGCTTGTGACATAGCTTTACTTTATTTTCCCTTTTCCTTTTCTCTTCTTCTGTTTTCCTTTTCTGAATTTATTATTTCCTTAATTGTGATACAATTTTACCATTAATATTTTGTTGCATTTAATTACCATGGGAACAGAGTCTTTTTCCAACAGCAAACACTCTGTGCCTCTCTCTTTTTTCATTCAATTTTGTTAATTGGTTTAACCATTGCCATGATGTCATAATTCTAATTCTGGAAGTCATTTGGTTTTCCTTTATTTTTTCTTTTCTTTTGTGTGTGCATGTGAGTGTGCAGGTATGCAGGCTGGTGGGTATGTGTGTAATTGTTTTAACTTTATAGCTTTGGAATTAATTGGCTGGAGTCTTTCTGAGTCTTCTTGATTCTCTGTTCTTTTTGATTTTTTGATTTTTTTTCTCCCTTTTCTTTCTGTAATGAGATTCTACTCTATTTCTTGTGTCTCTACCTATGGCTGTGAGGACTGGAAAAGAGGAAGGATCAAAAAAGTCAAGCAATCCCAGAACCATCCAGCACCATACAATTCCACTTTGGAAAAGTTTTTTCTGATTTTACCACTGTAATTTTGCACACCTGCATGCCGCTTTTCTAATCAGACAACTCTATCAGGTGACGTATTGGGTAGTAGGCTAGTCTTAAAATCCTGAAGCCTTTCACAGGAAGTATAAATACAAACACATAGAGCATAAAATTAAATAACCTTGCTCTGAAAGATGGAGAATAAATCATGTCACTAAGGCCCATGTGCTGCATGGTAAATGAGGTTTACACTGGGAATAAGAGTTATTTGGTGTCTTTCTGGTTGTTGTAGCCAGCAGAAATATCCTGGAAACTAAGATTTTTAAATCAATTTGTGAAAAATATTTTCAAATTTGTCTCATTAATGTGAATATTAACACAAGCCTTAATAGTTTTGATTAAATTTATACAATGTTTTTTGTGGTAACATTTTGCAGTAGAATTTATCTGTGGGTATAGGCTGATCAGAAACAGTCTCTCCTAGTAGATGTCAGCAGATAATATATCTGTTATGTGGGATTCACACCTTTTTTTAAAAATATTTGGATTTGGGGCTGAATATACTAACTTGTCTTTCCCATGTGAATCTGACTCAGGATGTCAGAGTCTTTGATGAAAAATCTGTCATCAAACTTTTATGAGACCGCAGGGTTCTTACTTATGGCAATATGAGTCTGTTTTCAATAGTTTTATGCAGATGCAAATTAAATTTCTTATGCAGTGGATAGATCTTAATGATCCTATTTCATTCAAATGTTCCCATCAGTCCACTAGATAGAGATGCACCAACTGGCTGAGGTTTGTCAGTCTGAAAGGGTCAGGATATACGGCTTTATTTTGTGTTCTTTTTATTTCTAGATGGTCTCAGAATGGCTGGTCTCTGAATATCTCAGTATAACTTACAGTCATTTTAGTTAAATGTAATTTTGATCTTTGTCAGAAACTAGTTTTCAATGGGAAAATTTGCCTGAAGCAAAATGCATCCTTGTTTGAAGCCAGGATTGTTTTGGATCTTGAGAAAGCAGAAAACGAAGAAGGGCTACAGACAAAATAGAGTGGAAAGCTCTTGCTTTTTTTTTTTTATCCTAATCTTTCAGGTAGTGCTTTTTGATTTGTTTTCTGGGTCCATGGTTAAATGCCATTTTGATTACACTAGGACAGAGCTCTGGTGATTATTAGAAAGCAGGTAAGTCCCTTACCAGTCAAGGACCACCCCAAATTTTTAAACCTAAAGAGTCCTACTTGAATGGGCAAGACAAAGGACGTTTCAATAAGGTGTCTGTGCTCTTTCCAAAGAAAGGCCAGTCTTAAAACTAAAATTAAGTAGCAGAGGTGGTTTGGGGTCCAGTTCTATAGATAGGCATGACAGAATACAGGTCAACCAAGAAATAAAACTGGAATTATTTTGATTAATCTTTTCTTGGATGCTTCCATTTTAACTGCTGCTCAAAATTAAGACACTGACACAGAAACTAAAACTGCCCAGAAGCTGAAACCAGCCGGCCAGAAGGAAAAGTGATCCTGCTAGTCCTGAAAGTTGCCATCCAAAAATTATTGGTAATTTTAACCACAGTTTTCAGTAAGGATGAATCTTGAATGTTGCATCCTTCCCCTCAAGTCCTGGTCTTCAACCTCTTCAATCTTTTGGATGCAGAGTTTGGAAAAAATTGAAAACTTTACTGGCAGTTAACTAATACCAGATATACACATTTTTCAGGACACAATTAATATTGGTGTCTCTCTAAATTACATTATAAATGCTTCATTTAACAACAATAATAAAAAGATAAAGACTCCAGTCTAAATAAAGCACCGGATGAAGGAGTTTTTTTCTCCATTCTGACAGCTGCTTTCACCAGCTTATGTCTCCTGGTTTTCTCTATGTATACATGAGAGAGTTTCTCTATCTGTAGAATACTTTACCATTTTTAGACAGGCTATGAAACTGTGAAGTACTTTGATATCTTCATATGGCATATGTAAAAAAAGCCAAGGATTATTTATTGTTTAGAAAATTATACATTTTGCCCTTCATTGTATCCAGTGTAATGTGTATCCTAAATAACCCTGTAAGAAATTATTTGCTCTGAATCTTTCCTGCCACAAATCCACCTCTAAAGTTGCTGCATAATATAGGTCACTTGGAAGTCTTATTTCCAGTTGTGCTCATGTTTCCTTAAAAAAAACCATCCCAAAACCAAACAAAAAAGCCTAACAAAAACCATTGCCCCTGAATATTGAAGCTTTATAAGGAAACCAGTAACCTTCTTGTAATCGGTTGAAAACATTGCACAGGAGATAAGTACAGTTCTCTTTAAAATGAACTTTAAAAAAAAATTTGAAATGCCAATAGTATGATCCAAAGATAAAGCAATTCCAGGCAAATGGGCTATCAGCAGCTTCACAATGCTATCTAGTCTTTCCTTTGCTCTTTTTGGGGTTGAGAGAAGAGGGGGGAGGATTTGCATAATTTTTTGGTTGCTTCTAGAATTAGAGCAGAACTTTAAATAGCTGGACTTTTGCCCAGTACTTTTTGGAATTGTTAAATGATTAGTACCTAAGCTAGGAGAGTACTAAGCACTGCCTATTGTTAAATCAGATGACTATCACACCAGTTAATCTCCTTAGACACAAACCAAGTGAACCTACAGATTCCCTTGAGTTGTGATTGTTAATGTCAAAGCAAATCTCCTTGTTTATTTATTATTCTCATTAAAAATAAGCCCTCTTTCTACTTTGTGAGAAATCCTTGCTAGAAATAGGATCATGGCTGTATTTCACCAGGGATTTCTGAACATGTTTTGGGGCAGTGTGATCTGGTGGGAGGAGCAGCAGGAGTGGAGGAGACTGAAGGTCAGACTTCCCATGTCTGTCCTCGTGTCTGCAGCTGATGCTCATTTTTAATGTATTGTTCTGACCTCCCATCCCATACTTCAACTCCTTGTTTGTGAAAATGGATTTACTAACACAACATATCACTGAGAGTCAGACTTCCTTGATGAATTCAGGAGCTGTGTTTGTTATACCCAGGTAAAGAATATTATTCTTTCATTCCTATAGACAAATGAAATAGACTTGGAACACCATGTTCAATGCCACCGATTTTTCACAAACTTATTTCCTTAGTCAATACATAACAATAATTTGCAAGCAGATAGTTTTTACACAAGGCAGTAAGCATACATATTGCTGGACTCATTTAGGATACTTCTTGTCAACTTCAGTCACACTAGAACAAGGATGTGGAGCTTCCACAGGTTGCACTTCCCTATTAACAGTGGAACTAGTCACCATACAAATCTGCTATAAAAATCTTGAGTTTCCCAACTCCTAAAAAGCAATGTGTATGTTTGAACACCTGGCATCTGTTTGCCTTGGGAAGGATTAACAAAGCATTGGCAAAGTTCTGCTAAACCCAGATAAGTGAACTGACAGGTGAAGGCTCCTAGCTCCTCCACAACACAGACCCAATATAACAGGGAGCAAGCACAAGCAACGCAGTTCTTCCTACACAATTCTTTTGCATATTTCTTCCTAGAGTAGGATAGATTCAACTCCCATACTCTCAGATGACAGAAGTGAGCTATAGGCAAACAGCCAAGCTCAGGACTTTTTGTGTGCTTCTCGTGAAAGTCACAAACTCACCTTCTGTAGAGAAACCTGCAGATTGGGAAGCTTGGAAGGAAGACTGAGAGTCATGGACTCAACTTCATCTTTATCCTCCAGCCAAATGAAATAGTGGTCTGCTTTTGATACTCTGCAACATATGAGGGTAGTGAGGCTTGGAAGAGGAGCAGGGTGGTGGTGGTTGGAAGAAAGGAGTCATAGTTGGGTTTGTGCTGAAGGGGCGAACTCTGTGTACATCTCTGAGGATAAGGTTCTTGTTTAGGGGAAACACCTTGATGGGCATTTGAACAGTAAGTATTGCACTGTTTTAACTTTGCTTCTGTCCTGGATAATGTATATGAGGGTTGAAGTTACTAGCTAACACCAGGGTGGGACAATTAGACAGCACCCTTTTTCTTTACAGTCTAGATGGCATGGTTCCCCATAGAGTCCTGGTCATATTGTCCTCTTTTTCACTTTGTGTGTCTCAGGTGCCCCACGCCTTTTTTTAAAGACTAACACTAGACCATTCATGCAATGTGTCATTTTTACTAACCAACTAATGTACTAACACCCTAACGACTCATCTTTGCTTTTAGTTATTTTAATTAACAATCGTTCTGTTCACGATTTTTTAATTTCCTTTCTTCCCCCTTTTCCGCAAAGCACTCAGGCATTGGACACGCTATGGTAAACAAACTACATTGTCTGGTAGATATCATTCTTATTGTCTCTTTTTTTGGGTTTGCCGTGTGTTACCCGCCTTTTCCTCCCCCTACCCTCTCTTTTTCCCCCTCCTTTATACTTACTTCTTCCTTTAATTTTTTTTTTAATTTCATCAAAATGCTTCTTTTTCCCCTCTTTTCTTTTTTTTTTTTAAATTTTCTTTTTCTTCTTCTTCTTCTTTTTAATGGAAAAATGAAGAACAAAAGCAACTAACACAACTCTTCTGGAAATGGGGTTTGGACATTTCTTTCCTTGGTTTCATCTCCCTCTTTAGTCCTTCTTTTCCATTCCAGTGATCAATTCTTGGGTATTTTGTCCCTTGCTTTTGAGTTTAGCTCTCTCTCTTTTGCTTTGGTTTTCATTTTGTTTTTTTCTTTCCTTTTAGTCTTTTTTTTTATTATTATTTTTTAAAGCTGAGGGTTTCTAGATCAGAACCATTGCAGGGCCTCTAGTCCATGGTGGTGAAGGCTCTCTTTTTCTCTCATCATTTTGTTGTGGCAACGGCTATTACAGGCAAACTGGCCGGAGTTGTCCTCTTTCTCCTGATTTTCACCCCCTTCCCTCCCTCTGCTTTCTCTCCTCCTCCCTCTTGCTTTCTCTCTCACTTTCTTTCTCTCTCTGACCTCTACCTGCCGTGGCCAAAGGGAGCTCAGCCAGTTGTTTGTTTCAGTACACACTCTGCATGGCATGTCCATGTCTGGTGATTCACCCTTCTCCTCCTGGCCTTGATCTGTTTTCCTCCATCTTCCCTTTGAATCACTAACAACATCTAAGCAAAACATATCAAGTTCACTTGCTCCTCTCCCTCCTCTGCTTCTGTCCCTTTTCACACTCCATGTGTTTGTGGTTAGAGTTTTTGGGGACATTTCTGTTTGTTTTGAGTTCTTTTATTATTATGGGGTTTGCTTGGTATTTTTATTTTCGTTTGCATGCAAGTGTGAAATGGTTTTCTGTATCTGTCCTTCTCCCTCTCTCCCTTTTCTCTCTTTTTTCCTGTCATCTTTCTGGGCTCCAAATATATTGGCATGACATGTCAAAGTGCAGTGTGTGCACGCTTTGTGTTTTCTTTCTCATCTCTGCTTCTCTAACATTGTTGGTGTGTGGTTGATTTATTTTTATTTATTTTATCTCTTTTTTTTTTTGTTATGAGTTAGTTTGTAATAAATATATTTTTTTTTTCTTCTTGTGGTGGGTGGTGGGTGTGTGTCTCGCTAGGTACATGGCATGCACATCCATAATATATTGAAAGTGAGACCCCTCCCTCCCTCCCCGAATGCATGATTGTCAGCGTGCCGTGAGCAAAAGAAACATAAAAAATAAAAAATACCAACCTCGTCTTCATTAGTGTTTTGTTTGTTTTTTTTTACTAACAACCATACTAACTGTAATCATTAAAATAAATACTACTTAATCATAAAATCAGCTAATATGATAAATCTCTTTCAAGGACAGTTCCATTTTCTGGCCTGAATAAATGGAAAGCATCTTGCTGGGTAGAATGCCGAGTCAGCCTGGCAGAGCTGATACAACAGAAAGGGGAGAAGCAGATGCTGGAGCCTTTCCATTGTGGGTGAAGCAGACCAGAAAATGGAGCTTGGTTGCACTAAAAATATATATATAGCAAATCTCAACAAAATCCTTAATAAAACTGACATAAAAATATAGGGGAAGTAGTTTGTTCTATTCAGGATTGTAAGGTCATTGCTGGGATTTTCTTTGTCGATTGTGTCCCTTGAACAGGTGACAATCTCTGTGGATGGCATCCTTACCACCACGGGCTACACGCAAGAGGACTACACCATGCTGGGCTCAGATGACTTCTTTTACGTGGGAGGGAGCCCCAGTACAGCTGATTTACCTGGCTCTCCAGTAAGCAACAACTTCATGGGCTGCCTCAAAGAGGTAACTGTTCCAAATTAATTCTTGTTTCTGTGCCTTTGATTTCTCAAAGTCATCTCTCTTCCCTGCCTTTCATTGCACACATTATGAGAGGAGAAATGCAGCATGAGGATATAATGGACATAAAGCAGTTCTGTGGACTTGAAGTGTACTGTGTTGCTAAGAGCATGCAGCAGAGTTGCTGCAGGGGTGCAGAGTAGTTAGATGGCTTCCAGAACCATGTTGTCTCATGCTGGCTGCCTGCCTGCCCTGGTCACATAGTTAATCCACAACACTGAGAAAATCCACATATGAAACATAAAGATTAAACTACCTGGCTAGCATCTGGAGCAAGAATAGTGTTCCCTGGAGGGGAAAAAAAAAATCCAACCAAAAAACGAAGCCTCATCCCAAACCTAAAACTTCAGAGGGGAGGTAGAGCAGAATCTTCCTATAGGAGTCAGGGAAGCAGTGATACTGAGCTAGATGCTGTTCTGTGTAACAGAACTGACAAGTTGGCATCCTACTGGTGCTTAACTCTTGGTGCCAGAGGTTGTTTGTTATATGCCAGTCCTTTGGTGTAAGCAATGGCTGTCAATAGTTAGCTCTCTTGCCTGGCCTCTGGATTAGTTAATGGTATGCACATGTACTGTAAAGAACATGTAAGCATCTTACGTAGAAAATGAAACTGCTGTGCTGAATATGAATACAAATTGTCATACAGAGATCACATCATTCTGTTTTCATCTATAGAGCCTTCAGCCTGATTTTCTTAGGCACTGAGCATTTCAGATTGATTGAAATCAAGAGGAGATACAGCTTCTTAGTGTCTCTTTAAATCAGGATCTTAATTTTATTTATGGATGCTATGAACATCAACACTTAGCAGAGGCCATTTTTATGTGTGCTTTAAGTCAAGCCAATGGAGCAGAGAAAGCAGTGACAAGAAAATCTTCAGCAGCTTTATTATTTATATAATCATTTGTATTCTATTAGCTTGCACAATGTGCTAAGAGCTGCTTACATAGCTGTCTCTGGCTCATAATGCTCTGTTGAAAGAAAAATCCAAGCAACTACTTAAGAATGAGAGGAAGAGGAAGAAAACAGATAATCAGAATGCATTTTGTAATCTTCACTTGACTAGGCAGTGACAGGAAATGTATATAAGTAGCTGTCTTGACTTAAATTCAGGCTGGTGCTGGCTGCGTTTGAGCTACAGTCAACTTAATAGCAACCTGCTTTTAGTAGTGGTCCAGTAATGCTTCCAGCTGTTCTGCAAATGTGCCCAAAATTTGCAGAGCCTGACCTCTGAGGATGAATCCAGCATAGAGTGTTCACTAAGCATAAGTGTAGTCCCGGGCTGTCAGGGGAGGCGTCTGGAAGTGGGATGAATGAAGAAATGCGGTATTTCAAAATGAAAACCATGTTACTAATTAGCACTTTGTATTTCTATTCTGTTATTCCTTCAGACCTCTTAGGCCACAAGATGTATTACCAAAAGTATCACTAGGAAGTGTAAGGCAGCTGATGTGCGCTTTTTGATCAGTTATGGTTTTGGCAAGTGGAGGAGATGGAGCTGAGATTAATGAAGGAGGAGCAGCTCTAGTCGGCTGTCAGAATCCTGACAGACCCCAAAAGTGCTGCCTAAGCACCAGTGCCTGCACAGAGCAAGGCCTGACCAGAGCAGGTGGCCTATACAGGCTCAAAAGGTTTCTCATTGCATATATAGTGAGTTATTCCCAGATATCAAAACAGGCAGTGTTTTCATTATGTGTAGCTTTGGATGAATTGAGCAGAAAATAATTTGCCTTGTGAAATTCGTCCCAGGGTCAGTTCCCTTCAGTTTTCTTTGCTAGGGATGAAAACACTGATGGCAAGGTAGCAGGATCAGTCCAAGATCCACCTGGAATTATGAAATGATTCTTTGAAATGTTTTCTTTATGCTTACTTTTGAAATGCCAGGGTATATCTGTGTGATGCAATGCAGCATGGTATGAAAGAAACCTGAGCTGGCCTGAGAAAGCTAGAATGCCTGTGGGCATCAGACTGATCCCCTGGAGCAAGCCAGCTCTGATCCTTGAAGAGGCAGAACTGGGTTAGTGCAGTGCTTGTGTGCCTATAATGTTTCTGGTTCCAGAACTGGTTACAGTGAACTTGGATTTCTACATAACAAAGCACTGTATTTCATAAATCAATCCCTATGATATTGTAATTTTTTTTATTCTGTGGCCAAAAAGGATGCTTAGTCTCTCATCAGCCAGTATTGGAGGAGCTTAAGCTTTTAAGAAAAATATTCTAAGCTAAGAAAGTTAGACACAGGGATAGGATAGGCCATAATAGCAAATATTATTTCTTTCAGTTTATGCTTCTTAGTAGAGCAATTCTCTTTTCCTGCAAAAAATCCTACCTTTGTAATTGCCTGTTCCCAGGGACGTACTACATCCTGAGTGGATTGTACTGCTGTTTGTAATGGTGGAGAACATCTTACCAAGCCCTCTACTTGTCTCTTGAAGGTGTGAAAGCCGGACCATCTATTCCTACTCCTTTGCATTTGGGATTGATGCTGGCGTTGGGGTGAAACTTTCAGCTTTGACTCTCTGACCTCTCTTATTTCATTTGGACTGCATCAGCCAAACTGCTCACATGGGAGCCAAGAGGCCTCCTGCAGTGGAGCATTGCCTTCCCACTTCCTCTGACATTACACATGGGTGCTGAAGTGCAGTGGGGCAGGGTATCTAATGACTTTCTCCACTCCCTTGCAGCTGCAGAGGACTTCACCACCAAGCTGGGGTTGGTGATGGGAAGAGGGGCAGCTCTGGCAGGATAGATGCTTTGTGTGGTTACAGTCTGAGCCTTGGCTAGGAGGAATGCATAAGCATGTGTTTCTGGCAGGGAACTAAGGGTCTTAGGGCTCCTCTGCTGTGGTATCTAAATAAGCTGTAGTGAAGGAAATCATATTTTCTTTGAATTGCATGATAATGTTTCCTTCTTATACCACAAAATAGATCCTCCTGTCTCTTCTTGTGGCTGCAGGTTCTAATTGAAGACTTTCCACTAACTTGTTAGCAGTAATATACCTAAATCATAAATCCAAGTGCTGAATGTGTAGTTGTTGTTGTTGTTTTTCTTCACCTTCATTTTCATCAGAATTAAGGATGTCCCAGGGTGTGGTAACAGTGTTTGTTTTGCATTTCTCTGTAGCTGTCTTGGTCGTGCTTGAAAGCACTGACTGAAAGTGGAAAGGAAAAGCATCCATTATTAGTTTTTAGAGACACTGTAGGGCCAGAAGGAGGTAGGACGAGACAAATACAGACAAACAGCTATGTTTTTCATATACTGGAGAGTCTCAGGGACTCCAGTAATCAGGAACCAGTCAGCTTTCCAGTAATCAGGGATAGAGATGCAGATTGGAGAGATTTAGTTGTGTGGGCTAAGAGGGAAAGCTGCATTTCAGTCTCCCATCACTAGGGAAGGGAGAGAATCAGAGTAATTCCTGGGCTCTATGAGGGAGCCAGCCATTCAGATTTGATTTACTTGTAGCGTTGCTTAGATGGTACAGATGGAAATGCTTTAGAAGACCCTAAAGTGATCCTTAGAGAGTGGATGTGCAAGAGAATTAATGAAATGTTCACATTTTTCCATCAATGCTTTTTTAAAATCTCAATTCTGAAAAATGTTGATTAGTAATAACAGCTTAATGGAAGCAGTGAGGTTTGCATATGGGTGGAATATGGCAGAAATTATTCCAGGGGTCAGGCACCATCTGGCTGTGATGGGAGAAATCTGTGAAAGCTTAGATCATTTCTTTCTACAGTTCAGCTGCTAGGAGCCAGATTTCCAAATAGTTCATGAATGTGCCTAGTTGCTGTATGTAACTCTTAAATGCTATCTGTAAGCCATTTTTTAATAAAGCCTATTTGCATTTGTAATGATGCTATGATTTCTGTTTGAGGATGAATTTTTCTGGTTGGAGTGTCACACTGGGGAGGAGGCTGAAGGTACAGATAGAATGCCTAAACCACAGAGGCAGACAAAGACAGCCTGAGTGTGAAGAGAGCAGATGGAGGAAGTTGAGGTTGCAAGAATCCCTTTCTAACAGGGAGGCCAGACAGCCCAAGAGCATTTGGGTTCCCAAGATCCTCCTTCAGGGCGGCGATTTAAGAGAACCCCAAGAATGCATAAGAGGAGATGCAACAGTTTGAGGAATTTTGCTGATGTGCTGTGGAGGAGAAGGTTACCATATAAGTGGCATTAATTATCTAGACTTGCTGGTCTGACACTGCTTCAACTGCTCTATTGTTTTTGGACTCGCCTGTTTCCTATCTGTATTATTAGTGATATTAGTATTTGAAAAAGAAAGTGAGGGGCTAGTGATACTGCCTAGAAACAGCCAAACTTGACCAAAGGCTGAGTATGACTCCTTTCCTCAAAACATGTCTAGTTCTTAATCATGGTATCCCATTAGTAATCTCTGCCAGAGCATCTGAAATAGTCCTGATGATGATGATGACCTTGATTCCTAAACTTCCATATCTAGAGGCCTGTAAAATTTTTGCTTGCTGCTTATTCTTGATTTTCTCCTGCTACAGTGGTAGATCAGCCTACTGCTTCAGCTCCACACTGTGTCTTGAGAGTGAAGAAGGTGCATTTTCTCTGCACACCTGTAGAGCATCCAGCACAAGGCCTTTGTCATGTTTTTGTGTGCCCCTGTTGTAGAATCATAAAAACACAGTAATATTCTTTTTCTAAATCATACTTCTTGTGAATGACAAGGATCTCATACAGAAAATCCAGTGGTACAGAGTAGCTGTACTGTGACCTACTAAATACATGTACTAAAAGTATAATTCATAATAATAATAATGAGTAACATTAGCTCATAGGACCCTTTGTCTAAAGAGCTCAGCAAGTGGCTCTTTCAAAGGAACCTCAAAGATTTTGGGTTTTTTTTCAAACCATCAGCTCAAATGCAGTGCCAAAGAAGTGTATGTCATTGTCCTCTTCCTTCGAATGTTGCAACAGAGCACAGATGTGATGTGACTTGGTCAATATCATGCAGCCTGACGCTGGTAGAGCAATAGATGAAAGAGAGACATCCTGCCTAATGCTCCATCTTTTTTTGTTTCTCTCCCTCCTGGCTTGTAGAGCCATAGCTGATGTTCTTACTGGAGAATATTAGATGTTCCTGGAATTAGTGAAACCTTGTTTCTCCAAGGAATATTCTTCTTTAGGAGTAATATTTACTGGTTTCTTCCTCTTTTATCCTCAGTTTCTTTATACATTCCTGTCAAGATGAGAAGGGGAAAAGTATGAAAAATAAACTTATGCAGATTGCTCAGGGTATATATAGGATATGTACAAAGTGTATTTTAACTTGCCAGCCGAACTGTTGCTTATGAGTATGAAATGCCCCCAATGTTCTCTTGAGAGTCAGCTCAGGTGGGGAGAGGAAGGAAAAATCTGCAACAGACCCTGCTCATAAGCAATCTAAGTGGCTGAATTTGAGGCTGGGGGCTGTTAAAATAACGATCACTCCTGAAAAAATGGTTGCCCATGTTGCTTTTTTTTGAATGTGAGCAAGGTCTGATGGGCACTTCTTTGCTACTTTGTGGTGTTTCAGTTGGATTTGAGTTCAAGATATTAGGAACTGCATCATAAGTGCAGTGTATCTTAGGAGATTTCTTCCATCTCTGACCAGAATGGGAAATGATCGTCCAAGTTATGGATCCAGTTAAAACTTAAACTTCTACTGGATCTGGGGAGACTTCTTAATGAAATACATGTTGCCCTGCATGATCTACAGGTTAATATTTCACATATATATTCTCAAATTTTCTCCTGGCCCACAGGAGCTACAATCAGTAGTCTTGTCAGATGTATTAGTGTGCTACCAGTGCTGCAGTTTTGCTTTAGCTAGGGAGTTGTTCAAAGCTCCTTTTTCTAACATAGCTTAGCCCTTCCCTGCCCTAAAGAAGAAACATCTCTGCTAGCATTATTGCCTTGCCATATGCATGGCAGAAAAGTGTTTTGTCAGTTTGTCTTAATTTGCATCCAAAACAAGAGTTTTGCTGGCATAATAATATTGGATGAGGGTTTGGGGCAAAATAACACAAGCTAACATCAGTTATTGACAATCCATTTCATATGTTTCTGCCCACATAGAAAGTGGAAGAGTAATGTACTCATGACATGTGCATAGAAAATTTAAACATTCCCTGCCCATGAAGTGCTTTTCCATGGAAAGTATTCCTGTTCAGCAGGAACACTTTGAAATTGTATCATGAAATTCACCCTTAATGAAGGAATTTGAGTATGGAAAAGAAGGGCTGAATTACTTTTCAATTAGTAAGACATAAGAGATTCAAAGACAGGAGCTGAAGTTTCAGCTGACTGTAGTACAGGAGGTAGAGGAGAAGCTATTTTATCATCTGTGTACTGAAACAATCACTAGGCTCATAAACTTTTTTCTTTAATGAAATTCATATAACGAAGGGTTTAGACTCCTACAGCTGTAACAAACCTAGAAGTGCAAAGTGTTTGTCTTTTTTTCATAGCTCTGTTCCCAGTTTAAATAAATACAGGTTCTAGTTAAGATCACATATATTACAACAAAGCATCTTCTTCTCTGGAACTTTTATCAGTAAGCCAACAGCAGCTTGCAGGCATTCCAGGTCAGCCCCAGTGCACACATTTTGTTGAGGAATTAATTTAAAGGATTACTTGCATGTCAGCAGTTCAGCAGCACTGAACTCCTGAAGTTACTGCACTCTTGAAAAATTGAAAAGAGTAATTAATGGCCAAAGTCTTATTAATAAAATATACATTTAGATTGAGCATGTTTTAAAGCAAGCATTGATGAGCAAACATAAGTACAGAAACTTTTTATGCAGGAAGTGCAAGAGGCATCCTTTGTGGGGCTGTTTGAACTGTGTACTGCTAGCACACTCATCAGCTAAAGAGTCTCCATGGAGCTAGAACAAGATGTGGTCTAACCCAGTCAGAATGTCTCCAGCTGCCACTGAAACAGGTACCTAGGGAGGAGACCAGCAGCTGCAGAAGCTGTTGTAACCACTCAGCAAGGCAGCCAGCAGGCTGATGTGTCACACCAGTAATGGGCCACTGCACTGAATCCTGCCTGAGCCATATGTACGTGACCCTCAGCCCTGGTGCTCTGGCCATCTGTACTTGATTTGCAACAGAACTGACAGGAACAGGCTTTTCTTTCCTGCATACCAAACCTGACTCCTGCAAGGGATATGCCATGTGCTGTTGTTTAGAAAATGAGTGTTTACAGGTGTAGAACTGGGTTCATGTAAGCAAAATTGGAAAATGTAATGGGAATTGGAGCAATATAACTTCTGCTTTGAGAATATAAGGGAAATATATTAATGCAACAACCCTAGCATGCAAATGTGATTTAATCCACCTCCATTCAAGAATGAGCAAACTCAGACAGGATACAGAGTATGGATGAACAAACATAGCTGAATCCAAAGTAATCAGCAGAGCAGTGGTGATTCTCATGGAGGTTACTGGGGCAAAGATTTTTGGCCTTTTTTTTCTTACTCTATCAGCCAAATGCGGTTCCATCCTAAGGGATGCTGTGATCTTAACTTTGGCCATCCAAAGCCTGATGTTCTCAGCTCATGATGACACTTAATGAGCTTCTTTTGCTATGCTTGGCTTTGTAACTCACTGAGCTTAATAAATGCTTAATTTGGGTGAATTCTGAGCAGAAATGGGATATATACTTTTGTATCTCTTTATGTTGCATTGAAGAGATTACTAAGGCTCAATCTTATACTGTCAGATGGGTAGTTTTGGAGGGTCAGTACCTGCCATATGCTAATATTAATAAAAAGATAGGAGGGTGAGAAGTTGTGAAACTCCGCTCTGTATGTAGATATGTAGAGAACAGGCATTTTCAGCTTATGAGTGACTAGGATTCTCATTACTGAGAAAGGTAAAGAGACAATATACATCTGTGGCAGGCAGAGAGTTAATAGCCACAAGTATGCAGAGCTTAATCTGTTTTGCAGTGCTATGGTACACACTCTGACTCCTGGCATAGCTGTATAGTGATGAGAGAAGCAACTTTCTACTATTTTGAGTACCTGTTCCATGCTCAGGAATTAAAGGGATTCTGCTCCCTGTGTAACTGTGTCCCTCAGCACAGTTCTGCTTCTTTGGAGAATATCCTATACCTTTACCAGTGGGAATACACATCACTAGGTTTGAGGCTAGAACTTCTACCTTAACCCCATTTCAGTACAAGTCCTCAGCCTACTTGGTAATTATTTTTTATTCTCTTGGTCTTTTAAGTTTATTGCAGCCTTCAAATATGAATGTGCCCAAGAATATATATTATACTCTAGCTGTGCTTTCAGGTGGGTTGTGGTCCTTCCATCCTGGTGTGCAAGGGCTGGATCTTGATTTTTAGATCGTTATTGAAAGGAGTTTTCTTGGCTTCCTGCTTGACAAGTGTCATCTCTTTGGAAGCAGCAGTTACTATACAAAACTTCTTGCTTGACCCTGTAGGCTTGACAATTGCTATGAACTGCTTGTGTGTGGGTATGGATTGTGAGCAATGGGGAAAGTCTGAGCTGCTGCTTCCCACCACAAAAAGCCAGGCTGCTGCAGCTGCCAACAAGGGGGTTGAGAAAGGATGATGAGGTTTGAATGTTGAGCAGGTGGGCTGGATGACTCCTCCCAGGTCCACCACTCCTCCGTAGCAGTGAGCCAGGTAGCTGTCAAGCTTGACTAGGACAGGAGGAGAGAACTAATGAGCAGTGTTTGTTGCTTGAACTGCATGCAAAAGGCAGTGGCCTTGGTATGCTATAACCTGATTTTGTGTTGTTTCTAATTTTCTTGCTGTTCTAATTCTTTGTCATTGCTGCTGTCTGGCTTTGGTCTACTCCTGCTGGTGTCAGTTGCACTGAATAGCTGTGTTTTGGGATTATTTTCTCTCCCCCCTTCTTTCAAACTGACAGGCAGAATGTACTTAGCTAAGAATTAACAGTGGGTGTATCTGGGTTCCTGGGCAATTAAATTGGAATAATAGAGGTGATTTGTCTTGCAATTTAAACTGAATGGCTTATGGCAAGGTTTTGTGCTCTTTGGGTCAGTTCCATAAGTGGAGGTGTCAGAAATGGCAATCTTAGAGCTCAAAAATGAGTTAGGGTCTGGCTTGTGCCCCTGCTCCTTGTAGCTACCTGGACAAATATCTAGTAGCACAATGAGATGAGTGATGTTTATTTTCACAGGTCTTAAGGTAACATCAGGGGGACTGCTGTATTGCATACTGTGGCTACTGGTGACTTCACATCACCAGAAAGGGGAAAACTCAAATGCTCGTACTTCCTAAGCACAGATCTTAGCACTAGAGTGTTTAGCACTTCAGGAAGAGCATCATTTACGGTGGGCTGCATGAGGCTCATGATACGCAACTAAATAGTAACCACTGCTTTCAGGAAAGCAGTGACGTGTAGCATGCAAGTTACCAAGCTCCTCTGGCAAGAGTGGAAGTGACTGAGAGGTGGTGTCTCAGGTGTAGCATCCTGAGAGGTAACTATGAGTGATGCCAGCAAAGCTTTCTTACTGTATCAGTGTTGGTAAGTAGAGGAAACACAGAGGTTTGGGAGTAATGGCAGAGATGAAAAATGACATTTAGAAATGGGGCCTGAAAATGCCATAATCATTTCTGTTAAATCTATGCCTTTCTTACTTATTATTAGCTGGTTTAAGTGGAATGGGTTTTGCATATAGACCAAGTCTCTGAACAGATGATTAATGGTTTTATCTGTAATAACTTTACATTTTATAGAACCCTGCTAGGAGTCTGCATCTGGTGAGCCAAGCTATTTAAAGCTGTGTTAATTCTGTTAATTGCTCTATGTTTATTTGTATTGCAGGCATCTGTGGGCTTTAGGATAATGTAGTGGGGGGTATATTCTCTCCCTCTTTCTAGCTGAGGAAAATGGAGAGGACAGTTTCCTCAGCTAGGAGCAGCAACCTTGGCAGAACATCCTGGCTGGATTTCTTGTCCTTGAGATTTCCCTCTCTTACTACAGCTGAATGCAGTGAGATGCCAGCGAGTGGCAAGATGTTCCTTTGATTGAGGCAGGAGGTAGGCAGACAATCTGCTTTTGTATGCACTTACCATCATCAGGCACTAACAGCAACAGGGAAAGAAGCCAGTGATTTTTAGAAGGCTAATCATGTCCATCCCAATCTGATCCTCCCTCTCAGCTGCCTTCTAGTGTTCATTTTCCAATTTGGTTTTGGTTGTGAAGTAGGTTTCAAGCCCTGGACAAATGTGAAGATACGTGTGCTGATCCTTTCTGAACTTTTGTCAGAGAAAAGTTCCAGCAGTGGAATTCAAAAAATTTGAAGTTACTAAAACATTGCTATGAAATGCTAGGAGGGTATCACAGTTGTTTTCATGCTTGCAGCTGGGTTGGACAAACCACTGAAACAAACTGGATCAGGCTCTGGTGACAAATTTGTTCACTGTCTTGTACCTCTGTGAAGATTCTCTCTTGGGCAGCAAAATGAGAAAGCAAAGGGTTCACTGACATTATTAACTGTTGACCTAAAAGTGCAGAACATCCTGAAAGGGTTGGTACTTGAAGTTATTTAGCTAATGTGAGCTCACTATGGCTGTTATCTGTGTAGGTGGGAGAAGAGGTGGCTATTCTGGTTTATGTAAGTACCAGTTCCCTCTCAGACCTATGATATGTGTTTCAGTCTATGCTTCAACTTTGGCAATGCTACAGCACCTTCCCATCAGCCCATTAAGATTTCTTCACACGCTCTTATTTCTTTTATGGCTGTCTTCAAAACTTCTTTTTCTTGTGAAGACAGGTGAGATGCTAGGGTGAAATATATCCTCCTGATACTGATGATGCAACTACAGTTGGATTTCTGCACCTGCCCTATAACACTTTATGGCCACTTACTAAGTAGGATGTTAGTTGTAGCCTCCCAAAGAAAGTTCCTACCAAAAGGAGGGGCTGTCACAGTACCTGTCTCAAATGTGTAAAGAAAACTGTGTAGCATAGGGGAAAGCTTTCTCAAGAGTATGACAGACCATGATCCTTGTGACTTTCCACTCCCAAAGTACAAGAGTTCTGTATTTGTCATCTCTGCCAAGTAGAAGCTGGTACTGGGGATGTCCAGTTCATGTTTTATATCCAGATAATGGTTGAACAATCAATTGCAGTATTAAAATTGGTTAGAAAGCAAAGCTCAAGGAAAGTATATGCTGTTCTTACATTTAAGAATAGGTCTTCTTCTGCAACTTCAGTGTTCAGCCAACCATAAAAGTTGTCAGCTGAGCACTTTCCTCCATTTCTCTGGTTTATGTTCCATAGCTGATATGTCCTGAAGCATCCTTCATCTGGGACAACGTGAACACTGAATGCCTCTGTTCTCCTTTACTCGAGCTTGGTGTGCCTGCTTCTGTTTCTGTTTCTGTCTCAGCTTGCTTCCTGCTATTCATAACTGCACACCAGGACATCACATATAAATGCAGCGTTGTCACTTCCTCTCTCTTCTCCCTTTTTTTCTTAATATGCATTTCTACTATGTTCTCTTAATTAGCATATGCTTAACTCTTCTGGCTTCAGGCTACTTTTCCTGTTTACAACCTCTCTGACACATTTTGTTAGAACTTCACAAATCATATATCATAGGAGAAATTAATTATGCATGTAACTTATTAGGTTAATAACTTTCATCTCATTGTGAGATTCACATAAAGTCTATACGTTACACATTAATAATTCAAATGGCAGCTTTGACATCAAGTGCACTTTCTAAATTGCTTCTATCCTTTCTTAGGAGCTTTGAGTGGAAACTACAGCTGGTTTTAAAAAGATTTCATCCTGTTTCTGTTTCCGTGTTCCTCCTGGAGTCTGGATTTGCCAGTGCATCCAGCAGAAGAGACCAAATAAATGTTGGTCTGCCCTTTGGTTTTGCAACCAAAAAAGACTTTTTGTTTATGAGGACACCTATTGGTAAGAATTATAGAATGTTTTGGGTTACAAAGGACCTTTGGAGATCATCTACTCCAATCCCACATGCAAAAGCAGGGACATCTTCACCTAGATCAGATTGCTCAGAGAACTGTCCAACCTGATCTCTAACATTTCCACAGATGAGACATCTACCACTTCTCTGGGCAAATTGTTTCCAGTATTTCCCCACTCTCAATGAAAAAAACCAAAATTTTTTACATCTAGTCTAAGTCTTCTCTCTTTTCATTTAAAACCATTACCCTTTGTACTGTTGAAAAAAGTCCCTGCTAGAAGTTTGTCTCCATTTTTCTCATAAGTCCCCTTAAGTATTGAAAGGCTGAAATAAGGTCTCCCAGGAGCCTTCTTTCTTCCAGGCTAACAAAACACAATTCTCTCAGCCTGTCTTCACAGGAGAGGTGCTTCAGCCCTCTGATCATTTTTTTGGCCCTCCTCTGAACCTTCTCCAACAGGTCCATATCTTTCCCATGCTGAGAACTTCAGATTTGGACACAGTATTGGAAGTGCAGTCTTACCAGAGAAGAGTACAGTGCGCTCTGCAAGTGCATATTGCTGGCTCATGTCCAGCTTTTCACCCACCTGTTCCCCTGAGTTCTTCTTGGACTTGGGCTGCTCTCAATCCCTTCATCCCCCCAGCCTGTATTGATACTGGAGGATGCCCTGACCCAGGTTCAGGACCTTGCATAAGGTTCATATGGGCCCAGCTCTTCAGCTTGTCCAAGTCCCTCTGGATGGCATGCCATGCCTCACCATGTAAGCTGCACCACTCAGCTTGGTGGCACCTGTAAATTTGCTTAACGTTCACTTGATCCCATTATGTCATTGATGAAGATATTAAACAGTCCTGGTCCCATGACCTGGGGGACATGACTGCTCTCCATCCAGACACCGAGCTGTTGGCCATTACTCTCTGCATGCTACCATCCAACCAGTTTATCCACTGAACAGTCCATCCACCAAGGACATGGAGATGTTGGAGTGAGCCTAAAGGAGGGACAGGAAGATGATCAGAGGGCTGGAGGACGTGAAGACAGGCTGAGAGAGCTGGGGTTGTTCAGCCTTGAAAAAAGGAAGCTACGGGGAGACCTTATAGCAGCCCTCCAGTACCTGAAGGGGTCCTAGAGGAACTTTTTATAAGGGCATGTAGTGATAGGATGAGGGATAATGGCTTTAATCTGGAAGGGGGTAGATGTAGGCTAGACATTAGGAAGAAATTCTTCACTGTGAAGGTGATGAGACACTGGAAGAAGTCACTCGAAAACTGTGTCTGCCTCCTGCCTGGAAGTATTCAAGGAGAGACTGGATGGGGCTTTGAGCAACCTGGTCTAGTGGGAGATGTCCCTGACCATGCAGGGGGAAGGGAACTATATGATCTTTAAGGTCCCTTCTAACCCAAACCATTCTATGATTCTGTGAAACAGGGAGTTTTCACACAGGAAGGCTTCAGTGGAGAAGTCTTCTGAAATCCATGTGAGGTGTGAAGATTCATTAGTGGAATTATAAATGGAAAAGGATCTGGGTGGAGAAGCCATGTTTTGCTGAGAATATGATAGTATTCAGCTAAGGAGTGTCTGCAGAACTGCAGGGGATAACCTAGTAATGCTAGGACAAAAAATGGGCAAAAAAAAAAGACAGATTAAATCAAATGTATGTCAATAGAAATTGAGGTACTGGGAAGGAGAAAAGTAATCCCCATCTTCCATAGGCAGTGGTGAGCTTTGAGATGATTCTGATGTTTTAGTAAGGTATTAATTGAAAATACTTGACTGGTGGTCAATATCAATCAAATAAGTTCTTCTAATGTTAGACTTTGGTTTTTTAGGTAAGGAGTAGAGAAAAATATGAAAAATCTAATGGTATCATTAAATAAAACCACACAGTGGACCCTGTTATTTTGTCCTTTTAATCTCAGAAAGAGAAAAGGCATGCCACAGTTTTAGCCAATAACCAGGTGACACATGCTCTTTTTTAATCCCCTGCTATGTCCTCAGGGGAAGATAAAAAGGGATAATCAGGGAGAGAGAATTTAAGATTGGAAAAAAAACAGAAGAGGTTTAATGAAGTAGTAGTAATAATAATGATGGTGAATTACAAGGATATAGATATGGAACCTGCGGTCCTCAGTTGGTTATTACTTCCTGACCAGAAAAGTCCAAAATTGGACTTGTCAGCACATGGGGGTGCCCGAGTTCAGGGTCCCAGTGACAGTCCACAACAACCTAGGAGAGTCTGAGCCAGTTCTGCTCAAGGAGACAGGAGGTGACTTGTCATTGTCAATGAAGTTCTTTTGCAGCAAGAAAACGGGATATATGGGAGCAGCAGAGGGAGAGATGACAAACAAATGGCCCCCAATGCTGCCAGCACACTAACCAGAGATGCTAGAGGAGGGGTCTTGTAAGATCCATTATCGACTGAGCACCGTGGGCAGGAGCACTGTGATTGGTCCCTCTGGGTCCCCTGACCCATGCTGTCCTCCCCCCCCCCCCCCCCCCATGGGCACAGCTGCTCCCCCTGGGTGTTACTGCTGCGGCCACAGCCTGACAGCAACCGGGGGTTCCTGAGAGCTCTCAGATCAGTGTAGCCATAGGGAATTTTTATCCTGGTCCTCTCAGACGCAGACACAGAGCTACAAAGATATCTAAGATCACAAGAGATTTCTGTACAAGGACTGACCAAACATACTATGGCTCTTCATAACAGAACCGACAGAGGAAAGATATGACAATTGGATGTAAAATCATGTGTGCTGTGGGAGAGGAATCAAAGGAAACTGTCATTCAGTTTCTTTTCAAATAGAAGGATTAAGTAGCATCAAGAGCCAAAGGCAGGGCAAGCTTCAGAACAAACAAAAAGAAATATGATAGCACTTGAAGCCATGGAAATTCTTGATGTGGGATGTTACTGAGACTGGAAAAAACTCACAGAAGAAAAATCCTTGAAAAATACTAAGACATCAGTTTGTGCATGCAGAGTCTCCTAGCACATAATAAGTGGAGCCTATGAAATGGTTTTGCTACAGCTGCTCTCTTAGGCTTGCCTGGGTATTTGAGGAGGTGGTTTTCAGGTATAGGATGCCGATCCAATGTTATATGGGGGAATTTTATGTTTAAATATTTTCTGGTGTGGCTACACCATTCTAGTCTCTCCTTAGTATTTTCAAGTAGATATTCTATTTGATCTGCCTTTTATTAGCTACAGCATGCCACAACACATCAGAGGCCATGATACACAGAACCCTTTCATTGCAAGTATTGTGTAGGAAAGTTTCTGAAGGCTTGCACACAGCTGAGGAGGAAGGCAGCTGAGCACACAGTACATTAGAAGAGCAGAGAGTCAATTTGGTATCAGTTCTGGCAGAGATTTATGCAAAATTAGGCAGTAATATGTACATGTGGAAGTGGGATAGGTGTGTAGGAGGAGATGGAGAAACAAAAGAGAGAAGGCTGGAGTGCCACTTGATTATCGGAGGTGAAATGATGCCCATTTTGATGAAAACAAGGGTTTTTGTGACAGGCAACCACATTTGAGGAAGTGTCTGTAAGTGAAAAGAGCAATAAGAAGGGCTAGATGAATTCTGGATGTTTTCAGAGAAATGCAAGTTAGATTGGTAAGTCAGATTGTAATTATTAAGGCCCCCAGAGCAATCGATCTAAAATAAGAATATTAGCAAGCAAAGCTTTAAAACTGCCTCTGAGTTGTGCTGCAAAGCTGTCTGCCTTTCAGTACTTAATGGTCTTTCTATGTATGGTATGTAGAATTTTGTGAAGTTTTGGAGGGTTCATTTCCAGTAGAGAGCTCTCTCCAAAGCAATACAGGCTCCCAGGCTTCAGTCTGGGCTTGGGAACCCATCCAGGACTAATGTTTGAGTGGTGATTAAGTCTACTTCTTCCCTTGTCACTGTAGCTGTCGAAGTAACTTTTAAGAAGTTACTGGACCCTTTTCTGAATCCAGAGTCTACATGGGGCTGTCTTTTATAGGAGACTTAAACCCCACATTTTTTGGGTTGTTTTTTTTTTACTGCCTCAAAAAGATAGACTGGTGCTGTGTAAAAAAGAGATGAAAAGACACTACCCTACTGGGCCAAACTCCAGAACTGTAGATAGTAGAAATAGTAAACACCAATCTAATCAGCTTGTCCATCTTCTCCTGACAAGAGTGCCATTGTTCCTTTCAGTGTATTAACTCAGGCATATTTCTACAAAGAGATGTCTACTATGGGGCTGTATTTATTGCTTTCTGTGTTCAGTTTGCTGCTGAAGATGTCTCAATGCCAAATAAGACTTTCCTTTGCACCTGGGCATCCTTGCATTTTGAATGCTAGAGACTTAACTATAAAAATAAAGAAAAACAAAATAAAATAATAAAAATAAATAAAAAAACCTACTAAAACTCAAAGAATTACTGTTTAGAGAATAAGTTAGCACTATTTAGTGCTGACTTCCTCAATTAAAAGGCTGTAAAAACTGTCAAAAGTTATCTGACAGACAAGCGGCAGGATCAGAAATAGAAACCAGGAACTGTAGCTGTTGTTCAACTCAGTAGAAGACAAATGTCTGCTACTCAACCTGAATCTGCAGTCATCTATCCTGTTGCTCACTGAGTGACTGGTGGCATGAAAGGGTTTCAGAATGTTAGAGACTTTTAGATCAAAAGAACTACCATACCCTGCGAGCTCAGCCTTCTGCTGATTATCATATTATCCCCACTTAAAGCATAATTTCATAGGGTTTGTAAGCAATAAAGTTGAAGCCTCAATCTCTTCTATTTTCCCCACATTAAACCTAAGAGTTCTGGGCATTAAAAGAAATTGGGCCTTATATCAATTTGGAATTTCTCTGACACTAGCTCCCAAATGTTGATTCTTGTAATACAGTTTTCCACTGAAACAAAGATGTTTCAGAAGTCCAGTGTTTTTCCTTTATCCACTATAATCAAGTCCCTTCTTTATCTGTCTTTTGAAAAACTAAACAGATGGAGTTCCTTTTACATTAATGCAATTATTCTAGTTCTCAAATTGTGTTGAAGCTGTGTGATATATTCTTTACAATTTTTTAGTCTTCAAGAAAATAGAGATTTTAGAATTATGCCTAGGAATTAGTGTGCATACATATTGCTTATCTTAGTCATATATCCTGTGACTGATCTTGCTCTTTTGGCCATAGCACTTTATTGAAAACTTACACTTTCTCCTTCTATGTGTCCTAAATTGTTTCCAAAGTCACAACCTTACAAAGTGCAGGTCCTCTGAGGCTTTACCTACTGGTTTCTGTAGTTCTTGGCCTGTCCTCCATGTTTATAACCTCATTTGTTTTACTATTTGACTGTTTTTAAAATTTGCTTGGACTGAAAGGGCTTGGACTTCTATGCTCTATATATCACTCTGTATTACTGCTGTGTTTTTAAAGTTTAGCATTGTGCCAAACTTGGTATTACCTTGAAGTATTAGCTTCAATGCTTTATATATTTACTTTGAGGTAGTTTATAAAATATTTAATACTTTTGCATCAAATACGGATCCTTATGGTACATTAGAAATGCCTCTTTTCACTGCTTTTGAGATTTGTCAGCTGGCTATCTGTCTACTTGTCTATCTGTCTAATACTGTGCCCTATTTTGTTCTTACATGCTGTTAATTTAGAGAGAACTGTCTTCTGGTGTTCAGTCAATATCTTAAAATATATTTCGTCTCTGCCTTTGCCATTGTCATGACAGAGATTCCCTTTATACAGGAAGGTCTAATGACATTAAGTATTGTATTGCTATCCTTTAATGTTTTTACTAAGCACTTAAATAGAAGCTGCTGTGATATTTCCTGCAGGGTTGATGTTTCCTGCAGGCTAAACCCAGCTGCAGTTATGCATCTTGTCCTGTTTGGCTTTTGAAAATATTCACACTATATTATCATTCTTTTATTCTTCTGTTATCTTTCTATTATTCTAAGATTAAAAATAAACCTCAGTGGATGAGAAATCTCATCATTCAGCTCTCTTAAGACTTTGGAGCAAGTGACCCAGGTCTGTGAAATCAAAAATAAAGCATATTTATTCCTGGTAGCTGATCAACATCCTCTTTTGTTCTTATGGATTGCAAAATACTTTATCATCCTCTTGAGATATAAGCACTTATGTTCATCATGTATTTATATCTGACAGAGAAAAAAGTGTTGCATACTTCATAAATTTTATAGGCTGAACTATTTAAACCATTACCTTAGGGTTTTGATGGACTTCTGTACCAAGATATAACCATTTTTTTAGCTACTAATGCATCCTACTGTGACTTAAAAGACTTCATTTGTTAGTCAGATCACCAGAAAACAATGCACATTACTTCCAAACTAAATAGTTGTGATTTGTCTAGCCACTGCATAGGATTATGCTGTGGTCTCATAAATTAAAGGACACTTCTGTTAGATGACCTTTCCCATGCAGATTCCTGTAGCATGTAGGTTAGGATCAGCTTGTAACTTGCCTTTAAGTGAAAGAGATGGAATGCATTGGATAGCTCACATAGCATAGTGTAAGAATCAGGCTTGAAATCTAGTATTTCTCTGTGCTCTTTCAAGTTTTGTAGCATGTTTTTAAAAGCATATGCCACAGTGTTATTAAATGTTTTCACTAATACTATATACATAGTCGGTGTCTTTAATATGTGCTTTCTGGACAGTTTCCTACTTGAGACACTGAAGAATCACATTAGCCCTCTTAGCAGCTGCATTACAAAGGCATTTCATGTTCAATTGGTTATGCACCAAGACACATGTGCTCTTTTCATAGTCACTATTTCCAAGGCTTAGATATGGTTCCCATTGTGTGAGAGTTACTTATAGCCTTTGATCTTAAATCTATAATCTAGCACTGGGCTGAACTGAAATGAACAATATGTCAGTGTATGTATCCTTAAATACATGTCGAAGTGATAAGTAAACTCAACTTGAGATATCTTCTTGTCCTTTTCTGGAATCCACCCTAGGTATCAAGGCTGCTTTCCAGTATCTGGAAGTTGCTTAGTGGTTGTTATTCAGCCATCCTTGAACAAAAACTTTGGGCAGTGGCCTTCTTCCCAGCATGCTGCCTCAGTGTCTCTCTTTGGCACCTGGAAAACTTTATTAACATTTCTTCCACAAAACTGGAAGCAAGGATTTAGGCAAAATACAGCTTGAATATTTCCTTTTACTGCTTTTAATTTGTTTCATGCAAGGGATTCTAGGACACTGGAGCAAACCTCCAGCTCTAAGTTTTTCGTAAGGGATACAGGATTATACTTATGCTTCTCCACGTCAGACAAATCCCTGCAACTGCCACTTGCTACCACTCTGCCTCCCAGACCACACCAGTGTCTCCAATGTGTAATGATCAATAGTAACTGTAGCAATAGTAATATCAATGTAATGGTAATGTTCCATTGCTGGCAAAGATTTTATGTTCAGCCTGGGAAAATGAAACTTGTTTTCAGGAGACAGTGATTGGGCCATTTATACCTCTTAGAGGAATGTGCAGGCAAACTTTGCAAGGTGTAATTAGACACAAAGGAGCTTATTCTCGTTCTTCAAGCTAATTGAAGCATTTAACTTCTTTGAGTAAAATACTTCTACACAAATAGGGAAGAATGTGGCGAGAAGATGATGATCTGCTTTTAAGAGACATGTTAGCCTAGGTAGAACAAAACTAGTTGGTAGCACAGTGAAGAAACAACAATTCAGGACTTCTGGCTTCTCTGTAGCTTTGTGATAAACTTACAAGGTCTTGGACAAACATCTGCAACTCATCTTTCCTTTTGGAAGCTCTTGGGAAATAAATCTTAGCCTTAGTAATACCTGTTGATAGATCTGCCTGCAAACAATGGCTTTGTGCTAAGAGGTGTCAGGCTTATGGGTGCCAGAACTGTATAAGATAGTTACAGTTTCAAGGGCTAAGGGATTGTGTTATAAATACATAAAGAATTTATTGACAGTGACTGAGGAGGCAGGGAAATAATTTGCCTGTTTTGGTTACTCTTTAGATTGCTCTCAAAGCAAAATGGGGAGCTGTGGGATAGCTGAAAAATGCAGCCCTTTCAGAGTGCTGTGTTCTGGAGGAAGAAAGAGGAAGGAAAGAGCATACTACAGTACAAAAAACAGCAATGCTCTCACTGGACCATAATCATCATCACTAATTCTCTCCATTTGAATGCCATGTGTATGAAGTACCCAAGCCAAACAGAACAATTCCTGCCCAGAAATGGCAAAAGCTAGCAATGCTGAGCTGCCTCATGTGCTGAACATTCATTTTATAGCAATGAATTTTTCTGCATCTTCCTCTTCATATTCTGCACAGTGGGCTTTGTAGACAGTTTCTGAGTTTTGTTTTGTTTTGTTTTTTCCTTGTTTGCCTCTTTGCAGTAGTAGACCAATCAGAGTTGACATTAAGTTATTTGGGCTTGGAAAAGGATGCAGGCCCAATCCAGAATACTTTACATTAGAAATACTTCACTTGGAAGTTCCTGTTGTTGTTTGCCTTTCTTCCTCATTTAGCTGTGTTCCTTTTAGGATTGCCCATGCCAAGGTGACAGAAAAATGCATGAAGGAGCATGATTAACTCCTGCTGAGTCCCATTCAACACATAGTCCAGTGTCACGCAGAGCAAAACTAGTTGCAATTTCTGAACTGAAGACTCACTGCTAGATATACTGGAGGGTGCGAGTGTGCAAAGGCTGAATTTGCAGTCCCAAGGATTCTGGTAGAATATTATGTCCCCCAGCCTTTTTTCTGGGAAAAGGTAACTGCATCCTTATGTGCAGTGTTTCAGAAAAAAGATACACTTGCCTTTTGAGCTACCTCCAGGATGAGAGGTAGCAACTACCAGAATAAACAAGCAGTTTATTGGCAGCAGAGCTGTGTAAGAACAGAAGCGTTTGAGGACCCACAAACAGACAATTTGCATTCTTCCTGTGATAATCACGAGCACAGTCAAGTTCACTGTCATGGAAAAATGTGGACATTGCACAGGAATCACAGGTGGAGAGATGCTTTGATCCCCACAAGTCTATGGGACCGGATGGGATCCACCCAAGGGTGATGAGGGAGCTGGCAGAAGAGCTCGCCAAGCCTCTCTCTATCATCTACCAACAGTCCTGGCTCACTGGGGACATCCCAGATGATTGGAAGTTGGCGAATGTCACGCCAATCCACAAAAAGGGCCAGAAAGAGGACCCAGGAAACTACAGGCCTGTCAGCCTGACCTCAGTGCCTGGCAGGGTCATGGAACAGATCATCCTCAGTGCAATCACACAGCACCTGCAGGATGGGCAAGAGATTAGACCCAGCCAGCACGGGTTTAGAAAGGGCAGGTCCTGTCTGACCAACCTGATCTCCTTTTATGATCAGGTGACCCGACTGGTGGATGAGGGGAGTGCTGTGGATGTGGTCTACCTGGACGTCAGCAAAGCGTTTGACATCGTCTCCCACAGCATTCTCCTGAAAAAGCTGTCAGCCCACAGCTTGGACAGGAGCACCTTGTGCTGGGTTAGGAACTGGCTGGAGGGCCGGGCCCAGAGAGTGGTGCTGAACGGGGCTGCATCCAGTTGGCAGCCGGTCACTAGTGGTGTCCCCCAGGGATCAGTGTTGGGCCCAGTTCTGTTCAATATCTTCATTGATGATCTAGATGAGGGGATTGAGTCCATCATCAGCAAATTCGCAGACGACACTAAGCTGGGGGGGAGTGTGGATCAGCTGGAAGGCAGGAGGGCTCTGCAGAGGGACCTGGACAGACTGGAGAGTTGGGCTGATTCCAACGGGATGAGGTTCAACAAGGCCAAGTGCCGGGTCCTGCACTTTGGCCACAACAACCCCATGCAGCGCTACAGGCTGGGGACAGAGTGGTTGGAGAGCAGCCAGGCAGAAAGGGACCTGGGAGTCTGGATTGACAGGAAGCTGAACATGAGCCAGCAGTGTGCCCAGGTAGCCAAGAAGGCCAATGGCATCCTGGCCTGTATCAGGAACAGCGTGGCCAGCAGGTCCAAGGAAGTGATTCTGCCCCTGTACTCAGCACTGGTGAGGCCACACCTCGAGTACTGTGTCCAGTTCTGGGCCCCTCAGTTTAGGAAGGATATCGAGGTCCTGGAGTGGGTCCAAAGGAGAGCAACCAGGCTGGTGAAAGGATTCGAGCACAGACCCTATGAGGAGAGGCTGAGGGAGCTGGGTCTGTTGAGCCTGGAGAAGAGAAGGCTCAGAGGAGACCTCATCGCTGTCTACAGCTACCTGAAAGGAGGGTGTAGCCAGGTGGGGGTTGGTCTCTTTTGCCAGACAACTTTCAACAAGACAAGAGGGCATGGTCTTAAGTTGTGCCAGGGTAAGTTTAGGTTAGATATTAGAAAGAATTTCTTTACCGAGAGAGTGATCAGGCATTGGAATGGGCTGCCCAGTGAAGTAGTGGATTCTCCGTCCCTGGAGATATTTAGAAAGAGACTGGATGTGGCACTCAGTGCCATAGTCTAGCAACCGCAACGGTGGTTCAAGGGTTGGACTCGATGATCTCTGAGGTCCCTTCCAACCCAGCCAATTCTATGATTCTATGTTTCTATGATTCTATGAGTGGCTGGGTGTACATATAACAGCATGTGTGCAGGTGCTGTTCACAGTTCCATACATATCCCCTTAGTAGGTACCAGTGCAGAGATCCTCTGTTCAGATCTACATGCAAGCACGTAAATACATATGTCTTTCTAAGCATCTATGCACAGGGGATAGAAATGTTTATGTAAGTGCAAATACACATTGACACATATTAGCAAGCAAATACAGCATGTAAGCTGATTAAGTATCTAAACATCAGCAGCCAGTTCTGCACTGAAAAATACATAGGTATCCTTGATTCCAGGGTTTTCTTAAAGTTTTGTTAGCAATTATCTCTTATTCCCAGCCCCCCCCCCCTTTTTTTTTTTCTTCAGTGGCAGCTATAGCACACAGTCAACCTTTCTTGGTGTATATGAAAAACAATGGCTGGCTGATTTCTATGTATTTTGTGATTTTTGACAGAGTTTGCTCTATGAAAGGAGAGTTAACTCCCATAGAGAAGAAACTCTTGATTCTTTAAGATATGTAGATGACACACAGGTGAAACAATTGTTTCTATCATTCTAGTCAACATGGTCTGGGTAACAGTAAGAGCAGAGCCCCTTTCTCAAGCCCATCCTTCAAAGATGATGCCTCCAGAAATGGAAGTTCGCAGTGTGCTGGGACTGTTTGCTGCTGCACTAGTAGTGTCTCAGTAAAGGTATGGAAAGGTGACTGGGACTTGAATGATAGAAGTGAATGGGCAGTCCAGTTAACCAGAAATGATTAGAAGATTTAAATGGAGAATTTTGGCCAAACACTGGCTAAGATGGATTTTATTTTCGGCTTGAAAATATTTGAACAGTGTAAGCTCTATAGCTCTGCTAAAGATCTGCTATAGAGCTTTCTTAAGCAGTGAGATACCATTGAACAAACAGAAGATGTAAGATAATATTGTAAATTATCCTTGTATCAAATAAGCTTTCTTAGATGTAAGATTTGTCTCCTGCATATGGACAAGTTAGCTCCATGCAGAGAAAATGGGAAGTCCGTGCCTAGATGCATTAAAATGGCATTGTAGGAAAAGTGAGCAAACTGAGGGAAAAGTTTATTGCTATTTTAGATTGATATTACTGCATTTCAAAGCTGAAAGAGGCAAGTAGTTTAGTAACACTGATCTACCAAAATATTTCCTCCAGCTATTCCTTAGGTATGGGATAGTAATTATGAAGAAGATAAATTCTTCCTGACCATCTATTGTCTTGCCACATGAATCAGCCAAGAATAATTGTTTACCTTTACATTCTCTTTCTGTAGATTGGGGATAGTGGCCCATAATGAGGGAGTGGGAATTAATACAAGAGGTAAACGTAAAGATACAAATGTTCACAGATGAACTTAAAATGCACTGTAGGAATCTCTTATGAAAAATGGAGACTTGTATTTTTTCCCTTTGGCTAAAAGCCTGCAATTCACCCCACTTTTTTTTTTTTTTTTTTTTTTAGGAAAAAAGTGCATAGCCCATACTTAAAGGCAAAACAATACTGAGAGCTCCCTCCATTTTGCAGAATCAGGCCCAGCTAATCAGCTGCCTCTTGTCTAGTGCTCAGTGTTGACTTCAGCCCTGGCCTCCCTCCTTACCAAAGAGCTCTTGCTGTTTCTGATTGCTGCACCCCATCTACTTTGAGAAGGAACTGTAATCTGGTGCTGAATGGGGTGCTTAGGCTCTCATCTGTCTCCCATTTCTGCTTCTCATTTTAGTATTTCCACTGGAAAATGTCACCCTATTTTTTTGGTTTTGTGTCTTTCCCCTTTCACATGCTTTCCTCAGTGCCCTTTCACTGGGGTGGCAGCATTCTGCCTGTGCCGACTGCTTCCCCCTGCCCTCTTATCCCCCAGGAGCAGCTGAGCTTAGATTCCATGCATATACCTTGCAGATCAATGCAAGGGATGAAGGTGAAGTTATACTGACAGCCCAGGTGACCTCTAGCAGCACCACTGGGCTCTTTGCTCTCTTTTAATACTCCAAGAATCCTGTAAAGATGATGGGGGTTAGGAAAGAAGATTTGTCAGTATGGATTGCTTTGTAGGCCAGGTGAGACCTGGTGAGCAGGTGAGGGATAGCTTTCCCACTCCCAGCGACTCCTTTTTGGCCTCAGATAGTGTTTCACTGTATGCTAAAGCCATGACTGATGCAGCTGGGTGTCTTCTGAAGGAGCAGATAGACTACACTTGGCAACATGCTAACTGTGACTCAGTCCCAAACAGAAGATAATTTTTTAATTTTTTTTTTTTACCCCATCTTCCTTTTGTTAGTGCTGTAATCTCTACAGCTGTGGATTTAGAGTTTAGAGTTTAGCTGAGTTTTTAGATACATGTAGGAGAAAGGTGTAAAAGAAGTTCTTGTTCTTTTTTGTAGCATCAAAGTAGATGACAGTATTTTTCTCTTGATGTCCTTTATAGGTGGGGAGTTAATTACATTCCCTGCAACCCTCCAGCAAATATTCCAACAAATATTTAGCTAATTACATCTGTGTTTTTTGCACAACATATGGCCCAGTACAGATAAATACTTGGGGAATCCTACCTGTGGAGAGTTTGAATTTTGTTCCTACTTTGGGAATTTGAACAGAGGTGAGCAAAAAGATCTTGGAAAAATGCATATGTTGGCTGGTTTTTGCATGGAGCAACAAGAGGAATTAAAAAATCTTGAGAAACCCATAGCATTTCAGTCTAGACTTACAGAGGCAGGTCCTTCTCCCCAGACCATCTAAACTTGTTTAGTACATTAAGGCAGATGGTGTCAGTAGTGAGATAGTGCCATCCTGCTGGTGGCATTTTTCCAGCAGACCCAAAGTCTCTTTGCTCCCTTGCAGGAGGAGAGGCTACCTGAGGGGATGCCTCTTACTTTGGCTGCCACTGCAGATGGCAGGAGATGGCAGTGCCTGTGCACCCTTTGTGCTGAAGGAGGGAGACACATGATGGGATGCAGCACCCCAGCTTCTGTCACCTGGCTACAAACAATAATGTCATCCTGCTGCTGTGATGCCACTGTTAGTTTGTGGACTAAGTCTACTAAATCTCCTAAATACTTCTTCTGTTGCTCTAATGGTATCAGTATTTGAGCAGTGCTCACTTCTAAGCATGTGCTCTCCCATGGGAAACATTTTAGATTTTTTTTTTTTTGCAGGACAGGTGACAAAAACATAGACAGTGCCACAGTGGCTGCCTAGCACATGGGAATCCTAAGCAGTGAAAGTAATGCTTGACTGGCATACGGAGACAGAACTCCCCTCTTGTACCCGCCAGGCATATTCTGGTGGAACAGGGTCAATGCACATTAGCTGCAGAAAACGGGTAGTAGAGGAAAACTTCAGACGTGTAGATGATCAATATATATTCAGGATTTTAAAAGAAGAGTTCAAACATTTGTGCTGTCAATATAACACACGGAAAAGAAAAAATGTGTGAAACTAAGAGCTTCTGTCCCCAAGGAGGTTCCTCCAGCCCACATTTGTTTTCATTGCTGCTACTAAGATATTTTTTTAGTGGAAACCCCTCAAAAACTTCAGAATAGAATTAACTTAACATTCTCATATTCCCTGAATCATATTATTTGATATTAATTATTGAGCTGACCACAAATACTCTGAAGCCAAATTAAAAAATAAATCTTTTCCTCTTGTCCCACCCTCCCACAGGAGCCAGAGCACCTGGTCAAGCTACTTCCTAGCAAAAGAAGTCATCTCTCTTGTGATGTCAAGTGGAACACTGACATCGTATCATGAGAAAACTCTTCTCTAGAGTGCAGAGATAAAAGTGGAAAAATACTGGTTTATATTATGTTAAATTCATACAAAAGCTTTTCTATTAAGTTTGATGAAACTGAATGTGCCATTTTGGGTTGGAGTGGCTTGAAGTGAAGCGTTTCATTGCTAAGCCTCTGCTAGGAAAATGGAATTCTCTATTAGAAAGCCATCCTAACCAGCCATACTAAGCAATTCTCTTTCCTGAGATAGGTCTTGCACAACCTTCAGTGGATTTCAAGTGCAACAGAATTGCTAAGTGAAGTGTAAGTTGCTAATTCATAGTCTGATACAGTTTTCAGTGTCTTGTGTAATAAAACTCAAGCTGTAGTTGATCAGTGGGGCCATCCTAAAATAATTCCTCTCTGCTTTTCAGTTGAAATCCTTAAGACACTTGACAGTAATAATTTCCTCACATACTCATCACTGAACCAAGCCAGACAGATTTAGCTTGTGCTAGCTAGACAAATCTGAGATTTCAGGATGCATTAAGGAGGAGCAGAGCATTCTGTAACTGGTGAATGTCTATGTAAGCTTAATATAGAGCTGAATGTAATTGAAGTCAACTACTGCATGCTTGTTAATAAGCAGTGATCATTATGGGTTTTTTTGGTTTTGTTTTTTTTTAACTCTAAAAAAAGTTATCAATTATACATTAGATAGGATATTTATTTATAAATTTAAACTATTCAAATGTGTGATTTATTTGAATTGTGTTAATGCAAGGTTTCTTTTCCTTTCTGTGAACTGAACAGCAGAAAAGCCTTTAGCTACATAATAAATTCCCCTTTCTCATGTCTTTCCCAACCCCTACCCCATAGTCCACACTCTCTCCCTGCAACAAAGAATCATATAAAATAAAACTGGAGTGAACAATGCAATATTATTTAATCCTTTCCATTTCCACTGTCCGGAGACAAAATCAATGACATCTATGTGTGTCTTGACAGCAATTTGTTTAACCTGTAATTAAAGGTCTGCAGTGATGGTTGGTTCTCAGGCAATCTCTTCCAGTGCTTCAGGCTTCTCCTAACATCCATTCTAACTCTTTCTTACTGTAATTTTTGCCCATTATTTCTTGTCCTTTTCAGCATAGATACAAAGAACAGATTGTTCCTTTTTACTTTATACCACCCTTTTTATATTTGAACATTGTTATAATGTCTCCTTGCAGTTTTCTTTTTGTTAAAAAGAAACAATACTTTCAATCTTTCTTCTGTTTTCTGCATCTCTGGTTATTTTCAGTGCTCTCCTCAAGACTCTTTCCCTGAAGTGCAGTTCTTGAAACTGGACATGATCTCCAGCAGAGTACAGCATTGTCTCCTCCTAGGTCTCCTTATATTCCAGGTTTTCATCACTCAGTCAGCCCAAAGAATTATTTTCTGTGTGTAGCTATTAAGTGGTGTGTTTTTTGTTGGTTTTTTTCCTTCACCTCTGTACTATACAGGCTCAGTGTAGAATACAGAATTTTCTCATTATTATATATGCACAAATATTTGTAAAATACTGACATGCTCTTATATCCAGAGACATGTCTGAGATACCACTTGCTTTTCAAGACTAGCATGAGATATTCCAGTGGCTGTGGCTGGTGACACAAATAAGGAGAATCATAGCTGGCTGTCTTGGCTTTCCTGTCCTGCAGCTTTTATTCTTCTTTGTTACAGGGCCAAATGAAGGGTGCAAAGAAAATGAAGCAAGAGGAAAGTTCAAGTTTTGTGCACCTGAAGTGCAGTAAAATGCCTTCAATGCTTTGCTGTGATGCAAAGGTGAACTTTGCTGATGTAAAATACCAGTCAGTTAGTTACTTTTTTACCTAAATATTAACAATTATCAGCTAGTTTCTCAATCAGACTGAGAAATCAAAGTCTAATTTATCAGAATCTTTCCTGCAGCTTTTGCAGTAGAGATTAAATTTCTCCTTCTCTTCACTCACAGCTTTTGTCTAGTGAGCACTTCTACAAAACCAGTTCCATAACTTCGAGTTGTCCATCATGATGTGTGAAATATACTTTTGAAAATATTTGAATTTAGGTGTCTTTCTCACCATTGCTTAAGAAAATAAATAAATAAATAAATAAAAATATATATATGGAAAAGTGACATTTTAAGAAATCCAGATAGTATACTTCATTCCCTGTGGTTCCTTTCTTCCCTTATTGCAGAACTTGAAGTTTCTGTATCAAGGGGACACTTGACACTTCCACTGAAAAAAAACATTCATCCTCTAGTCATAGTCCATGCTTCAACCAATTCTACTTAAGCTTTTGGCAGCCCATATTGTGCCTTTTCAGTAGCTGAGGAAACAACTGTAGTCTTTGAGGCTAATACAGAATCCTTCAACAGCACTGCACTTGCAACTGTAAAGGTTTCTACTTCCTTGTAGCTATTTTCACAAATAAATTTCTAGTGTTCCCATCCTATTTCTCTCAAGACACAACTGTGGTGTTGGATATTTCCTATACTGAACATTTTCTTCAACAGCTGACCCAATGAATTTGTAGTCTGTGTATCCCAGCACGGAGAAAGCATAAATCTACCCATGTGATAAAATAAAGTCTGTCCTTATTGCTACCTGTTAAAAGGAAGGAATCCAAGAATTCACAATCCTGCTTTTCCATAGCTTGAATGCTGAAATGCAGCACCAAGAATAAGTGAGACTGGAGAGCATTTGGCATTTTAGTCTGTTAGCAATATTCATCGCTAGCTCAAGAAGCAGCAGGCTCAGTATAGGCAAAAAATAAATAAATAGAAAAAAAATGTACAGCTCCAGGCACATATTAGGACTTCAATAAATAGCTGTAAAGCAACTTTTTTTGCCCCCTAAAGTTTGGAATCCCTGTAATTCATATATTTGGTTGGTTGTAAGGCAAGAAATCTTAGATCTTCTTCCAAAAAGACATAGATAGAAATATTTGGTCCTTATCTTGGTGTATTCCAAGGCAAAAAATAAGGTAGCAAGATGGACCTTGATCTCCCTTAATCTATTTAAGCTTGCTCTGAGATAAAATGTGAATGATTTGGGTTGGTGTTAACTCTGTCATAAGTGTTAACGCATGTCCTGAATTTTCATGAGAAGAGGATTATTTTTTTGGCTTAAAGGATAGTTGTGACCACAACAAGCTACTGGGTTCTCTGTCCTCAGTATCTGTAAAGGAATTTTTCAGCATAAGCCTCTTTCTGAATGATTATTTTTAAGCTGCTCTCACTTGGCTAGTTGAAGAAATTTCACCCTGCCTTTTTCATCCCTTTTATACCTGACATTATTCAGAGCCTGTAATTGATTTGTAAGGTAGAAAAATTCTGTAGGGAAGCTTGAAATTGTCCTGCATTATTGCTTAAGCACTCTACTCACCATATTCCTATTTTTATCTGGGTAAACATACACTCTTTGTTAAACATAATGCAGATGAAATTTGGGATTGCATTACTTCACTCAATATAACACAATATTCAAATCTTATTTGTATGGTTTAAGTTACTTATCCTCTATGTTTGATGTATTACTTTTTCATAATGGGTAAATTAACTCATTGAGTGTAGTGACTAGGGATTGTGTTTGCATATGACCTGAATACAGTTGTTATCCCATTGAACTATCAGATTGATTTAGACTATTAATTACCATGTAATTCATTATGTGTGCACAGTCCACATATGATTCTTTAAATAAATACAGCAGCTTTATTAATCCCTCACTGAAGCCTTGGATAGCTTCATACCTACTCTGTCCTAGACACAAAGTAAAGTGCAGTTTACTGGTGTGTTTGTTTCTACTTGCTGGTCAGGCCAGGCTAGAAACACTTAGCTCTGGTAAACCAGTTTATAAACTGTAATTCTTAAGCTGCCAGAACTTGTCCTGTTCAATTCAGGTGCCTTTGGGGAAGCCTTAAAAGGGCTCTAGGTTGAATGTCTCACAGTTACCCCTTCTGAGAAGAGATATGGTCAGGTGGTGAAGGGGGGCAGCTTGTGACAGAAAGCAGCAATTGGTGAAGCAGAAGTTGCAGTAGATGTACAGCTTGGCTGAACTTGAAAGATCCTCTTCCTAGGTAGCTAAACTTACACAGCCTTTGGGCTATTGTCCTTTTTCATGATGAGGTTTCACAATGAGCCTGTGTCCAGCCTGCACAAAACCTGATGTTTTCTGCTCAACAGCACTAACATGAGGAGTAGAGTTTTTTGTACTGGCTACTGGCCAAGTCAAACACATTTTTTTTCTCAGTTTTGTTACTTGCTTTCTATCTGCATCTTAACTTGATTGCAAAGAGACACTTTTAATCTTTGTGAAAAGCCATCTGATTAGAGCCCTCATTAACACTTAGTCAAGCTTCTTAAAGTTTAGCTTGTGAAATTCCTTGAATGCTTCAGAATTACAAAGTTGCCGTTTTTGAGAAATCTCAAAACTGGATTGCCAATTTGTTTTAGCTCAGCTGAAACTTCTTTCTCAGCAGATTTAAAGGAATGTGAATTTACTGAGTATCTTTTATATATCCAAGTGTCTCAGATGTCACGGAATTCTACTGCTAGTTATCAGAGATTGTGTGTATCTAGACTATCCCATCCCTGACCATCCATCTATATTGGCTAAATTCAGTAAACAGTCATTAAAGTTTCTCCATTAAAGTGTATTTAGATGCAGTCCTGATGGGAATGGAAAAAAAACCCCACTTTTGTCATTGTTTTTATTTAATATTTGCAATAGAAAGCAATTTTAAGATTGCAAGCATAAAGCTTACTTTTCTAATGCTCTGTGCATAGCTTTTACAAGTAATTTTGTTCCCCTTTCTCTTCTCTACCTTCCTTCCAGGAAATAAGTGTTAAGTTGATGCATATGTCTGTACCAGGAATTGTCTTCTTGACCCTCTTAGGCCTCTTTACCTTCTCATATAGACATATCAGACATGGAAGGAATTAAAACTTGTCTCTGTTTAAACAGGCAAGACTAGTTTTATTCAGAAAGCTATGTTGTAAAAAGGGACAAATTTATGGGCCCAGCTTTCATTGCTGTGGTTATTTCTAAGTTGTTATGGTAGCTGTGTCCCAGAGTGGCATTGGAGGACTATGTCCTAGTGAAGGGACACCTCTCTGAGTTAGTCATGGTCTCATTTGGAGGTAAAGAGCTGTGGGATTTAACCAACATTTGGTATATCCTGAAGAGCCCTCAAATTAGTTCAGAGATTGCTGATAAAAGGAGACAATGAGTTAGGAAGTGCTACGCAGATGATAGGTACTACTGCTGGCAGAAAGATTCTTCAATGAAACATGAAAATGTTTCTTCTCTGTCTTGCAGCAGGTGAATCCCTAAGAAACTAATTCTTGAAGCTCATATATTTAGAACTATAGAATCAAGTTTTTTGTCCTATACTTTTTACTTGCTTTCTTTTTTAATGGTAGGTTGCAAAGTAGAACCATGAACAAATAAAAAAGCCTCAGTGAAAACACTGTCAGGACTGAACTGACTCACACATACTCCTTAACAGGCAGTTTTAACATTTGAGAAGTGTGTTTCATCCGCCCTGGAAAACTGCATTGAAGCATCTGTTGGTTTCATTAAAACACTAATATTCATAGGTTATGAGGCCAGAAAGAGCCATTACAATCATCTAGGCTGATTTTCTGTATAATTAATTCCTATCTCACTATGTCTTTTAAAGAAAACAATATACTATTCTAATTTGAAGTTTTCCAGTATCAAGAAGACACCATAATCTGTAGTAAATGATTTAAATAGCAATTTACCCTCATGTAAAAATGTCATAATATTTTAAAATGTATATTTATCTAATTTCAGTATTTAGCCCCCAAAAGACATTATTCCTTTGTCACATGGATTGAAGAGCCCTCTCTCACCAAATTCCATTTACTGCACAGATACTCGGAGATTGTGATCAGATCACCCTTTAACCTCTACCTATTAACCAGTCTGAATTTGAATTTTCTTCACTATGGGACATGCATTCCAGTAATTTAGTTGTACTTCCTTTTCTCATCCTTGAACCTTTGGTTTAACAATGAATTGCGGATATCAGAAGCTGCCTTATTATTTCATTGCCCAAGCCAAAGATACTGTTTTTTCTCTTTATTCCTGCTCAGGAGGCATCTTGGTTTTACACCCAAGAATTATTTTTATCCTTTTGTTTATACTGCTGACACTTCTGATGTACCTGATTATACAACAAGATCTTGATGTCCAAGTGTGCCTGTCAATGATACCTCAAGTCAGCTGTCTGAACACTTATACTTTTTTCTGAAACCCTTTTTAAATTTATTAAGCTAGCCTGTGGAATTTTTTTTTTTAAGGAAAAGGATGTATAACAGCAAACACTTGAATTATAGAGATTCAGTTTGAGGTGGACCTCTTTCTTTGAAAAATATGAATTCGAAGTTCTTTTATCTATGTAACATGCTGTCTTCTCTATTCCTCTTTGTGTTTGCTTTTTAAAGACCTTATATCAAAATTGCTCTCAGACCCACCATTGTTGGTGACTTTCTGGGTTATAACTGACTCCATGTAATTTATTCTAGATCCTTTGAGAGTCTTCTGTCTCAAGGATTCTCCAGCTTTGGTACTGGTATAACTGGCGAAATACAATTCCTGGGGTGAAACCAGAAATGCAGCGTTGGACCAAAGTCATACCAGCCAGGAAATCCTGTATATATGTGCTGGCAGAAGGACTCTGTACAGAGGAACCCATTTCCACTTACCTTCTTTACCAGGCTGGTCCTGCAGTGGGACAAGGAGTAGACTGTACACAACCTACTTTACTCATGGATTCATTAAGAACATGAGGAAAGTCCTGGTGGCCCTGAAGAACAGTCAATCCATTTACCTGCTATTCTGCCTCCAACAGGGGCCGATACAAGTGCTATTTAGGGAGAGCATGTAAACATGGCTACTATCAGCAGTGCATTTCCCTTACCCTCCCACAGCACCCACTGCTATAGGAATAGGATTATTAGAAAGTCCATCCCTTCCTTTTCTGTTTAGTATCAGTTTGTGGACTTGCTGTTGATTTATCTTTCTGGTTCTTTTTTGAGCCTGCTGATGCCCTCTCTCCTGTGACCTCCTGTGGCAGCAAGTTCCAGAAGTTCACTACCTTCCATATTAATAAGTACTTCTAAAAATCCATTTTTACTGATATCCTACAAGTTTCAGTGAGGGCCTCTAGTTCTGTCATTGCTGAATTTGGCAAAGACTGTTTCTACATTTACCTTCTCCATCTTCTTTAGACTTCAGTCATCTTTTCCTCAGTCCTCTCCAAATACAAGAGCCCTGGCCCTTCCAGGCTATTCAAATAAAGCATCCTGCCACATCCTCTTAATTGTTCTATTTATTTGCCTCTGTACCTTTAGGTCAGGTCCTTTCTTTCCTTGAGACGCAGAAATAGGACTTCATGCAGAACTCAAAACAAGTGTCTAGCGCTCTGAGTGCACCTCCTTGTCTGACGAGGGGGAAGCTGTAATGCACAGCCTGAGTCACTGAAAGAAGGTGTAGGATCTGTCTAGCAAGAGCTCTTGGCATGTTAATCCACAGAATGAAACTACTAAAGTCCTACAAGTTGAAAATATATTTTATTCCTGTTGCAGATATTAATAGACGATGTTTTTTTTAAGCCTGTGTGAGAGTAGAGTGCTTTATTGGGAACTGGAGCAAAACAAGCAGGTCAATACTGTCCTCTGCTGGGAGGACCTACAGCTTAGTGCCATGATTCCAACTGGGAATAAACAGCTGCCTGTTTCTTTTACTCTAGGTTTCTTTCAGTCTAGGTTGTTCTGCCTTTGCAACAGGAAAAGCTGATGCTGTGCTGTCTGAACTGGGGAAATTCTCCTTCAATGCTTAGCAAAAGCTGGAAACCCTGCACTTACTACAAATGTGTTGAACCGTGATTTCATTTATTTTTCGTCCTGAGGTCATTTACTTTAGAAGCTTCTCTCTCACTCTCTCCTATGCCTTTTAATATTTACTGCACACTCATGTCTCTGGTTTTCCCATCCTATTTGTAGAATTAACAATGCACATCTCCTTTCCCTTCTCTCTTCATAGCAAATTGCTGACAACTCATCCTGCTAGTATTTTGTAAGCAGAAATCAAATGTATGTGTATGTATATGCTATACACAATAGACACAAAGTATTTTAAAATAATAACTCCTTAGAAGAAGTTGCTCTTCAGCAGTATTGTAGAACAAGAATTCACTCAAAATTGTGCTACTTGCAGAAATGCTTTTGCTTACAGTATGTACCAGTTCTGGGTTTATGAAGCATGGAAGGTGGCTGAGAGGAAGTACAGTTTACAAAGATTTCAATTTTTTGCAGCCTCCAGTCCCTGGGTCTTTGAGAATGTCCTGGGGCAGAGAGCAGTCCTCTTTGCAATGAATTAATTTTGTAACTGAGAGAAAGAGGACAGGAGAACTGTACTCCTGAGCAAACCAGGCATGTTCAGGAGTGCCTAGGACTTTGTCTAATTTCCATCCATGTAGCAACACAAAGTCCAGAGTTCTGGTCCTTAACCCAAAGAGAATTAGGATCCAGGCACTGAGTATTACAGACTGTGTTAGGACAGAGAGTGTGGGTTTCTTGAAATGAGGGTAAGCTATGCTGTTATTTCTATAGCAAGTTTGTGCCTGTAATGATCGAAGATTTCTTGGTCAGAGAAATCTGAAACCTTTTTTATTTTTTTCCTGCACCTCTTTAGGAGCCACAGGGCAATCACCTACATTTTACAGCAACTTGCTTAATTTTTTTTTTTTTTTTTTTTTCATCTTTCTCCTAGTGGTTAAGTGGGTTTATACCAATAACAGAAAAATGACAGTGGTGGTACTGAGTTCCCTGCTGTGGCTAGCAGGAATGGACATGGAGGTTACACTTCGTTACGTATTTTGTATGGGGTTTATGCAAATATAACAGCATGATACCAGACACACGTTCTATTTTATGTGTGAAAGCTTTTACAGCAGAGTGGGCTAGTGGTAGAGTTAATTGTTCATGCTCTCCTTCAGTTAAATGTTCTCATCTGGCTGCTTATCTGGTCACAAAGCACCCATTGCTGTCATTTCTATACACACTCCTGGTTGTCCTCTGTCATCATGGCAGACTCTTGCATGGTCTACTTTCTGCTCCCCACTGCTTTTTGGGAGAAGTTTGTCTCCCATGGCTGAAAGTAATTGGGGTATTTGTACTGTATGCAGGATTGATGTATGATATTTTTCTTTGTGTCTGGCAGGTTGTTTATAAGAATAATGACATTCGTCTGGAGCTGTCTCGCTTGGCACGGATTGGCGATACTAAGATGAAGATCTACGGGGAAGTGAAGTTTGTATGTGAGAATGTGGCTACACTGGATCCCATCAGCTTTGAGACACCTGAGGCATATATTAGTCTTCCTAAATGGAATACCAAACGGATGGGTTCCATCTCATTTGATTTCCGAACCACTGAACCCAATGGACTGATCCTTTTCACCCATGGCAAGCCTCAGGAGAGGAAAGATGCCAGGAGCCAGAAAAATACCAAGGTAGACTTCTTTGCAGTTGAGCTTCTAGATGGGAACCTCTACTTGCTGCTGGACATGGGCTCAGGGACGATTAAGGTTAAGGCCACTCAGAAGAAAGCCAATGATGGGGAGTGGTATCATGTGGATATTCAACGAGATGGAAGATCAGGTAGAGTGATAACTTTATCTCTAAAATAGATTAATCTTTCAGATCCAGACCTAGGGCTCTGTATTAATTCCTTGAACCTTGAAAAAACCTGTTAGATATGTCACCTTCCTGCAGAAACTCAGTGTTACTCCAGTGATGTTTATTCAGCAAAGCAAAGATGTGACTAACTCGACTTTCATTAATTGTTTTGTGTGAACCTTAAATAGCACATCACAGAAGCAGTCTATTAATATTTTATTCACACTCTTTAGATATTCTTGACCTATATTTCCAATTACATATATAATTATAGTCATGACCTCCTGGGGGTCATGTTAAGGTGCAAGATCCTCCAGAACCATTATTATTTAGTTATTATTTTGAGAAATTCTAACTCATCTCCTTTTGGTTTCTATTAAAAAACAAAATCAGCAGAAACTAACTGAGAACTTAATGCTGTGACCTAATAATATCATCTTCTCCCAGATCTTGCATTGTTAAAGAGCAGGGGGTTGAGATCTTGTAATGAAGAACATGAAAGTAACAGGCATGAACAGTTTCAAAATTATGGTGGTGAATCAACATTTTCATCCTATTCTCTGTCATTTATTATCTTGTAGTTTTCAGTTTGGTTTCATTAATCTCTTTTGGATGCCAAATTCTAGTCATACTATCTGAGTCAGCATTCAGTGGATGTTCCTTTTTTTCCTCTCATCTTTTCATTTTCAAAAATGTGTTTAGTTCTAATTATACACCTACCATGCAATTACTGAGACATATTTTGTTTGTTTCTAGTGCTGGATATCAAGCTGGCATACTCATGATGTACTCTGAAACTGTGTAAGGAAACAAAATTATCAGATACTGTAACTACATCTTGAGAATATGTGAAAAATTGTAGTGGAATGCTTCCTGAGTGATCTCAAAGATCTCAAAGCCTGGCCATACATCCCCTTGAAAGGGAACTTTGCAAGTGGATTTGAGATTTGCCTGATGATCTCCATATTATTTCTTTAGGTCCCAAATTTTATATCTTCAGTGGCTGAATGCCACCTGTAGAGAGAGCACAATGCTAGACTTTGCCTCCCTTGGGTCTTCAGAAGAGATGACTTTTAGATGCCATGCAAATCCTGTCTGTTTGAAGAGGTCTTTGCCTGAAGCTTCTTTTTTCTTTGATGATGTATGGGCTTTCTTTGTATTTGACATGGCACTCTACCAGGTCTTAATATGTGCGGTTATTTATTTCTATCTTCTAAAGACATTGATAGGAACATTTTATAAAGGAAGTCATAGACAGATAAACGGAGCTTTGATTTCTTTAGAATTGCTAAAATTTAATTAACTTCCAGGGATAAACTCAATTAGTAGCATTCAGTCCTGTCTTCAGTTTTGCTCGCTCACTTGGGGACTGTATGGTCCCTGAAGAGGCAGATGCAGAAGAAGAAACAGAAATGACACAAAGCTCTCTGCTAACAAAGTTTCTTAAAAATTAGAAAGATGGGGTGCATGTTTGTTTGGACTAGGAAGGCGTGACAGATGGCTACTTGGTGGATGAGGCTGTTGTAGTAACTTGTTTGTCGCTTTGGCGGGGAGGTTCTGGACACTGGTTAGAAATAACATATTTTGAATAGAAAGCACTTTGCCCAGCAAGAATATACACACTTGTAAATGTCTGTCTTTCTTATCTTTTTCTGCTGCTGCTCAGTACTGGGTCAGTGGTCCTAGTTACTGATGTCTTGTCTCTCCAGAAAATCAGGATATCGGCACTGGTTTCTTCATACCCTTAGCAAGCATCAACCAGTGGTACTTTTAGTATATGTGAGAAGAAAGTTCATTATCTCTTTTTGGCTTTCCTCCTATGTGTGGACCAGAGAATGTTTATACCTTGGAGATATTTTTTAATTCTGTTGTTGTTGTTGTTGTTGTTGAAATGCAGATGTCTGTCTGCCTATCATCTGGAATAATTGAACTGAATTCAAATAATGAAGTTATTTAAGGTAGACTACAAAACAGCTATGTGTGTTTAATGAGCTGATGACACAGAGGTTATGGTTCTCATTACTAAAGAGACCAGGCCTTTATTAGGAGTCCTCTGCCCTTTATGTCTTCCTGTTTCTGTAAGAGTCCAACATTTCTGCTGGGCTTAGTAAAATAGCCTAAAGATCCAAGTACTCATTACTGCAATGTACTAAGGCAGGAGTGTGGATGCTGAGGAAGGATGGCGGTTGTGCTCAAATAACCACTGGCACTTCTAGTCCCCTTAGGCTTTGTGTATGCTTTTTGTCAGTGTTGGCTGCCAGAGCAACAAAAGCTGTTTTTTCTCTCTATTCTGACAAAAGCTGACAGCGTGGACATGGACACCTACTGTCCTGTGACCTTTCTGTCCCTGGGGAAAGCTCTAGGAAGTGTCCACAAAACCTGTCACAGTTTCTAGCTGGGGAACACTGGCTGTGTTACACAAGACAATGTTTTAGACTGGTCATTGGCTGCAAAACATGTTGTCCCACCCACTCAGACATGAAAAATCTTACTGGAAGGTCTGGTCTGCAGCAGCATCATGCTTTGAATATCATTTATGTCCTCAGTAACCGGGGTTTTTTGATCTGGGATTTTAGAAAGTAAAAGGAAAAAAAAATGTCAGCTCACATGATTGCTCTTTCCTAGGGTCAGTTCAGAATTTATCCATCTCAGCAACTTGGTCTTAAGAGTGATGTGCATCTAAGATAAAATCATTGCCATATAGGAATAGCTGCAGGGTACAAAACTGACAAAAAGTTTGGTCTGCTGTCTAGCTTATTTCTTTCCCCACATCTTCACATGCTCTTTCTCCAGGTTTTATACATCTCCTTGATATTGACTATCTCCTGTCTTTTGGGGTGTTTCTTCACCTTTGGGTTTTTTCAGGTGGTGTTTGTTTTCTCCGTAGCAGAAGCTGTCTGGAGCTCAGCCCTCCAGTATTTTGGTTTGTTCTAGCCTTTTGAATAATATGTACTCCCCATGCTGCTTTTGAGGAGTAACAGCAGAGATTCTGGAAGGGGGCTCTGGTCCTGTGGCTCTGTAACATGCTGCCTTTATAGCTGTAGGTGTACTGTCACATCTTCTCTTTCTTTGTAAAAGGGAAAACGTCTGCTCTGCTGTAGCTTGTTTTTACAAGATGATTCATCAAATAATCATGGTTCTCTTTGAGCCTTTAATTTGTTATGCCTCTATTACTTCTGGCACTCTACTGCCTCTGACATTATTCGTAAATTATTACTGAACATCACACACTTGAAATACCTTGTGTCTGTATCATATGTGCTGCTTGCACCAGTTATGGTTGAAGAAAAAAACCATGCAGAGATAACTGAGCTTTCTCAGAGACACAAAATAGAACTCTTAACTCTCCCACCTGATTGTAAGGGTGTATGATAAAAATGCAATTATATGAAAATAATCTTAAAGCTTGGATAGTTGTCTCTGAGGACAGACTATCTTAATGACAAGGCAACTGAATGCCATGATTTTTATAGGTAGGGAGAGTCAATTGCTGATTTTTATCTGAGTGTCTGGTGGACAGGTGTCCCTAACATGAAAGCTTCTTATTGCTTCTCTGAAGAGTGTGCTGAACTGCATTATGTTTCCTATTTTCCTTTGGATGCAGCATCTGACCATAAACAAGAAAGTTTGCTTCTCTGTTTCATGTGATCTGATTACATTTCTGTATTATATGTGCTGATTATTTTATGTGCTGGGGCAATTTCTTGAAATACACAATAATGACCTCAGTGTAGTATGCCCACATCTTGTCTGGAGCATATGGAAGCTACTACACTTTTAATAACTGTTTTTCAGAGATAACCTTTATCTTCCTCTAATTCAATTTTTTGTTTGCAAAATAGAAGTTAGGATACTTACCTTTCTTTGTAAAACCATAGAAAAGTCTATTTTGGAACAAACTTCTTGAGATTTCTAGTCAAACTCAACTGAAATCTAGGCTTTTTTCAGCTTTATTTGAATGCCTTCAAAATGGTGATTTCACAACCTCTCTGAGGTTTCTGTTCTCACTTGACCACCCTCACTGGGAAAAATGCTCCTTTCTATGGAGCTGGAGTTTTCCTTACTGCAACCTGTGAGCAGTGTTTCTTGTCACTGTAAGTGAACACTGCTGACTCATATTCAAACTGTTGTTCACCATATCCTCAGGTCCTCTTCTGCAGAGCTGTTCCATAGCCAGCTGATCTCCAGTCTGTACTTATGTCTGAGGTTATTCTGCCCCAGGTGTAGGACTCTGTATTTATTGTTGCTGATTTACATCAAACATTTTTTATCAGTCTTGGCTCCACTTTGTAAAGTTTTCTCTAAATGGTAGCACTGTGCTTTCTGCAATGCATCAACCATTCTCCCCCATTTGATGTCACCTACAAACTTGATGATGGCCTATTAATTTCCATCATCCAGGTCCATCTCTGGAGGTCCTGGTGAAGTGTTTTATGGAAGAGCTATGTAATGTGAATTAGTATATTTTTACTTATCTATTTTTCTTTTCAGTCTTGATACTATCAAACTCCTAAATATTTTCATTAATCTTTGTTTTGCTGGATAAATGCCACTGAATAATGCTTAGTTTTTACATGTTTTTGTATAGCCATTGCATTATTATGTTTGTGACCTTAGAATGCAAATTGGGATACAGACACATGATGATCATTTATTACATGGAAGTATGGATGGCCTGAGGTTTAAGAGGAGGGGGAGCTGTGTGGGACTCACTGCCACTGTTGAGAGGACATTTGGGTAGGGAGAAATGTCCACTCTCCTGCACTGATTCTTAAACCTCATTCACTTATTGGAAAAATGGTATCTAGGTTGAGGCTGTAACTGAAAGTGTTGATTTCTCCTTATTCTCCTAATCTAGGTACTATATCTGTGAACAGCAGGCGCACCCCGTTCACCGCTAGTGGGGAGAGCGAGATCCTTGATCTGGAAGGTGATATGTACCTTGGGGGGCTGCCTGAGAACCGGGCAGGACTCATCCTTCCCACCGAGCTCTGGACAGCAATGCTGAACTATGGCTACGTCGGCTGTATCCGAGACTTGTTCATTGATGGCCGAAGCAAGAACATCCGCCAGCTGGCAGAGGCACAGAACGCTGCAGGAGTCAAATCCTCCTGCTCCCGCCTGAGCACCAAGCAGTGCGACAGCTACCCCTGTAAGAACAACGCCGTCTGCAAGGACGGGTGGAACCGCTTCATCTGTGACTGCACGGGCACCGGCTATTGGGGCAGGACATGTGAGCGAGGTAAGCTGAGTTTCCTGATCTCACTTACACAGAGCCAAAGGTGTACAGGAGAACCAGAACAAAATCCAGGATTTCCATGAGACCTTCCCCAGCCACTGTTGGTCCTCCTAGTGCTAAGTTCCCATTCCCACTGTAAGAAAGCTTTTTTTCTCTGATTGTTTCCTTCCCGTCTTTTCTTCTTTCATTTTGTGAGCTTACCTTCTTCAGCTGCCACTTTACTCCCTAAACCTTCTGAAGACCTTGTAGTCAGGTTCCAGAGTTTGTTTGGCTCAATATAGTTTCTCTCCCAATGCAGAAAATGCTACTGCATGTGAGAATTCTCTGGCAAATTACTGAAAACAGTAGTACCAGGTGTGAATTTGAGTTATGAAGATTTTTCCTGCTAAGTAAGAAATAATATTCTTGGGAGACAACTCATGAAGGCTTCTATCAGGTATAGTTACTTTGAATATAGAAATGGTCATTGAATGACTGGACATAAGTGATGATTAGAAAAGCTGAAACACAGTATTTTATATAAGCAAGTCTCTCTTCAGTCTTCATTGATTTCACTTGATCTGCTTGTGAGATTGTTTCTCTCCAGTTCTGTAGCCAATGCCAGTTGACACAGAGGGGACAGGAAATCAAAGTGCAGTGGGTTTCAAGGGCCAGAAGGGCTCAGTGTAAGCCTGTGAGGCTAAGCAAAGGCAGCAGGAAAGGCTGGGAATTAGTTAGATGTGGTCCCCATTTCACACTTTCCACTGCAGACTATGCTGATCAGATATTCTTGAGCTTCCCTTTTTCTATCATCTTTTCCCAATGGTTCTCTACTACCCAGTCTAACTCAGTGTGGCAATGTTAGAATTCAGATATGAGAAGAGCCTTTTTGTGCCACTGTTAAAATTAAAGAGCTGCAATAAACATCACAACATTTGTGTGAATTTCTGAATTCTCCAATAGCATTTAGAAGGGAGCAGTGGTATGGCTGTCTACCAGGCTAGCAAATAAGACTCTGATGATTTTGCAAGTGGCATGAACTCAAAGTAGTATTGTGACCTGCTTCTTTATATTCTGCAGATAAGTACTCTGATGGTAAAGCAGAGGGTTGGCAATGGGTACCTATGCTAAATGTCTAAGTTCCTTGTGCAGGCAATGGAAGGAGGTCATTACTTCTCAGGAGAAATTCAAAGCAATTATATGATCAGATGCCTTCTTTTGTTGATTTACTTGTCTCCTTTTATTGATTATGTGGAGGTTATGGTCTGATAATTCAGTATTACTGCACTTTGGAAGGTAACTCTCTGTGCCATGGAGGAACTGACAGTCCCAGATTGCCAAGGCTACCAAGCTGACAAAAAAAAGGATGTCTTGCTTGAGGTGGGGGCATAAAGCAAATAAAATAGAAACTAAGCTAACAGGCAGGGCACAATCCCTCTTACAATTGATGCTCTGAGTGCCTTGTGATGTGGTAACAATCTTGCCTTCCTCTTCTAACCAAGCTCTCCTGCATTCTTGGTATATCTTAATAGAGTATGTGTGGTAGAGAGCAAGATTTAATCATGCCAGAAAGTCTCCTAAACTGAAAGGCAGTTTTTGAGTGTCTCTGAAATGAATGGCAGGCACAACAAAATGGATTGGTAATTGAAGCTATGCTTGTGAGTACATATTTAAGGCTTTGTATTGAGTTTCCTAAGTGTTGGGTTGTGGTGTGTCAGGTATTTGGGGAAAAAAACCAAACCACCTCAGAGCTTGTACTCTTTATAGTATTTAGTAATTCATGCATCCTAGAGTTTTAGAAAGCATATGGTTATCAGAGAACATCTGCAGTTCAGCCTCTCAGTTCCTTTCTTTTTCTCTCCAGAAATTGGTCCAACAGTTCTCCTGTTTTGCTAGGTAGCTTGAAAGAAAGGACATAAAATATCTGAAAGCCCATGGGAATGCTTCCCCAAATCTTTCCAGTGACCAGATGTGGGGCAGGCGTTGGGAGAATTGAGAAGGATTCTTTGATACAATGAGTAGCAGACTTCCTTGTATTAGGGTGAGTTGCAACTCTTGTCAGCAAGAAGGGCTGAAGAGCTGCTACAGACATGCAGGAGAGTGTGAAGTGTGGGTTGGTGCTGCTACTGTGAAGAATCTTTTTAAGTGCATGATGTCCTCCCTAACCTTTGTCTCCTAGTTTGTTAGTATTTGACATAAGTTGCAACATCAGGTTACTACAGGTCCCTGTTAATTGCATTTAAGATGTTAAGAGATAGGAGTTGGGATCTATCTCATGGAAGATGATGAACTTCTTTGCTGTGATAACAAAGTACCTCCTCACAAACCATGGACTTTTCTAAAAAGGACCCCAAAGCCCTAGCATTAAACAAACAGGAGGAGGGGAATGTGTTTTGTATTCACATTAGCTATTTTCTATAGCTGCAGTGAAAATGCTTTGGGCTCAAAAAGGTACATGAGTTCTGTTCTCCTGCAGATCCTGAGAGCTCCCTGCATGTTTTCCTTCCACTGAAAATCTTTGGAAAGGGACTGCAGGGACCAAATGCCCAGGAAGGATGCAAAGCAAAAGACATCTGAAAATCAGATCTTTTTAGGCCAATGAAAAGAAAATTTTGCTGATCACTCACTTGTTAAGGCTTTCTTCTACTTGGTTGCCTTGACTGGAGGTTTTTGTGTTTGATTTTTTTTTCTTTTTTCTTTTTTATTATTAAGAGCTATGAGGCTGCATGCCATTTAAGACTCAAGGTTTAGATTTTAAATCTTTGAAATTAATTGCTTCAAACTGAACAAACCTGAGTCCTTTCCAGGTAAGAAAAAAATAAGGTCTTCTTCCAGCCTTTTCCTTTTGCTGATTTGCACCCAGTAGTCATTGTGGGAAGACAGGGATACCACACCCCAGTTCTACTTCCAAAGACTGAAATCCTTGTCCCTTCCTGTTTGGGTTTGCTCACAGATGGATGATTAACATCCTGAGCAAACCAGGCTATGGGTTGTGTTTTGTGGCATGCTGTTTGTGAACAGCATGTTTACCTGCTGTTGGCAAGGCTGATGTTGAGCATGGGGCTACGCATTTTATTATCTGCCAAGTACCTTTATAGCAGTGTTTGCTAAGAACAGTTTAATGACCACACACATCTGCCATTATGTATGCAATAAACAGAGCTATTGGAAAATTACTGGTAATAAGAGATGCTACAAAATCATTTACTACATGGTTTAAGTGCTCCATGCTTTGCTGTCTCAAGCACAGGTAGCAGAAGAGATTTCTTTTTTATTTTAGTAAAGATGTTTGATGATGATTATGTGTTCAAGGTTTGTTTAAAAAACTGCAATTGTGTTGATGCTTTGTGAACTGTCCAGACTTCCTGAGTCTGCAATGTAATGCTGGATAACTACTGAGAACAGATTTTTCTTAAAGGACTGATGGTCCCCAAAGGTGCTTGACACATTAGGAGAAAAGCCTTTGCTGCATTGTTTTAATGCTTTTAATTCCTGCTGGATGTTGTATATTCAGGCTTTAGTCAAAACATCAGAATCATTTTTTTGATTTCATGAGATCAAGTGAAACATTAGAAATCAGAAATTTCTGGCTAGCTCATCTGTTCATTGACTTTCTAGGACAAAATAGGTCCCTATTATATGACTTCCCAAAATGTCTCCAAAGTGCAGAAAAAAAAAGATTCCACCTGAATTCAGAAAAAGAGTTCACACAATCCCTTCATTCCCATTTTAACTTGTTCCTCACTAATTGTATGGTAAAATATCCATTGAAGGCTTTTGTTAAGGGCATATATGTGAGAGGGTGGGTTTCTCCCTTGCCATCAATCCATTTGAAACATCTGTGGCTGCTCCACTGCTGGCATCAGCAGCTACTACTATGGTATATGCTGTATGGAATTCTTCTGCTCAAGAAACACAGGCCTTTTTTTTTCTGTGCTTAGATCCATTTATCTTGTCCTAATGAATGGGGGTCAGAGAAGAAAGCTACTGTTGTATGCATAAGTTGTGTATTGTTCTACCGTACTAGGATTTCATGAATCCTTCATCTCTGAATTCTTGCTTTGCCTTTCATGGGGTAACTTCTGTTCTAACAACCAAACAATTCCCAAGATGCTCATGAGATGATGTGCTAGCTCCAGTACAGACAGTGCAGCCAAGGTGGGGCTTATAAGGGAAGCGAAACAATATGAAAGAACAATTTCAGAGCCTCTCACTTTTGTGAATTTATATTATGATCCTTTCCACTCATCACAACTTTATTGCCCATAAATGTGTATATTCAGTCAAAAGCCACTCTCAAGGTAAGTTGTTTCCAGGACAAGTGATGGAATTTTGTTTCCTCGTAATGCCTTCTCAATATCCTCAGTAATGAAGATTTCAGTTAATTCTGCAGTCAGGGAGATTAAATCTTTTTGGGAAAAGATCATTTCATGGTCTTTAGGCTGTTGAACTTTAGCTTCAAAGAGTCTTACTGATGTGACAGTCTCCAACAGCATCTGCTGAGCAGCTGGAAAATCTGAGACCATATAAAAATCAACTGTTTGTCTCCTATATTTTATAATGACATGAGTATGATTTTTTATCTGTGTGTTCTTTCCTGTTCCTTCACCCTCTCTCCATCATCACATGCTCTTGATATATACGGCCTCTCCTGCTTTCCATGCTGCATGTGAATTTTCTAGTACCCCAGGTGCTCCTTATGTCATCTGAATATGGTAACTGATGGCACAGAAGATAATTTCTGCTGGTTTTCTTTAAACTTCTGTGGTTCTGGCTGTTTATTGCTGAATGTAGCTTTCAGAAGGTCCTCCCACTTCAAGAAATATGATTACCCAAAACTATATTAGATTTTCTGCTACTGTCAGCTCCTCTAAAGAGCACTTGAACAACAAAAAAGCTGTTGATGGGTAGATGAGGAAGAAATTTGAATAATGTTTTTTGGCATCTTTTACTTTTCTCAATGTAGGCCCTCTCTAGAGGGCTAATATTGTAGTGGTGAATATGATTATCTGCTGGTTTATAAATGGCAACTCGGAACAATGGCTTGTCCTTAATGCAAGCCACACAAAACACCCTATCTGTAAGGCAAAGTTCAATGCTGCTCAGATAACACTCAGATTAAAGGACATATCAGGTCAGTTTTGCCCGAATCACACTGTATCCGAGAAAGATAGAATTTACAAAAACTTGAATCATCTGAGAGGCATCAACAAAAATCTCCCTAGGCAACTTATTCCAGTATCTAACTACTCTCATGGTGAAGAGTTTTTTCCTAGTATCTATCCTAAATCTACCCTTTCTGAATTTAAAATCATTACCCTTTGTCCTATCATTACCCTCTCTGGTGAACAGCCCCTTCCCAGCTTTCCTGTAGGCCCCCTTCAGGTACTGGAAGGCTACTAGAAGGTCTTTCCAGGGCCTTCTCTTCTACAGACTAAATACCCCCACTGTCAGTCTCAACCTTTCTTTGCAGCAGAGGTGCTTCAGCCGTCTGATCATCTTTGTGGTCCTTCTCTTGACCCTTTCCTACATGTCTGTATCTTTCCTCTTCTTGAGGCAGAGAGGCAGAATCACCTCCCTTGCCCTGCTGGCCACACTTCTTTTGATGCAGTCCCAGATCCAGTTGGCCTTCTGGGCTGCGAGCGAGCGCACACTGGCAGCTCATGTCAAGTTTCTCATCTACTGCCACCCTCAAGTGATTTTTCTCTCTCTATCCATTCTCTGCCTCCAGCCTGTATTTGTGCCTGGGGTTGTGCTGACCCAGGTACAGGACCTTGCACCTGGCCATGTCTAACTTCATGATGTTGGCCTGGGCCCACCTGTTCATCCTGTCCAAGTCCCTCTGGATGCTCTGCTTTCCCTCTACAGTGTCAACCACACCACACAGCTTGGTATTGTCAGAAAACTTGCTGAAAATACATTCTATCCTGCTCTCCATGTCTCCAACTAAGATGTTAAACAGCACTGGTCCCCATACTGACCCCTGAAGAACACCACTCTTCACTTGCCCTCACTTGGACACTGAACACACCTCTCTGGGTGTGGCCGTCCAACCAATTACTTACCCACCATCTGGTTCATCTGTCAAATCTATGTCTTGTCAGTTTGGAGACCAGGATGTTGTGTGGGATGGTGTGAAATACCTTGCACAAATCCAGGTAGATGATGTCAGCAGCTCTGCCACTATCCACCATCCCTGTAGCCTTGCTGTAGAAGGCCACCATATTGGTCAGACATGGTTTGCCCTTAGTGAAACCATGTCGGGTGTCACCACTCACCTCATTGTTTTCCATGTGCCCCAGCAGATTTTCCAGGAAGATCTATCTGTTTCATGATCTTGCCGGGCACAGAGGTGTGATTGACGAGCCTATAGCTCCCTGGATCTTCTTTTTCCCCCTTATTAAAAACAGGGGCTATGTTACATTTTTTCCAATCAGTGGGAACCCTACCAGACAGCCATGACCTCTCAAATATGATAGACAGAGGCTTCGGAACTGCATCCGCCAGCTCCCTCAGGATCTCTGGGTGGACCCCATCAGGTCCCATAGATTTGTGCACCTTCATGTTCTTTAGATGGTCACAAACCTGTTCTCTTCCTACAGTTCCTTCAGACATCTTCGACTCTATTATTGCTCAGTGGCTGATTTCAGACCCTATGGACTCGTTACCCCCCTTCCTTTCCATACCCTTGAATCAGAATAGTAGATGTTTCTTCTGAGACTGTCAATTTTTCCTGCATTTAGTGGGAATATCTTGATTGAAGTGTCCAGAATGAAGTAGATTCATTTGTCATGAAAAATTATTTCCAATATTTAAAATTACTATATAGACCTTGGAGATGTTATCTGTGAAATTAGCTTTCTCTATCTCTCTGCTTTGCCCAGTCAAGGCCATCAGGCTGAAAGACAGGCACTGGCACAGTGCATTATCTGTTTCATTTCTTCTCTATTAATTTCAGGGTAAGAATAAAGACTTGCCATTCATGATGGTTCCTTAATTGGCTCTCCGTCCATGTAGAGACAGGCATTTGCCCCTTGGACACTGATGGATTGAAGGAGGCTATTATGTGACTTGGAAAGGGTATGCAAACGCACAGCCATCACCACAAGCATGAACAGTCCTTCTTGGCCATGTATATTGGCTCACCCAGATCTGACTGGTTTGTGAGCCTTCTCTCATAAGTGGTTAATCCTCAGAAAAGCTCACAGGGTGGTGCTTGTTGAATCTGCTGCCGGTAGGTACCAGAGTCCAACGTGTGGTTCTGCTAAAATGTCTGAGAATACTTAAAGATAATTTTCCTCATATTTATTAACTTCCATATATACTCGTGTTTTTCTAGGTAATCAAGAACAAAGAGGTTAAAATTGGGAGATAAGGTGTAGACGAGGGAAACTTTATCCTGATAAATCAAATCTTAATATGAGTTTCAGAGCCACATCCTGCTTTATGATGGTTATAGGTGGTCAGTAGGTAGATAGGAAAAATGTAAAACTCAGGAGATATCCGTCACCTTAATGCAAAAGTCAACTCATAAAGAGACACAGGAGCAGGAAGGATGTAGAAGAAAAGCAGCCTCAAAATAAATGATGTTCTCATGATGCTTCCACTTCTTATGTCCTGAATTTTTTTCTGAAGTTCTGCCTGTTAAGGTAGGGCCCTTTTGTTGTCAGCCTGAGCCCTCTGGGTAGTGGTTTCCTACCACCCTAATCTTGTGTTCGTGTGAGTAACTTAGCTTTCTTCAATTTCTGAACAAGGAAGAATTGTAATCCTTCATGTTACAGTACCACTAGAGGGGGCAGAAGAATAGGGCAGGTTGGAGGAGATTATTGTTGGAAGTTGTATTGAAGCACCAGAGTGCAGGATTCAAACTGAGTGGCATGGAATCAAACTTTTAAGTCTGACTACCCCAGTACCTACAGGCCCCATTTGAAACTGCAGACAAAAGAAAGTGGTATTTTAAGTAGTGATTTTTTTTACCCTCTACCTTGCATTAAATGAGTAGAAATAGAAAATGGGAATTCAGCCATCAGCTGAAAAGCGTGTTAGATTAACAGCTTTTGTAAGACCTAGGTTTGTGCTCAGAATAAGAAATACAGAAAGAGTAGCTACTCTGTATATATCTTATTCATCTCTTGGTATTTGCATAAGAAATTAGAAGGTAGGTCATTCTTCCTGACCTGCCTTATCTTTGATAGAGATGCAAAGTACAGTGGTGAAAAGAGGAACTCTTCTCCTATAGTTCTGATTTCCTCTCCATTCCCTGTGTGACTGCTGAAGAGAGAGTGAGGCATGGGGCCGCTTAGTGCACCCAGCCAAGGGAACAGAGCAAGGGGTTTTGAGTGAAGCAGAATAAAAAGGAGTTTGTGCTGCCTGTATCAGCTGCTATGTTAGGACAAGTGATTGGCAAAAGGCATGTGCTTGCTGAATAGTGAGAAGGAAGCAAGGATATAGAAAAACATCTGAAATATTTTAGTTTTGTTATTTTTTTTTGTAGGGATCTGGTTACTAGCTGTGGAAACCTAACAATCCAGTGCCTCGTCATGGAAACATCCAAGTTTTCCCCAATTTGTTACCATCTGCCCAATGAAGTTCTCTTCTGTTGCAGTCTGATGTAAACTCCAAAAGCCACTGCTACTCCATTTCTGCTGGTCAGCTGTCATGTCCAATTTGTGCAAATCTCCCCTTTATTCTACATTTGCATTTGGTTGTTCTGTCTTCTTGTAGGTCTGACCAGTGCTGAACTGGAGCCTTTCCCTCCCTGTCAAGTGTGACCTGAGGCTGATTTCTGACAGCAGCCAAGATGCTTTCCGCAAAGCTGTTTTTAATAATTCCACCTTTTGTTCTTGTTGAACACAGGGCTGGCCAGCTGAGGCTGTGGATAAAGTAAGGCACTGGTAATAGCTGGCAGCTCACTTTTTACCAGTCCCAGTCTGATACAGGGAGCACCCTTGTGGTTTGAGGAGCTGCCTTTAGCCACTTAGGTGAACAAGGTGGAAATTGTCCAGAGCTCAGCAGGATGGAGATCCACTCCTGTCCCAGTCTGTGACCCTCCTTTTTATTGAGGCAACTTTACATTTCTGTATTTTGTTAAAACACATGCATGTTATTCTCCTGAGCCTTCTGGGTTCTGTCTGCAACCCCACTTTCCAGTCTGATCAAGTATCACTTCCATGCCTTGTGCCAGAAGAGAAAGGAATGTCCTGGAGATTTCTTGGGGTATAGGAAAAGGGTACAAGGGAAGGAATGAATAGATCTTTGTCAAACAAAACTCTGGGATCTTTTCCTTGTGTAATTTTATAGCCTGCAAGCTTTTTGGGTTAATTAGGGAAAACAAAAAGGATTAGAGTAAAGAGAAGCAGAAATTATTTATCATGCTATTTTCTAAATGCCTCACTTTGATTTTGCTTTGCTTTTTAATTTTTTAATTTAAAGTCAAAGGCACTTGTGCTGCTTTTAAAAAAATCAAAACATAAATGAACACCACAAATAGCCATCTAGAAGAGTAATGAATCCAGCAGACAGAAGGACTTGTGTCCAAATAAAAAAAAGCAAAAAAGTGTAGGCTGGAATCAGTATTGACTGTGCAACGTGCACGGTGCTAATGGACCTGCAGAAGAAACAAGAACATTACAGCCATAAAGCGAAAACCTGCTCTGCTGTGAATACAGATGAGGGTAGAAAAGACAGTGCTTTTATGAGGCTGCTTTTGAACACATGGCCTCTTGAGCTAACCTGCTTAAAAAGTCAGAGTGTCAGGATGTAGAATAGCAATCAACATCCTCATTTAGCCATTTCTCCCCAGGCTGATTTATACTGCTGTGATTTCTCTTTTGTTTTTTAATTCTGGTTGGTGATGATTTGCTTATATGATCTATTCTCTTTTAGGCTGATTTTGGTAATTTTTGCTTGGTGTTTGGTTGGGTTTTCTTCTTGTTCTGTGTTTTTGTTGTTTGTTTGGGGTTTTTTGTGTTTTTGTTGTTGGTTTTTTGTTTTGTTTTGTTTTTTTTCCTTAGAAAAACCATAAAAATTAAAATGATGGTCACTTACCCTTTGTGTTTGTATGTGTGTGTTGCCTATGGTTCATACCTTAGTCCAAGCCACCAGTAAAGCCTAAGTCAGTAAGTCTCCCAGGAGAAGGAGCTTTGAAATAGTTGCCATGTCCCTTCTGCTGAGAGTTGGTTTTTCCCAGACACCTCACTGATCAGATTAGGGAGGGATCCACTTGATCAATGTGCTCCATCAAAGTGCTGATCAACTAAATCCTGCCAAAACTGTGTGGTAGCCTTATATTTCTTCTCTCATGTGGATCACTTGAAAGAGAGTATCCTCTTTGGCACAGAAGTCATTGTTAGTGCCAAGAGCTGTAATTCAGCATCCATTTGGGTGCCTGCAGATGGCTATGGATTTTTCTTTTCCTGCTTCAGCATTGCTTCTGGATTACATACTTGAGCAACTCCTTGGTGAAGGCTGCCTAGGATGGCTTCAGAACAGGAAGGAGGACCACCCAGATACAATTGGGAGGGGAGATATAGGGGTCTTGGCATCAGATCTATTTGTTTGGAACTGAGATGTGCTCAGCACTGAGGTGAGACAGAAGTGCTCAATCAATGAACTGCAACCCATCTGACACTGTTGATGAGGCCATCTTTGCACTGTGGCAATGGAATTAGGGCTCTTCTCTCCAATAGAGATGAAAGGCCTACCAAATATCACAGTATTACCCCTCTTTCTGTAGAAGCCAGAAATGCAGTTCAGGTGATTTTTTTACCCTTGCATACAGGTAGCACATGGAAGAGCCTCCAAGCTTATAAGGAACAGGCAGTCATAGCTGGGAGAAAGCCAGTAAGTTGCTGACCTGTCTTCCTCTGATAACAGGCTAAATAATCCACATTTAACTGGTTTTAGTGTGCAAAATAAAAAGTCTGTGCATACAAGTGCCATTTTTGCATCTATGCAGTGTTTTCAAAAAGAGGTAGATAACATTATCACTTTATGTTTCGGGAAACCATGATACAGAGCAATTATGGTATGTATAGAAAGATTCAAGATTACAAAAGTAATTAGCCACAGACTTAGGCTGAGACATTGCTTTTACTTTACTGGGACTTAAATGTCTGAGTCTAAGATATCCGATAATTTAGTCACTAGACTCTTTGTTCACTTAGCTATGTTTTCCACCTTGAAAAACTGTCTAATGTCTCAAATAATACTTGATGATCTCTACAGGCATGGTGATATAGTCCTGGAATATTTGATTAGCAGTTCCTATAAATGCATACTTATATAGTGATAGGATAAAGGTAATTCACATCAGAACAAGGGTTATGTATCTTCTCCTCTCCTGTTTTCTCACTCTGAAAAGCACTGATGAATCACTTTGGCCTTTCAGCCATGCAGTAATGAAAAGCTGATTATGGTACAGCTCCCCCTGGGTGGGCTTCTCTCTTATCTGGCATTGCACTCACTCAACTATCATTCCCTGTGTGGCTGGCCAGAATCCAGGGCACTCCAGCTAGCTTATACATGGAAGAAATTAGTAAAGATGTGTTTATAAGATAAAACTGAAGTTGTACAAACCTTAACTTAGGGAACAAATGAACACTAAAGACATGTTACCTGACAGAGAGAGCTAGAAGACACAGTGATTTCCCCCAAGACCAAGGATAAAACTGCTCAACAAATACTTGAAAATCTTGCAAAGATGCTTCCTGGGTGCTGTTCAGAAGGTGTGTTGTGGTTTATGGGGTGCAGAGCTCGCTGTGCTACTGTGTGTGAAATCCTGCTAGCTTCACAAGACTGGCTGCTGACTGCTCCAGTGGCAGGACCCACAGGTGAACTGTGTGAATGAACACAGGCAGCTGTGTCATCTATATTCAGCATCACTGCTGGGTTAATGAGTAGGTTTGATCAGGGGTTCCCAGAAACAAAGCCTTGACATATATGGGACATCACTAATTCACTGTGTCACAAAAATATACAATATAGACAGGCCTTGGGATTCTCTCTCTGGCTTGTATGACTACAAACAAGTTCATTTTTCTGTGCCTTATCTCCCCCAGCTGCAAAAAATCCCAGATACGGGAGACTTTCCTAAATCATAGGAGACTTGCAAGGTGAAAAATTAATGAATCGTTAAGGCCTTTAGATTCTAGGATGAGAGAAGTTGAAGACCAGTAAAATGTTAAGTTTTATTAATCTCTGACCTTCTGTTTCATAGTTTTCTTGATCTTAATGGACATACTGGTACATTTCTACTTGGTCAGGTAGGAAAACTGACCGAGTGGTTGATATTTATTGTTGTGTTACCTTATTAATTTTCCTACTATTATTGCTAGTTGACACATAGTATTTTATTTTTCAGCAGTAGAGAAATGTGGACAGTTTTTGGTCTTTTGTATTAATAACTCGAGTTTATATCCCCAAAAGAACAACATTTCCCAGACCCACAATGTTTCATAAAAATCCTTAAAGGTCAGAGATTTTCTTTTAAAATAGCAGTGACTTTCTGTCTTTTGCTACTTTTCTATAACCACAGTGCTAATGCAATCCTTGTGTGGTTGTTGAGACACAGTGCTGGATTTTTTTCAAGTATACAGGCAACCTTTTGCAGATCAAATGCTGTAGTACTTGAACCACTCAAGGGGAAAAACTTTCTAGTTTCTTTGGCATTGAAAAGGCAAAATTATTCATTGCCCTTTATGAAGCACTAAACAAATGATGGGATTTTGTATGGGGTGTCTGCAATTGGCTGAATGTATTTAACTTGACAGAGGTTTACAGAGTACACAAGAAGGGAGCCTTAAATAGTTTTACACACTGACCTTTGCCAAGATAATAAGCCTGAATATCAACTCCTTACCAGTTAAATTGTGTACTAAGTAAGGGACATTGAATACTGGGCTACCGGTGTGCTAATGAGAAGTATTCCTGGGCACATGAGTAGAATCATGTATTTAAGAAGCTGGAGCAGGATTCAGGTAGTCAGTAGTGCATACCATGTAGAGGATGTGCTTGTCCCCTCTCCTAGATGCAGCCTTGATTTTGCTGCAGCCTTGAGCTCAATGCCCACATGAATATGAAATTCACCTGCTAAAACCTGCTTCAAAGTTTAGATGCCAAGTAGCATTGGATGTGGTCATACAGCTGCAGGGTGGTGATGAGGCACTTTGGTGCTCTGCCTAGTGCCTCTACTTATACAGTCCCTTCTTTTCATTAAAAAGAAACTCCTTTGTTGCCAGACCCTAATTTGTTTGGAGTTCTGTGCCTTAATCTCTCCACATGTCTAATTGCTCACTGGATGTCCTCTGCTCTGTCCAAGAGTTTTGCAAGTAACTATGCACCTAAATCCCTGTATTTGTCTTGCTGGCAACCTTGTACCTTCTGAAGAAAATGCTAGTACCTTGTTTAAAAAGTGTGGAATCTTGAGAGCTTCTTATATTGTCCATCTATTATTGTGAAGATTTTTTTAAATTAGATTGATGATTGGAGATTGATGTCAGGAGTGAGTGGGGAAAAAAAAGCACAGTGATTTCCTCTTCCAGATACAGATGAAATTAGGGAAGTATGACAGTCCTGCAGCAATCCTGCTGGTATTGGTGCCTTTGTTGAAGCACAGCTGTGCCCAGCAGCTGGTCTGGAATCAGGGAACCAGAAAATTTGCACAGTTAGCAGATATAAATAGAGAATCTGTAACTATGAGAGATGCTTAACTCTGCAGTAAATAAATCCTAGTCCAAATAAAAGGCTAATTGAAATCTTAAAAAACCGTGTTGTGCCTCAGTTCTTCCCCTTCTGAGTCTCTGCACAACTTGAAAGAGAAACAGGTGTTACATCTACAGCATTTTGCCATCTATGTTTCAAGTGATGTCAAGAACTGTCCCCTTTCCCTTACAGATTTAGATTATTTTGTGGCTTGTAGATTATTGTCCAGTTTCCAAAGGAATCTGTCTTATTTATTATTTTGATTTGTTTCATATTCTGAGAATTTTCCAGGGCCTGTCTAATGAAAAGTAGAACAAGGAGGGGGGGGGGGGGGGGGGGGGGGGTAGCTTATAGATCAGCCAAACCAGCAGCCCAGTGGGGGTGGAACAGTATTTCAGGGCATTGGGTTGTGTCCCTGCACTGCTGTGACATTGCAGTGTGACACTGGATGAAATGGCTCCTATTTCTGTCTCAGTTTTTCCTGTGAAATTGAGCAAGTTCATAAGCCATTCCTGATGGCATGTTAGTGTTTCAAATTGTGCTGAGGACAAGTCACAGGAGTTAAGGACTGGAAAGCCATTGTATTAGCTTTCCCTTTCCCTACCCTTTCCCTGTTTGGACAGAGCCTGCCACTGCTTATTTTAGGAAACAGGCTGTTCTTTGTGCAGTTCGGTGTAGAGAAATGACAGGATTTTGCTGCGTGTCTCTGCTTTCTCTTCCTCCTTGAGAAGCCACGCTGCTGTCTCTTGAAAAAAACCATAAAAAGTACTCCCCAGCACTGGCTGCATAAGTGAGGAGCCAGATGCAGTCTCCTTTACCTCCTCTGCCACCTGCCCCTCTCAGTGCCCCCAGAGTGTCTGAGCAAATGCATCAGCCCCTGAAGCTCACAGCCTCTGCATCCCTATTGCCTGCTTGGCTCACCCAGAAGCTCCTGACTCATTTGATTTAATAAATTCCTACAGGCAACCCCCTGTTGAAAAAGCTTTACACTCCTTTTATCTTCAAATAGACTAGAAATATATATATGTTCCCATATTGCATCTCCCAGCTTTTCCATCTCCCAGTCTCCCCCTGTACATTCTCAGCCCCTCCAGGAGCCCTCAGAAGAAAGCAGAGCAAGCTGTACCATACAGCTGTTGCACTGCAACACTCAGGATCATGATTGAGCCCAGAGTAAGAGCCTGTGAATCGCTTTAAATTGAAAACAGAGAAGTGGCTTGCTCTTTGTGCAAGAGAGTCTGCGTGTCTGCTTCTGTGAGTGAAGAGCTTAACATCCCTTTACTCCAGAGATACAGGGATTGATGGGTCATTTATTAAACTATGAATTTTTAAACTCTTGAATGACTTTTTTAGTTTAAGATAAGTTGGAGACATTTCTATGAAGGAAGCATTCCTTCTGTGTGTAACTGAAGTACTCCTCTTCCATCATGTCATTCTGACAGCTTTCACTTGCCTCACTTCCACATTAAAAAGGGGAGTAAATTCAGCTGTCTTTAGTGGCTGTGTAGAATTAGACTCCAATGACCTGTCAAAAGTGGACTCCAAATACATCTATGCCTGATGCATAATATCCTCAGTACAAGTATTGATTGTTTTATTTTTCTGATTGCAACCTCCTTTTAGCTTTGTAATGTTTTCTTAAGTGAGCATCTAAAGATATATTGCTAAAGGGAGGTAAATTATATTCTTCTCTATTTCCAGGTCAAATAAAGAAAAAAATCACAGTGTCTTGTGGAATAGATCTCAAAAGTCCTAATTTTGTGCCCTTTTGCTTTAGATAATAGGCCAGTATTTCTAAGGGCTCAGTGAAAACATAATAAGGAATTTCTATTAAGTATTGTTTTATCAAATTGGAGAAAGAAATAACCTGTTTGGGCTAGATTTCTCTGATTTTGATGCATTGCAAAGCTTAAAATTCTGCTGATACTTGAATCACTAAGAAAAATTATTTGGGAGCTTCAGCATCAGATCATGATACAAATTAAAGGTGTCTATAAGGAAATAGAAATAGGTCCTGGAATTGCTGAACTGTCCAGTAAGTCAGTATCAGTGGCATAATTTAGCTTTTTGAACTTGGTTGCATTTCTATGCTCCTCCAATTCTGGTAATTTTCATCAGAAGTTAAAAGAATGTTATCAATCTCCAGAAGAAAAAAAAATATCCAGAACTGAACTTTAGCTTTATTATGTTCTTTGTTATGCATCTCTTATCTATGGCATAAAACTGGGAATAAAATCTGGCAATTTAAGAAAGTAATCACATCCCTGATAAAGATATATTTTGTCACTTAAAACACACACTTTTGCTTCACCAGCAGACAGTGCTGTAGGAATCAGCATATAATTAAATGTTGTTGAAGAAGGTGTTTATCAGTCTGAATTCAAGATGTATAGGTCAGAGCAGCATTTGTGGCCATGTGTGCTGGCTGCTAAACTCACTTCAGTGTTAGTTAAATAGTTAGTTAGATGTTAGTTAGATGTTAGTTAGTTGGATGTTAGTTAGATGGTTAGATGGCAGCTTCACTTAGTTTTTTATTTTCTCAATGTCTGTTTTAAGCCTGAGAAGTTGCTTTCTCTCTTTCTAAACTATGGAAATCTTGACTCTGCTTTCCGCACCATAGGCATCTCTGTGAAATTCAGTATCACAGGAGAGTGATGTAGGTGAAATCAAGCTTTTTGCTTTTTCAGGACCCAAGAAACAGATAAGTCAATCTTTTTCTTAAATAAATAATGTAATCCAGTAATTTAAAAAATGAACTCTGATGCCATGGAAGATTTGAACTCTGTGAATCAATCAGTTATCGGGAACTGTCTTCAATATATGAATACCTACCTTTGCCTGTTTATAACACTCCATTTTTTTTCAGAAAAAAATGTACACAACAGATTCAACACTGAAGGGAAACCAGTTAGTTGCTCTGCTTCTTGGGTTAAGTATGTTCGCCAGCCACAAAGTCCATATTCTTGTGATCTTATTAATGACTGTTTCCTGAAGACCTGGGACTATAAACAGCTACAAAGAAAAATAATTCAGGAGTGATAGACATAAAAAAAAATAAAAAATTTAAAAAATTAGATCCCAGGCCTCAAAATAAAAAGATGTGCCTGCATCCTGGGAATATTTAGATTGAATCTTCAATCTTTATTTCATGAAGCTCTCAATGAACAGTACATCCAGATCTTTAACAAATTCAAAATTTAGAAGTTAGAGGGGTTTTTTTGTTCAGCCTCAATTTAAAAGTGCTCCCTTTGCATCTGAGAATCTAAGGACTGAACAAGCTTAATGGGCTTTTCTTCCTCCCAAAGTACAATACCTCTGAGCCAAAGCTGAGCCACACTTACTTGCATTTGGTAGGATTTTTATAGTAAAATGGCACCTTCCTGGTGCCTAGCGCACAGATCTCACCTTGCCTGGTTACTGGTACTGTTGATCCAAATCCCATACTTATCTCAGATCGTGCCTTCCTGTTTGGGAGGGTGAGAGCTTTGCCTGTTTTCCTTTGGGTTTGTTTTTCTGTTGTGATTCTCCCTTTGTGGAGGTGATATTCAGCCTTGCTGATTCAGATGGGGTGTTTGTGCAGTGTACAGAAGCAGCAACATGTTCTGGAAGACCATGTGGCTGCAGGTGTAACCATGTGAAACCAGGAGAAAGAGTGCAGCGTGACCAGATAAAATCCTTGTTGCTTTAATATAATAATAACAAAATAGTATCAATAATAACAGAATGCTGTTCTGACATGATAAAATTGCTGTGAAGGCAAAGCCCTTTTACTCCTGTTGAAGATAAGGATATAGTGCATTTAGTAGCAGTGTGAGTACTTTGTTTTGCTGTTTTCCAAAGTTGTTTGAAAATTGGAAGAAGAAAAGTTTGAAAAATACCACAAAATTTGACTTGTGTCTTGCAGGTAGGAATTATAGAATGTGCTCTGTTTATTGCTTTGGAAAGGTAACTGGCCAGTTTTGCTATTCTGTGTATATGCCTTTTACACAGAAGAAAGAAAAATATGTAAGGTGGGGGAAAAAGAAATGCCATATTCTGATGCCACAAACAGTAGGAGGGAGAAATCTGACAGGTGAAGTACATAAAGCTAGATGTTTTTAGATTATTTTTCACAATGTGATTTATTTCAAACTGAAGGTGTCCCAGTAGGCAGTTGTTACATTCAGGCTCAAAATGTTCCTGTTGTTATGAAATATTTTTTGTCTGAATAATTTCTGAAATTGTACAGAATCTTCCAGAATGTAAAAGCTTCTGGACTGTAAGTTCTTCTGTTTGCTTATATTGGCTTTGATTTAGCTTTGCATCTCTCGTGGGAAGGCTTGTAGTATGGGTTCATGAATGTTTTCCAAACTGGGGGCCATCTGAGGCCATCAGGGATATGAAGGCTTGGTACCAGTTTCCCATGCTGTTCCACTTCATAGGCTTCAGCCCCATATAACAGCTGTGGGCTGTCCCCACCACCCCCATTCTGTCCTTACTGCAGAGCTTCCACTTCTTGTTACTTCCTGTGCTTGGTTGTGAGACTCCTTTGAAATATGGGCAGATGTGAGGGTTATGGAAGTGGGGCTGCTCCTACCTGCCCCTGCTTGTCTGACCAACACCTGAACCCTGCTCCCTGCAGCTGAAAGCTGCCTTTTCAGAGCTGCAGCCTCCATTTCTCATGCCTTTCCTATGGGTGCAGAAACAGTTGGGATGTAGACTGCAGAAAGCCCAAGAGAAGAGGTTAGATATCACCTGATCAATGTTAAGTTTTTGTAAAACTGAAAGAGTGCCTTCAGATCTTGTAGTTACCATCTTCCCTAACGTATAGTTTTCATTGATAATCATTAATGGCTTTTATCACCATAGAGAAATACCAATAGAGAGTAGAAAATGCCAGACTCTGCCCCCACCAATTCTTTTTTTGGCTTGTATAATGAGGGAAGAGAAGAATTTTCATCTCTGAAGTAAACAAAATTTGCTGGTAGGACCAGCTCTAGTCAGGCTTTCTCAGAGCCTGGAAAACCTCATGATGGATTTGCCACAGCCTTTACACAAGTTAATCTGATAGACATGCTCCCATGTGCTTTTACCATGCTTTGTTAAATTGTGTTGGGCTCTAATCTAGGAATCTTACTTTCTCTGATACACTTCAGAGGTCTGTCCAAATAAAACATATGAAAACATTCTCCAGTCCTTCAAACATACATCTGAACATCTGGCCTTCCCCCAATCTTGCCATGGTTTCCATCTTTAAATATTCTCTTTGTTCTGATTCATTCCCTTCTTTTAGTTATAGTGTTAACTCTTACTTATATACCTATTTCATATTCACATCAACAAGAGCTTATTTCTGTATGGAAATTGTGCATCTAATTAACTTTATGGGTAATTTTCAGCAAATAGATAGTGATTAACTGTCCTGACCTTACCTGTGATCCCACTCAGCTCAATAGGATGGCTTTTGCAATTCACTCTCCTAGTTCCATCTCCTCTGCACTTAAAGATCTGAGAGATGTTTTAGGTGAAACCAAACCATTCTTTCCACTGTGTAGAGCATTAAGACTGTGACTGTTGACTTTTTTATCAAACACTAATCTGTTCTAAGAGACTGAACTTCCTGCCCACCACTGAGGTTAGCAAAGAAGTTGTACTTGTGATATGATTCTTTATTCCTTTCCCTACTCCACACTTCCTCAGAACACAGGAAATCCTCCAGGTCATTCTAAACAGCAGTTTTAGGATGTGGAAAATCTGTGGTTAGGTTGAAACTACCAAACTTTGTTTTTTCTCTGTCTAAAGTATTTCTGAACTCAGGTCTTTAGGAATGAGTGCTTGATGCTGGATTTCATCCCCCTGTCCTTGGGACAAGGCTATCAACTGTAGCATCCTCTCTGCTGTTCTGCACAGTAAAAGGGCTAACACTGGTGCAGTGGGGGAACCAATTCTTCCTTCCTATTTGTCTGAGTGACTTTCAGGTTTATAGTGGAACTTATTATGAAAAGGAACTTTTTATTACCTGTCCACTAATTCTGAAGTTCTCTCCCAGGCAATTAGTTTTGCAGGTATGCTGCCTAGCATTAAGTGAAGAAGTTGTATGGAAAGTGATGCCATGCAGGAGTTGGAATCACTAATGTGTAAGACACTGAATTTTTGTTTGAGTCAGTTTACATGTCTAAGGAACCCTTCTTCTCGATGGGCTGCATTTAATCTAGCATAATTTGATGTAATTTTTCAGAAGTGTTGTAACAAAATACATCACATCTGGTTTTCTCCTGGGAATTTGGAGAGTAAATGTCTCTCTAGACTTCATTACAGGGGACAAAAGTGTTTTAAAGAGGATAAATAGGTTATTCAACATCAAAACTCTCTTGATTTGAAGTTTTCTGTTGTATCTATTATAAAGAGAACAACGCAGGACATGGATTAATTCTCATGTCTTAGCTGTAAGAGGATGCAAATGTCTTGATATGGGGTAATTATGTGGCCACTTTCCAATTTTAATTAGGAGCAGGAGAGATCCAAGCATTTCAGCAAAAGTCATAGGCACCGTAGAAGATGTTTTGAAAATCTTCTGCACAGAAACAACATTTTCAGTCTAAATATACTGTAATGTCAAGATTTGACCTTGATTTGAATTGGAATAAGCTCAGGCCTCATGAATTATCTCAGTAAGTCATAGGAGCAGCTGAAGAAGATTCAGCTTTACTTAACCACAATGTCAGCATGGTGCTTTTGGACTATTATTGGACTTTTATTGTATTATGACTGCTGCCCTGAACTTCAAAGAGAATGAAATGGGCAACAAAATTGTGAACATGAAAGTTTAGGGTCACAGCTGCTGCCATAATTTATACATCTACCATTCTTTTCACTGGAAGATCTCAGAACTTGCCAGCACTGACTAAACCTTCACAGCTCCCACAAGTAGGATTTATTATCTTTTATAGTTCCCATCAAGATCATCGGAGGCTCTGGGAACTCTGAGAAGAAGAAGATTAATGGAACTCTCTTGTCCAGGAATATCAGTCTTAGAATTTAGAATGGAGGGTTTGGACTGGCTGCTGTTGTATGTAAATCCATCCATTGAATGCTAATGTATGCACTTAGAAGATCCTGCACCACAGCCTTGAGATAGGCTTGTAGGATTTTAATACCTATATATTTTTGCATAATTTTAACAAGGGTTTTGGGTTATGAATTGCTAACTTTGACCTTGCTGAGAGATAGTGATTTTGAGAGAGGAAAACTGCACCTCATCACGGTTGGAGTCAGAGAGGGACAGCTCGTGGACATTTCTTTGTTTGTCTAAACAAGGTAATTCTGGGTAATTTTGGTCATCATTAGTACAGAAGAGTCATAAATGCCTATGTTAATTCTTTTTTTTTTCCTTTTTTATGTGAAATCCTTTTTTCTATAAACACTTCTTCACAGGTATCAGAGTCATATAGTAGAATTTGGTCTGCGGGGCAATCATGTTTCAAAAGGCAGTGCCTATTACTTCAAAATAGGGCTTAATTTCTTTTATCTGCTAGTGAAATTTACAGGCTTGAATGTGTATCTCTTGCTTCAGCTTTCATGATCTTGGCAGTATGAACTGCTATCCCATGCCAGCTACTAGTTTCTGCCTCTTTTTTCTTCGTTATCATGATTACAATAATTGAACAGTGGTTGCAATTAGCTGGGTGAGAAGCCCTGGTGGTTGCATCTCTGCTGATGACTTTATTAGGAGTGGACAGAGCCTCTAGGATGTCTGGAAATCAGTGTCATTATTTTTGCACTATCTGTGCTGCACTGACTGAGCCTTGCTTTCAGGCAAGCACCACCTGGGATTAGTGGTTTTGCAAATATTTTTGGGAAAAGCAGCAGCTTTGTGACAGGAGAAGAAAAGACTCTGAAAGGACTTTCCCCCAGGTCTAAGTATTATAAAGTCAGCTTACTATATCTTATATTTTAAGTTTGAAAGTCATAGTCTGAAACCCGAAATTGCATGTTATCCTGTATTTTTGCACAGCATGTATGCTGTTGTTACCCTCCCCCTAAATGCCACCTGCTCTGTTGCATTGAGCTTCCCCAAAGATCACCTCTTTTCCAGCCTTTGTGAGTGCTGTAATATTCCCATTTCCATGAACCTGCTTGCCTTACATTAGCTATAGTTACCCAGCTCCTCTGTCTCCATATTTTCAGCATGGCAGTCTCTTGCTTCTGACCCCTCCTAAATCAGAGACTTATTGGGTTGAAGAATTGTTGCTTTTTCAAAAACGCTATAGTGTGTTTGCCTGTTATTTTTGCAGGCAAGTTTACCCTACAGTTTGTAGGCCCATGCTTTCTCTCTGTTTTTTGTCCTACTAAAGCACCTTTTCCAGGACTTCACAGAATTTAGGGGGTTTGGGCTATACAAGGAGAAAAAGAACGAAAAGAAATAGAGGGTTGTCTGGTCCATGCTGTGAACCTTCCTTAAGCCAACAGACAGAGGCAATATGAATTACTGGTTTTCTTTTCAGTATTTAAAAAACATTACCAAGGGGAGGTTGTTTGTGCTTTTACATAAGGCTATGAATGTAGTTCACATTACAGCCTCTGCTTTTCAAAGATGGTAGGCTGGTGAAAAGCGTCTCTTTAGTAGCTTCTCCACATCTGTGGATTTTATAGCAGAGCCCTCATCTCCTGGAAATTTGAGGAAGTAATGCAAATTTTACTGCTGAGAACTACTCTTAAAATCTTTTCAATTTCCACCTGAGAGTCAGCAGCCCCTGGGAGATTTTTGCAGTGTGTGACATACCAGTTGTACCATTGAATGCATCCATAAGAGTCGGATAAGTTTAGTAGTGTCATAATATGTTTAGTTCCTAGTTGTAATTGGTCTGAGAGAATTCATCTGGGATAAAGAACTTGCCCATGGACATATATGCAGTGCCAACAGGAGAGCAAAGTTTTGAATCTTCTATTTCTGCAGTCTTGACAACATGTTGTAGTCAGCATTCCCATTAATGTGATAACTCACAATGAAAAAATCTTTCCCATCTCAGATCAGTAGCAACCTGCAGGTGTAAGGTGGTGCCAGTGAAGGGGTGCAATAGCCAGTAAAATTCATGCATACTGACACGTCGTAGAATCATTACATTCAAAAAGGAGCTCTGTAAGTCTGTCCCAAAAACTGCTCCGAGTGGGGCCAACCTCAAAAGCAGAATTTCTTGTTAAAGTCATTATTCTTTTGAGTTTTGAATATTCTCAGGGATGAATTTTCCACAGGATTTCTGTTGCAGTGCGTAGCTACCCCTGTGTAATTTTTTGCCTCATAGTTTTCTGGAATTTCCCTTAGGGCAAATAGTGATGCCTCTTTTTTTCACTGTACACCTCTGAGACAAGGCAAACTCTGTGTCCATGGTGATCCCCCTTCCTTGGAGAACACTACAGAAAAGACAGTGATCAGATGCTTCATGCAGCTTGAAAGTGCCATGAAATGCAACTGAGAAATGTTGGATGTAAGCAGAAGTCACATCCCTGTCTAAATTGTACCAGCCATGTACTGTGGCTCAGACTTATCATTTTAATAGCAGAGTTCTCCAATCTTTCCCTTTTACTCCTTGGCTTTGAGGAAAATTTTTTCCTATACCCTTAGCCTTCTTGCCAGTGATTTCTTCCCATATAATTGTACACAGCTCTGTAAATGTTAGAGTGACATTTGGAGTACATTTGAAGAGCCTATATGCTCCTTCTTGGTTCCTCTGGATCTCTGCCAAGCTTCAGTATGGCAGTATAGCCTTGCTTGTCACCTCCCAGGGCTAGCAATAACATTTACAAGCTACAGTTTCCTTTAGCTGCAAATATTTCCACTGTGCTACTCAGTGCTCCTACATTTCCTCCCTAGCCTGGTTTTTTTATGATCACAGCCTGAAGAAGAAAGATGCACAATTTATTTTATTAAATGACATTTGCCTTTCATTGTGGATAAGGTGGGTTTTTTTGGTTTGGTTTTGTTTTGTTTTAGTAACTCCCCACTTCACAGCACCCCTTTAATTAACTTACACTCTTTTTCTCTGATGATGACAGAAAATTACATACCCAGACAGATGCTGATGGGAACTGGTACATACTTTTTTGTAGGGTTGATTTTGGATTAAGAAAAAAAATAATTTGTGTAGTTCTTGAAAAAAAAAAAGGTTTTCATTCAAAGCCAATGTTATTTCAGTGTCTAAACTTTGTGAATCAAGGGACACTACATTACTTGCACTGAACCCTGCATTTTCATACAGATGTGTTGCTTGGTTCTCTTAATTTTCTTTCTTTGCCAAGATTTTTGTATGTATTCCATTTTATGGATATTTAGACATGATTTTTTTCAGCATTGATGTTTCTGCTTCTTTTTGGAAAAAATTCAAAGGAGAGATACAGGAAATATAAAAGATACTAGAACAGAGAGGACAGTGGTATGAGAACGAAGAAGTTGAAGAGAGGGTGTTTATTCTATTCTGACTTTCTAGATAAATAGGTGTAGTTTGCACTTAAGGTGTTCTTCAGGAATTTCTTATTTTATGTGAACCAACCTGCACTTCTGAGCTATTTTCAGACTTAAGAGTATGTTACAAGTAATGAAGTACTTCAAATAATGTTATGAAATAAATTTTGCAAGGGTTTTAAAAAATGGGTGGCCTATGTAAACATCTGCTAGCAATTTTTGTCTATAGCAGCAGCGTTATAAATGACAATTATTATTACTGTTCTGCCAGTATTCTTGCATCCCTGGAAATGTGATGAATGCCTTGAAGCTAGCTCTATTATCTCTCTCGTTTGCTGCTCATTTGGAAATGTTTTGTACACGTTGTACTGATAAGGATGTCTTATGTAATTATTCTACTTTTAGTGCCTGTTTGTTCTTAACTGACGTATGCTATTTAAATTTGAATTTAAGAAAGTAGTATAAAAAATCAGGGAAGCCAGAGGTGAGAAGCAGAAGAGACAAATTTTAGAGAATAAAAGGTAGAAGATGAATGAAAGGTATTCACTTAGTCTAGAGCAGAATAAGGGAGCTGGGGTAATGGTGTGCTGAGCTTTAGGATATGAAGGTCCTGTTTTAAAGAAGCTATGTACCCACCATCTGAAGGGAATTTGAAAGGAAGAAAAATCTGGATTGATGTTGCAAAAGTACTCTGGTCTGTGAGGGTGATTAAGCACCTGCAAAGCCAGTCCATTTTCCTTATATTTCTGTTGTTGTATATTTGTAGGATTTAACTGTTTTATCTTTGTGAGTTTCCAGTGAATAACAGCTGATGATAGTTCTGTTGACATCCTGTCAGGCTGAAATCTTTGTTGCAGAATAAGGTTCTTATTAGCATAATAAACCTATTTGTGGCTGATTAGTATGATTATTTGCAGGTATTTTGATAGACTCATAGACCCCATTCTTATTTCTAACGTGATGGTTCTCTTTAGGCAAATATTTAAAGTGGTTTTGTTGTTGCCCCTCTCAGTGCTACTGAATTTAATTTACATCCCTTTGAGTTTTCCTTCCTATATGGCAGGCTAAGTAGAGGTGAGATCCAGTGGCACCTAGATGGAAGACATCCAGGAAAAATCCATTTTGCTGCAAAAGTTGTTGTAGTGCATTTAGTAAACACGGACCATTCTTCTGGGTTACCGAGCAGTACTAGAGCACAGTACCACCAACTTCACACCACCACGGCCTTTGGGACAGTGACAGACACCCTGCCTGGCCCCTAGAGTTTTCCAAGCTTGCCCATGGCTCAGGACCCCATGTCATCTCCATAGGTCTCCTTCAGCCTACCCAAAGCCTAGAACTCCATGTCAGCCCCAGTGGTGCTGCAGCCAGGCTGCTCTGCAGCTCCCCACAGCCCTACCTGCTCACGAGCCTTGGCGACACAGGCCCATGTCCCATCTATGCTGACATAGCCCTGTCTGAAAATTGTGACATCTAATCTTAGCCCTTGCCTGCAGATTGACTTCCTGCCTGACCCTAGGCCTGCCTCATCACTGTAATGTTTCCTGGTTTTTGGTTGGACCTGGCCACCATCTGCAGGTCTCTCCACACAGCCCTGGGCAGTGAGGATCTGTCACTGGGAGCTTGGCAGCTCCCATCCTGCCAGGTGATGTGTGAGGCTGTAATCATGTGTGTGCACTTGAAGTTCCCATAACATTTTTCCACCAAAGAAGGAGCATTATCTCCTGGATCCTCATCAAATTTCAGTCTGAGTGATTATATTTGGGCTTTCTAAATTACTTGACAGACTTCTGTTGTTGAAACTCATCTGTATGGAATCCACTTGGAGAGGAATGAATATTTCTCTTTTGGGGGCTTTTAAAAATTCTGTGTATTTTTGTTTCATGTGGTTTGTTTTTTCTTTTTTTTCTTAAGTGTAATTTTGATTTTCAAAACACTGAGAGTAGTGGATATGAATGCAAAAGAACTGTGCTGAGGGTTGCCTATAGAGTATTTTTGTCTGTTTTGTGGATACAAAACTCTGGCACTTTTTCTTTAAGGATATTTGAAATTTTTTTGAGTAGGTGTAGGGATTTCTATATTCTCCCATAGTTTGGAACCAGCATAACTCTTTCCTACACCTGCTCCTCACTGGGTGTCTCGTGCCTCTCCAGTTGGTGGTACTTGTCTCTGGAAGCTCTGCACGATGGGAGTGGGTGGTGACAGCTGACTTTCTCAAACATAGCCAGGGAAAACAGGTCATGTGTCCTGCCTGAACTGCTGCTCTTAGCAACTTCAGCTAAACTTTTCATGAAGGGAGGATAATTTTTCCTTCTTTTTATGCTGTTGTCTTTCTGGAGATTTCGGGAGGAAAGCTGTATTGTAGTCTGTGAGACAGGGAGAGGAGATCACAGGGAAGAACAGGAGAATATAGAAAAGCTGTAAGGAAGAGGAAAAGAAAGAGGCAAAAAATGGAAATCAATACAAGAGAAAGGTTAGAAAGCAGGAGTAAAGAGCATGAAGAGGTCTTGAATATTTCTGTTTGTATTCTAAGAATGCGCCTGTTGCTGTCTCCCCAGGAGGTTTATGCAGAGCCTTGTGGGGTTGTGGGGAAGCAGCAGTGATTTGCTCTTTTGGATGATAAATATAAAATTAAAGCTGGCAGGATCTCAGAGCACATGACTGGGAAGCTAATCACTCCTAATGACATATTGATTTTCACAGAACTCTGGCATTATGTTACGGTGGTTTTGAATCAGCACCTGGTTTCTTCCTCTTCCCATCTCCAAGCTAATGGCAATGAAGCTTCTGGCTATGGGATTGTGAATAAATGCCCTTCTGGATCTCTGCCTGTACAAATCTGTGGGTCTCTGAAACATGGCTTCACTCATTACTCCTATGCATGTCTTTCTGGGACATCCACGTATAATAGCTACCCTTAAAGTAGAGAAGTGGAAGAAATGTGTACTTATTTTAAGATGGATAGCTGTGCTGCATTTAGGGTGCTGAACAGAAGTATTATAGTCCCTTTGCAAATGGCTGAGGAAAATTGAATAGATGCCTGTATTCAGGCAGAAGCTGCCAGCATGGGTGCCTAGAAGGCTAAGGTCACCTAGTTGTTGTAATAGTGGTTGGGTTTTCTTGTCTAAGGACAGTAATTTTCTGCAATGGGATCACTGGAGCTGAAGGACATGAATTCTTTTTGAAGGGAAGAGACTCATTATTATCCTGCTTTTGGTTTGTAGTCTTTTAGTGTTTGCATAAAAATTCCTGTTTGCAAAGCACCTCATGCACCGTGCTGTGGAGAGGGAAGCAGCAGACCTGAGGCACTTGTGTCACCTACTCCCCTTCAAAGTTCTGATATCGTCCAACCTCCTTCTTAATTCAGTGCTAGGGCAAGCAACTGTTTCATGCAAGGCACATCTGAGCTGAAGGCATCAAAAGAGCCATTTCATGGTTGACTGCATTTTCTAATACAATCCACAGAGAGAGAGAGGAAAGAGAGAAAGGAGGGTTTGTGTGTACATACACATTGCCTTTGAGTGTATGTATAATATACAGGACATTTAGTTCCAGCTTGCAGCTGTGGGTGGCAAGTAAGAGATGCAAACGTGAGGGGGAAGAGAATTGGGTATCGAAAAGAAGGAACAGTTCCCCCACCTTGAAAAAAGAAGCTTTGTTTCCTTCTCTGTCTCTTGGCCAAGCGAAGATGTGAGTCCCCAGAGCAGCACTGCCAGCTGGTACCAGAAGGTGCATATATGGCTGAGTGGGTGTTGTGTGTTGAGAGTTTTTTGTGTATAGACCATGGAAGTCTTGTTAATTTTTCTTCTTAATGGGTTTGCATATCCCATGATCAGAGAGATGCTGCACACCGGCTATCGGTGTGGTGAGTCGCCATATCAGAACAACCACAGTGATCCTCACCATATGTTTTTTAACCAGAAACATATTTTCTGTGCCACTTTATCAGCTTGATACTTATATCCTTATTTATCACCTCATTTGCATATTTATTACATACTGCAGTTCTGTTACTTGCCATTGTGGAACCAGTTGTGGGTCCTTTTCAGTATGGACGTGAGGCTGTTCCTCAGTTTCCCATCATCTATACTACTCTAGCATCTAACATTTAAACATTGAGAGGATGTAAGGATTGGTTCTGCTAACCTTGCTGTTTCCCTCTAGAAAATTCACTCCTATAAGCATGAGTGACCTGGTAAGGCCTGGCTGGATACTGCTGACTATGCTAGGACTAGAGGAAATGGCCTGAAGTTGCACCAGGGGAGGTTGAGAGTAGATATTAGAAAGAATTTCTTTATGAAGAGAGTCATCAGGCATAGGAACAGGCTGCCCACAGGGGTGCTGGAATCACCATTCTTGAAGGTATTTAAAAATATGTAGATGAGGCACTTCAGGACATGTTCAGGTGGGTATGGTGTTTAATATATATAATTTAATTTATTCTTATTTTGTTTCATGTCATTTTACTTATTTGTCAGAGGTTGATGTTGATGGTTGGACACTGTGACTTTAAAGGTCTTTTCTATGACAATTCTGTGAAAATTCTGTGAAATATTGGACAAAGGGTTGAAATATAAGGAGAATGTCAGGTTTCAAAGTATATATCATTGCAGATGGTTAATTAGATGAGGTGTTAGCTTTTGGGAGGTATGTGTGGAGTGTCTGGTGAGAATCCCAACCTCTGGAGAAAATGGCAGCTAAACTGGATCTGAACTTGTCTTTATTTTTTAGCTTCTGGATTTTTATATGTAGTTTGTGGAAATCATACATGAAGCAATCTCTAGAGTTCTGCATTTGGTAGGGGTTGGCTGTGAGAGGGGAAACTCTGAGTTGTACATTGATATATTTATGTAGATTTGTAAATTTTGTGGATAAAAATGATTCGGAGCATATTCCCAGAGCAAAGCAATGGTTGCCATGCTGTAGTGTTTGCAGTAGTTCTATCAGAAAACTTAAGACCCCCTTAGAGAAGAATATGGGTGTCTGCAGGCAAGGCCATGAACAAATTAAGCATGTTAAATACTACAGCTCCTTTCCTCAGCCATTTTCTTTGGCATCCTCAGAGATCATAGAAAATATAATTTCTTTCCCTGTTTTTTCCTTTTTCCTTCTCCTGATTTTCACGGAAGATGTGAAAACCAGAGTCTTTGCCAATCTTTTATAACAAAAAGGCCCTGTGCTAACACACTTGTCCCTGTGGATTGTGTCTTCATGGGTATGGCTGCCTCCAGTTGTGAGTAGCATGTCTTTGTGTTTGCTGCTTGTACTTTCCACATGGCATTGCTGGATGCAGTTAAACAGTTACTGTGTTTTACCTCAGTTGTGTACTTATCTGTGGTGAGTGGTATGGTTTCTGTAAGCCCAGTCTTATATGCTGGATGTCAGGATACTTCAGGATTGAAGATCACACTGAGATGTAACTTCTTTTCATTTTTCCCATTGTTTGTTGATTCCTTGCAGAGGCTTCTATCTTGAGCTATGATGGCAGCATGTACATGAAGATCATCATGCCTATGGTCATGCATACAGAAGCAGAAGATGTGTCCTTTCGTTTCATGTCCCAGCGTGCTTATGGTCTGTTGATGGCAACCACCTCGCGAGACTCTGCTGACACCCTGCGCCTGGAGCTGGATGGAGGCCGTGTCAAACTTATGGTCAATTTAGGTATCGTATAAAAACCTTCCACTGCTCCCTTCACTATTAGTTTGGGTGTGTGAATAGTGGTTTTTTTTTAAAATAATTTTGTTTAATTTTTGTTGGTTTGATTGGATTGATTTCTAAAATAATTGCTGAGACTTTCATAATGATATTGTTCTGCGGAGAGAAAATCTCTTCTGCATTGCTGCATGAAGTTTTGTTGTCAGTTTCTTCGTTATGGACACTTGGTTTTTAAGTCTTTAAGTTTCCTTTCTTGGTCTGGGACTGGTGAGCTCTGTGTGAGACATGCTGCTTGGCCCATCTTTTGATCAGTTACATCCCTCATTCATCCAGCATCACTCAAAACAGTCAAACCCAAATGTGGGAGGGAAGAAAAATGGATATGGTGGAAAGCAGAAGTCCTGTGAATCCCATGTGCTTTACAAAATTTGGCAGTGTTTGATACAGCTTGGTCTGTTGTATTAAATTGCTAATTATTTCTATTTTCTAATTGCTATATATTTCAGCTTTTAGGGGTTTTTATACATACTAAAAAAAAAAAAAAAGTCTAGGTTTTTTTCATTACTTCTTTACTAAAATACGGGCACCATTAATAAAGTGCAACCTCGCATTCCAAAGGGTTGTCTCCTCTGTTATGCTTTCCCAGAAAAAATTAAAGACAATTAGAAATGGCTCCAACAACAGTGAAAAAAAAGACTGTGCTATTAAATTAGCCTCAGTCCATTTTCTTGCCAGTCTTTAACTATTCTACTGAATGAAAAATAGCCTTTCTAAGGAATGTAAATACATGAGTTGAAGCTTTCTTTCACTTTTCAGTGGTGCAACTTGTTGCTTTTTGTGAATCCAGGAATATAACTTCGTAAAAGATTCTGACTCAGAGAGACAGAACTATTGTGACGGTGCAAAATGTTAAACCACTTCTAATATATAGGGTACTTCATCGGAAGATGTGCATTTGCAGTCTGTGAAAGCTTATGTGAGCTTTCAAAATTCTAAGCCCCACTGGAACAAGTTTTTGCATTTTTTGATATAACAGTATCAGCATCTTCAAAGCCCTGCTATGGTGATATCAGGAGAAACCAGCACTGCGGTTTTGTAAGGGGAAAAAATAGCATTCAACACCAATACCTATAGTAATGATTCTTAGTTTTTAACACCTTGACTGGCTAGATAGGGTAAGTTTATTTATGTCTTGCTGTACCATATATGAACTTGAGTGATGATTTTGGGATTCGTTATCCTCACATGCAGAATGTGTTGCTCAGCAGTTGTCCTCTCAGACTAACTTGTTTTTTAAACTTGTTTCTAATGTCTTTTTGGCTTTCAAAATACAAGTCAGACACTAATGTGTCATTGATGGTTTACTACAGGGACAAAATGTGTAAACCAAACTTTCAGTGTTAACTGAAGGCAATTTTTGTATAGTTGCAGGGCCTGACACAGTGCGTATTCCAGATTTGCCAGTTTTTCAGCTGGAAACTTTTGCGAGGTTGAATCTGCCCTTCAAAGTGACTATAGGATGCATAAGTGGAAACTTGTCCGCACTCTCCTTCCATGCCCAATTTCTAATCTCTTAGGATCTATAAAGCTGTCAGATACATTCCTTCATAAAGGTCTTTCCTTCTCTCAAAATCACAATTTTACCTTGCTGCTGATGAAAGAAAATTTGAGGAGGAACTTTACCAGAGCCATTAATTTTCAGCTGTTTACTCTAAGTCACTAAGATGTTTACTTCTTAACCAGATTGTTCATAGCCAAAATGACATAAACGAGAACTAAATCTTCATTATCTGACACTGCCAAAAGTCCCTTACCAGTGAGTCAGCAGCAGCACCTCTGCTGATGTATGCGGACCTGAGTATGCTTGGTGCTGAATAGCTATGTGTAAGCATCTCCCAAGTGTTTAACTTGTGCCAGATATGTGTAAGCAAAGACTGTTTTGAGTGGTGAGTTTTTTAATTGTGCTTTTCCTATAAATCACTCAATACTGTTACTAAGAGCTGTGTCTTCTCTTCTTTAATCTATTCCATGTGATGACTTACTATAATTTGTATGGTTATTAAGGTCTTTCCTATGTTGTTTTTTTCTTTCTTTCTTTTTTCTTTTATATTTCTTTTTCTCCTATTTTTTCTGTGTATTTCAGTTGTAAGGCTTTCCCATATGCCATATACATAGCCATGGTAAATCAAAAGATGGTATTCAACCCTTCAAAGGCCTGAAGCCTGCGGCCCGCACAGCAAACAGCCCTGAGAACAGAGTGTACAGAGCAGCCTGCAGGGGCTGGCATATCCCACCCATCCCCTCAGCATTCAGTGTCCAAACCAAAGATGGGAGAGAGACATCATACAGCAGGCATGGGTGGGCATGGGTCTCTGGGTGCTTGCTGTAGAAGGTGGGAGGGAAAGAAGGAGCAGTGATGAGTAGTTCTCTAAGAAAGAGGGGTGAGGAAGTTGTTCCAGAACTTTCCCATGTGGGTGCCTGAGGCACTGCAATCTGCATGGTGACAGCATGTCTCATGGAAGTTTGAGTGTTCACTGGGTGAAGATTAGAAGTCCAAATGTGATACAGATCTCACTTCTCTCTGAACAAATGGGTCTAGAGTGGAAGGAGAGAGAGAAATAAAGCAAATCATGGCTTGGGACATGCTTGGGAATCATTTATGATGCTGAGAAGATATGCAGAAAGGGAAAGAAATGGCTGGTCCAATAGGGAGATCATCATTGATGAGCAGGAGGGACCTTAGCAATGTAAAAGACGTATAGCAGTTTTCAGGCACAAAGAAACAAATGGTAGGAAACATAGGCCTAATTCACAGAGACTTCTGTCCACTGCTAAAGGTATCTCTATTCAACCAGTAAATCCCTTGTGTTAGCAGACTGTGGTGGAGCTATTCAACACTTTGCAAGGAGAGGGTCTTTTGCTCATTTTCCAGGTGATAAGCTCTGAAAAACTGAGCACTAAGAAAGCAGCTTCTGGTTTACATTAGGAATAATAATGAAAGAAAGAAACTGTAAAAGATCTTTCCAGCTTATCCTGCTCCCCATGCTATTAGAGGCTGTGTTTTCACTTTACTGATGTCCTCCAGATTGCTCATCCGATTGCTCAACTGGCAGGTGATTGGATTTACAGCTATTTAGGCATAATTACCTTCAAAACCTAAAGCAAGGGAAAACCTCTTTAGTCAGGAATGCAGCCAAACCTAAATAAAGCACATTTCATCAGTAGAAGAAGATAAACAAGACTGAGAACCCCAGATGATTGTTACCATAAGTCCTATTGCTCTGGTATTGTGCAGGAGGAATCCAAAGTAGTTTTTAAAATTATTTCTGAATTCCCCAGCTGCCGCTGTTTTGGGCACAAAGACCAGGCTAAACCTGAACCTTACTGCCAGGGAAGGCAACCTCTGACTTAGATTTGTAGTGTTTCACCAGTTTAGAGGAAAGCAGGTGTTTTCTTCCTTTCTAGAAACTGATGTAAGAGGAAGAAAATAGCTTTGTGTAACAGTGAAATTTTTTTTGGTAGCTTTGGGAAATTAATGAAGAAAACTATGTTTCTTCTTTGACGGCAGTGTGGAGAGTATGGTGCAGCATCAAAGTAGATGCAATTGCCATGCAGAGTCCCGAGTGGCCCGAATGGACTAGGTCTGGTTTGGGTGCTGGTTCTTCTGAAGTGTGCTTGGGTGTTTCTGCCCAGCACCCTGATGCAAGTCACTGCAGAACTTTTGTGCTTGCAGTCTGGAGATCTAATAATGCCATGGTAGTTATCAGGGCAACCCTCTCAGTGGCCTGGTCTCTTGTTGTACTTTGAAATAGAAATTTAGCAGCCAGGCCAGACTGGGCTGCTCTGGTTTTCAGATTGTAACATCGATCCATTCACCTGGAGCAGTGACTCAGCCTTGAGGGCAAAGCCTGGGACACTGTTATTTCAGTATTGCTGATATTAGGTTAGATAAAAAATAAAAAAATGCAGAACTTCTCTGTAGACATCACTAACACAGCTATGGTTTTAGTTTCTTAGTTTGATGGATGTTGCTGAGGACTGGCCATGTTTCCCTTTCCAGCACTTACTGTTTAGCCCATAAAAAATTTCCCTGTTGTTCCAGCTGTAACAGCTCTCTCGATCTCACTTGCTTGTGGTGAGACTTGGGAGTCTCTCTCACTCTTGCTCTCACTCTCCATCAGGTCACAGTGCAAAGGTCCCTAGTATGTATTTCAGAGCTCCTCTTACTCCACCCAACTCCTGTAAGGGATATAGCCACCACTGTATGGTGGTTGTACCAATTGCTCCAGGGCTGTTTGCTCCCACTTTTCTGTTGCGGTTGACGACACATGACAAACCTAATCGCACAAAACCAAACCCAGATTTTCTCAAGAGAAGTTCTGCTTGAAAACAGACTGTCTCTGGCTATGCTGCTTCTGATTGGTGTGCCCCTACTCATTACACCTCTTTATTTATGGACTTATTCTTACCCCTCTTCCATTTTTTAAGAACTGCATTTAGTTTCATCTGCTGAAATAACATAAAATTGGTCCAGTTAAACAGCAAACTGCATTATATTTTTCTGCCATACTGTATAATCTCTCTTACTGGGCCATATCTCTGTAATAAATTCAACTATCCCTGCTGGTCAAAGCTTTAGTTGTCCAGATAGTGTGTCTAGTAGCATGGTGCTATTATTCCTGTCCTTGATTTTCTGAGAGAAGGTCAGTATGGCCCAAAATAGCACTAATATGATGGCTCTCGCCCATATCAGACACCACAGTAATCAATGTTCATAAGGCTGTAAGAAGGCATTTATAAACACAAGATCCTCTTATGGGTCATATCCTGAGATATGCTGAGCATTAGTGTGTTAAATGAGAGAAGCAATGCTCAGAAGCCCTCTAGCTCAGGCTCTCTTATCTCAACTTGTTTTCTTCATATAGACTCCTCTGTTACCATTTATTAGATTCCACAAGCATAACTAGTTGTTTTTTTTTTATCACGTACTCCTCTTCATCCCTCCTTTACCTGTAACCTCTGAATGAAGCAGGGCCAGCAAAGGTTCCCCGATCTGCCACTTCACTGCCCATTTTGTCTTCTCCCTGAACGTTACAAGCATCATGTTCAGTCTTAGCGTTCAGACAGCAAGATGAGACTGGGCTCTGAGGAACTGGCAGGGCTGGGGACCTTTGAAAGACATCCCCATTCCCCCTGCAAAGCAAAAAACCAGTATTCCCAACCTCCAGAACTAGCTGAAATCTGGGCTGGGCGTTCGTGCGGTTAGCTGTTTGCAAGTGGCCATTTTATGACAGGAGAAAACTGGGCAATATATTAACCCTTTTCTCACCTGAATGGACAGTGTAAAATGTGTCTGTGCACATAATTTTATAACAAGTGTTTTGGGCTGGCACTGGGGGAATGAGAAGTGGGTCTGTCTTTGGGAGAACTGGAAAGGGTTAAATATTGCACCAACAAATCTCGTAGGCTGATTTTTACAGGTATTCTGTGTTGGACAGATGGTGTATTTATGCAAAAACAATATGAATTAACTCAAAAGAAACCAAGTGTAAAGGTTGACTTTGAGCTTCAAGCTTCTTAGAGAAATTGCCTAAGGTCTTTAAAAAGTGAAATGACACCGTAGTATAACTTGCTTTTTGAGGGAGATTTTTTTGAGCCTTAATTATAAATCTTTGTATTGTAATTCTCACCAGTTCATGGCCTGGAGTAGAACATACTCTTAGATGCACAGGTTTCTCTAAAAGAAAATAGCTGTCTTTGTCAACATGTGGTTATATATGTATAACAGTATATCTCTCTATACATATGTGTATGTATATATATGTGTGTATATATATATATATTTATGTAAAAGATATTTATGTAGAATATACTGTACATATACACCCACTCCTGAACTTGTACAGACTGTATATTAGTATAAAATGGCCACATCTCTTTGCGTGTGTCTGTCCCCGGAAGGGTGGACTGATTGTTTTTGGATGTCTGCAGCTGTTACCTTGAAGGATGCAATTTCATCTTTCATTTATTTTTCCCCATCTAGACTGTATCAGGATAAACTGTAACGCCAGTAAGTTTTCCCTCAAGTTTCATTTTGTTCTCTTTCTATATATATTAAAATAACTTTATTTTCTTTGCTGTTTTATAAGCTGTTTTTCTTTTTTTTTCTTTTTTTTATCTTTTCTTTTTACAAAAAAAAAAACCTTCTGAAATTGAGGGGTTGGATGGAATGTGAAGCTGGGGGGAGGAGAGAAGACATTATGATGACTGTATGTGAAAATTTTGTGTTAGGTTTCTCCCAGGAGGAGATGAACTATTATTTCCTAGCTTTACAGAAGAGCACCAGAGGAACCTGATGAGCTGATACTGTATTTTACTGTAACCTGTTGTCTTTATGAAAACTTTTAAAGAACTGCGTAACAGTAACAACAGGTATTGTATGCACTTCTCCACTACAAAAAAGCCATGCATATTTAAAAAACAAACAAACCCATGTCAAACTCTCACTTTATTTCAGAATGGTGACAGCTTAGCCTGATATTATACAAAGCAATTTTCATTGGGCTATAGAAGAAGGAAAGATTAGAATTAACTATGCTATCAGAGTTATGTGATAACCTTTTATATAGCATTTACTACTCTTAGGTTTCTGTAATAAATTCCAGCTAAATCTTTTGATCACTGAAGATCCATTCAGCTGTAAAAGGAGGGAAGAAGGCTTCTAAAATTTCTGTGAAAAATAATAGTGAATGATCAGATCCATTTCCACACTGATTGAAAAAAAAAAATATTCCTACTTCAAAGAGTTGGTTGACGTTGATGTAGGTCTCAAAGTAAAAATCACTTCCCAAAGACTGGGGTTCTTTAGCTGTCAAGTGTGCTTTGAGGCTTATCTTACTTGAAACTGGATTCCTGAACTGGCAGATCCTTAGTGTTAGATTTTATGTGGAAAGATTTATGGAAGGCTTAATATCACTTTGAAATGGTATAAGGAATTAAAAGGCAAGCATGATCTATGTGTTTTCTAGAAGATGTAGTCTTTTTGCTTTCCAGTGTGTCCCATCCAAGCTAGCAGGAAAAAAGTGTGTTGTATTCCCAAAAGCTTTTAGACTAAGAGCAGGTTTGTAGTGTTAGACAGCAGACATCAGGTGTTTGCATTTTTTCCACCATGTACAATTATTTGCAAAATTTAAAATATTCTCTGCAGTTGCAAATAGAAAGAAGAAAAGAAAAACCCACACATAGCAGATAATAGAATTGCTTTCACTCCTGCTCACTGCCAGCTTATTGAGAAACTTATTTCCAGGGCAGTGGAAACAATTAGTTTTGTGGTTTTGGGAAGTGGTCCCTAGGGAGCCTATAGCCAGGGTCAAGCCAAAGCATTGGCTGGTGTGTGATTATTCCAGTTGTGAGCCCGCATATGCTGTAGAAACTTGGTCGTGAGTTCACAACATTGAGAACCGAAGCTTTCTTCAGCCCTATTGCATGACTATGTGGGATTAGTCCTGTATGACTCAAAGCCTGACACTTCCTTTTGGATTCTTTTTAGTCTTCCCTGTTTTAATACTGTATTTCAAGATATAGTGGGTAATAGGAAAAGGTCTCTTGAATCTCTGCTAGCTGAGATCACTGGTTTTAACCAAGCAGCACTGAGGACATGTGAAAAAAAAATAGGATCTTTTTCTTCCTAAGAGTTCATATGCTCTTGCTGGTCAGACATCTGTAACTCTAAACACTTGAACCATAGTTCTTGTTGGTACAAGTCATCTGAGCATCCATACCACTTCCTTTGGTACTGGATGTTATCTGATGTTATCATCATCCTCAACTTTTGGTGACAGCGGGCTGCTAGAGGCTTAGCTATAGAAGCCTATCTTCAGGTGGGAAATCAGCTTAGGTTGTAAGGAGCTATAGTCTGGTTTTCAAGCAAATCAAAATCTGGCAATAATTGTGAGAAATATTTTTGAAAAATGAGAGAGAAAAGAGTATGCTATAATCAGAGAAGTGGGAAGACAGACTGAATCAAGTTCTTTTGTTAATTTATCCTGAAGAAGAAAAGCATCTTGAAATATTTTGCTTCCATGCATTTTCAACAGTTGAGCCTGTTGCATTTTGAAATACATTATACCTCTGATTGTTTTAATTAATTAATTAATTTTAAAAACAATTTGGGTTTTTTTTATAATACTTTGCTGAAAATGAGCAACTGTACTTGTCCCTCCAGCACCTGATTTTGTTCTTCCCTATTGCAAAGACTTGGGTCATCAGTTCTGCTTTCTAGAAAGGAACCTGATGGGATCTGATTGATAAAAAACCTGTATACTCTTGCATGAATAAAATATGGTTGGGCTGGAGCAGAGCAAGTGTCAGTTCAACTACTCTTGCAGGCACACTAACAGGTACTTGTGCAGAGGGAGTTCTCTATATACACATAGGTCTGCCAGGGTCTGTTGATATGGACAGAAGTATTTTAAAGGAATTCGACAAATGTGATTCCCAATCAGCTGCACAATCAAGGAGTCACCATTTGCAATTGAATAGAAGGGACCTAGTGCATGGTTTTAAAAGTAAACAGAGCTGTACTTCTGTTGTCTCATGGAGTGTCTAGGTTAAAGAGCCTACCACAGCAAGCAATGAAGCTCATGCTATTTCAGAGGAGTCTAGTGTGTTTTTCCAGGTAAGCATTTAATTTTCTGTCTACTTGTTAATAGTTTTCATTGACAGGATTGGTGTTTTGGTTTGTATATCTTTGAGTTGTCATATATATATGATGCAAAATACTGGTTTCCATCACTTAGTTTCTTCTTACCTTCTCTCTGCTTCTCATAACTGTCTTATCTCACAGTTCTGAAATAGAAGACTGACATATTTTTTTAGAATATGAATTATTTTTTTTTCTTTTTCTGTGTTTCTTTTAATACTCATTCTCCATTTCACTCTTGACAATAGCTAAACTGATCCTACCTGTTTCTGGACACTGATAGAGGTTAAATTTATAAGGACCCAACAGGACTCTTGCTTACATGGATGTGTCTGGGTAATAACTCCCTTTTCCTCTGAGTGTAAAATCAACATAACCAACAGCAGGATCTGGATTCCAAAATACATTGTCTGGCGGTGCATTGAAGGATTCCTTAACATATTGCAAACATATGGATAGTTCAGTTTGGTTGTCTGAATTTATGGGGAAAACAGCTATCGTCTAAATACCCTTATATTTTTGTATACATGTATTTTGGGTTTTTTAACAAGATTTCATAAAGAGTAGCTCTTTTGCCCATCTCCTGTAAACAGTTTCTTGAAATGCAAAGACCTCCTTACAGAAAGGTAAAGTTGGTGTGATAGTTTTATAGCTTGTGGCATAACGTGGTGTGCTGACTTTTCTTAATTTTTTTCAAAGGGATGTGGTCCTTAATTTCCTTATTCCCTTTTCAGTGAACTCACTGAGTTCACACATTCTACCCGATATTAAGTGTGGATGACAGGATTGTGCGTGTGACATATTTACTAGATTTTGGAGGTGTTTTCACTCTGTGTTCTTTTTAGGATACTGCTTGTATCATTTTTCATGGCCTAGTTGTCTCTTCTTATCCCAAACCTTTTATAAGTGTGCCGATAGTCACAGTCACATAGTTTGACAGTACCTTAACTGGAAGTTTGATCTTTCAAGAGTAGCTGCCCTTGGGCCAGTGACTTGTTCAGTCCTATTGCTTGTTATTCCCCCATGAGGCCTTTTCTTCTTACTGAAGCATACCAGACAAGCCATCACCTCTTTTCATGTCACTTGTGAAGCCTCAGCAACTCCTGATCCTCTTCTCTTAATTGTTGCTAAAAGCACAAATGGAAGAGGATGAAAAATCACAGTCCAAACACTACTAGTTGATCCTTTGTCTCTTCAAGGCCCCACAGTTAGCATTTTGTTTCAGATCCAATACATTTTGGACTGTCTTTGACAGTAGAAGACTGCTAGAATGGGAGATTGATTCTCCCTCCTCAGTTGCCATGCTTACTGTATGTAGTTCCTTAATTCAGTGCAATGTTAGTATTTTGTTTCACTAAGTGCCACTGTAAAATACAAGCCTGTGATGTGTAAGTCTCTGGGAGAGGTTTTAATTTTCTTTTTTTTTTGTTACCATAAGGAAATAGGAAGCCATGCTCACTCTAATCAAAATATTGCAAAAGCAAGTGCACTTATCTGATTCCTAGTGATGTTGCTGTCATTTTAATAAAAGCTTAATAGTCTTCTAAGATGAAAACATTATTTGGAAAGTGAAGAGGTATGATTAAACATACACATCATATTTGTGACTCTGCTATCCCCTAACTCCATTTAAACATAATCAGAAATTAATGCTTATGCAGCCTGAAAAGTGACGAGTCATTAGTATGTCACACTGTAGTAGTGAAAGCAGAGCTGGTGTCTGAAGCATCTGTACAGCCTGGCTGATAAGTCTCACCTCTGAGTAGCCTCTGGATCAGGAATGCCAATGCTGCACTGCGATGCAGGGGGAGGTAGGGGAGCAAGCCTGTCTTTGGAAGACATTTCCTTCTGTCAGATGATGAAACAGCATTCCTCCCAAATATTTTGTCAGATGGTAAATGAATAATTCTGCTTGAAGAAGCATACCATATGGGATCCAACAGACTGAGAAAGGCAAGGCTACTGCCACTCCTTGTTCTCAGGTTCAATCAGTAGTGAGGTTAAAGATGCATTCCTGACAGGCCCTTTGCTACTCAGCACACACTTACTCACAGGCTGAATTTGTCTGAGAACAATCTAGAGAGAGCATCTCTAATGAGTATTCAAATAGTTAAAAAGAAAAAGGAAAGAAAACACTAATCAGCACAAGCACTGCTTCCTATGTTGGGTGCTACCTTATCAGTAAATTTAAGGCCAAATCAGTGAGTCTTAAGACTCAGTGGGTACTGGATAAGGAGTGACAGGTAAAGAGGTTGTAGTGGTTTGCATTATTGGGTACAGAATGATGGGTATAATGAGGGCAAGCCTTTTACAGTGTGTTAATCCTCCCCATCAAGACAGTGCCATGAAGATTAAGGTTCTGCAGTGACATAATTAATTTCTGTAATCTAAACTGCAGTTTGTGTTATCACGGAATATTTCAGAGGCCCTAAATCTTGGCTACAAATGCAAGTGTGTGTTAAGTAGACTAGGGCTAGCCCCAGCTCTCAGCAGCAGATAGCTTTCATCTTCCAGCTAATTCTGTCACATTCTTTGAAAGTCTCTTGTCCAACTCTGAGTTCAAGCACTCAGGGACAGACTTCAGCAGATCTTCTAAGGTCATCAGTCTGAAGAGATGGCGCTGTAGAAAACAGATCCTGGCTGAATGCACTCTGTGTTATTTTTAACTAAATTGCTGCAGTCAGACCTAATGGGAAAGAAAACTAACCTTGAAAACTCAGCAGTCATCTGTCAGGAATCAGTGACCTGCTTTTGGAAATCAACTGTACCATTTTACTGGCTATCATTCCCACCCCAGCATCCCTTTTTGTGACTTCTCACCACATCTTGAAAGGTTGTCTTTGCTTTGGGCTGTATTGTTTTATATAAAGAATTTTCAATTTCTGTAACCTCTGACCCTTTCCATGGGATTATAATTAAAAATGATAACTGTTATGGAAGAGGCAGAGTCTAAACATCTATATTAATCAGCCTATCAGTCACTAAGCTAGATGCCCACTACCTGATATTAGAAATTCCAATTAAATATTTGAATTCTGGATGCTATGAAGCATACTGTGGAATATGAAAAGGTTGGGGTGGGGTTGGTTTTTTTTTTTTGGTTTTTTGTTTTTTTTCCAGAGGAGAAAGGTGCTATGTGCGAACCTTTGAGTAACCTAGGAAAAGGTTTCTTAGTATGGTAACTTTTGAAGTCATGTGGTACTGAGTTTTGTTTCAATGATACATTGAATTAACTAGTTTCTGGTCTTAATGATATATTGAATTAACTAGTTGCTGGTCAGCAATAATCTTCTCTTACCAACCGGTTATTATAATACAGGCTTTCTTTTTCATGGCTGTTTGGGAAAGTAAGGATGTATTGCTTCCTTTCTTGTAAAAAGGGTGCTTGGGGAAAAGAAAAAGTCTTTGGAAGAAAAACTTGTATGCTCCTCAGTTTATTATTTTCACTACTTTCTTTGCATAAGTTGATTTGTTTTCCCTCAGATCAGCTGTTATCACTTGCACTTTCCTCTGTGTTTTGGTTGAACCCCTGTAGATGGCTAAGCTGGCTAAGCACCCTACAGCTGCTCACTCACTCTCACCCAGTCAGTGTTATCAACACTCCTGCTCACAAATCCAAAATGTGGCACCATTCAGGCTGCTGTGAAGAAAATTAACTCTCCCCCAGCCACACCCAGTACACCTGGAAAGCAACTATAGCCTTCAAATTTTGTGAAAATCATTGTATAGGGCTTAAAAATACAGTGATTTTGCCACCTTCCAGTGAAATAAAAGGCCAAAGGTAGACTGAAACAGTGGTATCTATGGTGATCTATCATTGAGCATTTTACAGAATCATGGAATGGTTTGGATTGGAAGGGGCATTTAAGATAACCTAGTTCCAACCCGTCTGCTGTGGACAGGGACACCTCCCACTAGACCAGGTTGCTCAAAGCTCCAGACAGCCAGACCTAGAACACTTCCACAGATGTTTCACAACTTCTCTGGGCAGCTTGTTCCAGTGTCTTGCCACCTGCACTGTCAAGAATGTCTTCCTAATATCTAACCTAAATCTCTCCTCTTCCAGTTTGGAACCATTGCTCCTTGTTCTATCCCTACATGCCCTTGTAAAAAGTGCCTCTCCACCTCTCTTGTGGACCCCCTTCAGGTACTGGAAGGCCATTATAAATTCTCCCCAGAGCCTTCTCGTCTCCAGGCTGAACAACCCCAACTCTCTCAGCCTGTCTTTATTTGGTCATTTCTTTTTCCGTTTCATTGGGTTTTCTTTTTTTACGCAAGGCACTGACTTTAAGGAAACATGCTATGTGAGTGATAATATCAGGGAGCTGTGTAGCTAAGTAGTAAATGTGTTGTTTCCAGGATTAAGACATGCCAGGCTGTTGACTATCTTAAAACATAACAATGACTGCATTAGGACTTAAATACTAGATAGTTCTCATAAATGAATAGTGAAAGAATTGACAGTGATGGAGAAAAGTTGCCTCTATACCTCCAAGGTTTTTTCCATGCTTATCAGGCCTCACAGCACCCACCTAATTCAGCAGTGAGTGCTACTGTCCTGTCACTGTAGACTCATCACATTACCTGTATTTTGCAAAGTGAGGCTGGTTTGTCTAGCAAAATACACTGACGCTAGAACATTTTTCAGGGAGCAAAGAACTGCAATTGCACACAGGTGCTCGAGGAACAAAATAGAAGTTTACTTTTTAAATATCCTTCAGTGCTTATGTGCTTGAACATTGACCTCTGAAATGAGCTGGGCAAAGTTGAGCTGTAGGTTTGTGGTCTGCCTCTGAAAGAAGCACCTTGGAAATACATACTGTTCATGCAGGAACAGAATGACTCAGAGAAGAAGAACCCTTCTTCTACCAGAAAGAGTCTTTCTTGCTCTGGCTGTTTCACATTGGTGTATGATGCTTAATGCAGACTTGTGTTGCTGCCACTTTTCTGGAAACTTGCCCTTAGCAAGCCTTTCAGCAGTGATGTCTTCTTTTCTAATCGTTTGCCTTGTTCTCTCAAGAAAAGCTGATTCTTGAGGTTTCAGGGCCAAGATAACAGCTGTTGACTTCTTGCATTGCTTGTGCAAAGGGAATACAATGCATAGAAGACTCAATACCACAAGGAACCTGGGCAAGATACTACAGATGTGTTTGATCAGCAGTGAAGATTTTTTTTTCTATTATCATAAATAATTTTCTAGCTCGTGAAAAATACAATAGAAACATTTTCATTCTGAATACAGAAAGTTACTTGAGTATTTCTCAAGTAATTTTCCTAAGTAAATATCCTTTTGATTCATGCCATTCAATGGTTGCCATATTTTTACTCTTTTTGGATTTCATAGTATCCAGGCCTGATCATGAATGGCAGGTCAAATCACCATGTACAGTTTTAATCATCCAACTTATTGTTTGCTCATGAACTGAAGTAGAGAATCATCAGCAAGCTTGAAAGTAAACAGGGAAGTTATTATGCTAATGAACAATTTATGCAAGAGTAGGTTCAGATAAGGGTTTAATTGTGTGTTAAGAAACTGTTAGTGTGCTGATGTCATTAGGATTAGTGTGTTTTCTCTTCCCCTTTTTTGTAGGGGGTTCTTATTTGAAATTATTCAGCCCAATGTTTTGAACTGAAAGAGAAAAGAAGAAATGTGACTGCTATTGCTTTTGACTCAGATCAGCATCTTCAAGGCTGCAAGCTGTAGTCACCTTTACCAAGCTCTTAGAATCTTTGGAACTGTCTAGTGAAAAATGTTCTTCCAACATCTGAGCTCTGAAACAAAGTTGTGGTCTTCTGCCCAGCATGGTGCTCCTCTTGAATTCTTGGGAGTTTAGCTCTTAGCTTTGAGAGGAGGGACAGAATATGCCATTGTTCTGAATGCAAACCCAGAAATCTTTCTTAGCTCAGTTGGGGAAAGATGTAATACACTTGATATTTCATTGTCCCCAAACCCAAGTTCTTTTGCATTCCTAAGAGGGGTTGTAGATTTGAATGGATTCCTTCCATTCCATTTGTCATGTACAGTTGAAGATGTATGCATCTTGTAGAGTTTCAAATGGAACAGGGTTTAGTTTAAATAAAGTGGGTTTGCATGTTCAGTGCAGCAGAAAAAATGCCAGGTGCAAATCCTGCTAGCATATCATGATTATTTTTTAAAGGCAGAAATAATATAAAAGTGTTTTAATTGCAAAGAAACCCCTTGAAAGAAAAGAACTGTAGAAGTGTGAGTGGTGGGGTTTTTTTTTGTCCAGGCTTCTAAGGTGAGTTTGGACAATAGGATTGTGAATGAAGCCAGGAGTTTTAGGAGCCATTGCTAAAATGTAGCCAGTTCTGCTGTGGAAGATAGGGATCAAATATCATGTAACAACTCTGATTCAGTTTTAATACAAGAAAGGAAAAGAAAGGAAAGGAATAAGCATATTTGTAGATAACCACTGAAATTTTTGGAGTTCAGTACACAGTTGACCAAATCATGTACTGGTAGTTACCCTTAGAGTGTAAAAATAATTGCATACACCCCATTTATACTGTTACCATAGCCTTTTCTGGCACAGGTCTTGCTGTCTCTCATGCAAATATTGGTGCCACAAGTGTGGGCAATATCACTGTCTTTATTGAAATGGAGACAGAATGAAAGTTTGTTGCTTCCAATTTATTATATTTTGCTGCTTAGTATACTTTCAGTTTAAGGGCAACTTGCTTCCTAAGTCTTCATTGCAGTTCTCAGAAGTGTCAATAAAATTGACCAGATTTCATTGAAATAAAAATTTGTAATATTTGTCTTACTGGTCACACTTTGATTTATTTCAAGCACATTGAAATGCAACAGAGCTGATGGAGCAATTGCAAAACTATACAAAAATGTAGGATTAGGATTTTTTTTTCTTTTTCTTCCACCCCCCATAGTTCTTATGCAGCGTTTTTTTTTTGTTTGTTTGTTTTGCTTTGTTTTTTCCTTCCCTGAATGAACTGAAAAGTTTATCCAAACTTTGTGGCTCACTCAGTGGTATTATTTTTTGCAATTTCTCACTGGCTACGTGACTTCTTCTGCAACACACTGCAGGGTATGCTGTATCCAGCAGGGCTACATGGAGAGGACCATTTATGAGCCCAACTACCTGTGCGTGCTTAGGTTGGGAGTATCAGTACCCATTTCGAGCCCACTTTCCAGACTCTGTTAGCATCATGTGCCTGTTAGAGAGGGGGCTGAGCACCACCTCGTGGTACAGCTGGAGATTTTCTAGTTTCTTCTCTCACATCACATGCTGAGCGGTCTAAATACATCTCCAAAGCAATATGATAATTTCATGGTTGTGTCATTGTTTTTCCACCTGTCAAAAGGTTGGAGGTATGTTTGGGATACTTTGTGGAAAGTAGTAAAGAAGATGTGTTCATTGGTAGACCTTTGTGAAAAGGGACTAGAATTTACTCCCTTTTGTCTCAGGTTTAAACATCTGATGCTATGAAGATGAAACTCTTTGGCTTAAATGTGATGAACAATCCAAGGATGGAGATTGTGGGGACTTGTCAGCCTCTGCCAGGCTGCATCAGATTCTGTGTCTCTGACAGCTACAGCAAATCAGAGAATCCTAACTTCAGTATTCCTTTCTAGGACTTGAATCCACCTAAAGTGTTGTATTTAAAACATTTGTTTCTTCTACCTGCATCTGATTCCAAAAGTAGGTGTTTAGGAAACTCAGTGATAAAGCTAAGATCAGGCTTGAAGTAATAAGAGAAGTGTTCTTGTATAAGTATATCCAAAACACCCTTATTAAAGTGAATAATATGAACTGCCTATAGAAATGTTTAACTTCTCCAGACCTCTGAAGTTTCACAGAATATATATATATAGAACTGCTGGGTTTTTTCCAATAAATCAGTGAATATATGTATATATATGTATATATGTATATATATGTATTCATATATGTATATATGAATATATGTATAATACCTCATAATAGGAATTATGAGGTGGATATGGGTGGATATGGGTGGCCTAGAGTGGATATGGGCAACCGACAGGTATGTAGGCTAGGAAAGTAGGGAAAATATTTATTAAACCCAGATATTGGAAAAAAACCCCCCAAAAAACAACAGTGATATTTGCACAGCTGATATTTGATCACTCCTAACTAGTTAGGCAGGAATTCAGAAAGGGTTTTCCATAGTTAAGTACCGTAATGGGCTGTAGGATCAGCCTTAATGTGGGATCAGATCTTAATGTGAATTAAGAGGTGGTAAGAACTGAGGACAGCACTTGGCAGTTATGTGATGCAATTTTTTAGACAAACCCTCAACTGAAACAGCTGGAACCTGCCGAAGAATTTTGAATCGGAGTAGTTAAGCAAATAGAGATGTAGTCTATCATATTCTCTGATATTAGAATTGCACCTGGTATTCATTTTTAACAAACAAAATGCCAAAACTTTGCATCTCTCAAAGATCTTGTGTTTTGCTTTACTATGAATCCAGTCTGATATTTTTTGAGCTGAGTCAAGGTAATCCTCATGAATCAGTGTGTTTCACAACCACAGAAAGAGTGACTCTGGCAAGGGAGTTGTTTGAAAACAGGACAGAGGAACTTGGGCTCTGAAATTTGTTTAGGGAGCCAGAGGGCTGGAGATGTTTCCTAGAAAATTGGAAAGGGTGAGTGCAGAGACTGGGTTGTGGGCAGGCATTCCTCTGAATGGGTGCCAGCCACTTCTCTAACTATGGGACACAGAAAAATTAAAGATGCTTCCCTGTTTCAGGTAAACTTTGGTGCCTCATGAGGAAACATTTCTTATTTTGAAAGATACATTTTTTTTCCTTTGTGCTTCCAGGCATCTCCTTTTGTTCAATAGACACAAACTGAGTTAAAATACAAATCTATTCCTCTCCCTTGCATCTCTTTTTGTGCAAGTTTTCAAATGTTGTCAGTTATTTCTGTGTTATAAAAGAGCCAAGCTTTCTGTCTTAATTGCTGAAACTATGGTTTTCAGCAGTCCATTAAGAGGTTATTAAGATGTTTATTCTACTTAAGCTCTAATTTACAGAGTTACTGAGCCAAGTCAGTCCCTGTTGATCTCAACGGGATTTTGGATGCTCATCCTGTGTGAAGACTCAAGTCCTAAAACACTTGTCCTAAGAGAGATCCTGCAAAACGCTAAGGGGAAATTTTCAGAACTGAAAATATAACAAGTGAGAGATCCTGTATCATCTTTTCCAGTTTTAAGATTAATGAATTAGATGTGAGTTCTTGGGGTTTGTATGTCTTCATGTGGGCAGGTGGACAGGGTTATTGCCAGTCTTGGTGACGACTTCTGAGTCATGTAATGTACATAATGGATCAGGTTTTCCTATGTGATTCAATTGCCATGATCTGAAAAATGTATTAGTCTGTGAAGGATGAGGGTTTCAGTTACTTTGCTTTAACTGCTAAAAAGTGAGTTTAAACTTGTTAAAAACTAACCTCTGGGAATCTGGAACATGTTTAGACTTAATGGCCAAACATGAACATGTTTTCACACAGGATTTCTGTTTTCACTTTTTCCGACTGTGCCAGATACGAAACAGAAACATCATTTGCCTGGGAGCTTTGAGAGTACACAAGTTCTGAAGAACTTAGATACTAAAATATTTTAAGCTTATATACTAAAATATTTTTAATTTTAAAATTTTGTGTGTGTGTGTGTGAGGGGATGGTAGCTTCATCTACATCTGGGTAAGGTAATAAATTGCTGTTTTTTGGCATTTCTTTTTTTTTGTCACAGCACCGAAAGAATATTTGATTCTGTTTCATAGTCGAAAAAGATTAAAGCCTAGAATTCAAAGTCCTTTCTTAGGAGTTCTTAAACATATTTTTATCTTTGGAATATTGTTCTTACTCTGAGTATTTAATCCTTACAAGACTGCAATAGTTGCATCTTTACTTTCCTTGTGGAATTACTGAAGGATGCTGTGAAGTCATTTTATGCAGAAGCAGTAGCAGTGACATTGTGGGCTTTCATACTACAAGTATACTTGAAAAGAGTCTGCTAGGGATAAAAAGATTTCCATGAATGGTGAGCACTGTTAACTTTATCAGTACTGAAAAAAAAATAAAATCCTCACATTCTGCTTCAGGTGACAACAGTTCCAGATCTTTTCCTTCAAGGTGGCTGTAGGTCTTGTGAAGCTGCGGTAGGTCCACTGTAAATCCCAGGCAGACTTTGCAAAGGCAGAAACAAAAAAAAATCTAGGAGGATATTTCCCAAGGGTATTGAAACCACATCTCAAGATCTGGGTTTTTTGTGAAGAAAATGAACTGAAATACATGCTTGCTAGTATACAATTTCCATGGTGAGAAATACAGAGCTGAAATGAACCCAGACTTGATGGAAGATATGAAGGCACAGCCCCTGGTTGCTGTGCATGATCAGAATTGTTTATTATGTGGTTTGTTATACTTATATCTATATCTATACACTTATATCAATATCTATTGATTGATCTACAATTTGCACCTCAGAGTGCTCTTTCTACTACCATAAAGCCTTATCTACCGATTCCCACTGGAGGCACCTGGTACCAGGACATAACATCATCCAGATGGCAAATTCCTCCAGTTGTTCACAACTCTTTGTTCCTCAGGGTCAGTGAGTGCCAGGGAATTTGCAGCACTCCTTGATCCCATGCAGTCCTGCTCCTCTGCTGTTCTCCTACCCAGACTCTTTCCCAAGCATCAAAGACTGTTGGGAAGTTCTAGTTGGTTCTTACTGTCACTGAGCAAAGAAAATCTCACAGTGGAAAAGCAGGTGGTGATTATAGTGTTGTACATTGTTCCAGTTGCTGTTAGTTTAAGAATACTGTAAGTAAAGGGGCAGTAAGGAGCCATTTTGCTCTGGTAACTGTTACTCTCTGGAAACAGTTGTTTCTAAATCTCTTTAGTCACTAGTCCAGTGACTAGACAGTCCCAATTTTGGTCCTGTTTGGTTATCCCACACTTCACTCATTTTTTTCAAGCACTGAAAATCTGTTTATAGCTTTTAGGATCTCCACATTGGCTAGAGATGGGGTTTTGCATTCCCAATATATCTCCTTGGTCCTACTTCTCTTCCACAGCATTCTTCTGTGACCAACTCTTGTATGTTCACAGGCAAGAGAGGAAAAAGGACTTATATTTGAAAAGGATGAGACAGTTTGCGTAGGTGAACCAATTCACATCCAGATCCTGTATCTGTTCTAACACCAGAGAAATACCAGATTTTCAACATAGTAGACAGGTAGTCTAGCCTGGCTTTGATAAAAACATCTTGGTGCCATCAGAGCAAAGAGTATTACTGCTTCTGTTTAGACAGTAGGCACCTCTTTTCTGGACACAGAAAATCCTAGTTTCAGTCCTTGCTGATAAGAATAGTATCCATGTAGAAGCAGACATATATTTTTACAGGATAGCTCAGAAACAGAATCTGCTCTGAAGATTTTAGTATCCAAAAGTGTACAAGGATAAAAGGCATCGAGGGAGAATATGGGTATTCACATTTGCTCCAATGGTTAAATTTAGTCAGCATTTAGTCTGCTGAGAATAGTCTTGTCTTTAGCCATTGGAGAAGACTGAGCTCTTCTAGAGAACGTTTTGGAGCTGCAAGCTGAGTGAACCTCCTCCAGTGGGCAATTCTGGGCCACCTGCAGCTCCTGGCAGATCATCAGAAACATCACTGTGACATTTCTCATTGAGGCTTTGTATAGACTTCTGAAACTGACATCCCCACAACAGTCTCCAAGTACTCTATATAACTGTGCAACAGCACAACTTTGGGCAGGTCATTTTATTTACCTGCTTTTCAGTAAAGTGTAGACGCTTGCCAGAAGGTTTTAGGATCTGAAGTCATGAGTGTCTGTAATTGTGTTTAATATTGTCAGTATAAAGGTATGGTGCAAACATATTTAGTGCATGTGAAAGAATAATGAATTCCTATTTATAATCCTTGACATTACAGCAATAAACTGCTGTAAGATATAATTTTTTCCTAAATATTAAAGGCCAGATTGTCCTGCTGGTGCTATTTGGTGGAATCACAGCAAGCAATTTTTTGCCTTTTATGTGTGGCAATTAATTTCTTGAAGGAAACCAACATCCATGGGATATGTATAATTTTAGATGTAATTATTGGGATACAGAAACCATCAATTTGATAAAAAATGCCACACTTGAATACATTAAAAAAAAAAAAGCTTCAACTGAAATCAACAAAATGTCTCAATGAGCAGGAAGATATGGATGTCTTTACAAATATAAGTGTGAGATGTTTTATCCATAGATGATCGAATCTTACCACAATATTTCTATGTGTTATTAGCATTTTTCTCTCTCCTCTCATCTGAGTTGCCCACATTTGTAGATAGTTCTAATAGCAGCACATTGGAAGAGATCACTGTGTTTCTTACACCGCTGCCTATGTTTTCAGTAACTGAGAAATTATGAACCTGTTCCTTAAGCAAAAAGAAACATATGCTCATTCTCCTACACCAGCAATATCTCGATTGCTATACACATGGTTACTGTGTACAGTCTTATAGGCTTGGATTTATGCACTATTTTTCAGATTCAGTCATAATTTCATAAAAATGAGAGTAATTATGACAGAGGAATGAGGTTATCAATGATAAATTATGTTGCTCTTGCACATGTCTACGTATTTCACTCTCTGGATGTCTAGAATGCCTGCAGAGAGGCAGGTTACCTGGTTTATGGTATTATCTGCATACGATGTTCCATTTCTTTCATTACTACATGTCAGAATTAGAGAGCTACCTTACATACATGGCTAACCCTAATCCCACCTTGAACTTTTTAATGTGTCTTTTCAACACTGTGTTCAATTTAACATTTTACTGCAGCTGTATTAATATTTCAATTAACATTTGAGTCTGCAGAAGCTGAGATTTGCTTCCTTGGGTTTCTCTATAACACAACATGTCTCTGTGGTGATAGTACTTGTTTTATTATGCCCCCTTATAGACAGAGCAAAATAAGTTTAAATGGATATGGGAGTTTTCTCATGTTTGTTAGTGTTCTAACCCAATTTTGAAAAATTATGTTAGATTAGTAAAAGGGAAATTGAATTATGCCTGTAAGAATTTCAGTGGGCTTAGTTGCTGTTAGAAGAAATAATAAAGCTAAAATTTGCTTCTGTCCTAAGAAATAATTAATTCTGTAAATAAAAGCTAAGTGGTGAGGCTGACCCTGTGCCATAGTAGTCTGATCTGTTTACCCAGTAAAATGGTCTGCTGAGTTTTACATGAGTGCAGTTTCCCTTTGGCCTGGGAAGTGTCATTTCAGCTGTGACTGAATGCCTGTTCACAAGGCTTCTTCTTTGCACTCAATAAAATGTCCAGAGTTGTGACTCCTGTTATTTTCTTTGACAGGTGGCAGGAGGTCAACAAAACACTGTTGACATAAAACTTCATAGCTTAGGTGAGGTTCTTGTTTTGGAACTTGAGATGAAAAGAAGTGAATTCTTCCTGATTTATTTATTTTTTTTTTAAATTATATGCATAGATGATGACGTTATTATCCATTCCATATGTACAACCAAAATTTTACTGGCTTTAACTGTATGTTGTTCCTGGTATTTTGCTCCATATGAAGGTAGATGGATATAGATGTGTGTCTGTATACATATATAGATATGTATATATGTACATAAATGGCCTAGTGTCACCCAGGTAATGAACATCTGCTCCTGCTTCTTATTGGAGCAAAAAGCCAATATTCATTTTGAGTTAAAATCAGGAGTAAAAAGACAGGTATTAGCAGGAAAAGACTCTTAATGTGCCTCCTATATAAAAGAATTAAATGTATTCTTTGATGATGTTTGAAAAGAATTGGTATTGATTGGTATTGATAAGAATTGGCAAAAGTGCAGAGGACAAATATGTATCAGAGGAGACTAAATTACGTATGAGGAGACAGAAAGAGATTGAAAAGAAGCCAGTGTTAAATAGCAATTGAAACCGAAAGATCTAAAAGTAAAGAAATTTTAGTTTTGACAAGGTTGATTTTAAATGTCTAAAAAGCAGAAAGGAGTCCTTTTTTCCCTGAAAGTACTACGGACACACCCTAGGTATGTGAGAAGGGAGAGTGATCTGGTCATGAGAATAGTACACTAAAAATTTTATAAAATGTGAACAAATCTCAAGACAGAAAAGAAAGAGAATAGGTGCTTGTACTTCTGACCTGGGTATATAATACGTAACACGTGGCAAATTGGCTTCCAAATTCACTTGGTTCTGTCTCAACCTGTTTGTTTTGGAGCTGTTACATACCTTGAGAATAATTGTTCTTTGCCCTTCTGTAAGTAATCCCAAACAATAGCAGAGCTCTGGCAGTTGCTGCTTTGATCCGAACATACAAAGCCACATTGGTAAGACAGCAGCTTTGGAACATAAGAGAGGAGAGCACACTCAAAAACACAGCGTGAGTGTGTGCATGTAATTTTTGGTATAGATTGGAGCCATTTTTCTTTGCCTGCTCACTCCTGAGAGAGATTCAGTCTTTAGAATTGCTCTGCTGCAATTGCTGAGCACTCTCATGCAGTGTGTGCAGGTACACTGAATGCATCTATCAATTGCCATATTGGCCTTAATGGTTCTGTATGTTTTTGTGCCTTTTCAAAATCTATCTTGCGAGTAAGTCATTCATTTGGTCTTTCAGTCTGTCTAATCTTTTTTATGATTTTATTGATTTGTTTGTGCCAAGGGTATAGAAGAAAGAAGCCATCTTAACTGCTCTGCAAATAACTAGAACAAGCCAGCTGGGCTGGCATGTCCTGTCTTTTCAAGGCAGGTCTAAGAATGTGTTTCTACTCTTACTGAAATCGCTGTCCAAAAACCCCAGGTGGATTTTTTATGATACTTTCATGGGGCCTAGCATATCTCAGGAACTCTCAGGAAATGTGTTAGACACAAACATGTTGATGAATGAGAGCATTTTACCATGAAGTGAGCCTCTTCAAATTTACTAAATCACCAGGAAACCTTTTCCATTCTTAATTCTTTTTTGAAGAAAAAGCTGTGCTCATAATTGCTGATTGGTGTTTGTGATGTTTCAGTCTCTGGCACACAGGGCTTCTCTCTGCTTTCCTTTTTCTACTCAACTTAATTCTGCTAAGTGTTTCATATGGACACAGGAGTGGTAGCATCTTGAATTTACTGCATCATTTTAGCATGAAATTTTGTTTCACATACACTGTTCTAAATTCAGTGTTTAATTTTGAATTATTGCTTTCTTCAGAAAAGGCGGTGTGAGGGTGGTGTTAACTAGCAGGTTTATTCTGCAAGGAACAAATATTTTTTGCCTAGATCAAAAAAAGTTTAATAATTTGTGCCTACCACTGCTCATAGAATTTTTCTTTCTCCCAGGCACTCAGTTTTTTCCATATTTTCAGCAGCTTTTTCCCAAAGGAGAGGGACAAATTAGGCTGCAAGTGTCAGTGAAGTTCAAGGTCTTCCACTTTCATGGAGCTTGAGATAGGTGTTGGGGTACTGATGCAGGGAACTAAACTGAACCACAGGAGGTATGTTAAGTCACTTCTAAACACATGTAGTATGTAGTCCTTGTGAATTAAGGGCAGATGTGATTCCAGTATCTAAGTAATCCAGGATCATTACTCTCTCAGATGCAGCATCTAACACCAGCAGTTCAATGACTTGGTATCCAGTGCCCTTTCCCCAAGTCTTTGCTTTAGTCATTCAAAGGAGACTTCCCTCATCAGTAGTAACAAGCAAGGATTTTTCTTGCTTTTTAATAGAAAGAATGGAAGAGTCTAGCTCCTAGCTTTCTGAGCCATTGCATTTTTCTGATGCTGCTATATCATTCCTTCACTGGTCACATGGCTGATGTGCTCTCACACAGAGGTCCAGCTCTTAGACCTGGGCTCAGACCTGAACTGAGACTGCCCATTGAACCTCAGAGCTGAGAAATGCCAAAATGTCTCTTGCTCTACAAGCAGTTCCACTTCTCAAACAGTTTTACCGTGGACCACTAACAGCAACAAGATTATGCCTGCTGGCTTGTGGTTTTGGTCACTACATTTTTGTTACAGAACTGCTCTGGGGAATTTTAATAATATGAGGCCTAGAATTTAGGTAAAAAAATTTCTGACTCCATATGCCCTTCTAAAGTCAAATCTCAAGTGTGGGACAGCAGGTTGTCCTTTTTTTTTGACAGGCTTAATTTTTCAAAACTGCTATTTACCTTCTGATATATATCAGTAAAAAAGTTAAGAAAAAAGAATGAAGAGGTATCATCTCACTCAAAAGTTATCTACTTCACTTCAATCTCCCCACAAACAAAGGTGAGAATTCCCTTGAAATGCTACATGCTTTTAATTATAATTTCCAATGCATAATTTTTTAGTTATTGGAGATGAATCCTATGAATTAGATTAATTTGGCTTTAAAAGGGAGTTGGGAAAATACAATTTTGCTGCTAATTGTTTTTGTCTTGGTATTTTCTTCAAGCCAAGAATTCTCAAGTACTTTATAAACAGAAAGTTTCACAGTAGGTAGCACTAAATGGGACCAATTGGCTACCTGCTGCAGTGTAAAAGCCCACAAATGTTCCCTTCCCACTTGACATATTGAAATGCTTCTTCCCTCACTCATTTTAACAGTTTGCCTGGTGACAGCTACTAAACACTAAACTGAGATGTCTGCTAGCATCTTCCTCTTTCTATGAAAACTGAAAAAATAATCCACAGGCTGAACTACTGCTGCTAAAAAATATTTATTCTCAGCAGGAATCTGGCCCTTTGTTATGTACTGACACTGAGAATTTAAATTACAGCCTTTTAATCTTTCATATACAGCATCTAGAAGACGTTGAATAAATTAAAAATAGAATGCCACAATATTCTGCCTTGGCAGGGAATCAACATTTTCAGAAGTGTAGGTTTGGTTCTCCAGCATGTGCATGTGCTCCTGTCTTTGACAGGAGATGTGTTGTGTTCAATACTCCCCAGACCATATATTTCAAAAGCTAAATACCAGTTGTGATAATCTGAGCCTGTCTGAAAAAGCACCAAGGACAGCCTGCTGTCTCACACTTGAGATTTGACCCTGTCTCTACTTTAGAAGGGCATATGGACTGAGTAGACAATTTCACTCATAAAACCTGTACTTGACTGTTAGTCATAGACTGTGATGAGCTATGAAGGGTGTGAATCACCACTCTCCAATAGGGTTCTGTGAAAAGTATTGCCAGAAAGAGATCTTGTGGGTCTGGTGGTTGAATTACTAACAGTATTGCCCTCATGGTAATGTGTGACTACTACTAGAAGGACTTAAATTCAGATTTTACGCTTTGGATCTAGTCTTAAATGCTAGGTTGAAACCCTTTTTTTAATTTTCTTTTAAAACCATGGTAACAGCAGTCACTATAGTACAAAGTGCTGGAGCAAGTGAGGTGCCTAGGACGGTGACCCACAGAAATGGTACAACCACCACCAGCCCAAACAGGTTATGAGCAACAAATTTAACTTTTCGCTGACTCTCCCATCTTGGGCAAAATGCACACAAAATGAGCTGTCTACAATTACCTATTCTGAAGAGTTCAGCTTTCCTGGTACCTCTTCAGGTGTTGTTATCTGCTTTGAATCATATATTTGGAAGCCAGAAGACAACATTATGATCTATCCTGATATCCCATATTGCACAGGACGGAGTAAGTTGTGCTTGTAACAGTCCTTTAAGCTATGAAATATCATATATGAATGCATTACCAGCTTTGGCACATTTGTTTAAAAATATCTGTCTGCTCTAAGGATTTACAAGTCCCTTAAAATTATAGGGGACATTTACCATTTACATATGCAATGTCAATAGTTAAGACATAAATTAAACCCTAGTTTCTTTAATTGTATATCCATATCTTTTCTTTTTCATAAATAGTGCTGAACTCCATTCCTAGCATTCAAAATTAGATTCATCCACTTTCCATCTTGGGTGGAGTTATTTGGATCCCCTGGTAGCATTACTGAAATAGCAATATCCTGGATTGTACTGCTGGGATTTGGTACCTCAGTGACTTGACATCAGACCCTGCCTTTTTACAAACTCAGTGCCATCTTTTTTTTAAACAAGCGTTTGCAGAAAGCTGTGCAGTCTTTGGCTCTGTCCAATTCACTTCATGCTACATGTATCCTAAATAGATGGAGGCTTTATGGGAGCTGCGGTCCTCTCTGAGGTTGTGGGTAAACCATGGAGATTTCTGGAGGAACCCAGGATATGGTTTGCACTTATAATGTTGCAGAAGTATAAAGAAAGTTACTTCAACTCTGACTTCAGTCAGTCTCCTCCAGGGGAGGTGGAAGCCAGTCTTGGCGTAGTTATTCTGAGTGAATGAGGTTCCAAGGTGGGACAAGTAGCATGGTACCACTAGCATGGCCAGGACATGTGGAGAATCCCAGCTCAATACTGGTGGTACACAGAAGCTGCCTAGGAATTCTCAGCCAAAGATGCAACCCTTACAGCTGGAAAAATTATCATCCAGATGCAGTCCACCTTATGAATGCCCAGCCAAAGGCCTTTCCTCTTGTCTTACCTTTCTTTTGTTCTCAACTTTTCAGGTATTCCCTTTTCCTTCTGCACTTTAGGGTAAGTTGCTTTCTTTCTGGTGGCTTGGCCTCCTCTCCCAGAGGCAGGAGCTGCAGGCTGTGGGCAGCTGCAGATCAGTGGAGATGGTGGCTGTGATCTGTGAGAAATATAGTACTTGGGTGTGTTCTTCCCTGTTATACAGAGCCCTTTCTTCCTTAAACAGTGGTTTAAGCCAGATTGAGAAGAGAGCATATTGATGTTTTCTATCTTAGGTGGAGTATTTGTCACCCAGAGAAGCTATGGATGCCTCCTCCCTGGAAGTGTTCAATGTGTTGGACTGGGTTTTGACCAACCTGGTCGAGTGGGCGGTGTCCCTGCCCATGGCAGGGGGTTGGAACCAGGTGATCTTTAAGGTCCCTTCCACCCCAAAACATTCTATGATATAGGTTGCCTTAGCTAAATTTTTGTCTTTTAAATGGAAGTTTTACTGTCCTTCTTTTGCTTCCAGGAAGGCAGGGACAGGCTGGGAGCAAGTACTTGAGAGAGAGGGGGTTTGCAAGAGCAGTGGCAGAACTGGGAGTGAAAAGGGGGCTTTAAACTCTCCCTTTATTCAGAGCTGTAGCCTGCACTGATCTTTCTTGCATTATGACTTTTAAGAAACATTTCATAACCTAGGATGCTAGATAGCTGAAATCTGCTGTTTTGCTATGTTGTCTACTGCTGCTTACTTTCATTAACCTCTAGTGCTGCCTTTCTGAGACTTCCACGTAGTTCCTTGTCTTGGATGTAACTGAATGTACTCTCCTAGTGCTCTCAATTGGATTAATAAGGATTTCCTTGTCAATTCAAGGCTCTCTAGGTCCTTAGCACTTTCCTGTCTGAATATCACATTACTGTCCTTTTTCCCTTATGTGCATTTTGCTTAGCAGAGAGATTTTTCTCTGCATTAGTGTGGGAGGGCTGCATAGCTGGGCTTGTACTCAGACCCCTGCATTCCCTAGGTGCATGCTTACTTCTGTGACCTGTGAAACAGGGAATTTGTAATCTGTGAACAAGGTTTAAAATTACTAATTCTAGAAGGTCAAAATTAATGGATTGGTTCAGATTTCCAGAAGTGAGAGACAGAAAATAAAGTGCGAGAATTGAATGGGAGAAATCTCTTATTTTATGTCTTTTGTGGTGGAATGCTCCCACTTTTCTGTGTTTTCAGAGGTGTGGCTGTGATCTTGCAGTCATAAATTGTAAAGCTGGCAGGAATAATTATGACATTTTAGCCTGAACTCCTGTATATTTAGACTTCACAGTGAGTTGCCCTAGGACTTCACAGAATTGTTTTCTGTTTACTTTAAAGCTTATCTCAGGGAGAATAAGGCATCTTGGTTTCAGAAAGTCTCCTTGAATTTAAAATTCCATCTCAAACATGAACTCCAATGTAAGTCTGTTTGTTACTGAAGGGGACTGTACTTACCCTCACGTTTTCATGGTGGTAAGCTGCTGGTCTTATTCATTATTTTGCCATTTACTGCGAATAATGGGCTATTTGCCTTCTTCTGGGAACTCTTCGTTGGAAGCCTAGCTGGGCTTCTGCCACCAAGGAGCACGGGTTATTTATCTTATGCACACAATGTGACTAGAACAGCTTAATGCAAAACACAATAATGGGTTTGAATGTGAAAGCCAATACCAAAGCATCTTACATAGTTCTGTCGAGTAATTAATAGGAAAAAATTCAAGTTTCTGAGCTCTTGTACTGAAACTGGTGACCTATTTTTAACTCAATCTCTCCCCCGATATTTTTGTTTGGGGTTGGGTTTTTTGGTTTTTGTGGGGTTTTTTGTTGTTGTTTTGGTTGGGTTTTGTTTTTGTTTTGTTTGGGGATTTTTTTGCTGTTTGTTTTTTTTTTTTTTAATGTTATTAAGATTTTTTCATCAGTAAGCATGAAATCATCAAAATTTGGTAGCATTTGAAGAAATCCTTCTGTGGAGGGAGATTTAATATATGCATTGGCTACTGTGCAGCATTTGAGCCAGTGTTCCTAAGTCACTTTCTAATGGAAGCTGAAGGATTCCTTCCTGGAGAAAACTTGGTAACAAGTAGTGTTGCATTTGTTAACGGTTGATTTATCTGAGGAGAATAAATCTGGGGTATTTGTTTATAAAATCATAAACCTGTCTCATTGCATTCACGAAGCATGTTTGTAAGAATGGTTTGTATTTACCTCCATTTAAGGTGTCTGGGACACAAAAGAGTGTCTAATTATGCATAGAATAGCTTAGGAAAGTGCTTGTAGCTTTCTGTGTGACACTTGTATGCACTACTATAGAGTTACAGAGAATGGTCTTTCTTTCAGGGGAAAGAATGAAGAAATAAGAATCAATTTAAATTGGTAGTTTCAGTGCAGGCAATTGAAAAACGAGCTATAGGAATTAAGTGTTTTGGGGTATTTTTGTGTTTTTTAATTTGTGTTGGTTTGTGTTTTTAAAAAAAAATTATTTGTTTTAATTTTTAACACAACAAAACAAGCAATAAACCAAACAACAGAAAAACCTCTTCAAAATCTTCTCTAGGGTGAATAACTTTGAATTATAATAATAATAAGATAAAAATAATAAACTTGAAAGATTTATTTAATTATTTAGTTAAAGGAAGATATCACAGTGAAGTGTGAGTGATGAAGATCTTAAGCGATCACTTGTGGTGCAGGTGAACAAAGCAAAGGCAATCAGCAAATACACTACTCTGTATTTGGAAAGGTACCAGTTGGTGATCTCAAAAATGTTCCTTGTCAATGATCAGAAAATATTCTGTCTGTGTAGTGTGTGATGCATGTATTTTTTAAGCCTTTGAGGCCTAAATAATTATTGGGAAAATATAAAAAAAGTTTTAAGGTGAAACCCTTAAGAGCTGTAAAACATTAGTTGTGATTTCTAATAAAATTTGTGCAATTGAAAAAAAACTGAAGTATTTTTTAATAGCTGTTGCCATGCTACCCTTGAGGAATGAGCAAGATGGCAAGGGTAGATGATGAGTGCTGTATGTGTACCACTTCATTATTTGATCAAGAGAAATAAAGGTGTAATGGGTTATGAGCAGATAAAGGACACAACTGTTAAAATGCACAGATGAGCCACACAGGTGATGGAGAGACAGTGATGTAGGCAAATCAAATATCCTAAGTTTTTTGAATAATAGCTGAAGTAGGTTCGCTTGGGTAATTAACTTCTTAATATAGCCTGTGGCAAACTCCTGCTTCTTGTAATAAAGACCATTGCTTACTATGGGAGCAGTGGTTTTGAAAAGAAACTGGGTCTTGTTTAGCCAGCTGACCCTCTAATTTTGTAGCTAAGAAAACTCGGCAGTACAAGTAGTGGAATATTCAGGCAGCAACATTACCTTGGATGTGACATTGAAGACTCTTAACAAAGGATTTCAGTTTTTATCCTTTGCATCAAAATAGCATTTCTTTGTAAATTGGAAAGGCTTCAGCAGAAGCCTATAAAAATGATATGAGATCTTACCACCTAAGGATGTGTCAAAACATATCTTGCATAGTGAGACTAAGGAAGCTCAATCTACAGAGTTTATAGAAGTGAAGGTTAAGAGAGGACTTGAAGACAGCCTACAGACACTTATTCAGGGAACTGATCTGATTGTAGACTGATTCTTAATCTTTTGAGAACAGAAAATGTGTAATGAGGATTGATGACTGGAAGTAGAGGCGAAGCAAATTGAGACTTAAAATAAGGAACCCATCTTTGACAGTGTGAGTAATTAATCACTGGAACAATTTTTCTAGTTGGGTAGTAGGTTCCCCATCACCTGAATACTCTAAATCAGGACATAATGTCTCTCAAAGATAAGCTCTACTTCAAACTGAAGTTATGGTCTCAGCATTGAAATTACTGGCTGAAGTGCTGTGGCCTGTGTTGTGCAGGAGGTCAGTACATATGATCATAATACTCATTCTGCTCTGAAAAATGTATTAATCTGTTCCTGGCTCATCTGGAACTGACCTTGTTCAAACTTGGTGATTTTATGTGTAAATGGATGAGTGATATTTACCTCCCTGAAGGTACAAGACCTTGGTTAATAATAAAAGCTGTGAAGGCTGCAGAAATACTATCAGGAAATATATGGACCCAGAAATCATTGTCTCTTCGCTGGCATGGCTGAATGTGTTTCCTGAAGCTATAGGAAATTATATGTGGGAACTTTTGTCCTGGCCCAGCCATGCCATGTACTTGCCCTGGCAGCTTTTCTATCAAAGGATGTTTGAAGGGGAGGTGGAGAGGTAGGAACACTCAGCATCACTTTGTGAAATACCTAATATTTTCTGCTCTCTCTCTGAAGTGGATACTTGTCAGCTCTAATTACAGTTTAGCAACATTAATGCTACATGTGAATATTGTTGTGGGTTCACTGACAAGTTTGTGGCAGGAGATGAAAAGGAAGGTCAACCTAAGTTCCTGTGTTCAATCACTTGTAACTTTCTTATGACCAGTAATAGTCAGCCTTTGGAAATCAGACTTGTTCTGTCAGGGTTTGGGGTTTGCTGACAGAAAGGAAGATTGTAATTCTTTCTGCTCATGGTATTAAACTATAGTTTGTGATCTCTGTGCAACAGTGGATGAATAAGTGAATCCTGTGTTATGAGTGGTGTGCCCTTCTAAAACACTACTGATGTCTTGCAAGAAGTAAATCTTGTTGTCAGGAGGTGCTTCCAGTCAGGCTGGGTCAGCCTATAACGCTCATGATCATGCTAACAAGGCAGAGAGGGTTTAAAGACTGGGACAGAACTTATCAGATCCATCCAGCTTCAGTCACTGCTGGTAGTTCCCACTCTCAAAATTGATCTGCAGTGTATCAGGTGTAGTCAATAACAGTTGGTTTTAGGTAGTATTATATTCTATATCCTAGTTTCTGTATTCCAATAGATAATGCTGGAGCTAAACTTTTATTTTCAGCAGATTTATATACAATCATTATACTTCTCTGTATGTGACACACAGCACAAAACATCCTTTCACCCAGCTGAAGAACAATTCAATTTGCATATACAAGTTAAAATGTAATCCCTCCTGTGCCAAAACCTGCATCAGCTGCACTGTAAATGCATTTTTTTTATGTGGAAATAAAAAACCCCCACAGAATTAGCCTGACTGTATGCTACACTCTTGCCTCTGTAAGTCGTGAATTTCATTTTGGAGCTAACATGTAGATGCTTCTGTGGTTCCTCCTCCTCTGTGGCAGAGCCCTTTGCAAAACTGCAGATTTTTATTTCAGTATGGGGGGGCTCCAGTGTCCAGAACTTACTGACCAGTACTGCTGCCCCTCTTGCCTTGTGCTGTCAATCAGTGTGGAGGGCTCTCAAGTCTACCTGAGGTCAGAAGGGCACCATACAGAACTAAACTCAGTTCTTCTTTAAATTAGTTTCCTTAAACACCCATTTTTAGGGTGATTGCTTAAAGTCCAGGGTTGACAGATTGGATCTTGGTGTTGTGATTGCTCTTATAGCAATTTGGAGGGGTAGAAGAGAATAGGAGTTTTCCATTCTTCTGTGTTAGTGTCTTTTTTGAACTACGTGAGTTGACTGAGGGTGAAACCTTCATGAAACTTTTCTGTCTCACTGCCTTCTGAGGCAATGGAGAAGGAATCCATCATAGGCATACGTATACTGCCAAACTGAGTGAAGGAAAGCAAAAGTTAAAATAGTTTTTCCTTGGGACATTTGGGTAAAGGTGATGCATATAGGATTTTATTTTTAGAGCAGAACTTGCTGAAAATAAAGGTCAGAATGATGGATGCTTGCGATGCAGTCATTTTGTCGTTTTGTTGGGCCTAGCTTATCCCTTCTCTAAAATGTTGTCAAGATTTTGGTAGCTTTATTTTATGCTTTTTTGACATTGAAAATTTTTCTGTATGAGCATTTGGAATATGATTGGAACACAGACTTTCTTTAGCTGGTGCTTGTGTACACTGAATGGTGTAGATACATAATTTTATTATAATTTAATAATTATATATATAATTATTATTATATATATATATATAATAATTTAATAATAATATTTATACCAAATAGGAGGTGTCTGTTGACAGTTGTCAGCAACCTGATAATTAGTAACTGGACAATTCTGTGTAGTGGCAACATCTGGTTGTTGTGCATCTAGCACATTTGAGGTTCCCTTCCTCTGAAAGAAAATCCAAATCAATTGTTTGTAAGTACCAGTGGTCCTTGAATCTTTACAGTTCAATCTTCCAGTCTTCAGTGTTCTCTGAGATGCAGCATTGCCCTTTCTTCGCCTCTGTCTGATCAGCCTTTCATTCCTATTGTTACCAGAAACATCCCCAAAAATTTAGGTGGAACCTCTTGGGGATGAAATATTATAGACTGGGGATACAGATAAAAGCTTATGGTTTGGAGGGCAGTGCAAAATTGAACAGGCGAAATGTGCTTCTCTAGTGGGAGATTTGAATGGCTGAATGACCATGATGATATGAAAATGAAGGTAATAGATGTGCTAAACAGAGCTCCAGGAGTAAACAGCCTTCTCAGGTCTGATAGAAAAACAACAGTAATTTTCAACTGAATCAAATCAAAGTAATTAAAAAGCAAAACACCCCTGAACACAATAAAGTGAAAAGCTGAAGAGGAGGGATGGGCTTGTGAAGTCTGAGCATTTTTTCCCAACCTTACTACATTTTTTTTTACAATAAATCTGATACTTAAGACCAGTTTTGTTTTATTTGGAAAATCTTTTAAGAGTGTTGATATTCTGCCACCCCTTCCCACTAAAGATGTAACTTAGAAATGTTAGTTTCCTAAGCATCTTAGAGGTGGTGAATCTTCCTCACTGGAGAAGAAAAACTATTAGCTGTTATAAAAAGGAGTTCAATACACTAATAATTTCTACTTTTATGTAATGTTCACACTTTCAATAGAGATTCAGGAAGAGGTCTACAGGGTGCTATTTCACTGCCATCCTTCAATACTTGTGCTCAGTGATGCAACTGGCACCGTATAGACTTGAAGTCTCCGCTTCCTTTCTGAATGCAACTGGCACCAGTGAGAATGAACGTTTTCTAAGGTATTGACTTCAGCAAGTGCAGTTGGGAAACGATCTCAAAGAGATCTGCCTATATTTGAACACTTAAGTGTGCTGTCAGGTGATTGGCCTCTTCATCTATGCTTTAGTTGTTTTCAGTTTTTGACTCATTCTTCCTACAGGTCTCCTGGTTAGGTGGGCTGTGTTATTATGTGATACAATTTCTTCTGGAACTTGTAATTTTGTCATAGTGATTCATGCTCAGTAGTACTCTTAACCGTTTTGCAGTGTCCATATCCAACCTTTGATCTTTCTTTTTTTAATATTGGTGCTTCTGAGCATTCAAAGAACTCAACTGATGTGCAATGTTGACTCACTTGAACAGGAACTGTACTCTTGCAGCCACCTACTGCCTGTGAGCTGCACACCACATGACAGGTTTTACTATGTAAGGCCAGATACAGGTCCTTTTTACTGCCACTCCACTTTTTTGGGGTTTTTTTGGGGGGGGTTGTTTGTTTTGTTTTTTTAATTTTAATCTCAGCTGACACTTTTCTGAGACTGATGCATTTTTGTTCTTTTGTTTCGTTCTTCATTCTAATCCAAATGGATATATCTTCCTGTAGCTGAATGAATGTATATTTGGCTTTGGTTTCAATCTTCAGCAACAGATTGTTTTTAATACTTGGCAATTTGGTCATTTTTGTATGTTTCTACGTGGTCCATTTTCTGCAAGGTATTGTGCCCATGAAGAGTTGTCAGTTTTGTTAATAATACATGATCTTCTGAAAGGATCTTCTGAAATGTTTCTAGACACTGAGCACAGCTTTCCTACTATGCCATGTCTTCATCTAAAAATTCCTGTAACTCACCAATTCTCAATCTTGATGAACAATTCACAAATACCACTTGTTTCTCCATGAAACTGTTTCCTAGATGCATAAAACCAGTCCTTGTTTCTTGGGAAAATTTAAGTTTCTGGTAGCTGTTTGCTCTTGCTGAAGTGCAAAGTTATATGAGAGGATTCCTGGAACTGCAGACTCCTAAGAGAGGAATACACACATTTCTTATGGCTGGGCCAGAGGTCAGAAAACAAAGCCGGTGGGTTCTGTGTAGTGCAGGCAGTATTTTATAATTTATATGTGCCTTAAGACTTTTAATTTTCCTCTTCTGTAAAATGGAAATGGCTACATTTTTCATTATGGTTTATTTGAACTTTTATAAAAGAAAGATTTATAGAATTATGAAATATTGTTGAGACATTTTGAGTCTTGATAAGTAAGTGAGAGAGGAAATTAACTGAAACCAATCTTTACTTTTAAGCATATTTATAATTTTGAAGCTGAGATACATGCTACTGATGTGAGATTTCATGGTGGGGAGGAAGGGAGAGTTTTCTTCAAAGTACTTTGATTTTCTTTCATGCAGTCCTTCCTGAAGTGTTTTGATAATACATGATTGATATACTTCGTGATGAATTCTGCTATTTGTCACTGTGAATTGATTACTTTTAGGGCAATGCAACTTCTTATTGAAGAGACAGATGATGCAAAGAGTCATCCTGTCCCTGTGGAGACAGTGGAGACACTTTCCTCCTGGGGAATTTTGGTTTTTGGTTGCTTGTTTGAGATGTAAAACAGCAACATGGGCTACTTAACAGCATAGAACAATATCATGGTTTATCTTGCTCAGAAAGACTACAGTAGCTTCTGTAGTCTTAGGGATTTAGTCAGGTTGTATGTGTTATGCAGAAAGGAATGGGTGCTGCTCTGGTGACCATCTGACATGCAGCTGGACAGTGTAAAAAAGGAACTTTAAATTAGTTACTTTACTGAGGAAAACTTTGAGTGAAGTGGAAATAGAAAATGCCTGGGGATTTGAGATTATTATCTTCATGATATTTTGGATTAATTTGGAGGAAAAAGCACATAATTAAATGTTCATGTTTCAATCAGACCATTTGCATTCTAAATGAAGCACACACTGGCCTTTGTCTGTGTATTCAGGCATAACCAGTGGTAGGAGAAGAGGCTATCTGTGTCTACTAATGAATTACTTACAGCCTTATTGATTAATCTGATGGCATTACTGTCTCATCTGTATCTTGAAATTTGAGGGAAAGTTTAAAATTATAAATATCTAAGCATGTGTAGCCTATAAATTTACAGTTAGGAATTCATGAACTTTTGTGATGAAGTGTTGAATGTATGGGAGATCTAGTGTCTGAATATGCTGCTCACAAAATATCTCCTCACTACCCAAAGTATTTTTTTTTAATTATTTTTTTTAGATGCTTGAATACTTTAGGATAGTTCTAGAAGTCCTACTGGTTGCTATTATTACTTGACACTACTGGAAATGAGGAACAGCTCAGACAAACTCCTTAAAACCATCTAATGGAAAAATGGAAAAAGTATTACGAATTTTGTCTTTTAACCCATATTTTCTTTTCCTGACTGTAGAAGACTGAAAGTTTGGAGGAGTTAATGTATCTCTGTCTGATACTATTGCACAGAAGGTGCAAGGGTTAAAAAAAAAGCAGAGCTGTAAATATCCACTTGATAACCAAGACTGTACTGCATGGGGATTAGTTTATTTCAGTAGCATAATAGCTGTCATGAGACGTTAAGACTGAGGCAGACAGGAACATTTGTTTTCAGTTTTAGAATTCACCTGCTCCAGTGTTCAATAGAGAAACCAGATTTTGACTAAGTTACATTACATGATATACTTCAGACCCCTTCTGTTAGATTGGGTAGTAAGTAGGAAACATGATCAATCCTCACATTACAGAGCTAAACGTGTCTTTAGGAGGCAAATCATGAGATTATCTTGGATGACAAACATTGTTTCTTATTTTTTTAATTATTTTTTTTAATCTGGGGAAAGCTATGCAAATTGTTAGGATCCTCCTGCATAGGAAAATGTGCTGTTCTGACTTGTTTTTAGGAAAACATAGTTTAAGTAAACACCTAATATTTTCCCATGGACAATTAGCTTATGTTCCAATGTGTGCTGAATTGACGCAATGACAGAATAACAGCTAAATTAAACTGCAACTTAAGGTAATTGTTTAAGGATGTTGATTTCTATATCCCTCTACCCTGCCCGTAGTCCCATATTATGCTCCACTAGTTTACAGCCTTTCATGATTTCTTGGAGTTATTTCTGTAGCAGTCTGCACTGCACATGACGTGCACATGACCAGAACCTGCAAAAGTTCTTAGAGGCATGTGGCCATGTTCCCTTCTTTCTGAAAACCAGGTACTTTGCCTGGGAAGAAAAAGCAGTGACCCATTAGTGCAGCCTTGATATCACTGTTTTCTTCTGTCTGCACTTAAGAAAAAGGCTGGTTTACAAATGTACAAAGAGCATATAATTTCATTAGGTGCTGAAATACTATCTGATATACTGAAGTTATCTCAGCCTATGTGCCATCCCAATAAATTGCTATCAAAGACAAACAGGATGAGGGATTAATCAATAAAAGGTAATAAAATGCATTAAGCATTTCAGATTAAGCTATGCAGAGCAATAAAAAAAAATAAATAAAAAAAGATGTCTTAATCTTTAAACAGTACCTACGAGCTGCCTCCCATTTGTCGACAGTCATGGCTCTGGAAATAGCTGCAGCATCTTTCACAATTTTCTGGAGTATTGTAAAGGTTTTACCAAACTGGAATGTGTGGGAGGGGTTGGAGGGCTTCCTGTTACACTCTAGGCCACTAGAATTTTCCCCACTGCCACTTCTTTATTTTATTTTGAAACAGAAATGCTCTCAAATGAAGAAAAAGAAAAAATAAAATCTTTTGAGCATTGCTTGTTTTAAAGTTTAGGTGAATGGAAAAAGTGATAAGTTTGAAACCTTTTTTCTTTGTATATGGAGAATGTTGTGCACTTTCTACATATCTTCTATGATCAATATAAGACACTCCATTGATAAAAATACTGATTTGGCTCACTACCTAACCTGGTGAGTCTCCTAATCTAGAGTTATATATTCATTATTTATTTGTGATACAGTTATCTTTTCCCTCCATGTAGGTCTTAGAACTGTTTTTAACTGTATTTATAAGTGGCTGTGGTCAAAATGAACTGTTTGTTTAGGGTTTATTTTCCACGTGGTGTTACAGTTTATCCACAGATCCGTATGAAACTAAAGATGCCTTTGACTGCAGAGCTACTTTCTTCTTCCCACCCCAAAAGGAAGTAGAAGGTCCCAGTGTGTATCAGAAAGATAGTATCTAATGATTTTTTAGTAGAGGCTGTCTTCAGTTAGGAGTCGGTGTTTTCCTAAACAGCCATCCCCTCTGACAGAACACCTTCGGCATGTTTTTACTCTCTGCTTTCTTTATGTTTTACCAATGCTAATGTATACCCAAGGGAAGAGTGTTTTCAGTGATTCAGATTCACTGATGTGTTTTTCTTCTGCTGTGGCCCACCATAGGTCTGTAGGTGAAAAATTTTGTTTTTTGAAAGAAAGAGAAAAGCAGGATTATGACTATTTCCCCAGTGGTTTAATTTTTTTTCTTCATCTCTAATCACATAAGCATTCATTACCTGTTTGTCTCTCATCTCTACTCTGATCTGAACCCATTTAGCCAAAAGGTATTTGTGAAGTTTTAATGGTTTCAGTGTCTGCCTGAGGTTTAAATTATGTATTTGAAGTTTTAAAACTTTGAAGTAGATATTTTCTTTCCATTTACAGGTTAAAGGAATCCAGCAGGGATGGTCTTACTATTATTACTTCAGGATTTCAAAAGCTCTGTTTACTTTTAACATGCTTGGGTTTTCAGCAGAACTGTGTGTAGTGGAGAAATGCATACAAGTAATTACGTCAATTACCATCAGCTCTATACAATTCTTCTGTGGTGCTACGTGATTTAAATGCCATTATGTGTCTGGAAAAGGATGGGAAATTGTTGTTAGTTCCCGTTTGCTGCTTACAGCAGTTTTTATGACTGGTTTTGCTCATAAACAGGTGTTTAGAACATTTCTTTGACTGAGTGGTACAGCTTGTGCTTCTGTGAATTGATTTGTCTTGATGTCTGGGTAGCTTCAATTCCTTTTGTTTTCACTTCTTTAAAGAAAAGAAAACTAAATAAAAAGGCAGGAAGGCTCCCAGCAGATGAAGTTGTTTTGGTAAGCCAGGCTTGGAGAAACTACAAGTTTACAATGAGTTATAATTTGTCTTTCAAGAAAAAGATGGTTTACTGTGGGTATCTGTGAGCATTCCCACCTAATAAAACCTCATTTTTACTCTGTCCATTCCTGTTGAATGAGCTTTCATGTGCTTTCTCTGCTCTGGTTAGAAGTCCTATTCCTGATGCTGACTGTGGTAAGTGACAGAGAAATGGACATATGCATCAAAAATATATATGGGTTCAGTAATATTCCATGATGAAGACTTTGAGAACTCCGTATAAAACGCTTTTGAAAAACATCAGCAGATGGTGCTTCTGAAAAAGGTAAGGTGAGCTCCTTCCCTACCCCCTTTCTCATTACTAACATCTGAAAGCAAGGAGGATCCATCCAGTGTAATTCGCTTGTGGACTCAACAGTACTTATAGGTGAATGGAAGCCTCAAAAGAGCTTGTTGGGACCTTTAAAGCTTTTAAGTCATTTTCTGTATATGTTTCATTCAAAAAGTACTGAGCTCTGCTTCAAACATTCCTTGCTAGTTAATCAGACTAGAAAAGCAGAAGGCATTTAACCAAATTGGTCACTGCCACTTCGTAGATGTTCCAGAAGGCTTAATTTCTATTTTAAAAAGCCCAAAACAACCAAAATGAAAGTACAAACAAACAAAACCCAACACCACAAAATCTATAAAAATGTAAATATAACCCAAAAAATGCAAGTCATTGATTTGTATGCATGGGACTGTGCATTGCTGAGAACACAGAGTATTCTGACTGCTAAATCCTTAGGAAAACAGGACTTTCATTACGAGAAATCTTGTAGTTATTGTAAAGACTAACATAATCATCAAAGGAAAATTATAGTTACAGATCTCCTGGGCAACAAAGTAGTTATTAAACCACAAACTATGGAAAACAACCTGTTCTTTGAGACACAGGGTACCTTTAAAATGTCTTTCGTAAGCAGTGTTTTGGTATTATCAGTGCTCAGGTATTATCTTTAACTGCATGTCAGAGGAAGAAATGTGTTGTTAGGAGTGTTCTCTTTGCTGGAGATAAATATATTGTACCTTATTTCCACTACAGTGCATTAAAATATCCAGGGCTATGATAACTAAAAATAAGTGTCAAAATCACAAAGTATTGGAAGGGACAAGGGGAGATCATCTGGGTGAATCTCCCTGCTCAGACAGGGTCACCTGGAGCAGGTTGTCTAAAGGTGTGTACAGTTGAGTTTGGAATGTCTCCAAAACTGGAGACTCCACATCTCTCTGAGCAACATCTTCCTGTGATGGGAAGCAAAAAATCCTTACAGCAAAAAACAGAGTTGGATTTTTGTTTTGGTTTTATGTTTTTGTTTTTGCTTAAAATGGAATTTCAGTCTCTGCCAATTGTTTCTCATTGTTAGGCACTGCTCCATCTTAGGCTCTTCAATAAAATACTATGTATCAATAAGATTTTCCCCTGCCCTCCCTGAGCAGAACTCAGCCTGTTCCATGCTGAACAATTCCAGTTTCCTCAGCATCATTACATGAAAGATGCTCCAGTATCTTAATGGTCTTCTTGGTCTTGTGCTTGGCTTATTCCTGTAAGTTTATACCTTCTCTGTACTGGAGAGCCCAGCACTGGACACAGCACTCCAGGTGTGGCTTCCCCAGTGCTGAGCAGAGAGGAATGATCACTTCCCTTGACCTTCTGGCAACAGTCTTCTGGCAACAGTCATGTAGCCCAGGAGTCCTTCTGTGTCCCCAGAGCCATGTTGCTTGCTTGGAGCCCACTAGGACCCTCAGGTCCTTTTCAGAAAAGCTGCTGGGGCCAACCAGCTGGAAAGCAACTACTAGTATCTGAGGTTATTCCTTCTCAGGTGCAGAATTCAATTTCCAACTGTTGAACTTCATGAAACTTCTGTCAGCTCAGTTCTTCAGCCTCTCCAGGTCCCTCCAAATTTCAGCATATCCATCTAGTGTATGAGCCACTCCTCCCTCTGTTTTGTTATCTGTGATTTTTTTCAAGGGTTTTCTTTGTGCCATCATCTGGGTTATTAATGGAGATGTTGAACAGGAGTGACCCCTGTATCTATGTGTGGGTACATCATAGTGACTTGCATTCAAACTGACTTCCTGCTGCTCATCACAACTGAGTGGGCCTGGTCATTCATCCAGTTTTAAGTCCACCTCCTTGTGTACTTATCTAACCTGTACTTTGTCAGCTTGACACTAAGGATGTCATGAGAGATGGTGTCAAAAGCCTTACTACATCAAAATGAATAACAACCACTTCTCCCCCTTGCCCACCAAGATAGTTACCTCCCTGTAGAAAGCTGTCATGTTGGTCAGGCATGATTTACCATTAATAATTTCATGCTGAATGCTTCCAATTACATTCTCATTCCGAATACTTTTGAAAATGTTGTGCAGAAGTTTTTGCTCTATTAGTTTTCTAGAGACTGAGGTATGGCTGACCAGTCTGTATTTCCCTGAATTCTCCTTGCCCACTACGATGACTGGAGTAACATTCACTCCCTTGCCATCTTCAGTAACCTCCCCCAGTCACCATGACCTTTCAGAAGTGCCCTTGCAATGGCATCAGCTTCCTTAGCACTCGTGTTTGTCTCATCAGGTCCATGGACTTGTAAATGCCTGATTTAAGAGTTCCCTAATTTTGTTCTCCTCCACTGAGGATAATTCTTTTTTGTTCCAACCTTCCCCTCTGGCTCTGGGCTTCTGCACTTCTTGAAGACTGGCTTTTCTGATCAAAGGTCAAGATGTAAGAGGCTTAGGATTCTATCTTCTTTCTTCTGTGTCCTTTGTCACAAGGTTAGAAGTGAAACAACTTGATCTTCTACTGGCAAATGGATTTAACAAGAGGAATGCTGGACATGTAAATACAGGTCCTAGAATGCGACCTATGTGTCTGAGAAATCCTTTCTATTTCATAGGATCATAGAATGGCTTGGGTTGGAAGCAACCTTAAAGATCATCTGGTTCCAACCCCCTGCGTGGTCTGGGACACCTCACACTTGACCAGGTTACTAAAAGCCCCATCCAGCCTGCCAGGGATGGGGCTTCCACAGATTCTCTGGGCAACCTATGCCAGTGTCTCATCAGCCTCACAGTGAAGAATTTCTTCCTAATATCTGGCATAAATCTACCCTTTTCCAATTTAAAGCCATTAGCCCTTGTCCTCTCGCTACATGCCTGTATAAAAAGTCCCTCTCAAGCATTCCTGTAGCACCCTTCAGGTACTGGGAGGCTGCTTTAAGGTGTCTCCAGAGCCTGCTCTTCTTCAGTATGAACAACCCCAGCTCTGTCTTCATAGGAGAGATGCTCCAGCCCTCTGATCATCTTTGTGGCCCTCCTCTAGACTTGCTCCTAGATCTCCTTGTCCTTATTTTGAGAGATCCAGAAGTAGACATTTTGTCTTCTGTTATTCCTGTTAAAGGAAGAAAGAAGCATTCAGTAGTCTGACTATAAAGTAACCTCAGCCTTTTCCTGGGTATATCTCTTGAGCCATGTGGGGATGCACTGGGATTTGTGGGTTCTGCGCATGAATGTTAGTGGCGGTGCTTGCGCTTCCCTAACACTGCAGCCTTCCTATCTCTGGAGTTTTGTTTGGGTAGAACAAAGGCTGATTTTTTTTATAAATAATGTTTCATCTAATTCAAAGAAAAAACAAAATCCCCAAGATGTAGTGGTACTTTTATCTTAATTCTTCTGTGGTGTATCTAGTCTGCAAGCAAAACTTCTCTCCTTGTGGTTTTGTTGCTCTACTTTCCACAATTGGACCACTTTTTTCTCATAGCTGTAACAGATGTCCATGTATTTTGGTTACTGAAAAGACAGGAAATGGGTTACAACCCATGCTTTATCAAACAAATGCCTAGGGCAAAACTTAACTCTAGATGTGTAGATCATAGGAAACAGAATAGAGGTTGAGTATGGTTACTGTCCTAATGGCTCTTATCAATGAACCTCACTGCAATTTTACAGATTAATTCTATCCAGCTGTATTTTTGTTGTGTGTTCAATACTGGTGTTGCCTGAACATGGCACCAAAGCTATGTTTACAAAAAATATAAACTTAGCAGCCTTTAGACTCTGCTTAACCATCAAAAAAGTTCAGGTGGATGAAGCACAACTCAGACTGTTGCCTGAATGGTGAAGACTGTCTCCTGCTTCAGATGCCTGTATTTTGCCTTTTATTCCTGACACAGTTATTTCTCTATGTATTTCTGTCAGATACATTTAGTACTGTGGTATTTGGTGAGAAAGAGAATATTTTTTCAGTTAATAGATTAAGGATTAACAGATGGAGGTTTAAAAGGAATCTGCGGAAGAGCTTGGATAAGAAACTGGCCCATGTTTGTGTCTCAATCCACTGCCTAATTATATGAAATGTTTCTAAATTATAATCTGACTGGAAATAAGAGATTAGTACCTCATGATCACACAGTGAAAGCCTCTGCCTTGTTATGGATCCTTCTCAAGACAATGGTGAGAATATTTGCTTATAACACTTGCTCTCCCCACCTCATTATCAGAGATTCACATTGGGCTTCTCTTCAACAAAGCTTCTTTCTGTGGAATTTTCTTTACCTTTCAGTCAAGATCTATATGAAATACCTGCAGAGATGGAGGGAAGGCTTAGGTTGAAGAGATATTTTAACCATAAAATCTAGTGTGGTGGAGAGATATTTAGTCTAATTTAGAGGCATGTAAATTGAAGAATTTGGTGCAGAACCAAGTGCACAACTTTGGGAGATGTAGATCTGTCTGGAGAAAATCATCCTGCTATATGCCTGTTTTGATAGTGTCCATGATTTTTCTAGGCGTGCTGTGCACTTCTCTTTAGGAAGTGTTTGTGTATTTAGAAAATGTCTGATTTTCTTCCAGGAGAGAAGATTTCAATGTATGCTCTTTTTTTATCTCTTGTTTGGTTTAAGTTGCATCTAATAAAAAAGAAAAGCTCCTGGGTTTTGTTTATGTTTAATTGTACTTAATCTTTTTCATTTTTGATAACAGAACCAAAAGCCCCTAGAGCTGTTTATTCATTTGAAATCAGAGTAACAGGAAGCCAATATGGCTAAATTAATATTTGAACATACCAGACAGATTTAACAGGGAAGTGTACTACATGGAGATTTCAGTCTATGATACATCAGTAAATAAATAATGACAAATAACTTCTTGTTAGGATCTCCCTCTGCAGTAGGTGTTGTCACATAGTTACATGGATTTAAGCTTGAGAGGTCATGTTCTGTAAGATAACTTGAATTGATGCCTTGCATTTCTTAGTCTGGCTGTTGTTACAGGCGTGTCCTTGTTCTGGCTCTAGGATCCCAGGGACTTAGGATAAGTCCTCCTGAGATGTGTAAAAAACTTGAAAACTTTGTTTCATCACTGCTCTGTTTCATGAGACAAAAAGTAGTGTACAGTCCATCCGTGGCCTCTCAGGATGGTTGGTGTATAGCAGACTATCTGGGTAGATTCTCGCCCACCAATTTTATCATTCCTGCTGTCACTTAAATAGCTTTTGATGCTACCCAGGCATGTAGAGATCTCTGGACTCAAGGTGAACTCCTTAGTATCAGTTTTGAACAAAATGTTGTGCTTAGAGAACTGGATAGAATGGAGAATGTGTGTTGCAGGCAGAAAGATTTGATGGACCTTAATACTTGCTATACAGTAGTGAGCTCTCCTCTTAAGATCTGACTTCAAAGAAGAGATGAGGAAGTTAAGACAAAAGTGGGACTGAAATACTGTAGGCTTGTACTTGTTTTTAGACTGGTAGTGACAAAAAATAATTTGCATTTTATCCGGCAAAAGGGTTTTACATTGGAAAAAAAACCCAAACCAAAACAAGTGATAAATCTATCAACTCTTTGGAGACAAATACAGGAATTTCTGTAGTAAAAATGAGTATTCCACTAGGATAGCAAAGGTGTGAATTATACTGGATGTTACTGTGTTACTGTCCTCTGCTTCAGTAGCTGCTTTGTGGCTTGAGGAAGCAAACTTAGCTCTGTCCACCAGAATTTCTTGGGGATGAGAACTTTAAGCAGTATCACTCATCTCCAAATTTCCAATTTTTCCTTTTCCAGATGCCCTTAGTGGTGACAATCTTTACTTTCTGTATTACACTGTAGTGTTGTGTTATACTTCACTTAGTAGCTGGATGCAGCTCAGTAGGATGTGAAATGATACGTTTGTTTAACCAATGAAGTGGTTTGGAATTCATTTAGATGAGCCCTGATATCTGTTCAGGGTGAATACAGTTATCATGGAGATGAAGATAAACCTTTTACCTAGACTTGTGGCTTAGTTTTCAAGTAATTGAGTTCACAGTGACCTTCTCATCTAAATGGGTAATTTTTTTGGAAGAGGAGTAACATGCTGTGGGATGAGCTTGTCAGGAAGTTCTCCCTGCACTTGATGAGATTGATGGGAGAGCTTGATGTCTACCAGTGTCTAGCTGTCAAATGCAACCCCAAAAGCAGGCAGAGGACTGAGAACTTAGGCTAGAAATCAGACTGTGATTTATGCAGTAGATTTTTCTCCTCTTGTGCCTCTAGCATAAAGTGATGCAAAACACAATTTGAGAAGGGAAACCAAACAATAGGCTAAAACCAGTAATCAAATACTTCATTTTAAAATTTCCTAATTCCTGAGTGTATTAATGCTGGATAGTTGCCAAAAGGATTCTATGGGTTTTCTACTGCCCGTCTTCAATTTTTATTTATTTTCCCCTCCATTTCACAGCACTCCAGGGTCTTTTATTAATGTTTTTTTGAGTTGAAGCATAAAGGACTAGAAAGGCTGCTTTATTCTCTGCCCTTTATTCCCCTTGAGGATAAGGGAATAGAAGGGAAAAAAAAAATCCACTGGAGACTGGTGTAATCAAAATAGTTCTTTGGAAAAGCTTTACAGGTTTCAGTTTAAACATGGGAGGAGAAAAGGAGAGGATGAAATTCACTTCAAGTCTCCAGCTAGTTATTAGTTATAAATATGCACAGCAATTCAGGCTTTGATGTTAAAACTTGCAGGGTCTGGGAGATTCAAGGCATTTAAAAGTATTATATTACCTTTTAATTTTTTTTAGAGCTAGTTTCTTTTCTCTGTTTAGTTGCAAAAGAACAGTTTTTCAGCTGTTCAGAATTCTTAATTTCTGAGATTCTTTGTTATCTTAGAGCTACTTAGGACCTCTAGTTTCTATTTGCTTCTACAAATACATAGTTCTCAGTTTCTGAAAATCTAAGATTATCATTCCAGTTAAAGAAAAACTTTTTGTACTAAGGAACTATGTGAAGATAATGATGTATAAAAGCTTTTCAGATTTTGATTGTAGCTATTTTCCAGAAAAAAGGAAGGAAGAACCAAAGAATTTAAAATAATGAATGATACAGGAACAACCAATAACCCCCCTAACAAAATCCTGGTATAAATAGAGTAATAGAAATTAGAAAATTAGTAGAAGAAAATATTTTTCAACAATTGATTAAGCTGTTGTGATCATTCAGGTTGAGAATTTATGGAGGTTTGAAGGCACCAGTCTTCTGTATAGTTGATTATATTTTGCTTCCCTGTTTATCATAGGGGTTTGAGGGGAATATTATGCATCATATTTCATAGTCAACCTCTAGAAACAAAAATCCTGGAAAGAGAAATGATTTAAAAAACAGTGTGGCACTCTTGCTCTGCCTCTAGCTATGCTATTGCCTCTGGCAATGGCCATGGTCAAAAATAGGACACTGGATTAAGTGGATTGGATCTTGTTTGTTAACTGCAAATTCACTACATATGTGATATTGACTCTCGCCATGCTTAGTGTTTGTAGTTTGTTATTCACTGTTCATATACTTTCCAGTGAGGCATTTCCTTCCATTTGATACAACCTGTCTTCCTCTTTCTCATCTTTAATATCCTGTACTTCTAAATATATTTACCCTTTAAGTAAAACATAGGTACAATAAGAAAACTCCTGAGATTATAATTTTTTTCTCGTTTTTTATTTCAGAAACAAGGGATGATAAAAGGTTGACAACAAAGTCATATTCCTAGAATCTATCAGTTGGGGTGTGACTGGCAGACAGTGCCAGAGGAATGAATGGTGCTAAGAAGATGCATGGGGTGATCTTTTTCTCTTGTAGTAATAGAAGAACCAAAACCACAGAACTAAAACTGAAAGGCACCAAGTTCAACAGTAACTGATAAAATAAAATACTTTTGTCCTGTTTCATAACTATGCAGTGAAACTCATTACTGCAAGATAGCATCAAGGCAAAGAGCTTAACTGCTGCTCTTTAATAGGAAATTCATCTCGATAAAAGTGCACTAGGATTAAGTTATCATTTTATTTTCATGGGATAGAATATACATAGGGGAGACTTGAAACTTGCACTTGTTTAATTTTTATGCCAACCTTTGCATACTAGGGACTTGGAAGATGCTTCTTATATGCATCTTATATACTTCTTATATATATCTTATATATAGATTCCTCTGCAATTGCTTATAGTGAGTTTCCTTTGTCCCTGCATCAGGACTCTGTTTTAGCTGCTCTTAGAATTTACTGTGGGCAAACTTGCTGGATCAGGTGGAGAGTCCCCTATGGCATGATTTTAAGGGGTGTGTTCACCTTTCTTCTCCTGTCTGCTTAAAGCCAGTTCTATCTGAAATCTCAGACTTGATCTGATTGTGAGATTTTGAAAAGGGCTACTGATGTCTCAAACACCATTGGTTAAAGATTTTGCAGTCTAGGGAATGTTTTTCTGTGAAAGCAGTGCATGTGGAGCAAAGATATCTCTGTCTTATTGGACTGTGTATCCTTTATATTACTCTTTAAGTGACTGTACGACATGTTGTGTGTGTAAACTACAAATCCATTGTGAGCCTTTGGAAAGCTGTCCATTAACCACAAAGTGCTGTTGTCTGCAAACCTTTCTGACAGCATCAACTTGTTAAGCAGAGTTGTCTAATTTTAGAAACCTCTCAACCCTTAGCACTTTTGTTTCTTTGCCATTCAGAATAGCACCATGACCCTTTTTTCAGCTGTGCATTGATTTACACAATTAAGCTCAGAATTATTTCTGGAGGTATTTACTATTTTTAATATTAAAAAACAAAAACCAAAACCAAAAAACCCTAGATCTTTTCCCAAGACTAACAGAGCTGTAAAACTTAAGCAGATCATTTGGTTGTGGATTCTCAAAGGTTATAGACAGTTGATTGCTAGTGAAATAAGTGGCAGTTTAAAAATTTGTTTGAAAATCTGGCCTAGTGAGGTTTAATTTTTGTAGGTCATGAATGTTTCTTAATTCCAGCTCAAGTCTAAACTACAACTATAGAACTGATCTCAAAAACTGATTCAAAATTGGATGTTTAGCCCTGAGCTTTTTGGATATCTGTTTTCTTGTATAATAGGAATTATAATTTGAATTTGCCTCAGTGAAAAAGATTAAACCCAGAAACAAGCAGTTAAGACAAATTCCCTTGCACAGGCATCAGTCAACTGTGGGTATTATATACATATTCTAGAACTAAGAGGAAAGAAGTCTTACATTTTTACCCCTCTTTCCTTTCTTTGTCTTATTGATCTGTTGTGATTTATTGCTAAGAACATATGGAACCACTTTAAAAAATGAAACAAGAAAGTAAACAACCTAAATATCTTGTCTGAATATAAATTTGGTTGATTTACGTTGTTTCTTCAACTCCCGCTTTCTTATAATCTTGGCATATTTAGTGGCATCAGTAAGTAATGAGCTCCATCTAGTGACACAGTACCCCTGTGTGCTTCTTGTGGGAGGAACAAGCTTTGAGTCTGGTCTCTTCTTGTCTAAGGATTGGCCGTTTTTCTAATATATGTCTAATGGGCAGTGAAGTGACACAGAAGGAAAATGTGGACAAAAGTGAAGTAGTTTGGTGAGTTACATCTAATACACCTTTAATACACTTGTCTTTTCTTAAAGGTTGCTTGTAATTTAACAAAATAACATTTTTCTTAAGGTATAAAAACGATTCACTTATATTAAGTCCGAATTAGCTCCATATGCACGTGTATACCTTCTATACAAATGTAGATAGTGATGGATCACTCAGAAGTTCAAAAACAATTGGTGCCTTTCCCTCTAGTCCAGCATACCATTGTATTACTGCTATAGCGATCTTTACCAGAAACTGAAATTGGTCTTTCCTGGTAGCAAGTGAGAGGTTTTGTTATTACAAGGGTATAAGCACCACAGTGTGTAAATGCCTGTGTGCTGGATTGAGGCAGATCATCTGTGAGCCCCTGGCTGTACATTATTTAAAATTAACAGAGCATATCTTTTAGTGCATTGACTGAAACTTGTACTACACAAAGCAGAAATGTGAGGTCTGACCTTGCCGCTGCTCACGTGAAGGGGAAGCTTATTATCTGAGAATAATTTGGGCTGACTTCATTGTACCTCTTAGAAAGCATACCAACCATAGGCTGGCTTACTAAAATGTTTCTGGATGTTGGTCATGTTGGAAACTTAGCTGGTAAGTTTAGAAGGGAAAAAGCTGTGAGGCACCACAGTGCTGAGCCCTCAGGCTCTGGCCTTGCAGCCAGAGGAAAGCTATGGAGCCTCTGCTGCTGCTGCTGGATGTCTTTCTCCACCTCATACCCTTGAAGGTTATGTGGGGAAGCACAGACACTGCATAATAATCTGCCCTGCAGATTTATTACTAGAGTTGTGTGGCTGTACTGCCAAGGTGCTGACCCCTGAAAACAGGAGGGGTAGCAAAGCTCAGAAGCATCTGAGGAGCAAAGTCTCTCCTAGCCCATCTGGATTATGTATTTCCCGTGCTTTCCAAGCTAGCTTTAGACTAGTTCACTTCAGGTTAGCTTGGATATTGCTGGCATACCAAGATGGATTGGCATAGTGTGACATTTCTGCTGGACCAGGGACTTAGCACAGGCTCCAGAACGGTCTTGAGCAAGACTGGGCCTAGACATGTGTGGTTGGACTATACTGAGCAGCCTTCTGCTGATGCCAGATGATTACCAGTATTTGTGACAATGGTCATGACCATGATGTGATGGTCACAGCACAAACTACAGTCTAAACATAATCTTGAGAATGAGAGGGGCAAAATTTTGATAAGCAAAGCTGAACTTTTTATTTTGAGAGAAGTCTTCTGACATGCGCCAAAACAGCCATTTCCTAAGCAGTTTATGTGCAGTTAACATTAGAGATTGAACTGTAGGAGGGTACAGTTAAATAATTCCATGGATTGGATCAGTCAAACACAGCTTTTATCTCTTCTTTTCATTTATTTTAATTAAGATTGTATGTAGAAAAGAGGTTATTTATATCCCATTCACCATCTGCTGTGAGGGAAGAATCCAGCCATCTTGTTCAAATTTACAATTTTTATGTTGTCCTCTAATCCATTGTCTTCAATGTTCTTTGGAGGGAAGAGGTCTGTAATTACAGAAGAGCAACAGCAACTCCTCTGAAATGCTATGTTTTGCTGACTCTCTTTAACAGGGGGCATGCACAAACACCCATCCAAATCTGTACAATCCTTTTTTGTCTGTTACAAGGAGGCAGAATGCTTCCCTAAAGTGTTTTAACATCTTGCTACACCTGTTACATAAACCAAGTATTTTATGTTTTCTCTCACATGTACTCATCTTATTGTGAGGTATTATTTTATCATTTTTTTACTGACCTTAGGTCTAATCTTTCCTCGTTTCATAATTTTGTCTTATTGCCTCTTTTTCCCTTCTAAACTTGTGGTGTTCCTCTATATGTAGCTACCAGCAACCATCAGTAATATACTGTGCCATGTCTCTGTATTGATATGTTTCCAACTCAGCTAACAGCTAGTGACAGGGAATATATCTTGTGTAATTATGCTGAAGTCATTGAGTGTTGCATGCTTATTGGACTTGACTGTGTGTGGGGCAGTGTGTTGTAACTTTTTTGGAAAGTAGGGAGAGCTTCTCATTTATTCAGCACATTTGCTTGAGACCAAAAGCTGGAGTTAGAAGTCCACAAGCAGTTCCAGGGCTATGACCTGACTGAGGTGGTGATGGCAGGGTGAATGGCTTTCGTGGTGGAGTGCTAACATGGAGAGATACAGCTTTTGGTTTGAAAAGACAGGCTGCTCCTCCTTTGAAAGGAAGGCAAGGGGAGGGAGTTGCCTTCAAGGTAAGAGAGCAGCTATTATGTGTGGTGCTCTGCCTTGGGACCAGTCAGGACTCAGTCAAGAGTTTATTTGTGAAGATAAGTGGGCAGACCTACATCAATGGTGATGTAGTGAGTATCTGTTATCCACAGTGTAGAGTTCCTTGACAAGCCATTTCTAAAATTTGGAAAGGAAAAGCTGTGGAATATGTCCTTTAGAAATTAGATGTGCAGGGCAGTCTGCTTCCTTCCCGTGGTGCACTTTCTGTCAAATTAAATTAGGTTGGCCCTTAATTTTGCTGATTGCAGCTTTTAAGATCTGTGTCCATATTCTATGGTGATGAAAACAAAAGAAAAGTCCTGGGCGTTAAGCCATTAATAGATATAAATTCTTTAAAAATGCACTAAATTTGATTTACATTGCACATCTATTGGTTTTTAAGCATATGTTAAAAATAGTTGAGTAGTGGGAGAGGAAGGAAATAAGAGTTTAGGTATGAAATGTAGAGCTAATGATTTCCATATGTGAATAATGCATCTCGGGTTTTAGAACTTTCTTAATTTACTGTTTGGGTTTCCCTCATACCTGAAAGAACAGCCTAACTGGTGCCATACTCATGCAGATTGATCTCAATCTAATATTGAAGTTGCTTGGACTAGTCTCTGGCAAATTTTCATTTTTTGACAAGATTCCTGTTCTCTTGTCTCGCTGGCTTAATTTTGCTTTGTAGGTGTACAAATAGGTAAGTGCTTTGAAGGTGAAAGCTGAGGTAAGAAGCCCTGTTGGGCACTGGCATGATGATAAACTGGGATTGTTGATGGAAATCAGCAATAGTCCCAGTTTGTCCAGAATGTGAATAGTCTGAAGAAGACTATGTATTCAAGTTTTGGAAAAGCAGACAAAACGGCTGGACTGCAAGGACTGTCCTAACCTCCTGCAGATCTCTTTTTTTATACAAGAATGGACAGCTTACAACAATAAATATTTGCTTTGGAAGGCCAAAGAGGGAAAAACAAATTGCCTGTATATATAAGTTTCATGACTATTCAAAGAGGATTTGCAAATATGAAACATAATGGGAACAGATTCAAAATTACTCTAAAATGCAATAATTGAGGCACTTTGAAGAAAAATTACAAGAAAGGGCCTGGACTATTCTTATTTTTTTTTTATGTTCACCACTCTCTTAGGAACGTATGCCTTTTTTATGCTTTCTGCATGGGCTAATTGAATGAAAATGCTTAGGTTGGACTAACTAAAGGAAAGTGAGTGTAATTTTTGTACAAAGGAACTTAAACACTGAAAAAGAGGCCTGTGCAGATTTTCAAATACTGAACTAAGTAATGACAGTCCTTTGTGGTAGATACATTAAGTGATGTTGGTTTACAGAAAAGATAATTTGTAGTCCATATGAAAATGTGAACAGCTTCTAGGTTTCTTCTACCTCTTTCCTAGGCAGAGGAAAAAAAATCATTGTATTTGTGCTGGGACCCATAGTAATGTGATACACGTTTTTTTGCACTGGACAGCTTTGGTCAGGTGAAGCATCTATTTACTTCTCTCTCCTCACCTATCACAATTCTATTTTTATTCTCTTGTTTAGGTGCTTTTGATTTGGTGGATTTTCTTGTGTTGCACTGTTTCACTTGATTTGAACTATAGTGTAAAGGTTATGACTTGCCCAAAGCAATGAAACCTGTCACTGGTATTAAGGACCTTATCTGATGTGATACTTCAAAATTTTGACAAGTGTAATTTTCTCATCCATAAGCAGTGGTGTTGCTGGCATTGCCAGTGATACTTCAATATTTGATTGAATTTGCCTACTCTCTGTAGACTGTATAGGTAATTGCAGGGAATAACTGTGTTTGAGTAGTTTGGGGATTTAGAAAGCTGTCATGAATATTTAGACCAGAGCTTTTGTAAAATCCTCCTGAAGAAAATAATTGAAGTGTGAGACCAGAAGGTAACAGAATACTGATTAGGAGCTACAGTCTGACGTAATGAAACGCATCTGTGTAGCATCAGAATGAAAGAGAGGGTAGTGGCACAGATGGTGAATTAGGAAACAATTTCCACTTGTAACTACTGAGGTCAGTTGAAACTGACAGTAATAAAGGTTGAGTACCTCAACAGTGCTTGTTTTTTTTGTATATGCTGTATCATTATATTAGATTGTTTGATGACATTCTGATTTTCTGTGTTCTTCTGAAGTGCACTGTATATGGCTGGTCATTGAGAAGCAGATTGTGCAACCACTCAGTGTCATTTCACTGCTAAAGCTGGAGGGAAAAAAACCAAGATGAACTGCCAGCTTTCCACAGTACTTTTCACAACTGACAAGTGAATGTGTAAATAATTCAGTCTAGTGAAAATATTGCATACAGGTTAAGTGTTCATGATTGTGTATGTAGAGATATGCACCAGTCCCTCCATACGCATGAGCCTCATGCTATATATGGCAAATTGCCCATTGTTGTGCATCATGTTTATTTTTTAGATGATCTCTGTTGGCAAATAATAAAACAGTAAATAGACCATATGTTGAAGTCTTGTAAGTACTTCACTCACAGAATCCAACATGCTTTCCTGAGGCGGCAGCAGCTCTAGAAAATGTTAGAAATCCTTCTGGAAGCTTAAAGGGGTAGCATAAAATGATGTAAAGCTCTCAGAAGTTCTCAAAAACCAATCTTATTTACAAAATTATCTTTAAAATAAATATGTATGAGTATTCTTGCTGGGAAGTATTCTGTTTGTGTAGCAGAACTGCTAATGCAAAGAATCTGGTCAATCTGCAGTGAGATAATGCATTTGTGGAAACTACTGTGAATGTTAACAACTTCAAAACAAGAGCTTGGGGTAACTAATCTGCTCAAGTTTTATTTTATTGATGCTTACAGGAGGTTCTAATCCTTAAAGTCTCCACATAGATGTAAGGTGCCAACACCAGAACAACTGAAGTACAGTGTCTTGTCTTTGAAGTTCTTGTGAACCCACTGTGATCGCATTCTACTAAAATACTGAGAAATAGTTTCAGTACTTCTGGTCTTTTCAGAAGCTGGTGTCAACACTGCTACTCTGTACTTTTGATAGTATTGGTACCTTTTGAACTTGCAATAAGGATACAAAAATAGATTTGTGTGTGTATACATACACTCTTTGCTTGCTTATGTTTTATGTAGAATATGTCTGAAGGGAGTGAGAAGCTACCAACAAACAGATGTGAGGTCCTGGGTGTGGTGTTAAATTATGCACAGAGAGACAGATGAAGTGGTGTTCAGGCAAAGTGCTTTTTTCATGGTTTGTATAACAGAAGTGCTTTCTGCTGGTTCATTCATGTCAGTGAGGAATTTGGCTATAAATGAGAAGAAGGAAGTAGTCAGCAGTTTATCTGCTTTGTTGTGCTGTGACCCATCTGGGCAGTTGCTTTATTTACCAAAACATGTTTGAGTATTATCCTTACATAATTATCTTTAGTTGTCTTTACATGCAAATTATGTTCCTGTGTGATACTGGAGAAATAATAGTATAAATTATAGGAAGAAAGAAGTAGAAGGACTACCTCTTCCAAATGTGGATCTAAAGGTCTGTTATTTAGTGGTAACAGAAGTTATCACTATTGTCATAGAAGAAGTATGTGAGGCTTGAGAAGTCTGTTAGCTTGTTCCCCATCATCAGGAGGTGTAAACTTTTTCTTTGTTAAAGAACAACTTTAAATCAGAAACTTCCATGGAAGCCAATTTTCATTAAGAAAGGGGTTACAAAACCTTTCAGTTATGAATGGGTAGTGACCAACTCAAGATTTTCATAAAGTTTAGTTAGGCTGTCATACTGCTAGAAAAATACATTGTCTCTACACTGAGTGACGAAAGCTGTGAGCTGTTAATGGGAAGAAGTTGCTTTACCTTTTCGCTGTCATATATTTCACTGGTACACAGGAGTTAAGTTTTTTGGTGTTCTTTTTTTATGCAGTCATAGAGTGGTGAACACTTGTGAAAATTGTCTACAACTTCTCTCCCTCTAGTTGTGCAACTTTTTAACAAAAGATGGAACCAGTGGTAACATATTCTGACTGGTTTTATTTGAAAATCATTCATACTAATTTATTGATAGGCATTGCACATAGCTATTTTCTGCTATATCTCAATGAATTCTGCTTTGATCAAATCAATATTTAAAAGTGTTCCAAACCGAAACATTCAGTCTCAGGCATATCACTTTAGTGAAATTATATTTGAAAAGTTTTCCTTGGAGAAAGCAATTTCAAACATTTCCAAACTCCAGGTGAAGCTTCAATGTGAGCTGTAAAAGTAGATGTAGTGATGGCACGACAACAGGGTAACTTTGAAAAGAAAAATCTTATGTTATTGTTTCACTGTATCAGATATGTCATAGTTGATGCCTCAGATAATCCTAGATTATGTGGGAGAGTAAGTACACTCAACAGTTGAGTTGAAGCCAGACATTCAGACACACTAAGCTAGAAACTCAGCAGCCATTTTATTGTAAGCATACCCCTTCTATATCCAGTTGTATAGTTCTGAATGCTTTTTAGAAGTGTCTGCTCATGTCTTAGCGAAGAACTTGTTTGATAAAGGAAGCCTGTATCTTGTCTTGGTTTAGTTTTTGGTGATGACAAAACCATAAGAAATTATGCTGTTGTTCTGTAATGTGAGCTGCAGTTGTGATGGTAATGAGGATGTGTGGTGTTTATGGGATCTTTCATATGTATGCAAGTAACATCTTGGTTTAATAGCAGGAACCAATTGTAGGGAAAGCACAGCTCAAATTAACAGATGCCATTAATTGCCGGAGTTGACTCACAAAGTCCCTGATGTAAACGTACTGATCTTAATAGGCTATTTTTGGCTGGTAGTACTTTTGAGATTGAAGAGCCTGTCTCTTACAAAGTAAAACATAATAAAGAGTGAAGAAATATTTTTAGATGTTGTGGTTTTTTCCTAAGTAAATTTATTTTCTAACATTTCTAGTATGTCTATTGAAGACTACATATTCAAAGTAAAATGTCTTCTGTATGCCTCAACTGAACTAAGCATCTTAGATTTGGAAGAGAGGCACACCAGTCATGCCCTTCTCCTGCCACAGGGGAGAAACAGACTGATTTTCAGTGATGCTTGTCTTTGGAAATATAGGTGGGTTTTGTCTGCAGGAAGCACTGATATAGTCTCTGAACTGTATTTCAGCAAGGTTGAATTAAGAAAATATTTTTAGGTAGGTGCACAGGTGGCTTTTATTTAATAGGTACAACATGTCAATATGTTTTCAACCAGCTATATATTGCCTATAGATAGATGCTAATTGTAAGGAAGGGCAGAAATTTACAACCTATTCAAACTGCTGCTCACCAGGTTATATCTACCTAATCTTTTATTTTGAACTCATTTGTTAATTCCTCAATTCAGAACATTGTAAAAAGTAGAACCATGTAAACAGACAAAAAAAAGAACAGGAGTTGATTCCATAGTTTCTTGTGGTTTTGACTTTAACTATTGACCATCTTGTACCCCTTGAGATTATTCCAAAGGGTAATTTACAGTTGGTGTACTGCTAATAGGAAATTTACTGCCAATTCACCTATTTTTAAAAAAATTACTATTTCATAGTGTTACTGAAGCAAATATAGATTTATCAACAGTAATTATTACAATGTACTCAATCTTCAAAAACTATTTTTATTTTCACAAATACTGAAGTTCTCATGTTTTGTTTTAATGACATCAAAAGTGCCTGAAATTTATGCCTATAAATAATTTTTTACAGAAGAGCCAAAGACAGTAACTGTTAAAGATGAAGGCAATGTGTAATGTTATATAAAGTTTGCTGCTGCTAATGTTTTGCTATTTAAATAAAATCAATTAATAATCTTACCTCCTTTCAGTTGTGATATACATGTACAAATTAACTTCTTTGGAATCGCTAAGCAGCACTATAGTAATATTAATAATACTACATTCTGTTCTTATTATGACTATTGTTACTGCAATTCCAGGAGGAGGGGGAAGTTAATCAAAGAGAAAATAATACTGAATAACTTGGTATCTTACAATATTAAAGACTGTTAGACTATTTGTGAATGGTCTTTCCAGTGTCTCAGCCTCAGTGGTGAACTGGGGAGTTGCATGACATCTGAGACACTTGCAAGTAAGCCGAGAAGTAACAGAAAGAAAATTGATCTCCAACCCATGGTACAGGACTGACTAATCTCATTGGGATTCTTCTTGTTGTTCCTGTAAAAAGATGATTTTTCATTTCTAGAGGCTATAGAAGTTTCTGATGAAGTTGTACTTTTTCTAAATTAGAGCAGATGTACACATTAGAAATTTTCTGCCTTCAGGAACTCCAGTAGTTTAAAGATTTGTTTAGTTTTTGCTTGTCTATTTAGATGAAGTGTTGACATGCAGTTGGAGAATGCTTTGTGGAGTTGTGTAGTCTGCTATGTCTTTTGCATTCTGCTAGACTTCATTTAGGGGAAATGTGGCTTAGTATGCGAAGGGTAATTGTCATTTGTTTTAGGCAATCTCTCATCCATTCCCTGACTCTTGCATTTTTCAGTAGGTATCCATTCCTCCTGTGTAGTACTCTTTTAACTCCAGAAAAATTGAGACAATATACTTGCTAATTGCTATTACAATTGTATTTTCTCCAGCCACTGTGAAAAGTTTATAGCACCTATACTTGGGAAGTGCTATCAGTCAGAAGCACAGTAATTTTGGGTAAGCCTTCTCCAAGGTCTTTGCTGTAGTTATTCTTCACTGTAGTTATTATCAAAATTCCTTTCTTAGCTCTAATGCTACTACAGTGGGTTTGATATGAAAAATGTATTTAAACTGCAAGTCTGCATGGATCTTCTTGCACAATATATTAACGCACAAGGCAAAATCAATGCTGTTATGGGAGATCTGTGTGAAATTGGCTTCTTTTCATTTCTTTGAAAGACTTTGTGTGATCTGGAAATTGTGGCTTACCTTCAAAGCTAGTTAAGAGGCCAGATAAGGTTGAGAAGATACTTAGCAGGTTTTTTGCACAAACTCACCGTTTCCACATATCTAGGAAGTGGGGTGAAGATAAATGGATAGTGCTCCTTGCAGCAGCTCTCTAGGTAAAGCTGTACAAGGCTGTAATTACAGAGAGAAATCAGATCATGAAGGATCACTGCCCACTTCTCATTTCCCACAATACTCAGCATATTCCATTATGAGGTAGGTGCTAGAAATCAAGTGAATAATCCAGCTGAGAACATTCACTAATGTGACTTTAATGGAGGCAGTACAGTGTACCAGCAAGAAGCTTTTTTTAGTACCCTCTTCTTTGTTTTGGACTGGGAAGTTAATGTAGCTGTTTATATGCTCTGCTTCATTAATGTGGTCCTTGTAATGTAATGTGGGTAGCTCTTTGCCTGGTTATTTAGAACTAAGCTAATTTTTAGGCAACCAAAGGAGATTTTATTTGGTATTCAACTGGGGAGGCACCATGTAAAATTAATCTATGTTTCTTCAAGGTTTTTTCTCTATTGTGCCATTCTGCCTTAGGCAAACTTAAAGTTTGACATCTCAGTGTTGTCTTTGGTCTCCCTGAGGAGTTTTTATATACTGAATGAGTGCTGGAATAGGCTTTTCAAAGGATGACCATCCCAGGATTGGTGGGCTTGTGTGTAAATACAGACATAAATTCCAAAGGTCTATCTTCAGTGATTAAAACTGACAATCTGTCAGTACCAGGCAGACCAGGTTTTCCTGCTGTAAGAAATTTTAAAACAAAGAAAAGCCCAAACAAACTCCCTACATGCACAGCACAACCATGTTAAACTTCCTTCCCCACATTTATTATATGTGATACATTTATTGATGTAATAACTTCTACTGCTTAAAAAGGGAAACTGGGAGCTCTTAGAACTTGATTCCCTTTCCAGATCCACACATAACTTGCTGAGTTGTCTTGGTTATCCTCCTCCCCCCATCCTAGGGGATTTTCTCCTAGGACGCATTCCTTCACCTATAGGAAAGAGATGGTACTTTTTCAGGGTTTGCTTTTGTTTGCAGTTGGTTTTGGATCCTTGCACTGTTGAATTTCAGAGATACTTTTTTGTTGTACATATTTTCACTGTTACTACAATTATGACTTGAAGCTATTAAATTTATTACATTTAAGAGTAATGGTTACATAGCATTCACTAACTGTGTTTCAAAGGTATCTAGAAATAGCTTTTCTCCTGTACCACCATAAATATTTCCCTTAATTGTCTTTTTTGTCACTTTTAACCTCATGGGCAATCTTTTAAACTGATGAAGTTGGGCAGCTACAGCTTCAAACTAGCAGTTATGATAATAAATACATCTTGTACTCTGGATCTTTTTGACAGTTGAGTACGGTTATTAATTCAGGTTAATTTGCTTGTTTCTCCATTTCTAAGGAGAACCCCTTTATATTGTCCCACAGTATTCAAAAGGCCCAGAAGTGGTTGCCATCCATTGTGCAGAATAAGTGTCATGGAAATAAGCAACATAGCTGTTGAAACCAGGAACCTTAAATTCCTACCAATACAATTTTTTTGTTATTTGGTGGGGTTTGCTTGGTTTTGGTTGGCTTTTATTGTTATGGTGGTTGGTTTTGTTATTTTGGTTTTTGTATTTTTGTGGGTTTTTTTGTGGGTGGGGGTTTGTTTTTTGTTTGTTTGGTTGGTTTTTTATTTATTTTTTCCCCTCCAAAAAAGATACAATCGGTATCAATATATCTGATAATGAAGCTTTAATGAAGCTTGAGATGTCTGTGGAGTCCTTGAGGACTGTATACTTGCTCAGTATGCAACTGAATATGTTGTTTTTTGCCAGAGAAGTCTCATGAAAATTCTAGGGATGTGGAAGCTGACAGGTAAACAGGCTTTCCAGGATGAAGTGCTGAAGAGCTCACAAAGACCAAGTTGGGGAATTTTACGGAGCGTTGTGTAAAGCACAGAGATTTATATTACTCAGGCTCTTCAACTCTATTGACTCCTGAGGCTATGCATGTAATGAAGCACCTGCTGTGAAGAAATTTTGTGTCTAAATGTGTGAGCATGAAGCCTCTCTGTTTGCTTAAGCACTTTTTTCTTTCTCCTTTTTTTTTTTTTTTGGCACCAATGCCTCTCTTTCAAAAGATGTCTTTTTCTGCTAGTAATTTTCTTTGTTACGTGAGATAGCTGCCTCCAAGTCCTGAAAGGAATGCTGGCATGTGAGTGTCAAAAACATGAAGTTTGAGTTTCCATTATAGTGTGGCTGTCATTTTGGATTTGGAGCGCCACAAATGTTCTGTTACAGTGTGGAAAAGCAGTAATTTCTTTTTATAGTTTTTTTGACCATTTTAGCATCTGAAGTACAATGTAGTAGTTCATTATCAATGCTGTTTTGTAACAGCTAGAGGGTAAACTGCATGATCTAGAAGAACCAGAGTTGAACACTTTCTGGAAAGATTGATACAAAAGAGAAGACCAAAAGAACTTTACTAGAAATCTTAAATTTATTGGAGGATATAGGGAAATGTTTAAAAACAGATGAGTATGTAGGCATTAGTGGAGTATGTAATTTGGACTACTGAATTAGGTAGGAATTGTATGGATGTCTGCAATTGTTCATCTGAGACATTTTGTTTTCTCTAATCTTGCCAAAGGGCAGTAAGAAGGACTGGAAAATTATCACCTTATAAAATTTTGTGAAAGTTGGGGAAAGGATTTGTATTGATGGATTATTTCTCTCTGTCTAGTAAGAGTAGCTCTGTTTAACCACATATGTTCTCACCTAAGTGGGGAGCTTGTAAACAGCTGTTACTGTGTTAGACTTGTGTTACCTTAAAGCATACCATTACCTTGTTTTGCAGGTAGGACTATGCCTGCTACAATCATCCTCCCTCCCCTACCTTCTGGCATAGACTGGGTAGAATAGTAAAGGAGAGAACTTTGAGTTTTTAAATCTCTCATTTAAATGAAAGAAATTTGTGTTTTCAGCATCTGTGGGAATAAAGAGGTAATTGTCACAGATTATTCTCAATATGATTTTTTTAAGACAAAAACTACTTAAATATCACCCTGGATGCCAGAAACACTAGTTTGGTGGAAAGAAAAGCAGTCTTTTAAAATCATTCCCTCAGCTGGCCAAACAAAGTATTTTTGAAGAAAGTTTTACAGAGGAATGATGCTGCTCCATCTCTTCCTAAATTGTATATGCAAAGCAAAAAGGTTGCTGATAGGGCTGTGAGGCAGACATTGACAGTTGTAGAGATTTGTGCATCTTGGTGACATTTGTTGGTGTTTTTTGATGTAGTCATCTTTGTTTGCTAATTTAGAACATTCTTCTCCATATTTTCTAATGAAGGTACTCTGGAGAAAACTTTTCTTTGCCAAAAGGTAATGGTAAAACTTGCAGAAGAAATTAATTCACTATATTGCCTGTGGAATATACTACTATTTACTATATTCCCTGTAGAATTTGGATTTCTTCTCACGTTTTCTCTTCATCACTTCTATTCTATTCTGTTCCCAAAACCTATTATTTTTTTATCAGAACTATTTTTTTCCTAGCTTAGTCTTGTAAATTACACTAATCTTATTTTGAAGTTACTTCCAGAATTGCCAAGTATCCAGGTACTCACTATTCTACAGTCATTTATGGAGTAGAATTCACTTTCAGCTATCTTTGTAAGCCTCAATTAAGCCACTTGTGTCAGCAGAAACAAAATGTAACTATCAAATCAAGGTTATTATCAGAATGCCACAGTTGAGATCAGTTCTGCAGGAACATTTTATTGAAATCAAATTTTCCTTCCAAAAGTCCTTTTGGTTGGATGAGAGTGTATGCATGTGAAGATGACAGGTTGTTAAAAGAAGGGGATATGAACACCTCAAAAAGCAGGATTTTAGCTGATATGATAACTTTAAATGGCCTGACTTTTCAGGAGGGATAGGGTACTTTTCTAATGTGTGTTCTATTTCAAGGGAGCACCAGCAACATATTTCCATGAGTTTTAACCTGGTTCTGCCTCAATTCTGTCATTTTTAGACTTTAAGAAGACTTTATTGCTTGCCACAGGAAGCCAGGAGTATTTGCATTTTGCCGTTGCATTTATAAGACAAAAGGAATTCCTTTTTGAGAGAATCAAGTTCTGTGCAAAGTGGTTGTTAGTATATTTTACCAAACAGAGCAGTGCTCAGCAGGACCAGATGGCAGCACTGGTTTAGTACCTGACACACCAGGAAAGAGGGTAGAGGCTCTTTCCACTTCAAATGCCAGCACTATTTGATCCTAGATTTTTCTTTGTCTCCTCTTAGAGGAAACTAGATAGTGCAAAGTTGTACAAGGGGAATAGTCACTGTCAGTCAGCTTCCTGGCATTCCCAAGGTGTTTGCCTGACTTAGAAGCTTTGGATTCCTAACAGTGTTCTAAATTAAAATCAGTTTATTCATTAAATTCCAAACACCATAATATTGTAACTCCTTTTCAATAATATGGTGGCAGTTCATTTAATTTCAGTGTGATTATTTTTACTTTTATGTTAATTTTGTTTTGGTCCCACAGCATGACATTATTTCTGTCTCCTAAAGTGCAATCCAATTTACATTGATATTATTTTAGCTCTAGGTATAATAACTCAATACTCTAAAGGAAGCCTCTGAATGCTTTGTCTTAATGCAGTCAAATAAATTAAGCAAGGGAGCAGGTTGCCTGTTTTTTGCTGTTTAATATGGGTGGTGGTGGGTCCATTCTCTTTCAAAAGTTTCATTCAATATGGTTTCCACATGCCAAATATTAAGGAAACAAAATGTAGGCTGTGACAAATTCAGTGCTATTTTTTCAATATCATTTTTATTGCATAGATCTTTATGGCCAAAGAAATCAGCACATCCAGGTTTCTGTTAGAGAAACCCGTATATTCTGCAATGGGCATCAGGAACAGGTCAGCTGAGGACTTCTGGACAAGATATGTCCTGCTTGTTTCTCTGGGCCATTGCACTATAGCGACTTGAGTTGCTGTGTCACTTCAACATTTTTACAAGAGAGACAATCTAATCCTGGGTGCAGCTACACTGCAATCACTCAGAGCTTGATGCCAGCTCGCGTCTAGTATTTCCCCTTATCCTGCTGTATAAAGGCATGCTGTTTCAGGAGGGTTCAGTAAAATGACATGTTCTGCATGTGAAACACAGAAAATGGCTGGCTAGTTTACAGAAGTTGTGTAGGCTTCTTTCCTTTAGAAAAAAAACCAAAACAAACCAGGACATTCTAGCGGTTTCTATATTTTTAGAAACTATTCCAGAATTCAACTAGATGCTATTTTTAGTAACGTGTTTCTGCAGTGTAACAAACAGAGGATCCTTTCCAACCCAAACCATTCTATGACTCTGGGAACCTTGCAAGCAGAATGCATTGAGGTGGTATTAGAGATAAGCAACTGAGAGAACATTCCCTGCAGCTCCAGAAAAATAATGTAAAACTCTATCTCATTTATACAATAGTTATGTAAGTACCTTGCTATTGCTATTAGAAAAAAATCTAATCAAAGCAGAATGTAATAGCAAAGTGAAAGATTAAATTAAGAGAACTGGATGCAAACACCATGTGAAAATGACGGAAGGATGCTAAGAGCTGTCAAGGAGAATATATTGGAATGATTTTACTAGAACCAAACTTTTTGGAAGATGTGTGATTTGTCTGTTCTGTGAGGAAGTCTCTGGTAATAGCCCTCTTTATTGCTCCCATGTTTGTTGGACTGAAACATAGCATAGGCATATCTTGCTTTCCTAAAATCATGCAACATTTTCAGGGCACTCGTCATAAGTATGAAAAGGTAATACATAGAAGTGCAGACATAGAAGAACCTGAAAAAAGCAAACAATTAAAAGGTTGGTCTTTGGTGATTTTTCTAAGTGAAAGTACATCTTTCAGCCCTTTTTATATCTGCTAATCAGAAGCTTATTGAAGCTGTCATTTAAACTATAAATGAGGGAAAAACAATACTGACAAAATCAAGTGCTGAGTAGAGGGCATTTGCTCAATTCTTAGCAAGTTGGGCGGGTTGGCTGAAGAAAAGCCACTTTCATTATGGACCTGTCTGTTCCAAACTGTTTATTCAGCTTGTAGTTTACCAGTTTGTTCTGGCTATCCATGTAATGACAAAACTAAATCTCCAATGTCTGGTTGAAAGTTTTATGCCTTTCTCTATGCTCTGGGTCTTTTCAACAGTAATTCTTGCTAGTGGCACCTCCAGGAATGCTGGACTGCAGCATAAACTTTATAATGATACCTATCTTCCATTTTATTTTAATGTGTATTTGAGTGTGTAATCCTAAAATATCTGCAGCTATTACAGCTGTTGTGGCAGCTGATCACAGTGCAAGTGCTTGAGATGATACTTCTGGGGTTGAATGCAAGGGATCTGCAGACAGTGGATCTTTTTGGCAATTGGGGCTTCATTTTTTGTTCTTTCTCCTTACTATACCAGCAATTTCTGAGGTGTTTTATTGAGTAGATCTATTGTGCATAAGCTTTCTCCTTGTGGAGATGAAAGACATTGGGTAGGAAAGCAGAAGGGTTTTAATTTTCTGGGTGATTGGGAAGTTCAAATAAAAGTTTATTATGTACATGCTGGGGGGGGGGGGGTTTGTTTTGGTTTTTTTGTTTGTTTGTTTTTTTTCTTGTGAATTTTTAAGTTGTTCATGTTATTCAAGATGTTAGGGCTATGTTAATTACTAAGCCACTACTTGTAATTTTAGTCAGGAAGAGCTTCTATTGTCTATAGAGACTGATGCAAGTCTAACTGTCTGACTAGAGCTCTAGTTAATGTGTGAAGAAAGACTAATGAGAAGAACTGGAAAGTGGGGTGTATCAAGTATGTTGAGTCATTTGCCAGCAGCTCGTGTTGCTTTGAGAGTAGGGCATTCTTGTGATTGTTTTCATATAAACAGTTTCCTGTGTGTTCCTAGGCTTCCTAGCTAATATACTCCTTCCTGATGAAATTGGTACTCATGAATCACAGATACTGTAGCTGGAAATAGTTTAATTTCAGCAATAGACAATCTGAGGACAAACTGGCTCTTCCAAATCTGCTTGGTCTCCCCAGAGTTGCATGTGTGTACTGAGCTCATGTTTGCACCACTGCGTGTGGTTGCTTTCATGTTCATGCTTTCTTAGCATGGTAAAACTTAGGATTACTCCTGAATCTTGCAGAGAAGAGCCAGAGGTATAACTTGCAGAAATTAAAGTAACACTGTGGACATGTGAGAAACCATTTGGGGACCACAGATTGCTTCCCCTTGTACTCAGTGTTACTCAGGGATTAGAGGAGAAGCTGAGAAGGAACTAATTCAGGTCAATCAACTCTAAAGAATGTACTGGAACCTCCCAGCATATGTAGAGGTTATTTCTTTGCCATGATAGCTTTAGTAAATCCTAAACATATCTTGACATTACTAGCCCACATCTGTGGGGAAAAATAACACTGCTGGCACTAGAGAAAGAAAAAAGCACTCATGTTCAGTGATAAACAGCCATTTACTTTTGCTAAACACCCATTGCAGAGAGGCATTATATTTTGCAACAAATCTCTAAATATTGCTGTAATGTAGGAAAAACTATTACCCTGTTATATCCAGAGAAATATGAGTGAGTTGACTTCAGACTTTATTTCTGTGCCCTGTAACACTTCTGTAAGGAAAAGAGAAATTTAGTCTATGGCTATTAAAGTATAAAGCCCTTTGAGGTCATTTCTCCTTATGTCTATTATATATCTGTAGTGACAGGAAAGTGTGAGGTGTCAGCTGGAAATAACTCTTTGTGATTGTTGAGTTGTGCAAGTTTGTATGCATTTTGAATGTTCCCAAGGGCACATGCAGTTGAGGTAATGTTGTAATGTTGAGGTTTTCCCACTGACACTTTAGAAATTATTTTTCCCCTCTTATTTGATGCATTGATTTCTTTGAGGGGATAGGTGAAAGGAGAAAGTGGATAGAAAATTTGGAAGAATTTTGAAATGAGCTTTTGACAGTTTCTGATAATTGTTAAATTGAAAGGTAATTTATCATGATTAATGTCCTTCCTAGACTATACTTACAATGCCATTTAATCTGTTCCAATGGCTATTGTCCAGCTGATTCATATTCTGTGTAGGATTGTCTCAGTGTCATTAGACATGAAAGAAAGCATCAGTGAAAGGAAAGACTATTATCTGTATAATATTTTCAGGGTATTCCTTTGTCCTAGTTATTGTCTTCCTTTCTTTCCAAGAAATTCCTGAATGATTTTTGCATCTTAATACTCCCCATGATTAAACTTCACAGATAGCTAAATTGTAATAAAGACATATATTGCTCCCAAATATATCAATTTCCTAAAGGTTTATAATACAATTAAAGCCTCCCTGAAGCTTGCCAGTCTCTAGTCAGATGCTTTGTTACTTGGGTCTCTGCCACCTACAAATGAGAGAGGCTTCATAGTGGGGCTGTTCACTATATTTTGGCCAGCTGTGGTTCTGCTGCACATCCAGTGTGTTGTCCATATGGACACATGATATACTTCAAATAGAGGAGGAGTAGAAGAATGGAATGCTAGAGAAACTCCAGGATCTAAACACTAGGAAAGCTGACTTCCTTTTTGCTTTGTATCTCCTTGCTGTGCCTTCCCACCCACAGGCACGTTGTTCCTTTGCTTCAGAGTGGTGGCTCACAGAAACTTTCTTTGTATTAATGAAAGCCAGATTGAACCTAGTCTTATGCTAAAATTTCACCCCAAATTCCAATGACAAAAGGTGCTAGACCTTTTCAGAGGTTTAGTTCTTCCCTTCATGAAACTGGGTGCTAAGTGAATATATAAGGTACAGGTATATGAGGGGCTCTTGTCTAAAGCCAGAGAAGTGATTGTATAGCATTAGTGTCAACCTTGTAGGTAGAAATATTCATGTTTCCTTGAGCACATATAAACTCTGGGTATAACAAAGTAAATTTCTCCCATACCAGCTGTGGTCACATGCACATATCCTGTCATGTTATAAGGAGGCTGATAGTGTCAGGAGGGAAACCGAAACATGTCTGCAAGCAGAGCCTTGGTAAGGACGTTTAGGGATTTTGCAGCACATTCTTGAAATTTGACATTATAAGTTGTTCCTTGTATTTAGTTGGCATTGGAGGAAGTCCTCCATGCTTTCTGTTTCTGAGAGAACCTTTCAAGTCAGGTGCATTGGATATAAAGCTTGTTTCTCTATGAGAGAAACTTATGGAGAAATGGAAGTGTCAGGCTTCCTCCTGCTGAGGGGTCCTAGGGACTGCAGTATTCATGTTTAATAACTGGCACGGGAGAAGGCTTGAGCTGAATCACTGCTGTGATGAGAGGCACCCAGATAGAATGTGGGTGATTTAGTACAATTTCCTGCTCAGGGGAGGCTTGGTTTCCTCCTTGTTACCCCATGGTACAGGGTCAGTAATTGGGCTGTGGTAACCATATCTATAGTGAATGCAGATGAGGAGCATAGGAAGCATTTTTTGACAATTTTTTCAGTATGAATTCCAAAGGAATCAAGACCAATTTGGTAAGAGCAAGCTGTCTTTCTCTAATGATGTTTATATGTAAAATCTCCTTGATTCTTCATGAATCATTTCTCTAAGGTAAGAGAATATATTGTAAACATCCATATCATTTTAACAATACATTCCAAAGGAGTAACTTAGATAGAAAAGCTGCTCATCTTTAATTTCCTGCAGAAGATCACTGCATGTTGTACAGCAGAGCTGCTGTTCAGCTGAAGCCCATAGACCCAAAGTTAATCAGGTTCCTGGGTGACTTGTGGTTGGTGGTTTTGATGTCTGATGCTAGCAACATTTTTCTGCAGGTTGTCAGTAGATTAGCATATAAATAATGGCAATTGGAGACAATAGTCCATAGGCTTTGCCTGAAGTAGTTAATTTTATATGGAGTTTCTCTGAATAGAGGTTTTTCTCACAAGTATTCTGTATTTTTTTCAGCAGCAATATTGCTGAAAGCAACTGCCAAATGCAACTAGATTAAATGTTTTCATTTGAACAATTTATCAGCTGAAAAGTGCAGATTTATGTTGACTGCTTGTATTTGTGAATTTAGTTTGAACTTGGCAAGTGTTTATGAAAAAGGAAATTGCAAACATAAAAATATTATGACATTTCATTTAAAAATATTTTGACTTTTCATTTTTAACAATGTTTCAATGTTTAGTTTATTCTAAATTATCTCTCTTCCAGCCAGTGAAAGCAAAAACTTCTGCCTACCAGTGAAACAAAATGTTTTCTGGGAACATATTAGGTTGGAAATGGATCTCTGGAGGTCTGCAGTCCAACTCACTGTTCAAAAAAGGAGTAGCTTTTAAAATTTTTTCTTCTCTCTCTTTTTTTTTTGGTCACTTCTTGCATCAACAATGGCTGGCTCCTTCAGTACACTTGGATGCAGCCCTTATTAGTCCTATGAATTTATATATATCAGAAACTTTAGAGGCCTGAGGGCAGACCTTGCCATTTAATACCACAGCAAAGAACACATTGACTGAGCACTTTAACCTTTTTCAACTTTGAATTTCAGAAACTCTATGCATAATTGTTTGTGGTTTGCTTGGATTTTTTGGGGGGAATGCACTTGTCGGTCCAAAACCCAGGATGATCGCCATGGAGTGATTTTCTTTTCCTTCCTCTGTTTCCAGTTCGTTCAATGAAACAAAAAAGCCTCCTGTTCTTTGACTTCCTCAGATGCCAAATATAATGCATGCTGTGGCAGCATCTCTGTGGTCCAATTCTTGTTTTCTACACATGTGTTTCCAAATAGTATAAACATTCACCTTAGTGTCATAATCTGATATAGGTAGTATTATATTCTGTCAGCTAGCATTATTCAGTAGATAATCAGATGTGGCTTAGCGAAGAGGAAATTCACAGCAAAAGTGCATTTTCACATTCAATTTGCTTGTATGCTGAAGGGATATTTCTTTATGTGTTGGTGAGAGAGCAGATGTTTTGTGCATAATTTTTGATGATGTAGCTATTGCCTACTTGACTATAAAAGACTAAATTTGCTGATCCAGATGGTGGTCCTAGATTGGTGTTCTGATGAAGTAAGACTTTTTATTGTTCTTTGCGTGAAACCATGTGCCTGCATTTGACACATCGTTAAAAGTCTGTCTCTCTGTAAAACTAGAGGCTGTTTTGCTTTTTGATGCTTGTGATGTTGAATGAAATATCAGAAATCCTTTAATTCCAACTTATCACAGTAGTTCCTGCCACTTCTTTTATTCTTGACCTGCTTGAAATTACAATGATGGTAAGGAATATTAGAAGAGAGCCGGTTGCCTGCAAACCTGTACAAATGGCTTGGTTTATAGGTGAAACTTAATTTATGTGATATTAGGTATGCTTAGCATTATACAAATGTTCAACAGCTTTGGAACTGGACTTAGGAGTGAATGAAAGGTGACACTTCACTTTCTATTGGAGATGAAATATAGCAGCACTCTGTCATTTACTGAAACTTTGAATTCATGTACCTTTCTGTCTGATTTTCCAGAGTGATGTGCTTTATGGTTCCCAATCAGCACCTCTGAAAATCAAGCTTCGTGCAAACTGCTTTTGTTAAAACTAAACTTCTATCAATTTGAGACACTCTCAGGTAGTCTTTACGGTGAAAAGGGGCCAAGGCTTAACCTATTTCTTTCTCTTCCCCAGAGAGGGGGAGGGGAGGAGAGGGAGAGACAGAGAAACCTGGTGCCTGCATAGCGCGGATGGGAAGGGCAAGCCCTGACTGCAGCGGCCCCGGTGTTACCACAGCAGCTGCCAGGTCAGGAGAGGGGTCCAGGGTGACAGTAATAATAGTGGTGAGGGTGGAGGAGGTGAGCTGGAGCAGTGGTGTATGAAGTGGTCAAAGGACACAGGGTGGGGCTCTTGCTTGTTTGGGGTTGGCTGTTGGTGTTTCAAGAGCAACTGGGCAGGCTTGGTTTCATACTTGCTTCCTTTCACCTTTTGGCTTGGGCTGGCTGGATGGCAGGGGAGTTGTCAGAATTATTGCTGTTGTCTAGACACAGAAGTGCTTTGTCAATAGTAAGGAAACTGGAGAAAGTCAGACTCCAGCTGTGAGAAGAACACACAGATCCAAAACACAGAGATTCATATTTTTCTAAGTGTTCTTCCATGTTAAAAGTTGCTTTAACCATTCAGTGATAAAAACCAGACTGTTGACCAGGGAAAACATCTTGGCCCTCAGTTTCATAATACCTCTCAGCCTCCTGGTTTGAAGTGCTGTACTTGATATATGATCACAAACCAATGAGAGAGAGTAGTTTAGGTACTAATATCTAGAGCATTCATTACAAATACAGATTAAAAAAAGAAAAAACAAAACAAAAAAAACCCCAAATTGGCATGTGGTCCTGGAGACCCTAGTGAGATCAGATTAATATAACACTTGCAGATGAAAGTATTTATATCTGTAAAACCTTGACACTTGAAGAATCAGTACTTTCAAGATTTGGGAGCAGGAACCTTCTGAAATCTAATCCTCTTCTTGCAGCCGTGGCTGTTTTTTTGAATAATCAGTGAAACACTTCTCCACATAATTAATATTCCCAGGGGTGTGATGAGCTAAATGATGGGATTTGTTATTCCTGACTGATTCAATGGGATTCCAAATCTCAATGAATCTACCTAAGGTACCTTATCCTTTTTCATTTATAAAAACACAAAACATCACTCCCCTAACAAAAAACCCCTCTTGAGAGGGGTGCTTATTGCTCTTGAAATCAAGAGAACTATAGAGCATGAGATTCTTGCTCTATATAGTATTTTCAGTCATCTGTATCAGGCCCCATGTTAGCACTGTGTCCTAGGAATTAATTTTTCTTAACTGTTTGACACTTGGCACTTGATGATCTCACACTAATTACTGTGATGTTTCTCTTGCATTGATTCTAGAATCTAAAGATCCACATTTTTAAGATAATCTGTAAATATCCTGCTGCTGTGATAATTTTAAAATATTTCCTAATGTTATATGCTGTATAAATTTTAGTATTCTTATGGTCTTTTTTCAGTGTAGGATCTGAAAGCTCTCTAAACATACATGGATAAATTATCACAATGCTCTTGTGAACAATAGAAATAAGAGAGAAATACTGGTTTGCTCGATATTCGAGCACACTAGCTGTCCACTGGCTGGAAATCAAGATATCATAGGGAAAAATCCAAGGGCAGAGAGGTACACATAATGTACCCATTCCTGTAACAACCACTACCTTCACTAACAGACATCCAGAGAAGGAAATAAAGAGGCTGTGGAGGTTTTGTGTTGTTGGTTTTGGTTTTTGTGTGTGTGTGTGTGTGTGTGTGTGTGCCCTCTAAAGAGCAACCCAGAATTCACATTTTCTCAGAGCAAAAGGATGTCTTTCTAGATTTGTAATGGAAAACAAAGTATGGTTGTCACTAAGCTTTCAACAGGAAATGAAAATGCTAGAGAGATGTTTGTGACCAGCTTATGCCATTAATCAAATTCTACTGTTTTTACAACTTAGCCAGAGGCCAGCATATACTATTGCTTGATAGTCAAACAACCTTATCACTTATATGTCTCTAGAACAGCTTGAACTCATATGTAATCCCAAGACAACTAGATTTTTATTTTTTTTTCATTAGAAACTTTACAATTCTGTCTGCTACTATTACTATTTTATGTGTGGTGCATAAGAATTAATAACCTTCTTAACCAAGATGGCTTGTGAACGTGCACAGACAGTAATTGATCTCAAGATCTGTAAAGTCAACACTTTCTTTCTTTGGGCTTAATTCATTGTCTGTACTCAGGTATTGCTATCAGAGTTCTGGTCTTTTTAAAGTAAGCATTAACTTCTCTACTTTCTCTATGAGAAAATAAGACCCCCCAGACACTACTGGTACCCTTCCAGCAATAAGTCTACATTTTTTAAAAAATGTCTATAATTTTTTACAGTTAATTATATGATGTAACTCAATCTAATTTTATTGATATAGAATTACATGTGGATGCTGTATGATATACTCAGGGCTTGTGTGAAGGTATACATATGAAACTCACTCTGGAGGCATGTTAGAGAAGAGGGGTGTCATATGTTTGCATAATAGACACTCTCATTAGAAGGTCTGGGGGCAGAGGTGTGGATAGGTTTAAAGCCATATATGCTCAGCTTTATCATTCCTTCCCCATCTTCTCCCAGGGCATTTTTTCCTTTACGTGCTCCTTAGCTGATGTGAAAGCTGTGAATTTAAAATCTGAATTTCAGAGGAGTTCTCAGTATTTGCCTCAGATGTCATCTTTATCTGTTGATCCTCAGCTATCTTTCAGTCTGTAGTTTAGATCTCTCAGCTTCCAAGAAGCAGGTGATCCTTCCTTGATAGTTCTTTAAACTAAAGAAGAAGTCTCCTAGATGTAGATCTATGTACCATTTTTTATCTATTTCATCTGGGTTTCTCAGTATGGGTAAAAGTGACCAGAGTGTGCTACCAGTAGACTGGAAATTTGTGCTCTGTGGTCTGTGACACACCTGAGAAGGATTTTCATCAGTGAATATATTTAATCAGTGCTCTAATGCAGGTAGGTTTGTGCTAGCATGGTCCCAATTCTTCTGGAAATAATCAAAAGAACTGCTGAGAGGTTTTTGGAAATTGAAGTATTAAGTGGGATTAAACAGATTATTTGCAGTTAGACTTCTAAATACCTTCTTGGGTTTTTGTTTGAGGGTACCTGGTTTTGACACATACATTTGATTTATGTTTTTTCCCTCTGAGGTAAGTAGTTTAAATCTTGCCCAGGCAGTGAGTAGTCAAATTATTTCATTATTCACTGCATAATATGTGATATGGCTCACTCCAGTTGTCTCAGCCTTGTCTCCAGCATCTTTTTTTTCACTATGATTATTGTTAATCACTTTATTTTGTAGTGTTTGTGGTAAGATTTGAAATTAAACAGGAAGAGAAACTCCAGTGGTCTTACTGTTGGTAGCACAGACCATCTGTGTTTCAAGAAAGATAGACTGATGGTGTTATTGAAAAGCTATTTGGCTTTGATTCTTGCACTATTATTTCTACCCAGAAATAAACAGAAGATTTTAATAAGTAGCTTTGTCATGCTTGTTACTTTGACTAGCAGTGCACCACTGGAAAGCTAATAAAATATAAAGCTGTCTTAAAATAGGATCTCTACCTATTTATTACTTTTGTGGTCTGCAGTAGCCTATGCATAATTATTGCTGTGATATTTGATTTAAAATTTAGTCCTATGGTAAAAGCTTTTGAGGTTTTACTTGTTTCTTGTGCAATAGACTCATTTCTTGCATAGCAAATACATCCATTAAGTGACTATACCTGAAGTGAACAAGTGTTCGCTACTAAGTGAATGAATCTGAGTTGAAGTTCTAAAGTCATACATTTATCACTGACGTGTAGTAATCTTCAAAGCAAAATATATCAGCAGGTGAAACTCTGGCAAGCAACACTTTGAATGCTCTAATTCTTTTGTACTTATATAAAACTGTATAAACAGGAGCTTTAGTGAATGTGGCTGTTTCCCTCTGGTGACTGCTCTCTGGCGTCTCTGCAGCAGCAGCTGCTCCTCTGATTCCTTGCTAATCTACTACACTACTACACTACTACACTACTAATTCTCTTGAGCTTTGCCCACTGAAAATCTTGTGTCTACAAGTATCTCCATAGGCAAATTGTAGATGAGTCACAGCATTGCTGCTTCTAAGTTCTTCATACCTACTCTGAAGCTTTTGTTGCCTTGATCTGCTTCAAACAGAAGTATATGGTTATTCTGGCTGATGTTCTGGGTGATGCAAAGTGTTTCATGTAACAGCCCTATCTAAAAACAAAGGTAGAGCCAGTCTGACTGAAATCACTTTGAAGTTAATTTAATTAAATAGTTGTAAATCTTAATTTTAAGAACATGAATATTTGATTATTTTTCTGCATATTTTTCCACATGTCCTTTTTTGACCTGCCTGCTGGTTGTGAATATAAAATAAAATCTTACTCCTTAAAAATGGAAATAGCTCTCTCAAAAAAATTTAAAGCATGTATTATCATAAAAAATAACGATATATTGAATAGATAATAAAAAGCTTCATTTTATTTTTAAATGCTGAAAACTTTTTAACTTGGAGTTCAAAGATTTTGAGCATGTTCTCAGTCAGAATAGTTTTTTTCAGAAGAACTGAAACATCCTTTAGCTGAAATTGTAATCTCCTTTTAAAAGTCTTTTAAGAGGTATCAATTTCCTGTTAAATCAAATATTTTCATGGTGTCTGCTAAAATTATTCTGCTGCATAGCTACACATTAGTTTTGTAGTCCCTAAAAGTATTAAAATTCAGCAGCAGTGAAATTGAGGGAAAGATGGAAAAACCTCAATAGAAGCACAATTGTGACCTGTACCATATATGCAATTAAACTGTATCCTTTTTCATTCTTTATCACAAATACTATTCACATCAAGTAAAGGACATACAACATAATTTCTACACCAAGTCTTCTTTAAGAGACTTATAGACAAGCTGCAGTCGTGGTGAATGATGCCTGAATCCATGTTGAGCCAGTGTGTCTGTAAATCAAGAAACTATTGTTTTAAGTAGTGGCTTTGATTTTGTTTTTTTGTGGGGTTTATTTGTTGTTGTTTTGCTTTGGTTTTTTTGTCTTTTTTGTTTGCTGTGGTTCTGTTTTTTTTGTAAAGCCTTTTTTATTTTTGTTTCTTTATTTATTTATCTTTAGTGGATTCTATTAATTAAGTTAAACCTGGCTTGACTTAATTTTTCAGTTTAATAGGGAAACCAAGGTATGTTTATGGCAGAAGTAGATAGAGTGGTCTTGCTACTTTTCCTTTATTTGCTGAGTTGATTCCGTGCAAGTGATTAGTTTGGCTGTGTGTGTGTGTGCTTATTTGCACTTATGAGGCTAACTGATTCTGTGGCTATTTAAAGGACTTTGTATATGCACTTTCTATTGTTGTATGAATGTAAATAATTAAACTTTGCTTCTGTCTAGACTGGTATAAATCATATTCAACTTGATTGATTTTTCAATGAAGCCACTCTGTGCAGCTGTAAGCTTAACTTTTCTGTAAGCCCTGATAAAAACTTGAGTAAGTGTATGCTGTGTTTTGTTTATCATGGGGGAGCACATGGAGGTGATCCTGTTCCTTGAGGAAGCAAAAAGGTTGGTGCAGGTAAGGTCCCTGGTGAAGGTGTTGACCATCTATAGGAAAGAGCAACTGCTCACTACCAGTTGCAGCCACAATTTTCTTAAAAAGAGGGATTCTAAAACCTGTATATGAGCAAAACAAGTGTGTATGTATGGGAATATGTGTTGATTTACTGGGCTATCTATATAAATGTCTGCAAGGTACTGAGTCTGAGGCTGCCAGTTGTTTCCTAGCAATTAACAATGCTCCTGGAGTTGGACAGTGGATTCTGGTCAAGCAAAAAACACTTTTTCTATACTAGTGCTGCCTAAAAATACCCAACAAAATTTACACTAGTCATTTATATTCTAACCAGACTAAAAGATATTGAGATTTTCAGAGCAGTTGTCAGCTCCATTTTTTTTATCGTTGTTCATGATTTGATATTCATCCTATCTTTGTAGGAACTCACTACATCTCAGGAAGCCATGTATTCATACATGTATGAAGTAATGAGTAATAGTATAGTGTATGAGTAATTGGCAACATCTTTGTCCTTAAACCTCTTTCTTCCTGTTCCCTGTACACACCGAACCTCCTGCCCACAGCCACTTCCCCCGACCCCTGCCTTGTTCAAACCTGCCTCTAGAAATTGTGGTTGAATATTTTTGGACCTAGATTATCTTCTGCCTGTCTTTTGAAAGGACAGTATATGGAAAAGAGAATTCTGTTTCTCATTTGTTAGCAGATACAAAAAATATCTGCCATATTGCATTATTATGCATAATTATTTCATGTACATTACTAATGTGCAGTCTGCATATGTAAGATAATTATCTTCCAAAGCACTGTTAATATGACCGGAGATGTAAAACCGGTGGGGCACTGACTTTATAATCCCTTATTCTCTGAGACAATGTTAGGGCTACAGTGAAGAATCCATCTGTGGCTGTACTTGTCACATCTGAAAATTCTTTAGTAAATAGTTGAATAATGTCTAAACAGGATGGATGTGTTTCTTGTAAGCTTTGAGACAATCCATACTGCTTGTTGTTTTATTGATTCTCATGTTTCACAAATCTATGCTTACATGTTTTTCACGATGAACCACAACTTCTCTGGTTATTTTGTAGAAGTCACAGTAAATACAACTGATTCTTCTGCCTGCTCCATAACAACAACCCACAACCCACAAAAAAACCCAAACATAAAAACCCTAAGAAACTTCCCCTCCCTTCCTTGGGATGCTTTTGGCTTTCCTGAGGGATTTTTGGCCTGTGTAAAAAGGCACAGAAAAGAATCTTGCCACTGACCAAAGCTGAGATGGCAGCTGAGCATTTTAGTTAAAAAGAAAAAAAATCAGATACCCTTCAGTTGTTGCTGAGGGTCTTCTCTGAAAAGCATTAGTATATCACTCTAGAATTATTTATTGCTGTAATTATAATGATGAAAAGCCTTTTCCATTCTCATCAATCTGGCAGTGTCCTTTCTGGTTGTCTCTTCTGCCATTCTGTAGACCTGAATGTTTGACTTCTTCTGTAATGTTGGATAAGATGTGCAGTAATGAAGATAGCCTGGTTTCATGAAGGCCATTTTGTTCATATAAGTGGATCAGATAATGACATCCTTCAGCAAGGGTGAAAACACAGTTTTTGATCCACCTGTGAGGAACTGGGGAGAGGATTAACCCTGTTTCTCCTTTGACTTTCATAGGAGGAAAATTCTATGAGCTGTTAACTACTGAGGGTGGGTAACAGCTGGTGTTTTCAGAACTGCTCTTTTAATTGTATCCCTCTGACCAGCTTTTCGTTCTAAATGAGTGAGTTTTTTGGGCCAGTGTCAAGCATGAACTACTTGCTTCTTTACACTTTGGCTTGTCTATTCTTGATACTTTTATATGATCCATTTGGGCCAAGCTGTTAATTGGCAGCACTGCACCTTTGATGTAGGGATAATGATTGGGAAATTATCCCTCAGAAGATTGGATGGAGTGGTTCCATAATTGAAAGCATATGCTAGTTGTTTCTTATGAGCAATGTGCACACAAGTTTTAAGTAGGTATCAAAGGATTCATGACAGCATGAAGAGGAGTCGCTAGAGATGAATCAAGTGATATTTGCTCAAGAAGCCTGAACTGCTGCTCGACTATGTCCAGAATATGGGAATCCCTGAGAAAGATCTTTTTGCTTCTGATTAAGAAGCAGTTGCCACTAGAGAGCACCAAAGGAATCCATACTGCTCTGCCTCATCTGAGCTTGAAAATGAGAAATAGTGATCCGTTCTGTATGATATACAGTTCTGTAGAGGACATTAGGAAGGGGCATGGGATGACCAAGAAGGCCAGAGGCACCAACAGGGATCAGGCTCTGGCAGCTTAACTATTAAGTTATTGCTATGGTTTAAACTATCTTGTTCTTCACGCTGTTGTTGTCTTTTACTTTTCTCACTCCTAAAAATGAAATCAATTGCAAAAATTATCTAATGCCCAACTGCCATCTCATCAGAAGTGTTACAAACAGAGTATTTATAGGCATCCAGGTCATCACACTGTTGAAGAGTCCCTTTGCCTTCTTACCTGGGAAGTGGCTGTGTGGAACTGTTGCAGTATATTTTGATGTGGGCAATAATTTTGCTGGCCATCCAGAGGCATCGTTTTGTGATATGTGCTGTGAGGTAAAATGTACTCACTCATTGTAAATCTAGCATAGCTTTCTTGGACTCTATTTAATATAGTTTTGTCTGATTCCAAAGAAGTTAAGCTTTCTGGCTGTGATTTAGCTGCCTTGTGCAGCTGGATTTACATGTGTGGTACAGTGTGACTTTGGCATGTGAGTGAGGAACTGCAGAGGTTGCAAGATTCTGCTGTTAAGAAGATACTCTCTGGAACAGCAGTAAATGGCTTCCCATCTTTTAAAACCAAGAATGACTTTTAATCTTCAGATGCTAAACTTCTTTCCTATTAACACAAACTGGATGACCTTTTAATCACAATAGCAGAATATTAACTTTGGGTTGGTTTCCTTCTATAAGATTCCCCTACACGTTATATCCTAGCTGAATGAGAAACCACCTTTTTTGCCCATGTTCCCTCTCATTAAGAATCAGTTACAGTAATGTTGCAAATTAGGCAGAATACCTACTGTGGACTGGGTAAAGTCCCTGAATACTTTTCCTACATCTTCCTTCAATTCTGTCTTGCTATGGAATATGTTACTCTTACTTACTAGTTTCCCCACAGACAAGAGTGGGTGCATCTCCTCATGCAGTTTTGCTTGAAGACATATACAACAGTTTATTCTGTGTGATGTAACCAGACTCATAGAAAAAAATGTTATTCATAGACTATCTGAACAAAAAGATTGATTTTGCACATCGATAATCTACAAATATGTCATCAGTTTTACCACATACAGTAAGCTGTAACAGTGCCTCTTGTTGTCACTGTCCCATCTCTTTTAATATGTTCAGTGTGTCTTGCTTTTTCTATCTTGGGTTCCCTTTTTACCAGTTTGGGCAATGACTCAGACCTGATGCAGAACAAGTTCTGCTGTCTTTATTCTGCATTTCTCCAGTATGCCTGTGTCAAAAACCACTGTAGTGCTGTACTGAAGTGAGCACAGATGCCTTTAATTTAGGACACACTATTAGTCGATTTCACTTAGCATTTTACATGAGTGAGGTGTTCCAGTCCTGTAATCTGAACAATTAATGCTTAAAGTATACCTGACAACTGTGATAGGTGAGCAGCAAAAGTGGACAATTATGGGTAGCACTGCTGCTATTCTCTCAGGAGCATTGTTTGCAAGGACAACTGAGTTTTTCTCTTTTGGAGAAGAAAGGGCTTCTCTTGCCCTTCTAACCTGTAATTCAAGGGGCAAAATAAGCACGTTGTAGCCAGGCTACTATGCAAGAAAGAACCTTGAGGAAATCAGTCAGGTTAGTAAGTGGTTGTCTTTCTGTGGTTTTATTTTCTTTATTTTGTAATTGTCATGTTTTGGGGGGTGGGATTTGAGCTTTTGGGGGTTGGTTCTGTTGTGTTGTAGGGGTTTTGAGACTGGAAGACTGAAAACAGCCTGGTGTTGAATACCTAAGTGTTGAGAGACTAGTGTGATTAACCTTGAAAATAATCCCAAACACTTGGGGCTGTTGTAAATCATAATTGTTAGAAGAGCTCTAAGGGTTCAGCTCTAGAGACATTTCTGTCACCAGCTTGTTTTTCTAATACTGCAATGCATTGTACAATGTGACATTTGGAAATAAATACCATAGCACAAGAGAGATTGCTACCCCTGTTTTAAATGCATGTGACCTCTGGGCCCTGTGGAGGAAGGCGCTTCAGTGAGTGGAAGAGTTTGTGACCCTAACTTCCATCTGAGCTGAGAAGGTGTAGGTGTGAGAGCTGATTACAGGTCATAATACACCTACACAGTCTACTATTCTGTATCACACCAGGTTGATTTTGGTGATATTTCCCACTGACCAAATACTAAACTAACAGGGGGATCTGGCTTTAACTATTGTACCTATCACCATCCCTAGGCAAGGGACCTGAAACACTTTATGCTGGGCAGAAACTCAACGACAACGAGTGGCACACTGTGCGGGTGGTACGGCGAGGAAAGAGCCTCAAGCTTATGGTGGATGATGATGTTGCTGAGGGTAAGTGTGACATTTAAGTATTTTTTGTCATTGTCTTTGAATCTTTGTTCCCAGACTCTTCTTTGTCATTGCACCCCATATTACTGTAATTGTGTGTGGTTTTGTATTTTTATTTTTTCCCCTTCCTTTTCCTTCTCGGATATTGAGTGTTGCTTTGTTGAAAACTAATATTCAGTTCTGAGAGACAAACTGCTCTTAGCTAGCACCAGAAACTTCTGTGACAGCTGTGACAACATGAGATGTGAGATTAAGGGGAAAATAAGCTTGCACATATCCAAGATTGCAGAGGTGCAGAGGTGCTAAACTACACTCTCTCTTGTGCCAGGCTGGGTTTGGGATACACTGTGAGTATTCCTCATTCCTGAGCTGTGAACGTGGCAGTTTCCAACACTGCGGAATCAAAGTCAAGGCTCTCTAAACCTTTCCTTTGGACAAACTTTTCCCTGATGGTAAACCTGCATTTGACAGGGATGATAGATAATGTGGATTTCTGTCTCTACCATGTTTTCTTTTTGTTTGTTTTTTATTTGTTTGCTTGTTTGCTTTGTTTGTTTTTTTTATTGTTTGGTTGGTTTGGTTTCATTTTTTTTTTCCAATTCCTGTGCTCATGGCTGAGAACCATCCAGAAGACCATAACATATAAATTGTGTCAGTCTTTCCCCCCCATACTGTGCTCCTACCATTTCTGCATTTACTGATAGTTTTTTCAGCTCCTGATTCTCTCTGTAGAAAAATGTAGTTGAAGGAGGGGAGAAAAGATCAATCACTCAGGAAAGCTGGTATCTCTCAAGCTGAGAGATTTGCATTGAAATGATCAAGGTACTTTAGATTGAACTTTTTTTCATTAAAAAAATTAGAGATTATACTTTTCTGGTTCATTTCCTCACAGCTTCAACAGCCAGAAACTTATTTAACTTTTTTTTTTTTTTTTTCTGAAAGTCTAAAATTACCATAGTGGATAACTGAGGAACTAAATTTTTCAGGAAAATGCCAGCACTCTTAAGGTTGATAATAGAGTGAGAGTGGTAACACTGCATGCAACACTGACATAAGTATATTTGTTTAGTTGTGACCCATGCTGTTTTACCAAATGCTGATGTCCTTTCTTTCTTCTAAGTAGCTTCTACTCAGAAGGCAACTAGGAGGAACAGCTGCCATGGGCAGTGCCAGAATGCTATAACCTATCTCTGCAAAAAGTTCTTCTCTGCTGTATGAATGCAATTATCTTTAAGTAATGTGGTAATTAGATTTTTTTGAAAGCCATGAGTTGGGATTTTGAAATATGCCCTAAGTGAGTTTGCATGAAAACGACTTGATAGACATTTTCCCTCTGGAGTGTATGCTATGATACATAGGCTGAGAATTTGCAAGAGAGAATCAGAAGCATATGAAAGAAGAATCTGTCTCTCTCCTTAGGATTTTGGAGGCTTAGTCAATGTTAGCTTGTAGGAAAAAGGAAATTTCATTTAAGAGGGAACTTCCTGCATTAGTGAAACATGCTGGTAAAAATTTAATCTGTTTACATGTGCATTTAAGAATTCTTCTAGAGATGCTTTTTTTAGCAAGCACCATCAGATGGCACTCTTTGCCTTACCAACTCAGTCCTCAAATGCCATCTTTGGTTTTTTTGAAGTCTGTTTTTCATGAAACTGAGTTTATAAATACTAATGATAAAATCCTATACTAAAATAGGTTGTGCATATGTACGTTTATATGAATTGCATAATTAAAGATGCATTATAGATAAAAATATCTCTTAAAAGAGTGCCATCATAGCATAAATTGGAAAAGCCAAAGTTAAGAATTTTCTGTGCAATCTGCATCCTGTTTCCTTGGGCAGATGCTACAGCCTTCAACAATGTGGTCACATAGATTTTTCCACAGGATTCTGGCTGTCTTCAGGCATAGATCAGAAGTCTAAATTGGGCCCCCAGTAAAAAGAAAAAGCCTCTTTGACTGATGCCTTCTTTCTTATTGCTAATTTGGCACAATTCTTGCCATCTAAATTTTTGCCCTAAGTGTAGAGCTGTTGTTTCTCTCCCCCCTCTTTTTTTTTTTTCTTTCCTTTTGTGTTTTGCATGCTGCTCATCAATATGTTTATACAGCTGTAACTGGATTTATTTCCATATCTGTATTATATGAAGTGAGTAGGTGTCTTTTTCCCATTTTACAGGTTTGGAAACAAGGCACTAGATTAAAAATTAGATGTATTTGGTACCAGTTTGGCATAATTTTTCTGTTATTTGCATGCATAGATTTACAGCATGTCTGTAAATTAGCTCAGCCCTGCTAGCTGGAGAATTAGGTTCTGACAATTAATGACCACCTGTGAAAAATTTGTATATAAGTGACTGACTTGGCTTCCTGCAGGACAGCTAAGGGAGAAAAGGAATTTAGTCCCTCTGGATAGCATCTTGCTTCTTAATCACAAAACCTTCCTCCCACATTCCCCCCCCTCAGAATGTCAGTGACAAAGGAGACATAAATGTAGCAGTCACATTCCGCCCCACAACAGCTTGCTAGCAGCAAAATACTGCAGTGGGGACTGGATTTTTTCCTGTCTGCTACCACTTGAACTAAAGAGCTGCTGATTGCTGTAGTAGTTACAAAACTGTGCAGGTTAGACTGACAGCTAAGAAGATCAGCAAATAATGATTTCACTCCATGATTTCTCAAGAAAATGCATCTCTGTCCTGATTCTAGTCTTGTATTGACTTTTACTTTTCAGCTTTTCATTGAAATACTCCTAACTTTCTGCACTACTACTGCTATCACTGTCCTATTTGTCTCAACACAGTCCCACAGTCCCCACAGTTTCTCATTTTTTAGCTTTTCTAAAATTCTAAGTTCACCCCTTCCAACCTCCATCAGTCTATTTCTGTTGCCTCCTATACTTGCGTTCCAGATCTCAGTGTAATTCAGATTTCACAGGCAAGGCTTTTCTTTCCCTCTCTGGCTCTAAGTACTTTGCATTTATCTAAGAGTAGAAGAGCTAAGGAGAGGAGTTTTCTTCTTCTTCTTGGTTCCAAACAGCTCTAGCTCTACACTTTCTTTTTCTAATCACATGAAGTAAAGAAGTAGCTTGTTGTTTGGGGGGTTTAAATTAATTTTAAAATTTTTGTTTTATTTTAAAGAAAATGCTGTTCTTCAAGTTTGGAAAAATCATAAACTTTCATTTGTTAACACTAAAACTGAAACAGCCCCAGATGATCACAGTTGGGTGTGAGATGGTTTGTCTAAACAAATGTGCCCACATACAGATTCAGTTTCCATGAAATAGCCGTTTTCAAACTAAAATACTACTATTGTTAAATAATTATTACAGGATTTTAAAACATTGACATTGGTCCTGACACTGACACTTGAGTTTCTACAAGCAGAAATATGCAACTTTCTTCAGCAGCTTGTAAGTTTGTTCAGCCAGTGTTTGGGTTGAAGCTTTCTATGTCAATGTTTTTTTCCATAATTGTCTTTAAATTTAAATCTACCTCTAAAATTAGGAAGACATGAAAAAATAAATTTGCATGATACTTTGTATTTGTAACAGATACTTGAAAACATTTTTTCTAGTAACAACAGTGCCTATTTGCTTTCTTTGCAAAAACTTGGTCACATTTTACAAAGTACAAACTGAGGAAATGCACTTTGTACATGATCATGAGAGGTGAGTTAGGAGTATTTCAATGCTCCAAGAGAGCGTAAGAAAGGAAGAGACCAGAGATTCACTTAATCTGACTCTTTATAAAGATACCACAACCCAAGATCCAAAGGTCTTAAAAATGTTTTCAGCTTTCATGCAATCTCCAACAGAAAAAAATATGTTGCAAATAATAAGAAAAGTCTTGAAGAGCCTGCCAATACATCTTTTTTTTTATCCTTTAATATCTGGGAATTGTTTAGCTGAGGAATGCTAGATTTCAGGAGATAGCACAGAAGATGAGACTGTTTCTAAGTTCCAGTTGATATGACCTGGGGGAATTAAAAGAGTTTGTCCTGGACTGCACTATGGTAATTGGTGTGACTCCCAGGTAAAACCCAAATGACTCAGAAATATCTCTTGCAGTGACTGGTCAAGCATTGTGTATATGTGCTAACTGACCTGCAGATGCAATCTGGAAGGATAGTATTGCTAAACTTTGTTTATAGAAAACAGGAAATATTTATTTGGGTATCAATTTTTCACAAAACTGCTATGAATTTAAAATTTTTTGACCCTTCTGCTCTTTTAAACCTGATTGAATTTGACCAGCATGTCAAAATGTTTTTGGAGGCAGAGGAACTGACCGGCAGCTAAAGTGTTTCCTCTGGAAACACTTTTAAAACAAAGGACTTTATCTATGCAGTAATTATATTAGCAGCATGCTAGAAGGCTAGAAGAGAATCATGCAAAAGTAGGTAAAATTGAGAGTAAATATGTCTGTGTCTGTATGCAGTTTGATGTCTAATTTTGTATTTGCTACTGTTAGTTTTCTAAAGGAGATTTGCTTCCCTTTTTACATTAAAAAAAGATGATACAGCAAATGGGTTGCCATAGATCTTTGTAATAAAGGAGGTGCTTATTTTTAAAATCCTCTTTGAAAAATCTTTGGTGAGTGCAACATAGCATGGTAAAAAAGAGGAAAGGGACCTCTATATAAGGCATGTGAATACAGCCAAAATGTGCTGACATCTCTACCTTACAGTGTCTGTGGAAAGCTGGATAAGTCACTTCAAGTCAGATTGTTCATAGTTGAATGCTAATTGCTTGTGCCCTTTTGGGAGGAACTTTTTGGGGATTGTGAATCTGTGATGGGTTGACCCTGGCTAGATATCAGGTGCCCACGAAAGCTGTTCTACCACTCCACTCCTCAGCGGAACAGGGCAGAGAAAATAGAACAAAAGGCTTGTGGGTCGAGATAAGAACAGGGAGATCACTCAGCAATTACCATCATGGCAAAAGAGACTCATCTTAAGGAAAAATTATTTTATTACTAATCAGATCACACTAAGACTATGGGAAATAAAATAACTTAAAAACACCTTCCTCCCAACCTTCCCTTCTTCCTGGGTTCAACTTTACTCCCAATTTTTTCTACTTCATTCCCCTCTTTGGTGACACAGGGGGATGAGGAATGGGGGCTGTGATCCATTCATCACATGTTGTTTCTGCCGCTCCTCCCACCTCAGGAGGAAGACTCCTCACACTCTTCCCCTGCTCTAGCATGGGGCTCCTCCCATGGGAAACAGACCTCCACAACCTTTTCCAATTTGAGTCCTTCCCATGGGATGAAGTTCTTCATGAACTGCTCCATTGTGGGTCCCTCCTGCAGTCTGCATGCAGTCTTTTCAGGAACAGTCTGCTCCAGGAGGGGATCACAAGTCCTACTGGAAAACCTGCTCCAGCATGGGTGTCTCTTTCTGCAGGTCCTGCCAGGAGCCTGTTCCATTATGGGCTGCCCACTGGGTCACGGGCTCCTTCAGCATCCACCTGCTCTGACATGGGGTAGTCCAAGGGCTGCAGGTGCTACCTGCAGCAGTGTTAACTTCCAAGGGGTGCAGAGGGACAGATGTCTGCCTCACCGTGACCTTCACCACAGGCTGGAGGGGAATCTCTGCTCTGCCCCCTAGAGCATCTCCTGCCTCTTAGTGTCTGACCTTGGTGTATACAGAGTTGTTTCTTTCACTCCTCTCTCCAGCTACACTTGTTTTTGTTTTTGTTTTTTTTTTTTCTTCTCAAATATGTTATCCCATGTCTACAATGGGCTCAGCCCTAGGTAGTGGTGGGTGCATCTTAGAGCTGTCCGGAATTGGCTTTATCAGACAGAGATGCTTCTAGAAGCTTCTCACAGAAGCCACCCCTGTAGCTGCCTCTCACCCCCTGGTTCTAAAACCTTGCCATGCAGACCCAATACAGGGTCTTATTTCTAGAAGTTCTAAGCCTCAAAACTAATGAGTACTCCAAAGTTGTTACATATTACACTAAGCTGGATTCCAAATATTTCCTTTTTGAGATCTAAAACTATTTATGTGTTGATGTCTCTGTTCCTCAGCCTTATGTATATAAAATTGAAAGTAATGTTCCATAATTTTGCAGTAGTAATAGAAGATGAGGTGAGTATTTGAGGATAATTTGCACATTAGGATGCTGAACTTGTGGGTTTACTGTGGCTGAATGCCAGACACCCACTCAGCTGCTCTCTTCCTCCCTCTCCTCTGTAGGTTAGGGGAGAAAATAGGATGAGAAGGGTCATGGTTCCAGATAAAGATAGAGAAGTCGGTTACCAATTACTGTTATGGACAAAGCAGACTTCATTTGGGGAAAATTAATTCGTTTTATTGCACATTAAAAATAGAGTTGGATGGTGAGAAACAAAGACAAAAAGTAAAACACCCTCCTCCATCCCCTTCTGTTCTCTGGTTTGCTCCTTCATTCCTGACTCTTCTACCACCACCACCAATCCTTTCCCCAGGGAATGGAGTATGGTGGCTGGTGGTGAGACTCTAACATCTCCTCTCTGATACTCCTTTCTCCTCACATTTTTCCCTTGCTCTAGTGTGGGCCCTTTCCATGGGCATTGGTCCTTCATGAGGTGTTTCACCATGGGTCCTCTCCACAGGCTGTCAGGAAAACCTGCTCAAGTGTGGGCTCTCCTTGGTTTGCAGTTCCTTCAGGTGACATCCACCTGCTCTGGCATAAGGGTCCTCCACAGGCTGCAATATGGATTCAGTCTGCTCCAATGAATTTTAAATTATTTCTGTAGTCTACGAAATGGCATAGGGCCTGTGCAGAAAGGATACTTGTGTGACCAAATAGTTAAAACTATCTTAATGAAAATCTACAGAGGACTAAAATAAGGTTGTTGGTGATGGTTTTTAATTCTGATGTTGCTCAACTTGTCTTTGTACTCAAAACAGTCATTTAGTATAGTATTGTATTTCTTCTGTCTGCGTGGGTTCTGTGTGTGTACTGATGCCTAGGAGACTTAATGAAACACTTAAATATACTTCAGTATTAGTCTGATATATTTCACATACTGAATACCTTGAATATTTTAATTGAGAGGTTAAATCTGTGACAATGTAACAAATAGCCCAAGTGATAGGTTTATCATTTTAAATATACTGAGACCTTTTTGCCTGTTACAGGCTTGTGTTTCTCTCCTGCCATTCTCTTAAAACAAGATAAATAGCATCAGGAGAAAACAACTGAATAAGTATTATCAGGTTTATTACTGTCCTCACTTCTTCTGCTCTTTTTACTTTAATCTATGTTTATTAAGTATATCTGGAAGTGCATTTGTAAGATTTGTTTCAGAAGTGTCTGAGTTGTTTGGCAGATAAACTGTGGATCAAATAGGTGACTGTAGACTTTAAGGAAGAGATGAAGTCTGCTTTACAAACAAGAAGGTCTGTGAAGTACAGGGAAAAATACAGAGCTTGCTGCCCATGGCCCTTTAGTCTGTCTTCTCTTTTCTGCCAGGTTTTGGCAATGGCTAGACTCAAACCCCTCCACCAAGAGTCTGTACATTATTTTTTATGCAAGCTGTTGATTAGTGAGCAGATAGGATGAAATTAGTACTGCTTTTAGTCTGTAAACTGTAGGGTGAAGGCTTCCATATGACTTGTTACTGATCCCTGGGCTTTCTGTATGTTCCTCCTTGGTTTTAGGTACGATGGTTGGTGATCACACTCGCTTGGAGTTCCACAACATCGAGACAGGGATAATGACAGAGAAACGATACATCTCTGTCATCCCCTCCAGCTTCATTGGCCACCTCCAGAGCCTCATGTTCAATGGGATGCTCTACATTGACCTCTGCAAGAATGGTGACATTGACTATTGTGAGCTGAAGGCACGCTTCGGTCTCCGCAACATCATAGCTGATCCTGTGACGTTCAAGACCAAGAGCAGCTACCTGAGCTTGGCCACTTTGCAGGCTTATACATCCATGCATCTCTTCTTTCAGTTCAAGACCACCTCAGCTGATGGTTTCATCCTCTTTAACAGTGGTGATGGCAATGACTTTATTGCAGTTGAACTAGTCAAGGGGTAAGTGACTATATTGTATCAGCTTATTTATAGATAAATTTACTTATGGGGAAGCTTAAAATACTTTCATAAAGAGAAATTCACTTCAAAGTCATAGGTTTTGTTTGCTGAGGTGTATGACAAAGCACTTAGACATAAACACTGAAGCTAAAGACACCTGATTTTAGCACTGACTTCCCCCTGTGGCTGAGGGAAAAGCACTATTACAGTGTGAAACATGAATGTTTTGAGTCCTTTGGCTCTAGCTAGGGTAACATTTGGTCCTGTTAACCTTGCAGAACATCACAGAAGAGGAGGAAATGTGAAGTCTCTGAGTCTCTCTTCCCTGTTTTATGGGTTGTTTTTTTTTTCCTGTAACAGATTTTCTGTGTTACTGCCATCTCCACTGAATGAAAAAAAGGGCATGTGAGCTACTGAATTTGTCTTGCTGCTGATGTTGCTTGGGGAAATGTGAACTCAGCTTGCTTTTGAGATGCTATATTCTTTCTGCAAGACCAATAGCTTATTTAAAAAAATCCTTTGTTAGCTGAACAATTTTTGATCTCTTATGCTCATCTAGTCACAATAGACGTGTTTTCCACAAGTGCACTTTTCTAGTCCTGTTTCTTTCAGTATAGGTATAGTTAAATCTGTTTTAACTTTGCACAAATTTCTGAAAGTGGGACATTGAGCAATAAAAACGCAAGAGTTGTGAGCTCCTTGAGAGTGTTCTCTTGAGAGATGAATTTCTGTGGTCCTTTTTGTTATTTGTTTGTTTTGGGTTTTTTTCCTAAGTAGAATATTTCTCTTGTATCCTCAGGTGGATTTCTGTTTTTTAATTAAATAAACAGTTCAGAATAAAACTCCCATGACTTCAGTCTTTGTTAGGGTCTTTATTTTTTGTCAAAAGCTTTTCTAATTATTTTCCAGCTGTTTTGTGGCTAGGGTTTTGTGTGAATTTCAGTACAATACTTTGAATGAGTTTCCCAATTAAATTCTAAATGAAGTTATTAAAAATTGGGAAAATTTATGCCTCAAATAAGCATATCTAACATTGCTCTCCAGTACATTTATTGATATTACCAATTTTATAAAATTATTATATGCACAGGTAGGGTTTTTGTGGACCTTTGAGAACTTTGTGTAAAAAGAAGGATGCTTTATTGTTAAATCTGATTACTCAAAAAGATAATCCTGGCACTTTCTTGGTAGAAAGGCAACAACTATATCTTTTCAAATTAGCAGGTAATATTTGGCTTACTAGAACTTCCAGGGATACTTCCTTTCATAACTTTTGTAAATTAATTTTTCACTTCTGCCTAAAATAAAGGTTAATAGCACTGGAGTTCTTACTCAATTTTAACTAGTTCTTGCTATGTTTACAGGTATATACACTATGTGTTTGACCTTGGAAATGGACCTAATGTTATCAAAGGCAACAGTGATCGTCCTCTTCATGACAACCAATGGCACAATGTTGTCATCACCAGAGACAACAGTAACACCCACAGTCTAAAAGTGGACACTAAGGTGGTCACTCAGGTTATCAATGGTGCCAAAAATCTGGATCTTAAAGGTAAATTCTACAAGCCTGACAGTTCATCTCTTTATACCTGTGGGGCTCAAATAGTAAATGAGAAAGTGTGCAGAACCATTCACTGCAGGACTGTAAATCTGGAATTTGTTGATATTAGATTTCACTTTCATTTTTCTTTTTCTCTTTTTGGCAACCCCTGTAGCAAAACAGTTTCTCATATTTAGCTTTTTCAGAAATTAATTGACATCTTACAGATTTTCCTAGTTAGGATGCAATTGCAACCTTTTTTTGGTTATTTTTTCTTGGGAGTGGAGCAAGCGGGACGTGGAATAGGTGGAAGGGTTATTTTTGTTTTGAGTTTGATTCAGGGGCATTTGAGGGCATAAAGGTGCAGGTGGTGTATTCTTTGTGCACAATGTCTTGCTCTGCTTTTAACTTTTCCTGAGCAGCTGTTTAGCTCGTAATATTCATGTCAGGAGGGGTAGGGAAGCCTCTCTGGAAGGTGTGCATTGTCCACTTTCTTGTCTGTTTATCCCTTCCTATTCTAGGTGATCTCTACATTGCTGGTCTAGCTCAAGGCATGTATACCAACCTCCCAAAGCTAGTGGCCTCACGTGATGGATTTCAGGGCTGTTTAGCATCTGTGGACTTGAATGGGCGTCTTCCTGATCTGATCAACGACGCTCTGCACCGCAGTGGGCAGATTGAACGTGGATGTGAAGGTAGAATTGATTGCAGAGAAGTTCCTCTCTCAAGCAATCCTCTCTTAATTCACTGCTGCCCCTTGTACATCTACTTGTGCACATTACTGTTCCTTTCATCAGTTTGCTTTCCATGTATCATCCTTCACTACACTTATACCTTCCAAATGCAGTTTAAGGATAGCTGCTTAGCAGCTCTTTTGCGTTTTCTGTCCCCTCAAAGTGGTCTCAAAGTGGTTCTATGGTACTAAAAAGGATTGTACTGAGATAGACTAATTCTTATTAGTACTTTTCCCAGAGTATTTTATTAGCATTACAGTACTCTTAGAATACTTCAAAAGATGTACCTTCAGTTAACTTGTGCTTCAGAGCATCCTTTTTGGGATCCATAGAAGTATTTTGCAGACCAAGTAGAGACAGGGGAAGTGGAAGGTAGAAGAAACTAATGGGTGAAGTTGAGACAAAACACTTCCACACTCCCACAAAAAAACTGAGAATTATGAGAATTTTGTGGTCTGTCACAGCTCACTCAGTGTCTGCTCTAATTTCACATCATTGGTAAGTGCTGCACATGTGTAGGCAGCTCTTTTTTTTTTTTATATTTAATAGTGCCTGTTAACCATGTTGTTCCTTGTGGAAATGAACATAGCATAGCAGAACTCATGGCTTTGCCCATCCAGGGCAGAGCAAAAATGCCAAAGATTTATGGTGATTCTTCTATTTAAAATTAGCTTAATATGTTGGCTATGTTATATCTATTAGCTCTCCTCCTGGAGAGGGCTTCTCACTATACTAACCCATTGTCTCTCACTAAACTAACCTCATGATCTGGTTATGACTCAGGAGCAAAGTTGTCATGCTCTCCCAGAAGACTACACCCTTATTAGAGCTATAATGTTTCCCTTCTCTGTGCCCAGTGTAGTTCTTTGATTTAGTGTCCTATTGTTGAGGTTGTGTAGTACCAGTGCCACTCCCCCCAAAATGTAATGCTGCACAAACTTTGTCTGTGTACCAACCTGGTACCAGCACAGCTGCTGTCTGAATGTGGAGACTGAGTTGTTAGAAATGTCAGGAATGAGAGTTGCCCTTCTTTTATGAAGCACTTCAGACAAGATTCAAAGTTGGAGAAAGATATAAAAAACTGGCTGGGGAGGTCAATGACCCTTACTCTGCCTTTGGAAGTACTTGATCTTGCAAAGTGGTGCCTGTGCTGTATTCCTAAGTGGTCTCTCCTTGGTAACCAAGGGAACTGCTGAAGTGTAAGCCATTCTCTTCACCAATATATTTAGATTAGTAAAAATCCTGATAATTAGGTCACTAGAAAGCCATAGGGTGTTTTTGTTGTTGTTGGTTGGTTGATTGGTTGGTTTTTTGTTTGCTTTTTGGTAGTTTTTTGGGGGGGTTTTTGTTTGTTTGTTTGAATCACAGCAATCTCCCAGGCTTCATCTCTTATCTTGACTGCCACCTTCTGGTGCCTGTTGTTCTAGCTGCCACTGAAAGCCACACTTATCTCCTCTTTCTCTAAAGAAAGAAAAACTCTAAGCATATTTGGTCTTTATTTAATTCTGCCTATTTTCTTTCCATCTGAAGTGATCTTGGGTGCAATTGTAACAACGTTTTTAAGGGCTGAATTCCCAAGCAATTCTTGCTATCTCATGATGTTCCAACATGTTTGTAATAAACATTTTCAGGCTTTTGGGGTGAATATTTGTGCTGCATGTTGATTGGCAGGGCATGTCTTAATTTCATCATGAAGGTCAGTGGAACCACATACATGATGAGAGCATCCATTCTAAAAGAAATGGGATTTTGTCCTCACATATGATTCTTGCCTTCCAAGTGTGGTGTAAGAAAAATTTCTGCTAATGCTTGTCCCTCATTGCTTTCAGAAGCAGAGGAGATTACAAGGGGGCAGCTGTTTCCTCTGAAACTGTCAGTTTGTTCTCAGGATATAGTAAAAGGATGCAAGGAAGAAGAAAGCCCAGAGAATAGTAGAGAGTGAGATGTAGGTCAGCAGACAGCACTTGCCCACCTAAGACAGATCAGTACTACTACAGTTGCATGGTGTGATCCCATCCTATTTGCATACTTCTTTCTATTAATTTATTTCAGTACCCTATTCTATACTACCAATTAAGATTCACAAGTTTTATTAGGAAAACAATATTCTTTAATGTCTTGGTTTATCCTCCACCACCTTTTATTTAGTTTGAACAAGCCATTGAAATTTCTTAGCCACATTGTTCCTCTTATGTGCTCAAACATAATTCAGCCTTGCTGTACACCAAAAACACAAATCTACCACATTATACAATTTGCTATGTTCCAGTGATGGGTAAGGCAGTGATCCTATTTGAGCAGGAAGCTCAAATAAATTATTTTTGGTGACAGTTTTTTCTTTAGGACCTGGAGAATCCCAAAGCATCCTTAGACCATGTATAGGAGTCATTAACTGAAATGTAGGCAGCCTTGACATTGAGATTGTCTGGTATTTAATAGTGTATAATAGTGTAAATAACCCAACAACCTGGCAGTTCAAGACCCAAGGCAAGAATTACTTTATCTATGATTGCTTTTCTGTTTTATTCCTATGATTTCTTTAAATTATCTGTGGTGGTATTTGTTAGAAGAGCTCAGCTAAGTAACCTCTTTATCCTGTTAGTTGAATTGTCAGCTTCCTTTTGAATTATGCAGCTTCCTTGTGTTCTGTATAAACTTAAGTTTCAGCTTTTGAAGTGTGCTGCTTAATCATGAGTGGGCTGGACTAGATAATAACTGCCACACTGTTTTGTTATTTGAGGTGTCCTGTTGGACCATTGCTTTTAGCAAAATATATTGTGAGTGATTATCTGGAAGAAGGGAACCTAGGAGTGTCTGGAATGTCAAATGAGCTTATGGAGTCAAAGCTCCACACCATACACCCCTTCTTATTTGCAGGTGTTTGTTGGTTTATTTACTTTTTCTTTTTCACTCTTGAAATTGTTGCATCTCTAATTTTGAGGGAGCAACAGGCAGGTCTTCATTGATCTTGAAGGTCTCATCAGATCTGTAGCGGTGGCTTCTATTTCCCAAAAAGGTATCAAATAAAGCCAGAAACTTTCTTGGTGTTTAGTGTGTAAGATCTCTTCTGAGCTGCACACAAGTGTGAGAAAAATCAAGTTTCAGGATAGTGGGATGATGTCATCATACCAATGTATTTTCCACAGTATACCTTTAGCTTTCATGCTATCTGCAGCTTTCATCACCATCTTCTATGAAACAAAAGGGCCCTTTCCTCAACCATCACCCCCACCCAGAAAAAAGAGGGGGTTAATGAAAGGGCCTGAGACAAGAGGACAAGAGGTAGGAAAGTGGTTAAGATTTTAAAATGGTCCTTGCGTCAGTGTTGGATCAGGCTACAAAACAGTCTGAAGACACAAAGTCAGTTCTCAGAACACTTCATTTTGGTTGCCCACTTCTACTGCAAGCTTGCAGGCAAGTGTGCCACCTACTTTAGATATTGGTCACCTGATCAATAAAACAGGCACACAATATTAATCTGTTTGTGATGAGAGTATGAAATTCAGCTGTGCCTTTCAGAGCACTTTGAAGAAGTGAGTAGAGGCCCCTTTGGTAATTTGGAGATTACCAAAGCATTAGAAACTGAGGAAAAGAAGCTCTCTTTCATAACCTGGCTTTCTCATGCTGTTGAGCAGTCTTCTGCTTAACAACTCATGAGCTGTGGCTGGAACTTTTTATACAACTCTTGCATTTGAATAAGTCAGGCTATTTCCATTTCTGTGTAAGCCATAGACAGCTTGAGAGAAAAGATGTCTGCACCATGGGTATGTACAGAAGAGCTGGAGGATGGAAGAAGTTGTTCCAGGTGACCTTCTTTCCTCCTTGAAAGTAAGCTAATTTAAGGTTTGAATCAGCTCCTCCTTGATTGTAGACTTCTAAAATAATTTCCTTTTTGCTGAGCACTTCATTTCTGATTTTACTACTAGAGAAGTTGATACACTTAGTCCATCCACAAAAGTAAAAACTCAGTGACTCACTGCCTTTTCCTCACTGGGCTTGTAAGAAGTTAAGCAGATGTGCAACATAGAGTTTAAAGATGTTGCCCTAAATATTAACGAGTAATTCCTGCATTTGGGTTGTTTTTTCGCCTCTTTAATAAAATGCCATATGTTCTTCTATGTGTTTCTTTCCTTTATTTGGACATCCTTATGTTACTATGGGCATTAAAGCTCTCTGAAATCCAGCTGCGCTTTCTAAATACTCATTCACCCTGTCCCCAGCCAAAGAAACCTGACAGCAGGAGTTAAAGAACATTGCATTTCTTCTACAAGGCAGTTTTCTGTGTGCTTTAGAGATGGGACTTCTTCCTCTCCACCTTTTTCTTCACCTGTTCCACTGATAGAAAACTCTGCCAAAGGAGAGTGACTGGATGACAGATTTCCAGATGTTTGGAGACTTTTTTGATCCTAATTTTATCTTTTTCCAGATCCTGCATTAAAATCATAATCTTGTGCTGCTTTCCATGAAATAGTGCAGTTAACCTTTGAAATCCACTGTTGCATGAAAAGCATGAATGACACAGGCTGGATAATCAGAATACATTTTGCATACTAAGTAGTATGTGAAAAAAAAGAAAATCTAATATCATGCTTAAAATCTCACAGCAGGATGATGTCAGAAAGGATTTCACCCTTCATCTGCTCTGTAGTGAAACTTCAAATCTGGTGATACTTTACTTTCTCTGTGTAATCAAAGGTTGCCCAGTGAGCAGAGGAATACTAATTTATTCCATGATGGTTGGACAGCTCTCCTGTTCTTTTGACTTCTGTTTTCTGTTGACACAGTGCTACTGGAATAATGGAAAAAATGCAAGCTTTGCTCTAGCTCATCTGCAAACAAGATGAGGAGCAGTTAGGGAAAATGCTTGCTCGTTACACAGAAATTACTTTGTTAGAATAGATGTCGAAGAGGATGCATGCAGAAATGCACCCCCCTCTGCTTTCCACCCTTCCCCCCTTTTCTTTTGCATTTTGATTAAAGCACTCTGGGGATTTTATGGCTCTGTGTAGCAGAGCAGTTCCAGAAGTTGGAAGAAAAATCTGACTAGCTTGAAAGGGAAGGTTATTTCCATCTTGAGTCATTTGTAGGCTGTAAAACAATAGTAAAGTTTCAAAATGTTAAAATTCATGGGAACCACGGGAAATGGCATCTGCACATGCCAGTTCTAATTTACTGGGTTGTAAATGTAAAATGAGACAATGGGAGAAAGGCAGTGCTACCAAACACTCTTCCACATCAAATGTGACATTAGAACTTTTTGAAGAACATAAGGTTATAAAGGTGAGTATGTGTTTCTATAATACCCATCTTTTTAGCGTGAGCTCAGTGATTTGGTGTTGTTCCTGTTGTGCTGCGTAATAATAATAATATTGTAATCTTCAGTGGCAAGGAATTCAGGAGCTGCTGCTTGTGCTCCCATCTTTGTCCATTGCTTTCTCCATGGTGAAAGAGAAAACTTAGAATAAAAGTATCACATATTAAAAATCTATGTGACTTCCTCGTGCACTGGAATCCATTTTAAAAAATTAAAAACCTGTGAATAAATTGAAGACCATCAGTGTTTTTTTGGTTTTGTTTATGTCCTGCAATTTTCAGAAAGTGTACTTGGATCCTCAGTCAGTTATTAATGGTAGATCTATGATTCTCTTTTGCCATGTGGACTATGATTTGACCACCTACAACAAAGCCACTCCCATTCAGGTGAAAAAGTGACTTTGTATGACTGTCACTTCTCTTGACTGATCTGATGAGATCAATAAAGATTGTATGGACCTGAGCTGTCCCTTTGCCTGTGGATGCAAGTTTTTCCTAAGGTTGCATTGAAATCCATGAGCAGGCAGCAGCTTGTGAGGGGTTGGGTTGAGGTTTCACTGTCACTTTACATCCAGTGTCAGGTTCAGGTTTTGGGATAAACAGAGGTTGTAATTTTCCAGAGTTATCAGTCCCCTATGATCTCCTGGAAATAAATCCACTTTGGACAAAAAGCCAGGCCAATCTGTGCTTTTATGAGGGACAGAAAACTTAAGTTCATATCCAGAGCCTGGATGTAGCAACAAAAGAAAAACATTATTTATCAATGTTATGAAAGACAAATAGATCTTTTTACTTCCCTGAATTCTAAGCATTTCTCAAATGAGGCAAAATCTCTATTAAATTATCAGTAAATCCTGAGAAATGGGTGTTAAGAATAAGATTTTTTTTCCTTTGTTTTCAGCTTTGCAAATTCTGTGACCTTGTGTTTGTGTGTGTGTGAATGAAATGCATTTCCTTTCTCTTGTATGTGTTTTTGATATCTGTTGCTTGGTTGGGTAACTAAGGTAGCCATGTCCCTCTGTCCTTGCTGCTTACATTGTCAGTCCTGCATGTATTGATTATGCATGATGCCTGATATTGTTATACCAATTGCTTTTATTTCTTTAAACTTATGTGCCCCAGGTTTATCTGCTTTTATACTAACCTGATTTTGGTTTAGCTTTTTTTGTTTGTTTGTTTGTTTTTGGTTTTTGGGTTTTTTGTTTTGTTTTGGGTTTTGGTTTTTTGTTTTTTTATTTTTTGCGAACAAAGTTGAGTTGACCAAAGCTGATCTGCAAGGTAGAGAAGGTTCTTCTTCCCCAGTATTGGTCTGAACTGAAAGATGCTTTTGTGTAACATTTGGTGACTTTTAATGGATTCAGTCACACCTCTGAGACAGGAACAGAATAACAAGTCCCGGCACCTCTGGAGGGGATATCTGGGTTGAAGAAGGACATGGAAAATTATGGAGATTTTTGTTGACCTGAGTGGGTTTGACTGTATCAATCTCTGACTATCCATAAGAGCACAGGTTGATTTCCTGAAATGCCTTATGATTGTCCAGGCAAACAGCTGCTCTGTATAGAAACAAAGAAGGCCCTCAGATCTTTACAAAACAAAAAGCCAACTTGGATTCTTCAGTAATGGTATTAAGGAGTGAAACCAGGAGGTAGAAGCTAGATTTTTTTAACTTAAACTTTGGGAGAAACCCCACAGAAATAATGTCCTGGAATTTCAGTTAACTACAAATTCCCTTAGCAATTAGATGGCATTTTGCAATCCATAATTGATAATCCTATGAGTGGTCATGCCTGATCTTTTTGTATCTGCTAAATTTTATACCTCTCATAGTTCTTTTTCAGAATTTTTTTTGCTAGATTGTCTCTAATATTTACAAAGCAGAGAGAGCTCTTTCTTTTTGTTGATCCTCATATGAAATTCTTACTTACATCTTTTATTACAATTATTAAGTAAAAAGGGATAGTCAAGGTGGCCAAAATTTTCTGGCTGAATTGGGAGACTCTGAAAGAAACTAGGGTTAAGAAGAGGGCCTACCAATTATGGAAAAAAGGGCTAACTACTCAGGAGGAATTTAGGAAAATAGTTAGGTCATGTAGAAAGAAAATTAGAGAGACAAAGGCACAATGTGAACTGAATCTCACCACCTCTGTGAAGGATAACAAAAAGTCCTTCTACAGATACATCAACAGCAAAAGAAGGGGCAAGGAAAACATCCATTCTTTACTGGACATGAGCGGAAATATAGTTGTCAAAGATAAAGAAAAGGCTGAGGTATTTAACACCTTCTTTACCTCAGTTTTCAACAGTAAGACAGGTTACCCTGAGGACAGATGGCTTCTGGAGTTTATAGAAGGTGACAAGAATCTAAACAGCCCCCCTGTAATCCTGAAGGACACAGTCAGTGACCTACTGAGATGCTTGGATCTCCACAAATCTATGGGACCGGATGGGATCCACCCAAGGGTGATGAGGGAGCTGGCAGAAGAGCTCGCCAAGCCTCTCTCTATCATCTACCAACAGTCCTGGCTCACTGGGGACATCCCAGATGATTGGAAGTTGGCGAATGTCACGCCAATCCACAAAAAGGGCTGGAAAGAGGACCCAGGAAACTACAGGCCTGTCAGCCTGACCTCAGTGCCTGGCAGGGTTATGGAACAGATCATCCTCAGTGCAATCACACAGCACCTGCAGGATGGACAAGGGATTAGACCCAGCCAGCACGGGTTTAGAAAGGGCAGGTCCTGTCTGACCAACCTGATCTCCTTTTATGATCAGGTGACCCGACTGGTGGATGAGGGGAGTGCTGTGGATGTGGTCTACCTGGACTTCAGCAAAGCGCTTGACACTGTCTCCCACAGCATTCTCCTGAAAAAGCTGTCAGCCCACAGCTTGGACAGGAGCACCCTGTGCTGGGTTAAGAACTGGCTGGAGGGCTGGGCCCAGAGAGTGGTGCTGAACGGGGCTGCATCCAGTTGGCAGCCGGTCACTAGTGGTGTCCCCCAGGGATCAGTGTTGGGCCCAGTTCTGTTTAATATCTTCATTGATGATTTAGATGAGGGGATTGAGTCCACCATCAGCAAATTCGCAGATGACACTAAGCTTTGGGGGAGTGTGGATCAGCTGGAAGGCAGGAGGGCTCTGCAGAGGGATCTGGACAGACTGGAGAGTTGGGCTGATTCCAATGGGATGAGGTTCAACGCGGCCAAGTGCCGGGTCCTGCACTTTGGCCACAACAACCCCATGGGGAGCTACAGGCTGGGGACAGAGTGGCTGAGAGCAGCCAGGCAGAAAGGGACCTGGGAGTCTGGATTGACAGGAAGCTGAACATGAGCCAACAGTGTGCCCAGGAAGCCAAGAAGGCCAATGGCATCCTGGCCTGTATCAGGAACAGCGTGGCCAGCAGGTCCAGGGAAGTGATTCTGCCCCTGTACTCAGCGCTGGTGAGGCCACACCTCGAGTCCTGTGTCCAGTGCTGGGCCCCTCAGTTTAGGAAGGATATTGAGGTCCTGGAGCAGGTCCAAAGGAGGACAACTAGGCTGGTGAAAGGACTCAAGCACAAGTCCTATGAGGAGAGGCTGAGAGAGCTGGGGCTGTTCAGCCTGGAGAAGAGGAGGCTCAGAGGAGACCTCATCACTCTCTACAACTACCTGAAAGGAGGTTGTAGCCAGGTGGGGGTTGGTCTCTTTTGCCAGACGACTTTCAACAAGACAAGAGGGCATGGTCTTAAGTTGTGCCAGGGGAAGTTTAGGTTAGATATTAGAAAGAATTTCTTTACGGAGAGGGTGATCAGGTATTGGAATGTGCTGCCCAGGGAAGTAGTGGATTCTCCGTCCCTGGAGATATTTAAAAAGAGACTGGATGTGGCACTTAGTGCCATGATCTAGCAACAGCAACGGTGGTTCAAGGGTTGGACTTGATGATCTCTGAGGTCCCTTCCAACCCAGCCAATTCTATGATTCTATTCTGTGATTCTATGAAAATGTTGAGGACCTTGTGGATAGTGTTAAAATGGATGTGGACTACCTAGATTTTAGTAAAGCCTTTGACACAGCTACCCACAGCATTCTCTTGGAGAAACTAGCTGTTCATAGCTTGGACAGGTTTATGCTTCTTTGGGTCAAACATTGGCTGGATGGCAGGGCCCAAAGGTTTGTAGTGAATGGAGTTAAATCCATGTGGTGACAGTCACAAGTGGTGTTCCACAGGGCTCAGTGTCGGGGTCAGTTCTCTTTTGTACCTTAATCAATGATCTGAATGAGGGGATCGAGTGCACCCTCAGTAAGTTTCCAGGTGACACCAAGTTGTGCAGGGATGTTTATCTCCTTGAGGGCAGAAAGGCTCTACAGAGAGATCTGGACAGGCTGGATTGCTCAACTTGAAATTTTGTGTCTAAGCCACAGGTTTAGTGTAAGGTTCTGTTGTGGGAGAAAGCTTGTAGGGTGTTCCTGTTTCTGAGGTACAGACAAGTCTTCTCAACAGTTTATATATCACTGTAATTAAGCTTTAGTGGATTTAATCATGTGCTTCAGAGAGTTCTTTTCTATTTACTGTGTACATTGGGGTGTAAATAGCTTTAGGATACAGCTGTTCTGTGCAGTCTCTTCAAATGGTGGCAGGGAATTTGGGTTAGGCATCAGCAATTGCATCAGCAATTATTGTGTCTCTCTGTCCACAGCCACTACTGTTCTTTCTAATCACTTGTGTGTCCATCAGAATTTAGAATAGATGCCTGGGAGTTCCTGCTTCTGATGTGCATTTAAATGGATGCAACATGAAGAAGGGGTCCTCTGTTTAGAGTCCTGAGAACCTAAAGGCTTGTTACAGCTGTGGAGATTATCCCAGCTCAAGCTCATATTGTTGCAGAGGTCTTAACTCTTTGCCCTTTGAATGAAGACACCTGATCACATTGAAGCCTAAGGGGAAATGTTTGTTTTTGGCTTTTCAGGAAACCAACCTTTGCTAATTAGATTTGGCTATTTCAGAATGGGCCATGAGGCCTGGTACTTTTGTACGGCTGTGATTTGCAGTGGGGAAGGGTATTTTCACAATTGACTGTGTTTTGTTGTTCACATACAGCCCTTTCAGCTTTTCCTTTCTGTTTTTGGTTTCTGTATCTTAATGTCTGAAACCTGTTTACTTCCTCTACTTCATTTTCATTCCCTTGTTGCTCCTCAGGTCCCAGCATGCTCCCTTTTATGCAGCTAACTCACCTGGTTGTGTTTGGGTTTTTTGCTTGGCTTGGGTTGGTATTTTATTTCTGTACTTTCCTCACCAGCTTGTGTATGAACACTTTGCTCAAGACCTTTTATGTTGGTTTAGAGATGGAGAGTGTCAGGTTAGCAAGAGAGGCGAAGATAGGTATATGATAGGTTTCATGAAAGTTAAAAAAAACCACACCACCTTGTACATCCATCCTCTGTGGATTGCCATTGCTGCCTATTCCTTTCTCTTGTCACCTTGAAGTAAATGTATTTTCCATGGGAGGCTTGCATATTTATTACTTTAACTTGTCCCAGTCCCTGAAATGTTTAGATCAGCCACTGTCTGGAACAGAAGGACTCGGTGCCATAACTGACATGAGGTGAATGAAGAGTTCAGGTTCTGGTGACACACTGGAATAAGTAGCTGTGTTTTCAGAGGACTGCAAAACGGATAACTTTAAATATGGAACCTGCCAGATGTCTAACTTCATTTAGGTGATGAAAGGGATGATGAGTTCTCAACAAAATCTGAAACTGATAGAGCTCAAAGAGCTGGCCTTGCAGGCCTTGAAAATACTTTTTGGCTTTTTGGTTCTAGTTTGCTAAGTTCAAGTTACTTTCATAATACAGAATCTAACTTTCTGAATCATGCATTGAATCTTTATACTTTATTTTCTTACTTTTGTGCCAAGTAGGTGCCAACCACTGATGTTTGACAGTTACAGTATATGAGAAATGGCCCACTGACTGAAGTCGTGGTTTAATGAGATTCAGTCTCAATTTTGCACACTTTTTACTCAGAAACAAATGGGTTTTTTCCCAAGTTATTCTAAAATTGGAAAACTAAGATGGATTAACTTAATTTCTCCCTAACCTGCACTAAGAGTGAGTCCTGAAACAGATTTTTATTCTGCCTAATGCATATGGTTTCCAAGACCTGATGCCTTTCAGAGCAGTACAGGGCCTACACATGGAATTAAAACAAAACAGACTATTGCTAGTGATGAAAGACGAGTGCTGACAGAAGTATATTGTAGCTATATTGTAGGTATAAATTGCCTAACATATCATCTGACCAGTAGTGGTAGAAATGTTACAGTGCTTGATGGCATTTGCAGTTTAGGAACTATAGGACAAAAGCAGCACCTTTTCCTGCAAATACAGTAAAGATACCTTGTGTGTTTTACTTTCCTATCTCTTCCTAACCTCTTTGAGTGTACAAGGAAAAAGGATGAAACAGAGGGGGGAAACAGAGAATGAAAATGGTCCTGTGGTGCCAGTCAACCTTGACCGTTGCAGATCTTCATCTTACTGAGAAAATAATGTTGACTCAAATGGTAGATCCCTTTCAATAGAAGTGAATTTTCGATGTGTGAAGGACAGTGTTACATGCAAGACCAAGAATGATTTTCTTAGCTTAATGCTTATTGCTACTAATGACCAATGCACAATGCAGTTGTTTTAATCCTGCATCCATTGTATAAAGAAAATGATTCCTCATATAACTCAAAAATAAGAAGCACAATATTGTCTTTCATTCCTGAAGTTCCTTTCTCTTCAAAGAGCTTTCAAATGATACAGGAGGAATGAGTCCTCTTTCCAGTGAAAGTCACCCGCCTGGGGGATGAAACATGGCAGTTTTAGCAATGCAGGGTATGAATAAGAGATCTGCCTATTGTACTCTTCTAATGTGACTTTCTTCAAATCCTTAGTGGTAAAACTAATAAACACTCCATAGCTCTAGCTAGGTAACGTGGAAGAAAAGTATAATACTAGACTCCTTCTCAGGTAGGAATGCCCAAAATGATCTCAGATTCTGCAAGTCCTCACATACTGACCTCTTCCATTAGAAATCATAAGTGCAGAAATAGAGATCAAATGGTCATTCTTGAAGAGTTCTGCTTTGCCATCTATATTCCTAAGGAGCCATCTCTGTTCAGTGAACGTTTTAGCTAATAACAAGGTGACAGATACTCTCTGTTATTCCCCCAACTGCCCTTCCAAGGGGGAAGATTAAAAAAGGAGTTGAGGGGAGAGACTTCAAGGTTGGAAGAAAAATATAGGATAGATTTAATAAAGTAATAATGAACACATTGAATTAGAAATATATGTAAATATGGAAGCCACACTCTTCAGCTGGTAATTACTTTCCAAGCAGAGAAGTCCCACACTGGACTCAGCAGCAGATTTGGGGGTACTGAAATCCCAGGGTCTCCATGAAAGTCCACAACATCTCTAGAAACCAAGCCCATCCTGCCTGGGAAGGCAGGAGAAGGCAGCTTCTCTCAGGGAATGATGTTCTTCTCCAGTGAAGAAACAAGGAGGAGCAGCAGGAATATCAGAGAGGCCTCAACCCAGCTATCAGCGCAGCGAGAGCAGCCAGCAGAGGGCTGCCTTGGGAGCCATTTTATGCTGAGCGCCATGGACAGGAGCGCTGTGATTGGTCCATTTGGGTCACCTGACACCCCCTCTCCTCCCGATAGGCACAGCTGCTCCCCCATGCTGAGTGCCACAGCCCGGGAGCTGCTGGGGGTGTCCTGGGCAGTACCAGGTCAGTACAATTGTAGGCAGGGCTTTTGTCCCAGTCCTTTCAACCCAGGACAGTCTGTAGGCTTAGTCTGGACAGAGGGAAACAGAGCAAGTCCTACTGCTGCTGTCAGGGATGCTTTTCTTCAATGTAGGCTTCTCCAGTTCTTTTCTGTATATGCTTCTCACTCATTCCCCTGCCTACGGTGCCTGTGGCATGAAGAAGACAATTCACCAAGCCCAGCTACAAATAGGAAAGAAAAACTAGGCCTTTGAACAAAAGTACACTTAATAGAAATAGAAAGTGTTGTCAACGTGTTGGAAAATAAAGGAGAAAAATTAAGTTACCATGCATATTTTAGTCATTAACAGGATAGTGTGATTTATCAGATTTATCTTGGATTATTATGTGAAGACCAGTTCTGAATCTTTGCTTTTAAATACCTTGCCTGCTATAAGTGTTGCCAAAGTAATGAGATTAAAAATAAGACCTTAACCCTGATGGCAGTTATATTTTAGAACCAAATCTAGTGATGCATATATAAATTGTTTGTCATCTTCTCTTTCCTTGTTCATTAGTGCTAAAGGGCATGTGTGTGGTAACAGAGCGTTCATGTTTTGTAAGCCTTCCTGTGCTTCTGTTGCTTTGCTTAATATTCCAAAATCCTAATTCCCTGTGACATCCCTGTTAGTTGTTCTGAATAAAATTCTGTTGCCACAGATGGAGGATTATGACATCAGGCAAGGACTGTAAGCAGCAGGAGTAGGTGACTCTGAGTGAGACAAAGATCCTTTTACCATGGAAATGGCTCAAAGTACTAAGGTGTGAGGCAAAAGGTAATACCCAGCATCTGTGCTGTGCTGTCATCTCAAATGACTCTGAAGATCCTTGTGGTATTGTCAGGCTTTCAAAATTCCCTTTTTTTTTTCTTTTTTTTCCCTGGCTGTTATGAAAGTAGTTTTTCCATCTTTACATTCAGTTTCTGTAAAACACAGTTCAGAAACCATAATTGGTTGTGAATTCAAGTCCTTTGGCTCTTTGGGCTTTCCTCAAGCACCTCTAGACACAAGTACTATGCCTTGTGTAGTCTTACTCCTTGAGTAAACAAATGCTTCTTTGTAATGATGTTTACAGTTTATGCTCTAGGAAGTTTCCATAGGGTCACAATTGCTTTTTATTTTAAATATATATACATATAGCTTGCTTGTATCTCTAGGACTATTGGCGTTCATATGTAGGGGTAAAGGTTAGATAATGGGATAGCAAGGTACAGGGCCAGAGTAAGGCTAAAGCAAGTGTTAGACCCCAATTGGATCAGATGTGTATCTATATACACATATCCATGTCTTTTATAAGTATAAAGGCAAGAGAGAAGCATGTACATACATGTGCCCACCAGCCCCCACTGTCAAGTCTGTCAGCATCATTGTAATCCTGTAAGTGATCTGTTAACTTCACACTGTGCCAGTGAGACCACTGGGATTCAGACAGCTGTAAATGAGAATCAGGTGGGTGGGAAGAAGAGGTGGAGGGGAAGAAAAACTGTTGAAAATACTGCTCAACTTTCTTTCAGTATGGTAACAAGTTTTCTTGCTGTGGCTGCTGCTGCCCCCTCTTTTCAATAGTAGATTTTTCTTCCAGGGATTTGTTGTCTCCTTTTGTTATCCGCACTTATGCTTCTACCTAGAGGCTTTGGTTTTTTTGTTTGGTTTGGGTTTGTGTGTTTTTATTAACACTGTAGCAGATCTTGGGAGAAACTCAAGCTTTTTGTTAATGTTCAGTTAAATTCTCTATGTACAGATAGTCATGTTCCTTCACGTTGCAGGAGAGATATCAAGAAGCACAGGTAGCTAAAAAACTACTGAAATTCACCTGTTCTGTTTTTGCAGTGGGGAAAAATGATCTATTAGTAAGAGCAGGTACTCTGTTCTTACACTTTGGTGTGTCCTAGGTCACCTATGAAGGACAGATGGTAGCACTGATATGGTGAAGAATAGGTGAGCCTCATTAAATTGCTGTTCCTAACAAAGACTGTGATAGAAGCTTCTGGGATGCGTAGAACAGTCACTACTCTATCTTTATGCTATTTTCCTAGACTGGAAGTGGCAGCCTAGCCATTTGATCCTCTATTATCTACTCTATTTTGTTTTGGTCTTATTTTCCAACATGTGCAGGAAATAGAAGTGTAGGTATGTCAAGTATAGTTGTATGTTTTATTTGAAGTACTGCACAATAGAGGCAGTACACCTTTGTCTAGAATGCTGAAGATAAAATGCTTTCCCAGGAAGTAACTTCTGAAGACATGTTCTTATGATCTATGGCTTACAGCTTTACCTCTGCTCTCAGGTGATTCAGAATCCAGCTCCCACTTTGTGGATGACATACGAGTTGTCATTCAGACAGTCTCTGACCGATTTTTTGCCAGTTGCTTGTGTAGTGTCTTGGCAAGGTTTATCTGAGCAGGATAGCAACTGTTAGCTCCAAATCACAGAACAACAAAAGCTGTTCTGTGGCTGCTTCCTTTTCTGCTTTCCCCAAAGGCTGTGGCATCCGGAATAGAGAAGTGTTATGGACTAATGTCATGCCCTTCTGAGGACTTTACTCATGTTTCCAGAGGCAACTCTGTAATGGGACTGTTCAGAGTCTTTGCTTTTTTGCTTAGGTTTTTTTGTGGTTTTTTTTTGTTTTTTCCTAACCAATAATGGAAAGCTGTAGCCAACTCAGGCTTTCAAACTTGTTTGAATCTACATATCAGGCTTCTTTGGGTAGCAGGAAGCATTTCATAGGCCCATTTCTTAGCCATAATTTCTTCAAGGAGCTGTAACTTCCGGGGAAGCATGGCAACCTGGCAGTGTTTGCTATCCTTGTGTCACACCATATTGTACATAAAATTTCTTTGAGCAAGAACCAAACATATGATTTGGGCCTTCCTAAGAGGGAATATGTTGCTGTTCACTATTCCTCCTTGTTCTATGTTACAGTTTGCTCTTTTGTTGTGGAGCACACAGTTGTCTTCATGTTCATTTTACCTGAGCTTCTTGCATGTCTAAGAATGTAAAAATGTTTGGTTAATATTTTTTGTCTCCTGCATAAGGAGCCGGATAGTAATGGTAACGATGAATCAGAGCTAAAATAATTATCTCAGCTTTGTTTCATCCTCTTTGTCATCTCTTCTCCAGGACCAAGCACTACCTGCCAAGAAGATTCCTGTGCAAATCAGGGCATCTGTAATCAGCAATGGGAAGGCTTCACCTGTGACTGCTCCATGACTTCATATTCTGGGAGCCAGTGTAATGACCGTAAGTAGACTTTTCCTTTGGATTGATGACAGTGAGTTCTGATGGATGGAAGACAGAGAACACAGGATGAGTTTTACTTTCAGTTGAAATAGAGCTTTCCCAGTGTCACACTCTTTTTTCTCAGAAGTTTCTTTGAAATATACAGCAATTAATTTTTTCCTTTGTTAAAAAGAAAAGATGCAATTTGGTGTGTGGTTGTTGTGTTGTATAGTTGATGTTAATGAATTTCCTGGTTTAGAGAAACAAGAAATGACATAAATATTGTGTGTAATATTTACATAGGTACCGATTTTTGTACATAGGTACAAAATAGGTACATAGGACTAGATTTTGTGAACTGAATTATGCTTTGAGGTTTTCATGCAAATCTTGGTGACAAAGATGTGGAATCCATGTAAAACTGCTTAACAGTGTTCTAGATTGTTGTCTACTGAATTACTAGCTGTATGCTCAGATGAAATACTGGGTAGTGTTTGTTAGAATGTTGACTTAAAAGCAGGTGGGCAATTCAACGTACAGCAACAGTGTTATGCTTCTTGGCATATTGATTTGCTTCATCTCAATACATTGGATTATGTTCTTGGCCAATTAATATTAAGATAAAATAAATCTGATTTGCTTTCTGATAAAATAATTGAACAAAACCCTGAAGCTTTTACTTGGGGGACAGATAATCAGCTTTCAGAGATTTTCTCTGATCATTCTGATATGGCCTTTGCTTCTGCCTGGAAGGAGCAGATCAGTTTGGCTCTACTCCCTCCCTAATTCATTGTTTAAGATGACAGTTCCCTTCTCCTCCTCCATTCTGAGGATGCAAACAAACGAACACATTGTTAGTGCTCTATGAAGCATAATAGGAGGCTTCAATAATTTGATTAATTGTGTGTGTAAATTTTAAGAGCAGAAAAGATGTTTACAGTCCACTCTGACTACCTACATCTCACAAGCTGCTGCTTTTCATTAAGAGCAGACTTTATTAGTGGAACCAGCAAGGCACGTGTGATATTGGTGCCACAACTGTCATATCTGCAACTCTTCTGCCATAAGTTTGAAATGGGACTGTGTTGATGCCACATCTGACACACTGTTTAATATGTAGTCACAGTCTGTTTCTGCTGAAGTCTCAAAATCCTGCTTTTCTGAGTCATTTATATAATGTGACATTGTCTGCACTGGTCTCCCTTTTCTCCCAGCATAATTCTCTCAAAAAGATACCGGGAAGGATTCATACATAGTCAGGGGCTGTGTAAGAAGAGTTCAGATACAGATTTGTAGACTGTAGCGCCACATTTGATTTTGGGTTTTTGGAACCCAAATTATTCCTTTAGGTTTGGAAGATTTCATAGTAGAGACACAAGATTTGGCTCTGATTTTCTGTATTTTTGTTTTGGTTTTCTTTTTTCAACTGAACACCCAGTTTTCCATTCTCACTCTACTTGTGTTTAGTAATTCAGTTTAGAATTGCTAAGCAGAGCCCATTATAAACCTGTTGTGTAAAAGGAATGCTACTTTGAACCCCATTGGACTGCATTTAAGTACATGTCCAGGAAATCTCTGAAGAGATTATTGATGCTGTCAGTTTTGTTCCTAATGTGCTGGGCTTCACAGCTCCAGAATGTGGCAGTGCCCTTGTTATACTCTTGCTAATGACTTAGAGCAGGCTCTCTAGTCTCAGGAAGCCAGGTTGCTCTGTCTGTAATTGGGGATACCTTGCTGCTTTTTAGAGCTGGCACCTGGAAACCATGCAGAGCATAGAGAGGGATTTGATATGAGTGAGAGTGATGTGGACAACACAGTAGCCAACCTCCCAGTTATAAAGCCTGGCTTGTGATTTAGAAATGCTGACAGGAACATGTTTCAAATGGTCTGGAAAGGTAAGTCACTAGGACTCCTTCTGGAACACGAGACTTCTTCCAGGATCTTCAAAAAGTACGTATATCATTTTTTGTTGGGTTTTCCTGTGTGTTTGTTTGGTTTTGTTTGTTTTGTTTTGTTTGTTTCTTAAATCTTTGCCATATATCAGAGAATCTATATGCTCTCCTGGTTGTCTGAGGAAGTTATGAAGTGGTGTTGGGTTGTGGAAAGGGAGAAGTCTTTCTTCTTGTTCCTGTCTGTTAGATATGGTTGCTATTATATCCTGGTCCAATGGAAATACAGGCAGTTATATTCTAATTAAATTATTCTTTAATTTAATTTAAAGAATTAAATATTCTTTAAACTGGATTTTAGTGGAAGTAATGGCTGGAGGAAACAACTACTGTGTAACCTGAAATCTTCCTATTCAGAAATACATCAGGCTCTTTGATTTTTTGAGTTTTTTTTGTTGTTGTTGTTGTTGGGTTTTTTTTGTTTGGTTTTTTTTTGTCATAGGAGTCTAATTCTATTAATTTAGTAGTTTGCTATTTCCACTTTATGAGCAAACTGTGGTGTCTCCCTGATGTAAATATGGAATATTGAAATCAATAGAACATGTCTAGATTTGCACAATGGAAAGAGTAGCAAAAAAAAGACTTAATGAATATATTTTGTCTTTCCCTTTCTGTTACTCACCTCAAGCATCCATACTGGAAAGTTTGCATTTCTGTGTGTTTGATGCAGAATATTTCAATGTCTCTGAGACAGGCATGTCTGGTCTTATCTTCATTTATTCTTGATGGTCCTTTTAAATCATCCCTACTAAATGGAGAGTAAACATGATTTGTTATTTGCTAGAGTAAACTTGCCAAGTCATTCAGTTTTATCATTATCCAAGAAAGCTTTATGGACCAATATGATTTTGCTTTTAATTTTTTTCCCAGGACTGGGACATTAAGCTTCCCAATTCAGATTCAACTGGCTTGGAACCTCTGTTTCTGAAAGATGGAGAAGCACAAGTGGCAAAGATTCACACTGTACATCTGTACACATTTGTACAGTCACTAGTGTTTAACTAGACAAGGATTTAAACTCCTAATGGAAGTGATGATGCAACCTTAATTTTTAGCTGTTGCTGTGTAATTCTATTTTAGGTGTTCTTTACACTTTAAGAATCAAGTTTTCTCAGAACAAATATTAATGGAAGCAAGGGTGCATAAATTAATATGTTTATGTTAATATGCTAATAAACATATTAACTTATGCTTCATTTTGAGTTGTATAATTTCTTGTGCCAATGTTAGCAAAACAAAACATCAGAAAAAGATACCTCCTGCTTTCAAATTTCTTTAGGGAGTTTGTTATACACAAGTGAATTTAAAGATCTGACCTACATAATAGCCTGAACTAATACTACAAAGATATGTAGAAATAGAAGTAACAGTACTATTTGGGATATGTTGGTTCCATTCTTCTTGCCTTTTAAGATCAGTTCTTAACTTTTAAAAATAATCTCTTGTTCTTCAGGCTTTAGAGATGTTTTAATTAGTTGAGCATCTCATTCAATAAATTCAGGCATTCAACCTATTTTCAGAATTAATAAGAATTAATATAATGCCCTGTTTTTTCTGGGACAGAACTCTAAATTAATTTTTGCCTTAAGAGAAACAGCAGTTTTTAGAGCCTGCAGAGCCCAATTCTGTGGGAAGAAACCCGGTAAGATGCTCTGGTATGCTGGTTTCTGTAATGATCAAGGTCGAGGGTGGTTTTGAACCATGCAGGTGCTGTGGACTAGTAGGGGCATAGCCCAGGATAGCTGGCCCAATCTGGCCAGTTGAAGTGTTCCATATGATAAACATCACCCTCACTGTAGATCAGGAAGATCACAAGGAAGTTTGGAGCTAAAATTTCAAAGTTCACAACTGTCTGGAGCTGACTATAGCTTTTTATCTCATATTAGCATTGGCTATAATATTACTTCATTATTATTATTCTATTAAATCTGTTTTCACTTCAACCCATTTCATTTCCCCAGTTCCCCCTCCTGGTTGGGATTGGATCACAGAGCAAACATTTGAACTGCAACATATACTTCAGTTGATGCTTAGGAATATTAATCAGCTTTGGTTTCCCAGACTGTTGCCTAGACTGTTCAAATGGGTGACTTTCAGCAAATAAGGTATCAGCATTAGAAGTGAAGCCACAATGATAATGTAGTATCTTGCAGCTGGGATGAACTCCGTCCTGTTACTGCTCTTCACCACGTTACAAGGTGAATACATGGTAGTTAAAGACTTCCAAGTGACCTGGGATGTGACATATATTTAAACTGCTGCTTTCTGAACAGCTTTACAGATTCCTTACCATATTCCTGTTCATGTCTACCTGGTCAAACAATGTCATTTTCTTTTCTGTGCAGAAAGGACTCATAAAATATAGGCTTCAGCAATCTAGCTAATGGGCATGGTATATGTATGTCAAGCTAGATCATGGAAAACTGCTTGTTACTCAGTGCCTCATGCAAATGCCTGACACCTAGGGTCAAGCTTTCCAGGAGAAATTGCCAAGCTAACACAAGTATGTGATAATGGAGGCTATTCGTCTGTAAAAGATCAATAGCTTGCAGCAATGACTAGTGCAAGCAGAGTATAAACCACTTTTTCAAACAGCTTCTTGGTTTTGTTTAAACAGTTGTTGAGTCCATCTGCTGACTATGGATTGGCTTTTTAAGGGGGTTATTATTCATTCATTTATAAACTCTGGGTTATAATATCCACCTGGTTTAAAAAGATGTTTTCCATTTGATTGGCAAAAAGAAAACACAACCCATGTTTGTCCTCTTGTGTGTGTTTCTTCATGTACTTGCAGTCTGCATGCTTTTCAAAGAGCCTGTTGATAAGCAGAACAATCCTCTGACCTCCCAGTGTGATTGTTTGGTTAAGTTATGCTTGTTTTTTGTCTTAGACAGAGGTAATATATAGGGCTGTTGTTCTTTTTGTGAGATTTTTATCTTTACTTCCAAGATCCCTTACCATAAGATGCATAACCTACATGCTTCAACTGTGTGTGAATTGCATTTGGAGGATGAAAGGATTAGTGGGAAAGGGAGTCACGGTGACTTTGCTATTTTGTTCATTCATTTAGCACTCTCACAGGAAGAGTTTTTTGATAACTTCAGTTTTGTAATCATAATGGCTTACTCAGTAGACAATATATTTTTCTTTTGTCCTCAACTTAAAAAGAAGGATGTAAAAATTATCAGTCCAAGCCTAAGACAAATACTTCAGAGTAAAGTATAGAGCATTCTGGACTGAATGAGGAAGACTGCAGCTGGCCTCTCTGCCTCTTGTGTGTTCTAAGTGAGATCATAGAATCATGCCAGGGATGCCAGGGATGTCAGAGCAGACACATCCCTCTTTCATGAGTGCCTTTCCTTTTTTTACGCCTCTGTGTAAGTGGATGAGTACCTAACTAGACTGATACTTCTGGAGCATAATCTGTAGACTAGTTTGCAAAAATAAGGTGGTAGAATCAGCTGCCCTCACCCCTACTTAAATAGCATGTCAGAATAGTCATTAGAAGAGAGTGGTAGCAGGGCAAATGGCTAGAAAAGGAACATTATTTGATGATAAGGGCTTTACTCTGTTGTGCTCTGTGTGTTGGCACTCCATGCTTGCTTTGTCTGTGCTACTGAGCAGTTAGAGCTATCTCCATGGAATGATTCAAACCCCCGGTTGGGAGATGGACCCTATTTTCTTTCCCTCAGTTTTTTTTTTGGTTTTTTTTTACTATCTGGGCCAATTTTTGTCCAGACTTCGTGACCTCCCTTAATGTCAATGCTGGCACTCAGCTTGCTTTACTTAACAGAAGCCCTCTTCGTTGTTCATGTTTAATTAGCACCCATTCATTTCTAAAGCACCCAGCTTATCACTTACTGAGTCAGAGAGCAAGAGGTTGCTAGTGTGTAGAAAATAAATGTGCATAGACTTCATTAGCTATGCATAGCTGAACCAGTTAGCTGTTTAAATATCAGCACGCTTAGGGATTTGCCTTTGATACCACAGAGACATCCGCCCTACATGAAGCAAGAGTCACCTTTGATTTGTCTTGAGTGAATCATGCTTCATTCCAAGAGGTCAGGCACCCTGCCTCTTTCTTTCTTCCCTGCTCCTGCTTTGCCCTCGCTTACTCAGTGCTCTTTTACCCGCACTGTAACGAGTGTCTTCTGGCTGATGGCTCATTTTCAATTCTGACTGTAAGCCTTTGGTGTCTCTGAATGACCTCATCCTCTGGGAACTAGGATAAAAGGGGAGGGAAATGCAACTGTATACTTTAATACGTAATGTAAATTGGACTGTTGCAATTTGGGTTGTGATCCCTGCTTTTACCCTTCTTTACAACTATTTACTTTCATTTGTGTTGCATCTCCAAGAACTAACACCTTAAGGGCAAGGATCTAGTGCTACTTGTTACTAAAGCGACGTGTACTTCTCCGGTGCTTAGTAATGACCCACTACATAATAGCTTTAACACTTGAGTGGTTTGAGTGCTTGCTGCTTTTCTTTGTACTGAAAAGCATTTCCCCTCCCTTGAGTAACAGCTGTAAAACATCAGTTCAGGCTGCAGATCAAGAGCTTATTTGCCCCATGTTTCTTTTGGGACTCTTCAGAATGGGTAATATTGTCACCATCAAGAGAGAAATTTGAGTGTCCCTGTTCTGGGTGAGAAAGGGGGAATTTGAGTGACACATGCTTTTTGGAATTGCTTCTGCATCTTTCAGCTTCTCAAGGTGCCCTGACAGAAAAGTGTTTCCTTTTTTTTTTTTTTTTTTTTTTTTTTTCCAATTGTGAAGGCTAGCTAACTTTATCCTTTTGTGATCCCCAAAATGCAGCTAGGTCTCTAGTGTGTAATTTAATTACTATTGCTTCAACAGCTTGGCACAAGTAGCATTTAGGATGAGGGATGCAATCAGTCACTGATATCTGTGCACACCTGGCTGCTGTCAGCACATAAGCTATGGTCCAGCCATGCTACAGACTTCAATAGGATGGAAGGAGAGAGATTTTTTAACGCTTGGCAGTGATTACAGCTTCGTTATCAACCTTTGTGCAGTTCAAGCAGTTACTTAATTCTCTTCCTGACACTGCTCAGCAGCTATGCCATTTCCATAAACATGTCACAGAAGGCTCTTGACACAATTTTGTTCCTTGTGATCTCTGCTGTATTTGACAGTATTTTTTTAAGTGGTACTTTTTGGTAGTCAAGGCAATCATTATCACTTTTTGTGTTATTAATAGCTGAATGACTGGCACTCTGTCCCTGGGTATTTTGCCCCATGAAAGAGCTGGCCTCTGAAACTGTTCCTTCAGTAATGGCACACCCAGGGTGTGATCTCTGATAAGACACTGATGCAAGTTGACAGCAGTAACAGAAATGTGGTAGAGCTGAGCAGAGGTTTCTCTTTTTAATGTCATCCCAAGCTCCATTTGCCAACAGTGATCTGTAGGTGCATTTTACCACTAAATGTATGTCAATAAATTAAGTGTTCTAAATTTTGAAGTGAAACAAGGATTTGATTAATTTTAAATGTAGCTTTTCTCCTGTAATCTGCAGATGTTGGCTTGGTTTAAGAAGTAGTAAATGTAAAAACTCAGGAAAACACCAAAATAGGTTTGAAGGATCAATTTCAGTCTTAAAAGAGTCTTTTCTTCCTGTATCAGTTGCTCCACAGAAGCTGAGGCAATAATGAATTTGGAAGCTGATGGGCAGTGTATCTTGTGTTGGGTTTTGAAGATAATAGTTTCTCTGAGCTTGAGGATCACTATTTTGAGTGGATTTTTTTTCTTTTTTTTTCATAGTGCTATGAAATTGCCTTGTATTGTATCCTCGATTGTACTGCCCAAATATTCGAGATTAATCTCATACCACCTAGGGTATTATCACCAGGAAGTATTTTGTGCCACATGGCACGCAGATGGAATGTGTACTTTTGCAGAGAAGGGAAAAAACCTTTGCAAAAGCCTGTTAAACTTGCAGCTGTTGCTCTTGATCTGCAATAGGATACCCTAGTCACCAATTAAGGTAAAAGCACAGGTGGCTTTGATGGTTGCCTCCATTTCCCTATGAATGTGCCATAACCATGGTTTATGAAAATGTGATTCCTATAATGGGACTAATGTCCTGTATGGGAACTCTGCTTTGCAATAAACTTTAGTCCATTTTTTGCCCTTTCTGGGTTTTGTCTGCTCTCCTATCTTCACAGTTAGATAACTGTGCTTTTAAGCCATTGCTCTAAATCTGATATATGGTAAGTGGGCTGTAATGGTATAATTGAGGTGGGTTAGGGTTCTCTTAGTGCTTTCTCAGGTAGCATGGAATTGTCTTTCATAGTACATGCTGTATTGCCTTCTTATTCCTGTAGGGTCCTCAAGGTGATTTTCCAAGGCTGCTTACGTAGAAAACAGTTTGCAAAGAGGAGTCTGTTAATGGGTGAAAAACAGATGGAGATTAAGTTGGTCTCGGTATTTTATGGACTAGACTTCATTTCCAATAATGCTTATTTATAAATACCAAATTCTTCTTCTTTTTTAAATGAGGTAGCTTGAGATTTATGCCAGCACCAGTAGATCAAAACCTGGTGTCAGATTCTCTCAGTCGACTAATTAAATATGCCTAATTGTATTTTATTTAAGATTTAAATATATATATGTTTATATACACCTTAGACAGAAAGCTACTTTTAAGATTACAGTCATTAACATGGAGAAATGAATGTCATAAAATATTTACAGGGTGCAGGTAGCTGAGAGAATGCCAACAGGTAGAGGGATGCAGATGGTGCTAGAATTTTCTTTTTCTTTTGGCTTTTGAGCCTTGGAGCCTGAGGCTACATCAGGGGGGAGGCTGAGGTGTGTAGGTAGAGACAGACAACTTGTATGCTTATCCTGCTTTTGCAATGGAAATTATTAACAGAAAAGCAAAGGCAGGAGGTGTCAGAGGTCCTGAAGGAGGTTCTTGTTCGCAGGCTGCCTAATATACTAACTATTGGCTGTCATTGGAAGAAGGCTACCTATTGATCTCCAGTGGAGTTTAGCTGTAAACAGGGACGTATCTTTATTACATTGCAATCTTGTTACCCAGGAGCTGATATAATAATCTCAGCTGTGGAACATTGGGGAATAGATGCAAAACCTTAATTACAGTTGTTTTCATAATGATCCCTGAGGTTCAGATTGAAACTGGCTGCTTGGGTAACTATAAGCTTTGAGAAGGTTTTTTTTTTGGTGGATTTGATTATTTTGGTGGAGCTGATTTGCTCCGTACTGACATCTGAGGTCTGCACAAACAGTGGGAGTGGAGTCTGGGACTTTAGTTGCCTTTTACTACCATTAGAGATCTGGGGCAACAAAATAATTTCTCTAACTGTGGAAAGAAATAGACTTTCAAGTAAAAAAACTACAAGAAGATTCAAAATTATGGTAATTTTACTGGGGGATTAGTGTTAACTGAAACCCCACTTCATTAATGACTGTCCACGGAAGAAAAAGCTTCCAAATCAGTGTATGTTAGGTCATTTCAAAGTCTTGGGTACATCAAAACCAGTGAAAATTTTTCTTGCGTGATAGTTTAATTAGTGAAAACTGCACATTTAGGGCAAGAAAAACCTTGTATATTTCAGTGAAAATCCTAGAACTGTTCTGAAGAGAAAAAAGTGAAGAAGGAATAAAAAAGTGGGATGTGATTGGTTTCATATTTTGCAGAACAAAATTCAGGGTTCATTAGCTGAATCAAAAAGATGACTTCATCTTGAAAATTACCAGAAAGAGCTTAAAAAACAGAGAGACAACTAATCTTAGTTTCACAGTGTTGACTTAAGTTCATCCTCCTCCTTCTAGAATTTATGATTTAGGCAGCCATGCTGCTATGACTCCCTCAGACTCTTCCATATCTCTGTGTCGGAGACGAGCAGCATGAGCTTGTGGTGGTCTCCAGGAGCTGGGAGATGCCTTTCAGGCAGGGTGCTTGAGAGGGTGATCTCGAGTGGGATGGGGAAAGAGAGTAGAAAATTATCCCTTCCCCTAGGAAAACAGCCTTATCTCGTCTTTGTAGCGTGTATTTGTTTAAATGCCTCTCAGCCTGAGAGTAGTTGTGCTATTGAGTAACTGTCCCAGATAATATAACTGACCTCTAGATCAGAGTGTCTTGACTAAATTCTGGCTTTCATAATACACCTGCCAAATCTAAATAGTTTTTTCTTCCAGAGAGATTCTGGCATGGTAATGTTGAAGGAAGTGTGGTTGAAGCTGTGCTCTTCCTCTAGTCTCTGTTCTAAAGCCTAATTGCTGTGCTGACCACAGCAAAGCTGGTGTCAGGTTCGCTGACTTCCCATAACTATCTGTCATATTTCTATTTTTTTTCTTCAGATTTCACTAAATGACCTTCTGTCTGTTAAATTTCTGCCCTGCTGATCTCAAGCAAATGATGAAGATAGATAGCAATATCACAAGCCATCCATCATACAGTTTGTAGGCCCCTTGGAAGCATCTGTGCCTTTAGTAGTTCATCTGTCACAAATATTCTCATAATTGGAGACCACAAAATGCTGAAGAAAGGGCTAATCCTGATATTTCTTGTTGCTACTGGAGACTTCAGCAGTCAGGTATCTTTCGCTTGAAAATGCAGACTGTAATGGGAAGTGCCTGGGCACCAGGGTTTAAATTATGGATCCAAACCAACTGCATGTTACAGAAATCCGTGCTACTGCTGACATAAGCAAAGACTCATTTTTCTGCTTTCCTGCTATAGCTGCACTGGTTATGTTACAAGTGGAGAATGAACTGAGCAGACGTGGCTTTCAGGCCCTTGTTCTGTGTGAATGAAGAGGAGTTTTAAGGAGCAGTGACTGTGAATCTGACTTCTGGTATATGGTTGTAGGCACTCCAGCTGTGTGATAGGGGACAAGAGAAAAATCTGGTCGAGGGAATGTGTGTGTGTGCGTGTGTGTGTATGTAAGAGATACCAATATGGATCTCAAGGTCAATGGGCATAATGTTTGTCTGCAGAAAACATACCAAGGTACCCAATGGAGCATTATGTCAAACTTTTGTACTGGTACCATCAGCTGTGCAGCGTATATATATATATATACAGTAGATTGCATAGCTAAAATACCTGTCTGAAGTGGAGCTGGCATTGTATGTTAGACCACAAAGGACACCATGGTAATGCTGCATGTTTAACTTTAGTGTTTACCTGGATTTTCCCATGTGATGCTGTAGCAGATAGAGCTTCAGGATGGAGAGTATCTTGAGAATTATTTTGTGACAGTAACTTGAATGCTGAAAACTGAGCCAAGACAGAACTGTCTATGCTTCTTGTTGTTTAAACACACATCGTAGCAGTTAAATATTTGTACTGGAAGTTAAAAAAACAAAACAAAACAAAACAAACCCCAAGAGCCTTGTTTTGTCTATTTTTTCCTCTATTTTTTACACCTTGTTACCAGTGTTGAACTTATTTTTTGTTTGTTCCTGCTGGGAAAGACTGGGTGCTTAAATCCCTTACCTCATCCTGATGAAATAGAGATACTTTTGATGGACACTTTGGACATAAGTTTGTGCTTTGTCTCAAGGGAATCATCCTCACAGACATTCCTACTGGGATATGGAATTGCCACTGATGGCTCATGTGCATGGAATATTTATATATCAAGTAATTTAAACTTGATCATTTTGACACCAGAGTACATAGCCCAAATATCACACGAGAGATTTGTCCTAAATTCATTGTGGAAGTTATTAAAAATATGTAGACATGATATGATAATGCTTCATGTTTTAACCCATTTTCATCCTGGAGTTCAGGGAAAAATAAACTTGGAAGTGTTTTCTGAAGTGACGCTAGGTATAACACAATGCTTGGGATGGAGCAGAAAGTAAGATCAACTATACATCCTCCTGCACAGAGTCCTGTACTTGCCTACCTCCTTTAGAAGCCAGGATGCTTAAATTCTTTCTGTTGCAGAGTTGAATTCCTGAGTTCAGTCAGTGAAGTAGAAAGTAATGAGTTTTTCATACCTTCACCAGTTCCAGGAAATTCTTATGTATGACCAGCAAGATGTGAACCAGCTGGGTAACAGAAGTTACTCCCTGTCAGACACTTTGTGAGCATACCTCCATGTTCAGAAGCAAAGGTGGAATAGCTGCCTTTGAGTTCCCTCCAGCTCCTTCTTCTAAATGGACAAGGGCTTTTTTCCTTTCAGTTCTGAGCAGACAGAAGTGTAAGTCTTTAGTCCTAGCAAGTTTAGTATTTGGGGACTTGTTTTCTTTGCCCACCTTAAGCACAGAAGGTTCAGACTTGCAAGAAAAGGATGCTCACAGCTGCGCTGGCCCTGCTGGCAAAGAGCCTCCAGTACAGATGGCTCTCTGCCCACACATCTCTATTTGTGAGGAGGCCCCCAGTGTTTATGTTAACAGTGATGAGTTTGAGAGATAAAAATAGGGAGTTGTTTGCTGTTCATTTGTTCTTTATAGATCTGCAGTGAACTTTTTTTTTTATAAAGCACAAATTCGATAGAAAAATTTGTTAACCTACTAGAAGAACAAGCTGTCAAAAAGCCAAGCTGCAGATGTCTGAAGTGCTGAAATATTTAGTCCTTGTTTCTTATACTTCTTCCCCTGCCTCCAGGAGATGGTGCTGTTTTCCCACAGACCTAGGGAAGCCTTTGCTTGGCTTTTCTCAGACTCTTGATGGGTGTTTGGAATACAGAAACCTGAAATGAAACAAGAATGAATATCTAACTCTCCAGTTGCCTTTTTCTCCTCTCCAAATTAATATCAAAGAGGTTTTCCAAAATCACCTGAGGCTTTGTGTAGTCCTCTGCAGTTTACATTGTCTTTGCTGTTTACTGAGTCCTGTGGCTTTGCCATGACTTAAGAGGGTTTAGGAAACCCTCCAGGGGCCCCTTCAAGATGCTGTAGTTTCAGAGTAGCCACACTAAATTACAAACAGTAGAGCTGAGACTGTCTTGTTCTCTGTGGTGATTCCTTGTTGAAAGCCTGCTAAGTCGAGGAGCTGTTTACATATTGCAGGGGTCTGCCTAATTCCATGCTAAGTTATTATTTATTTATTTAGGTTTTGTGCAAAATGTTCCAGGGCTTTAGCCCTGGAAACTTAAATTATCTGATCATGTAACTTCAAATAATTAGCAGTTCTACTCTCCTCATTATTCTACCACAAGCTTTGCCACTTATGTGGAAGCTGAGGTTTTGAGAGCTCTTGTGTGTTTTATGTCTCCTGCTTTCAATTAGATTTGGAGTAGAGAAATACTGATCTGGGGATATTGTCTTTGCAAGGAGGAAACATTGGAAGATAGAATTTGAAAAGACTGAAGTTCACTGAGCTTCTAACGGCAGCGAGGAAGAGACTCATATAGAATAAAAGAAAATTCCTTTTTACAGGCTGGCCCGGGCAATAGCCTGTCTTGGGTTTCTAAAATGAGTTTAATGTCAGGGTGGAAAGTGATAGAAGTGACTCATTAGTTATTTTTGAAGTCATGGTTAAAGAACTTCTATTTGTTCCGCAGAACTTCTTATTTCTTTCCTGAAACAGGTGCCTGGGGCACAAGGCTTCTTCAGCCACTGTCTCTCCCTGGAGTCTGCCATTTTAGCTTCCTGATTGCCACACTTACCTTCCTGTGTTGTAGGTGTGGGTGCAGTGTCTTCACAGCACTTCCTCTTATTTTTTCATGCTTCTGAAAAAATAGTCTGACCTCCCATACTCTCCCGCTTTTGTTTTAAGCATTTTCCTAAAAACTTGAACTTGCACTTTCCTATTTTTTCTTCTTACTGAGAGTGGATTCCCAATGTATAACTTCTAGTCTCATCCCTGTACATGGTGTGGAGACAATGTGTAAGGATGTACAAAATTCTTGCATGCCTAAATGAGGCTGAGAGTAACTTTTCTTCCAACTTTTTAACTCCTTATAACTAGTCCTGATTAATGTGGAACACGTACAGCTCCAGGGCAAGACTGTAAAAGTTTTCCATTTCAAATATGCAAATACTATCAGCAGGAATCCTAGAATTATCATAGCTGTTACATTTAGTCAACTCGGGAACTTTAAGGCCTATCTAAATTGATGACACTGTTGCATAAGGATTGTTTAGTACTCTTTTAGCTCAGGACACATTTTGAATATGAGCTGCAGTTTCTGCCAGCACCCATTAATCCCCTTGAGCTGTGGCATGTAAACACCAGAGCAAGTGAAGCTTCTTATCTGGATACCACTGACAAATTTTTGAAGTTCCCAGTAATTGTTCCAATGCTCAAAGCTCCTCTTCAGCTTCTCAGCCAAATTTTAATACACAGATAAGGCTTTAGAAAAACTTCTGAGTGTGATCAGATATGCACCAGAGATATTTTTGACCTCGGAGGTGGTGGTTCTCATCAGTACTTGGTAAGTGTCCTGCCTCTGCTGCTATGAAAATTTAGCAAAAATAAAATCTAGGCTGCCCTGATTGGCTTTCCTCTGTAAGACTTCCCCAGAACCTTATCTGAGGAAGTCTTATCTTGATGTAGTAGTTACGGCTTTCAAGGTGCAGGGTTTTGAAAAGTATTATCGGAGACTTTATGGATAACACTGTGACAGTCTTTTCTACACATAATGTGGCATTTCTTTACCCTCTTAAAAAGTATGTATGTTAGTAAATAATTGCAATAGCAAGAATTGTTCAGTTAACTGGCTCTTGTTTATTACATATACATGGTACTGGACTTCGAAGACCACACTGGATCACAATCTGTCAGGAACTTGAGGGTGTTTTGGAATTGAAGGCAGGGGCATGGGTGAGGAGCAGCACAAAGTATGGTCTGTTCTAAATGGGGAGCTTTTAATGACAGTAGTATCAGCTAAGTACAGCTTTTGTCCTGGCTCACTCTGTCATCACAGGTGTAGTGCAGAGTTCTGGCTTCTTTCTCTGTTCCTGTCTTCTCTCTGCCTGGGGACTCTCTGGTGGGGGGAAAGGGTTCTTTATCTTTGACGAGTGCTTCCTTTTGAAGGCAGCCCAGGGTCTGAACAAAGCAGCAGCTGTGAGTCGACAGAGCTTGCAGTTAAACAGCATGAGGACCCAGTGGAGCAGAAGGAATTGAATTCTCCAGGGACAGAGTTTTTAAACTATTACACCAAGCAAAGTTTCCCTTGCTCCCCATTTTTTTGCTTGTTTGGCTTTTTTCTTTTATTTTTAAGGGTCCTAGGTTCCCTTTGGCATTTGCTGCTGGTACTTTTTACATCTTTTCAACCTGGGAACTGCAAACTACAGCTGTTAGTATGGTTGTTTCATGTCAATGGGAGATTCTTCTTCAAAAGGCAGCTGAAAAGTGGCAAGGACTGGCTAGTTTGGGATTATGTACCTGTCTTCCTCTGGGTGAAATCTGGCTAAGGCCTTGAGAAAATAACAGCTGCTACACTTTGATGGCAACTAAGCAGCTTATGTTAGGGGATGTTTTGAGGAGCTGGTAGAACATCAGAATAATTCTCCTACTTTTGGCTCTCATTAGACCTTGTGGTTGCAGTAGAGAGGTGAAAAAGCTGAATAAGCTTTGTATGTTACCTAGATATGTAAATGCTACTTGGTCAATGCTGAAAACTGTAGGTTCTTTTTAGTGGTAATCCAATGGGCAGTAGTCCAAGCCACTGTTCACAATCTCTGTCATTTACAGTTTGCAGGCTTTGACTTGGTGGATGTTTGGTTAGTGCTAGTTCTTTCAGAAACAAAGGTTAAGCTCAGACATTCTCAGAAACCTGTGAAACTTGGAAGCCTCATAGTAGAAGTATCTCTTCCTAAAAGCAATAGGGGAGACCTTGGTGCCAGAAATCCTGTGATTTCAATTTTTTGTCAGCACAATACAAACTCCAGAAAGCACAGTGATCAGGAATTTCCAAAGCTATTTCTGAGTAACTCCAGTGAATCCACCTGAAGCTGGTAAAGATAGCACTAAATTGTTTGAGAATGGTTAAGGTCAGATGGCACGGGAACATCCTCCTACTTTGCAAACTAAATGGAGCACTTGATATCAGCTTGCTCCAGAACTATCAAGAGGTTAAATTTGATCATGACTAAACACAGCTGAAAAAAATCTGTTTTCTGGCTCCTGCCTTACATGTTACCAGTTTCAGGGATCCTATTTCAGCTTTTCTCTGACGTAGGATCTTTTCCTGATTGTGTGAATGGAGTTTGTAAGTTAACTTATATGGAGAACAGGAAACCATTTCTATCAGCTGGGTGAGGATGCTAAAGGACCTTAAAAGATGATTCAACAAAGAAAGTGACTGGAGGCATGAAAATATATGTATATATATATATATAGACACATATATATAAAGAAAAAAAAATAGCAGTCCTTATGTGTCACAACTGCAATATTTCTTGGTTTTTTGGGAGAAGCTCTAGACAAGAAGGACAGATTTTCACTGTTTAAATGAAGGAAATTTACTGGTCATTGACAATAATAATGAACAAAAAATTCTAAAACAATCCTTTGAGGAAACAAGCAGTTAAAAAAAAAAACCAAAAAACCCCAACCAACCAACTAAATAAAACAAGCAAAAAAACCCCAATCCAGAAAGCCACATATAGAGAAAACAAAAGAAACATAAAAATAAAACAATCCCTCCAAAATTATGTATTTGATGCTGTTTTCCTGTGATGAAAGTCGATGCCTAAATAGGTAGAGGGTAGAGATTATTTTCTATCTTATCTGCTGTTGCTTTTCTAGTACTTACACAGCATTATTACGTAGTCAATTAGAAGGCAAATGTTCTAGGAATGTCTCCTTTCCTCCTACCATCAATGCCTTTGCCTCAGTTCACAAAATAAATTCTTCTTTTTTTGAGTAAGAACTTAGTAATGGAATGTCTTACCATCATGAAAACTAAATCCAGATATCTCTAGAAGCAGTATACCCTCAGGGTTAGGCCTTGTTGATGACTTTAAATAAACCCTTTGGATCTATGATGCCTGTTCATTCTAACTTCACTGAAGATAGGTTATTTTGTAGATAAGCATTGGACAGTGATGAGTATTGTCTGAATGTAGAGAAGATAGCACTGCACTACTGCATAAACTGTTTCTGAATGTCTGAAGAGATGCAATAACAGTAAGGAGCTGGTGGATTGTTTCCCTTTACATAGATTGGCAGTATTCCTTTCTGGTTTCCTTCAGCTTCCAGTGAGATATGGTTGTGTTGAGACAATATATTTACTTCCTTGAAAGATTACTATCACACCCAGTGTGATGTAATTCATTCTCAGGGCTGATGCAGCCCTCTCATTTGAAGTACAGCTCCAAAACGTAGCGGGAGGTACTTCCATATTTCTTATGTGGGGATCTCTGTCCCTGAGCTATCTCGGAGAGCTGCTGTTGCTCTTCATTTTGCAGTCTTCCTCATGCTGTCAGGAGAGCCCCCTCGTGTTGATCAAGTGCCAAGCATTTGCTGTTCTGTTTGGTTAGTGTGATGGATGACTATTTCTCTGCCTTTTCACTGTTTGGAAGCAAAATGTGGGTTTGTAAATTAGAAAGTGATTAATCTTTCCTAATGGAACTCGGTGCTGCAAGCAGAATCTCACCCACCGCTGCTTTATTAACCTTGACCAAAGCCTGCATTACCTCAGATTAGGTAATTGGTCATTTATAACACCTTTATACACTTGCCCCTTTTCTGTGACTTTTCTATTAAGATAATGTAAAAACTGAGCTCAGGCCCTCTTTCCAGGTTTGGCTGCTCCAAAAGTCCTTCCCTTAGAAATTGTCTTGCTTTACCCTTCAGCAGAGTCCAGCCAGAATGGTTCTCCATGAAGTTGCTCTGGGAGATCAGGTTATTTCAGAACTGTATTTTTGATATGTTGATAGTGCTATGAATGGATTTTGATGTGAAATTCAGAGAAGCAGAAGGCTGCAATTGACCTGAGGAGTAATTTCCTCCACTACTGTGCTTTGTAGGGATCCATATTTCATAATACCTTTCAGAAATACATGAAGCTTTATCCCTCAATTAGAGCAGCTTTTTGCCCCTGTTCTCTGTAAAGGCTTTTTAAAAGCTTCATTGCTCTGCTGATTAGAAACCTTTGTCTAATTTTCAGTCTAAATTTATTCTTTGGCAGTTTATAACCATCTGTTCTTTACCAGTATTGTCCTTTAGTTAAATAGCAATTTCCACTCCTCAGCTATTTCTGTCCCCCGGGTATTTATGCACATCAAGTGTATCCCCTTTCAACATTTATTCAGATGGTCTGAAGAAGCCAAGCTCCCTTAATATTCTTTTTATCAGATAGGCTTGTCGGTCCCCTGGTAGCCTTGCTCTGCATCTGTTTCTGTTCATTTTTCTTGACCAGTACTGTATGTTCATTGTCATTTGTTTGAGTTTAGAAACCACAGCCGTGAGTTTCTGAAAAAAAAAAAAAAAAAAAAAAAAAAAAGTATTGCGTTTTTTTTTCTGTTTTTTTGTGTGGAAGAATGACTCTCATCCAAATTGTGCTGCTTGTTTTCCTAGAAAGTTTTACCTTCTCTGGTGCTTGGGAAATACAGGGGTAAGTAATGGTGGAAATGTGTGAGCAGTGCGGGCACAGGACTACATGAAGACTTTTTTGTGAACCTGGGAGTATCTAAAATTTCTTCCAGCATTTCCATGCTCAGTTGCAGACAGCTGCTGTTATCCTCTTCAGAGGTGCATTATGGTGTCTGGCTGGTCTGGCAGAGTTTTTTCTTGGTATTCAAACCTTGGTGAAACTTGGCAGATTTGGATACACTGTAGGTTTACTCTTATCGGTAACATAAGAGTACGTACATAGATATGTATGTTATATAGATACCTGGCATGGAAGCACATTGGAATCAGTCAAACTCTTGTTAAGGTCAATGAAGAAGAATAGAATCCTCCAGTGCCTGAAGGATTTAATTCTAAAATAGATCTTTCTAAAACATTTTACTGTCTATTGCTTATGAACTAAACTTATGAGAACCCTTATAATTAGGATATATAGTTGATTAAACCCACTGTTTTCCCTAGCCTGTACTAGCCAAGTGGAGCTAGTAGCTGTTACGTGTCATTCAAGTATATGTTAAGGAAAAGCACAAATGCTTGTGGGGTCATTCAGTATTTTAAAACTATACAAGTAAGTTAGGTGTGGAGAAGCAGAAAATACATGACAGCTTGGTGAATGATTGCTTATGGGAAGATCTTGTCATTGTCAGCAGCTACAAGTTTATTCAGTCACTTTCTTTTGAAAGCTGAGGGCATGTCTTGAAGAAGTGCAAGTAAAAGCAAGAGGAAGAATAAAAGCCTGCAACACCTTAAGTGGTTGGTGGTCCAGGAATATGTATTCTTTGTGTCACGGTTTAACACTGGCCCAGCAATTAAACCGAATAACAGACGCTCTCTATTAATATCCCTCTCCTCCTTGATAAAGAAAGGAGAGAGAATAAGGGAGAGAGACTTATGGGTTGGAAACTAAACTACACAACTTTAATGAAACAGTAATGATAAATAGGAAAAATTACTAAATATATACAAATATACAGGAAAATGGAAACCACATTCCTCCCCCCTCTCCCCCAGTAACTCTCACGTCACCACTGAGGCTGCAGGGCAGCCCTGGGAAAGTCCAGGCTGGACTCCTGGAGTCGGCAGCAGTTGGGAACTGGAGGCAGGAACACACAGATATGGGCTGGCACGGATCAGGACCACAGGCAGACGAACAGACAGGATCCTTCCAGGATGCTGGGTGAAGGAAGGGAAGCAGGAAATCAGGAAATCCGGAAATCATGGCTTGGCCTTCGTGATCCCTCAAATTTATACTGAGTGTGATGTATATGGGATGGAATACTCTGTTTGGTCAATTCTGGCATCTATCTTGTCTGTTCCTCCCCAAAGGAGGGCTCAGATGGGACCTCTTTATTCTCCTGGATGGTAAAATGTTTTCCTCAGAGCTGAGCAGTGTCTTGGCTCTGCATACCAGTCTGTAGCAGTAACTATAAACATCAAGTGTTATCAATCCTAGAAGCACACACTGTCTGAGAAACTTGCTGTTAATTTCAGCAAGTGCAACTGCTTACAAGAGACTTAGCTAAAAGCAAAAGTACAAGACAGAAAATCACCTTTATCCTGGCCCAAACCAGGACATTTTGCCATACTGGTGAAATCCAGAGTTTCATTTTTTCTATGTAACACCAACAATTTCCTCCCCATTTCTCTTGGCAAGTTTGGTAACGAGCAGAGACAAAACACATTCAACGTGTTAGGGGCTCTTGTCTCTTCTCTGAAAGGGCATGCAAAGAAGAAATCTGATGTATGGAAGGTATTTCAGAAGTTTGCTCTAATGTTGAACTTATTCCATGGAAACAGGACTGCAGCATTAGCCAGCTCTTCCCAGCAGCACAGCAAGGTCTTTATTTGTTTTTTGTTGTGTGTTTTTTTTTGTTTGTTTGTTTTTTGTTTTTAAACAACTGGGGAGGGACAGATGAAGGATAACAATCTAGGAGATAAGCTGATGTGCCTTTGTTTTGGCCTTGCACTATTCCAGAGAAACAGAATAAGTTTACTTGTCAGCCATTTCAATGAAAGAAGCGAAGTCCCTTAAAGGAGCCTCATCTGTTGAGCAGGTGCTTCCTAGTGAAAAGGAAGGTTGAGTAGGAACTGTGTAGTAGCTGACGTGCTGGGTACTATCTACATGAGTAGAATTTAGGGCACACATGTAAATGGTTCTCAGGACTTTGAAGTCCTGAAGGATATCAAGAAATGTTGGAAAGCATTGGACTGTTGAGGAAGAGGGCCTAAGTCAGTGGGCATATTAATTAACTTCTTTGTTTATTTTTCTCTAATCTGCCCAAATGTGGCTCACATCAACAGCTAAGTGTATAATTTTTGGAGTGTAGACTTATTCTTGCTCCATAGAGAAAATCTGATGAAAAGCAAAGCCTTTAGAAGGGAAAAAGAATGTGAATGATATAAGATAGGTATTATTTTAGGTTTTTATGATCTGTCCTATGCCAAAATACAGGCCGTGTGACCTCAATCTAGACAACAGGGGGCTATTTCCTGTACATAGTGCTTGTGAGATATAGTGGAGCAGTTTGCAGAATTAGAGTGTATGGATAGATGTATAATCCTTTTTAAAGTAATTCTAACGTTTCACACTTATTATTATTTTTTATGGACTGTGACAAATAAATACAAGTATATAAGAAAAAGATTTAATGATAAGATTTTAGCAAAAGTCAGTAAGAATGAGTTTCTTTTTTTTATTATTTTTATTTTTACTGCTTGCTATTAGTATCTCTGGGGCTGACTAATCCCTTACTGATACATGAGGTCTAGGATTTGAAACAGAACAATCTTGTTCTTCACCCCAATTTGAATGAAATACTAAACACATATTAATGTCAAGTCAGTGATATATTTTCAATGCTATTATCATAGTATCAATTGGTACTAAAAATGACATTTCCCCTGTAGCAATCTCTTTTATGTTACTTTGTTATCCTTGGAGGTTTTTAATCTCAATGTTAGAGCCATGTGATATTTCTGCCCTTTCTGTGCAAGGGGGGCTACTAATCAGCACTGGGGTTCTGTTCTGGCAGACCAAGTTGTTGTTCTATGCAATGTCTTTTCATTGTGCAGTTTTCCATGCTTAAGGAATGAGATTCCCAAGTCCCCTTGCCTAACCTCAGTCTGGGATTGTTACCAACATTAAAACTTGAGCAAAATGGAGCAGATGTAGTAATTTTCAGAGACATAAAATACAAAGAGTAAAGTGTTGGAAAGTCTCCATGGGTCTTTCAGTAACATGATTGCCACTCCTTGTGTTCTAGTAGCACTTTTCATTGCAAAGTGCTCTTTGGACTAGCTACATGCCAGGCTAATTCTCCACACCTTTGGGATGGGCTACACTCATTTTTCAACAGCATGGAGCACTGCCACTTGCACAATAAAATAGATGAAGGAGAATTCCATACCATGCTAAAAGCAGAAGAATTCAGGGACACAAAATATATTTCATTACACTGGAACCGGATATGCCCTCCCTTTTGTTGCCAGAAGTTCTGCAAGGCTTTAGGAGAGATTCTGTTGTATTATTAAGACATGTTTTAAAAGCCTTTGCATCCTGAAGTCCAAGGAACTGATGTGAACAGTATACAACAGGAACTTACACAAGCATAAGACCATTTAAAAGACTGATAAGCTAATGGAACTCTGCATCTTCAGTACTGGCTCATCAGTAGTCAATTCAATACTGTGACCAGACCACCTGGATCACTTGGGTTCCTTAACAGCATCCAGAAGGGACACAGTTTAATTCAAGTATGTACTTGCTCTCTAACTGAGCAATAGAAGTAGTTTCTTGACTCTGTTTTTCAGCACCTCTTCTCAGAAGTCTGATTTTTGGTGATATCTTCATGAAATTAGTTTGGGGTAGGAATCTTAGTGAAGCAGAGAACTGACTAAAACTCGTAAAGTAAAATAATTAAATAACGGCTTTAGTTAACCTTAAAGTACCTGTTTCAAATAAACTGAAGAGAGTTTTCTCTTTCTATGCAGAAGGGAAAACGTACCTTGCATTCCATGAAATGCAAGCCTTTCTGAGCAGTTTCAATTGTTATGTAGATGAAAGTTCTCTTTTTAGTATTTTGAAGTCCCATGTATTTATGGTTTTATATCCAGAAGTGCCTCCTTTTACAAGGGGCTGCTGCTCTTCTTTTCCAAGCCATTTTTCTCAATTTAATCACAAAAAAATAAGATTTTTATTCCTAATAGACAGAGAATTCAGTCAAACATTAGCAACAGACAGTGTTCAGACACTTAACTACCAGCTCAGAGACCACATCTTCACTCAGGTACATTTGATTTGAACCTGTCTTTTTATTAAACCCACAGCTAAAAATCTCCTCAGTTCCTTCTAGCAGTTTCTTATTAGTTTGGGGAGTTTTATTCCTTTTGTTTAGCAATATATAAATACTGGAAATTTCCAGAGATCTTTCCTTCAAGACTCAAGCTTCTTTCCATAATGCATTATGACTTCTTAGCTTACACTAGTGCCAGAGGACTATTCAAGTAAATAAGAAATGCAGTAGAGATGTTAAAATCTCCTGAACAACTTTAACTCTGTTGAACTGTTGAGCTGCTGTAGGATCATGCTTTTAGATAGCTTATTCATAAAGAACAGTTACAGTCATACTGTCTGTTCTGATGGTCTGTAGTGCTTCACCTGGCAGTAGCAAGAATTCTTTTGAGGATGCTGGCCAGAGCTTGGCATAGACTGGAGGCATCAGTTTATTTTTAACGGACCAGGGAAGAAGGTTTGTACAGCAAGAGTCAACCCAAGAATAGATGGGCACTGTCAGGGCAACAGCACTGTGCTATGATGTTAGGATTGAATGATACAGAGATGTAGAGGGAGGCAAAATGTAAAAAATTATTTTTGAGGGAAGAGGAAAAACAATGAGATTTCTGGAGATGCAATAGCTAAGTGATAGCACTGGGGTGCAAAACACTTTGTAATCGTTTATAAAGAAGCTAAACCAAGGAGTGGATAAGGACATATAAATTGGCAGCAGATTGTGGTTTATGGTAATGACAGTCCCAGAGGAATGTCTTTCTCTTGGTGACATTGAAGTAAATTGCATTACTCAAGATGTATGCTAAGGGTGGATAATGAGATGTGTGCATGGGAAAGAAGACTGCTGCTTTTATGATGCTATGAAATGCCTGAGATGAGTGCATGTGTGTGTCTGTGTGTGCCTGTGCATGCGCATTCTAGTCGGGATGCAGGGAAAGGAGGCATGCAGCAGAGCAGGATGGGCAGAATGTTATCTGTCTGAAAGCCCTAGAGTTGAACTTGTTAGGAAAAGAGACTTCAGTCATAAATATTGACCTAAACGTTTTTCCAAATAGAAATAAGTTTTTAAATGACTAAAGCTTTACCTTCATCTGAACAATGAGAAATGCTCATTATGTTATATTGATGTTTTGTGCTTTGGACTGCAATTGCCTGTGGAAAATGTCTGACAAGCTGTCTTTCTGAGGCTGATGACTGGAAAATCCTGAGTAAAGTTTATAACCTGAATGTCCAGGCTGGAACAGGTTGGCTATGGCTCAGAATTGAACCACTTTTCCCACCTTGACTACTCTAAAGTCTTGCATGCCTCTAATAACAGAAATGCTGGTGGGCAGGGAGCACTCATATCTGTGCTCTCCTCAGTATGCCAGGATAGGAAAACTTGTACCAGAGTTTAAGAATAGATCCATTGTTCATCTAATCATTGATCCTGGCTCTGTGATGCACCAGCTTTGCCTCATGGCCGTCTTATTCTGGCAGAAACTTTAGAGACAATGCCCCTCTTTTACTTGACACTACACATCGTTGCACCTTATTGCCATAACTGAGTGTCTTGAATTGGCTCTTGAGCAAAACACCTGTATGATGGTTTTCATGAGAAGGTGTTCAAACATTTTCTTGATTCTGGCTTTTCAAAGAGCATTTGGATAATTTGTGATTTAGAAATCATAAATAAAATGTATAAGAGAGTGCCTGGAATATCAAATTTGTGTTTACATACAATCAAACTGGTTGCCAGCTGAACAGCAAGAGGGGCAGTGTAATGGCTGCACTGCTGTAAAGTGCCTCAGTCTACAGAGAGGAGTGCAGCACAGACAGTACCTGTAGCCATGTCACCAGGAGTGAGGCAGGGGAGGTCCAGGAGCAAGAATCTCCAGACTGCTGCTATGAAGAAGGAGAGTGATGCTCTGCTTATTTTTGCTGCTCCTCCAAGTTTTAAAAATGCCTCAGTCTTTTTTTTCATTGCCCTGAACTACAGGCAACTGTCTACTTTTCAAACAGGCATGGGTTTAGGCTTACGTGGTGGGATTTTGGGTTGGTTCTTTAAAAATTTCTATTTTATTTTATTTTTAAATATTGACAACTGTAATTTCTTAAAGTGAAGTTTTGGCAGTTGAATAACTACTCTTAAATTTTTGATGAGAGGGATTCTTTGTTTGGGTGTCTAAACCTTTGAGAAGTGTCTTCATACATAGAAAAGATTTGCTGATATTTAGACACACCACTGCCTTGATAGGGGCCCAGATAGGGCCCCAGATAGGGGCTTTGGTCATTCCTTCCCATTGCAGTGCCTTTTTTTCAAAAGCAAAGAGGAACTTTACCTTGAAGAATGTGTCATCTTAAAGCTGACTTGTTCCCAAGAGCAGCGAGGGAGTCTCTGCCAACACTGGCTGAAGTAAATTCACCCAGGCTGATGGCTGATGAAGGGATGGAGGATTTATAACTTATTTGAGTTTCCATACATCACCCTATGTGTCGCTTTCTTATGATGGCCCTGCCAAAAGATAAAGAAGTGCAGGACGCTCAGTACAGGCTATGGTGACAAGCCAGGGACAAATGTCTCTGTTGGGTAAATTGATTTGAATGGTTGTAGTGAAATATCAGGCTGAGCTGAAAATACGATTGGATTTAATGATCCTTCTAGGTTTGTAACCTGGTGGAATTCCAAATGTAGGTAAAGTCAAAGTCATCTGTGTGGGTATTTTGTCTAGAATAGCAGGACATGGACTTTTTTAGACATCTTTGTATGCTAATCTTTTACCCATATCTTATACATCTAAATACAGTCTTGTACTATTTCTAATGTAGTGAAATTGCCACAAGGCTGATAAATATCAGTTGTAATTTATAGGGTGTTTATTCAGGTAATGCTGTACACAATACTTTTTACAGCCCCTAGAGTCTAAACCGGCAGAGACTCAGAGGCATAACAATGCATTATAAAGAGGCTGAAAACAGACAAACTGTTTTATTTTCTGCAGGTAAAATTTAATGGACATAAAACTTAATATGATGTTAAGAATGTGTTGAGGGGTTTGTTTTTTTTTTGGTTGGTTTTGTTTTGATTCTGTTCATTTGTTTTTTGTGAACTATGAATGCAGAGCTTGGGAAAAAGTGGCTGTCATGAGGACTGTTTAATTATCTTTCTGAAGTAGAACACCTTGTTTGATTTTTACTGTTGCCATTGTGTCCCCAGTGAGTCTGAGCCAGCTTTTTCCTCCCAGCTGTTATGCCTGGCAGAGGGGGCTTGTAAACAGTGGCTGCATGGAGGGACAACCTGCTGGCTCTGCAAGCTGTGCCTGCAGAGTGTCTGGCACCCAGCTTTTCCTTAACATTCTCACCCCTCTCAGGAGTTTTGTGGTGTCCATTAGGCCTTTTGATCACCTTAGGGTTTTAAGGAAAGCAAGCTGCTGCATGCCAGTGCAGCTCACTACCTCCGCTGTTAGGAGAAGATTTCTGTATAGCCCTTCCCAGTCTGAGAGTTGTAGGATACAGCCATCCTTGAGCTGTTGGTGGGTGTTGTGTCAGTAATCTGCATGGCCACAAGCACAGGAGCTGCAAGGGAGTGCAATTTGAGGAGCTTTCTATCGTGTGTGTAAATTAATAGATTTCTTAAAGCTATTTGATTTTCCTTCTATACATTTTATTTTTCAGCTAAGTCTCTTCTAAGTAGCTACAGTTGCTGTAATTAACAGCATGTTTTTCAGTGTCTGCTTCCAGGACCAATGAAAAAGTTTATAATTACTACTGGACAATGATATGGAGACCCACATTCACTGCTTGGCTCTGCTAAACTTCTTATGCCTCAGAAACAGAGAGGAAGAGGGGTCACTCTTGATGCCCTCCTGTGAGAAGGAACTGACCAAAGAGTTGAACCAAATAGACCAAATGAAGATTTCCTTCCCATACTCAGTATAAATCTGAGGGACCATAAGGGTCAAGTTCTCTTCGTCCTGGGAGGGTTCTGTGAGCTCCTCTGCCTTTGATCTCAAACTGTGCGTTCCTGAATTTGTGCATTCCCACATTCATTCCTCTCCTGCTGCTGACTCCAGAAGCCCAGTTTAGGACTTTCCTAGGGGCCTGGCCTGCAGCCTCAAGGGTGATGTGAACATAACTGGAGGGGCAAGGCAATACAGGTTTTGTATATATTTGTATGTATTTCATTATTTTCTTTTTCATCATTTTTGTTTCCATTAAAGATGTGTAGTTTAGTTTCCAACCAGTAAGTCTCTCTTCTTTATTCTCTTTTGTTTCCCTTTTTTTTTGGAAGGGAGAGGGGTTAATAGAAAGCATTTGTAATTCATTTATTTGCCCAACCCACCACTAAACCTTCACACCAAAGCATGTAGATTTGAGTGCAATCCAGAAAGAACTTGCTAGAGCTTAAACTGAAAATTATGTGCTCTCTCACACAATCTGTCATTTCCCATCAGTACAATTATGCAGAACACTATCCTTAGTGGAACTCTGAACGTATAGGTCTTTGGCCAGTGAGCCATGGATAATTGGGGGAAACTTTAGTGCAGAGCTCAGTCTCCTGTACCCAAGAGTGCTGACAGGTGGCATGACTCCGTGACACAGTGTTGTGGCATGTCAATGCGATGTCAATCAATCATGTTTTATTTCTTCAAATTTTCTCAGAGCAGAAACATAACAAAATAAAACCCCAGTGCTCGCTATACAGGAACAATAAAAATACAATACAAGAAAGGCACTGCAAATTACCAACATTTTTGGTCTAGCATATGCTATATTGATGTAGAGTAGAGAGTATTCTGAACTCAGACATGGCTCTGAGATGACACTTCATTCTACAGCTCAGCTGTATCAGTGTTTGAAGTTCAGGAGTCTCAGATTAGAGATTATCTCTTTTCTTTTAAAGATGTCACATGTTCTTTTCAGACCCCTGAACTATAATATAAAACTTCTGCTTGGTGAAATTTCCCATTTCTTTCCAAGTATGAAGAATGTGGGCAGTAACTGCCCAGGTTATCCTGTGACTAGTTGTTTTCATCGTTTATTCAGAAGCAATTAGTGTGAGGAGTCATTGTCTGCTAATAAACTGCTTTAATCAAATACAAATTACGAACTTCTAAATATGTTTCAGAATTGGATGAAAACTGACATACAACATCAGTTTTTTTGACTGCCCATACTGTAAGTAAATTACCAGTTTCAACCTTAGAAGCAGCTGCGTTTTAACAGTTCCAACTAACACTACAACTCTAGCTTATGGGGACATTGGATTGCTGATGTTTCAAATACATGTTAATATCCTTTGAAAAGCAGAATATAAGGCAAAGCATCTATTAGTAATAATACTCATAAGTACATTGTGGTGGCAAGTGTTCAGTTTAAGCAAAATCCTATTCAAGTTGGTTGAGAAAGTGGCATTCACACTGCAGTGCTTAGAATAAATAAAGCAGAGCCTTTTTATTAACTCTATAATTAATGGCTCTTGTCAGAGCTCAGATTTCCTCATTACTTCTTTGGAAAAAGCTTTGTTACATTTCTTGGAGTACGTGGCCAGAGACAGCTGACATTGGTGTCTAATTAATAAGCTTTTAAAGTTGACCTGATCTGTGCTATTTCTTCTCCTGCAAAGGTGTGGTGAAGTCCAGCTCTCATCAGCAAGTCAGTTTCTGTTATCTCTTCATCAGAGCACTGATAAGTCTTCCCCACATAGAGCTGGTTCTTCAATAAGTTGAAGGAGGAAAAAGACTGTGCTTTGGCATAGGACCGTGGTGTTCCTGAGGAGTCAGTGCTGAAGCTGATACTTCTTAATGCCTTCACTAATAACTGAGATAATAAGGTGGAATAATCTCTTGCATTAAGTTTTCAGGTAATACTAGATAGTGGGAGCAATTGGCATGCAAAGTGCATATTCTTGGCTGCAATTCAGACAGCTGTCACGACCTGGAGAAATGGGTTGCTAAAAGCTTTAGCCACCTTAAGTGCTGGGTAGTTAGGGCTGAAGTGGGATCTTGTTACCCAGAATGGGAAAGCTCTATGGAGAGGTGAACACATCCATTGTATTTGCTGCAGGTCCAGAGTAACTTTGCAAGAGTTACTTTGCAAGGTTTAATAGTGTTCTCCACTGGATGTCTTTGTTCCTAGTGGCTGCCCACCATCAAATAAAAAATATGAGGCTGCCAGGTCTATAACATAAGGTAACTGTATCTAAATCTTAGCTGCAGCACCTGTCTTTTTGCCTCTATACAGATGGCTTTGTGATGCTCCAAAGAATAAGATTTTAAACAGTCAAACCAAGAAAATCACATGTGGATTTTGTTCTCTACTTTTGCTCCTAACCAGAAGCAAAACAGAAGGCGGAGTAAGTTTGATGATCCCTAGGGGTTGCATGGAAGGGCTCTAGTTTGCCAAACATCAGTCTTTTTCAGGAAAGCTGCTTCTTTCACCCTGAATTGAAAATTAAGGAGTAATGACTGTAAGATAGAATAAAAGTGAAGTTGTATTTGGAAAATTCATGTAATATGAATCCTCTGAATAAGGCTGCCTGAAAACCGAAGGCAGGTTGAACCCACATGAGCATTATAGAACTTTTAAGCTCTTCAAATGAGGGAAAATTTCTCACTGAATGTTTTACAAGGCACAGCCTTCTCCATACCTTAATTTATTTATGTCTTTAACCAAAAATAATTTTTGTTAGATACAGTAACATTAGGTTGTCTCTTGCTTCTGGTACGTTATTTAGCTGTCAGTTTCATCATGTCCTGGCACACAGAGACCAGCATACGACTAATGTGTGTGTAGATTGAGCAGGGAGACTTGGAAGTCTGATTTTGTCTGCATTTTACCTCCCTCTCCCTTTGCTTTGTATTCACGTCTTGCTTGGATGTGTTCCAAAGTTGAAATGCCATCTCCTGAACCCTTCCAGAAGTCTGAAGGCACCTGGAAGACTGCAGGGTCCTTCTGAAATGATATAGTCTAGGGAGTAATCGGTGTTGAAGAATCCTCCTGCTTCAGTGCCTGGCACCTTTACTTTGTTGTTTTCAGTTCTTTGTTACAGAGATGGCCAACACTACAGTGTTAAAGTTAACAATATTGAGTGAAATAAGTGTGTTAAATGGCTCTGTTGGTTAGAGTTATATATATTGTGCTTGCCCCTTTCCAAATGATAAATAAATTCTTTCAGGAACTGTCACAAATTCAAACCATATTTTCCTCATCTGTCACAGAATATGAATGAACCATGCACTTCAAATGCAGCCACTCTGGCTTGCAATATATCACTGAACAGCCATTTTATTTGCAGAAGCGAGGAATGAAATCTTGTCAACTGCTACTTGCAATAAAAAAAAAATATTCTGATTTAGATTTGACACAAGAAAAAGGAATCTAGTTTCAGCATTTAGGTCAAAAGAAGGCAGCATGATTCAGAACCAGGACAAATTTTAGGGAACATATTGCTTATTATTAGGACTCACATTTGCTTTTTTACATGACCTAGGAATACAAATATGCTTTCTCTTTTTTCTGATTATCCATCATACAAAATAACAGCCCTCTTTTTTTCTTTTGTTGGAAATAATTGAATTAAAAAGTCCAATAAAAGTACTCCATATTCCTGTTGAAGGGATTGTTCTTCCGCACATTTCGAATTTCAATGTCCTGTCTGTGTCCCTGGAATAATGTACCTGTTTAGCTCCCCTGAAAATTGGACCAGTAGTGTGATCTTCAATTTACATAGCTGTAATATGGAGATACTGTAAGCCCTTTGTGGAGTACTTTGTATGGGAAAGGAATATCATGGCCTGTGACAGCTCATAGGGGGAAAGTGTTATGTGGTGCTAAATGGGAGTTTCAGCATCTTAAAAATTGGCTTTACTACTCATGAGTTTAAAATCCAACCTAAAAAAAAAAAAGCTACATGGAGAAACATAAATAATTTTTCTGTGCAGATTGTTTTATGGAACTGCTAGCAGAGGAATGCTGTAAACAGCAAGAACTGAGGCTAATATATACCGAAACACTATAAGCAGTTGTAGAGCTGTGGGTTAATAATCAAGCTCAGCAGCAACTGTCTTCCTAAGCAGTGTTTCTACACATAGTTGTCTACATCTTACTCACACCTTATCATTCATGCCACCCTTACCTGAGAGTCTCTATTCAGAGGAGGAGGGATAACAGGAGGATATTAGGATGCTGTTGGAAAATGTTAGGAAATAGTCAGTATTTCATCACTGCAGGATCGTTGGAATTTTTTTATTGTTAGGAGACTTGAGTGATGGCTCATGAGCCAGGCTACTCTTGCTGTAGAGAGCTGCTGAAGCACCTGTGGCTCTAGGGCTCCATCAACTTTTACAGGATCTGGAGCTGAAAGATGTGGAAAACAGGCTTTTTTTCATTTAGTATTTTTTTTCCAAGTGCACAAGGTGTGAGGAACTTTTTCTGTAGCTATTTCTCATTTCCAGTTTTCTCCGTAGGCAGAGCTCTCTCTCTGATTGCTTTGCAAGTCAAACAGGGCGTCTCTCAGTGCTTCCTAGCATGGCTTTGCAGCACTTTTACAGCCTTAGGGGTGATGGTTTTCTTTCTCAAGTCCCTCTATCTTTCCACAGCCCTCGATGATAGCATCTGAGCTCCTTTTGTTCCTCCTCTCATAGAGGAGAGGAGAATGAGATGACTGCATCTGTATTGGTGCAGTAGACAGGGGATTTAAGAAAGAGAAATTTCTGTCAAACACTCAGGGGTGAGGAAGGGAAACATATGCTTCCACCCATGCAAGACAGGGGGGAATGAATACCCTGCGGCAACTGCAGTTCTCATCTGTTTCAGGTGGATGGAGATACACTGTTTGGAATCAGATTTGCTCAGGTGTTAGTGACCTCCTGCCTATATAGACTCCACTAAGATTGTAATTACTATACTGCTGAAAAATCATTAAATTTCTTTCACCTAAGCAATAAAAGCCAGTGTGAGGTAGAGGACGAGGTGCTTTGGAAAAAAACCAAACAAACAAGAAACCAAACAACAAAACAGTTCTGTACTGAAGGTGTTTGATGATGTTTGTGGGGGAAGAAGGTAGGAGGGGCCATTTCCTGCATGTATTGTGGGTCAGTAAATTGAGAGTCAGTGTCCAGCTAGTTGAATAGCAAGTCACTCCTGATGGGTCCTGAGAGAAAACGTGTTGCCACAGTTGAGTTCCTGAATATTCATACCCTCACCTTTCTGTCCAGCTGAATGCCTACTTTTGTACACCTGCATCATTGCTAGCAATGATGATGTTCTTTAAAAAAAAATTAAGGGTCCTGACATAAGCTGCTGTACATCTGGGCTTTCTCAAGGCTTTTCATTCTCCAAGCAGAAGATAAAAATGAAGTACTGGACTCAGGCTCATTGCTCAGAGCTCTCAGCCTCAAAATGAAAAGCATCCTGGAACCAAAAGTTCAGATTCCAGCAAAAGTAATTTATTCTTTTAATTCTCTTGCCATGAATGTGGAAAACAGTGCTGCTTGTCTTTTGGGGAATATATCCAGGATCAGTAAAACTGAGGCAATATAGAAGTTATGTGTTTGAGGGGAGACTTATATACTTCTGCTTGCTGTTACGGTAGGTTTATTTTTATCTTCATTTTTAGAAGAGACTTTGAAAGCAAGGTGAAGAAACTGCTACAGCATTTGGTGGTGGCAATGTGGAAGTTGTACTGCAGTACACGAAGGGCTTTCTAAAGGCAGACCTCCTGAGATACTTTAAGTGGAGAGAAAACCCTCCATACTTCCAAGATGGATAACTGCACATGTTTTTCTCTGTGTGACTGTCTATACAGTGAGAGAACAGTAGAGTGTCTGATTAAAATAGAAATGCTTTGAGGCTCCAAAAGAACATTCAGAGTTTGCTCTGGCACCAAAACTATTTTGCAAATATTTCTAGTGTGTGGCCTCAGGTTAGGGTTGTCTAAAGGCTTTTCATTTTAGTTCTGCACAGTCTACACCCAGTGCTGTCGTGAGCAGTAAGATGAATGGCTATTTGTTTCAGTTTACCAGAGCTAATCCATCATGGTGCATGTAGCAATTCCATTTCTGCACTCCAAAAAGCTTTTACTTCTAAAGATGAAGTAAAGAAATAAATAGATAGAAGCAGCTCTCTTCCTCAGTCTTTCTTTTCCTTCTCCTTGCCTGCTGTGTAATGAATATGCTTGTTTATTTTGGTAACTATCCATAATTTGAAAATAGCTTTATTTAGCCCCACTACAGACATGATGTGTCTGGCAGCAGCATTTTTCTGGTGCGTCAGGAAATGAAATCAAGATTTCTTTTTTATCCCTTGATTGGTTGAAAACAAATGTTTTCATTTCTATGGATCAGTGAGGGCATATCACTTCAGGATGGAGAGGTGTGACTTTTGCTAGTTCCATTAGGACCTTTCTGATGCAATTGATTTTCCTTTTTTTTTTTTTTTTTTTTTTAAGTTTTTGTAAAATAGATTAAATTTTGTTTAGTACTTCATCATATGAGATTCTCTCTGTCCTTATTAATATTTCAGTGATTCTACTTATCCCCTCTAGTTTCTTTATAACATTCTGCTTATATTTCCTTTATCCAAGATACATAGATGATGATATTTGACTAACTTCTTTTAATTTCAGAGGTGACATAGTGGCCCACCTATCTGCTGTGTATGCTACTGTACAAAATAAACCAATTATGCTCCTTCCTATATCATTGGTTTGTTAGGTGGTTTTGGTTTTTTAGAATAAATTTCTAGGCCTAATGCTTTCCATTTGATATTCTAAGAAAAAAGTTCCTGAAGGCCATTTGTTTTTCAGAACTAAGGGACAGGATGTGGAGAAAACAAAAAGAAAGCTATCATCTTTCTTTAATATTTCACAGTACCTGTTTTTATAAATTATTATGGCAGCAGGAGTTAGCTTAAGACATTGGGGGCCAAGCCTTTTCTGCTTTGAGGAGCTGGGAGAAGAGGCACCACTGCATTTAAAGAGTACAGGAATATCTGTAGAAGCTACTGGAATCTCACATTTTACAATACATCTGAATGACTACTGCTATTGAATGGCTGTTCTTTCCAAAGATAAATGCCATCCATTTTCTGATAGTCATCTTGGATTTTCCTAGGTGGTGCTCAAATGCAAACCTTCTCTAGAATGAGACAGCTTTAATTCCAAATCATACATCACAGCAAGGAGTGTAAGCATCACAGTCTGAGGTAGGCTTACGGTACACCAATAAGGGTGGGAGAAGGATAGAAGAAAAGTCATTCCAGCTCATTTGAGGTACAGGAAGGGAAAAAAGTAGTAAAAAATACCACCACAAACCAGAAATTACATGTTTTTCTGCCCTTCAGAGAACCTGTCCATAACTTAAAATTGTTTGGATTCTTTGTAGCTTTGCTGCCTTCCTTCCTTTCCAGTTAATTATTCATGCACTTGGTACCAGCAGACAAGTTTTGTTTTCCTTTAGGTGTAATTGGAGCAATCAAGGGATTTGTAATATGGTAATAAAAATGCACTTTTATTCTTGCTTTCCCCCCTCCCCCCCCTTTTCTTTCTGTCTCTCTTCCTCCCTCTTCTCTTTGTTGATGTCTGTCTGCTCACCACTGTCTGCTCACCACTTCTTCTGTTCCTCTGATTTTTTTTCCTATAAATTTTAAAATTTTAATATTTTTTTTTTTTAGGTGCAGTCACCAATTCTAGACTCCACTTTACAGAATCTTGCAGAGAAAAGTGGCCTTTCAATAATAGCTATAGGCAGTGCTAATTCTAAAATGAACAAAATTAAATTACACTCTTGAGGGCAATCATATGTATACAGTGTATTGGAACAGAAGCACAGCAGGGGGAGGGGAGACAACATAGGTGAATTTTTAATGTGACTTTGCATGTTGTGGTAGATGATGAGAAGATTTCCTCCATGTTCAGCCAGCCAAAGATTGTGCTACTCCTTTTATTTTAATTTTTCTGTAAATTTTTTTATTTTCCCTCCCCATTTAGATTCTGGATCAAGACAAATTTGAATTCTCCTTTGATAAACTACCATTATTGCCTTGGATTTTCCAACAAACAGACCTAGTAGTTTATTTTTTGGCTTTTTTTTAATCATTATGCCCTTATGTTTAGACTATACGTTTTCCTGCAAATGTCTATACACAAACATACATGTACAAATGCAGTTGAAGCTCCTTTCATGCAATTGTTGTCTTGCACATGTCAGAGCCACTCAGAGGTTTTGCAGAATATATTCAGTCCATCATGGTACCACTTTGGGGGGCTGTTTGAGCTGACCTGTGCACTGGAGTGTAGCAAATGAATTGTCAAGGAACAAGATTCTCAGTAACCAGTAGTGACAAAAAGTAATCCTTAAGAAATGAAGATAATTTTGGCAAAACTCTCACTGCATCTTAAGCCAGCTGCTGATGAGATTCTCTTTTTGGCTCTGTTGATGCCAAATAGTATCTGTTGATACTATTACTAAACCTGCAAAGAGATACTGTGCCTCAGTACTTGTAGGACTTGTAGCTGGTCAAGGCAAGAGTTGCTTAACAGATGGAAAACACACAAGATGTAAAAGATGTCCCATTGTGGCTTGGTTCTCTTGGTGGAATCATAGGTCTTCTTGCCAAGTATCTTACTGATGACTCCTTGTACATGTTAGTGTCAATAGGGTCTTTGGAAAACGTATAATTTATATATTATATGTATTATATTATTATATATAGATTATGTAGTTTATATATATTACATGTATATGTATATATGTAATATATATACTTAAAATTTATCATCTTTGAGAGATTATAAATCACAAGGGGGCAGTGATTTGGTAATGGCTCTTCAAATGGAAGCATTCTTTGGCTGCAGCTCATGCAACTCCAGCAATAGGGAAAAGTCTGTGTTACAGACTGACCACCAGCTCTCTATACCAGGTTCACATATACCAGGTTCCTGGAGGAAATCAGGAGGTACCCAACATGGGAGTTCTGACTTGGGCAGGCAGAGCTACTGAAAAGACCAGTAGTGATAAAGCAGCTTCTTTGGATATTTCCTCAATAGCAGAGTGAGCCAACTTCCATTTACAAAATCCTCTTTCCATCAAAGACAGCATTTTAAGAAAAGAGAAGTGTCTTGGTCTGGTTTTCATTGGTTTTCTTTATATATTTGTACTGCATGCTGTACTAAACACCAAAGATGCTGCTGTTCTCCATCTATGCAGACACCAGGATGTCATCCTGGGGGGAAAAGCATGATTGCTCTGATTTTTTGCATATGAGAAATGACAGGGCTTGTCACGTCCAGAAAACAGCAGCGGGCAAGGGTCTGCTGGTGAACATCAGCTCATCTCTTCCTCCTGACATCCTACCAGTGCTGCCAGGAGCTGGCTAAGGTAAATGGAAATGACAGTCATACTGCTTTCTAGCAGCATGGTTAGATCATGCAGTCAAAGATACCCTCTGTGCAGTGTTGGTCAGGGTCAGCTCTTTGGTGAGAGAGCTCTGAAGAACACTGACAGTCCTTTGTGGAGAGGCATCAGCTTTTGGTAGTGGCTGTGTTCCTGCCTACATTTTTTATTATTCTTGAGGTGCTGAGTGGAGAGTGAAGTTGAGCCTTCTCATAGTTGCAGGGAAGAGTTCCTGCTCTTTCAAAGGCAGTGTGAAGCTCTGTTGAACACTGCATCTGAAGGTAGTGGGAAGTTCTGGTTTGCTTTCCATTAGAATGATACTGTATGTTGTTCTTGGTGCTTTGTTTGGTCAGTGGCATTAGCATTAGTATTCTGGCTAAGCAGCAATGTTTTCTTATGTTTAATTTCCCTTTCTAGATGCTTTGAAGAGTCATCTCCAGTCCTAGCTATGATTAACTTGCATTGTAGCATCCCTTGGATGCCCAAGCAATTCCTCTAAGACAAATACTGAGGCCTCTGTGGTTTTTTGTTTTGTTTTGTTTTGTTTTTAAGTTTTGTTGATCCTTTCCTAGGTGTCTGAGTGGGGTAAATTGTAGCTTTGTAATTCAGCCAGGCTTTCCTGGAACTCTGTAGCTGTCTTTCCTCCAGTTTGATTCAGGAACTGCTCTGCCATCCAGAGCCTCCTCTGGAGAAAACACCTTTGTTAGAAACAATAGCAACATCAAAAACAAACTGTGGGAAAGCTGCTTAGCCTGCATGTGTCCTGTAACCTGCTTTGAGCTTTTGTATAGTTCTGGTAGCTTTTATTGAGGTGCAGCAGACATTTATTAGGAAGCCCTGGAAGCCAAGGGATGAGGATCCCAAGTAATCTTCTTCTTTTTTGAATACTTATACTTTGCCATTTTCAATGTGAGAAATTTACTGTGCTTTTCTCAGTAGAGGTATTCTTGAGCTGACATAATTATATCAGTCAGTGAGCACTCTCCCAGTGAGATGGGTTGGCTGATGTACAAGCTAGCTATTTGAATTTGCTCTGCTCTTCTAAAAACCCGTGATGTTTAGCTGTGACATCAGCTGTTTCAGCACATTGCTCAGTATTTGTCTTCTGCTGAGCCAGAACCTAAAAGTTCAGGCCCACACGGCAGTGTCAACTATCAAGGTTTTACTGACATGGAGTAAGCATCTCATATACATCATTCAGCCTAGAGCAACTTAAATATGAAATTTCTGATTTCACTCTTTTCAGTAAGACTTCCTTTGGTATGTGTCTGATTTTTGATGAGCTTTGATTTGTTTTTCTAGCAACCTCATTGGAGGGCTGTGATTTCTTCTGTTTTAGAGAATTCTTTGAATTCTTTGTCATGGTCTAGGAAATGGCTGACTGCCACTGCTGGGTAAGGTGATAGCTTCATGTACTCTTTGAGAAACACCTTTTTTTCTTTCTTTAGAGCTATCTGTGCTGTGGTGCACTAAAAGCCCTTAACTTTTAATGTTGGTTGTTTTACTTTCTTTTGTCTTTGCTTCCCTTGATTAATCTTTCCTTGATTCTGTACTGAATCAGAGCTGCCTGTCTGTGAATCATAGGGCTTCTACAGCTCTTTTTTTTTTTTTTTTTTTTTCCTTTTTTTTTGGGATAGGATAAAGTGAATGATTCTTGCAAATAATAAAGTCCTGAGTAACCCAGATGGAACAGTAAAGAGAGAAATTAGGAGGAAACCCCCATTAAATCGTGATGACTGTTGCTATACTACCTTCTTTAAAGTTGGAGTATAGTATTGTATTTTCCTGGGGAAGGAGGTTTGATGCTCATATCTGTGCAAACTACAGGCCAAGTGATGAATGTTCAATTAGATCTTTAGTGTATGAAATACATTGTTGCTTAGCTGGGTATCCCATAAATTGGTAATTTTCTGTCAGCTTCCATGGTGCCCTGGACAGAAACAAAACCCTTGGATTTGGATTTGGCACACTCCATAGATTCTTTTAAAAAACAATGATCTTTGGATTAGACTATAAAGGGTTTAGATCCTATAGCTCTTTTCTTTTCCTTCAGTTAACAAAAGAAAAAAAATAATAAAAAAGGAAGACTGAATGAAATTAAAAATTTAGAAGTACTTTTAGTATTGCAGTGGTAACAAACTACATCTCTCAAAGTCAGCAGCCATCACCCTTACCATCTGACATGTAGTAAAGAAGCATCTTCAGTGATGTGATATTGTCAAGAATTTGAACAGTGCTAACCTTTTCTGAAAACTTCTAAAGAGTCATATATAGAGGAGCTTAATTTTTTTCATACTGCATTTCCTTTTCCCGGTGTTTTCTTACTGTTGTTATTCAAATGGCCACAGGGAATAGGGCGTAATGGTTTTGCTCTGGCCAGGATTTACCTTCAGCCATGGTGTGGCAGATAGGCATGTGCCCATTTGAGTTCATTCAAGTCAGAGACTGATACTGTGGTTTTGACTAGGGTCAAATCTCCAAGGATTGCTGGCACTTTTCAGCTTTGAGGTGAGAAAGGTAGAGGCTCCAATTTTGCTGCCATGCAATTTGTCCAAAAATGAATCAGGAGGATCAGAGTCTGAGGCTGAGGGAGGAGTAGCATCCAGTAGGTCCTTCTAAGTAGTTTCATGTCAAAACCTCAGGACAATCTTTTCTCTCTCCAGGTGCTGTGCTATTTCTGGGTCTGTCTTGGTAATGCCCACTGAACAAGCCCTGACTGTATTTCATACTATATTACTGTTTACTGTTGCTAATCTTAATTTCTATTATTATATAATACAGCAATAAGGCAACCCAGTCACTGCACATCAAAGGGATTAGTGCAGCTGCCATGAGGATAAGCTCACATTGTGCCTCCCAACACCACCCCAGGCTTGCTTGAATCCTGTAGACTCAACGTTGTCTCCCTCTCACCACCATAGATAGAGCTGAGGATATGTAAATGTGTGTGGGTATATATGGATCCTGTAGGTATTTACACACATACAGGCAATTCTGCCTTGCAGCAGGGTTTATTATCTGGGTTTGACAGCACCCATTGTATGCACACATGGGTTTCCCATCCGTATGCTCCCCGAGGCTGTCAGCAGTCATTGCAATGACTGGCAGGGTGTCAGCTGAGCTCTCCTCTCCTGCAGGAATATTACAGTAGCAAAGCTGGTGAAGGCTGTGACATCTTTGAGCGGGGACACTGTGTGAGGTCTGCATGGTATGCATCGACCTCTATTTGATGACTTTTACACAGTAGAGACATTTATTATTGTTTCTGTTCTTGTCAGTATCTGCCAAGGTACCAAATTTAGCCTTCTCTTTCCTTCTCTCATTTTTTTTTTTTTTTTTTTTTTTTCCCCTTTTTCTTTCTTCCTCTTCTTAATTCAGATTCTCCAGTTATTGCGTTATCATCTTTGCCAATGTCTGTAGTGACCAAGAGCTGGAACAATGCAGTTGATGGCAGAAGACTTAGTTTCCCATTAGCCCCAACCTAAGACAGAGCACCATGCCAAGGGTCCCAGGGACTGGTGGTGTAGTTCTTTATCAAACATGAAACCAAGAATTTTGTCTGCAGGGTTAGTTGAAGTTCTTGGAGATTTCTTGGCAATAGCCATCCTTTACCCTTCCAAACTATATTGTGTAATGAAATTTTACTTTCTTAATTTTCTCCTTTGAAACTTGCATATGGAATCCTTTTCTTTATCTGTTGCACAACTCATTGTGCTGTTAAAATACTCCAGTTTCATTTAATGAGTGGAATTTCAGTGAGAGAGAAAGGTTCTCTGAATGCATCTTGAAAATTGTTTGATATTGAAGAATCATAGTCAAATTTTTCATTGATTTCTTATTTTTAAAAAAGCACTTCTCTGCATATGCACTTGTTATTCTAAGAGGAGATGGTATGTGGATGGAGATATTGCCTGACTCATGTGAGTTAGTCTGCTGGTGTTTGCATGATTTTCACAATAGTGAGCAAAAGGTTAACCTCACACTTCTACTTGGTACTCCAGTGCCACAGTGGAAAAACTTTTACTTGAAATCCATTCCTTTCTACACTCTTTGCTGGGGTCAGGTTCCACTGAGTCTTGCTTAGACTGGATAATTAATTGTCTAGAGTCTTCAGTGTAGCTTATGTTATTGTTTCTTTTCAAATAAATGCCAGGCACTCACTTCCCCTTAAGAAAGAGGGAGGGCATCTCAGAGATGCTTCTAAAATTGTCCTGGTTAGTCTATGTTTGTCAGGCTACTGCCAAGGGCTCCCATAGATCACAGTGATGGCTCTCTGCTTGCAAACAGCTTTTTCCGTATGATTCTCTCTTACCTGGTCTGTAGATTCAGGGCTTGAAGAAGAAAGCAAAAGCAGGACACTGGGCATCACTGGCAGCTGGCTGCCCTGCTGTGAAAGCCAGGCCTGGAGAGCTGTGGACTGGGTTTGTTTACTCTGATGGATGTTGTGCACTGCAGTTTGTGAACTGTGTCAAATTCCCCACCTCCTGCCTTGCCATCGCTGCTGGCGTTGCTTGTTGTGTTTATGAATGTGACAGTCAAACACATCAGAGGCACAACTTGCCCACTGATCTGTGAGACCGCCTGCCTTGCTTCAGTGGGAACCCAACTGATAGCTGCAGAGGCTGCACTGATTTTTAGGAGAGCTAGATCAGAGGATTCAGGTTTGGAAAGTTCATTGGGACATGCCAGCCTAGGTGGTTTGGTTGTGCATTCTTCATGTTTATTTAGCACTTGAGAGGGAGGGTATTTTCCTAGTCTGAAGGGCTTCCTCACAGATGTTGGAAACAATTTTCTGCTTTCGGTTAATGTGTTCATTATGAGCAATGAAGTTGCAATATGATAGAAAGTGGCTAAAGAGGGAGAGGTGTGAAGAAGACTTCAAATGCAGAGCATAGTCGGTTTAGAACAGGGTCAGAGATCCTGGTCTTTGTCATTGTTGCTGTGCTAATGTACAGAATTATGTTTAAACTAGGCTTTATATTGGCATAGTTATTTTGCTAAATATCATATCCAAATGAGCATATTTAAATAAAATTTATGAGCTGTCTTATCCAGTTTATGATGGTAATGGACAAGGGTTTTTTAAGGAATTATGTTCTTCTGGCCTCCACATTGTTGCAGGCCATAATATTTTTATTTCTTTTGGATTATAGAGAGCAAAGATTGCTACATGCTATGGTTCAGGGAGCCCTGGTGAGGAGGTATCTGACCTTCCTCAGAACCTTCTTGTCTCTAATGCTGTGTGAGACTATTATAAAGAAGATTTGGTTGTCCACTGCAGTTGTTTTTGCTGAATTAATTTTTGTTTCTGTAATACATGGCTGATTATTATGTGAGTGAAGCTACAGGGCTGGTAGCTTCATTACACTGACTTGTATCAATCGCTGTGGCTTTCCTTTTTAGCAGCAGTTGCAAACTGTTTTTTCCTCATCTTCATCTTTGGACTGAAAAATCCCTAATCACAAGACAAGGTGACATTTTCAGGTCTCCTGGAAAGCAGTTAGCTTTCCCCTAGCCCCTGTCTCTGTTGCCCTTTTCACAGCAATGTAGGATCTTTCTCTGTGCCCAAGCATTCTTGGACGGAAAAAAAAATCTCCTTAGTACTAGATTCCTATAATAAGAGGCACTTTTCCTTTGCAGCTCTGAATCTCATTTACTGGGCTTGGCAGCTTATGTTTCAGTTGTTTAATTAAGTCCTCCCTTTGTCTCTCTATCTGCCAGAGCACGGTTCCTATTTTTCTTGCTGCAGCACTTAAGCATAATTTGGTGTCAAACACACGCTTTCTGATTGAGGTCCAACCAGATTTACTTGCAAATGTGTCTAGGTCAATAGCATTTGTTTCAATTAGATTTACAAAGAGCATTTTGGTTCTCTGGCATGTAAGTCAAAGGGGAGATTGTGGGGAGAGCTGGAATGAGGAGGGCGTTGGGCTTGCCAGACACTTAACTAATTTATGATAAACGAAAAAAAAAAATAAAAAAAAAATGGAGGAACTGGTATCATTGGCTCGTAGCCAAACAGGCCTGTAACAGTTTCTGCTAAGGAGTAATCAATGGGCAGGGCTTAGCGTGCTGGGAACTCTGAGATGCATTGCTTTGAGATGTAAAACTGAGCAGAGCCAGGCATCTTTCAATGCAGATGGGATTGTGGCCACAGTTGGATAAATAAATGAAAAGCGTTTGTAGCAGGGCTGAGCCAAAGCCCCAGCAGGCTGGGAAGAATTATCTATTATCCAGTATTAATTATCTATCCATACTTTCCCCTGAAAATGCAGGGTCAGGATTTTTACATGTGAAGGATTTGAATTAATGCACTGAGGTAAGAAGTTTGATTCACCTCCCTTGTTACCCCTGCTGTCACTATGAAGAATTTGGCTCCCCATTGAAACTAAAGGAATTAGTGTGCTCAGTGCCTTTCCTAAGATATACACCGTGGTGCTTAACTTGAACTGGATTGTATGCTGCAGAAAACAGACTGCGGATATCCAAATTGCATTAATCCAGCCTCTGACACCCTGTGGATGTATTGGTGTTTTACACACCCATAAGTATCTTTACAGATAAATAAGACTAAAGAATTAGATTTGTCCCAGAATGCTTGAATGTTTTTTTCCAGTATTCAAAGAACCTGCTAAAGAGACAGGCTTAACACTGTGGTACTATGTGGGCCATGCTTTGCAAGATTGCTTTTCCCAGCCTTTTGGGCCTTTTGATGGTATGAGTGCAGGGCTGCTCAGCCTCAATCTTTTATTTTGTATTTCCCCCCTGCTTGAGGTGCTAAAGGAAAATTTCAGTAGAGGCAATTATTAATAGTTGCTTGTTAGCTCCTTGGTTGTTTCACATGCCTGATGTCTGAAAATGATCAGGTTTACAAATTAAATTAGCAGCAAAACTTGGCCATGGCTTTGTAGGGGTCAAAGGAGGGATCATTGAGAAGCTGCTGCTGAGTTCCAACAGCCAAGGCAAGTCAAGTTCTAGCTGGAGTCATTCTGTCAGTGTAGATGACCCATGGGATAAGAGAGGCTTTTCTTTTTTAAAGCTTCTCTTGCTGTGATCCCTGAAGCTGTCCTGTATTCTCTTTATTTTAAAGTCTGGTTCCTTTCAACCAGCTAGACTATTGCTTTCTCTGTTCGTAAATTCTGTGCATTGAACTTCGATGCCTCCGATGATTTCTGTGAGAGGCACCTTGTACCACTGGGATACAGCAGAGTTATTGGAAATAATGTGGAAGATGTAATTCATCATAAAGATATAAATATTTGTAAATGTAATAGCAGAGAGTAATTTTCTACTCATAATAAATCCTGGCATATTCCTACTGTATCCATCAAACAAAGTTTTTTCATTTTGGCATAAAAAATAGGGAAAGTTATTTGATAAAAATTGAATGGCTCAAAATTCCTGCTATCAAAAGTAATTCCATACACTTCCCATTTTTAACATTCTTCTTTAACATTCTTAAGTTTTTGCTTTATTTGTGTCTCAGTTATGCTCAACCTGACATCTTCCTCAGTCATTTTTAAAAGTGGCTGGGCATACAAATCTCTTCTTTCTACAGATGAGCAGTCAGACATAAACATATGCTATTACTCTGAAGCTTTTTAGAATTTTATTAATAAAATTTAAAAAAAAGCACACAGAAAAACAAGCAAGGGTGTCACAGACTTGGTCCATTTAGCTATTTGGTTGATACTGGTGTCCTTCAGAAAAAGATTAGATGTAGTATTTAATTTAGATTTAGTATTAGATTTAGTAAAGCATAAGTGACAGAGTGGGCCTTTCAGTGTGTTTATTGTGAGTGCACCAGTACTGCCAGCTATGTTCCCAAAACAGGTTGTGTGTTGTGGATGGTGACATAAGATACAAAGTACAGTGCAGATGGGTATGTTAGGTTTCTGAGTGTCTGTTCAGACAATTTAATCTGACACCACAGAAAGAATTGATAGGGAGATCTGCACTGTCATTTTTATTGTGTTGCTTTTCAGAATATAGTTTAAAAATATTGCAAAGTGTTAGATGTCAGTGAACTGGTGAGCTCCGCACTGCCTCAGATGGAGCTACTCTGACCTTCAAAACCTGAAGCAAAGCAGTTGATTTATGGCAGTAAATTATATGACCTCAAATCCTAATAGGATCACACTGCCCTTAAATCCAGTCTAGCCACTGAGGAGAGAACTGCACTGATCTTCAAAATGTGTTGTAGAGAGAGAATTCACTGGCAAAATAACAGATTAGAGGGTAAGGAAGCAGACTGCTCTTGTGAGCAGACCAGAAAATGGCAGTGAGATGGCTCCTGGGTCCTGTGCTGCTTCAGTCGCTATCTCCTTGACCTTGACTCTCTGACACTGAGTGAGGAGGATAACTGGCCTATTCAACCTCAGGGTGCAAAACTAAACAAAAGCAGTAGAAAAACATCTGCTTCTAAGTAGAGGACTCCAGGGTGAGTGTGGGACTGATTTAGTATTTTGCTGAGGGGCTCTTAACTCCAGCTGACTTCACAAGTCTTTGGTAGCTTGCTTAAATTTACAGATCATGGACAAATGCACTCTGTGTGCTGTGGATACTTTGTGTGAAGAGGGCTGCTTAACCTCAGCATCTACTCCAGGGGTGGTCGAGAAAGAGGTCTTTTCTAAGAAGCCCTTTTTATGGGGTTCTTTTTAAAGGTATCTTGTGGCAATGTTGCACTGTAACGTGAGGCAGTGTGTTTATTTCCATGCTTTGCCAGCCCCTGATGCTGGTGCCACCTGTTTTCCTTCCCACTGCACAGCTGTGTCTTTGTGTACAATTTCTGAAATGGCTTTTTATGACATCTGTGTCTTAGCTCCCTTGGGATCCATCACTTACATACCTAGCTCACTCTGCACTATGCACACAGTGCTATAAATGTAACTTGCTTAAATAGCCACTCACTGAAAGAATAGAAAAGATTCATGAGCAAAAATTTGCCTCAGTGGCAATGAAATACTCACTACCACGATCTCATCCATAGCAGAGAGTGTACAGTTCTTTCATTTACAGTTCAGTCAAAATGACATAAAAAATGAGAGCAAGGCATGCACAAACCTTCTGCAAAGAACAGAGCTGTACTCAAACATTTGTTTTGTGCCAGGACTTGAGTTCCATGTGGTAGTAACACATGGGGATTGCTCAGGGGAGGATTCCATGGGGTATGTGCTGTAGAGACCATTACAAAGGCCAGTGGCTGCTAATGGAGACAACTTCCTTGCTTACAGTTATGAAGACCTTAGCCTCAATAAGACCTATGACTATAGCTGCTCCAGTAGAACTCAGCTGTGTTCCCCCAGGATATTTGCAAAAATACTGCTTAAAGCAGTGTTGTGTGTCGAAGTGTTTTTCAGAGGTGTACAAACACCCTAGGCACTACCCTAGGCACTGCAGTGTGTACTGCAGTGTCTGTACCAATCCCCAGTGCAGGCTGCAGTTAATGGAAAAAAAAATTGGTATCCTAGCTGGTGGTTACTGGAAAAGTCTGGCTGCTTGAAGATGACCAGCATGTGTATTTCAGAAGTGGAGTTTGCTAAAACATGTAAGATTTTTAAAAATCTTTAAAAATTTTTATAAATCTCTGATTTTAAAAGCAGAAGATAGAAATGTGATTATAACAGTGGAGCTGGGGAAGGATCTGGAGCACAAATCTTCCAAAGAGCAGCTGGAGGTGTTCAGCCTGGAGAGAAGGAGGCTGAGGAGAGATATCCTGGCTCTCTGCAACTGCCTGGATGAGGTCAGAGCATTGGAGGGGTTGGTCTTTTCTACGAAATTACAAGTGATAGGATGAGGGGAAATAGTCTCAAGTTGTGCCAGGGGAGGTTTAGGTTGGAGCTTGGGAACAATTTCTTCCTGGAAAGGGTTGTCAGGTCCTGGCCCAGGCTGCCCAGGGCAGGGATGGAGTCCCCATCCCTGGAGGGGTTTCAAAGCCAATGGAGATGTGGTGCTGAAGGTCACGGGTTAGTGGTGGCTTTGGCAGTGCTGGGAGAATGGTTGGACTTGATGATCTTAAAAGGTCTTTTCCAACCACAAGCATTGTGATGATGATGATGATGATGATGATGATGATGATGATGATGATGATGATGATGATGATGATGATGATGATGATGATGATGATGTGAAAGTAGGTAGCATTGCAGCTCTGAGGGCACATTCTCTCCCCAGCTTGTGTGAGAGTGAGGAACAGCAAGGAGAGAAAGAGAAACCTGATGGGAAACCAGAGTTGGTTCTGCAAGCAGTGCTATTTGAATTTCATGGTGACCATACTGGTCATGAGATTAGAGGAGTTCTGGTGACTGCCTTCAGGATTAAGTGATGCCTAAAATCCCCATTCAGGTGCTCACTGAATTTAGTAGAGAAGGAATGCAGAAATATTCAGGCTTGCATTTTAACTGCTGAAAGAGAATATTGTTGCAGCATAATTTTTGGGCCATTGACTCTCAAAAGAGTAGAGTTGTCCTCTTCATTGTCTTTATTCAAATCTTGTTATCACATCTTTGAAGAACCAGGATCACTGATGGATTTCATGTGTTTTTTTATTATGTACAGACTAAAAGTGTAAAATAAAACACTTCTGTCCTAGTCAGAGCTTAAATGAGAGTGAACATGAAAATGCTTAAAATAAAGTAAGTGTCCAGTTTTTGTTCAGTCAAACTAATAATTAGTAATCATTTTACAATAATATTGTTTTTACTACTCAAAAGTGTGCTGGTTTCGGCCAGGATAGAGCTAATTTTCTGTCTTGTAACTTTGCTTTCAGCTAAGTCTCTTCCAAGTAGCTGTGCTTGCTGAAATTAACAGCAAGTTTCCCAGTCAGTGTCTGCTTCTAGGACTGATAACTCTCAATGTTTATAGTTAGGGTTAGACAATGGTTTTATTCAGTCAAACTGCTAATTTGTAATCAATTTACAATAATGTTGTTACTAATCATAAGACACAGCTGGCTGTTATTTAGCTGGTTATCTCTTCAAGGCTGCCCTTTCCCTCTTGACCCAGTCTCTCAGTTACACCTGGAAGTGGTATAAGTTTGCAAGAAGAGAGAGAGAGGCATCCAGGCATTCCCCCTGAATGCAGAGTCCAGCAACTCTCCTGTTGCATTCTGGTAAGTGTGACTTTCTTTGATTACTAGGTACCAGCAGAGTTTTCAACTAGACAGGTTATGAGAAAAATCAGAATTTTTGGCTTAATGCAGCTGACTCATCTTAGGGGCTTAGGTTTTTCTTAGAACAGATGCTGTTGAACTCTAGAGAAAGAAATAATGTGTGACTGCCATGAATCCTAAGCATCAGACCTTTGGAGAAGAATCCATTCTTTCTGTTTCGATGTTATATGAAGGTTGGCTTTCTACTAACTAGCCTCTGAAATACAAGAGATGTAAAAAAATTATACCTTACTGAATATAGTCTTGCTGAGGAAAACCCTCTTCCAAAGCACCTTAATGCTCTGGTGGAAGACCTGTGAACTCATTGGGCTATAGGAACTACCATCAAAGGACCTGTGTGAAATGGCAGCATTACTAGTGAATGAAGACAGGGTTTTTTACAATTGCCTTACGTTTTGCTTCAGACTGAAAAGTTCAGTACAAAGATTGGGGGAGTAGGCAAACTTCATCTGATTTCAATAGAACAATATAGTTTAGTCATCCGACACAATGGGATTTTCTTATGAAGATGGAGCTTTACTACAGAGCAGTGTCATTCACTTTAAAATGGCTCATTTTCAAATTAACAGTGTAAAATCCATGGAAGCAATGTGAAGAGCAATGTATTCTACTCCCTGAAGCAATTTAGAGAAGTAAAGTAAACTTTGGTTTTAATAAGCAAAGGCATCCTCTCTCAGATGAAATAGATTGGCTGTGATTTTTTTTTATTACCATTGCAATGAAGAAACATAGACCTTGTGCTATTTCATCTTGGTACCTGCTCAGGGAGGAAAAACAGTTGCATGGTCTGTGCAGAGCTGAATGATTATGCCAGTACTCATAGATCTGAGTGAGTGAATCATTCCAGTTCCTTTTTTACTATAAACATTCTTTGTAGGGGTCACAATTTTCTTTGTGCCTCAGTTTCATATTTGTAAAATGGAGTTGATCTTTCTGTGCTTGAGAGAAATGTTCCAAGATGTGTTGGTGTACAATATATCTGTGATAATTTGAGGACTTATGGCTTCTGTGAAGGAGTCTGGTGAGTATATAGATCGAACACTACTACTTATATTCTTCAGCCCCTAAATAAAGAAGTAGCACATTGTGCCAGCTTTTATCCATTTGTGTTCTTATCCTTCACTGAGTTCAGATAGATTGATTTGTGGTTTTTCCTCTTGAATTCGAGAGTTTTGTTTTGGCAAGCATTTATGTTCTGACAATTTTTCTGACATTTGGCCAAGGAAAAATGACACAAACAAATTAAAATGTATTTCCTTGCTATCTTGAACCCCAGTCACAGATGAGCTCAAGAGCTGTTATCTTTCACCCTACCAGAGCAGGGCTCAGATTTCTATTCTTCCCCTGGTTAAACCAATATTACTTTCTGTGGCAGAACTGAGAATTAAGATGCTCAGCAAAAGCAGAAGTCATGTAAATGAGTATGGGACTGATCTGAGTTTTACATTTCCTGTGAGTGAGAACTGAGGATCCTGGATGTATCTTGCCACTTCCTGATCTGAATGAGCCACTCAGTCTCCTTTCCTTAAATGCATGAGCCAGCCTGAGGCACTTCCATAGCACACAGCTACCTCTTCACTTAAAAATGGTACCATTTGGGTTCTCACCAAAGAGGAGCAGTGCGGTGCTTTTGTGGTCCTAGTAGTACTTGGTCATCTGATCATTGCCCGATTCCTTCCTTTTTTTCTTACCTTCATTGCTTCTCCCTTTTTAACTGAGGTCAAATGCATATGTGTAGCTGACACAAGTCATTTAATACAGTTTGTCCTATTCCTCTGTTCTGGCTCAACCTCCTTGTGACATTCTGCTGTTTGACCATTAACAAATGAGGCCTGGAGTGAGATGGAAATGAACTCGGGAGTGAGTTTATGGGACTGCAGGGGACCATCTGTTAATGTAAATGTTTAAGGTAAAATGCATTAAGGCCTGCACACTGATGAGACATTTCATTTGCATCCTGCCTTTAGGATTATTTCTGGCTCATGACTAAGGGCAGCAGAGTTCCAAAGTAGACAAGTGTGCTTTTTCTTCCTCATCTTTTTGCTGCTGCAAGTTTTACATTATTGTTGAGATGCCAGATCCTAAAATGTGAAAAGTACTGCTTAGACTCAAAATGTGTGTTGAGTGTTTAAAATTAACAAGACCTTTCCGTCCCCCAAGGAACTTATAGATTCTGTTACAAGTTTTGTTTGTTGGGTTTTGTTTGTTCTTTTTTTTTTTTAATTTATTGAAAAAGATAAATTAAGCAACATTATTTTTAAAAGCAGGAGGGACTTCTCCTTCTTGGCTATTCAGAATTTAAATATAAAAGAGCTAGTGAGCAAGAAGGAAGAGTTCATAAGGAGAAAGTGCAATATGTTATTACCACTCATCTTGTTTTATGTGTGTCTCTCAATATGAAATCAATACCATCAATAAGGGAAGCTAAGATAGATTTTTCTAATGTGTTCTGATAGTCTCATAAGTAAAGTAGGGGAACTGAATTTAAAATGGTCTGAAGGTGTGTCATGGATTGCCCATCAAGGGGCAGTCTGTAATTTTAAACCTGACAGTTTCCATTTAAGACTATGAGGAAAATGTAGGTGTTCCCAAACCTTAAGAGGGACATAAACCTATAGTTACAAGGAATGTAGTTTAAAGTATGACTCTTCTGTATTAGAAGCTGGGAATGCTCATCACTAGGGTTTATTGGCTTGACTCTAAGCTGCCCTTAGAACAAAATATTGTTGGTAAAGGTGGGAGTCTTGTTACATAGCATTTCTGTGTTGGTGTTTCCTTAGCAGCATGAACTCCGAGAGCAGAGAGCATATGAGTTTGTTCCATGACTATTGGACATTCATCTCAACTGTAGTGACTATACAAATATTAATTTAATGGGATAAAACACAGGCAAGACCATCCCTACTAATAAACTGTTTCTTGATTACATAAATCTCCAATCTATTATCACATAGACATGCTGTTCATATTGTAAGAAATGTAGGTGCTCTATATGGAGCCACATAAACCATGCACAACTTAAAACCTTTAACGATAATGATTCTTTTAAACACAGCGTACACTGGACCTCATTCTGTTCTGGTACTACCTTAGACATGCAACTGAATGGGGCTGGGTAGCTTGGATGTGCCTGGAACTGATACCAGTTGAGGGGAATTCTTGTCTGTCTTCCAGTCATAGGAGTGGAGAGCAAAGACTTTAATGCAATTCGTTTTTCCAACCTTGGCAGTTTAAATCTCTGAATAACAAGAATGATATTGCCAGTGAAGGTTGATGAAGAACTTTGTGCTAAGGTCTTGTTAGCTTAGCATACTTATTCTCTACTAATTCCTTGCGTGGGCACCCTGCACAGAACATGCCTTTGTGTGGGTTAGAAGTGGATTAAGCTTAACTGCCAAAAAGAACTTGAGGCAAAGAATAAGGGAATTACAGACAGAATGCTCTTAAGTCACATTCTTATTTGTTCTGAGTAATTTTCCTGTACTGGCAAGCACTAAAGAAAAGCTTCTTGTCTTCTCATGGTAAGAGGGGGAAGAAATCCAGTTTGGGTTGAGCATGCCCTTCTTTTCTCCTTCTCTTTTAACCCTAGTTTGCCATCTGGAGAATAGCACATTCACCAAGCTGGAGAATAGCACATTCACCTCTAATTCTCCAGCTGAAGAAGATTGACATGCAATTAAGATCCCTAAGGACATGTATTAAACCCTGCAAAAAATCCAAATTCAGACATGAATCTTCTTATTCTTTTGTTTTTCCTCTCCTTTCTAACTTGTGTATTACAACCTCCTCAATTCCAGGACCATGGTGACCTGGCTCATACAACAGTGAAAGTTGGCAGCTGAAGGTATTATGAAAACTGGTCTCTGAAATCTGCCTCCAAGCACAACTCTCTTTGAAACCATGCCTTTTTAGCTCAATTTTTCTCCTGTTTTGCATTGTGTTAAGATTTGATGAGTCTCAGTTGCTGCTATGTGTCTTGATTCAAATGTAGTTAGAAAACCTGAAATTATTTATTTCTTAATATTGAAAGAACTTCTGAAGTTTTGGGAATCCTGTTCTATGGCAGCTTCCTCCAGAAAACTGCTGACAAAAAAGAGGGTTGTGTAATTTTTAGCTGATTAAAAAATAGAGGAATTGTTAGCTCATCTTGTGAGTCCTGTCATTGTTAGATACACACTTATTTTCTGGATCCAGGTATTCGTTGTGTATGGATTCCAAGTTCGTTGATCTTGCTTCTCACATACCTGTTTTCCTAATACTGTAGTGGAGCTCCTCTCCCAAAAGAAAGAATTTCTTCACTTTTTTATTCTCCAACCATCCTTCTACTTAGTTTGATTTAGGCTGTCCTTGTGGCTTTTGGTACCCGCAATATTGTGCATTAGGGTTTCAAACAGCTCTGATCACAGAAGACATTTCTTCACCTATGGGAGAGTTACTACTAATCTGAAATGTTAAACCCGTTGCTCCATTTCTTGCCCTGTGCATGATATTGTTGTTCTTTTGATGGAAGAAGTTTCTTACTGTTGATCAGACTCACGATCCATGCAGATGTACCAAGCTACACAGTGAGTGATGTCTGATTCCACTTAGCTTTTGTGAATACTTTTTTTTTTTCTTTTTTTTTTTTTTTCATTTGAGAAAATGGATATGCCTGAAAATGCACACTTTTCAGACTGGTTATACTTAAAATGTGATACAGCTTTTGAATCTCTGATATTATTTCCTTCCTCTGTACATACCAAATTCTGAGAACTCTGCTCGTGTATTGGGTTTCCAGCCATTTTGTCGCCATCTCATGTTATGGAACTGATTATACTTTAGTTGAATGAAATAAGGATATTTTTGCTCAAATCTGTGCATTTGGGAATCAGGAATTACACGATGGCAGATTAGCTGAGAAATGAGGTATGTTTGCAGGACTTCTTTGTTGCTTCTCATCTGAGGTACAGAAATTCTCCACTGTGTGCAGTTTTTCTCTGAGTAGATAAAAATCAAAATTATGAGTAGATTGCACATCCTCTATCTATAGAGGAGACTAGTGATAGCAAAGCCTGTTGCATTTTACCTCTCCTTTTATAAAAACGTGAGAAAATTCCCTAACAAAAGGCAGCAGCCAAGCCTTGATTACTTGCAGTCTAAAAGAACTGCAGAGTATGTTTAGTTAGACCAAAGCATTAGTTTCAGTGTTCTGAACAAGTCAGACTACAAGCATTTATTAAGTTCTCCTTGCAATTTCAGTTGCTTTGAATACTCTTCAGTTCCTTGCAAGAGTGATTGAAAAAATTGTTAACTTGCAGTGCTGCTTTTTGTCTTGACTGTTTGTAAAGTGACCTATCTCTGTGAAATTCTTGCACTGGTCTCCTTTAATGTACAAGTCCCTGTAGTAAAATGTTTGTTCTAAATTCTCTGTGGTTGGTGTTTTGAATGCAACCATTTTAAAAGTGAAATTAAACAAGGGGTTAACCTGAGAAAGCAAAAGGAAGTGTAAAGAGCAGAAAGGGAAAGATAAGAACCTTGTTTGTCTCCCGTTTTCCAGTCTAAAAGTGGCCTCTATGATTAATTTAGCAGCCTGTGCTCCTCAAGAAGGCATTATTCGAGCAGGACTTTGTCTGCTCAGGGTGGAGGGAATGTGATAGGCTGGGGCCTAGCAGTGATAACACAAGGTCGCAGAGGTGTTAAAATGCCACTGAGAGCATGGAGGTAAGTGCCTTCCCTGAGCAGCTGCAGTGGAGGGATCTGTCAGAAGTTATGTAGTGGGCTGTGGCTTTATTAGTCTCTGAAGAAGCTGACCACCTAGATCAGTTGTCTTGGCAACTCTTTGATAGTCCTGGTTATAAATGGTTTTACTGCTTGTTCCTCCAATGCCATCAGCATCGCTGAACCTGCACTGTTTAGGAAATGACTTTACTCCTCTCACAGTGCTATTACAATGTGTTTAGAGATAGTAAAGGCCTAGGCCTATATCACCAGACATCAATGGGGATGTGACATTATGCAGCAGGCGTGAAAAGTTATATTGTAGATATATTTCTGCATAAATTTGGTCTCCTGGGGGAATGTGAAAGTTTGAGTATCCAAGTATATAAGGAGGTATCTTTGAGAGTTGTCATGTGAGCTCTTGAATAGACATAAACAGCTTCTAAAGAACAAATACTTCAGAGAAACAGTGGAACTATTTGAAACCGGATTGAGGCTGCTGTATAGGTTCATCCTGTGCAGAGAGGTTAATGGACTTGGTTTATGCTTTTCACTAGCTCGTACTCCTTTGAAAGGATGTGCTAGCATAAGTTACTGGAAATAAACTGACATTGGTAGAACTGTGTCAACATATAAGTAAATCTAGCTCATAGGATAGCGAAGTATATATCTGAAGGCTGCAGACACATTCAGCAACTATAAACTACAGAGCAGAGTCTCTATCCTGCTAAGCAATTGTGTGAGCTATTAGGTATGATGGAAGTAAACACCAATAACCTATAATGAAAGATTATGCAAAACTTTTAAAGTAAATGTACATTTTTCTGGGAATGGTTGGGATAGAAATTAGATAATTTTTATTTATTTATTGAGTGTTGAAGTCCCTGTAGTGACAAATATTTTTGTTTGGTTTTTTTTTCCCAAAAAACCCTCTTTGAAGCTAGTGGCCATCAATGAAGTTATGATGGTGAATATGGTCAAGTGCTACTTGTGAGAGCAGAATGGCTGTTGTTAAAAGCCATCAAACTGGAGGAGTCCAAGACAAGAACCAAAGGCAGGTGTTAGAGTTAACTTGGTCTTGGGTCTTTGTGTTTTCTTCTTTTGAGGACTTTTCTGTTTTAGGGAGGAGGAACAGAGTATTTTGTACTTTGCCTTGTGTAAAGGAAGCAGTGATATACTAAGGAACCCATTCCTGACTGAGCAGTGATCTTGAACCTGTCTTTACTAATATGAGCAATATTGGTCCCCACATGAGAATATTGTCACTAAAGTAAAACCTCATGCATCCAAGCATAAATATTGGAAGCATAAATAACTTGATATACATTACAAGTCGTTACTTTACTTTTTTTTTCTTTTTTTTTCTTTTTTTTTTGTCTTTCTTAAAATGCCTTCTTTTAGCTTGGGATGTTTTATTTGGTGCCATTTCTTTTGATTCAGAAAAGTAGTATGAATGAAACTCTAACTGCCCCAACGGAACAAAGTTAATAGCTATTTAAATTAAACTACAGCCTCCAGTGGATTATCACCTCACTCTCTTTACTCGAGAATAGTGTCATTTTATTCCCTAGGTTACACAGTCTTTCCTTGTCAGTCATGGGACTTTAAATGTGATGCATTATCCACAGGAGGGCTCCCTTATTGTTCCCTGAAGCTAACAAACATATTTGGAGTTTCAAAATGCAAATGCAAGCAATACAGAGTTCAAAGAAAGTCTTTTTCCTTGTTCACACCAAAATCTGGCTTCATAAGAAATTTTATACAGACCAGCCTTACCATACTAAAACTAAAGTCAAGGTTGAGAATAATGATTCTGCATTATATTTGCACATTTCTGAGTAAATTCTAAAGTGGTTTTTTTTTTCTTTCAGATATTACTGTTAAGTCTGTGGAAAACTACAAAAGCAGCTCACATCAGGGTGAATTAAAAGCTAAATATAAGCAAAATGTTGCAAATGGGGTGTTTACAGAATATGATGAATTCTTAGATGCTTCTCCAGTTGTTTTGTTTTATATTTTGTAATGGAGGGTGTTGGAAAAGGAACTGGATTGCGACACCTAATAAAAAACATCCTACAATTCCTGAAACAAATTCTTTGTGAGCCAGTGCTTGTGTCAGTTCCCCCTCTTTTCCTGATCTGGCCTTGTGCCCTTACAATGGAGGAGAGGTCATCTGTTTCAGGCTGTACAGACCATGGACAGTCTGTACATTACCTGTGATGAGAAGTTATTTCTGATGTGTTTGGAAAAGAGATTTGAACATGTGTCCTATCAGAAGCTGCATCTTGACAGCTTATATATTTGTTGAGAAAAATCATATCTGGTGATGGAACAGTGTAAGAACTTAACTGGAGGTCTCCTGAATCTTCTGGGTTTTTTCCCCATGTGTAAATTTTGGAGCTAACCAATTAATATACATCAACACAATAATTTCTTTCCTTGCTGATGTTCATCTTGGGACTGATATCTTACTATGTTTCTAGCTAGCTCCAGATTGCCCACTCCAAGGAAATGTGGCACTTTCAGGCTGATGTTAATAGCATAAGCAATTATTCTGCATATTATCCCTCTTATTCTGCATGAGAACATTATATGAAGAAAATGTTAAGTGCCCTTGTGAACTCTGAGTTTATTTGCTGTCTTTTAGCCAGTTCCATTGGACAAGAAAATCTAGAGAGATAACTCTTAAAAAATAACTCAGGAGAAAAGTCTTGCAAACTGAGTTACAAGAACAGGATTAGATTCCAGCTGTTTGTTTGAGAAATAACTAGCTATTATCTGATAACATTAAATGACACTATGAAGAGATGCCAAGCTATCTGGGAATAATTGGAAATTGCCAGTGGCTATCTCCAGCATAGATGGTTTTGTTATATTTCCCCGAGTGTTAGATTGACTTTTCTTCTGCTGCTATGTGGACAAGAACTTGGGAGAATATTTAGAAGTGGAAACTGCAAAGTTGGATTTTCAAGGTTTGTTTAGCATTGTCAAAGTTTTTGAGAGCTGTGCATTAGAAATGGCATGTAAATAGGCAATATTAGAGACTGTGATTTGGGTACATTGTAGATCTAAATATAAGATGTGGCCCTCTGAAGAGCAGTCTTCTATATAATCTTCTCTTCATACTCCTTCTCAGCTGTTTGCCTAGTTTACAAGGGTGGGGATCTTCTGTGTTCTGGACATTTAGGGTCATCTAAAGAAGTTCTGAGTGTATTTTACAAAATTTCAAAAATTATAGATGAGTTGATTGTATACAAATGTTCTACGATTAGATTGAAGCTAGAGTTCAGGCTCTTAAACTGATAGTGGAGTTTCAAGGTGGTTCAGAATAAACAACACATTTGCCTAATTCCTTTTCTTCTTTGTCCTATACAAATTGAGAAAATTTTGTTATACTATTCTTTTCAGGATCTTCTTTAGTAAATATTGCCTTTTTAATCTGTTTGTTTTTTCTCATCATTTGTCTCTTTCATTGAGCCTATCCAAATTTGCATTATCTATGCAATATGCTTTTTGAAATGTGCATCTTGTCATTACTGGAATATTCCTTTAATAAATGCCATTTGCTAGAACATCTGCAAATCCAAAAAGCTTCAAAATAACCAGAACACATAGGATGCCTGCGAAAATTACAAGAATTGAATGATACAGTGGTAAAAATGTAATTCTTATCTACATCTCTTACTAGTATTGCTTTTCTACAGTGATTGTGAGTGATGACCTTGAAATTTCTTTTCATCCATTGGTAGAGAAGAGGTAAAGCAGGATTAAAATATCTGTAGCATTATATTTTAATGTGAATTAAGCACCTTTTCTTATGGAATTTTTCTGGAAAATCTTCTATGGAAACACCCATGTAGTTCTTGCCGACAGATGTAGTAAGAGCTTGAACATGTGCTGAAGTATTATTTTGACCTCCCAGAAATGTGTTCATGCACTATTGTCATATGTGTGCTGTTTCTCTTACACCAAGGGAAGTCAGCATGCTGTATTAGCGATGGATATCTACATGAAGTCTACTGTATAGAAAGGGGCTCAGCAAATCCCATGGATTGTGTCTTTTTTAAAATGATGCGAAGTTTCCGGAATCTGAGAAATGAAGCACTGCATTGTCTTCTCTGTTTTACTTTTACTTCAGACTTGTGCCTGAGCACGAATCATCCATTCTCTCAAATGTTTCTGTGCATCCACATGCATTCTTTGTGAGTAAAGACTGATCTCAGAAAGTGACTCCAAGGACTGAGCTTTGTCTGAAATGTGAAATAAAGTGTCCATATTATAGCTGTGAAACTGGAAGGAACAGATATTCCTGTTGAGGACATGGTTTTTGCTGTCCTTAGCAGCATCATTTTTAAGGTTATTTGGAGATGTGCACTGCAGTTCACGTCACAGCAGTACAGACCACCCTTCAGTTCTCTGCTTCAGTAACTCTAAGTGGAAAAAGACCCAGTCTCAATATGCAGGCATAACTATAAAATGTCCTTGTGGTTTTTTTACCCACACCCTTTACAGAGAACAAAGCGAGGAATTCAATAGGAATTCAGGAGGAATTAAATGTTTTCCCAGGTCATAATTTGCCATGTCACCAAATCCCTAGAGGACCAGTTAAACTCCTGACTCTGCCTAGTTGTCAATTATTTGTGTGCAGTGGCCTCTTCCAGATGAATGACACATTCAGTTCAGCTACTTTTTTTTAAATCACGTTCCTGTTTGCCTTGCATGAGTCTCTTCCTCTTTCCAGTTGCTCTCAGACATCCTTGCCATCCTTAGCTATCCATGTACTTGTTGCTCTGGTGACTCTGCAGCTTGCTGATCTGCAACCACCATGGGATTTTTGCGTCGGCTGAAGTGTACTGGAGTGTGAAAGTGAAAGGCCACATGAGGGCCATTTGGGCTTCCCGCAGGCCCCGTGGAGACCAGCTGTCAGGGAACCCAGAGGACTTGTTAGTAGTGTATATGTCAGCACAGCAGCCATCTACCCTTTCCAGTGGAGTTCTATGGAGGAAAGGCAGTGCAATGCCAAAGGGTACTCCTCCTTACTCTCTTGACATCACCACTACAAGACAATGCCTGGATGTGCTTTCTGCTTGGCTGAGGAATCTGGAAGTGCTTATAAAATTGAATTATCTCTTGAGTTCTGCTTAATGAGATAGTGTCTTGGTGATGTATCGGCATAGTTCTTCCAGTGCTAATCACAATCCTAACGTACTTCAACATACTGTAATAATTATCAAAGGTGGCCAAGTTGCTTTAAATATAAAGAGATTTGAAGGGATTAAATAAGAAATCCTTACATTACTGTTTCTCTTGTGATTTTTTTTTTTTTTTAAGCTTGGGTACCTACTTCTGCAGAAGCTATAGGATTTATCTGTACTTTTTTATGCTGTCACATCCCATAAATTATAGCAGATTCAGCAGAATCTCCTCTTGGCTGGAAACAGAACACTGAGCACCGTAAAGGTGAACAGGATATTTGTGAAATATTTGCATCTCTGATTAGAAAGACCTTCCTAGTGTCTCTACCCCCAGTTGCATATTCCATACAGTTTGCATTGCTCCCCACACTTGGCCACTGCTGCTATGAGCAAATTTGATTTCTCTGCAGTGCAGAACTATAGCAAAAATTGTCTCAGCACTATTACACTGTACAGCCACACATCTTTTTCCTCTCCATTTTATAGCTGCTGCTGCAGTTTTTCCCTTCTGCTATACATGCAGCGGGCTGACAATCTCAAAAGACTAAAGAAGTGTGTAAAAAAACCATCTTGCTAAAGTGCAGGGCATTGGTAGAATCCCAGTAATCCTGAGGTTTTCACTGGTGTTCACTTTCCATGATTATCTGATAGCCACTTAGAGCATATATATTTACACTGCTCAGATACTGAAACATCTTAGTTAGCATATATTATATCTTCTGTCTTATAAGTAGTTCCTTAAAGAACTGAGATATATTTTTTTTAAGTCAGAAGTATAAATTTGCATGAATAAATACATACTTGAGTGATGTACAGGGTTCCTTACAGTCATACACTTTGTAGTCATGTCCCATAAAACAGGGCTTGACATTTTGTTGAGGTGCTTATAACTTCACAGCCTCAATCTGTGCACTTAGGGACTTCAAATGTTGGAAATGGTAGAAAAAAGTGAACAGGGCATGTTGTGAGAAATTCACAAGGAAAATTATGAGATGATGATGTAATTTGATGATATGTGGTGGAAAAAAATGTCTGGTTGAAGCATCATAGGAAATTCCCCATTCTGCTAGGGCTTTAGTGGGTTTATGGTAGAGAAATGATTACCAAACCCCAAGCAGATATTTTGCTCATGTAGGTTCAGAGATGAGAATGTACTTGCATCTCTAGGCAACATGTGCATACCAGAGCCTCAAAATTCATTACCTAGTTGGATTTTTGACACTTCTGCCTCATGTTCACTAAGGTTCTGGGTAGACCTTATAGCAGCCTTCCAGTACACGAAGGGGGCCTACAAGAAAGCTGGAGGGCATTTATTACAGGGGCAGGTAGCAACAGGAGAGAAAAAATAGTAACGGCTTTAAACTGAAACAAGGTAGATTTAGGTTAGACATTAGGAAGAAATTCTTCACCTTGGGGGTGGTAAATAGACTGGAACAGTTTTCCTAGGAAAGTTGTGGACGCCCCATCCCTGGAATTGTTCAAGCCAAGTTGGATGGGGCTTTCAGCAACCTGGTCTAGTAGCAGGTGTCCCTGCCCATGAGAAGGGTGCCTGGAAGTACATGATCTTTAAGATCCTTTCAAACCCAAGCCATTCTATGATCTCATGGGATAAAGGCTGCCTGAACTTGCTTTTTTACATGGGTGAGCTATTTTATATATTCAGAGAAACACTTGAGGCAAGAATTTAATATCTAAGATTTTCTTGTCAAATAGAGTGTAGATATGTGTATTAGCAAGGTCTCTGAATGGAGGCTTTATTCTGGCTCACTAGTAAGAGAGGACCAAGCTCCTGTGTTTTCCCAAACATTCTCAAAATGTACCTATTCCTAGAGATATAGTTTGGGCCTATTTTTATGAGATAATTTAGGTACTGTATGTTTATGCTACGATATACTTACCTTACTTTATTTGCCATGTAGTTGTTAGATCTTTAGAGGGCAGAGGACTGACCCTCTCCTGCAGTTGGCAGGCTGGAAGAGCTGTGAAGAGCTGTCTCCTAGGTTAGACTGCTTTGTTCTTCTGCACTGTTTTTGGTCCTTCTCTCTCTGATGTACTGAAGACTGATGAGAGTTGAGTGTTTGAAAAAAAAGAATTATAAGTCTGTAAGCAAGTTGGTGGATAGTATGTAGATATTCTGCCTCAAAAACCTGAGCCTCTTGGATTTGTGTTAGATATTAGGGGTGGGTGGAAGTGACTGTAGTTATTTTTCTACTTTTTTTTTTCTACTTTTTCTTTTTTTTTCCCCCAGTGAGATAATTGTAGCTGATGATGGAGTTTGCTCACTCAGTTTTTTGATCCTGTAGTGCAGCTGCTGCTCTATTTTCTACATGGCTGGGCTTTACTGCAGACCTGTCGAGCCATAGCTCATTTTGATTGATTTTTCTTTTCTTTTTTAAGAAAAGAGATTGCCATAAGGCAGCGTTATGGCAGTGCAGCCCAAATATATAATTATCAGGGCAGGGAGACCCCTTGGGCCCAGACTGCCTGTATTTCCCATACCTGAATTGGTTTACGTTTTGCTGCTTGAATGTTAATCACAAGAGACACCGGTGTTTCTCTTTTGTGATGAGTTTGTATGATCTCTGTTGTTTGTTTACTTACTGGGGCTTTCTTTTTTTCTTTTTTTTTTTTTTTCAATTTTGTTAATTATATTTTAGCGTTTTAGGTGGAGGGAAATGAGCAAGTCAAAGAAGTAATTTAAAAAAAATAGTCTTATTGACTTCAATGTGCTTTTGACAAAGGGAGGGCACTTTATCTCTGAGTTCAGAAAGTGTTACTGGTGAGTACTGTCTTGGAGTATTTATGTAGTGTAATAGTGTAAGATTTATGAACCATATCTCTTCATCCTTAGCTAGCCCTTGGGTGAAGCAGCCCAGTACCAGCAGCAATTCTGTAACTCCATTCTCCTCACCACTCTGTAGCCCTATAGGTCAGTGCACTGTCCACATAAAGGGTTGTGAGGAAGGACAAGAGAGATGTGGTTGAAATAGGGAACATATACTTGAATAATGATAATAAAAGAACTGTACAAGGATAACACCCTGAATTGGTTGTTCTTTTACTATTTAATGAGCATGTCACCTTACAGTTTAACTGGTGCAGGATTTTGGTGCTGTATCACACTCTATTGTGTTAGGTGAGTTGCTTTAATTAACTGTTTGCACACTCTTTGTGGTAAAGGTAGGGTAACACTTAGCTTAAATCTCTTTTATGGTATCCTGTTCAATTGCAGTAATGTGATAGTACAGCTAAGAATAGTCTGCTGTAACCATGTTGCATATATCACTGTTGTTGTACACTATTGTCAAATAAAAACATACCATTGGAAGGGCTCAGAGCATTTACTGATTTTGTAGCTGAGGTATAAAAGACATAGACAACCTTTCTGGGATCGGTGGCTTAGATCTGGGGAATAGGAGGAATGAAAAAAAGGGATATTTTTGACATAGATGTCACAGGGACAGTGCTTATGTTTCTGATATAACCCGATAGGCCTGAACATTGAGAATGCTATGTCTGCTGGCACAAAAGGTGTGAAGGTGGGGATAACTGGCTGGTGCCTGTAATACTTGCTGGCATATTTTAATGCAGTGTATCTCATAGATATGTATCCTTTTAAATGTTTCTCAAGCAGATGGATGAGGATGCAAACAACCTATAAGCAATGCCTCTGAGGGATGTTAGGACTGTGTCTGTTTGTTTTGTGGGGATACAGCTCCAAAACCTAACAATATTAGCTTTAAAAACAGGCATAATTTACAATTTCACAGCTGATCATTTTGGTGGGAATGTGATGAATTTGAAATAGAGGTGTATGAGACACAGAATTAGGGTTGAATGTCATCAGTTTCTTTTGCCAATTTCATCCTCTGATAATGGTGATGCTTCAAAAAGACCTTTTAAAGTAGATGTAAAGATTTCTCTGAAGCAAGCTTTTGGGGTTTCTCCTGGCTCTGCAGCTCGGGTTGACTAAATCAAATGATCATTAACACTTACTACTTTTTGCTGTTGCAGCACTTGGTTAGTATTGAGCCCTAAATGAAATGTCCTAAGTATGATTACTAATGAGGAATAACTACTGGGTGCCAGGTATTTTATTTTGGTAGATTTGTAATAGCACTGATGCATAATCACATCTATGCTTATGATAGCTGCTCAGTCCTGAAGAGTCAGTGGTGATGAGGAGTCTATAGGTAGCATGGTGGCATTGAGGAGAGTTGTGTTTGCTGTTGTTTCATTTTTAGAACATAATATTTGAATGTGTGGACGAGGTTGTCTTATGCATAGGACCAGATCTGATTTAATCTGTCATCTTATGTAGGTTGGTTTCAGAGTAGTAACCATCAGTCACTGTCAGCACCTTGTTCTTATTGCAGTAATAGATGCTCGATTATTTATTGCTCCTACCTTCCTATTACAAACTCTGCTGCTTTTCATTACAGCAGCTAGTGTAAATTTTGGGAATAGCAGTTCATTCCAGTTATAGAGAGGAAATTAATTGTAATGAGTCAGATATCTTTCATGGGTTTTTTGTTTTTTAAAGCAATGTATAAAGCCCTCCATTCTCAGATGAAGTAAGATATGAAACAGAATGGTCCTTCTCAGTACTCAGAGCATCAGTACTCTCTCTATATTGTGTCCTGAGGATACAAAAGGATGTAGACAGGTTGGAGAGTGTCCAAAGAACCATGAGGATGATCAGAGGACTAGAACACCTGCCCTATGAGGAGAGGCTGAGAAAACTGGGTTTCTTCAGCTTTGAGAAGAAAAAGCTTAGAGGCAGACCTTATTACAGTGTTCCAATACTTAAAGGGGGGGGCTACAAAGAAGATTCCCTATTCACAAGGAGTCACATGGACAAAACAAGGAACAATGGTCACAGGTTGCTCCTGCGGAGATTCTGATTGAATACAAGAGGAAAATTTTTCACCTTGAGGACATGAGTCAGACATGAGTCAGACATTGGAATGGTCTTCCAGGGGAAGTGGAGAATTCCCCCACTTTGGAAAGTTTTAAGTCTCAGCATGATGGGGTGCTGACACACCTCATATAAACAAGTACTATTAGAAGGGTTGCACCAGATGATCTTTGAGGTTCCTTCCAGCCTGACATTCTAGGATTCTATCATTCTTCTCCAAATGCTCTGTCTTAAAGCCACACCACATGTCAGCCAGCCTGAGCTGAACTTCTGTTTCTGTGTCTTTCTGGAGAATATCTTCTGCTCCTGTGTGTCTTCTGAAAGAGTTGCCCAGTAATTGTGTGTTGTCTTGTGTGGGCTTTTTTTGGTTGTTTTTTTGCGTGGGTTTTTCTGGGAGGGTTGTTTTGGTTTTTTTTTTTATGACAAAAATCTGAGACAACACTATATTTTCCTTTTGTCTGAAGTGGAAACTTGTTTTCCACTCTGTACGTACATTGAAAGTACATGTGGCAATTAAACCTACCAGGTCTACTGAGACTTAACCTCTGTTTATCATTATTTTTGACTGGCCTTTGTCAATCTGTCTTCAACAGTAACCCTTTGGCCTTTACTCTCCTCTGCCATCAGTTGCACCAGTTTAAGATACTGTTTGCAGTGAGCTTCATTAAACCAGTGTACTCACTTTGGTTTAGACCTGGTTTTCATCAGTTTAACTGCAAGAAACTAAAAGCAGCTCCAATACAATCAAGAAGTCAGTTATTACATTAAAAACAGCCAACCTCTACTGGAAATAAGAACTTTTACATATTAGTTTCTCCTAGTTTAATTTTAGACAGACTTGTTGATAAGCATAGCTTTAATGTTTTTAAGGAGAAGTAATGGTAAGATAGACAAGAAATGGAATAAAGGGGATAAGTCAGAGAGGGATGGCAGAAGCTAAAAGGAATGAGGATCTTTTTTTGTGACTGTAAGTGCATTTTCATAGAGGTTTATTATAGCTTCTTCTTCAAGCCATTAACTATTTGGTGTCACTTTCATTTTTTTAAATACTAAAAAAAAGGTACTGAATGAGTCTTCTGAGCTTACAATAGCAAGGTGCTAATTGGAGCTTTGGGTTTTCTTTGTTTCTTGATCTTCACTCAAAATAGAAGTCACAGTGTCCTCAAAAAGCTGAGTTGATGATTTTGTTAGAGAGGAGGAAGGGGACCAAGCAGGGGCAGTTAAAGTATTGGGTTTTTTATTTGAGGAAGCATAAATCTGTAGTCCAAAAGGACGGACTCTGTGTGGGCACGAGAGAGAGAGAGTTAAGAGTGAGCACAAACACTAATGCATCATGGAGGACAGGTCATTCCGCTGAATGCAGTTCAGCTTCTGAGTGTTTGGAGATTAGAGACAGCAATAATTTCTGTCTGCTGTACTTTATGTTAATGTGGCAGCCCACGGTTGTATATTTCTGCTGAGATGGCCATTTTTGTAAGGCTTAATTTTGACCGCAGTAGAAACCACAAGGGTTTCAGGTATTGGTGTTTACCTTTTGCTGATTTAGCCAGGCAGCGAGACAAACAATTTTATTGTTATTATTTAATGTTGGAATTTAACATCTGTTTATTATGACTATTGTGGGCTAAAAATTTGTAAATGAATGGGAAGGAAGCACTAGGTTCTTCCTCATACCTTTGAGTAAACTACCCCATCATTAATGGAGGATCCAGCACTCCTTCCAGTTCCAATGAACAGATAAAAACATTCCTACAGGAGCTCCCCAGTAACCCCTTAGCCTTAGAGGTCTTTCAATGCCATTGATTTCTCACTCCAGCTCTCCTATCATTCTGTATTCTGCTGCAGTCTGTTCCATCAGCAGGGAGAAAAGAGGTCAAGGTCAAAGAATACACTATGGAAAGACTGAAATAAGTGTTCAATATTGAAAAAGAGGAGAAAGTTCAGGAGAACAATTGAAAAGTGTTTTGAGAATTTAAGGAATATGTTTTAGAGGGTAGTACTGCAAGAGTTTTATATTATTTGATTAAGTGATAGCTGAGAGGGAGAAGGGGAAATATAACTGCTATTGTTTGAGGATTGTGAATACTCTGAAAATAGACAAGATATTTCGATGACTACAAGTAGAGAATAAAAAAAATTAAAGTAAGTAGCATGGAAAACTTCCTGTCATGATGTCCTTGCACTGTCAAGCCTTGGAATCCTTTCCCAGGGAATGGAATAGGAGCTTGACAGGGTTTGAATTAGACTTGGAAAAATGTTACTGCATGCAGCACGTGGAGTAATTCTTCTCTGGCAGTAAGATAGCACATGAAAGGAGAAAACTATGATCTTGTAGAAGAATTTATGGTCTAGTGATCTATGTACAGAAGAGGGCATCAGGACACCTGATTCTTTCCTGTATTTTATCACTGATTATAATACTGGGCAAGTCATTTAATCCCTCTGTGCCTTTATGTTGCCATCTGCAAAAGGACTGTTCCATCCCCTCAAGGATTCACTCCTTGGACAGTGTTATCTCAGCTAGATGGTACTCTGGAGTATTGTGATTATTTTTAAAATGCCCCTAGTCTGGAGAAGACTGGAAACTCCCTGTCCCATGTGAGTTACTGCCTTATCTCAAGACCCTAATAGTTGCTTAAAGCATCCAGTCTCCAATCCTTTGCCTTGACACATATTAAAGACTCTATGGTATATCCAATGAAAACCTGCTTCCTGTCTGCCCACAATTTTGCTGCTGCATTGTTGTGGGGTTTATTTGGTTTTGGTTTGGTTTGGTTTTTTGTACTTCCCCCTGTAAAATAATACTAGCTTGCGAGACTAAAGAGAGGAAAAATCATCAGGCTACTTTTGTTTACACCCAGCAAGGCCCCAGTTTTTGCAGTATATGGCTCAAACCCGGAGTGGAGCATGGCATTCAGGCACCATTCTATTGCTTGCTCATTACCACAGATTGGTGCCATTCCTGTTTTCATCTAACAAGGTTGTTTTTCCAAATTACTAGCTCAGTCTCCTACAAGAGGGTACAAGCAATCATGCCAATTTCATCACTACTTTTCCCCTTGAGGATCTTCCCTCACCCCATGGTGCTGCAGTTGTGCAGCTCTCTGTATTCAGCCTGAGCCCTTTGCCATGGAAGGAGAGAGGATGATTCTCTCCACCTTTCTTAGAAGCTCCTGATGCATGTTACAAATCAGATGTGATCTGTGCTGTCAAAAGTCTGTCATCCCATGCTAGGCCTCACTGGGGTCTCCACAACATTTCCCTGGCATAATTGCTGACTAGCCTGTTTCCAGATTTGAGACTCTTGGGAAGGGTTTCTTCAGCAGGAAGCTAAACCAAAATGGTAATAGATCCAGTGGCCCCCAGGCAGCAGTCAGCTAACAAACCTTTAAGGAACTTACTGGGTTTATTTGAGAACACCTGGAGCTACTGTTTGCTTGTATAAATAATGTTCCAAACAACAGCAAATTCAAAGACCTCATTATTCAAATTTGGGTTAGTGTCTCTTGTTTGCATTATTTATTTATTTTAAATTATTTGCTGAGCCACCAAAGAGGCTGCATTAATACAAGGGCTGGTCTACTCATCAGGGACCTGATGCTTTCTTTCACACTGATGTGACTTCTCTGAAGTCAGTGGTGTTATTTTTTATTCATGACAATTTGATTGTGAGGACAAACAGACCCACTCTATCTATAATTCTGGAAATTAATAAGTCTGATTATTAAATCCAAGGACTTTTAGCCCTATTAAAAAGCTTTCTGATGTATTTAGAGGAATTTATCTAGAGTTAACATGTCATTTTGCTTGTATGTGCCACAAGTTACTACTTTAGCTGGCATGTAATAGCAGAAGAGCTAGACCAAGAAAAACAGGCTGACCTAAATATACTAAGTTCCCCTTGTGGAGCACCCTTATTTCCCTGGATATTACCTGCTCTCTGAGGCAGTTTCCTAACTAGCCTGTGAAATAAATCTGTGTTATATCCTTATCTTGAAAAAGAAAATACAGAAGGAAAACAATAGATGGGTGCAGGAAATTACCTTGGTAATCACAGTGCTTTAGAAGTACAAGTTCAGCAGCAAGATATTCTTGAAAAAAACAGCTTTGTAGTGCTAGTTTCTCCCAGCCCTTCAAGGGGGAGAGCACACCTGCTGAGTATGCCCAAACTGTCTTCACAGCTCCACCTGCTCTACCACTGCCTGCTGGAGTGTGATCCTCCCACTCTGTATTATCTGACTCATGCTACAGAATTCTTTGTTTAAAAATAAATAAATAAAATGCCAACATCCAGAAGGCTTTGTTCCTTTGACATAAAAATTTCTTCTCCCTTTACTTGATGACTAGGCAGTTCCCATATAAATAATTTATCACAGCAAGTGCACAAGATGACACAAAGGTCCAAGTAGGAGGGAGCTAAATTTGAATCTTAAATGAGAGCATTCTCTGTCCCTGTTTTAACACGTAGAACTGTGAATGGGTGTTGATCTTGAGTCTTTCCATCTATCAAGAATGTTGGAACCTCTTAATCAAAGAAGTAAGTAAATAAATTTTAAGAGAGCAGATTGCAACCCTAGCTCATTGTCTCTTTCATTCCTTCCTTACCTCCAGCCTATGCTCTTCTATGTTCAAGAGGGCTTCAGGGGACCTTATTAGTGTTCAAATAGTAGGTGTCACACTGACACCTGATAGAAAATGCATGCATTTTTTATAAAATTTATAATACAGATTTTTTTCAAGTGCAAAAATTACTTAGAGATTTTGTAGGAAAGTCAGTGTCAGAGCAGCTACAGCAGGGAACAAAACTTCCAGTTCTGACCTCATAAGGGCTTTGAAGAAAAGAAGATGAGAAGTGACTAAGGGGGGGAGTAGTGGCCTAGGTTGTAAGGAACGAAGATCACTATGGAGGAGCCATGTACATGTTCTTTCCATGCAAGGCTTGCTTGACAGCTTGTTATAGGTTTTGTCCAAGGCAGAGTTCAATGAGGAGGTCAGGGATCCTCTATCATAGTCATGTTCCTACAATGGTGTCTTCCGTCTCTTGTCAAGTCATCAGCGTGAAAGATTTGTTCCTATTGATAAAAGTGAAGGGACCCTGTAAGCAAGAAAATAATATTGAATGTAATTTCTGAGTCAGACTTGATGCTTTACTTATTTAAAACATCACTGGACGAAGAAAAGAATGGTCTTTAGAAAATAATTTTTTCAAGCTGAAGGAGCTAGTGACCAGCTGTTATGTGACAGTTTACCTAATTTCATCACGAAGTACATGGTCCCTTACACACCTGCCTATTACTCAAGCAGCAAAGGCTTTTAGTCTGTAATTTGGAGATGCTGTAAGGATACATAAGATATATCAAGGCACAGTTATCCTCATCATCAGAACAGGATCCAACAGATTTGCAAGGTTGTTTTATGTACTTAAATACCTTTAAAAAAACCTTGTCTTTTAAGATTTTATGTTACACACAGGAAATCTCTGGTGGTGTAGTGGACTGAACCTAGGCTTATGATTCATGATTTGTCAAAGGGTATCTTTGAGGCCAAGAGCTTAGTGAGATGCAGGGAGATGACATTTACACAGATAATTGCTCTAACTTTGGATATTCTTGTTAACAGGAACAGGGACATTTGAAACAGTGCTAAACCCCATACTTTAGATCAATATAGGGATTAGTATGTTACCTTTTATGTTAGAGTCTGATTGCCTCATTGCTGCTTACAGCAGGCTCTTCCAGCATGTCCATCTCAATGGTTGGGTCTTGACCATTGTTTTATGAGCCAGGCTGGTGCAGCACACCAGCATCTGTGTTTGGAAGTCTCCCAAGGCCCAGGTTTAAGAAGGTTACTAGTTCCCTACTCACTGGATTATCCTTTCCTTCTTTCTCTTTTGCCTCCTGCAGGTTGGTTGCAAATTTTCTTTTACTGCTACTATGTTGTGCTATTCTTCTGCCTTGAAGTGGCTTTGTTGCTCTATGCAGTCACTGATATATATGCAGATGAAATTATTATTTTTTTTCCAATTTTTCTTTTCCTGATTTCCATTCCACATTGCTTTTCTGTAGCTTTGGTTTTGGTGAGTGATCTCCTTCTCCACAGAAATTAAACCCGTATGTTTCTATTTAACCTAAATAGGGATTAGTTTCTGTATTTAAAAGTTAGAAAACTGGATATGTAACTTGTAAATTCATTGGCATTCACAGCAATAAAAATATTTATGAAGACCCAGCCTGCAATTAGGGACAATTAATCAGGTTTTGAATTTAGATCTATATTGTGGAAGGGAACACCTTTATGGTCTTTTGGAGAAAAATAGAAAATGCTGCTAGTGGGGTGAACTGTTACTGTTGTCAATTAAAAAACAAAGGACACATTTAAGACTGAAATGAAAATAAATCAGATCTAAAAGTTCTGCTGCTTTTTGAACTGTATCTGTTCCATAGACAACACAGTACACAATCTCCGGGGATGTCAATCTGAGATGTTTTTGTGAGAACCAATCTCAGTAAGAAATAATTAAATTGACAAAAAGTACCAGGCTGGATTATTTCAGTCTCTAGAAGCTTCTCACCTCTGCAGAGCAAGGTTTACTTAAGCCCTTGATTATAGGAGAAAATGGATGTGCTGGTCTCTCTCTGCTTATTCCTCTGCTTACTAAAACCACAGTGATAGTTCAGCTAATTAACTTTTCTTGAGAAAAAACTTCAACTTTTTTCTATTGGTAGCAAAGGCTACTGCCATGTTGGTTGGATTGATCATGTGAGGGTCCAGATGTATATAGAGCCAAAGAACCAAAATTCAATAACAACAATTTGACAGACAGATCAGAAACTTTGCTCATGGAATTGGTCCTATGTAAACATATTGATGTATGAACTCATTAACATATACCTGACTCATTCACTTAATATAAGAGATATATCTGAGACCATGATGGAAACCAGGAGTTGTGAATTCCCTTCCCTGAAAGTGTTCAGTGCCAGGCTGGATGGGGCTTTTTGAGCAACCTGGACTAGTGGAAGGTGCTCCTGCTCATGTACGGGGGTGGTTGGAATGAAAAGATGTTTAAGATCCCTTCCAATGCAAAGCGTTTTATGATTTGTACATCTGATTGACACTGCCTCTCCGTATTTGCCGGTCAGTTGAACAAGGTAATTAGTAGTGGCCAGCTCTTTTGAGAGATTAGGTAGCAAAATGCATTTTTCAGGTGTTGAAATACAGATGAGCAGAACAGGTGTAGCTGTAACGATCCAGTGGATAAGTAGAAAACTGGAAAGCAAAGTCAAAGGTAGCTTTTTTAATTGCTATATGCAGGACTGAGTGGCAAATGTTCTTTTTTAGAGTTTGCTGATAGAAATAGAATATTGAGTATTGGAAAGCATCAAGCACTTTTTTTTTCTCTTCTCTATGTAATTAAAATATGCTTCAATATATTTCTATAGCTGACAGAGCAAATGCTTACTTGATGTTTTTATGGACTTTTTAGAATTGAGGCAAAATTAAAATTATGAGTTTCACACTTATATGAAAATGCAAAGTCTTTCTTTTGAAAAACTATGTTGCCTGTTTCAGGTTTTGCTGATGATATTATTTCAGCTGGAGCATTTTGAATATGATTCTCATTTGGAGTAGTTTCAGTTAGATGAAAAGGCATTTTTAGGGTGAATGAAACATACAATTAAATGTTGTTTATTCATAATAAGAATTACTATATGGATAGACACTTTTTTTTGCAGGAGAATGGAAAATGTAGAAGTATTTAACTAATTTTCATTCTTGTTGTGTTCAGAAAACTCTTCTATGATTCACATAACTCCCTCTCAGCCTTCTGAGGAAAAGCATCTTAATCAAATTATTGTCTTAGAATGGACACAGATTGGAGAATTTAAAGCATTACAGAACAGTTAGATCAAAACCATGGTCAGAAAAGAATCATTGCTAGAAAGGAGCTGTGACTACTTGATAAGGCATGGTGCTGCTTTCCCATTGAGAAGTGAGTGGGACAGGTGATACTGTAGGAAAAGATTTTCCTTCATCTTAGATAGAACTAATTGAGAAGCAAAATCTCTTGACTTCTGTTACTCCCTAGGGATCCATCAATAGACAAACCTTGTGTCAAGGCATTTTCGTGGTCCCTAGGTCCAAAGCCAGAGCATTCTGGAGATATCTAAGAGAACTGAAATTATGTAATTTGAACTCCACCAACTTGTAGCCTTTAAAGGAAAAAGCTGCTTAGGAAGTAATACTTGGAGTGTTATTATGAAACTAGCTTTCTGGATATTGCTCTGACAGCCAGAGAGCAATATATAAAATAACATGTGATGTGATAATATATATCCAGACATGTGGAAAAGTCCTAGCCAACTTCCTTGTGAACTGTTTGCTCCCAGTGTAGTTGAAAAAGGCATGACCCTAGTCATGAAGTTCAAGATCAAAATTTACCCCCTCTTGGGAATCTTAGCATCTGGAATAACTGAGCAGTGAGGAAAATTTAGCTGACATGATGTGAATTAATGACAGTAACTTTTAAAGTTTTAATCTACACCTCCATCAGTACCAAAAAAGGCCCTGCCTACTGGTCATGATGCTCATCTTTAACCCACACACATGCTGAGAAACGCTGGAGGTGATTAAAATCTGTATTAATTTTATTTTTTAATGGTTGTAATAGTCTACTTCTGAATATTTGTTACATACACATTTTAATTTTTTTAATTAAAAATCCAAACTAGAATATATGCAGGTGACTAAAATATCAACAGTTCCTTTCTTCCTACGCAGAACTATTATGCTTAAACATTCCCAGCAAAAGTGCCTGCAGCAGGATTTTAACCATTCACTTGTCTGATGTTCAGATGTCTCTCTTCATTGTTTTGCTGCTTGGGGAATGGGTTGTCAAGGTAAAATTTTAAAAAACTCATTAACTTGCCATGTAGAAACTGAAGATTCCTTCTCCGGATTGCCCAAAGATATGTGTATGACACTATTCCAGTCTGGTTTTAGAATTTTTTATCAGCCCATCACCATTATACCTGAGCATATCTCAGGTTAATGGGTTGGCATTCTCTCTGCTCTTCAGGGCTGAGGCGGCCAGGGAAATTAAAGAAGGATGCTAAGAAGTTGAGTAACAAAGAGAATATTGAATGTGCCCCAGAATGGGGTCTGTGGAATGAGTTAGGAGAGAGAAAAGGGAAGGAGTGACTTGACAGAGATGGTATCATGGCACTAAATTTATTCTAGTATGTGTCACTGTCTACCTAGTTGGTGGTTTGTTTTTACATATAGAAATATCTGTCTTCCATGCCTTTCAGACAGTGATAAAGGTTTGGTTTGAAGTCTAACGGTGAAAGTTTGTGCTTTTCACACACTTAGGTTTCGGCAGAAGTTTCTATTCTGTGTTGTGCATAGATAGCTACAGAAAAGGTTTGAAGTGGTTTGTTTTTTTTTTTTTTTTGTCTCAAGTATGTTCCTTTTGTGTGTTTGTCTCATACACATTTATTTGAAGCAAAGCTGTTCATGCATTCTTGGAGGCAAGGCTCAGTCATTCATTCTCAAAGCAGATGACCCATTGAAGCTCTGCCCAAGGCTGATGCAAGCTGATCTGGATCAGTAGATCACAGCTACTACTTGGGCAATTGTACCTTACAATCACCTGGAGTAAAGAAGCCATGAGGGAATCGCTGTCTGAGAAATCCTATGAATGAAGTGTCTCTGCAGGTCCTCAGATCTCTATTGGTCTTGTCATCCCCTTCTGTAGTTCCTGTTCCAAACTGTGATGGCTCCAAACCTTACCATCCTGTTTTGTTCTGCAGGACTGACTCCACATGAAGGCTCACTAAGCCCCGGCTTGCTTATTGTTTGCATTCTTAAGACTAATGTAAGTCAAGGGAGAGATCTGTGCTTGACTTTGGCTCAGAATGCTGAACAAACAGCCAATTGGTTTCTAAGTCTTTTAATAGAAAAAAAGCAAATTCTATTTTTAATGTTTAACTTGCTCTAGTAGTGATTTTTACAAGGTATTTTTCTTTGCTGGATGGAAATACAGACCAAGAATGAGTGCAGTTAACAGCTCTGGTGTCTGTACCTGTAAGCATTTGATAGAGATGCTGGAGCAGAATAGGAAATGTTGACCTGACTAGTCCTGCAGAGCGGGAACCCCAGATTTCCTGTGCCACAATGTGACAAACGAAGGCTTATGTGTGGCAAGCCCTACAAAGGAACCATGTCAGGCAAGGGTAAACGACGTATTGCTCTTCATAACTGCTAGAGAAAGAAACAAGTTATTTGGTGACATACTTTACTGCTGAAAATTGCAATTTTCAGGTCTATTCCTGAAAGGAGACCTACCCTTATCTTGTTCTTTCCCCTCATACATGTACAAACAAATTGTTTTAAAGATGGAAGAGAGGAGAAAGCAAGATTAGCTGACTGCTTCTCTAACTCCTCTCTGAAGAGTGGGATGGTAAAGAAATGGAGCCACGTTTATTTGCTTACAGCCTGTGCTTACTCCTTTCCCCTGGATTTCAGTGTGGAAAATCTCAGCTTGATGTTTCCTGAAGCACACATACTCCAACTACCTGTGTGGAAAAGCTGATCATTACATTTTTGTGAAATGTAAAATTTGTGTGTGATGCAGAACCAAGGAAACAACGTTATTTCTTCTTGATTTTTATTTTAAGATCATGAATTTAATGCGGGCCCAAACTGTTGATGAAGTGGAAGCGGTGGAAGATATTTGCGAATTTGTGTCAGCTGTAACGAAATATTCCAGAAAAGAAACCCTACATATTTATTAAGGTTCTTGTAGTTGCAGTTTTGCTGTATTTAAATTTCCTTCCAGGGGCACGCAGTTGAGTCTCAGTGGGGGTTATCAAAAGATCAGGAAAAAGAATAGTGTGCTCAAACCAAACTGGCCATCTCTCTCCTTTCAGTGTAGGTGTTAGCATGAGTTATATGCCTGCTGTGGAAGCAATTACATGAAAGGAGAATTATTGTTGATGATAGACACTGAAAAGGACCATCTCTCTATGATGTAAACTGAGCTCATCTGCTTACTAAAACAAAACCTTACATTTTGGAGAAGCAACTGAGTGAGATCATTGGCTTGCTGAAGAGGGAGAAGTTCAGATAAGGAACATGGGCAAATGAGCAAAGGATCCCAGAGCAACAGTTTCTTCAAGATTTAGTCATGTGTCAGATTTTGTCAGTATATTCGGATGACTGTGAAAGAAAAACAGAAGATATGAATCTGAAATTATGGACTTTGCACAGCAAAGTCACCTTGTCACTGCCTTCAGTGGCATTGGTTCAATGAGTCTCTAAGATTTATCCTACCTTCCTGTGTATGTGCTTTACTACTGCACGACTGTACCTCTAAAATTGTGCCTTCTTTAAAGGCACAAGACCCTCTTATGCATTTTCTTTTTCTCTGCATGTATAAATCTACTTTTGCTACAAACACATTGAGAACTGGACAACTTATTTTTCCAGTACTCTAGACACCCTACATGTTTGTTTTGTATTTTTTTTTCCATTCTTCTGTATTTTAATTTTAAGTGTGATTAGTGATGAGGCTCTTATCCTCTGGGAACTGACATTGTCACTTTGCATTTATGATTAAGTTTTGAAGTTTTATGACAAACATTATAAGGAATAAATAATAATTATATGGTACCGTCTCACTTTGTGGGAGATTTTTATGCTGTTCAGTCTTAATTTTCCTGCTATTAATTTGGTTTTGATCTTTATGTATAGCTCCTCTCTCTCTCTCCTGTATATCTCATGTTTGTAGATTTTTGTTTCTCTTCTTAGTCAGCATTTGTCCAGGATTTTCATATTCAGATTCAAAGCTGTCTTCCTAAATTAATGTAAGAGAATTGCAGTGGGTTTTTTTTCCATGTCTTTTCTTAGCAGTACCAAATGGAGCTCGCAATAGTTGATAGGGAGTCTGAAGAAAAATGAAGAAGGAAATGTCAGATCCAAACCCACTAGCTAAGTAAAATTTAATAATCAGTCCTTTAGATACTTTCCCAAGCTTTTGTGTGTTGCAAAAAAAAAAAAAAACAAACAAAACAAAACCAACCAAAAAAACATAAGAAAAAAAACAAAGACCAAAAACCAAAAACCAAAAAACAAACCAGGTTGGAAATCTAGGAGGAAATTAGTTTTTTCCAAGATATAGAAAACTTACTGCTTTTGGAATTCTATCTACATTAATTTTATTTCAGTACTCTTTATGTGCAACATATAACTGTATGTTTACTTATAATATGTATGTAATATCTATAACACTTATTTTCCTGTTTGTATAACTTTTGTCTTTATTATTTGGATCATAAGTTGCTGTTCATTCACAACCTGAGTCATTCTGTCCAAAGCATGGCACAATTTTCAAGGATACCTATATTTCAAATACCTTTCAATGTAGAATAAGATAGTAGACAGTCTCAGTAGAATTCTAAATTTAAATATATTTGAAGTATGCACTGGTTCCAGTTGCCTTAAAATCTGAAATAATGCTTCCCTGCAATGATGTTTCTGAAAGTGTGTTTAATTTGTAGAAGCCCCTCAAAAAGCTTTATGAAGGGTGTTTTGTCTATGGCTGTTTAGTGACAAAATACAGCAAAAAACCCAATATTCTCTTCAGGGGGATTTCATGCAGCCAATAATGCTGCTGTGTCTCTGTTATTTGTTTCTCAGTAAGTTCTCCACCAGCAGGGTGCATCACAGGCTTCTTCAGGTCTCATTTAGTCCTGCTTACTTTTAAAAATAGTGTCTTCATAGTCAAATGTTTAAGGAGGGTTGTTTCCCACTTGCTGTGTGGTCTTCTGCAAGTCCTTGTCTTCCATCCTTTTATCCTTTTCTTCATCTCCATGCCTGAGCCTTCATATTTCTCTATTGGTTTTTCTTGAAAACCCCCAGTGGGATGCAGGCTAGAACTCCATGGCATTTTAAATCCCAAGCTAAACCTGGGTGAGAAAGGATTTCAAAATTATTCCCACACACTCATTGCAACCACTGCCTTGATTTGTAGATGAAAATTTCTCTTTTATTACAGAGTTTTATTGCCTTTCACTCCTTTGCAAACCCCAGCATGTTTTTTCTTTGCTGACCATAGAGGCATACATAGTTGTGTGGATCTGAACGTGTCAAACTGCTCAGTTTCTGGTGCTTTCTATCAAGAAGCATGATAAGCATTGGCTTTAACTGTCTGTATCGAATCCATTTTTAAAAAGAAAAAAAAGAATTCAGATTATTTTTGGTGTAAAAATATTATTTTATTATTTGTTTTTTCTGCCTCAGCAAGCCTTGTACTTGGATACATGGTTAGTAAGAAAGTCTGGCTTTACAGCTGGAACAATATAAAAATAATTTCAATTGAAAATATGTGAAAAAAAAGATGAAGGTATCACAAATGTTCAGTTTTCTTAAAAAAGTGTGAAACTTACAGAGACCAGGATGGTGCCATCGGGTATAAATATTATACTGCTAATCAATTGGTATGACCTTCAGGAATCACTCTGGGCTTTTTGAGATGTGAATAATACTCATATATAGCTCAAACAAATAAAACCTTTTTATAATACCCTGAAATATTTTGTTATCTTTCCATAATTAAACTATAATCTGCGCACCTAAAATATTCTGTAACTTTCTCCATCTGGACCCTGTTACCAGACTAGCTGAAAAAGATCCAAGGATTTCATAACACTGCAGTAAGGAGATGCAATCCACACCTATTTTACAGATAAGGAGAGGAGCCATAGGAGTTTAGTGACTTTCCCAATGTTACATGCTAAGTCAGGGATGGGTCTTCTGTGTGCTGGGCAGTCAGCCTAATTACTGAGATATAACCCAGTGGAGTTTGTGACCTAGATGAACATGTCTGGTCTATCTGGCAACACTTCAGCCCTGTTTCTGTTGGGTACATCTCTAATGCCTGGCTGTCTTGCAGATACTTTGCCTGTGAGCACATCTGGAATTCATGCCCATAGTGACTTTCAGTTAATGTTGCAGTAAATTGTGTGTTCTAATATTCTTGCAGAACTGAGCTGGGTCACCAGTAGTAGCTGTAGCAAATTTACAGAGAGCTTTGGATAATGGAAATATGCCATAAGATGTACTGTCAGGAGGTAGAAAAGGTCAGCTGCATATTCTGTTGGAGAAAGAAAATTGTGGTAAAGGTCAGGAGGATTAAGACATTTTCAGTCTGCCTCAATATGCCAGTCCCTCCAGTTCTTTACTGCAGTGCATGCTTTATGGAGTGCAGTATCTAATTAGAAAGCTGAGAAACCCAACAATGAAAGCCCATCTCCAATTTTTATCTTTAGCCCTTCAAGCTGGGATTAAGTTAAGGAAGCAAAGGAGGTTTTTAATACTATTGCCTCTCTCCCCTTCAAAAACGTAAGCTGTGGAGAACAGTATGCTTTCAATAACCTAAGTGATGTTAATCTGGAGTGAAACACACTTTGTTATTGAACACAGCTCTCTGTAACTGACTACTGAAATCACAGCACTGACTTTATTCTTTCGTGTGCTCTGGGCTTCTCTTGAGAGACAGAGGATTTGTTATTTTTTTGCAAGTAGTGTCCTTAAAATGTGCTGGTTTTTGGGGTTTTTTTTCCTTTTCACTACAAAACTTCAATAAATGCAGGGAGACTATGTTGTTTAACGCAAGGTTTTGGTGTAACAAATTAGTGCATATTTGCACGGCATTCCCAAATAAGATGCATATTTGGAAGGTAAGGAAATCCCCTTCTGTGCATAACCAGCCCCTGAAACTCACTACTATGCAATGTTATGGAGGTCATAATTTGGTGTGTTATAAATGTTATATGGAACACTATATGTAAGTAATGAGCAATCTCTCATAAATAAAAGTTGATTAGAAAATCTGGTAAAAAATATAAACTCCAATACTTTAAAACATAAAGAAACCATTGAGAAAGAAGGAAATACATATTTAGGTCAGATAACTTCCTGCTAAAATTATTCTTGTACTGAATCATCTGTTACCCCTAAATCCAAAGCACATTCTTTGTTATACTTCTAATCCCTACATGTCTGTTCATTCTTCTCTTCTCCTCTGCCTTTCTCAAAAACTGCACATTCACAGTGGCACAGGCCACGAGGCAGAATTTTTTTTTTCTTTAACAATAATAATATAATTACTAAATAATAGAGCACATGGTATGTATCTCTTTTTGCTGTGACAGTTTGTCTCTGTGAAAAGGAAGCTGGCACTGCGAGGGGGCAGTAGGAAAGGCAGAGTGTGTGTCAGGATAGCTCAGTGAAGAGAGCGCCACTGTGACCGAGACTGCTGCAGACTGTTCATTCTCAGCAAGAGAAACCTGCAGCAACAGAGAACAGTAAGAACTAATGGAAGGAGAAAATAAATTGTATAAATACGGGGTTTAAAGTTGATGCTGTAGTCCTTAGGGACCAGCAGATGCATTGCTTAGCAAGGAAAAACCTTAGTTAGATAAATATGGAAATGTGTATGGCAGAGTAATCTGAGCCTTGCAATGTGAACAATAATCACATCCTGTGCCATCCAGAAGTACCAGGATTTAGAGGCAGCTTTTTCCTTCTGCATTGCAAGAGTGATTCCTTTGTCAAAGATGGATAGCAATCGTTCAGTAGAATCTGTAGCTGTGCATGCTTTCCTTTCCTTTGGCTTTCCACTAGGTCTGACCTCCAGCTCAGAGTAAGGAGGAGGTGACTGGGCACTCATCCAGTTATTGTCCTGGCACAGCCAACAAGAGGTCTAGCTTTAGTGACTGAACCCAATCTTCCAGCTAAAAGTTTTGCTCGTATTTCTGTTAATCTCTTGTACTGACTGTAGTGGGTTTTTTTCTTCAGATTGCCTTGGGTGCAGTTTATTCAGGTGGCTGCTGAGGTAGCAACGTGCAGCTGTTTCTGTCTTTGTGCCCATCTCACTCTCTTTCTGAACTGCCAGCTGTTTTACATGTCATGCTCAACTCATACCACTTGTCACCCAAGTCACTGTGAAATTCTTTTCTTCCTTCCATTTCTGCTTAAGTGCTTTCCCTGATTACTGTCCAGCTCTCATCAGACTCCAATATCATAATAATTTTTTTTTTACTCTTCTGCCTTTTCATCAGCCATTTGGCATGAATGCCACGCCTTGGCCTTTCTCTTTTTTTGTGTCTCAATCACCACTTCAGCTCACTCAAGTACTTCCTACCAGGGTCCTTCATATATGCTCTTTTTCCTGAATAAATTTTGGGGAAAAAAGAACTATATCAAAACAAGTGAAAGGGGAACTTTCTGGACAAAAAATTACTTTAGAGCCTACTTATCTTTCCATTTATTATACCTTGGGAATTCATTTCTAGTTCATGAGTCATTGGGCTGTGTAGCAGATGAAAAAAAAATTCTGCTATTAAGAGCTCAGTGATGCCACTTTTGCACTAAAGTATTTTTTGCTCAAATGAGCTAAGAGTAAGTTTGCAGGGTGTTTTGCTGACAAAAATGCACTTGGAACTGCCTTGTATCTGGCCAGTTGGTGAGTAAATGGGGGGGTCTGTAGACCATATAAGTGTCTCTGTGCTTGAACAATTAATCTTAGCTTTTCAACAGCTCTTCATCTTCGGGGAAGAAGGTGAAGCAGTCAGTAAGCAAGTTTCTCCATGCTTTGGACTCAAAAGCATATAGCTACAGCAGAGATAGTCCCATTGAAATATGAGGGCTTAGCTCACAGAGGAGTGGCCTCACCAGGTAGGATTGGTGGGACAGAGGCTGTGATCAAGACACCCTGTTAAGAGTCATGCCTGGGTGCTTTATAGGAGATTAAGCTAAACTGTGCTCATGCTTGCTGGTGATCTAGTAGGTGCATTGTTCCCTAGGAGCCGATATTGAAACAATATATTTAAATGTCTTGGCCAGTTTGGATTCACTGCTTATGTTAATTTCCCCTTGCGCTGTCTTTGAAAAGAGGTGTCTTTCTTTCTTTCTTTCTTTACTTCTGCAGTCTCTTGGATAAAGTTGTTTGCCACTGAATGGTAGTTGTACACAACCCAAAAGTGGCTGTAGTTTGTTGTTAAGCAAAGTAATTTGTGATCAGACTCTTACTTGTTCAAGATGATGATGACAGCTCTGTTATTAATGGACTACCACCATTTTAGGATGTCTGATGGTTTGACCCTTTGTAAGCATGCAGGCAGTATACATTAACAAAATAAACATGGTAGAGCCGTTTGGTGAAACCAAGGTATGGAAATACAGTTGCTTTCTTTGGAGTTTTATTGAGGTGTTGCCAGATAGGATAGTTGACTTCTATGCCATATAATTTTGCGTGATTCTAGTATGCCCATTCATCAGACTGCTTTTCATCTGTGTGGGAAAGTATAGTTATGTACAGGTGCAGAATATGTGTAGAAAAGAACTGTGCTGCTAAGTGCTGGAGATACAGTATTTTATATATATGTAAATACAATGCATGCATACATACTATATATGTACATACCATAAATACAGCAGTTAATTAAAAATGCTGCTGCAAAAATGCAGTAACTTGAAGACTCTGATGCTTACTGAGAAATTTGTTACAAGGTAACGTAACGGAGATGATGTATCATCAGGAGATAACATCATGGTTTCGCTTCAATGGAAGTAGAGAAGTTGTATCAATGCTTAAAAATAAATTCTCCTATATATTTGCTATTTCAAGATGAACCTTTCTCTGTTCTGTTTTTCCCTTTCTGTATTTGGCATGGGAAGGCTGATTTCCTACTGGAGCTCCAGCATACCAAACAGCTGAGTGTATGCATTTCCTTTTAATTTCCCTAAGCAGAAGGTTCATCAGTTTCATAAGATGTTACTGATCTCTACTTGTTGACCATGAAATAAACAGATATACCCTATTCACATATTTAATAAACGTGATTGGCACTGATAAAGGATGGGCCTATTTCCCTTGCCCTGTGCAGATTTAAACATGGAAATAAGTGGCCCTAGGAGAATTACTCTGACAGAAAAGAAGCACTTTTTTCACTTTGATTTGTGCAACCTTATCTTGACTCCATCTTTTCTTTTGCTGGAAAATGAGGGAAGATAAAGGGAATGTGGACAAAGTCAGCTGCCACAGTTTTTCCCCAAGTGCTTTTGTCAGTCGCTCTATATAGCTGCCATAAATACTGCCAGCAAATTGGTGAAGAAGGGCAGTGCCTACATTTGTGATCCTGCTCTGAGTTGGTCAGTGCACTTTTCATCTGCAACTGAAAAACTGGGCCAGTCAGTGCAGTGCATTTTCCAGAATGTCATATATTTATGATGGATTATAGCTGGTCTTGCATGGGTAATGATATTTTGCAGTCAAGAATATAAATGCCTAAACTTAGGCTTTTGAATTTGTGTTCAAGCACCTAAAGATGTGGCCTGATTTTCAGGTTTTGAGCATCTTGCAGCTCTTGACAATTTCAGAACTTCTGAGAATGAGGCCACTTCTGTACGTGCTTAAATGTAGATTTTGGAATGCTTAACTTTGCATATCTATTTTTGAAAATCTTGGCCTATACTTGTGTAGAAAATATTAATCATAAAAAAATTCCCAGAAGACTGTCCTTGTGCAGGTACATGTGCAGATAAATGTGTGTGTGTATAAATACCTGGCACCACTGAAGACAGGCTTAGGAAGCTGGAGTTCTTAGAGGAGTCATCCAGGTGACTACAATATCTGAAAGTGGCTAAAGGGAAGCTGGGATAGGGCTTTTTACACAGGTGTTTAGTGAGAGGACAAGGAAAAATTTTTCAATCTTGAAGAGAGGAGATTTAGGTTAAACATTAGGAAAAAATTCTTTCCTATGGGAGTGGTAAGCTGCTGGAACAGGTTTTCCAGGGGAGTTGTGTCTGCCCCCTTACTGGAAGTGTTCAGGGCCAGTCTGGATGGGGCCTTGAGCAACCTGGTCTAGTGGGAGGTGTCCCTGCCCATGCAGGGGGGTTGGAACTAGATGATCTTTAAGGCTCTTCCAACCCAAACCATTCTATGATTCTGTTGAACCTCATGATCAGGTTCTCATTACTAGTCACAGCCAGGCTGTGCTGAGAGGTAACTCAGTCCTCCCCAGCAGTGCCCATCCCCAGTTTAATCAACAGCTACAATTCTGGGGCTGTTGTCAGTGGATGTGGAGTCATTTGTGTTTCTCTGCATTTTGTTATCAGTAATATTGTCAGTATGAATATATTGTGCCTGTAGATAAATAATAACAGAATTAGGGCTAGGAAGTGGAAATGTCATTGTAGTAAGTGTTCATTTGTTTTTGCTTAACTATCACTGTTTTTATTAAGAATCTTGCTTGCAAAATCCACTGAACATCCAGTGGTCTTGGCAAAGCTTCTACAACATCCATTTCATCTGAAATACAAACTACTGTGATTTTTCCAACTCAAGGGGTTGTCTGTAATCCCAGAAAATATATAAAGTTTTTTTTATCAAGGAAAAAATAATTTGAGTCTAAGGTGTTCCTTGAATCCAAGGTGTTCTCTGATGGCCTAGCTCTACAAGTAGCTAGGTACCTCTTATGCCATAGGGGCAGCCTTAGAATCATAGAATCATAGAATTGGCTGGGTTGGAAGGGACCTCAGAGATCGTCAAATCCAACCCTTGATCCACTACTGCTGCAGTTTCTAGACCATGGCACTGAGTCCAGTCTCTTTGTAAATATCTCCAGGGATGGAGAATCCACTACTTCCCTGGGCAGCCCATTCCAATGCCTGATCACCCTCTCCGTAAAGAAATTCTTTCTAATGTCCAACCTAAACTTCCCCTGGCACAACTTAAGACCGTGTCCTCTTGTCTTGCTGAGAGTTGCCTGGGAAAAGAGACCAACCCCCACCTGGCTGCAACCTCCTTTCAGGTAGTTGTAGAGAGTGATGAGGTCTCCCCTGAGCCTTCTCTTCTCCAGGCTGAACAGCCCTAGCTCTCTCAGCCTCTCCTCATAGGATCTGTGCTCGAGTCCTTTCACCAGCCTGGTTGCCCTCCTTTCGACCTGCTCCAGGACCTCAATATCCTTCCTAAACTGAGGGGCCCAGAACTGGACACAGGACTCAAGTTGTGGCCTCACCAGGGCTGAGTACAGGTGAGTGAGTAAGAATCACTTCCTTGGACCTGCTGTCCATGCTGTTCCTGATACAGGCCAGGATGCCATTGGCCTTCTTGGCCACCTGGGCACACTGCTGGCTCATGTTCAGCTTCCTGTCAATCCTTATTTTTCCTTCTCTCCATTCATAGCTTTACTTATACACCAGGCATTTTACCAAGTGTAGCTGTTCTTCTTTCTTACATAAGTGCATATTAACAGTGAATTAATAGGATCAACAGAGCTCTCATTAATATATATATATATATATCATACATATACAGTATATGTGACTTTATATGTAGCAGAATGACCAGGAACAGTGGTTTCTCCGACATGTTGTAATTATATCCCAAAGTAATGTAACCTGTACTCCAATATGTATCCTTTATTATTCCCCATGCTTTAAAATCTTTCCTACTCATTGTTGCTGGCCGTTTGTTGCATTGTTGCTACAATTCTCTTATTTGATGAAGAGAGAGAGGAATTAATGTCTGTATGTGTGTGCAGCTGTTTAGACTAAACTCTAAGTTTGCCTGCATCATCATTTTCACCTTTGATGGGAGGAGTGTCTTAGGTTTCTTCCATTTTCCTGAGGTTCTGACATGGCCTCCTCTTAAATCAAGCTTGAAGGGAAATTGATTGAAAATAAAACACCATTATGGGAAAACAATTTATTCTCTTCCCCTTGACAGAAGGCAGAGTTTTGTCTATACTGTGGAATAAATATTAGCTGGCTGTTTGCTCTAAGAAGTGGAAGCTACTCATTCCCCAATGATAACTATGATCATTATTTGAAATGGGATTTTTCTCCTCCTCCATACAGGCTTTTCATGTCAGGAATGTATAGTAAGCATAAAATACCCCATGCCCTACTGAGTACACACCTATTTTTTTTCTCTTGTATGTAAATACATACAAATGAACCTGCATGTATGTACAAGTCTACTTAGGGGAAAATATTTTCAGGACAATTTTTTACTGCAGGATTCCTCTATATTTGGCTATAACTTATCCATCAGTCCCTGCTGCAATGTGATGTCTGAGGAAATGTGGACTTAGCTGTTGGTATCTTTCAGTGCTCACTCCTTCCTTTGGTTCCTGGAGTGATCCTCTTTGGGTAAATGAGGCCCAGTACTGTTACAGTTCCTCAAACATGATTGTATTTAAGTCTCTGGGGGTTTTGTTTGAAGTTTTGTAAAGCTAGGATCTTGTGATGAGGCTGTTGTTTGCTGTAGAAGACTTGCTCCATCAAAAGCCAGCTCTGGAAATACATTTCTATTGAAAGCAGTGCTCTGGGTTCTCAGCCATACTCGGGTCAAGGCAGGCAACCATGGCAGCTTTGTATTTTATCAGTGATTCCCTGGCTTTTCATAAAGGGCTTTGGAGGACAAATGCTACCACAACTAGTGCTTGACAAAAGAATTATGAAAAGATTACCCTTTTCTATAGTGTTGGCAATAAAAGCCCATTGTGCTGAGGTCAAGAGCCTTAGAAAGGAGATCATAAAATGAAAAAAGTGGCAGTGTGGGAATAGGTAGGTGACCTGGTGGGTCCTGTCTCCCAGGGGCAGGAGAAGTGAAGGGACCTGGGGAGACTGACTGTAGATGGTGGGGCTGAGGAGTGTGACAAGGGCAGAGTGGTCTCCCCAAGGAGGAACTTGGAGGGTGGCAGCAAGGCTTCTCTGTCAGGTTCAGGAGGATAAAGTTCAGAGTGCCAGTCTGAGAAGCCAGGCATCCTTTATCAAGACAGGTTAATAATTTGCCTTCACACATGAGACAGATATGCTAAAGGGAACTTGGAAATGATTGGTGTGTAGGTAGGAAATATTAGCAATATCTTCTTCTTACCATGGGAAAGTTTTGGAGGCACTCAGGGCTGAAACAGAGCTCAGAGTGCTGAACGTACATGTATGAACAGTTCTGCAAGTCTTGTGCATTATCCCTGTAACATTTTCCTCCCTCTCTTCATCTCATCAGTGACTCTCTTTGTGGGCTGTGTGTCCTGGAGTGTTTCTGCTAGGTAGCTCTGTTGTAATTCTCCTGTTTGCAGACTATCATTGGCAATTTCTATGCAAATTTACTCAGGGTAGCAATTTAGCAGCTTTCTGTTGACAAATGAAGGAACATCTTAATAGCAGAGAGGCTCCTTAAGTCTCTTTGGAGGGAGCTGAAGTGGCATCTTGAAGGTCATGGGAAACTCCAGTTACTGTGATGTGGCTTAGGGGAGCCCTCTCTGGCATCTCCTGCTCGACTTGCTGTTGCTATTTCTCAATGAGGTCTCCCCTATGCCAGCTTTGCAAGATGGTCCACTAGGCTGAACCTTGCAGTATGCCATGATGCTTTAAAATAATAATGATCTTCATCTGGAGTCAGGGGGTGATACTGGTGGAGTTTGGAGTTTGGGGTTTGAAATTTTATTTTCTAAATTAATTCAGGGAGACATGCTGGCAGGTTTCATACTAAAAGAGGATTTCAGTAAAAGGAGAACTATTTCACCCATGACCTTAAGATCTGAATCTCCTTAGATTCATAATTTCTGTAAAGTTTGTATCTCACCTGACCATAGCATGCATATCCTTGTCTCCTGTTTTATTTGGGGGTAAAAGTTTTTTAATTTTTTTTTCTCCATGTGACTTTGGTTTGGTTTTGTCTTCCTTGACTCTGTTGTGTGTACCTTCTGGAGCAGAGAAAAGCAATAGTGAGACAAATATCATTGGAGGACAGTTGTGCATAGACACTGGAAGAAGTGAAACAAAGTGAGTTGTGTCTGAGGAAAACATCAGGAAAGGAACAAATAGGCAAGGCTGCACGTGCAGATCTGAATGGCTGCTTCCCATATTTGCAAGTTTGTGCAGACCACATTGCATGGCTTGTGTCTTGACTCCTGCACAAACACCAGAGCTTCTCTTTCAGTGTCTCAGACGTGGTGTAGTAACATAATGTAGCTTGTTTAGCTTAACCTAAATCCCGTGAGTTCCAAAGATGGTGACTGTCTGAAACATTATTTATTGCAGTCTGTTGTGATCTGGTTCAAGTTATAGAGGTTTCTACAGTAGACTGAGGACTGAGTAAGCCTAGAGGTCAAGTAAAGAAAAAAAAATACTTAAAATGTGTTGGAAGTTGGAGGTTTATAAATTGGATCTGATTTTTTTTCCCTTTTTTCTTCTTTATTGGTTGACTTTTTGCTGTTTTGCCTTCCTGGAAGATACCTACTAGACTTTCAGACACTACCACAGCTTATAGTAAATTTCCTAGAAAATTAGTTTGCATTTTTCCTTTCCCAATGCCAAAATCATTAATCAGCAGGTGAGAAAACAACTTATCTTTATGAAGACTCTTGGGACCCAGTCGAACCCTTGGGTATCTGTATGTAACATCCTATTTGCTTCTTCAGCCACCACATACAAAGGAAATATGCTCAAATGCATATGAGTGGACAGAAATTGGGACAGGAAATGACAAAGGATTTTAATGCTAAATTACTATTTACTTATCAGGTCCTCTTTTGGTTGCTCACAAACCCCTCTCTCAGCATCAGAATCCCAATGTAGTACATTGTCTTCAATTGTATGACAGCATGATTTATGCCTTTAGAAATTCCCAGTCAAATAAAGAAAGCAGTAACAGTACAACAAACAGAAAAAAGGAATGAGAAAAACTGGTAAGTATAGATATAAGCGACATGAACAAAGTTCCAAATGAGTTGTGATTATTTGTTATGTGCTTTGTAAAACAAGATAGTGGATCTGAATGCTGTACAAACACCAGAACAGGCATGCAGATTAAATAGGAACATTTTGTAACCAACAAGTAAAAGTAACGAGAACATCCATCTACTGAAAAGTTTGGAAAACTCCCAACATTTTCCCATCCATGAAACTTCTTTTACTTCAACAAGTGATCCAAGCAGCTCAGGAGAGCAAGAGCCAGTGTCCAGTGTGTCTACCCAGTATTCTTACTAATAAGCTGCCAAAATGCAGCCACAGCCTCAGCTAATCAGATACTAATGTGGCACGGTGCTTTGGGGATATGTTTAACTTAATTAATTAAAAAAAAATTTTAAAAAAAATGAAATGTCTGTGTTTTATTGCAGTGTAAAGCAAATAGGCAAAAGAATATTTAACCAGTTAAACTGTCCATGTGGAGACATTTTTAAACTGATAATGTAACAATAAGAAAAAATAATTATCAATTAATTCAATTGATAATTATCAATTCACCTCTTTTGACACATGTTCATTCATGCCAGAGTCCATAAAAGTGCAAACACATAAGTCAACTGAGCAAATATTTTGTTGGAGATCTAGGGTCTGGCTAGGAGGAAACCAGAAGTGAACTACACTGGAGAGCTCTAACTGCAGATGAAGGATGCAAATAAAGTAAAATAAAATAAAGTAAAATAAAGTAAAGCAGAAAGAGAAAACTTGGAGAAAAAACAAACCACATGGGAAAAAGTTGTTAGGTAAGTAAAGCCACAAGGAAACAAAGAGAGAAAGACCAAGATCAAGCAGTACCAGAGTTACATGCCACATAATTTCTTCCAACTACAGCAATAGCAGCCATGAGCATTCCAGGAGACAGATAGTTGCAAGAGGTAGCACACTGAGGGTGTATTACAGAGCAGCCCCACTGCTGCCTTTGCCTGTACCAGAAACGATAAGAATTGGGTGCTGAGGTGCCATGTGCTAGCTGGACTGCAGGCTTCTACCACTGAATGTTTTGTGGCAGCTGAGCAGCCTGGTTTTCACTGCAGCTCTGAAGAGGGAGGCTGGTTTGTGAGGGGTGGTACCCCATTCCATTGACATTTATCTTCCTATGAAGGATCAGAGCTGTTGTCACTGCAGTATCCTCATGGAATGGGAAGGGTCAAGCGTGGTGTTCACAATCTTTTCTGCTGACTTGGCATTCCTGATCTACTTTATTTTGCCTTTCAAAATTCAGTTCTGGCAGTTCTTCTGAGAAACTGAGAGCTAATTGTAGCAGGGGGACACAAGGAGTATAAGTAATATTTTTCTGCAGCTATGTTGCACAGAAGTTTGCCTTTGGAGAAAAAAGCCCATGTAATTTTTTTCTTCAACCTTTAAAAAATTCTTTCTTTGGCAGCTGCCCCCTTTGCACTTCTTCACTCCTGTTCCAACTTCTTGGTTTTCCTTCCTGTCTACTTTTTTTGCTTCTATATTTCTTCAATTTTTTTACCTTCATTTTTTCTCCTCTTCAATATATTGCTCTTTTCTGCTTCCACTTCCGTCCTTCCCCAATATATGCAGTAAGTAATATTTTTAACATTTCTCAGCACTCACTGCCTGGACTGTGAAGATTGAGGATTTGCTGGCAATAGGTAATCATGTACTAAATTGCAAGTCAGCCTGTAGGTAACTGTTGTGTTGATGAAACTTGGGTCTGGCACAGGTTGATTAGTAAGAAACAGTCCTTTTCTCTAATGGAATAAAGATATTTATTTTAACAGAACATTCTTCAAAGAGCATCAGTCAAAGGGTGAAACCTAGGCTGTTCTGAAATATCTCCCAGATCCTCACTCTCCCTGGCTGTGGATGGTGGTCTTTCTTTTTATCAGGACCTAGCTAGCTGTTTATTTAAACATTGTGGTAGAAAGGCAGAAAACTTCACAAAGAAGTTGTATGGAAAGTGACTCAGAAAGGGATAGCGAATGGACCTGGAGATAAGCGAAAATATTGCAAATATTTCAGGGAATGGAAAAAAAGGTTATGGTTGATTTTCCAAATTCTTTTCCTGGCTCTGCTGTTCATACATTGTTCTTCAGTTCTACTACCTGTGCAATTTGATTTTTTTTTTTTTTTCATGTAAGGCTTTTCAAGCACTTGTGGAGCTCTTGAGGGAAAAGCTGAACTGTGAAAAGGAGTTTTTATCTCCATCGAGTTACCAATCAAATGGCTTTCACTTCTTTCCACTCACTTCCCAGTGAAGTGAAGTGTCTCCCTTTAGGTTAGGGAGCATCCTTAATTTGGAATTTGATCCCCTGCAAAGCACACATCAAGGGTCGTTTCTTCCACAAACAGCACAGCTTCTGTCCATTCCAGGTATAGTTTTGTCTGAACTTCTGTTCAGATATTGCTGTTCTGATCAGTAGAAAGACCTGCCATATCTACTAAAGTTGAAACCTTAGAAATTGGAAAGGGAGATGTCATAATTTTTAAACCTTTTTTTAACCTTTGCTACCTGGTGCATTAGTAGATGCAGGCTAACCTTGTACATATACTAGGCCTTTTCAGTCAGCAGTTCTATATCACAGTGAGCCTCTTTATATTTTTCTTCTATTTATCTTGCTCATTACTCTAAACAAAGATCTCTACTCCCATCAAGCTTTGTTTGATTTTATTCTGTTTGAGGCTCTGTATCCATTAAGTTGAGCAGAGCCACAAGAGATAGAAGTGATGAAGAACAGTATACATGGTACACAGAGTTTATATAAGAGAGGGTGGAAAGCCTATTGAATATTAATTTCATCCACCTCCTGACTGTGCTGGGAAGATGAGTCTATCATGAAGTACATATGCTACCAGACACCCTAGAAGGGGAGAGCTGATGCTGGCAGTTGCAGTACCCTTTCTCATACATGCCCAGACCAACTCCAAGCTCCCCATGATGGGGCTGTGCTCCTGATTATGGCTCATGTGCATGGTGGCTGTGGCAGCACATCACATGTTCCTGGCAGCCTCTGCTGACCTCCTTGTCAACCTGCTGCTTGGCACTCTTGTTGCCTTCCTTAAAACCAAATCCCTCAGTCAAAAATTATCTTTATTTGAGAAAGAGGATCTTTGTAAAGTTATAGAAAGGCATGAGAATACAACTTTGCTTTGTTTTGCTTCTACAAGAAGCCTCCTATTGTTTTATAATACTTTCAACATTCTTCAGAGCTATTCAAATTGGTTTAGATAATTGGTTTAGATGCTTGAGAAAAATCTTTTGTTTCTTTAATAATTTTAAGAAAGAAAGAAAATTAACCTGTTTTCAATAAGTCTTGCTGTTCAGTACTGGCTTTTTGTTCTAGATAGTATTTTATCCTTTATTTCATTATTAAGTTATGAAATTTCTATTCAAAGAAGCTGTAAGTGCTTACAGAGGACAACCTCACTGGCATGTAGTTGAGGTTGGCCTCTTTTGAGAACATCCAAACCATCCTCCACCAATCTGGTTTCTTACCTTTGCAGGACAGAGTATTGTATGGTGTTCTAATCCAGGAATACTTAGTGCTTCTTTGTTGCACTTACTGTGAAAATTCACATAATATTTCACTAAAATAATTGGCCTCTTTATTACTAAATTTGGAAACTGTGATTCTCATAGGGATTCTTTCATCAGTTTTTTGCACCTGATTGTTTCGAGCTAGGTATTTGAGTTCTGGCAAAGCTTGAAATGTGGGATTAGAGTACCCATTGAGATGTTGTACATGTCAAGTGCAGTGGAAGGACGGTGGTGAGACTGCCACGAGGATAATAGAGCTTTGCAAGTAATGTGACAGAGTTTTTATGAAGGAAGCTTTTTCTTCATTCTCATTGTTTGTGTCCAATGCAAGCTACTTCTACTCGATACTGGAATGACTCTGAACCTATGGAAAAATCTCAACCCTGCATGTCCCTCCCCTCAGCAATGATGCAAGTCCTTCAGCTCCCTACCCCTAGTCCCACCACATAAACAGTGGCACAGGTGTCCATACTAAAGGCTGTAAATTTTTTGTCCTTTCTTTAAGCTGTGTCAAGATTTATTAATTTCTCAGAGGGAAGGATATATGCCCTGTATTAGCATCCAAGAAAAGACATGAAGACTAACTTTGTAATATGGACTAAATGAGACTAAATGAAGGGGTTGGCACAATGTCTCATATCTTGCTCTCTGTCTTCCACCCTCATTTGCTTTATATATAAAATAAAAATGTCAACTGACTCAGAGACAAGCTGTGATGGGCATTTCTTGTGTCTCTATAAAAGCTGCCTTGATTATTCATCAGGGCACTCTGAGTGCAGGAAAAGAAGTGGTGCCATGTCACTCATATGTAAGCACCTAGCACTTTCCCTTTGAAGTTAGCATTGAATCAAAGTCCCCATCAGCCCTGGAGCTTACAGTCAGCTCTTAACCATAAAAAAATATTTTTAAAAAGTAACATATATTGATGACAAGAAGGAGGGGGGTGAACACTGTATTGGCAAATTAGGGAGGATTTGAGGAGTACAGGAGGTAGGGTTGCTAGGTTCCCTGGGGACATAGGAAGTGTGTTGTCTTGATTTTTGGCTTATTTCTTCTGACATTACAGCACTGGGGTTTTTGTATTTATTACTGCCAGTTCAAAATAAAAATGAAAAAAGGACTCAGAAGGAACAGATTCTATTACTATAGATGGCTAGAATGGTACTTATCCTATCTATTTCATTTCTGACTTCTATCAGCTTAAACCATTTCTTGTCTATTTTTGCCTTAAAAAAATTAAGTCCTCTATGGCAAAGTCAGGGCACAGCCACACCCTATCAAATTTAGTGTTGCAAAAGCTCTCCATCAGTCAGCCATCCAAATGTCATTCTGCAAACACTGTGACACTACAGCTCGTCCATGGCAGCAGAATGCTGTTATCCACTCACTAAATTATATAGTATAGCACCTCTCTTTCTGGCGCAGTAATAGCATAACCAACCCTTAGTTATCAAGGTTGATTCCAACAAATTTTTTGGCCATCTCCATAGTTATCATTATTTTTCACTCTGTAAACAGAGAGAACTTGACAATTATTAGCTATTAGGTGATGGAGGATTTTTAGTGTCACATCTTTGGAAGGAACAGGAAGCTACTCACAAATGTATATAGTATGCGAAATTGGAAAAAGAAGTGGTGGTGATTGCCAATAGTGAAGGTGCTGAACCTGCTTAAAAATTACTGAGTTTTCTTCAATGTGACTTTTGTTTTCTTGTGAAAAACAATAATGAATTTGTCAGTATGGTATCACTACTTGAGGCTTTAAAAATATCACTCTTGGATATTAAAATTTGTTGCTTAATGAAAAAAAGCAACTTGTAAATATTTTTAAAAGCAATCTGTAAATATTTTTTAAAGTAAAATATTGATGTGACTACCACTATATGTGAGGTCAGATTGCTTCTTTCTGGTAGATATTTGTAAAAAAATTGTTCTCTTTTGTAGGTTTCATAGACTTTACCTTAGGTTTCATAGACTTTACTGTAAGCGTGTAATAATGCAATCATGCAGTCATCTACCTTAGAAAGCATTTGCTACTTATCACTCCCTCATTTAAAAACTTTTATTCCTCTAGTCAAGAACTCAAAACAATACTGTGCTACCACTCACGTTGTGAATATGAAATAATTGAAATGAGCAGCTTGTAAATGTTCTGTAGGTGGAAACTTGTTCAAATGAACTATTTAGTAGATGTTTCTGTATAACAAATCCATTCACAGAAATATGGTTCAGTCCATGAAGAATAAAATGAGCATGGATTTTTGTTTCCAGTGAAATATTTATCTAGCCATAGCCATTATTCTTTAATATTCTATATGTAGTACTGATGATAAAAGGTTTAGCAAAAGTGAATTAGAAACACTGCCTTCAGCAGAGAGTGGGCAACCTATGATGGTCAAAAGAAAGAATGGGTGAAAAGGCAGAGCTATGCTGTTTGTGTATTTCCACGTGTACATAAGAAACTTATAGTCTGTACTAGAAAGAAAACCTCTGGCTGCATCATGTGTATTGCAAGAAAAGAGTTGAGCTATGAAATTGCAGTGCAGTTTTTTAACCATTTACCCCTTCTTCAAAAAGACTGGGAAGGCTAGAGTTTGAAAATTGGTTATGGTAAATATGCAGCTGCTTTTGGCAACATTTGCTGTCTGCCTACACATACACAATGGGAATAGATCCAAAACCCCTTGAATCTGAATTTGGTAGCAAGGATTCAGAAGCTAAGAGGCTCATCCTTACTACAACGAATCAGGATGGCGCAAAAGACTTGTCATCAAAATCTTCTCTACTGGATTTCCAGTGCTTCCTAGTCCCACTTAGTCTTTATACTTGTAGAGGGTTATGTCCATAGTGCTTTTTTGTTTAAAAAAAAATGAAGAGAAATTGCAGAGATAGTTGCAAAAAATAATGCTATTTACAAGGGGTTTAACAAAGATTTTTTTTCTACCTTGTAGACCTCTGTTTTATTTAATTTGGTAGATTATTGTGTTAATTGTTCCAAATATGGCACCTGTTCTAGGTTTTTAAATTCCATTCTTTTTTGCAACCTTTCAAAGGTAAGTGGAAGTGAAAAGCAAACCCCTATTTTTTCTTATGACTTCACAAAATTGTTTTTGGTTCAGATTGTGCTTTGAATGTCTGTGACTGCAGCAACAGGAGCTGAGAGCTGGAAGGGTCTGGGATGGGATCGTTTTCCAAAAGATAATTAGCAGGAAACCTGTTTTTTTAAAGCTAAAGCTATATTTATTGAGGATAAAAACCAACCAGTCTCATAGTTGAGAAGACAGCTTTGGCTTGTGAACTTGATGGAAAGCCTCATCTGTTGTCTCAGTGCATTTTTTATTTAGAAATGTAATGACTGTAATTGTTTCTGTAACTGATAAATTTTCAGAAGAAAAAGGTGTAACAGTGTTCAGATCATAGAATCATAGAGTGCTTTGGGTTGGAAGGGACCTTAAAGATCATCCCCCTGCACAGACAGGGACACCTCCCACTGGACCAGACTGCTCAAAGCCCCACACAACCTGGCCTTGACCACTTCCAGGCACCCACAACTTCCCCAGGTGATCTGTCACTGGAAGAATGATATTCATGAAGAAGTCTAGTAGGACCAGTCTTACATTCTGGGAAATAAGTTGTTGTGGATAAAACCTTGAGGGGTGCCTCTTTCTGATTTCTCTCATGTATTAGTGCTGTGATTTCTTTTATTTTGGTACTGGGATTTGTGTCCAGTATATGGCTCTGAGAATGGGCATTTTCTGTCAGCACCTGAGATTTTGACTCATGCCATACCCAATTCTTCTTTTCATTATCATGCACTAATTCTAGTGAATTTAATAGGAGTGATAGAAGAATAATTGTGAGATGGAAGGAACAAAGTTTTCCACCCTCCAGGAAAAAAAAAAAAGGGGGAGGAGGGGAGAAATTACTTCATGGAGCAGTGCTTGGCATTAATACTTAAACAGATGGCTGTGATGACAGGGCTGCAGGCACCAGCAAGTCAAGGTAGAGCGGACAGAGAATATTTGTTTTGTACATGTGCATGGTAAGTGGGAGCAGTCGGATCGCTTGTTCTTTTTACAACATGAGTCATGACAAAATTACTTCAGCTTTCAGGAATTTGAAAGAGAATGAGGGGAAGAAAACACTTGGCATATGCAATTTAATGCTTTTAACTGGAGAAAGAGAGCTAAGCTAACACTCAAGCATTTCACGTGTTGCAAGCAGGCGTTAATATACCCAGAGGATAGTTAAAGATTCCTTGGAGAAACCTCACAGCCACCTCATTCTCGCCTCATCATGACAGCCTCACTTCCCACAGTTTAAAAAAAATAAAATGAAAAAAAGACATCCTGACTTGCCAGTAAGGTGAGAGATCTGTGGATCATTTTTCAGTTCTTCTATTCTCAATAGCTCTGCTGCTGTGCCTTCTCTTCAGCTGGGCCTTCAGAGGTTTTATATTATCTAATATTTTTCTCTGTGTAGTGAGTCCTCAGGTACATTTTATTTTTTTTTCACGTCAGAAGTCCAGGGTGAGTTCCCAATTGTTGCCATCAAAAAACCAGATCTCTTAATACAGCATAAGGGTATTGGATATAAATCTGGTCCTGTTCTTCCAAAACTGAAAGTCTGTTGCTACTGAAACTCAAGGAGACCCTCTGCTCAGTCTGCAAACTCTAGGCATATGAACAGTGCTGGCTGCTAGAGCAGCTCTGATTCCATCCTTCAGCAATACAGGCAGGTATATCCAATCTCCCATAAGCAAGTCAATTACAAATTCAACATACTAAAAAAAAAATTAAAAATGGAGAAATTTAGTTGCTGTTCTGCTGACAGTATTAGGTTACAGAAGTAAAGATGGGAAAGCCCTGCCATATTCCATTTGGTCTGTTTGTCTAAGCACAAAGCAGAATTATTTCCTGGCAGTATAACCTGTAGGTTTTTTCTGCTATGTATAAAGGTAGTTTTTATTACATCTTTATTACTGCAATGCCACTGGGATTTTCATATTACCATTCCATCTAATGAAGTGGCACAGCTTTGCCTTAAGGTCTGATCTAGGCAGCTTCTTGGGCTCTTGACTGTTTTCTTACAAGCCAATCATCACTGGCTAAATTTGCTGTCCCAAAGGGTTTATTCCTGGACTCCAAAAAACTGAAGGTAAGAACTATGTGAACAAGAGGAGACAAAGGATGAATGAGAGTAAAATAGTTTATATGCTGGAAAATATAATACAAAAGGTGACTGCTAAGAAATCTTATGGGCAACCAATTATACAGTTCATTGGCAACCAATTAGTCAATGTTGTAAATACCTCAAATTCCTTTAAATCATAGAGTGCTTGTTAGATTGAGTCTGTGGACAGATTACTGAGCCTTAATCATCAGGAATTCCTAGGCATATTTGTCTGTGAGTCATGGCAAGCAGGGCAGTTCTGGATTGATCTGAAGTTCTGAATCTTTGCCTATGTACCGTGAGAGACCATCCCTGCCATACATATTGCTGATGCTTCAGTGACACAGTTGATCCAGCTTTGGGAAATCTCAGATAAAACCCACGAAAATTGAACCACATGGAGCCAATAAATTTATTTTGCTTTCTCAGATTTGCTCAAAGGATTTTGGTGTGTACCAGTAGACTTCATGCTGGATCTTAGGCTGTCTGTTTATGCATCTTTGATTACATGCTGGATCAGGTATATTCAACCCCAGCTGAAATGACAATGTCCTTAAATGCTATACTGTATTCTCTGGCTAACTTAACAGAGGTACAGCTCTGGGCCTATCCCTGATCTATATCAAATTAACACTATTAGGAAGGGTGGATGTCTGGTACTAATGACTGAGCAACTGTGCCCTACTGTCAGAGAATGTTTGGAGACAGCCAGTAGGATGTGGTATGAGAGAAATGGATTAAGGATTATTAAAAAGGCTCAGCTCTGTTATGATTTTGTCTGTCTTTCTTTGCCCCTTGTCTCTGCAATACCTGTCACGAACTTTGTCCTCTATATCAAGGCCATTATGTCCATCATAATCATGTGCTTCCAGAAATACGAGTGGGCTGCATCCAGTTCAGCTCCTGCAGGTATTCAGAGCTTGCCCAGTGGTCTCAGAACACCTTTATGTAATATCCTTGCTTTCATGTGTTGAAGGAGACTAAGTAGAATGTGCAAAGGATACCTCTGATGAAAGCAGAAATGGGGAATTTCTGTTGTTGCTTTTGGGAAGCATCAGGTATGTTTGGTACTACTGTAGATTGGCTCCAGCTCAAGGCTTCTGTGCAAGTTTCAAACACCTTTTTACACCACTAAAGGCACCTACTAACTTAGTAAACTAGGTTGGCATTAGTCTTTAAAAGGCTTGTTGGAAAAGAGTAGGTGTGGATCTGAACTCGGCTTTTCTGTTGTATTTAAAGCTGTCTTTTGGTGTCAGAGTCTCAAATGGTGCTGGGAGATGTGCTCTTTCATCACAAGCCTTTATTCTGTGTCCTTAGGCTGTATTAGAGGTTCCTGTTGGACTCAGTTATGAAATAGAGGTCTTATTTTGGAGTAAATCTTAAGAAAAGGAGGCAGCTTCACTATTATCTCCTATGCCATATATCTGTGAGACACAGTGATATGCTGACCTCTGATGGACCATTTACTGGGGATTTTGTCTGGAAGTTTGAGAGCAAAATCTGAATTACTTTCCCTGTAATAAAAGTTGCTTCATGGTGTCCATTATAGTTGTAAAGAAAGGTTTAAAAACATATGGTAGGCATCGGAATGCTATTTCTGAATTGAAATGTGACAAATTCTTAGATTCACAGGTTCTTTTTCTCTGTCCACTGAAGTTCCTGTTTTGTTATCTCTCTCTCCTCTTTTAAGCTTTGTGAGTTCACTTCCACTATTAACCTTTCTCTTAGCAGCATTTCCCTGTCTCTGTGCTGCTTCACATCTAGCTGATTTTCTGCTCACTCTTTTCCAGGACTCCTCTTTTTGTCTTGACTTGTACTGTTGCCTATTGCTACAGTAGCTGAGCCAGTTTTCTCTTCAAGAATAGAGGGAATAGCTTGTGTAAGCATGTGAAACTCAGAAGACTAAGAATTATTTTTGCCAGAGTTCCCTTCCCCCACTCTTAAAATGCCGGAAGTTTTATACATGGTTACACAAGGCAGGGAAAGGCTGGGGGAGAATGAATTCTGAAGGATGAGGGAAGCAGGGGCAGTAGGGAACAGGTTTCCTCCTTCCTCACTACAAAGCTTTCCTGTAGAAGTGCAGTGACACACCTCCACAGGACTGAACAGACCAAAAGCAGAGAAATCTCCAATAAAATCCTGGGTTTCCTCTGTCTCCTTTTCTACCCTGCAATACACAAGGCTTTGATCTAGGCAAGATTTGTTGTGCTTTCTTGTTTTCTGATGGAGTGAAAGGGATGCTTTGCATTTTGAATATCATTCTAGCTATAACAGAAGTGCTTTCTGAGGCAGCCACCATCAAGTTTCTTTCAATTCTCAAAAGTTTGTCCTCCCTTCCCCTCTGTGCCCTCCCTCAGTCACTGTGCATGAAGCCTCTGGCACCCTTGAGGGAGGAAATCATCCTGGAAAGGGAACTCTGGGTCTTGTGTGCATTTAAAGCTGTTCCCTGAAGTCCTGAATAGAGTGTTGTCTATGGTCCCAGCTGGAGATGAGAGCATAGTAAATTCAGTCTGGGAAAACCCACTTACACAAGGGGAGATAGCATAGTTTGCTTGCAGCTCTTTCTTCCTTTTGCTGCTGTGATGCAAAGGGAACAGTAACAAGTCCTCTGAGGACCAACATCCTGGGATGAACTTGAATCTAGAATTCACCTCTTCTCCTTTGCTTACTTTCCCTTCTCTCCTCCTCCCGTTTCCTTCTATTATTTAATTTTCGAAACAAACGTCCCCTGGTGTGCACTGTGTAAATATTGTCACTGAATTACTGTCTGTTTGCTTAGCTCATTAGAGAAAGCCATGATAAGCTTTTTAATTACAAAATTAGCTTCACCAAATCAATTTCTTTCATTTAATGAACTGAAGAAAACTGCAAATGGGAGGGGTAACATTCCCTTTTCCCCCGAAGCATAAATTCACTACCTTCAACCTCAAGTTCCTGCATAAAGTCAAGGTAGCCAAGAAGTAGATTTTCTAACTTAAAAAAAAAAAAGTTAGTTGAAGAGTATCTTCAACCTCCCTTTGTTTTCTCTCTTGTGTAGCTAATCCTTCTGCGGACTTGATTTGTGCTTCTCTCTTTTGCATTTTACTCCATGTATTTATTTTATCTTTACCTTAGAGCAGCAGTCACAAAACTGGATGTGCTTGAAAGCAAAAGCATTCATTTAGTGAATGCAACTTCTTAGTGAAACTTTGCTTCTTTATGAAAGGACAGCATCAGGAGAAGGAAGCTTCTTCAGCAATTCCAGAGGAAAATGGTTGGATGGAAAGAGATTATTAATGGCTTTACAAGCAGTCATGTCAAAAGAATTGAAGTTCAGAAAGGAAGGATGAAAGAAAAATCAATTGAATTGCTCAGTGACCTGATGGATATGTTTGAACACCACAGTTTTGCTGTAAGACCTTGAATTGAATAGAGTAAAATGTCACAAGCAGGAGAGCCTGGATGGCCCTTGGGCATCTACCAGTAAACTATGGTAGATGTAGGTGTATTGAACATTAACTTTCTCAGTTATGGACTCTATTCCAGTGCATATGGTTATCACTTTTGTCAGTGAAGTGGAAGAATGGATGCAGTGTCTGCATTTTCACTACTAATTCACAATATAACAACTCAGATGGAGCCATCAGAGAAGATGAGTTTGTGCTAAGATGCTGATTACAGCCGTGATCTGAAGAAAGTAAGGCAAACTTTCCATTTTGTCAATTTACTTTTGAGGGCTGTCCCCGCCAGTGAAGTGATGGGATAGAGAGATGTGTATAGTGCCATCTTAAACTTCTTGAGTTAAATTTGCCAAAGTTTATCCATGTGCATTTTTGTGTAAGGTTTCATACTATTCTTGTTTTAGTGTATTGTCATTAATGTCTCAGAAACTTTGGGCCAGAGTTGGATAGAAACTCTGGTGGGTTTTGTGATCCCCAGGTTCTGCTTTGAGCCTAGAAGTATTTATATATTCCTGCTAATATGATCAGAAGTGAACTAAATCACATAGATAGCACTTAACTTGTCACCTGTACACTTCAGTGTCAATGATTTGCAGAACCGTGTGGGGACAACCCACACCTCTCATAGCCTCCTCATTGTCACCCATCTTTCTGTGGGCTCTGTCAGCTCTGCCACTGGGACAGATTTTTATAACTATTCTGGTGACTTTAACCTTATTATCTCATCCCTTCTCAGTTTGCCACCTGTACAGAGTTAGGAAATACTTAGTAATCTGGAACTGAAAAGAAGAAAACTCCAAACAGTATTTTAAATCCTTAAAAAAGTCACTTTGAGCTCAGATGAAAACTACAGCCAATCCTTTTTCATCCAAATCAACACACCAATTTCTTTCCACTGTATTGTTTAGATGAGAGAGCACAGGGGCAACCACAGGGCTCAAAGGGAAGAGGAAGACATAAAGCCAAGTGTTCAAAGCTTCTGGAAGGGTTTCTATGACATCTAGAGAAACTCTTTTCACCAGGCCACTGAAATAATGTGTGGCCACAGGAAACCGGCTGTGCTTGTTACTGTGCATCAGTGCTGTTCCCTACAGCTGGCAATGCTTCATCAGGAATATTAGAAAAGATAAGCCAGATTCTCTCCTGATGAGCATTGGATTTGACTTATTCTTAAACATAAAGATCCAAGTTCTGGAGCATTTAGCTGTTCTTTTTATAATACAGAGTTGATATATATGTAGTGTATTTATTCATAATGAAAATCAGTTGCCATAATTCTAATTTCTGGCTGGCAAAAATGATGCGGCATGGAATTAATGCAGAAGAAGACATGGTTGTGATTGCTCTCAACTTCTTCTAATTGCAAGGACAGATTTTTGAAAGTATGAATTCTGCTGTTACAGCAATCAAAGCAGCTTCTTGGAGACTGAAGGGCAGAAGTTAGCCATTTCTGCCTTCCACTCTCAGCCTGTGCTAAGCATAGCTCATCTGCTGCTCACAATAGAACTAGAGTGCATTTGCTAAGCAAATCCATGTGCTGCGGATGAACAGGTGTCCTTTATGACAGATTAGAAAACATCCTAGAGCTGCAAGGCCCATGGCCTCCTGGGGAACAATATTAAAAGAAAATCTAATCTTCTGTATTTAAGCAGTAATAAGAATCCTCAGTGAAGCAGAACCCTGTTTTGTGCCTTGCTCTTGCTACCTGCTGTTTTGCATAATGATTATGCCTACTGAGATGATGCACCCAGGACTTCTTACTACAGTAGTCTGGCTACTCTGTGATGAAAGCAGGGTGGATTGTTACTTTCATCCCTTGCTTTGTTATGCTCCCCTGTAATCTAGTGATCAGAGGTGAACAAGGAATTAAGGGCATTTATTCTCTGGAACTGAGTTGAATACTCATTGGTTTTAAGTGCTATTGGACACTTTAGTAGCAAATAGTTGTGAGAAGCATGTGAAGGTTGATGAACACCCATTACTATGTAGTATTGCTTGATATATGCAGGTTGCAAACCTATGCTTTGTGTTTCACAAATAACCAGAACCAGGCAAGTAAATGAGATACAACTGAACCCATGCTTCTAGATGAACATAAAAAGTTCTTCCTCCACTTAGTACAGTACTTGCTGAAAAGATACTTCTAGAGTGACTGAGCCTTTCTGGTTTTATGGATCTTTTGCTTGAGGACTAGAAAGGAGGTTCCTGACTTGGTGAGATTTTCTAGGAGCAGTTTCAATGAAAAGCTGGTTAAAAGGCATAATAGCAAAAAGGTGAATAGCTAGTCAAAGCCCTCTGAACCTTAGCAGCAACCTCTCCCATGTTCCTTTTAAGTCAAGGTAGGGATGAGCTATTATAAACTGAAGAAGCCACTTCCCATTGCTAAAAGCAAAAAAATTACAAGTAACATGGTCATTTGGGGGATTGTGAAAAATCCCCCAAGCTTTTTGATTCATATGCCTTTACAATGGACCAAATTAATCCCTGGCATGAGAGGCTGTATTGACATTGAGTTCACATAAGCTGCTCCCCAGAAGGCAGCGGGCATGCAGCCCCCCTCCTCTCTCATACTCCCACTTGCTGCCTGTGCCTGCTTATGTAACCCTGCAGCTTTCCCTCCTATTATCCTGCCTGCTTATCCGTGCCTGATGGCCATGTCAGACCTCCAGCACCATGAACTCTCTGATTGCTGCACTTAGTGCTCTTTAACATGACAATTAAAAATTATTTACAAATTATCATTTCTGTTCCAAAGAGAGAGCAGCAAGAGGCTGCGATGCTTGCTGAAGAATCAGAGACACCCAACCATCTTGGCAGCTGCTGCCTTGGCCTTCACTGCTTGCTTGTCCACAGAGGATGTGTGTTCTTCTTGAAGGTGTGCTTTGTGATAGCTTCCTGTGGGGCCAAAGGAGTCAGTGCAGCACAGTCAGCCTTCTGGAGATAGTGGCCTTTTTCTAATAAAGGAGACACTTGGTAGGTTTGTGGGGCTGTTCTATGGATATCCCTGTAAGATGGGAGAAGACTATGCAGGAGGCCAGTGCTAGCATGAGGACTGATTATTAACCATCAGTTAGGAAAAACTGAGGAAAGTTTACTGTTTGTTACTGTCAGTCTGCCTCATAGAGAAAGTGAGGCCTGAGACTGATTCATGAGCATTTTAGAGGGTATTCATGCACACTAATTTTGAATAACTAAACTGCAAGGCAGTGGAGAGAAATGAGATCCCTCAGAGTTTTGAAGCACCCTTGTCAGGCACACATCCTCACACATCACATTCTGAAGAGGGCCTGCAAACACCATATAAAATCCTGCTCCTCCTGTCTTTGTTATGCCAAGTAGCTTTGTCTGCTTAGTGAGGCTGTATTTGAGCTTGGGGAGGTATAGCTGATCTTGTCATTCCCTGACCCGATGAGCTAACACTTTTTTCAAATCCTTTTGGTTTTTTAAGGTCAATTATAATGCCAGTCTGTGACAGAAGCTCCTAAAGAAGTCCTGTGCACATCTACCCTGAACCCAGCCCCTAGCTCTTCAGCAACTGTATTATGATACTGCTATGCTCTGTAAGGATCTGGATTGCTTTGACAGGAAGGATTTAGTGACAGAAAGGATTTTTTCCAATCATTAATATTTTTCAGTGAAGGAGGAGCAGCTGCTATCATGTTTTGTCTGCCAACAGTAGTGAAGTCAATCCATGGAAGTGGAAGTGAATACAAAGTACTAATGCCACTTCCCTTTGTGAATCTTTCTCCTCTTATACATTTGACACATGTTGTGTCAAATCTCATGTCATTTCTTGATTAGGTCAATAGGAAAAAGCTTGAATTTTGAACCATCTTAAGTTTTGTGTCTTCTTTACAGTAAATTCCTTCCTCACTGTCAGAACCTCACCAGCATCCTCTTCCTGGGTGCTGCTTTGCCTGTTGCCATGACTGTTCATTGTCTGCTGGGGAATGGATTGGGATTAACCGTGTTGTGTGAGTGTGGACAACCTTCTCTCCCAAAGGGACTGCACCATCTAGTGAGTGAGTAGGAGATACCTAATCAGGGTTGTAGGTGTTGGTGCAATGCTAAAGGATCTTCCGATCAGTCTGATCTCACCATGGGACACGACCATGCTGTTTCTCAGAGGTGCGTACATGAAAACCCAAAGTTAATTGCTGCTACCATGCAGTTCAGCAGAATCTGTGTGGTGTTTTCTCAGATGATTGTGGTGCCTTCTGCTGTCAATGACAGATTAGCTCTGTCCCAGAAAGATTTTGCTGCACTTCAATACAGATATAGAGGTCCTAAGTGTTAGTTCCACCCAGATGGAACATCAGTGATCAGTACTTCAAGGCTTGTTCATATAGAGCATTTGAAAGCTACAGGAAGTTAAGTTCAGCTACCTGCTGCTCCCGTGAAAAAATTGAGTGGAAAATCCCATTTGAAGGAGAAATAAGAAAATAGCATATACATGTAATGTGATTTGCATGACAATCTGGCAGGAAGCAAGGATTCTCATATAATGACACGCTGGCCTTCTCAGATATACTCATTTTGCACAGTGAAAGCAAGAAAGAAAATGGACTGGAGAAAGAGATTTAAACTATGTTAAAGCATCAAGAATTGATGAGTTACAAACTTTTCAGCTCTGTAGGCATAGGATCAAGTCCTGTCCTTAGGAGGAGTAAAAGAATTTAGTAATCTCAGACTCCTCTGCTATAGATTCCAGTCCCAGGATGAAGTTTTCCAAGTCTTGAAAGACTGTGGGTAGAGGAAATAAAGAGATGAGTTCTGAAAAAGGTTGTAATATTATTCCAGTGCCTAGGCCTCAACTATTTGGGAATCTGCATGCTAGAACAGAAGTACTTTAGAAAGTAAATTGATTTGCCTGTCCAAAATTTGTGTAGTTCTGCTTGATGCTTTCAGTCATTCTCTGCTACAAGCTCTGGAAGTATTTCCCATATTTAAGGTAAAATGTCAGAAAAAAAAGGCTACAGTGTTACTTTAAATGAAGCTAATTTTCATTTTTTATTTCCCTTTTTGTCTCACCAACACCAGCTTTGGATGTAGTATTTTGTTTTCATGACATACACTGCACATGTGCAATCTGACACACTGTGATGTGTCACATTCCTTGACATGACAGAGACTGACATTGTGGGTCAAGCCCTGGAGCGCAGTTGTAATGCTAATCTAAAAAATAAGTAAATAAAACAGGAAGGCAAGTACTGGTTGTTTGATCTGATATTTAGGATACTATTAAAATGCCATTTTCCTGAAAACTTTTTAACTCTGGACTTCTCCAAAGTGCTCATTATTCAGATGTCTTTGAGCCCCAGCTTTCAGAGCACTTGACAAAGATGGAAGATGCTGCTACTGCTTTATGAGGCCGGAAAACAGGAATGGAAAGGAGCAATGTGGTGTGTCCAAAACTCACCCACTTGTAGAATTAAGGATATAACTTGAGTCCTCTCACTTGCAGCTCTGTTTTGATTCCCATCATAGTCATTTTCAGAAAAAGGGGTGGAGAACCTTAGATTTGCAGCCAAAGGAAATGGAAATGAAGTAGCTTTTAAGGTGGTGACTGCAAAAAAGGAAATGTTTATCATAACTTCTTTGCTAGCTAGAAGTCATATCAGGTAAAGTCCTTCAAAATCACCAGCTTTACAAATGGAAGCACTTCTCCTCGCTTATTCTCTGCAGGTAGGAGAGCTTCTGCAGTGGTTCTGTGTAGGCATGGCTCCAGTTCAGTTCTGTTTTAGTGTAGGCACTTGAATACTTCTGAGCAAGTGTTAAACGGAGTTTCAATGCACCTTGCTCAAATCAGAGGAAGTTATTAATTCAGAGATTGACTCATTTTTCTGCTCCTCCCATCTCAGCAACATAAAAACAAGATCAGACTGTAGAGCTGAGGTGTTTGCAGCATCCACAAGTGAAAAATTATCAGACACTGAAACACAGGTAAATACTTCTGAAATTACCCTTAATTACAGTGTTGTGTGTGTCTATATCATATATATGCTCCTTCCCTACTAGACAGCCTCCTTCCTACCTCAGTGTGCTGCCCTAGCTTCTGAGCACCGAGATAGGTGCATTACAGTCAACATAACCCTTTCCAGCTGCTTAGGGCTGCAAGATTGCAGAGATTTTTCATTGTGGGTTATATTAGTCATAAAGGGAATGTGAGAGCCAGATTGTGCCTCAGGCCATGTCTGTGTCCAGCAGCCATCTTACAGAATCTTCTTTTATAGCTGTCATGGGTGAATTTCTTTTTTCAACTGAGATGAAGGCACAGGCTTGCCATCTAGTCATTCTGTAACACCCTCTTATGCCAGTGAATGTGGATCAGTTGGCGGGAGAAATAACACAGCACCTTTCTTTAGCAAAGGACTTTGAAGAAAGAATGATGTCTTTCTTTAAGCTAGTCTGATGATCTGAGAAATAGGCCAAGTTGTGGTAAGAGTTTAGTGGCCTGACATTGGAGTTTCACCTAGACATCTGTCATCATCATCTAGTCGTGTCTCATCTCAGGTATCTGAAAAGTTACCACTACCTGTGCTGAAGTTAAGATCTCAGGAATGACTTTTTTTTGCTCACAGAAGGATTTACTTTGGGGAGGAGCTGTTCTGATCAGACCAACATTAGAAGCAGATAGTATTTAAAAATGTGTACAGAAGAGATGGCACGTTAGCAGGGCAGCGTGTTATTTCAGGCTGTCTCATAAACACAGGCTTTCCACCAATGCTAATATACTGTGAATCGTCTTTGGCTTGGGAGCTTGTTCTTGTGTTCCAGTCCCAGGCACATTTGAAACCGTGGCTCCATTTATGGGCAAATCACAACAGACTTGGATTTACTTCTGTGTTATGGGGAAGTACAACATGGTGGGAAAAAGCAGGGCTAAGGACACAGAGAACCCCTCTGCAGGTGGGATTGATCCTGGTGTGGCATAATTAGGGGCAGAATCTTTTGCACTCCTAACATGTGAAGAAAAGATGGTTTAACCACTTTCCTCTTTTTTTTTCTTTTCTTTTTCTTTTCATGTCATAATTACTCCTTCCAAATGACCCTTGCTTGGTTAGGCTCATTCTGAACCCCACAGCCTGTGGATAGCATTCCTGAATATGCATGAGCTGATAAGAGAATCTAATGTGTGAATCACACTTAAAACAGACCCACCCACTCACTCCCTGACATCAGCTTTTTCAGAACTGTGAAGTGAGAGTGATTTTAAAATTAGAAAGCATGTCATAAAGAACTTTATCAGCCCTCAGAGAAAAAAATAACCTCTCAGGATGTGAGAATGGATTTAACTAATGCAGTTAGTTGTTTATTTTTGCTTTGCAGTTAAAAAATATGCTTTCATATTTCTTCAATATCTATGTTCCTCTTCAAAAATGTGAATAATAATTGTAATGGATGCCAGAAAATACTGTCATCTCTAGTTCTTCTCCCATGTCTCCTGAGATTACAGTATGTAGCTTCTGGGGATTACTGCTGCATGTAGTAGTATACATATTTCAATGGGAAGAACAGAGGGAAGAAATAGTAATCCATTTTCTAGTATGTGTTTTTCCTGAACATTTGCATTTTTAAAGCAATCTTGCATGTTTTTTAAAATGGGTGAATTTTTAAGAGGAGGAAAAAATCGAACCATCTAGGAACATAAATTGCCCATTTTTTTCAGAATAAATAAGCAGAGAGTAAAGAACCAAACATCTTATTTTTATGTTTGTTGTTCCTTTTCAAGTGTTGTGCTTTTCCAGACTGAGCGATTGCTAATAAAGGCTGTCTACAAAAAAAATCAGTTGACTTCTTTCAGCCTCACTTGCCTTGCATTGTGATCTCTCCAGATTTCACATAGGATACTTTGAGCCTGAAGATAAGATCTCAATAAAACAAACAAACAAAAAAAAACACCTCCCAAAAAAGGCTCACAAAACAAACAAACAAAACCACCACCACCACCAAAGAACAACAAATAAAAACCAAACAAACCCAAAAACAGTTTTTTTGCAAGAATTAATAGGCATGACTCAGGAGAAGGTCTTTTGTCCCTGACGTGGTACTGATTCCACAGCCTTTTTGGGCTAGCATCCTGTTTCATGAGTATGGTGTTATAAAAATCTGTCAGTTTCACATTGTAGTTATTAAATCCAGGTGTAGTTCCAATTTGAGAAGCTATTTTCTGCTTAGTTTCTGCAGCAGATTGTATTGCCTGTGATCTCCTCCTCCACTTGCTGTCATACATTTGTCATGTTTGCTGAGCTCTTTTAAACAGCCAGCACATTCCCTTCTGTGTGTGGCAGCTACTTCTGGAGTGGAACATGCAGCAAAATATATACTTCACTTAAGAGAAGACACGATAATGCCTATAACAAATCAATCTAGAAAAAGAATTTAAGGTAGGCAGAAACTAATTACTAAGTGGAATTTTGCCAGGATAGTGGGACTAGCTTATGTCCGAAAAACTAGAACTAGAAGAAAGATGCCTTTAGACACAAGAAATGCAAACACCTGTGCCATCTATTCCTTACCTTGGCAATTGCTACAAGTTTGTGTTGTGTGTCACATATAATCCAGTCTAATTATAAATGAGTAAAGCAACACAATTCTACCAAGCATTCTATCTCCAGGGGGACTAATTTTCAATCAGAAATGTGTCTCAATATTCCTCCTGTGAGTTGCTTTGTGTCTTTTTCTTCTAATTCTTCCAGATTGCTCCTAAAAGCAATCCTGGAATTGCTTTCTTCCTTCTCTCTCCTTTACAGTCTTTGCATTACGTGCCTTTCAAAGCTTATAAATGTTTATCATGGCAGGCTGTTTTCTGCAAGCATGCCTTCCAACTACAGTCAGGCTTTCCCAGCCAGCTCCTGCAATCACTTTTAGCTTTTCTACAAGCAGCTTGATTGATTTAAATCACTACCTCCACTGGATGTGTACTTCTATCTTCAAGCTTTGAAGTAAGATGATTATCATATCGAGGGGCCAGACTCATTGGAACCCAGACTGGTCCTGTTCCTTGTTTGTTCATACCATTTAGTGGACTGCCCTGGGTAAAAGGTTAGACTTTTAATGCTATTTTTTTTTTTTAGATTTGTTGTCCTATCAGGTTTTCTGGAATTTTGCTTTTTTTAGCTGTGCATGTTAGCTGCCAAAATATTACTCTGTACTATAGGGAATTTAATTGTGGCTGGTTTTCATTACTTACCTTACCTAGCAAAATAATACATAAGCAGCTGTAAATGTTTGATTAGGATTGGATCTCATTTAGATTCAGGAAGTTGAAGTGGTTACAGAAAGGGTTTTAGTGTTTCAGTCAGACTATTTTCATTGTGCTGTTTTCTCAGGCTGTAGTGTCTGTCGTCCTTGGTATGTACATCCCCTATTGCCAGGGTCATAAATTAGGTTAGCTTTGATTTCAGAAAGATGTAATATTTGCAGATATTTTTTTCTTTTCCTAATATTTTTGAAAATGGAGGAGCTTTGCATTCTTCGGATGCATTGATACAAGTACCAAAAAGCAATGCATAAGTTGCCTGCCTTCCTGCATCCCTGCCTTCTCAAGCAGGGAATGATTTTCAGTATTTCAGTGTTGTTGTGTGTGTGTCAGGGAGGCCTCTACATTTGCAAACCTTAGTAGCTACAGGTCATATTATGTAATACTATGAATTCTGAGTTATGTAATATACTCAATGGATATTCTTAATTGTTTTGGGAGAAAAAAAATCCCTCTTTATAGCACAAATTACACTTTGTTAATCATTTGTCTTTAGAAAAATTATAAAAGGCTGCAATTGCTAAAAAGTATGCAGTAAACAAAAATGGTTTTGATTGCTTCTTCTGCCACATTGTCTCAAATGGAACTTGAAAGTCAGAATAGATCAGATAATTTGTCAGAGAGCCAAAACTGAACATATTGCTGGCTTAGTCTGCTAGGGATTTCTGTTCATTTTCAGAGTGTGTGTGATCAAGTATACTGTTCAGGAGAGGAAGTATACGTAAGAAAAATGCAAGCCCATAGAAAAAATGAAAGCTTTCTAAATGTCTGGAAAGTAGTTCTTGAGATATTGGCATCCCTGGCAAGCCTGAGGGAGTGTTAGCAAAATTAGAACTTCATGGTGTCTTCAAGTTTTATTTTAGAGCAGTGCTATCAGACCTCACTGAAACCCCAGGGAAACTTCTGACATTGCATTTGTTGCAGATATGTCCTTAATTGTAATTTAATTTTTCTTTTCTACCTTCAGTGTTAACAGTTAGAACTTTGAAATTCAGAGGCTTTATGTTGGTTTCTACAAATGGAGCTGTCAATCAATCGTTTTTTATCAGAGGTTTGTTCCATAAATGTTAGACAACTGGGGCCCAATTATCGTATCTATTATACAGTGTGAATTTGACAAATAAAGGGGCAAGTTCCAGGTAATCTTACTGAAGTGAGGGTGAATTTTAGGAAGATGCTATTGTGTGGTTTCAGAAGAGCCAGGGAGTTTTAAGGCATATAAAAGATTAAGAGTGACATGTCACCATGCAGATCTTTAGGGTGTGGTCAGACCCATATCCTTCACTAATTTTTTTCTCAGATTTGGGAACAAAAGGAACTAAAGCTGCTTCAGCTTTATGGGAATTGCCTTGCTTGGTGATATGGAAATGCAAAGCATATTGCTATAGTATTAATGCAGGATTCTTGCCTTCACTTGTCCTTCATGGAGGATGTGATTTGATATTTTTGTTAGGAGTTATGCTGGAAATATTATTATAATAGAATTATTTAGGACAGCTGAACTTTCAGCAGCACTGCATTGTATAGCTGGGTGCAGGAACAGCCAACTCTGTCTAAACTGACTCATTCAGGAACACGTTTTTAGTTCTACATTGAATACTTGAATGCACAATGTGCTTTTTAAAAGTAATATTATCACATGTGGTATCTCAGAGAAGTAAACAAGTAAAAAGACACCAGTCTAAAGCAAAGGTACATGCCCAGGTCCAGCAGATTCAATGATATTTAAGAAATGGTAGACCATAAAATAGACTCATTCCCATCTGCTTATGCTCATTCAAGCCAGCTAAGTATTTCTTCTCTATCTCTGATGTAGCTAGTTTATTACAGATGGTTATCTCTTATGGACATTTCCATTGTGTGTTCAGTATTAATAAGCTAAGCTTATCAGTGTCATATTATACCATCACTGCACTATGAAAACCAAAAATTGTTCTTGTACACTTGGAAAACATTTTTGAGTTTCTCATAGGAATAAGTAAAACTAAAGTAAAAAAAAAAAAAAATCTGGAATAAGTTGGTTTGAGATCATGGACCAAATCCTGTTTGTGCCATTCTGAATGGGTACATGGATATTTTTCTTAACTGTCTCCAGCCCTGCACACACCACCTCATACCATCCAGAGGGGGCTGGGATACCAGCAACTCTCCTCCACATGACTGGAAGAGTCTGCAGCTTTGTGTAGTTTACATAGATCACATTAGGGAGTTTTTCAGATCATGTGTCAGTATCTACAGTGATCCAGTTCTCTTACCATTCTCTCATTTTTTCAGGTGAGTCCAAACTTTGCTGATACTTATCCTTAGAAACCTTTAAGGGAATAAAATACCTTCAACCTCCAGACAATGACTTCATGCCAGCCCATAGGCTTTACTCCAGCTTGACCTGAAATCTTCCTGACATTGCTTGTTCATCTGTCCCATGATGAATGGCTGGTGCTGCATGGCCACTTTTCTAGCTGCTTGGGACTTTATCAGCCTGACCCACTGGTACCAACTGATAGTCTTGTATGTTCTGTCTTGCCTGTCTACACAGGTGTAGGATGCTGGTAGGTCACACTGAAGTACACATAGACCTACCTGTATGTTTGGGACCCACACCTATAAAAACCAGTGTCAATCCCTTTACTTCACTTTTTTTTCCTTCTTTCTTCATTGTTCTTTTAATTTATTTCACTCCATTTCTCTCTATGCTCCTCTGTGTGTCCTTTCTTACTCTCCAGTTCTATTCACATTTGTGCTACACCAGTAATGGGACCTGATTGCTCAGCACAGCATGCAAACATTAGGTAAAAGGCACAGTGTTCAGAGAAGAACATAAGGTGACCAAAGCATTAGTGTTAATACTGACTTTTTATTTCTCCATTTATCCTCCTGCACCTGTCTCCACTCTGATATCATGATTCACTTTCTGCAGTGTGTTTGGGGACTAAGTTCCCTTTTTCTCTGCATGATCTGTTTGTTCCCTTGGCTTTTCTGGTTTTGTTTTTATACTCAGCCAGACAAAAAAATGATAAAACAGCTTCTCGCTCTAGACTGTAAGTGCCAGCTCTTTCCTGAGAATTTGGCATTATCAGAATTACTGTTGATTATATACAAAAGCATTCTCTTGGTTGATGTGGTGTTTGGATAATGCTTTAATGATGTTGGTGTAAACAATTAGTAAATGTATTATTAGAGGGACTTAGCAGTGCTCATATGTGCTGGTGGGATTTTTCCAGCTGTCTGCTTTGTAGAAAAAATTGTTAAAGGCATTTTGGAGTTAGGTCTCCCATCTTCCTCTCTCTCTGTTTTTCTCACTTTCCCTGCTTTCATTTCCTTCTTGCCTTCTTTTTGTCTTTCCATCTCTTTCTGTCTCTTTCTTTGTCTTCCTGTCTTTCGTTCTGTCTTTCATTCCATCTTTCTTTCATTCTTTTTCCCAAGTATTCCCACCCCCCTCCTTTTTTTTCTTTCCCTCAGACTGAAAATGATGTTTGCTGCTTATGGGGTATTGATTGTATATTATCAGTCAGGCTCACACATTGACAATTACATGTAGTGCCAAGGTAGCCGTGACAATGAGGGCCGGTTGCCATGGCAGTGAAAGCGGCCTATTGCTGCTACCAGGCGCCTGCTCTATAGCGATAATCGTGCTGCTCATTTCATTTTAATTGAAATTTGAAATCATATTCTCTGGGAAGAAGCATACAGACCTTTTTCTCCATTTTTTTTCAGTCACCACTAAAAAAAAATATTACAAATATGAAAGATTTGCACATTTCTTACAGCAAAATGTTAACTTCCTGACAGTCAGTCAACACTATAAGACCGTAGTCAATGCAAGGCTTTATAAAGGTAGTTTTTCAATCTTTTTAATTCTGTACCTAATTAATAATTTTCATTTTTCACTAGCCTCATGTTCCATTTCTCTGCTGTGTTCATTTTTTTGGTACCATCATCCATGGTACTATCATCCAGATAGTCAGAGAGTTCTTTGCAAAAGTCACCATTTACTGCAGGCTACATACTCAGATTTGTTCTAGAAGTGAATTTAAGAACTTGTCCATAATTATTTGTATATTTTTATTAAACTTACTGTCTGCTGCAAGCAAAGTTTTCCACCAGGTAAACTGACACACCTCCACCAATGACAGTGAAAGCACAATAACTCTTATTTTCAAAGAATTAGAAAATCTGTGAAGATGTGTAGAGGCAAGTGCTTTCTTGGGGGTGGGGAATAATTTGAAAGCTTAACAGTAGTAAGAGGAGGTGATACAGAAAAGTATATCGTGATGGCAGGAAGTACAAAGGGAAAAGCTCTCTCACTGACAGTGACAAAATTGACAAAGAGAAAAGTAGACTCTTTTTTCTTGATGCTGCTTAGGTGAGGTTAACCTTCCTGGACACTGAGAACTAAAGAAAGATGCTTGCTTGATCTTCTCCACTTTTGGTTCTGCACAAATTTGATGCCTGGTTTTCCCACAGCCTTTCAAGGTGGCCAGAACTTGAGTTTATGTATTGAATCTACTGCTGTTCCCAAACTGCTTTCCCATGTGGGATCATGGGTTCAGGGAGCCTCCACATGTGTACAGTTCTTGCCATCTAGCAATTATACAAGGTAGACACGTTGTACTTAATTTTTTTGGTTTTTTTTTTTTTTTATTTGTGTGGTTTTGTACTTTTTTTTTCTCTTTGGACTATTGAAGCTTTCCAAATCAGGAAAGGACACAACAAATAAAAAGTTTAAAGCTACTAGATAGGGTCTTTCGGACATAGAGAAAATATGTATGAAATGCACTTTGTCATTTGTTGTTACATTCTTGTTTGATTCCTTTCTTTATAAGCATCCATTCACTGGGTGAACCTGAAAGGTAATCAAATCTGAACCCTAAACTTGAAAAGGCTTGCTAAGGTATATTCTTCATCCAAAGCCCTCTGAATTACACAGCAAAATTTGGGGAGTTCAGAATCAAAAAGTGTTAACTGCTCACCCAGTCCTCTGTGTCACAGCACTGAAGGTGTCAGAGCTGTGAAGGAGCCATCACTGGATGCTCTCCTTGCAGTAAAACATTTGGCCTTCCAACTCTTTAATTGGTCTTTGACGCTACTGGAATTGGACCTGAAACTTTGAATTTGCAGTGTAACCAGGCATTTTATGAGAACGGAGCTAGAGGATGGTCAAGCAAAGAGTATTCCTTCTCTTGCTTACCTCTGGTTTTGCTAACCTATGGCTTTCCATGAAAGGAGCAGCAAGCAGGGTCTGCACAGGTAATTTTGTGATGTGGCTTAACACCTGAAACTATATTGGATGCAAATTCTATCTGTTTTCTAAACACTGATAAATTGGCTTTCACACAGGCAGATCCCACCGTTTTTTGCTAATTTGTTTTTGCTGTGGTTTTGATTTTTTAAAAATGATCTTGTTTTGTTTATAAATGCCAGTTTCCTTTGTTAAATGATACAGTTTTAAGTAGCTCACAGGTTTTAATGTCTGCTCTGGGACCAGATTAAAAGGCACTACTACCAAATGATACAATGTAATGATCCAGGTTAAACTTACATTGTCGGTATAGAGCTATTAAAAAAATGGTAATGGGTTACTTTGCAGTGAGCTGCAATATTAATGCTAGATCAGACATTATATCCTTGTTCTTTTCTAACTTTTTGCTGGAATAAGCTTCATCTGCCCTCCTGTAGCCAACTGAAAGCCAGTATAATCATGAAAACCAGTATTTAGCTCTGGTCATCATTCAGACCAAACCCAGCTGTCAGTTTGCCACAAACCTAGATCACAGTTTGTACTGCTGGGTGATCCCCAGGTTGCACCAGTTGGCAGCAGTGTTTTTCAAAGCAATGCCTTTACCTTGCAGCTAGCAAGGTCCTGCAGGCACTATGCTTGTTAGAAAGGTGGCTGCTGACTCAGGGAAAGTACACCCTTTCTCCTCTTCATCTCACTGTGGAAGGCTGACTTTTCTGCAGAGGTCTCCTCTCCGAATGATGCCTGAACCTCAGTCTGATGAATGTGGGAGGTACCATGCACTTTCAGCTTGAAGTGTTATGCTTGAAGCCTGTCTGCTGCAACCGGCTTTGGAAACATCTGTCTGAAAGTAGATCTAAGGGCCTAGAGGGGTTTTGAAGCCATTACTGGTGGCAGGGCTGAGATTAAAGTAATAAAAAGTGGTTAGAGTGACAGATAAAGTGTGAAGTAATATTAAAGCTAGAAGATGGGCAGAGACAGTGAGGGAAGTGGAGATCCATTTGTGCCAGGAGTTTTAACAGCCTGTGCTCTACATTGCATATCCACTCTGCTGCCCAACATCTCCCCCCTCTTCCCTGAATCCTCACAGGCCAGCAGAGTTCTTAATTAAGTGTCAAAGAATTGATTAGCGAGAGCTCTTGCAAGGCAATTCCATTGATGAAACCATTTTGTCAGGCCAGCTGATATAATTAGACCAAACAAGATGTGAAATCTTCAGTGTTTTGGGCTACAGCCCAGTAATTATTTAATTTGTAATAAAAAGGAGCTGGGAGGAAGAGCGAACAGCAGCAGGAGTTAAAGGGAAAAAAAAAAAAAAAAAAAAAAAGAGAAAAAAGTTTACAAAATGTTTTTCTTTTCCTCCCCACCATTCTTTCCTCTCGCTGGGGACTTTGAGCATTTGCAGAAAGCTGCTTAATGTCTGTGCAGAGGAAGCCTTGGTGAGCTGTCAGCACTTGTCCATTCCTCCTGAGACATAATATCGCCTTCCTTGCAACTCATCAAACTGCCAGGCCTGATTTATACAGAGCTAAACATACGAGTGTTGCTGGGATCATCATCGCTATTGAGATTGTGCTGTTCATTTTCTAAGCTGCTGCTGGTGTGTCTGAAGGAGTTACAGCAGAATCTTTTAACAATAATTAGCACTTATCCAGCAGTTTTCTGTGGATTGTGCTTTATGAAAGAGATCAAATACCTGCTCATTTTACAGATAGAAAAATTGAACTTGTTTAATGTGATCAGTGCTTCACCATAGAGAAGAAACATGGCTGAGAATAAGACTGATCTCTTAACTGCTAGCCCAAGCCCCACACTACCAGACTTTGTTTGCCATTCTTGTGGACAGCAGCATGGTCTTTTCTCCTTTAGTGAGGTAGTGGCTGAGCTACCATTAGGACAGATTAGCAACAGACTGCTACCTTCTATTTTCAGTTCTCCACACTTGCCCACTGTACTGATGCTTCAAAGATCCCCTTTTACCACAGCACACTTCCTTGCACAGTGTGTTTGATACTGAGTCCTAAAGGCTTTCATACATTAAAGTGAATGAGGGATGTTATGGGAGTAGGAAATACAGGTGCTCCAAGTTCTTACTCCCAAAGCCTGGAGAGCAGCAGGCTGCAAGCTCTCCTAGGACTTTTATTACAGACTGTAATCCCTCAGCGAATCCACAAGAGAGCTGAAAGCCCAGAAGCCCTCCATCTCTGCCTCCTATTTGATCCAACTTGTACTGGCTCCTTTCTTGAACTACTTGAGCTGGATTTACGAGTGCCTTGTTTGTGAAGGGTTGTTTGTTTGGTTTTTTTAATTTGTTTGTTTTTCTCTTTCATTGCACAAACAGCAGATAAAAAAAATCCACTAAATAAGAGAAGAAAAATATTCCCATACACTACAGATCGGCAAGAGAAAACCAGGGAAAGGAAGAGAATATAAAAGAAAATCTGGTTATCAAGTGAAAATCACATTCCAAAGATGTTGCATGCCTTGCAGTACCAGCTTTCCTCCCGGAGCTATGATTACTGGATAATAGCTCTAGCTCTGCTCCATCCCCCGCACACCTTCCTCATGGTATTACAGAACGAACATGTGCTGCCTTTCCCTTCTTTGTCTCTACCACCCCTGTCCTGTATTCTTCTTTTCTTGAGGGATGGGTGGATGTGCACACATCTGTGTTGTGGAAAGAAACAGGGCCGACAGAATCCAAAACTGAACAAGAGTATCAGCTGAGTTATAGATGATAATAAATTGGAACAAATCCTCATTTGCATTTCTGGGAGTGATGTGCCACTCTCTTAGAGGCAAGAACTGCCACATTCCTGTCCCCCTGTATTCCACAACACAGAGTATGTTATGTTGTCTGAATAGTTCATGAAGAAAAAGTAGAAGGAGAAGATATATTTATGTGGAAGGCAACCACAGTAAGGGTGGAACAAAATTCTTGAACCAAGATAAGGTGGTGGGTAGGCTAAGCTGCAGGGAAGAATAATGCGTTGTCATCTGCCCTTCTGAGTTGTTTCATAGAGCAAGGTTATTAAGGTGGTTATTAAGGCAGAGGGCAGAGCCCCTGTGGAAATGCAGAGCTGGTCGCTATCATAATGAAATGTAAAATCCAGCAGTAACCAGATGCTTAGGAATTTCCTGGGGGACTCCAGGTATGGAAACACATTATAAGCTTCTAAGATGCATCCAAAAGAATAAAACTCTAAAAAGTTTGAAGATGCTGTTTGTCATTCTTTAGAGGACAGTACTTTTCACTGAGCTCTGGCCACCAGTATAAGAATCCAGAGATACGCTGCTGTGGGTTACGTATGGTTTGTACCTATGACATGTATTGGGATACAAGACCCACCCTGGCAACTCTGTAATTAGTTTCTGGAAATTGTTTAGTAGAGATTGTGTATCTGTGTGTGTGTACCTATATGCATATATTTATATACATGCATGCACACGCACTCACAGAACGTACACAGCAGCTGTTGAATAGTTCTGAGAGGGCTGTATCTACAGGGTTATTTCTGTGTCTCCCTTGTAGTATTTATGCAGTGGGACAATCCATCTGCCCATGAGTGTTTGTCTTGTGTAAACACACCCTCAGCTAATCACAGGAGGCCCCAGAGTATCCTGGTGTAGTTGTATATCCACTTGGTACCACCATGTGATGTCCAACAGAAATACTTTCATGCTGTGTGACACAGCATTAGGACAGGAAAGGGGTGGATTTTGCATAAGCCCCAAAGAAGACAGGTATGAGACTTTTTAGCACAAGCCCTGGAGATGTCAAATCTTAAGTCTTCTTGCTCCTTGTGTTTACAGAACCCCCAAACAACTCCTTAAACATGAGGAATAATGTAAAACTTACTATCTTCTTTGCTGTCTTCCTCATACTCTGCTGTCTTCAAGAGCACAGTGCATTTCATAACTACCACTCCTCTGCTGGTATGGTGGCATTTTTTGTGATAATTAAAGAGCTAAGGCCAGTGATGAGCCTGAATATGACCCGTAGCCACTGCCCCAGTGTTTGTACTGTTCTGCTTTTCTTGTGATATACTCCATGCACATTTCATACAGTGTTTGTTTCTTTCTATTTAGGCAAGTGAAGTGTATAGATCAAATGTTGGAAGCCATTAGAAGTATGTTAAATCAGGGACACCACTGATGTAAGAGCATTAGTGAGGGACAGCCCATGGTGTTTGACAGTATTGATTCTAGTGTTAGGTGGCTGTTAAAAACATTTAGTGTCTGATCCATACCTTTTACCAGGCTAAGCAGAGTGGAGATAAACAGCTGAGCACATACTAAATGACAAGTCTTTGATGTTGCTTTTGTGGGTATTGAACCTAGGGGATGCATTTCTTCTTCAGCCTGTGCTCCCTGGAGTTTGACACCCAGTACAAAAAGCATTGAGATTTTATGCCTTGTCTGACTGGAAAAGCCATAGGGCAGCATGATATGGAGAGATCATCCTGGTTAAGCACCATAACTAAGGGATAGGATAAGATCCTTTCAACATTTTTGCACAACTTCTTTATCTTATTTTGTCAGTTAAACACTTTCATCCAGGTAATCATATCAAATTGCCAGTGTTAAAAGTCTCTCTTGTACTGTTTTTATTCTTTCTGGCTCATGTGTGGGCAATTGAAACGTGGGGTTTGGTCCTAGGCATTTTTTGCTCACACTTTCAATAGTAACTATATTGTCAGCTACATATATGGAAGAATAATAGGGAAGAAGCCAGCATGTTTTCCAACACTGAAATCATTTGGTTTGAGCACTGAGGCAAGAGGTAGGAAGATCTTCCCTTGTCTGGTGAACTGTGTGTTTGTATGTATCTTCCTCCATCAGCTTGAATAAGAGTCTGTTTCTTAACTCCTTTCCATTGTTAGGATTCTCTGTTAGTCCAAACACAGTGCTAAACACGTCATAGAATGTTTTGAATCTCCACATAATAAAAGATATGGTTCCTGCCACAGCAATCTTGGGATCTAAATCTCACTTCTGTTGTTTCTGTGGAGCCATCAGGCTTTCTGTGAGATGGCCACAGGGTGCTGGGGAGTGCCAGCCTGGTGATGGCACATGTGTTGTGTTATTCTGCCTCAGATTCTTTGCCTAGGCCTGGTTTAGAGTGCTGGGTCAGAAGCTGTCACTGTGTAGCCTAGACAGTAGTGGGACTCCTGTGGGTGTAATATGTTCAAGCTGTGAGCTGGCATGTCACTCATAATGACTGGCAGCTTCAGGTGATTAAGAGAAAGTGTTGTCAGGCTTCATTGGCAGGCTAGGAAGAAGGATAGTGGCTATAACTTGGAGGCTTAAATGGAAAGGACAAAATATGGACAACTGCAGGGAGCGGTGAAGGGGAAACCCACTCAACTGTTTGTAGGTACTTTTTTTTGTTTGAGAGCAGATTCGGGTCCTTTCAGAGTGAAATGGTTAATGAGACAGATCTCCAGAGCTATACTGAGGCAACATCTGCAGGGAAAGATGCTGAGATCCAGTGGAAATGAAAAATGGATGTGAAGAAGAACAGTCTTTCAAGCTGACTTTCATTACATGGGGTCAATGAATATAGTGTGGTCAGGAAAAGACAGACCTCCAGCAGTAATACATATTTCTGCACTTTTAGCTGCAATTTAGAACAAGGTGAAATTAAAACTGTTTTTATAAAAAGGCACAAAACAACAGTTTTTCTTCCATGGATTTTGTATCCATTCAGAGTTTGCTTTTGAGAAACTCTGATGAAACAGGAATTGCAGATTTGCATGAAAATGTGTGCTGAGGGCAACGATTTACAAAGCTTTTGAAGGAAGTTTACCTTTACTTAGAAAGTGACTCATTTTTACTGAGAAAGCACATGCACTTTGAGGGTGACAGTGTTTTATGGTTTGAAGAGATGGGACCACTTTTAACATGAAAATCAGGGAAGAGAGAAATGGGGAGATGAAAATTATGCCATTTTTAGGATTTTTGTAATGTTTTTCACAGTTTGCTGTAGTTTCTGTAGGATGTGTAAGGTGACCTTGAGCGGTGACTTGCCTTTCTGTTCCAGTCTCTGTAAGTGTGGGCAGATTCTGTATGGAGGGGTGTGCTGTTCTTGCAGCAGTGTTGTCAGTATCCATACGCAGCTGGTTGGTCTCTGCCTCTCGAGTAAAGGACGTGGTGATTTCTGGGTGTGCTGTTTCTAACTCTAATGCAGCTTGGATATAGTTCATTCATGGCTTTCTGAAATATACCTTTTCTGCCCTCTGCTTTCTTTTCAGGCCATATTGTAGGGCTCAGTTGTGTCCTTCATAGTTTGGGAGGGCACACACATTGCAGGTTGTGAAATATTCTGCTAATAAGGAGGTGGGAATCTCAGTATCAAAGGATTGTGTCAGGATCCCCCAAAAGCAGTTTGTGTGTTTAAAGTACAGCTTAAGTGATACTGAAAACTCTGCTAAGGCAGCATAGCTGCCTGGGACACTGTATGTCTCCCTTTTTCTGGGTAAAATTTATGAAGATGTCTCCTACTACTCGCTTCTTTATGTTCCCAGGAGTGCTGACAGCTTAGGTGCAACTGAAATGGATACATAGTTTTTGTATTGTCTAAGCTTTATGGGTGCCCTTGTGCCTAGCTCCTCACATAGAGGATGACAGGGTGGGAGGAGAGGGGGACAGGCCACATTGGTGGCTATACTTTTTAGACTCCTACATCTATTAAGACCTTGGAATTTCTGTCTTTAAACTCAGAAAATTTCCCTTTTTTCCAAGGACTTTGTAAAGTAGTGTGCAGAGTCCAGGTCTTTTGGTCTTCAAGTCTTTATTCTGGGTGCTGCAGAGACTTCAGAAGTCCCTCATTAGCTCTGACCCTCTAGATGCTTAGACTCTGCACATACTGAGAAAGTGACCTACCATTGAATGGTGATTGTCATCAGTTGGTCTTAACCTCACTCAAGTACTGCTAAAAGCAATTTTACTAGTAATGAATGTGGAACAACTGGTTTCCAGTAGCTGCCACTGTGCCTGAAACCTGGTGCAATGTGATCTGAAGCCTAATTGCTCAAATAATTAATGGAAATAATTCTTTAATTCTTTATGACTGCCAGAAATTAGAACTTCAGGATATAGACATTAAAGATGCATTTGAAATATTTTTCACTATTATTTAAGTCAGCAGAACTTTGAGAGAAGTGAAATATATCTTCTTTCATGGCTTACATGTTTCATAGAATTGTTTAAAATGTCCAAAAGTGCATTTCTTTATTTCAAAATGATGTATGAGCTGAAAGGTGTGAACTTCAGATCAGAGCTGAGTTTGCAAGTGGGAACTAGGGAAGCAAAAAACCCAGCATTATTTCTTGAAAGCTAAGTGAGTGATATGAGAAACCTTAATGGCATTTTAACTGAGCTGTTTCCCTAGCATAATTGCAGTCTAATTTATTTAAATAAATGTAAGGAGGAGAATCAGCTTTTTTGCAATTTTAGCAATGGAGGTAGTTTTTCAAAAGTATCAACTTTCAGGTTAGAGATCAGCTACAGGAAAAACATCCACAATTGCATGTGATTTTACACTTCAAAAGATTTAAATCCTCTTTGCAGCCATTTCAGTTTTACAACGCAGATTGTTCTCACAGATCTGTGAATCCCAGGTGAATATTGGTCACTCCATATGTAAAATATTGTTTAAAGGCCAAAGCCACTGCCGGGCCATGAGATTTGTCCCTCAGAAAGCTCTGAGGCTCAGAGCAGCAGTGCAGAGGGAAAAGGGGCTGGGTGGCTCCGTGGGTCTTTTCAGCCTGCAGGCCTCCTGAATGTGGATTCCAAGTGCTCGCCTCATTGAGCTGATGGGGCTCTTCTCAGGGAAGCTGTGTCTGTGCTGTGCATATATAGCAAGAAAATTCACCCTCCTCTGGCTTTCACTGTCACTGCCAAGTCTGGTAATTAATCAAGACTGTACTGTGGCTGACTCTTTCTTATTTTCCTTTCCCCCTTTCTGAAGTGAATAATGAAGAATGATGTCTTCACTTCTTCACGTCTATATCCCCTTCACCTGCTGAACACTTGAAGAAGTCCCTTTGACAAGCAGCCTGCAACCAGGGAGAAAGTGCCACAGATGACAAATGTGGCTTTGGAGTTTGGCAACCATGAGGCTGGCTGTGTGACATTTCTCCATTTGCCACATCAATCTTTCTCTTTCAAAGTCCTTTTTGTCCTGTTGTTGTTGCTGTTTGTTTCACATTATGCATCAGGTCCTCCCTCTGTATGAGCTGGCTGGAGACTGTACTTCCTCAGCATACTAGGAAAAAACCTTCTAACCAGTGGGGCATAGTGCCATAGTGATGGTTAAATAGGGGTCAGTGCTGGAGATCTGAAGTGGCTAATAAGGAAGACAAAACAGAGGTTCTCTGCAAATTTCAGATTCTTTTCCCACCCACTGATCTCAATCTTCTTTCCCTGCACAGTAAAGTTAAAAGAATCTTGAAGGTTAAATCAAGTCATAATCTAAGGTCTGCTGTAGAAACCAAGGGGTGTCTGGTTTGTTTGTTTTATTCTCTCACACCAAAAGGTTAGATTTTGTAAGAAGTTGCTGTACTCGTAGCACTCTCTAGTCATTCATAGTTTCTAACCAAGTATCACAGCCCAGGTGATGTAAAGTGATATGAGCATTAAACTACATAATTCATCTGAGTAGATACCACCAATATCATCCTCATTTTTGAAATGAAGAGAAACTGGGATTCTGGAATGGGAAGAGATTTGTTTCATGAAGAATCCAAGGCCAGTCCAGAATGGGAAATGAGGTCTATCAAAACTATAGAGGTATTCTGGAGGTTACTGAAGGATACTGAAGGATAAGGAATTAAGTTGCATAATTTATCCTAGTGCCATCACAATGTAAGAATGCCTCTTCATGAAAGAACTAGAACTTCTAATCTGCTCTTCATTAAGATACGTTTTTTACTTCACTTGCTGTGGAAGCGGTAGGCTTTAGAAGTTTTTGAAGAAGAGGTCATGATCTGATGAGCAATGAAGTCCTTTATTGACATAGTTTAGACTAAAATTAATTTAATTGCTTTATAGTAATGTCAGTTTATTCACAACTGTAAACTTAATAGAATAACTTTACAAAATCAGAGAACTGCTTATTTCAAAATGATGTTGTTTAATTCAGTGTTAAGTAGTTCCGGAGAAGACACTGTATGAGTTGAAAAGAGTATGTCTAATGCTCTGTACACCTAAAAAGCCTAGAAAAGTGTTCTGGTTCCTGCCTAGTATTTCCCCAGGGCTGCCATTCACCCAATCTTATTTTAATGGTGAGTTCACAAGGCAAGACTGACATTAGCCAGAATGGACCTAATGCATTAATTGTGGCCATAGCTTTTAACCGTTTTCTGTTGAAGGACTAGTCTAATCTCTTTCCGCTCCTACTGCCAGTGGAAGACAGAAAATGACACAAAATTTGGCTATTTCCTGCCCCATAAGAAGAGAAAAGATAAAAGACATCTCAAAACCAACACAAATAAGACAGCAACACAGGGTATGATAGCATCGTTGTAAGTTACACTTTCATGGAATATTTGAATCTCTTCTGATTGCAGATATAGTCTTCATATTTCAAATTGGAAGGTATTGAGCTTTATTTCTCATACAAATTTATCTTGCCTCAGCTTCTAGTGCTCACATAATTGTTCTCTTATGCTGCTTTCTGTCAAGTTAAAGAAACCTTTTAACTCTCAAAGTTTTCATCTATTGATGCATTCAAGCTGGCTGTGAACATATTTGTATTACATGATGTTAGCATGGTGCTCAGTGGTTCCCACCTCTAGGCTGGTGAAAACTTAGTTCAGTAAGTCCACATGAGATCCAAAGGTTAGGATTATGCTTCTGCTATTTTTCATATGCTTCAGAGTTTTAAGAGAAGAGATTTTAAAAGCTGAAAAGACAGGAGCAGTGATACATCTTCATACAGATAAGTGTTGACCTTTCTTTCTTTACAGGTCTGACTCCTCAACACTCACTGATCCTTATTAATGACTGCCTGTCCTGTATGAATTGTGGATCTTCTGAACTCTCCCATATATTTAGGATCTATTTGACAACATGTAAACTAGGCATACAATATTAAGAAACTGACTTTTTTTTTCCTCTGCTCTAATTCTTCAAGCATATGGCTTCATACTGTAAATACACCCTACCATGTGCCAGAACATACAGTGTATGTGTGGTTACACACACACACACACACACACACACACACACACATTGAGGGACAATCTGTCTTTTTTTCTCCTATCACTAAAAGCATTTTGTGCTTTTCACATCATAAGGTAGTCAAACAGTTGCATGTGGAACAAACTAAATATGTACAAATTGACTGATTTGTGACTAAGTAGGGATGAGATAATTATTTCAAATCAAGGAGTGAAAAGTCTTGCTTACAGTGAACCTTAGCAAAAGAAGGCAAAGAGAACTCTTAGGAAGCTTCAGCTGAATATGACAGAGGGAAAATCTTATGGCAGTGAGATCCACCCCAATGTAAGTGCTGGTATTTTTACTGGTTGTTTAGTCAGCCTTAGACAAAACTAGTGGATAACTTGTTCATTGGTATGCAGCTGTAACTCGCATGTGTTGCAGGGATTCCCTGCTAGCCTAGGCCGAGGTACATAGTGACATGTTTGCTGACTGTGAGATGAAGTTATAAAGAACATGTTTAGCTGTTATGGAAACAAGATTGCACTGTGACTTTGTTCCTGTTTTCACCAATAAAGTGACCTAACTGGCTGGCATCAACAGTGATCAGGAAGTGGTTTTGCCAGCCTGCTATGAGGTGACAGCAATCATGTGCTAGCATCTGACCATATCATTTGATAGCTCTTTAACAGTAGTTGGGAGACAGCTTCTGAACATATTCACTATGAGGTGTTTGACAGTGGTTGGGAATTGTTAGCCCACAACATTTACTGGAGTCATTGTCAACAGCTAGAATCCAGCAGGACTATTTTGTGATTAATTATAAAACACAAACTCAGGTTATTAATACCAAACTAGAAGTCAAAAATTAGTCTCTCTTTCTCTGATGTCGTGATTATCTGGATGGAGAATGCACTGAAGTGAGGATTAGCAATGTTGCTTCCTTCATCAGAAACTGAAATGAGGAAGGAGAAGGGATGGTTGCAGACAGACAGATCTACTCACCTCTCTTGCTCTGTGGGTACTACAATGAGAAAAATATTTTCTCAAGTGTTAGGATTTTGGAGAATCTCCACATTTTCCATTCTCTGCTAAGCTGGGATGTATGATAAGGCAGTGTGGAGTTTCTCTTTGAGCTTACATACCATTACAGGAAGAGGCTTCACCTTCTGAATAGGTTGCCCTGAAAATTCTCTTCGGGATATTTAACCTTTGTTTTGTCATTATTTTCCCCATGAATTCCTTCTGTTTGGTGATTTACAAAGTATAGAGAAGGAGATAATGTTATTTACCTGCCATGGTTCATGCAGGTCTGTGGCCTGTGCAATCATTAGGCTGGAGAGCATTAGTGTGCCCCTACTTCCCTAGTTTTCTTCACATTTCCAACAAAGGAATGGGAATATGTACTTTTTACTGCAGCCATGTTTTCACATTCTCTGTGACTCTGTTCCAGTTCGGCAGTCTCATGTGTGAATGTGACTCATTGTGCTCTAGAAGAGGCTGCACATTGTTCTCAGTCTAATTTTATCATGGGTCCTTATATAATATAGTGGCTGGTACCTCCTAAGTGGTCAAATGCCAACAGTGTTTCCTCTAAAACTCTTCACAATGAAATGTAAACTTTATTACTGAGAAATGGATCCCTATGTGGCAAGCAGTGAGCTGGGCAACTTAGGGTTTGGAAGATCACTGCTATGGCCAGTGAAGTTGTTAATTTTTGACAGCTTCTTTATTAGTATTGCCACTGCCTTATGCTAGTCACTGGGTAAAACACACTGCAAGGATGCAGTCCCTTTCCCAAAGAAATACTCTTCTAAAAATAAGTTGAGAGATGACAGGCAGAGATGATCAAGAACAGATTAAGGTGACAGGTCCAAGCAAGGTGATCTGCTGTGCCCGCAGCATGCTGACCTTGCTGAAACTGAGATAGTTATGAACATTCATTCGGTGGTAGCTCACTACTTTAACAAGTCTCTTTCTCAAAAAAACCCAAAAAACCTTATATTAAAAAGACAAATATAAGAAAAGAGGAATATCAATGTAATACAGAATAGGACTGATGTGTTTGACACTAACAGCTCTGGACATGTAGTCAGCTTTGCCAGAGCAGTGCAGTGTGTTTGCTTAGCCCATACTTGTCCTGTACAACTGCTGTATATCTTGACGCAGAAGTGTAATGTGCTTTTCCAGATAACTAGACGAAGCCCCATCTATTCATAGGAAGCAGCTCTCACACTGAAATTTTCTTTGCTATTCTCAGTATTAATCATCTTAATACAAAACACTGAGTACAAATTCTGCAATAATGCTACATCTTCAATTGATTCTCATGCCTCAGTAGAAGTTAGTAGTATTACTTTATTTCTAATATGATTAGAAATTGTTACATATTACATTATTCTATGCTAGTACATGTCATTATATAATAACATATTATTATACATCTTCAGATAGTGTAAATGTTGGAAGATGCTTAGGGAAAGGCATTCTGTAGTCACTGAAGGTGTCAGGGAGGAATTGGCTTCCTTCAGCAGAAGACACTGAGACTGCATTGTCAGGCTATAGATTTTTCTTAGTCTGGGTTGTAGAATGGAAGCACTTGGAGCTAAAAATATATGTCTTTGTCAGTAAAAAGAAAAGTGATTTTTTTAATTCAGAAATACTAACCGCTCTAAACTTGCTGCAGTTTGGATTTGCAAAGGCTCTTTCCAATCAAGTGAGATAAAGTGAAAAAAAAAAATAGTTTGCAAGATGCTCTCATGAGATGCTAGTGCAACCCAGTAAACAAACTCTTATTTCAGGAGCACTTGGAATCCCAGCTCTCTCTCACCTGGTGCTCTTAGAGCTTTCTTGCAAGGCTTTCTCTTTTCTCTAGAGTATCTATCTACATCAACAGCTGTATAGGAGAAAACTGGTCCAGAGATTAATATCCTCAGAAATACTGTATTGTGTAATTTTCCAGGATCATAGCCCATTCTTACCCTTATTAATCTTAATAAAGACTTGGGATTTGTTGTTTTGGTTTTTTAAATGCTAGCCCTATGAATTAATAGTAATTATAAAACCAACCTCATATGCAGAACTTCTTGTCTGAAGAACTTAAAGCACCTTTTTATCCCTTTTATAAAGTATGGAATAGAAGGTAGGAAAGGTATGTGAATGACTTGATGCAGATAAACTGGCAAACATGTGGCAGATTCAGGAATAGAAATCAGAAGTCTTCCTGTGTTCCTCTTTCCTTTCTGACCTCTTAGTCACAGTGTGGCAACTGTGAGCAATTTGTTTTCTACTTGTGTTTCTTTTTTCCTAGTCTCTCTTCTCTGCATTCCCATTGCTATTATTTTAATCTCTATAAGGTTTATAACCAGTGTGGGGGAAAAAAAAAAGACTGAAAGAAAGAGATACTAGACATTATTTATATTATTTGAACATAGTGTCCTCTCACCTCAGCATCTTCACCTCTTGTCACAGGTTAATGCTGGGCTGGCAATTAACGGAATGACAGATGCTCTCTATTAATTCCTCTCCCTGATAAAGAAAGGAGAGAGAATAAGGGAGAGAGATGTATGGGTTAGAAACTAAACTACACAGCTTTAATGAAACAGTAATGATGAAAAAAAGAGAAATTATTAAATATATACAAACATAAAAAAAACAATGCCACGTTGCCCCTAGCCCTTTCCCCCAGAAATGCTCCCATCACCACCAAGGCTGCAGGGCAGCCCTGGGAAAGTCCAAGCTGGACTCCTGGAGTCAGGAGCAGTTGGGAGCTGGAGGCAGGAACACACAGATTCAGGCTGGCATGGATTGCGACCAGAGGCAGAGGAATGGATGGAATCCTCCCAGGATGCTGAAGCAAAGAGGGACAGGTGAAGAAGGGCCAAAGGGTGAAGAGGAAGAGTGAAGGGACTTGACTCTCATGATCCCTCAAATTTATATCAAGTATGACACATATGGGATGGGATACTCTGGTCAGTTTTGGTCATTTATCTTGTCTGCTCCTCCTAAAGGAGGGTTGCAGGTGTGACCCCTTTACTCCCTTTTTCTTTCCAGAGTATAAGATGTTCCTCAGAACAGAGCAGTGGCCTTGGTTCTGCACACCATTCTCTAGTCAGAAATATAAACATCAAGCACTATTAGTCCTAGCAGCAGACACTGATTAAGAAACTTGCTGTTAATTTCAGTAAGTACAGCTACTTACAAGAGACTTAGTTGAAATAAAAACTACAAGACAGAAAATTGTCTCTTCTGGCCCAAACCAGGACACCTCTACACATATGCTGCTATTGATGTAAAACTGCTTTAAAAGCTAACTTTTCCTTATTATGAAATATCATTTTCCCATCAGTCCTCATGGAGGAATTTTCAAGCTGTTTGTAAGAAAAGTATGCCAAGTTCCCCCTTGCAAGGTGCACAACTACGTTTTGAGGTTCAGCTTGAATCTTCAAAAATCAGCCTTTCTTATGTTTGTTGTGACTGATCCTACTAAGTGCCTAAAGGACAAACCCTGTAATACACACAAGACTAATATAAGTTCTCCTCAGTCTTCAGAAGGCAGTAAGACACTACAACCAACACTTAGGTCTTGGTCTTAGAACTTATTGAATTAAGGGGTAAGTGCCACGTGTTTATTAATTTACTCATGTGTCATAAGCAGGGAGCATAGATGAAGATGGGGAGGACCGGGTTGTCTCTCTTCAAGGACAGGTTGGATGAGGCTTCGAGCAACCTTGTCTAGTTGAGAGGCACGAGCTCCTGCCTGTGGCAAGGAGGTTGGAGTAATGATCTCCAAAGTCCCTTCCAACTTAAGCCACTCTATGATTCTATGACCAAATCAAAATAACAGCACTTGGAAGTTTGACCTTGTTTTGTTGAGAGGTGGAGTCTTCTGTGCCTTCTTCTACCCCATCAAAACTATGTTGGGCATGGGACCTCTTGGTTGTACTGGTGTAACATTGCTGGTGCTGCCCTTGGTTGCACTAGAGGCAGGAAGAAAGCCCTTCTGTTGGCTTCCTGCTTCTAGGTCTTAATCAGTGATACAAAGTATCCTTCACTTACCCTTTGGAGAAGCATTAACTATCATCTTCATTGGCAATATGGTCACAGTGATCTTCTCCATTAGTACTATTCCCAAGCTTTTGAGGTTTGACTCCCCTCTTCAGTTTGTACCTTAATAGTTGCTCTTGCTACCATCCCTGTCTTTAGTTACCTATGAAAGTGTGGTGGGATTTGATTTTTTTTTTTTTGGTACACAGAACATCAGTTTCTTGAAGAGAAAAGAAGGTTCTTCAGATTCCACGTAGGAGGGAAGCTCAGGGATCTGGCTATAGGAAAGATCAGTGGAGTTTATATCAGGTTTTTTTATTACTGTTATTTTGACTGTAAATTAGATGTTGTTTTTTTTTCTATAGACAATTCAGGCCTCAGATGCAAAACAAGATAATACAACCAAACCAAATGAACAGTTCCTGATAAAAGTTTAAAATTGTTCCTTTTACTTCTTCTTCCATTTTATTTTTCATTCCACATTTCATGTCACTTGCTATAATATTCACAGAAGGAAAACACAGAAGGGACTCAGCACAACCAGCTCTATATTTATCTATCTGAATAATAACAAGATTCAGAGGTGTTTGTCTAGTCCTATATTTAATAATGAAATGCTACAAAACATTTTGCATTTTCTGTCTCCCAGATATCTCTAAGCACTTGATCATCACCATTATGAGACAAACTCAAGTCCAAGGAAAGGTTTTGTGAGATGTCCACATCTGACATCCAGCAGAAAATAGAGCTGAGGACAGGATCTATGTCCTGCACCCTCAGGCTGCTCTGCCATCCTTACTGCAACAACTGTCAGATGTGTTCCCTCTCCTCCCCTGTCCCTGCTGTTCCAAGGTCACAAATCAGGGAATTAAGCTTCAGAAGCAGGCGGCTCTGCTTGTGAGGCCCCCTGAGCTGAAGCCTTGTTCTGCAATTAGTGCCGCCTCAGCAAGCAAGCTCAGAAAGTGAAACAAAGAGAATCCTTTCCAAATTGCAGTCATTATCTCTGCAGACTTTCTTCTGAACCCTTGTGAGCACCACATAGCAATAGGATACTAAGAGGTGCAGACATAAGTATGTTCACTCATCCTACAGATGTTGTAGGGTTGCACAGGAGTCTTTATCTTGAAAGGCCAACCTGCAGCATTCAGGTGTCAGAATATTGTCTTAGCCCACAGAGTGCAATGCGAAGACTACAGTGTGGTGGCCTGTTGCTCTCATATTGGAGGTTAAAGTTAACAGAAAGTGGAACTATCTTTAAAGTGTTGATTGCTACTATGAAGATTTACTAATAAACTGGCTCAAAATTATATAAAAAAGTAACTAAGACAGCAAACCTACCGTTATTTGGCTTAAAATCACTGTATAGAGATCTACAAGAGAAGTCCCAAGATGTCCAAGTGTGTACAAACTGAAAGTGCTGGAAACCATTGTAATTAAATCACCAGCCTCCTGAAGAAAATATCATTATGTCCTTCCAGTTTTAGAAGTCCCAGGTAAAGAAAGTATCTACTGATGTGACTGAGAATTAAGTGGGTGGTCATGGAGCTGTGGTAACCATCTGTCCTAGCTCCACAGGCATGCTAGGAGCCTCTGACCTTTTTACAGTCCTTTGGGGATTTTAATTCTACTCAGCCATTGGACTTGACTGGTGTTTAAGTGAGAGCTGTGCAGCTCCACTGGTCTTGGAAGTACTCAGCTTCCCAGCCCCTGTTTGTTACTGCTGTTCTTCCAACAAGGCTAAATATGTTCAAGACCCCCACAAGATAAGGACTCCTTTTTGGTTCTACCTAACAACAAATAGTAGACAGAAGAGTCTTGTCAAAAAAACAAAAAACAAACAAAAAGCCCCAGATTGCTAGCAATTTCAAAGGAATCATTGGACATTTTCTAGCTCAAAACAGCAAAGCTTATACATGTCTATTTTGCTGGGGTTAGTTGTCCCTCTTCCAAACAAGGACCATTGCAATTAGTTGTTGCAGAGGGGAGCCCAAGTCTTCAAGTTGCTTCTTCATTGCAATATGCAGTTCAGGTGTTACTATACATTCAGACTTGTTTGACTGCAGTTTGTTGAAAGTTAGTAGTCATCTGGTGTTCCTCTGTTATATTTTCTAGTTATCTTTATTTCTGCAGAGTGGCAGACTTCAATCAATCAAGTTGAATTTACTATGGGCAAATTACTAATACATATTTGACTATTCTGTTTGAGAGAGGAAAAAAAAAAAGGCTGCTTCAGTCACAGGAGGCTGCTGTTCAGAATTCACTGGTAAACTGAGGCATGTGTATTTTCCAAGGAGATACTGACAGTATTTGATGCTTCTTACAGGAAGAAAAAAAGTGACATTTTGGAATTGGGGTGCTAAGACCAATTTGATAAGTTGAATTTTAAAAGCTTCCTGTTTTAATAGCTTCACTGAGATTTTCCAAGTCTTTCTGGTCTCCACAATAGTGTAGGACTGATTGTTAAAGCAATGGTATTTCAGATACTTTTGATCTTGCATCAGAGATCCAGGCAATTGCTTTCCTTGTCAAAGCTCAGATATTATCCTGTAGTTATAACAGACCAGGTAAGTTAAATAAGTCACAAGCACACTCCTTTTTGAAAAGCATAGTGTACTATATTTTTTTATTTTATTATTATTTTATGGCTTTCCAGGTGTTCTAAAATCTGATAAATATTTCAGAACTTTTGAACCTTTTCCAAATTGATCATCATATCTGTGATTGAAGACTGGTGTGAGGAGGAATGTAGCAATGCAGGTTATAGTGGGATTATAGCAATGCAGGTTATAGTAGGATCGGAATGAATGGTGACAGAAGAAAGGGAATTGGTTATATCTTGCCCTCTTGCTTAAAAAATTTGGCAGTTTTCACATTTAGATATAGGAACATTGTACTTGTATTTGTATCTCAGTGTTTTGATAAGCAGTGTTTAACAAGAGGTTGTAAAAGTCTGGCTTCTCTTTATGTCTCTTGATCCAGTTGAAGTACCATGTTTTGCAGCCTGTTTTCAAAAGGAGAGATGGAAGAAGCATAAGAAAGAATGTGACTGTAATTGAGCAGATGGATTCTTGTAAAATAGTTTTGGAGTGGGGAGATACTCTTCAAGCTTCCTTAAGTAAATGCCACACTGCCAGTGTTGCAGCTGTGTGTGCTGTGCAGCTTGCAGTTTTCATGACGGTGTAGGGTGTAAGAAACCCACTAGAAGTCAAGAGTTGGGAAATGAACTGTAAAGATTTTGTGAATTACCTTCTTTATATAGAAATGTACTCGAGATTGTGTATGATGGACTTGGACTAGCTAATGGACCATGGTTAGGCCTAGCTAGAACTCTGTTGAGAAGATAAATCATTCAGCATAAGCATGGGGTTCATCTGGGTGTCAGAAAGCCCTGCCTGTTCTCATGACACTGTTTCCATAGCAGCTAATGCACTTCAGAAAAGAGGGAGACAGGAATCAAACTCATGACTAACATGGCCATCCTGAGCTCGTGATGATATAAACTGCGGCACCCACACTGTCACGTATCTTTCAGTGTGTGGTAAGTCTAGGCAAGTCACTGAATAGTACACTAAGGTAATTAAACTCTCCTTTTTCCTAGGAGACTGATCTGATTAATCATTGCTAACCACCTTATCTTCATTGAATTCATGAAAAAAAGGTTTGCCAAACCTTAGCTTCTGCATTTGGAGTCAAAACTGGCTTAAAACTTATATTGGTTTAAGTCTGGGTCCTGGAGTTCTAATGAACTCTTGTTGGGATTAGTCTTGGTTTGCAGTTATGGGATTTAATGTAATAACCAGCCTCTATGTTGACCTATTGCATTAGGTATGTTGTGTGTACTCCAAATTTGGTGGCAAACATTCTAAAAGAGCACAGGATGGAGTCTGTACCATTTTAGTCCTGGCAGTATCCATCAACACAGGGAAATGTGTCTAACGGATTACATTACCTTTGCTCATCTTTGTGCCACATGCTTCCCATTTCGTGTTGCAGAGGATATTTTGTGACCTTTCATTTTAGCTCTTGCTACCTGAATTTTACGTGAACTGAATCCTCAGCTCTCATGTATTTGTCTGAGAGTTCAGTAAAGGAAATATATGTATATGTTTGCTTGTATGCATTTAAATTTGGATTTCCAGCTTGAGGCTCAGCATGGAAAGGATATAGACTTGGTATCTCCCTTTTTTCTATAATGGACATTTAAAAGAGACTAGATGAATTCAACCTTGGAAAAGTCCTTTTGGATTCTGAAGGAAATCTTGCTCATTCTCAGATGTGAGAAGTATGAGTCCTGGCCAGCATGATTGTGATATTAATTACGGTGTCTCAGGCACCATAAGACAGGATGACTCTTGGCCAGTCTGCAAGTGTTACCCCAATTAGGTGGTGGCTTGTTTGTCCTTGACAAGTCTCACTACAAGTCGTATCTTGCAAAGGACAGGTAAGAGTGACAGACAGTGGCTCATGAGGGTTTTTTTGGTATGGGAGTGCTACCAATTTGTGGTTGTTTCTTTCCAGGTGTTACTATGTTCTTGCACCTACTTAATTGTTTAGGAAAAAAGGTTTCCATTGCATTGTCTCTGACTTTTCCACAGTCCTGTGGGGATGTCTTTTCCATCTACAGATTTTTCTTTTAAGTGCTTTATAAAGCACAGCTTTGGGGAGAGGCTACTGACCTGACACTTGGAAAATCTGCTTTTAAGTTCAGTTCAGCCTCTGCTTGCCATTTGATGCTGGCCTCCTCATTTCACATTCTCTTTGCTTTAACTCCATCTTTTGTTGATTGATAAAACTACTTCCTTCTGGTGAAAGATGCTCTCTGAGTATAGACCATCATCCTTAGACCAATCTGAGGACAGACATTCTTCCTAAATGTTTTGTAGTGGTACTCTTGCGTTACAGATGAGATTTTTGGAGGAGAGGGGAGTATCTAAGATTTTAACGTCAGGTCTTAGATTTTGTTTGCATTTTCTCCTTTCGGTAACTCATGGATACCTATTTTTCAGTACTTACTTCATCCATCCTGAAACAACCCAATTACCCCAGCTGAACAGAAACTAGAGATAAAACAGACTGCAGAATTTCCCCAGGGCTTAAAAGCAGGTGGAAGAGCTATTTCTCACCTACGAGTGCCAGAAGCAGGGAGCTAGAAGTGAATCAAAGGCCTCCTGAGATACAGCAGAGGAACAAAGAAGTCAATAGCAAACACTGACATGAGCCACTCAAGCCTGGAGGCTCAAATTTATATTCCCTTGTCTTTCTAGGAGATTACATGGCCATAGTGACCAGGACAGTCCTTTTCAATAAGATTAAGGATGCAGAGGTCTAGAAAGTCTCAACTAGTTCATTCCTTCTGCAGCACAGGATGTCTGCCTGCAGGATAATCCCAATGGCTTTTATGTCTCTAGTTTCACCTCAGGTATTGAGTTTTCTGGCATGTTGACCCTTTAGAGAAATATTCCTTCTCTAAACATGAAAAGCAGTTTCTTGTTGGATCTTCTAGTATGTTCCTCTGGGTTGAAGAATGACCAGTCACATTATTTTTCCTATGTTTAGGAATGGCTACCCTGCTCCTCCTGTTTTGCTACTTAAAGAGAAGTAGATGTCATTGTACCACCATGAATTCTCTGAAGCAATCAGCAATTTTACACTAAGGAGCTCTGTGTTGGTGGGGTTTTTTTAAACAAAACTGTATTCAACTGAGGAAGAGCTTCAGGAAGGCTTTTGACTTACATAAGAGGTGAAGTTGGCCTACTAAATTAAAAGCAGTACATTGCTTCTTTCTGTATTTGTCTGAGCTGATGCTTAACTGAATAACATGATTCAGTATTTATGTGGTATATTAGAAGTAGATCACTGACTGGTACCTGGGTTTAAGTCAGAAGAGGAGAGATTAACATGCTTTGCGTCTTGAAGAAGTAATCTTTCTTCATTTCCAGACTGTGTCAGCTCTCTTATTTGTGTGAAAACAGGCAGCTATACTGAAAGTTGTCAATTTATGTTTCATACAGTAACAGAGGCTGCTGCAGGCCTGCCCCACACCACACTAACACACAGACCCAGATACAAAACTTTCTGATGAGGGAGCTGCCTACTCCAAAAGCAAGGAACCTGAGGTAGACTCACTGGAAGCTGCGTCTGCCATCTCTGTGGTGCAATGTGCTTGTGTTAGTGAATTTGCTGCTGTAAACCATGGATTTCCCTATACCAAATTTCCCTAAAGACTGGAAAGAGTATACACTCAGAAAGCAAGCTTCAAGGCATCTAATGAGCATGGAAGTTGTGGTAGTAAAGGAGAAAAAAACAAAGGAGACAGGAGCAGGGAAGAGAGTGGAGCAAGAGAGAAAACACACAGAGAACTGTATTTGCCAGTAGGGGATAATTTCTCATGAGGGTACAGCCTGATTTTATGGTCAAACACATTTCCCAAGGCTGCATGAATCAGTACCCTAGTGGGCAACAGCATGTCTGGGCTTGATTATGATTTGCCAGCAGTCTGTCTTGCCCTTCCACCTTCTTGTTTTCTCCTCTTCCTTTCATTTTCCCTGCTGTTCTTTAGCATATTTTCTGGAGATAATGCTGCAACAGGGTTTCTAATATGACTGAAGATCTAGTGCAATCAAACTCACTGAGAAATTATTTTTAATGAGCAAAAATGTTGCACCGAAGCAGTGAATTCCTTCTCTAACACAACAGAAAAGATCATTGCAGTGGAAATCCTGGAGTGAAAAAATCTTCAGATGAATAGCTTGTTAAAGGATAAAGAAGTTAGGTGAATAAAAGTCTGATTATGTACCTGGAGGTAGAATATAATAAGAATAAGAACAAGTAAATTACTAATTTGGCTGCTGCTTCTGACTGTGGGTTGTGCCTGAGCAATCTTTTCCAATACCTGCTTCTGAAAAAGCAGAATTATTGCAAGAGGCAGCATAGTCAGAATGGGACTTGGATCTGCATTTGAGTGCCTGCCCAGTTGTCTCTGAGTTGGGACTGTAAAATGAGAAGGAGGCATTTCAAGCTGTTGTCTACATAAGGTAGTCAGTTTGGACAGGACACATGACATTTCCAGTTGCACTGAGACTCCCTGATGGTAATGTGACAGAATGACATGACATCTCTGCACAGCCTGGCAGCTTGATGGTACTGCATTTGAGAGATGTAGTAGGAGAGTGGAGTGCTTTCACCCTTATTGTGAACATTGTGTTCCCCTTGGTCTGATGGGGCTAGTGCACAAAAACGCACATCGCACTCCTGAGGTCCCAGAGCTGCATTGTGCCTTCAGTTTTGAGGTGCTTCTGCCTCCCCTAAGATGCCTGCTTTAACTGCAATCCTCAGGCTGCATTTATTGAGCTTGGAGTAAGTGGTTAGTGTTAACTCACAAAGACTTAAGTGCTGCTTGTACACCACTTTCCATTTATTTAGTCCTTTTTCTCATTACAGCTTAGCCCTATTTCCCTTGGGCTTTTGTGCTGCATTTCTTTTTCTCTTCTCTTCTCTTCTCTTCTCTTCTCTTCTCTTCTCTTCTCTTCTCTTCTCTTCTCTTTCTCTTCTCTTCTCTCTCTTCTCTTCTCTTCTCTTCTCTTCTCTTCTCTTCTCCTTCTCTTCTCTTCTCTTCTCTCTCTTCTCTTCTCTTCTCTTCTCTTCTCTTCTCTTCTCTTCTCTTCTCTTCTCTTCTCTTCTCTTCTCTTCTCTTCTCTTTCTTCTCTTCTCTTCTCTTCTCTTCTCTTCTCTTCTCTTCTCTTCTCTTCTCTTCTCTTCTCTCTCTTCTCTTCTCTTCTCTCTCCTTCTCCTCTCCTCTCCTCTCCTCTCCTCTCCTCTCCTCTCCTCTCCTCTCCTCCTCTCCTCTCCTCTCCTCTCCTCTCCTCTCCTCCTCCTCTCCTCTCCTCTCCTCTCCTCTCCTCTCCTCTCCTCCTCCTCTCCTCTCCTCTCCTCTCCTCTCCTCTCCTCTCCTCTCCTCTCCTCTCCTCTCCTCTCCTCCCTCCTCTCCTCTCCTCTCCTCTCCTCTCCTCTCCTCTCCTCTCCCCTTTTCATTTTTCAGCTGTCAAGGTCTTATATATCCAATAAGCCATGTTTTTGTTTGGGATATGCCCACTGGATCAATATAAACCGTTCCAGGTCAGTGCTGCCAAGGAAAAAGAAATACAGGTATCTGTTCCCAAACTGAAAAGTACACTTGGCTCCCTTTGACAGCACAGTGCTGTTCTTCATCTAAATACATCCAAAAAGCCCAGTGCCAACTGAGATTACTTTCCTTATGCTTGTGAGTGCTCAGCTTCCCATCATTATCCTGGGTATTCCCATCACTGACCTGCTAGAGTTCCCAAAACGAGGATGGCCTTGCCACCTCTGCGAAATGACTAGTAAGCTGCTGTGTGGAGTTTACACTGCTAGCAAAGCTTCTCTGTCTAAAATAGCTTGCAAATGGCTCTGTTTCTCATCCAGATAAATTTTTCACCTTTTCTTGTTAAATAAAACTGGACCTTGCATCTCCAATGTAGCTTCTGTTTGCTGCAGAGAGGATCTCATCGCTGTGCTGAAGACAAAGTAGTAATTTTCCCCAATGCCTGGCACACACACACACAGCAGTCATCTTTTATGTTTTCCCAAATGGTAATTGCTACCTTCTCTCTCCTGTTTTTTCAGACAAACAGTATTAGGAGATGGTCTCTGAGCAAGCCTCTAAATGAAACATGTCATTGCTTTCACCTGGATTTTTTGCACAAAGCCTCTGAAGTTTTAGCTGTTGTGAATCCGTTTATCTGCTTGTCACAGATTTCCCTACTGCGTTAGTTATCAGATTGTGTGAATCTGCCTGCCTACCTCTTTTTTTTTTTCTCTACTTTGTAACTAAAGATAGCACAGTATTCACTTTATTAAGATAATTTAATGTAAATCTCTGATGACTGCTTTTTCTTTAAAACTTTCTGTCTGATGGTCTTAAATCACATCTATGCATGTTAATGAATTGACTCTAATAGCTCACAGTTGAGGAACACAAAAAATAAGAGGTTTTCCCAAGTTCATACAGGGAGTCAGTACCAGAGTCCTTTCCGGATGAGCTCTATATGTTGGCTTTGAGTTTAGTTTTTATCAGGGAATCATTTGTGTTGTAATAAATGATTCTCAGTGTGTTAAGAACCTAACATATGAATCAAATGTCTAGAATTTTACATTTTAGTAATCAAAGTGCACAGAAGAGAAATAATAATGTGGTCTTTTAATAGAATTTTTGGGGTGAGTGTGACTGTCTCATCTGAATAGGAAGAACTTTACAGTTTATGTGTATGATGTGATGCTTCTCCAATATATAGAGATGCACTCAATGTCACCACCAAAGCATCCATGTATCAGCATCAGTATCGATCCTTCTTTGCCATTCTGTTCTGTAAAAAAACTAAAACAAAAATTATCAGGTCCCACATACTCATTTTACTTCTTTATTCTCTCAGATTTATTCTGGACAAAATTCTTCACCTTTATAAAAATTAAAATGGTTTTATTTATTTTTTTAAGGGGAAAAAATCTTCCTTCCCTCATGCCAAAACTGCTGTCGATAGCCAGGAAATAATACATGCAAATGAGGCTCATTGTGGTGTTAGCAAAAGTAAGTGCTGACGTTTGATTAGGTAATATTTCATATTTTCTCCCATTTGGGTTTATTATTTAAACAGAGCTAATGCAGAGAAAGCTCTGCTTTCCAAACAATGAGTGTAAATCTAGGGTATACCACTTAAAAAAAAAAATAAAATCTAGCATACAAGAGTAATTACCCCAAATATTGCTGCAGCATAGCTGTTGTGAGCAGCAGTGGAAGTCTTTAAGTCTTTATAATAAAGTAAACTGTGTTTTTTGGGATTGTTGCAGATTTATAATATAATAGTTGAATAATTTGTCCCACTTCATGTTACTCTTCCATCTGCTGGGACACTATAAGCACAGGAGCATCCAGGCGCTACAATACTTTTGTATTTTCAGGTAGGGTACTAATTCAAAGACACATATTCCCTGTATATAGAAACTAATCCATGGTGACCTCCCTTGAGGATATTTAATCAGATTGAGCACCCAAAATCCTGGCCTGGCCCCCATCACAGCAGGGACTGGGAGCAGAGCGGGCAGCTGCTGCTGGGCTCCCTGCAAACACTGGGATTTGGCCAGCATGCTCATGTAACTCAGCCTTGCATCCTCTAATGGCAGGTATCTTCTGGAGCTGAAGTCATGACAGTAATTTTTTCCTAAGGGCTTAAGCAGGTCACAAATTTCTTCCTGCAATGAGCAATAGGCAGTGTGAAGCGACAGACGCTGTCCTGGCACATTTTAATTGGAACTGCTTCTGAGAGTAGGAGGGGCTGCAGTGGAGTGGTCAGGTGCTGTGTGGGACTGATAGTGAACAACAAAAAGTATTTGCAAGGGCAAATACTGTTGCTTTTTTCTTGGTGATTGGGAAAAGGAACTATTGAGACAAGGGAGTGTTGCTCAGCCCAGCAGCAGTGCCCCTTTGCTTTCTGTCTGCAAGCTTTGGGAAGTTTATGGAAGAGCATCTGAGCAGTATCTAATGGGGAATTAGGCAGAGATGATTGCAGAGAAGTGACCAGGAGTTGGGCTTTCCTATTTGAAGCAGAAAGATAAGGAAATAAATACATAACAGAAGAGTGGTAAAAGGGGGCCCTGAGAACAGGGGCTCAGATTTGATTTCACATATTTTGTCTGTTGGATAAGTCACATCACCTGTGTCCCTGATTTTTTTTATCTGTGTAATGGGGACATATTATAGATCTCTGTTAAAGGGAGGTGTGAGAATTAATGGAAGCTGTTAGAGTGCCTGGTAGATGAAAAATGCTGAGTATTACCACAGCAATAGTAACCCCTTTGACTCGTTTATGATCTTATGACAACCAAATGTTTCTGGCTTCCTGTCATTTCAACTAAGCTTCCTTCTGATCCTATTAAACACCGGGGGGAAGATCCTTAGCTAGTGTCAGTTGTCACAGCTCCATTGACTTCAATTATTTCTCCTGCACAACATATTTCATCCAAAGCACTTCCAGTATTTGAGAGATATTTGCCAATTAAAGACCACAACCTCTATGAGAGGTAGGAGTCATACCCCAGTTAAAGTTAAAGAAGCTTAGAAAAGCAAGGTTAATCAGCTTACCCAAGGTCAGGAAGAAAGTGTAATAGAGATGAGAAATCTGACCAAGAGTCATGCTCCTAGTTCTGAAGGTCACCTTGGCCAGGTTTTGCTTTGTGTATCAGAATGGATCTGAAGCCACCACTCAAGTTCTGCCTTTTTCAGGTTCTTGCTAGCATGAGGTGGAGCAGGGCTCACTTTCTTTTCATGCTCTCATTTACCTCTAGTTTTTACCATTCTCATTTTATCCAAGGTATCGTAGGAAGAGAATTATGGAGTGCTATGCTTATAGAAGTGGAGTCCTCTGCTGGTAGAGATTAGAAGGACTTTCCAAAGGCAATGGGAATATGATGATTTATACCTGAGGATCTGGTCCCTGGGGATTATTTGTGGCAGAGTATGGCTATAAGATGCCTAGGGATTTTCATCCTCCAGTAAGTTATGCACAGGCTGCCTGCAGCTGCAGTAAGCTAAACTGCCTACTGGTGGTGATTGCTTTTCCAATACATTGCAAGTCAGGACTTTATCATCATATGTGAAAATGATTCTCAGTAAGCTAGTTTGTGCCCTCATGCCTGCTGAAAGTCCAAAATGGCAGAATCAAATGGCAGTACTTAGACTAGCCCCAAGTGCAAATACTTCAAATATCCACAGGAACTCTGCTGTTTCTGGGATGGGAATTTTTTCTAATGTAGAGTGTTTGTGCAGCTTCAGCACTTTATTCCACAAATTTAGACCCTCTTTCAGAGAAGCTACTGAATGCTGTGATAGTGGAGCTAAATTTATAAACAGCCAGCAGATGAGCATGAGGAGATGCAATGAATAGCTCACAGATGGAAGAGTTAGAGATCAGTTGTGACATAATGGCTGAGCAGCAGTGCAGAGCTGAGGAGCGATGCTCAGCCGGGTCACTACTGAAAGAGAATCCACAAGTGCAAGCACTAATTAGACATACTGTTTTAAGTCCAAAATAACTGTTTATTTTAAAGAAACAAGCAAAAGCCAAACAAGAACGAGTACAGAACAATGCCCGTCCTGCAAAATTTGCAGCTCATAATGTACAGCTAGGAAGTTGTACAGTTAGGAATATGTTATTTGTTTTGGGTTTTATTTTTTTTAAAGCTACAAAGAAGTTGAAGAGGCAAGCCTATCAGACCTATGAGAAACTAAGTGTATTTATAAGCTTGAGATTTTAATTTCCTGAAGTAGCTTTAACTCCTGATAGTGAACTACCTTTGTGCACTGACTTAAGATCAGAATGTACCCAAATACCAGCTGTTTATTATTTAGGTAAACAGGAAAGCAAGCTAAAATGTGCTGTGTTTTAACAATTGGGAGAGAAAATAATTCTATCTCTGTAAAGCTCATGAAGATATTTACATTGAAGTAAATATATATAAACGCATTTGTACACACATTTAAACAAATACAGGTCAGTTCTGGGAGAAGGCAGGTCTTCACTGGAGCACTGGAGGAAGGGCTGAGGTGTATTGAGAGGAAAGTGAGGATAGGGTAGCCCAGAAACCTGGACTGTTTACCTGTGTAGTTCCCTGCCTGCCCCTCTACACACATATATTTCAGAACTAAGAACAAGTATTTTCTAGAAAAGCCCTCTGTCTGAAATCCTGGACAGTCTTCTTTTTCTTAATCCCTATCCTAAAGCTAGACACTACCTTGGGCTAGACTTTCTCGACATTTTTACCAAACAAATCTTGATATAAAACCAGTTAGAATTATAGAATAAGGGACCTTAAAGGTCATACAGTTGACCAACCCCTCTGCATGGGCAATGACACCTCCCACCACACCAGGTTGCTCAAAGCCTCCTCCAACCTGGCCTTGAACACTTCTAGGGAGGGGGCTTCCATACCTTCCCTGGGCAACCTGTTCCAGTGTCCCTCAGAGTACAGAATATCTTCCTAATATCTAATCTAAATTTACCCTCTTCCAGTTTAAAACCACTACCCCTCATCCTATCACCATATGCTCTTGTAAAAAGTCCCTATCCAGCTTTCTTGTAGGCCCCCTTCAGGGATTGAAAGGCTGCTTTGAGGTCCTCCTGGAGTCATCTCTTCTACAAGCTGAACAACTCCAGCTCTCTCAGCCTGTCTTCATAGGAAAGATGCTCCAACCCTCTGATAATCTTTGTAGCCCTTCTCTGTACTTGCTCAAATAGCTTCAAACATCCTTGTTATGTTTAGGTCAGCACAACTTGGCCAGGAATCCTCACCTATGAAAGCAGATGAGGCTTTAAAAAGAAGACTCCAAACTTCAATTTCAGCTTGGGAAAATTCTCTGCTTTTTTACTTCTCCCATGTCAAAAACATGCTTCCTAGCAAGAGGAAAGGGTGATGCACACACTTTAGGTCAGTAGGCACATATGGACTACGTGTTTGATTTTCATGAGAACCTATATTAGGCATATGCTCCCTCTTGGAAATATCTGTCAAGTGTGGTGTCCCATACCATCTCAACCTATTTTTTTTTTCACTGCCATGGGAGCCAGAGGTCTTGATTGGGCAAAGAAAGGGAACTGCTCCTCTGCCAGGAGCCCAACATAAGAGAAATCAGGAAGTTGTCCTATATGCTTGGTATGTCCAAGTGCTGACTAGGAAAATGCAGCCTATTTAGAGATCCTGTCTCCTCAAGAAGATAATGGTGTGCTGTGGAATAAGCAAGGTCTTTTTCCTCCAGAGAGTGGGCACAGGGTGGCTTCAGGTGTTCCCCTTTTATCCTTGGTAAATGTGTAAAATGTGTAGCATCCCTCTTTAAGGGGTATGGAACTAAGGAAAACACACCTTGTAAGGTGCCAGAATACTTTATTGTTAGGTATAAAACCTGTTTCTGTTGACAAGTGCAAACAGCCTTTACTGTTTGCAGTTAACCGGACCCTAGGGACTTCCTGTTCATTTATGTACAAGCTAATGCTTTCTACTAGGCACAGGTCTCCTACAGGACACTAAAAGGCCAACTTTACTTTCACATGGTATTTTAGAAGCCTAAAAGCACTCCTTTTTCAACATTATCTCAAAGACCTGGAACTGACCTGGTCAATCTGATTCCATAGGAATACAGTAAATGGATATATGCTGTGTGAGAATACAGGGTCCTATATCACAAGCCTAGTGCAGTTCTGAGAACACAAAAATAAAGATCACTTTTTAGACTAATTAAAGCCAGTGTGAAAGCACTTCCTCAACTCTGAGGAGCTGTCTATAGAAGGGAGGCTAAGTCCTGTATCCTTTCCTGGAGATTCCCAGATTGGGCCCTGACAATCTTCCCATCACTGGGACTGTGAAAGTGAAAAATTTGTGAGTAATGCAGTCCTGGGCTTGTGCAGAGGCACCTCCCTCAGGGGAATCCAGGATTGCGTCCAGAAAATGCCACCTTCCCTCCTACTTTTTGGGAAAGGAAGAGAGACATCAAGGCTTGCATGGTTTGCCGTGGGTGGCTGCCAATTGAAGGAGGCTTCTGCTTTCACATTACTGGCCCCCACTACCTTTTACTCTTTGCAAAAAAGGTAAGGATAGACTTCTAAAAGAAGAATTTCTGTGTGATCGTTAGCTATATAGATGAGATTTATTTCCTGGCAAGGTCCTGCTAGGAATACTATAGTCAAGAAAGGAACCTTTTCCATCTTCTGAAAGAGCATTTTTCATCCTTGGTGGTCCTTTGGTGTTGTTGAGTATCGATCTACTTATGCTTCCAGAGATCTGTCCAGGTCTTTGCATAGAGAGCTTATACTGATTGCTCTCCAAAACTGTGGTCTCTTGCATATCCCTCTGCCCAGCAAAGGGTATTTAGGACTCCTGCTGGTTGTTCCCTGGTGGACATGAGTATCCTGTTCATCTTTCTCCCATTTCAAATGCTGTTATCAACATCATACCTTGACTACTTGTCAAAGCTTTTGAAATGCAAACCATACTTAGGAGCAACAGGACCTTATGTGAGGGCATGGAAGGTGTGGGTCCTTCTGCACAACACAGTGGGGTACATAGCACAGGCAGGATTTCTTTCTGAGGGTCATTCTCAGATGAAATCCCAGGATCTCTCAGTTAAGGTAATTTTTTTTGGTCAGAGAGAGAGAATGCTATGGGAGCTGTTTGACACCTGGCTGGCTCAGTGTCACTTCTGACATTTAGCTAATACGCAAATATGATTCTCACTCTCATTTTTTTCAGCTCTAAAGAAATGTTAAAAATGTATAAAAGCCATCATGTTTTCATCAGTTTTGATGATAGTATTAAACAGTGTATTAAACCATTCCCTTCTGTGTACAAATCATACCTTAGCCTGGAGGTGCATTTCTTATTAAAATGCCTCAGATCCACAATTTTCCCTTTTTTTATTTATATATTTAAAAGAAGTTGGTAAGGGATTTGGGGAAACAAATGAATTTACTGCTTGGTTATAATGTAACATCATAAAAGGTACAGTGCTTATTATGAGAGTTATTTTCTAAGAGATACTTTAGACATTTCATTCAGATTGACTTTGAAATAAGCATTTTTCCAGATGGACTGAAAACTATCTGAATGTCCCTAGGGGTGGCATGTTGAGTTGGAGATAAGGGGACAGTAGATTTGGAGGGTGCTTTAGAAAAGATTGAGCTGCAAGATTTCCTTTTTCATCCAATCAAACTAGTCAGGATTTACAGAATTAGTGGTTTTGATTGTCTCAGTTTTAATGATTCGAAAGTGAATTTTGAAACTGATCGCAGAGGGTGCTGATCACTATTTTTCTGAAGCTCAGGCTCACGTAAGGGTTCTTAATTCAATACCCAGATACTGGGGTACAGAAAGCAAACTACACTAAAACATCAGAATGGTTGAACAGCTGCAGTGTCAATGTGGAAAGGGGTTAAGTAATAGTCATCAGTTCTGTTGTCAAACAGGGAAGAACCACAAGCACTAGGAAAAAAAAAAAGACAATGACAAATGGTCTGTGTTTGTGGATTTGCCAAAAGTGTTATATGCAGAGCTTATATGAACAAGCTTATATCTTGTGCCAGCGTGGGGCACAGCCAGTACACTGCTGTACTGGGGAAAAAAACTTTTTTTTTCCTTTCTTTCTTCTTTTTCTTCTCTGTAGTTGTAACTGTAACTGAGAATTTTTCCCCAGCTGAGCTGAGTCCTTTGCAGAGGTACAGAAGAGGTGAATAATTCACTGAGCCAGAGTCATAAAGGGATAATTTCTGTGCACTGGGCATCATCATGGGTTTGCAGAGGTTGTTTCCTGCATACATTTGCTCTGCATGATCTGGCCCTTACCAGGCACAGGTGCAGTATGGCAAATGGTTTAATACTTCTTTATTTTCCCTATTCTATTTCCTTCTTTTATAAATCACATCTTCTTTTTAACTTAATGTGTAACAACATATTAATTTTTGACCTGCAAAGGTCTATGCTTCTAAGATGTAGGAGACAGCTTCCCCATCCCTTTATCTGTGCTCTCTTTTGCTTGCTGTTCTTCTTTGGCACTGAAAATGTAATCAAAGCCATTGGGGCCCCAGTGGACCTCAACTTGTTGATTAGAATCGGGTAAACTAGACATACTCTAGTGGGAAAGAAAGGCATTTATGATTACTACCTGGCATTTTTCTCTGGCCTTTTTTATGTACTTGTCACTGTTTTTTCCCACATCAATCTCATAAAACATTCTTTTGCTCATGCTTGAAATATTGATATTATCCTACAGCACAGATAAAAGCACATCACAGAGCAATATGGCTTGGTGATAGAATTATCTGCAATAAACAGAAATCTCTACTGATGTTTAGGGCTGGCGTGGTATTAAACACATTACTTTTGCTGACAGGCATTTTCATTTCCTTGCATCATGCAGGTAGGGGAATTTGAAGGAAATGTAGTTTTCACTTCTAGATTTGTTAGAGAAAAAATGTAAAAGAGGAATGCTGGTAGTTATGGTAGCATCTCTTAAATCAGAAGGAACTCACTGTGATTTTAAGAAAGTTTCAGAGAATTGCTGTGTTTTTATGTGTACATATTAGTGTTGTATGTATAAATATATCTAACTATGCATAAATATTAATATAAACACCACAACTGTGCCATATTTAAAAAAAGTTGAAGGAACTGGGAACAATCCAAAATTGAGCAGTTAAAAAATTTGTGTCAGTGAACTTTATGCTCCTTTGCTATGGGCTTTAGGACACAATCTTTAGTAAAAGATTTCCCCCTGTAAATTATTTCCCCCTGTGACTTTTCTCCCAGCTGTGCACTGAAAAAAAAAAAAAAAAGAGCTCCTGGCATAAACTGGGGATCTGCTCCCAGAATTACTGCATGGTACATAGAATGCCCACTTCAATTTTTTGGAGCTGGTAATGTAGAGAACGAGGCAAGGGATTCTTAAAAGTGAAGAAGGCCTCTTGAGTGAAGCACTGATCAAGGGAAATCTCATTCTGCCTGTCCCTCTTATTCTCTAGGGTCATGATATAATGCTGGTTGAGATACTAAAATAATTTTTTTCCCAGACCATCCCTAAATTATGTATTTCTTCTGTTCTGGTTGCCAACTTGAGATCATATAGCTTGGGTGCAAACAATATGGAGCCCTGAAAACAACATTTCAAATGTATAAGGTGCCGTAAGGTGCTAAGCACTCTGTGTAATCAGAATTTGCAATCTAAAATTGCACATTCAACAGTAGGAGGCCTTTTGACTTAATTTCCCTTTTCCTGAGCTCTCCACTCATATAATAAACCTATCACCTCAGAAAGGTGTTGTCCAAAGTAATTAGTTTTTGCAAAACAGTCCAGTGCTCTGCTGAGTGGCATCACAGAAACGCCCATGTGAAAATAAATAAATTTGTCAGAGCAGGATTAGTATGGTGTGCAGGAGAAGGGCCCAAAAAGGGAGCAGTGAAGATAAAATATAGTATGAAGTAACAGCACCTTCCACAGGCATTATTCCTCTGTGCTGAACAAAGGAAAGATCACGTCAAAAAAGAGTGGTGTGTGAATCATGTACTTAGGAAGCTGTACCAAAACATGCATGCATGATAACCATGGACTGCTTTTATGTTGTATTGTGCAGGAGTTTATGCTTAGAAGTGAAAAAAATATAATTAAAAATAATAGTGGTTGCTGTTGGTGGGATGGGAGAGAATCTGCTCAAACAGCTGGGGCTTGTGGCAGAGACCTCTTCACCCTGACCCTCTGCTCTGTCCCTCACTGCTACAGCTCTGCACTCCATGAATTGGAGTCAATGGATGCTTCTTTCTGTGTGCTCCTGTACTAAATTCCTTTGGAATATTTTGGTACCATACATCTGTACATTGTAGAAACAACCTAGTCCTAGATAGTACACAATGTATTTCTGGAGTTGTGGGTTTTGGAACAGTACCTTTGTATGTTTTCAGGGTTATGCGTTCATAGTAGCATAAAACTGAGTGTCCTGATGCTGTACTGAGTGGAACCAGAGCTGATCAGAGAATTCTGGGGTTTTCATACACCACACAGTTTAGGGAGATCAGGACTTCTGCAGCTTAGAAGACAGCATCTTTGGAGAAGGGGACTAAGGTCTCTTCTTGCTGCTGCTACATGGTTAAGTATCCTGCATGAAGCTGGCATAAATTATTAATCAGAAAATCCTATTTTTTCTTTAACTGATGAGGGATTTACAAAACTTCACTGAATATAACCAAATATTTATTTATGCCAATATTTGTGACTGTAATGAAATTTCCTAGTAGGGCAAATTAGTGAGAACATAGAAAACGAGATGTCAGTGCTACTACATAACCTTACCAGGCCTTTTCCCCAGGAAAAGCAGAGGTTTACCTGAATGTTTGGCACAACTGACACAAAGATATTGTGCTGATCCATAACTCTGGCTTGCAGTGTCCCTTCTCATTGCTAGCAAGCCACAAATTTTATTTAGTGGTGACTTACTGTAGATACATCCCCTTGCTTGCTGGCATCATGGAGGTGAATTATATGTGGGCTGTGGGGATCAGGCTGGCCATGGGTCCTCATAGCTTCTTTTGCAAGGGGACTGCTGAGGTTAAACTACATAATTTTTGTAATTAATTCTTTCCTCCTGGATATGACCTCAGTTTTATTCTCAGGTCTAAGCCTTGACAGTTAGAAAGCCTCCCAACACTTTCCTCTCATCAGAAGGTCAAATATATTTGATCTGGTTAATTCCTAGGTGAAAAAATAGGTATAATTTTGCAGTTACTTTTGTAGCCCAAGTACCAAAAGAAGGACTATTGTCACCAGATTCAGCTAGACTGGAACCCGCTGTCTTTTGAGATCTGAGGGAAAAATGCTTATTTTTCTCAAGAAGCATTGAACCAGTGTAGAAGCTTTTAATCCTATCCAAAAGGAACAAGCTGGGTTATCTCCTGTCATCCCTTTGAATGTGCCAGCCATTAACCTAATATATGGATATGTAGACTCTACATATAAACACACCCTACAAGCAAAGGGTTATCCTGTGCCATGACTTACACTACCTTTTAGATTCCTGCTTGTTCCAGCTAGTGTTCAAGTCAGTGCTACTGAGCATGTTTCTTTGCGTGGCAATTTGTATTTTGTGCAGGGTTCCGGGGGACAGTGTAGGGGATCATATGGCTGTAGGTTGTGCAAGCTCTCTGTGCACATCCATCATTTTCAAGGCAGCAGGAAGGCTCATTCTTTTTGCCAGGCTTTAGCTGCAGGAGCTTGGATGTGCCCTCCCCCTTGGAGCCCCTGTTGGACTGCTGCCTAGGGAATGTTCAGCACTGGGTACAGCCATGATGCAGCCACCTGGCAGAGCACCAAACTTGCAAAAGGGCACAAGAGAAAGCATAACCCAGTTGAAAATGACCGAGGTTCATCATCAGATTGTGGTACTGCAAAAGAGGAGAGGTAATATGGCTGCATGGTTTAGCCTTATGCATTAAAGCACCAACCAGTGGTAGTGAAAGGGACCATTTCCTGAAACTGACACATGCCGCAAGCAGTGAGGAAAAGAGATGAGGTTATTTGTGTGCTACTCTTGCTCCTTGTCCAGTTGTAACCTATGAAATGGGGAGAAAAGGAAGGAAAAAAGAAAAGAGAAAGAGTTGGGTGGTCATGAGAAGGGGGGAGACAAGGAAATGAGTCAGATTCACAGGGTAATTTCCTGTATTTCCTAACTAGGTTTAAAAAAGCTAAGGCAATGTGAGAGAGCACCATTGCCCACCCAAGTTTCACCTAGGTGGGAGGGTTAGTAACTAGCAGGGGGCCACAAAACAATTCTACTTTAATTTTTAATTTTCTCACTTCAAAGGCAAATAATCACATATTTAAATGATCACAGCACTTAAACTCTGTTTCAGTGAATTAGCATTCTGATGCCTCTGCCTATATAACATCTGGGTGTGCCTCTGCAGAACAGAGGTTTTAAAATGTTCACTGATCAAGAATTCTGGTTTTGTTTTTTTAACTGTGAGATGTCTTTTTATTGCTAGTGCATAATTTAATTTTGAGGCCACTGGTGTCTGATGTATATCTTAAAATCTGAGCTCCTGCAGGCACATAGTGTGTCATTGTATCTGCTCATTTAATTTTTCTGAAAGGAAATTTTCTAGTTATTACAGATGAAAGCATGAAATCATACCCACATTTTCCTTCTCTCCATCCCCAAATCCAAAAGGAAAAGGCAAATAAAGCAAATGCTACTATGTTTAAAAAAAAAAAAATCGCTAGTTTTGCTCTGGAGGGTCCAGCTCCCAGATTTGGACTTTAGAATCTGGTCGTTTTACTAGTGTGAGCTGTGAGCTTCTGAACTGCAGTCTGGAATGGAAAGGCCCACATTTCTTTTTGGGTATGGTCAGACTGTGGGAGATGATGCAAAAGGAAAATGACCTTTGTGAGATTTAATTTTTCCAGTGTAGAAGATGTCTCTTAATTTGGATGTCAGAAGGAGCCCCAGAAGATTTCAATGGAATTATGAACAGAGGTTGTTTGCAGAGGGTTCCTTAGCAGAGAATATGAGGTTCCCCTTCCATGATGTAAGCTTTCCTAAGTGCAGTGTCTGATGCTGCTCCTCCAGGTTAAGTTGCAGCATTCTTGTAGATTATTTGTGTTGCCTGTGATCTTGTAGGTTGTATGATGGCTTGAAGAATAAGTTTTGTCTGAATAAATCCCTTTCCATTTTGGGACCACACATCTCATTTGACAGTGTTGCAGGATATTGCAGTGCATTAGCACAGCTTTGCTCCTACTGCTGCATAGTTATACCGATTTCCAGCATGTTCTGTTGAACAGACCATAGAATGTGATAATTTCTTTGACCCCTGTACTTGGCTGCAGAACAAAATGGCATCTTTCTGGTAAGATCAGAAATGCCACCTATAGTCTAGAGCTCATTTTTTTTCTTTAACTGAGAGCACAGTGGAATGAGGAGATATGAGTGACCTTTGGGATGAAGAAAGGACCATGTTTGATTGTACTAAAAGGGAAGGAGCTGATTCATTGAGTCCACTAAGCATAGTCAGAATCTGCAGATTTCCCCAGTTCTCCAGTTTGTAGAATAGCCGGTGCTGGCTGCCCTCATCTGTTATCACATAGTTCCCAGAACAATTTACCACACCATAATTCTAAGTATGGCATATCTACAAGAGTCACAGCTATATGAGCACCAGTGAGGAAGCTTGAGCTGTTCCCACTTTTTAAATTAAGTTTTCTTAGCTGCACTGTCCTTGGCAGGGCTGGTGTTTTGCAAAGGCTTCAGCACTGTCTTTTCTGTGGTGGTGCGGGGGTGCTCTGGGGTCACAGCTCTTGAGGATTAGTCACTGTCTTCAAGTTCTTAGGTCTGCTCATGCCCTAGCTGGAGTAGTTTTCAGCCTTGTCTTTACCTACGTTTGCCCTTCCTTCTGGCTTCCCTGCACTACAGTGAAGGCTGATGCAGGAGAACACGAGGAGCACTGCTGGGGGTCAGTGCAGTCAACTGGCCTCAGGAATGGTGAAGGGCACAGTGGTCTGAAAGTGTGTGCCTTTTTCAATTAAAAAAAAAAAAAAAAAAGAACTAAAAAAAAGAGCAATCCATTTTAGATACAGGAGAGAAAAACATTTGGAAAGCTTTTCACTTAACAAGGCTCTTCTGTGACATTTAGTTGCATTTATACAAGTTAAAAAGGAATTTGGCACCTTCCCACCTCACTCAGCAGGCTTAGAAGAGAAAAAGCAAATAAAAAGACAAGATTACTTGAAATGTTGCTTGGTTTTTTTCACATGAAGTGGTGTGCCCGTTGATGTTGGCTGAGTACTGTTACAGCCCACAGAGGGCTTTGACAGAGGAGGCATATTCAGTCAGGTTCAGGGCCTGCTTTCTAATGAGGAAAGATAATTATCATGCCAATCTGATCATTTTTTACCAGGCACATTTAATCTGAGGGAAGGTGGGAGCAGCTTCTGTCTAATACAGACCTGAGAGCAGGGCCAGCAGGTATAACAAGAGTAATCATGCTGTAGGATTTGGTCATTATTTCCCAGAAAGACAGAGGGGAAAAGTCTTCATGTCACCATATCTCTGTCTTCACTGCTCTTAAATTCAACTTGTGCAGTTTTACTGTGGTGGCCCCACTTCTCCAAACATCTTTAGATCCCATCAGAAATGCTCTTGACAAGCACTTATTGCTGGATTTGACAACCAAGCAGTCTCTTCTCTCCTCAACCTGTTTTCTGTCTGAAAGAGAAAATCTGAGGTGTGTTTGATGGGAATCTGATGACGTGCAGTGTGCTCTGAGGCATCTTCTCCCTTGGCTGTAGAGCTGTGTGGGCAGGGTTATATTCTACATTCATCTTTGTACATTATAAAGGATCTACATAGATGTGCATGCTGCCTACCTGAGTGCACATGCATAAATGTGCACGTGTGTTTTCTTTGAAAATGCACAGGTGCCATGCCAGGAGAGTGTACAGATGAGCACATGCTCTGGAAGATGTTTTATATACCTGAGTACATTCATGTTTACAAATTTATGGCTTTGGATTATATGGGAGCTCTAAGACTACAGGGTCAGCTGTAACTCTGAGAATTGTCTTAAGCATTCTCTTGCAACTTTCTTAGTTGCAACACAAATTCATGGAGCTTCTGTTTTTACACACTTCTTCGTAACAAATTACTGATCCTCTTTACCACTTGGTCCCACAGTCACAGCAGAGAGATAACCAGTAGGTTGGGAATAAGTGGATCTGGAGACCACTGTATGAACTGATTTTGCTGCAGGGAAAAAAGGCAAATGGAAATATACTGTGCAACACAGAAGCTTTAGGAAATGGTGTCTTCCTTTTAGACAATGTATTAAGATTCTGAAGCAATGTGGCCAGATACAGAAGCTTGGAAACAGCTCCAGCAAATGCTTAAGGTGTAATTGCAGTAAGATTAAATTTATTTTGTCTTTTGCTTTACATCCAGTTCTTTTATAACATCTCAGTGACTTTCCAACATGTCATAGGTTTCTGCCTCCATAGGTGGAGGTGCATATTGAATGTGAAGAAAACTGGTGAGACAGATGCACTTTAGATACTGGAGAAGTGAGTTTTGCATGTTGGCTGGATTATTCCCAGATCAGTAATGGAAAATTTGGCAGGATTCACTTGCTGTCTTTTGCTATCAGCATTGACAACTCATTGAAGTGAATGGAAGGCTACAGATCTCACAAACCTCCAAGTTTTATGATACTTGCAGTTTATCAGTGCATTGGCTTATGTATGGTTCAAGATCTTGTCCTTGTATACTGCTAGATCAAGACCAGTATATCTTGATCCCATAGTCTACTAAATAGGCAATTTTTTTTGCACTGTAGCAAGGTTCAGCAGTGGGGAAGAGTAACACCCTCACTCTTTTGATTCATTCACACTATCCCATGCAACACAAATTTCTCCAAGCACAGGATGAAGCACTCAAGTCATTATTGGCTCTGAGGAGAAAAAGCTTTGAGTAAATCTTATTGATCCACATCCCAGTGTCCAGCTGCTGAAACAACTGTTAAAACAGGTGTACCTAATTTTAGCTTTTGAAACAGCTGGGCAAAGTGTTGGCTGTGTTTCAGTATCTTTTGCTTAAAGAGAAGGCAGGTGGCATTCTGTAAACACTCTGCTATTGAATTAGAGACCTATTAATATTGGTGAGTCAACTTAACTTAATTCTCTCAACCTGCTAACAAGAGCACTTTGGAAAGGATTGGAGAAGAATGACAGCATACCTTGAATAAATGAAAGAGGAAGAGATTGCAGTGTGTGTGTGTCAGCAACAGCAATTTAATCAATTTAGGTGCATCTGTGCTACCCATCACTTTGCTGACTGTTTGTATTTCTTTTGTCTGGATGACTTGAGGCATACATGTCCTAGCTGTATTTTTGAAATGAAGGCATACTCCACTGAACTACAGATTACATGTGTGCATGAGTAGATAGATATGGGTGTGAGAGAGAACATTTAAAAGAGCCAGCAACCACAAGGCTCTGAGTGATTCTGGGTTTTGTTGCAAAATCAAGCATTCAAAATCGAGGCATGTTGGAAGTAACTGTAACATCTTCCCTGTTCTGTATTCCTTTCAGTCTTTAATTAGAGGCTCATGTTACTGTGAACTCCTGAATTGTTTGTGAGGCAGAAACAACCATTAACTGAAACACATTTGTATACTTAGAAAATTCTGTAGTCTGTGAAACCCCTATTTTAACTGCTGTAAAAATTAAGGTGTCTGTTGAATAATGAAGAAGAAGGAGGGGTCTGGACACTATGGGTACCCCAGTCATGGTCCTCTCTCTGCAGCATGGTTCTAGAGGGACACATTTTTCATAAAAAAACCCAAAACAAAACAGTGAGTGTTGTAGAAGTGAGTCCTGGACAGCAGAAATAATGGATTGTTGTCAGTGTATACTTTTATATTGGTCTGTGTCCCCAAGAACAGCAGGTCTGAAAGCTGATCACTGTATGTTGTGGACTGTGAATGTCCTCACCCCAGAAAACTGTTAGAAGGAAGTAGAGGGGGTAAAGAGAAGTTATTTTTAAAATTAGGCATTTTATTCACATTCTTTAACAGCATCTGATCGTGCTAAGGAGTGTCTAAGTAGCATCTAGCTCCTCCAGATGCTGGCTATTTAGAGAGACACACACCAGAAGTTCTGTGGACAACAAATGACTGAATCCCACGCAGGATGCTCTTCTTGGCAACAGAAGAAATGGGAGTGAGTGGGTGAGCCTCTATGTGTGTTCCTGTGCAGGATGGGACAGGCAATTACCAAAATGGGAGATAGAGAGGGAGAAAAATGAAGATGGATGGAGGTAAAAATACCTGCTAAATGCCAGCTGTCTTACTTGGACTGTGTAGGATTGTTGCCTGGGGTAGTCGCAGTGCTTTGTCTCATAGTTTTCAACCCCATATACATTTTTACCATGATTTGTGTAAAATAAGCTAGAATAAGTTCTGTTAGGCATCTGGATTTATATTATTTTCAGCCTGTAACTAGCAAACCAAGAAAACCCAACAATGAGAGCAATTTGTTGCAATACATATTGCTGAGAAAAACCAAAACTATTAGGTTGTCCTCTGTTAAAAGCAGAAGCTTTTCAGGGACATATTTATTTGAATGTAAAATTTTTTAATAAGTTTGCTAAAGTTCAGCAGTATTTCTGGGGACAGAACCCACTAATAGCATGATGGTTTGAGGACTCCCCTCAGATGCCACCTATTTCACCAACAGAAGCTGGAAACATGCTGTCACGCTACCTTTGAATTTCTCTTTGGCTTAATATTTTCCTGCTACCTCAAACTGCATTAGATAATTTATTTCTATTTCCTGTGCAATTTCTGTCCGGTGCTTGGTTGCCTCTGTTGCTGGAGCAACGTTTGCAGGTGCAGAAGAGAGGCAACTCTTTGCCATTGTATTCCAGCCAATCTACATGATATTGCCAGCACTAGATGAAATCTCCTATTTCCAGTGCAGAGTAATGCTTGACCAAAGTGGCACAGAATAATTCACCTTTGAAAGTTTCCTTCTGGTGCTGCTATTTCTGTCGTCCCTTAGCTAAAATGTGCTCCTTTACTGTCTCTATGTAGAACAGATCTAAGATGCTGAATTACCCATCTCTTGTACCAAATTCTTTGGTGCTGTTACTCCTTTTACAAAAGGTTTCTTGCAATACAGCTCATGGTGAGAAGCTGATATCCTGCAACTTCAACTGTCACACCACTTGAGACTATACTGTACTGGTGTGGAAATTCAGTGTTATTTTAGTCTAGCTTTCTAAGGTAATGACTCTTCTGCAATCACTCTGGCCACTGTCCCTTTGGTCACCTGCCCAGCAACCACCACATTTGACAGGAACACTGAATCCTCATAGATACAGAATTCCTACAGAGCTTGTTCCTTGTCCCTGCTGAGGTGTAAGGGATGGTTCACCTGCTGGTAGACTTTCAACTTTGAGCCTGCTACAACACATGCTACCTCTTCCTCAGCCAAAGCAAGACATGAGGAGGTAAAGAAATGAAAGGTGTGAAAGAGGGTTAAGGAAATATGACAAAAATCTGAGCTCATCATAGGAGGGAGTGTGAGAGAATGTGGGGAGAACTGAGGGTGATGTGGTTATGTTATTATAGTGAATGTGGGGGGACTGAAAAAGGGGAAACATGAAACCTCATTTCCTACTAATCTATTTCTGTAGTTCTGCTGCTTGTAGAATATGTATTCAGATGGCCAGGAATATCAGATGCCCTCTTTTTATTTGTGTGCTGCTACATTTCTGAGGATTAAATCTAGTGTAGGTGCTGGTAGTGGGTAAGAAGCACCTCAGTGCAAGAAAAGGTGTTACAGAGAGTGCCCATATATATCTTTATTCTGTTTATCACATACTGCTTTCTGTCTCCTTTGGGGATTTTTAGTATCATGGTCTGTCACAGAATAGCTACTTTCTGATCTTTGTGCAGGAGGAGATCAGACTGCAGGGATGAAGACAGCAACAAAATGATTCAGAGTTAGTCATCTTGAAGACCACTCAGATTTCTTTCATCCTCATAGTACCCACCATACTTCTGCCAGGATCCTGGAGGAGTGAATTACAGACAGTGTGTTGCCATCCTGACTGTTCACTTTTGGTGACTGATAAAAAGAGGAGGGGGCTGAAACATGGCATCTACTTAAAACTGCAGACTTACTTATAACTTAAGGGATTACTTAAGGGATGAGCTGGCCCATGGGGGAGGTGGTTTTATGACCAACCAGAAGTTTAGAAGAAAGAAAGAAAAATAAACAACATGATTCTTCAAGGGAGCTTTGTTTATGGGTCACACAGGCATTTCCCTATATTCCCATTTTCTGGTTTCTTCTGTAGTTGTCCATAGTTGATAATCTGAGGAAGAGATAAAGAGACTACAGAGAGAAGCAGAAGTATGCACGTACATGTGTGTGCATGCACACCTGCTTGTATGCATCTGACTACTTTGAATGTAATCCCTAGTTCCCTATTGTTAGCTTTGTTCCCTATTGGCACTTTACAGTGAATAGCTGAGGTTTATTGTCTGTCCTGTCCAATAAATAGCAGATCCATGTCGGGAGCAATTTATACCTTATCCATAGTATACAGCCTCTCAGTGAGGGAGTATGTTGCTCCTTTCTCTTCTTTGTGTCTACTACTCAGTTTTCACAACTTCCTGGTGCTTAAAGCCCTTGCACTTACCACTGTAAGTGATGTCTGCACTTGCTCTGGGGTTAGCAATTGCAATTCCAGTTGGGTTTTGCCACTGTTGGATGCCTGACCCAATGCAAATTCCCTTCCATTCTGCTCAGAGAAGAGGGTGCTGGGTAAAGAGAAGTGTTCAGCTTGAGGAAACAGGCTTTTTGCATCCCTGTGACTAGCACAACCACTCTTTGAGTCACAGGCAGGATGAAGAATTTGACAAGACAAGGAGACCAGCACTGGAGGAGCATGTAGAGGTGGTGAGGAGTTTGAGACTCAGGGGAATGATAGGACAGTGAGATGCTTCACAAGGAGAGAGATGTTTTTAAAGCAGTTCATGCCCCTTACGTTTATTCTTACTATTGTGCTTTTGTTGACCTTCTCTGGTAGAGACAAAGTATCCTAGGAAGTCCTCGAATCAGCTAAGGCAAATGGACCTGGAGTTGATTTTGCTTCCATCTATTTGATTTGTTTGAGTGGGTTTGTTGCATACCTTGAAGCCAGGGCCTGTCCTCAGTAGTCTTGAATATATTGGGTAGTAGATGCTACACTACTACCCATCCCAGGGTAATGTTACAGTGACCAAATACCTTTTCTGAAAGCTGCAAAACCTTTTAAAAATCACCGTGAAAAAAGGCCTAGGAACCCATGGACCAGGGCTTAGCCATATTTTCTATTCCACAGAACAAAAAAATGGAAGCAGCTAGCAGCTAATATGAGCCCTCCTTCTACGCAAGAGGAACAAATGTCTTCCAAGTACTGTAAAATGGGGTATCAACAATAAGATACATGAGATAATTTATCTTCGGTATGCAGTGCTCATGAGATCTGATCTGAAAGATTGCATCCAGCCTAGGGCACTGTACTTCAAGAAAATGTAGATATTTGGGAAAAGTCTCTAGGAAACCAGCAATAATGGGCACAGTTGATCTCTAAGGAACAATAAAGCAAATGTCCTTTTCTAGGGAGAAGGGATATAGCAGAAGTCTTCAAATATGGAAAAGATAGCTGTAAAGAAGAAGGTAAAAATCTTCCTCCTATGATAGGGCAAGAAATAATGTACCACAATACCACACCTGAAAATGTGTGTATGTGTAGGTATATGTGTGTTAGGGAATTACCGACTGTTAGGATGGGAATGTTTAGATACTGATAAATCAGGCCAGTCTTAAACTTCAAAGTGAAACTTGATTGAACTCATTAATTATCAGCACACTATATTCTAATGGTTAATTATCGATCATTTTCATCAATTCTTTATGCACAAAGCTGTTAGCCTCTAACATTTATGCCCCTAAGTTAGCTGTGATAATGCAATGTCATAGAGATAATTCTGCACAGTTAGCACTGACAGCTACTGTCACTGATGGTCTTGGCTGCAGAAGAAGAGGTGAGGAGAAGGATGAGAGAAGTTGGAAGTGATGCTGGCTTGTTGTCTCCTGTATCCAATTTCCCTTTTCATACCTAATGTTTTAATGCTACTTTCCCTCTCCCAAAAGTGTGATCTTCAACTGCTAATAGTGCTGCTTCTCTTGGTTTTTTCCCTAGACATGCTTCTTGTGTACTCAGCAGGATGCCCTGCCTGTTTGTATCCCTTACACTTATCTTGTCCTCCATTGCAACTTTTTGTTACTTGGATGTCTCCTATGAGCAGCTAACCATGGATTGTTTGCATTTAGTGAAATGCTTATATTCTATAAGAGCACTGCAGTATGTTATATGCTTCTGTTAGTTACAGTGTTTTAGAACATTTATATTTGGACACAAAGAAAGCTAGTATTAATTGTATCTTCATGCATTCGTAATTTATAGTTAAGTTCAAGCCGCTTCATTGACTACAGCACATTTTTTGAAAAGGAAAAAAAAAAAATTCTCTTGATAAAGTTGAGCACTGCTATATATTGCTTCCAGAAGCATCATTTGTTCATCATTGCAAGTTAGACAATATCACTAAGACTGTTGTAGGTAAAGTTTTTCCTTCCTTGGCACAGAGAGATGTGGGATGTCTCACCTATTGGAGGGAAAAAAAATTGTTTCTACTGTGACTGAGAGGAACTGAACTGTATTCTGTGTGCCACCCTGTGCAGGTTGTGTAGCATAGGCAGTGCATGGGAAAATAGCTGCTTCCTTTGAGTGAGGAGAAGGCCATCTAATGGTCTCATTGTTCATTTTGCCTTAGCCAGTAAGTTGATTTGCCACAGACTGCTCAGCATGGGCTCTTTGAGTGTTAAAAGCAGAAGAATTGTTCCCTACAGTGTCTTCTTTTGTCCTTCCAATTTTTTAGCTTTGGCTGCTCTGACCTTCTTTTTCTTTTCATCTTCTTCACACTGACAAGGTATACATCTTAGGAAATTACAGCTACCAGCAGCTCCCACACAAGCAGGCTTGGCTGCAGGAGACATTTCACTCTTTGTCTGGCTGGTGGTGAGACACTTGTGTCATTGAAAGATTTTTCCACTATATCCTTCTTTGCTTTTTTTCTAAATTCTTTTTGGCATTCAGGAGGCTACAGCAAACACCAGTCACCTGGGCAGTTATTGCTGTGAGATGAGCAGGTGATTACAGGGAAAAGCCAGGCAAGGTGGTAGGTGAAAGAGAAGAACAGGGGAGCCTGTGCTCAGCCTCTGTTAGAGAACTTGCTTTTCATTAGCAGAGAAGCCACTTTAAAGGAGCAAAAGCAAGGAGCTTTTTTCAGCTTTTCCTTTCTGTGTCAGGCAACAGTTCTTTGAGCGCAAATGGATAACAAGCCTCCTTTCTGCTCTCACGGGTTAAAATTAAAATAGTTCCCTATTTATTGCAGCAGATATTTTAAGTCAGATTGTTTCCTGCCTCTTTCTACTTCAGCCTTTCAGATTTTAAACTATTAAAGTTTTAGAGCTCAAAGCTTTTAAGAAATGATCTCCCAGCTCTTTTCTGACACAGTAGGATTTCATGACATTAAGGTTACTTCTGCATTGCTAATATTTACCACTAGTGTGTAAGGTGCTGGACTGGCGGACCTCAGGGATCTAAATCTAGATCTGCAGAACAGATGCAGCTAAAATGACAGTAGGTCACACCTCCTCCTCTGTGATCTGCTGGTGTGCCTAACCTCTTGCAGCAGTGTGCTATCTCAAGCAAGGCTGACACCTAGGCTGGGAGCAGGGTCTTTACCTTAAACTTGCTGACACTGATTCCAGCCATAGGGAGAGCAATGTACACGTGTATTTTTTGTTTCCATAAATGTAGTAGCTACTTGCATCCATAATATCAGTTGCTAGGAGTTATGCTAGTGACTGATGTGCCTAACATAATCAGGCTAATTTCAGAGTTGGATAGAAAGTCATCTGCCTATAAGAGAAGGCTGTTATGAATGACAGAAATAAGTTCTCAGTACATGCTTCTGGTCGCTCCAGGTTTTTTTCTGTAATCCTTAGTGAAACAGCGAATCACAATCCTTAGCAAAGAGGTACTGAAGTGTGTATTCTGTGACAGAAACGTTGGGTTGCTTTCCTTCACTGGTGATTCAATAACTATCTAAGGCTGGGACAGTGGGAAACCCTGATTTTTTCAAAACTGGCCAGCCTTCTGGTTTCTGAAATCTTTCTGAATCTGAACAAATAAATACAAAGTCACATTGCCTGAAATGATACAAGAAGTAGAAGAAGGTTCTGTTTCTCTGCCTGACAAGATTTGAGCAGCTGCCATTGAGTGCAGCTTCTACTGAGAGTAAAAGGAATAGGTGCAGTTCCACCCTTCCTGGAGGAAAAAGCTCTGAAGTCATATGGGATCAGTTTTCTCTTGTGAGATGAGAGTCTTCCTCTCAGCACATTGCCGCCAGGCAGCCCAGAGCTGCCTTTGATAGCCCACTTTGATAAAGTAACCCAGGGGCAGGGATTGAAGTGTTTTTACAACAAAAGGGCAGATGGTGGGTACTTGAATGACAGGAACTCCTCACGACTTACCAAGTAAACCAAACCTAAGCATCCTCCATTTAACACGAAGCACATTCATAATTACTGATCTGGTAGAGGGTCCAAAGTGTGAAGAAGGATCTTGTCCTAATTTCTGAGGCAGCTTTAGGAGAGCGCATACAAGCTTGTGTCCTGTGCCAGGAGTATCTCTGTGGCACATTTATCGACGATTGAAAGGAGACTTACAAGCTCAGAGCTGAAAGCAATAGCACTAGTGGCTCTTGTGGGAAGCCACTGCTGCCAGCATCTAAGCCTTTCCATTCTCTTGGGTTCACAGAGTAGTCAACTTGAAAAGGTACTGTTTGTTCATAAAGCTGGTTCAAAATATCTTGACTCATGCCTTTCCAGCAAGTCTGTAAACTCTCCAGGGGAGGGACTCTTCTGCTAGTTTACATAGTGCTGAGTACTCTGGATTGTACTTTATGCATTAGCTAGTAAACAGGGCCAATTCTAACATGTTATTGTCAGTTTGCATTAGCAAATTCTGATATTTCCTCTTTCTCAATTACAACTGATTAATGCTTATTAAAGTAAGATACACATTTGCTTGCCTGTTTCCAGGACTGTAGGTGAGAAATTTCAGAAAATGAAAGTCTGAACTTTACAAGATTTCTAGCAGTTAAATTGGACTCTTGACAGAACTGAATTTCATCTTCTGTCAAAACTCCCAGTATTGGTTTTGGCTTACTTACTGGTAGCCCACAACAAACTGATTGTAATCGACTTCCATTTCTCTTCTCACAACTGAACATCAAGGGTTAGATCTCCTTTCACTGATGTCAGTCCACTGGCTTTGTTAAATTTACTCACTCTGACACAAATTGAGAATAAAACTAGGCTCCAAATATTCTGCATAGGTTGTTTGTAGGAAACTGTGGTCTCTTGGAGCTGAGCTGAAAAGAGAATTAGACCTGGCCTATGTCCCTGATAGTATGTAAAGCATGTGCCTCAATTTTTGTAGGTAACTGGGCTGACTGCTCTATTTCCAAAGGTACCAAATACAACTGAGAACTACAGTAACCACAGTGAGTTGGTTATATGCAGAAAAAGCACTGCATAGCAGCAGCTAGGTCGGTGGTCTTCAACCCTCTCCTGGAGCAACCCTTCTCTTTCCCTCTGGATGAGTAAACGCTGATAATTCTTTCGTGCTGCTGGGTCTTACTGGGTCTCTTGAGGTTGTCTGCAGAAAGACGGTGATGACAAGGACAGTGGGGCACCAGGGACAAGTCTCAGAGCAGTTAATTCTGACAGCACTGCTGAGAAACTTCCCACCTTTTCGTCACTGCTGCGCTCAGCAGTATTTGAAGTAGCTTCCTAAAGGCAAAGGTGTCTGTATGTCAGTCTCAAGCTCTCGACAGCATGGAATCTCCTCTGGTTTATTTTACATTATTTTATTTAAGACTCTGTTTTAAGATTGTAAGTGAAACCTGTTCTCTCCCTCCTTGTTCTTGGAAAAGTACATTTGAAAAAAAAAAAAAAAAAAAAAAGACTGTTTTGAACCTTGAGAGAAACAGTTCAGGCTGGGAAAAGCTTTTGGGTTACAAGCTGTTCTAGCTGACCTTATTCTCTTAACCTTAATTATATAGTAATGCATTGGCTAATGCTGTTATCCTCTGCTGGGTGGAGCCAGATGTCATCTCTTTGCCAGTCACCCTGTATTGCTGAAAGCTAATGGAGAATCCCCTTTGGATCTAGTTTTAGATACTTAAGAGAGATGTAGTGATTTTAGAGCAGAGCTGACAATTTCATTTCTTTTTCAGAAAAGTACAGCAAAGTAATTAACAGCTAAGGTTTAACAGGAAATATAGACAGAGTTGTACTTAGACAAATACGGTAGAGTGCAAACTTTTCCTGGGCTTGAAGCCAACTGGATTGCTTTCTAGGACTCTAAAAATCAGAAAAAATAATGCTTTATTATTTCCCATTTCTGCAGAATATGGTGGCCCTCTGCTCTTTTAATTAAAGAAACAGCCATGTAAGAAATATGAGTAGTTTTCTCGTATCTGTAGGGAGCAACTTCTGATGGGAAACATTATTCTTTAAGGTGCCTGTCTCAGTTCTGAAGGTGCAAGGGCATTTAGAAAGAGACTGTATGCATAGCCAGATGAACTAAACCAAGGAAAATAACAATGTCTATTTTGAAGTCAATCTGATGGGAATAATGCTGAAACTTCACTTCTGCCTATGAGCTTCCCCTTGACACCCGAGGGGGAAAACTGCAATTGAAATCTGCCCTCTTCCTGCAGCAGTGCTGCTAAATAAATGAGTCACCTGTGAATTACAGGGCAGTAAATACATCCACCAGCACCTAATAAAGCAAGGCAGAGTGAAGTTCCCAGTACTTTATGGTGTCACCAGAACCCTATGATGTATTTACAGCCAGCTTCCCAGTTTTTTTTTTTTTTTTTTTTCCTAATTTATTTTTATTTTTGTACTGTACTACTACAATTTGGCTTTCTTGGCCTTTCTCCTTTTTGCCTAAGGTGGTTTATGCAATGGTTTGCAGCACAGTATAGACAGGTGATTGCTCAGCACTGGGACAACACACAGCATCTCACTGTTTCTCCTGTTCAGGGACTACCAGGTATTTTCTATCTCTGGCCAGGGCATTTTGAGGGAATGCTCATCTCCTTTGTACATCCCCTGCACCTAAGCTGGACCTCTGTATGTGGGGAAGTGTTGGTGGCAGACTGAGTAAGGAGAGGATCAGTGATTCGTGTTGGAGCCTGGTAATTTATTGTCCACTGAGGGCTCTGCCTCCTACAGCAGTCCAAGATGGGGCCAGTGTGAACAAGGGCTCAAGTACAGAGAAGAGGTTGTGTTCTGCCAGGCTGTTAAAAGGCAGTTAAGATACTAAAGATGCTACCATAGTTTAGTCAATAAAAAAGTCCCTCATCTGTTTTCCCTTTTTCAGCAACAAGGCAAATAGCTGCAGAGAAGTGGCAAGTAGTGTATCCATCCCCTGGTCTGCTCTCTAGAATTGTGCTTCCTAAAACACATCAATTTTTCATACAAATGAATGAGTTTTCCACCACCACCTTCTGGAGAAGCAGCACTGAGTCCTCAATGTTTTGATCTGGAGTCCCCACTTAAGTGGTTGATCCTGTCATGTGTGGTATATTCTATCCTTTTTGTAATGCTGCAGCAAGAGAAAAGGAAAGTAAAATGATGGTAGATCTTGGCGCATTGCTGATAACTATCTGGGTCTGAAACCTATTCTGAATAGATTTCCTGTATTTTACAAATAAGCTATTTGTTTAGCTGTATTTAATATACACCCTTTCTTCTTTTCCCTAACACAAGCCACCTACAGATTAAAACAATGAATATTTTAGACTACTTTTTCTGTGGACTGGTTGAAAATCAGGACTTCTGTGTTGAAGGATTTGAGGTGTATGCTAGCAGCATCCTCATGAGTTGGCAGCCTTTCAAGGGTGATATGCCAGGTTATGTCTGCCCTCTTCTCCCAGCTACAGTTAGGAGCAGGAAGTGGCTTCTTCTTGAAGACAGGATCCTTCTGGCAATCCTACCACATACATAGCAGCAACCTCAACAAAACTCGGGGCCAGGAACAGTTGTCTTGCACAGATAAAATTGCTCTGAGCCCTGTATATGGCACTGTAAATCTGTCAGCCAGCAGGCACCTGCACCACGGGTTACTCACCTCTGTTTCTTTCTGTGTGCCCTGTTGTGAGGAAGGATGATATTCACACAAAAATCAGTCAGAAGTTTATGTGTGCTGGCTAGGATGGAGAATCTCTGTCTGTTCTGTTCAGTTCCCATGTCTATCAGTCACTCACTGGCTCGATGTCTCTGAGCCTGTTTCCTTATCTGCAGAATGCCAAGATAATACCTAAAGCTGTTGAATGGCTTTGTTAATAAAAGATTTTAAAGCACTCTAAGATTCTTAGGTGGCAGATGTTGGATAAATTTGAAAGTAATATTCTTGCTTTCAGCTTTACCATCCACAATCATTGATTAAACCCAGCAAGACACTCAAGTGTTTCTGTCTGCTCTAGCCCCTGATTTACATCACTTAAACTATAAACAAGTTACTGGAAAAATAAATTACAAGCATATGAGGTTCAGTGAGAAATACTAGGTGAGAAATTCGGGCTGATCGTGACTAGTTAGTGGCGTGTTGTAACAACCTGAGATCAATGACCGAAAACATTGCATCCCTGCATTAGGGAAATACGTATGAAATGAGTCAAGTAGGTTTCTGAGGCGCATGTGTGCACACCTACATTCAAGGATCTAGAAGGGAAAACAAGGAAACTTACAGTCATAAACAATTTATTCTGGTTTGAATGAACAAACAAAGGAGAGGAAGCAGTGCAGTGCACTGTGAGTCCTGGGGCGGGCTGGCTCATTTTTCCAGAGCTCCTTATTGACTCCCAGAATTGATCTTGAATGAATCACTTCAGCGTTGGTGCCTGGCTAGCCTAGGGTGGCTGGGGAATTTTGCTATGCAAATTGATAGGCAATGAATTTCTAGATAATGCTAACGTGTTTTTATTAATTTATGGGCTGCAAACTCGAGCTGGCAGCCGGAGGATTAAGTGCAGTTATGCCTGTCTGGACTCTGCTTGTTACTGCAGGAGCATTAAAACAAGCAAGCACACACAACCCAACAACACTTTACAGAAGCAATACGGAGTTTTAGCCAGCGTCAGTCATTCCTGCGTCCCTGTGCAGCTGCGGCCGCAGGACAAGCTCTAGGACAGGGCGGCGGGATAAATGAAGGGCGTCCTTATGGCACGGCAGAGGGTCGGGCAGTCTCAGTTGCGCGTCCTCTCTCCGCTCCTGCCCCTCCGGCTCCGCGCCGGCGGAGAGATGTTCCAGGCACGACACTGCAGGGCGGGACAGCGGCAGAGGGGAGGGAAGAGGGGTTGTCCGTGCGAGGCGGGCACGCTCCGTCCCCCCACGTACGGACCGGGGCGCGTTTACCCCAGCGCTGCTCGGGTGCCGACGGAAAGGGGCAAGGGTTGGGGCAGGGGTTGCCGGCGCTCCCCCTTCACCGGGGTAGGGCTGGGAACTCCAACAACACTTCCGGGGTGTTCCCCGCCTCTCCAGCGCCGCCAGTCGCCGCCCTCCCCCCTCGTCGCCCGCGGGCCGCGCTGGAGCCGGACCCGAGGCGCCGCCGCCGCCGCCGCCTCCTCCAGGGTGGTTGGGGGCGCCGAGCGTGTGTGTGAGGCACCCGGCGTATGAATGGCGGGGGCGGTGCCGCCCTCCGGCCCCGCCTCCCCCCGGAGCCAGCCAGTCCCTCTGCGGAGAGCTGCGGCCGCTCTCATTGGCTCTCCCTGGCCGGGATATTTGCATACGGCTCACCCATTCGTGGAGCAGCTTCCCCGGCCGCCCCGGCTGCGCTTCACCTGCGCCGCCGAGTTGCCGGCACTTGGCGCGCCGACCGCTAGCATCCCGCCCCCGGCTCCGCGCCGCTCCGCGCCCGGCTGGACCGCGCCGCCCGGCCCTTCGGCCTCGCCTCCGCGCTTTACTGCCTGCCAGCTTGCCTGCTTGCCTGTCTACCTGCCTACCTACCTACCTACTTACTTACTTACCTACCTGGGAAGACTTGGCGTTGCCCTACCCGGCTGCGCAGGGTTAATCGGCTTGAGCTCTCGGTCGCCTGGATCCGGTGGAAGGAGGATAACAATCCAGATCTCTGTGTGTGTGTGTGTGTGTGTATGTGTGTGTGTGTTGCGCGCGTGTGCGTGACCCTACCAGTTCTGCATTGCAACACTTGCTAGTGGAGAAGCAACAGAACCCCCCTGGAATTGGGATAAAAAAAAGAAAAAAAAAAGTCAAAAATTTACCTGGGGTCTCTGGCTTTTTTCTTCTTCTTAATTTTCAATAGTCCCTCTCAGTTTAGTGAGAGACAGGGATCGCAGGCAGGGAGAAGTCCTCAAGGACCCCGTGATCCTGGAGGAACCTGACAAGTGCAAGCTTCAGGACCCTCGCGCTGACATGTGCGGCTTTCCTGCGCTCTCCCGGAGGCTCGGTACGGCCACGGGGTTCCTGGCACAGTAGATCCAGCCCTGAGAAACGGCGCGTCTTATTCTTCTGTGTGTGGTTACTAACCTTCCCCTCTCCCCCTCCCCCCCTCCCCCCTCCCTCCTTTCCCTTCTAGCACACACTTTCTCGCACAGACACATACTGTCTCTGCCTCTTGAACATACACGCACACTCTAGAGCCTCGGAAGCGACTCTCCTTTCTGCTAGCATGGGTCCCCTGGCATCATGAACCTTATCCTCTCTCCCTGGCTGGAATTCAGACTGCCCGTCTGTAGGTGCTCTGTGCCTTGACCATGCACCTGAGAATAGACCCCAGCATTTGCCCGGGACGCCGCCCCGCCTGGACCCTGTGGATGTGCTCCCTCTTTTGGGGATGTATCGTCAGCTCTGTGTGGAGTTCCTCTAACGTGGCTTCTCCTGCCTCCTCTTCCTCGTCTGTATCTCAGGCTCAGTATGAGCATCACTTCCACGGCAGCAAGCACCACTCTGTGCCTATTTCTATCTACCGGTCCCCTGTCTCCCTCCGAGGAGGACACGGTGGGTTCCCACTCTTGTTTCTTTCTAACCTTTTTGCAGAGCAGCTGGAGCAGCAGAGAGCGAACATGGGCGATGGCTGGGGCTCTGGGGGAGGGAGGGGGGTGTCTTCCCAGTCCCTCGTATTTCCGCCGTTAGCTTCCCTCCCCATTAACACTCTTTTCTTCCCCTGTCACCTCCCCGAGAGAAAAACCGGCTAAGAACGGGCCGTTTCCAGAGCTAACTTCCCCAGCCGGCGTGGTCCAGGAGGACTGAGGGAGGGGGCTCGGGCTGCTTCGGGCAGCTCCCAACATCTCGGAGCAGCTGGAGGGACACCCTCTAGGGCTGGAGATCTTTAAAAAGAGGATCAGTAACTCTGGCTCCCGTCCCTAGCCTACTCGTAGCGGCTGACAGGGTTCTTGCAGCAGCTCATCTTCCCTGCCGGCGTCCCTCCCCCGTTTTCTCGGATGCTCCGCTGCGGGGGAGGCGGCCCGGTGTTCGGGGGAGGCTCCCGCCTCGGCTTCTCCCCTGCCCGCTTGCTCCCTCGCTCGCAACTCTCCTTGGTGAAACTGTCGGGTGGCTCGGGGTGTACTAAGGAAACGGCGAGGTCTCCCTACCCTTGCTCCTGACTCCCTGCTTGGTGCCTGGCAGTAGCTTCCCGGAAGACCTAGGGGAAGGGAAACATAGGGACTGGGTTTTCCACTCTGGCAGCAAGGGAGAAGGGGAATAGAGAGTCTGAGGGACTCCACGGGAGAGGGGACGTCCCGTCAGTATTCTGTCCCTGAAATGCTGAGCAACGCTCAGCAGCTGGACCAGCACTACCTCTCCCGGGCTCTCCTGGGTCTGTCCACTATGAGAGGAGTTGGCCCTGGCCTGGCTGACTAGGGGACTCACCCTCATCTCCACTTTCAGCTCTGCCTGAATTTCTTCGCTTCTGCCTTCAGCCACAGCAGACAGGGGAGGCAGGCAGGGCAGGTCTTGGCCCTTTTCCTGCAGAGCTGCAGGTCAGGGTCAAGTCTAGCCAATCCCTGCTGAATCCTGTGGTAGCTCTGCTCTGACACCCCTTAGGCAAAGGTAGTGATATGCTGGAAAGGTGACTAAAATCTCTGCTATTGTACCCAGCCCTGTGCTTCTCTATCCTCCCAGCTTGCTTTTGCTTTAACTGTACCTGTTGGAAACACTTCGGGACAGGGACTGGCTGATCCCCCACATCTCTTGCTTTAGTGCAATAGGGACTACCCAACATGGTTATTGAGTATTGCTACAAATAACAGGGCTCCTGCTACTAATGATTAATAACCCCATAAAAGAGTTTCACATGGGTGGTGCCTAACAGATGGTCTTGATATCTGGCATGGCAATGGTTCCCTTCCCGTGTGGTAACCTGTTTGTCTTGCTTTTTGGGATGTGAGCTTTGAGGTAGAAGTGGAAGACTGATAGGCTGACAAACTGCTACCACTTGTGTCTGCAGTACTGGCTGCGTGCATCCAGCTCAACCCATTTTGACCAGTGCTGTTTCTGTCTGAAGTCCTCACCTCTGCAGCAAGGTGTTGTTCTGCAGCACTGTGGGCTCCCCCCTCCCTACCAAAGCACCCGCAACCTGCCCTGCAGTGCTCCCAGTGCACCCACCAGCAGCTCTGCCAAAGTACCTTCTGCTAGCGCAGCCCTGCTCTGCTGGTGCTCAGTTGTGACCCCACAGCATCTGCCTCCTGGCTTTGTTCCTGTGCCCATTCCCTCTCCAATGCGCCTCAGCTCAGAACCGCAAAACTGAGCTCTTTCTACAACTCTCTCAGTGTACCCATAGCTTTGATTGGAGGTCCATCCCTCTCTATGCCATTTGAACGCTTCAGACAGCTCTGCTGGACATCCAAGCACTTAGCTGTGACACTCTGGGTTTCAGTATCCCTTTAACACCAACATAGCTCTTAACACATCCTCCTAGCATCTACTGCAGCCATGTCATGCGGCATTTCAGTGAAGTGTCCCAGGGCTGTCCCCTTTCTCTCTCCTTCCAAGTGGTCCTCTCCCTCATTTCTGACACTGGTTCTTCTTCTGACCCTACACAGACAGGCTTGTCTAGCTGAGTGCTGTTGTGGTGGAAGGGGATAGCAAAGTCTGGCTCATAGGTCGCTTGTGAAGAAAAGAGACAAGGATGTTGTAAAATGGTTAGTGGTTAGCCTTGATGTAGCAGGCAGGCAGGACTCTGAGAAAGTTCACATTTGGTTTCTTGGTCAAGAAGTGATAGTTCTTTTCTCCTTGATGAGTCTCCCATCTGCCCTGAAGGCCCAGTAAAGCCTCATTTAAGAGCCCTGAGCAAAAGCTGTTATCAACTTCAGTGAGAGACAGGCATTTTTTCTATGTCCTCATTGCAGTAAGGAATCGAGAAATTGAGAGAGCTCAGGGAGCTCAGGCCAATACATAAGCCAGCATGAGATTTTTTCTTTTCCTTTCCTAATCATGCCATGTAGCAAAACTGGCATGGAAACCCTCTTTGGCCACAAGTAAAAGGGATGTTGGGGAGGGGGGGGGGGAGTGGGGGACGGAAAGAGAGAGGAAAGAGAGGAAAAAGAGACCACAAAGACAGCTGGTCCTGTAAACACACACATGGCTTATTTTTGTGTTTTTGTTCACTGTTGCGTGACAGAGGCCCTTGGAATTTGGATCTGTGACAGTGCTGAGGAGTCAGATCTCAGGGAGGCTATGCACTCCATGTGTTTCTGGGATTCTGTTTTTTTTTCTTTCCTAGGAGAAAATAAAATTTCACTCTGACTCCTGCCCTGATCAATGGCTACATTTATACTTGTTTTGAAAGGAAACAGGTGATGCCTGCAGTCACCCTGTCATGTTGTCTCCCAGTGACCCCATCATGGCTCAGTTTTCTTATCTATAGTGGGTTTTTTGTTATACATCCCAATAGATTTCAGCCTGTTTGAAGATGCAGATTAGCGCCGAGAACAGAGGAAAGGTGAATGTCTTGCAAGCAGCAAGCACTTGTTTGGAGTCTTAGTTCAGTGCTCCCCTTTAAAATCAATGCAAAACCTTGTGGCTTAATTTGAACAGGACCAGGGCCAGTTTTGGCAGTATATAACCACACTAGTGTTACAAGAGTTAATTCTGAAATCACTAATCTAGCGCTTTTCAGTAGTTGAGATGCAACCTGCAAATGTAAAACTCGGCACAGTGCATCTTCTCAAGGAGAAAATCTTTGTAACAGGTTTACTTCCCTGTCATCCATAAAGCAAGCCTGGTTGGGCAGGGGACTTCTGCAGCTCAGAGGATATTTCTTTTTTCAGGTGATGACCTTCCTAGACTGGACATTCCTAGACTCTCTCCCCAGACAGTAGGAAGCAAAAGTCATGATTCTTCATTGTTTCACTTAAGGGCTTGCAGGACAGAAGGAAGAAAAAAATCTGTCTGTGGAACAAAGTTAGGGTTGTATGTATTGAAAGTCCACCCGTGCTTCCCCTCTGGCTATCTAGCACATTGCTGGGTCAGCTGTTTTACCAGAACCTGCAGCAGTGGTTTCATAGCCCCTCTTTCCAAGTCTTTATTGCCTCAGCTGATGAATAATGCATACCTTCAGTCAATAGATAAAATGAAGATATTTGTGCATTTTTTGTCTCAATGATGAATGAATTAATTTGGTTTCTCCTCCAGTTTTTTGTTTCTCTGGCTGTCCATAATGGATGGGTGGCAGGGATGCACAGAGATCTGTGATGCCCTGTGCTGGTTGCCCCATCCTTCGGAGTACTGCTGTGCAGCAGCAGCTGTGAGTGCAGTGCTGTGCCCAGGGACATTTCTCTTTTGGTTTTGATTTTGTGGGGACTACGCTTGCTCAGGCTGTTGCACAAGTCACAGCAAAAAGTGAAGGTTTGACACGAGGACTGATGTAAGCAGTAACCAGATCTTGTAGGTGTTAAGTTGCAGGCCTTGGTCAGTTCGTAGAAGTTCTGTCATTTATGTGAAACATGTCAATCTCTTTAATCTTTTTTGTTTGTTTGCTTGCTTGTTTGTTTGTTTTGTTTGTTTGTTTGTTTGGTTTGGTTTTGGGTGTTGTTTTTTTTTTTGGTTAGTAAATGAGAACAAATGCTTGGACCAATCAAAGAGTGTTTCTATGAAGATATTTTGCAAACCAGCATTGAAGCTTGCAACACAGAGTGGTAACAATGTACCCCCTCATTATACACATCTCCTTCGCCTAGCTAATTCTCCAGTATGTTCTATTCCTCAAGTGTCTTTGTTACTGTGATCCCACCCTTCTTGTAGAGTAGAAAACTAATTCCCATCCTTGGAACTGCCTGTTCCTCAGTACTGAGCAGGACTTTCCCTGTTCTTCCTTCATTGGGAGGTTACTTCAATCAAAGTTTAGTAGCTTTAACAAAAGGGAAAAAAATATCCTATAGAGAGCAGTCAGTGATCCAGTAAAATTAACTTCACTCAGAGCTGAAATTAGGATTGCAGGTAAAGTCTGCAAAGGTGAATAGCCAGAAGTCTTTCTGTGGCTTGTCTCTAGTCTCTGCTAGAGCCTAATATTTTTGAAAAGACTAGTGATTCTGTATGCTTGAATATTTGCATTTTCTTCCTCATAAACATTAACAATTGCTTATATTTTTAAAGAAAGACGAGGTCTGTTCAAATTGATTCAAGCGGTCTGTACAGAAATCTAAGCATTCAAGCTCACTAGTCCCTTGTAGTCTTGTTTAAGTGACCATAGCTGAGTTTTGCACTCCCTGCACTGGGTCTCTATAGCTCTTCTGAAGAAGTATACTTTTAGCTGACCACAGAAAAAAATCTGGTATATGCAAAGGCTGTTTCCTTAAAGCAGTATTACTGTTTGCAAACTTTTATATGAAGCTGTATCTGATCAGGTGCTTTGACTTCTCATTCTGCTGTCCATGGAGTGCTTAGTACTAACTTCCAATGTGGACTGGCTTGCACTGTACTATAAAATTGAAGCTTGAGTCTGTTTGCCTGGTACTTGATCCCGGGAGATCCCAGTAATATGAGATCTGGAACATGAAAAACCTAATCTTACTGTTGGACACTGTCATATTATGATATATATATATATAGAGATATATATATGTCTCTGTGCCCTTTGAGAGATTTGTCAGAGGGTGCTGCTGAAGATGTAGTCTCTTAAGACATGTGCTTAGAAAAAAACCCCCTCTTCTGATAGCTGCTTTTTGCTTGCTCAGTATCTCATAGCACATTCTGCAAAAAATGGGAATGCTAGTCCTGAGTCAGAATTAGGTCAGGGTTTTCTTTCTCCTTATATTTCCTTTGCAATTTAGGCTGGAGAGCGGTTTCTTCTTCTCTTTATCATTTCTGCATTTGGATAAGATAGCCCTGACTTGTCAAGTAACTGCCACATTCTACTGCAGAGGTGACTGCATTTCAAAGACAGATGAAGGATCCTGCTGTATGCTTTGTATAGGCATTGAAGTTATAAAGAATACTGGGGTATGTGACATAAACTACACAGTCAGAATGCTGCAGAATGAGAATGGTACTTTTCATAATATTTCTACCTTTAAAAAACAAAAGACATTTTTATTAAAGGTGTTGACCAGTTTTTCTTGTTTTGTTTCTTTTGGGTTTTTTCCTTTCTCTTCTTTTGCCATGGCATGAAAAGATATACTTGAATAATGTTACTGTAATCACTGGGTTATTTCATTCAGTGCTGTTGGAAGCTCTGAATTTCTTACACAATTCTGACTAGAAGTAGGAGAGTTTACCTAGGTTGTCTAAGGTGGAAATATTGAAAAAAAAAGGTTAGCCTTCAACTGGACACAGGAAAGTTTCATATTTCACCATGCAAAAGGTAACTGAATAAAGAGATGGAGCTTGTAAGGGCAAGGAATGGAAGTTTGGTCTGGGAAGTACACAGGATAACCATATTTTCTCCCTTTCCATGTTCTGCACCTTAAGAAGGCTGGCTATCTGTGTAGTTGCCCAGGATGACAGTCCTGTGTGAAGTGGCACACATTTTTTGGTTTGCATTTCTGTTTTAGTGGGCTTTAGTAACTATGACAGATCACTTGCATTAGAGACTAAAAGATAGTTTTCCTGTCTTCTTTGTAACCTCTGCACATGCTGTTGACCAGTGACTCTGATTTTTTGTATGACCTTGGTGAAAAATTTCCTTTCTCTGTGACTTGTTTCCTGTATCTGTGAAATGAAGAGAAAACCATTTATCCTGGAGGTGAAGTGAGCAGTCCTGGTGTACCTGTGTGCTTTAAGATCTTTGGCAGGGAGCCACAAGAGTGTTTTAAATCGCAATAGTCCTCTTGGGCTTTAGATGTTGGAGCAACTTAAAAGAGCAGCCTGCTTCACTCATTTCTTGAAGGACAAGCAAAACGCCTTCAGATTCTGGACACAGATCCCAGTAGTGTTTTCCTTCTTACCTTTAATGCCTGGACTGGCTTTAGTGCCTTATTCCAGCTCCAAAGGAGCAGGAGAGCATTTCAGACGGAATGCCGACTGTGCCGAATTCCAGGCAGCCAGTGGAGCTGGAGGGCTGCAATTTGCCACAGCTCCATCACCACTCTCAGAAATTACTTCTCTTGTGTTTTCTTCGTGTGTGTGTGTTGTTTTTGCACATTAAAACTACTTATACCCCTGAGTGACTTTCCCCCAAACTATGAATTTAAAGTACTTCCGACACTGTCTTTTAGAATTTGAATATAATTATATGCTTTGGGTTTATACTGTGGTTTTTGCTACATAAGAAACTAATGGAAATGATCTGCTTGTTCCTGTAGTTTTCAGATTATATGCTTTAGATCTGGGGATGTATATTTAGGCTGCTTTTCTGTAAGGTGTATTAAAATGAAAATGAACTTGGTGTGAGCCATAGTGGTTGCTAAGCATGAATAGCAGGCTGATAAAGGACATTACTAAATTGATCCAGTGCTAAGGTTTACTTTATCATTTCTTAGTTTTGCACCTTTCATCACTTTGCATTCTTGATGATGGAGGAGTGTGGAAAGTGCTTCACAGTCTGTAAAGGGCCTTGTGTCTGCAGAAACTCAAGGGACAAGGTGAATGAATCAGAAAGATGCAAGATGTTGCTAAAAAAAGACCCTCTGCTTAGTCTGTGAATATCACATGGTAAAGAATCAGAGACAACTGTTTTCTAGAGGGCTCATAAAAAGAGCACCATCAGGCTAAATCATCTGTTTATTCGACAGATCAGGCTTCAGGCAATAACTGTAGAGTAAATCCATCTCCAGGCTATGCTTGGAATGTGGTTTTGAATTTGGAACAAAGTATGATTATCTGCACCAAGCAGGTCAAATGATTGCTAGGGTAGAGGAGGTTTTGGGGTTTTTTTCCCAGGCATTGGCATCCTTAGCATCATGCTGGATGACATCAGCTAGGATGTGTTTGGTGAATCCCTTGGTTCCTTCCTCATCTTCTGTGCTGCCCAGCAAGGGTATTCATGACTCAGAGTCACGGCTGGATCCTGCAGTTGCAGCATCCTGCTGCTCCTGCTTCAGCTGGCTTGCTTAATGACCCTAGCCAGTGCAGATGTTACAGGGACAATATCTGGAAGTGTTCCTATCTAGCTGTTTCTACAGGTTTTCTGTTTCAGTGCACAAATGTCCCCCACCACTGGTGAAGGCTTCCGACTATGCTATGAGGACAAAGCAGGAGAGTACAGAAATTTCTCAAATAGAAAGCAGTTATGGAGGAGTTAAAGGAGAGGGGACACAGTAGATAACTGTGCACCAAGCACACTGATTATTAACATATGTTTCTCCTTGTCTACAGAGCATACATAAACACAGCTTTAGAGAAGCCAAATCTACCAATATTTTATTAAAACTGAAAACTTTTGACACTGCTCATTTTGTCAAGCAGGGAAACTGGGTTCTTAAGTATGTGATTATGCTAGCAAATGTTGCAAAATGGTTTGAGATCTGCCTGGTTTCTGGCACAGTTGCACTCCAAAGACAATAGAAGCTTGTAGTTATATAGTCACATTTTCTACCCACAAGTGCTTTTGGTCTTTTAGTACCTGGTGAGGTGAAAGTGGAAACAGTAGGCAAAAGCTCTTTCATTTTTTTCTTGGTTAACTTGTCTAATGGTAGCCAGTCTTACACTTTTTTCACATTCTGATTATTCTGCTGATAATTATGATCTCCTGGTCTTTTACAGAGGAATTTGTCGTTCACTGATGTCCACTGAGTGCAATGTTTTTGCAGTGACCTACATCTAGATGTTTGCTTCCATAACCTCTCTATAGGGTTGCAGGAGAACCCCCTGCTGCCCCAATGTCGAGAACCCCCTGCTGCCCCAATGTCATGTTGTCTTTGCAGTTTAATAATGAAAAAGCTATTCCATGTTTTTCTGGTCTTACTCCCCTGTCTGCAGTCCAGCATATTTCTGTCAGTGTAGGTTTGCAAGATACTGATGGTTTTGAATGCCTTTTCACTTTTTATTATCTCACTGTTTTCCTTCCTGTGCCCTCATGCATTCAGAATCAGTTCATTAGAGGCAAGGAAAATGCAAATAAATTAATTTTCCTTGAGAAATGTATGCAGCACCTTCTATAGGCTTGGAAGAAAGAAACAGAGCAGAGAATTCATACTGTCTTCTTTTTTAACTTTTTTTTTTTTTCTCTTTTGCAATTCTGAAGAAAAGTGTCTGTGCCCTGCAAGCATTCCTTTTAGTTGGTGACTTGTTTTTCTGTTACTAGGCACTATGAACACCCCAGCACTGAAACAAAATAAGGTGATGGGGGTGCCTGTCCTCCAGAATCAATATGTATTAGCTTAGAAAAAAAACCCCCCAAAACATATATATATTTGGTTACCCAAGATCAGGGTGGCAAGGGGTAATGGTGAAGACATTTTTTCTCAGCAGCAGCACTGAGTAGCACTGTGGACAAGGACCCCCAAACTTTTTTCCTAGATCTGTCACTAGCTTACTCTGACATGCTGGATGGTGAATTTTAGGGTCACATCATATATTGCCGGGTGCTTCAATTTCCCTATGGTGTAGTGTAGAAATGTTATGAGTATTTAAAATCTCTTCAGATCCTGACATAATACATGTGAAATACATGTGAAAGGAAAAGTTCTGTGTTGTTATTGTTCTTTCCTAACTGGAAAGATACTTCTGAACTTCAGCTGGAATACTTGGTCCTTTGAATTCAGGGACCATCACAGTGCTATGGCTCTTGGTACTGTCTTTTAATGAAACTCTGGGAATTCATCCTTGTAATACCCTGAGAAGGATCAGTACCCTTTCATGCAGCCAGTTCTACAAAGAAATATTGATCCTCATCCCAAGATTACAGTGTCAAGGGTGTGGGCTGTGTGGTTGAATGCTGTGGGGTTTTTTTCAGGCATTTCTTTCTGGGAGTGAATGATTCTCTGCTGCTCATGATAGTTTCATTTACTGCTTCAAGGAGTGTTATGGACATGCATCTCTCTTTGCTGGTTCCAGAACTCCAGGGAGATTTTTTACATCAGTGACTCAAAGAGCTGACCACAACCCCCAGTCTCTACTTTCAGTGTCTCTGTTCACTGTATTCTTCTCCTGCCACAAGTTAGATTTTGTCTGCAAGTGTTTGATGAATTCATTTTACCAAAACTTGTTAATAAAATTATCAAGGTGATTTCAGCTAGCAAGGGAAAGAAGGGGTGAGGGACAGCAAAAAGGTAGAAATTAAGAGGAAGTCTATATCATTCAAGGGTACAATTCCCATTTCCCATTCTTTAATCAGAAGTAAAGGGAGCAGGGATGATCAGAAGCACTATTAAAGATCAAAGTAGTTCTCAACAAAAGACACGATTTGAAGCTGGAGGAAAAAATGCACTAAAGGAACAGGGAAGGAAAGGAAGGCAGGCAGGCAGGCAGGAAGGGGGAAAGGAAGATTGTGAGACCTCAGGAGCGAGGCTGCTCTCTTGTTCTTTCTTGATTTGAGTTGAGGAGGTTCAGGCTGCTCTGCCAAATGTTGTAGGTCTATCAGCTTGCTCAGCAGAGCCATGTGCTGCTGATGTTCAATTTACAGTGGTCTTCTAGCCACACACCTTTTTGACCTTGAACCTAGATTTCAAAGTGTTCCATATGTTTTTACAAATCCAGGTACTGTGATGATTGGAACACCCATCAAGAATTTAGAATTTTTGTGGGGATTTTTGTTTTGTTTTTTACAATTGCCTGTGTTCTTGAAAAATCCTATTGTCAATATCTACAATGAGACATTAATATATTTAGCTCACTGCTCACCAGTCCTCAAAAAAATATTTTCTATGGACTGGGTTCCACTGCTGCTTGGCATGGAAAGAGCTATGCAATTCTTCATTTATGTTACTAGTAAGGTCACTGGAACAGGCCCACGTAAAGGATGAGCTGTGCTGCAGTCTGCAGGGATACCTCAGGGTGTGTGCTTTCCCTGCCCATGCTCCCCACTTACATAACAGGAGACAAAGAGGAGCAGTGTCTGAATAGCAGATGTTGTTATTGGGGCATCCCTACATGTCTGCATAGGGCTATTTGTAGTATTTCTCCTCGGGGAGACTTGCTTCTCTTCAGAAGCTATATCTGGTTTTTACGTTTCTGCTGAAGTTTTGGATTGTGTGTAATTCATGTCCATAGGGAGTCTGAGCTCAGATTGAAGAAAGTGCTAGAGGCTGTATCTGGAGACTATTTCCCTCCAAATACTGAGTAAAGACAAAGCAGTCACATCTTCAGAAGCTCTGTATTTCTTCTTTTATCCCATTTCACAGCCTGAGCCACCAGCCTACAGCAACTTTCTGCAGTTCCTGTTGGATTCAAGGGCACCTTCTAGTGAGGCTGATTCGGTGCCTGGCTTTCACATAGCTGAACTCAGCTGTGTTTATAGAAGTCCTAGTTAGTCAAGAAGTTTAAAATATGGCAATAGGGAGCCCCTGGCATGATATGACAACGAAACATTATTATTTTATCATGTAATGCTAATGGTTTCTAATTATTTATAAAATAATTATAAAATTGTAAAATCTAGTGATCACTATTACTTAAATAATCCTCAGAAAAAAAAAAAAACTATGTAGTGAATGGTTCTTATCGAAGGTGAGATTTCTCTTGTCTCTGGTATCTCTACATATCTGAGAATGAACCACAGGAAAACAGGGCATTTCAAAAGAATTTGTGAGAAGGTTTTAGAATCCTGCCACACAAGGGTAGTCTCTAGGAATTCATAGGCAAAACTGTAGCTTTAAGAAAAACGTTTATTGGAGCCTTACAGTCTACAGTCCTGTAGGCTAGAGTCTTTCAGTAACAAAGACTGAGGGACTTTAAAAGATTTTTGGTTCAAATTACAGTTGAGTCATGCATTCTGTGGGTAATCTCTGAGGAGAAGTCTTGGAAAATGTATGAGTGAAAGTAGAAATTCACTGATAAACAAATCCTGCAGTTGAGTTGAGGTAAGCAAGGGACGAAACTGTCCCAGAATGCTGAGCTGCAGATAAACTCACAGTACAATCAATGATATGTCAGCACCAATTTTGGTTAGATGTTGATGTACAATTAGAAGAGACGTATTTAACCTGAAGGAAGAAATTAATCACATGAGATTATAAGAATTGCCGTACATGTTGGTCCATCTGGTCTGGTAGTCTGTCTCTGACCGTGGCCAGTGCCAGATGCTACAGATGGACACAGATAACTTCTTTGATATGTTTAATTGTATATCTCAAGGAAGGTTTGTGGTTCTTTTCCTTGACCTCACAAATGATGATCACCTTGTGCTGTGAAGAATGTAGAAGGAGACTTGTTTCAGTTTTCTCCTAATTCCAATAATTTCTCATGCCAATCTTTATTAGGAAGTCTGAATTTTATGTTAAAATTTTTTGCTTAGCTGTTTTTATATTGTTAAAGCATTTTACATAGTTTTTAGAGCATCACAGCACTGATAGACCACAAGCAACCAGTTTTTATAGTTCTCGAAGAAGAGAAAACAGGACATGGAGAGGGAAAGCTTGCTGAGTCAGAAACTGTTGTCACATTTAAGCAGCCTTAGATCTGCTGAAGTCCCTGGGTCTGCTGCTTTCTGTCACTTGACTGCTATCCATCAGGGTGCCTAATCAATAGGCTCTGGAGGTTAATAGAGTTTAGGCTATCTGAACGAAGCCATGCAAAGAGTCCAACCAGTCAGTAAAACTTGGTGCTAGTGATGTCTGGTCCACTGCACTGTTCATGCTGCTTTTTATTCATAGAATGGCTGTTTTTCTGTCTAGTATTGTCCCACAGAAATATGTGCATAGTTAGTCTGACTCTATAAAGAAACATTGACCATGGTGGTTAATGATGTTCCTCCAGTACCTTGTGTCTCATATTAATGAGTTATTGTTTCAGGTCTTTCTGGGACATTTGCCTCGGTGCACATGCATTATAGCATTGACTGGACATGGGCACTGGAAAACTAGATGCCCAAAAATTCCAGACATGAGTAAGCAGCTCTAGCTTCCTCAGACAGAATTTCCAGGTAGAAGAATAAGACGTCTTTAGCAAAATCTGTTCATATGGCAGCCATACCACTTCCTTTTCCTAATAGTAACATACATCATCGAGTTGTGACGATTGAAAAGATGGTGTGTTTGTCAGAGACACTATACACTGCTTTGTAGAAAAGCTGGATTTATGTGCATTTGTGTGTAATAAAAATCTCACCCATACTAAATGCTGCCAGAAATGTTTTCTCTTCTGCTTGCAAACTACTTAGATGTTAAGCTTGCTGTGGCCACTTTCAAGCAGCAATCACAATGCTTCTGTTAACAGTCCATGTCACATAGAAGTAAGTACTTTCTATTTAGTGTTTTCATCTGAAGTAATGTAAGCCTTCTAAAGAGCAGCTTTAAGATAAGAGTATGCCTCAAGGAAAAAGTCAGTCATCTAAGCAAGGAACACAGAAACAACAGCTTCTGGTTATGGGTCCTGTCTTGACCCTGACCACTTCTATAGCTCTAGAAAAAACAGAGCTTCTTCACTGTGTGCTCTAAATGCCTGCGTAGTAATGGGAAGTTGAAATACTTCTTTCCTAGGATCTTGGGAGACATTATCAGTCTGATCTTATTTTTGCTATTACAGATCAAAAGACAATTGACTTCAAGACAGAGTTTGGTCTGTTGACACCATGCTTCCAGCTGGCTAGAGGTCACTTAAGTTCCCTTGTCAGCAGAGTCTTTACCTGTATGGTTAAAGAAGTAGCTCTGACCTCTGGATCATAGCTTCAGCTTCAGCTGGGGTAGTGTGCAGGAGTGTTCCTCAACATTGTGCCAACCATGGATGAAAATCTTTATTGATCTTGTATTTGTCTAGCAGTTGGCAGACTCAGCAGCAGAAAAGGAATGCCAAGGAACTTCTGGCCTGGGCAGAAAGGGTTTTCTGTGTTGTAACCTATGATGTACATAAAGTAGGCTACAGAGAATGAAGAGCTGTCCTGTCTAGTTTAGTCAGGTTTTCTTTTTTCCTATGAAATAGGACAAAAGCCCCAAATTTTGAAAACACTGACTATTCCAAGGAATTCAGAGATGGTTAGTCCATCTACCTTCTTTCAGCAGCTGCTGCTCAAGGGAGATAGATCACAGTTTTATATGAAATGTCCAAGCACCAGATGCAAGATTGTGATAAAACAATCCTTTATTCTGTGCACAAATGCACCCATTGTATACATTTATGACTTAAAACTGCATACAGGAACTTAAGCAGAAAACTGTTAAACTTCTATAGGAAAAAAAGAAAACAAAACCATGACTAAAAGGCTTTTTTCCAGAATTGATTCCTTCCCTAAAATGCCCATAGTCCTCAGACTACCTCTGCAACAACCTTGCTGAATTCATCACCAGAAGTAAAATTCATTCCATAAAACCAAACCACAGGTGGCCTCATTTCTATAGTGACCATACTAAAATGTCATTTACAATAAAGCCACACAAAGCTTTGGATTTACCATGTGTGGTTCAGAATATGGACCAGTATGGCAAAGTCATGCAATCCTGCAAAAGACTTCATGGAACCTAAGCCCCCAAACCTGCTGTGTACCATGGTGAACTCACACTGATATTCAGTAAACAGAAACACACAGTGAACAGTGGGAGAACATTTTTCACAAATAACTATTCTGTACTATCAACCCTGATCTTCAAGGGAGTCCTTCGAAGTAGTTTCAAAGGAAGATTTGAGAAACTCAAATTTGTTACTCTGTTAGACTTTAAAAATCAAGGGCTCTTTATAGCAATATTGATTTATAGTATGTTGTATTTCTTCTTACATCCTTCTGCCTGGGAAATTCCTTCATGCCCTATAGATAATAATTAGTTCTCTCTGTTCCACAGAGGGAAAGAGCGTATTACCTCTCCTTTTGATAGTGCCACTCCCCATGGACCTACAGGTAGAATTAACCTGTTCTTTCTAACTGACTGTTTTATTTGTTATCAATGTTAAATTCAGAGCTGCTAGCCTAAACTTGCATGTAACTTTGTAAAATGCTGCTACTCTTTTAGATCAAGATGGGGTTTATGTTCTTCAGGTTTTGCATTTTATCCTTATACACCAGTAGGTCTATTAAAGGCAAACCATGCTCATTTATATCCTTTGATCATCATGGGTATAACATCATTACAAGAGTTTCAATCTTTCACATTTTTAAATTTCATTAAGTATTTATTTATTAAGCTTTGTAAACAGAACATATTTTTAATTAAATTTGAAGCTTTACTGTTAAATTCCTTAACTTGCTTAAAACTGAATATAGAACAATTCCTATAAGCAGTTTACTTCTACTGAAATACCTGTCAGTAAAAAATTCTCAACTAGTCCTAGTCATAAAAAGGTTTGGACACAAATGCAAACAAACAACACATCTATGCCATTAGAACCATTCTGAAAGCCTGGGTTACATGAGCAATAATCCATTTGGAATGCTCCCAAAATAGTTGCTGTTATTTCTCCCATACTTGATACAGTGTGGCTTGAACAGCAGGAAGAATGAGAAATATTTCTGATCTTAGCTGGAGGTGACTGGGGCTCTGGAAGCAAATATTCTAAACCACGTGATATTCACAATTTTTAGCCCTGAAACTGGATATTTGTTTTATTATGGCTCTGTAGCTTAGAGTTTAATTGAATAGGAATTTTTAAATTAAAATTGGTATCAGTGGGATTCTGAGGAAGAGCATTTAAAGATGACAGAGCAGCGTCGTGCCTCAGTAATAAGGTAATGGTATTTAAGTGCCACTGTGCAACAAGCCTAGTTTTCAATACCAGACTGTGGTTGTGAACTTCTCTTATGAAAAAAATTCTTTGTGAGCTTCCACACTGAGCCTTCACCAAAGAATTCCAGCCTGTAACCTGGTACCTGAGCAAGCCTGAACTCTGTCTTGATCCCACCTTCACTGCTAGCTGCCATACCATGCTTTTTCAGTGTTTAACGCTAGATAAATTTAAAGCCCCCAGAATTCACACTTTAGGCAATACAGCATTTAGGATAAACACTACAATACATTAATATATTACAATACTTGTTCAGGCACATATAATACAGTCATATTTGCATAAATTAATAATCCTTGCATGCCTCTACAAATTATGGATTTGCATACCTAAACTAGATGCTTTAAAATTTGTCTCTCAGTGGCTGTTGTCAAATGGAATAATTTTGATGAGATCCCAGCCTTGTGGGACAGCATTTAGTCTTTATTTTGTAAGATTTCTGTCTATGTCTTTCACATCAACTTGTTTCTTGCTAGTGTCATTGATACAAAGCTGTCTGTTTGGGAATCTGGAGCAAAGAAGCATCTAAGAATCTGTTTCTGAGTCTTCTATTTTCTGGTTTTATAATCTTAGCCAAATTACTCAAACTACTTACTGTATTTTTTTTCCTATGTATGGGAATTACTAGTTACACAGCTTTATAAAGCAATTTGAGATACATAACAGTTTTTGATTATGCAGAAATCAAGCATTGTAAGTGTACACAGAGAAAGAATGATGTATGCCTTTGTATAGATATTACATTTAGAAGGTAGTCCTTAGTTTTGCCCTTAATTTACCTTTCCTAAAATAATGTCTACCAGAAGCTTAATCCTTTGCATTGCGTGGTTATTGGACTAAGTATTTTGGGATATTTTTAAAGTGGATATTTGTTAGCACCATGATCTTATCTAGTTTCTCATTTAAACTATATTGAGCTGCCTAGGTGTTATTCATATTCTCCTACCACTAAGAAGTCAAGGTCTTGGGGAAACAGACTTGATGCATTCTGTTTATCCCCGATCGTTCATCATCTAAGATAAGCCAGGGTTGTCTGCAAACTGCAATCTCATCAGGCAGGCTCAGATAGCATCTCATTTGACTTTTTTGCTTATTCCATTAACACAACTGTCCTAGAAATTTGGGATGTTGAGCTTTACCGTGCTGGCAAGAGCAAATGAATAACTGGGGCTGAGGTTTAGCCAACATTAGCTCCATTAAACATGATAATCCTTTTAGTTCTTACACTGAACCTCTATAAGGCTGTACTTCTAGAGAGCAACTAAACAGGAGGGAGAGGAAAGATTAGAGTTCAGTGGCTTTTATGACAGCTCTGCATCATTACATTATATTTCAAAAATATCTTAATTCAGGTCTCAAGAAAAGTTTTACTTTCTCCCTTTTAGCAGCTGCTGTTCCCATACAGGTATTCACTAGCACTGACATTTTAGAGATAAAATCCAAGTAGTATCCCCAACTCTTATTAATTTAGTTTACTTCCTACAGCTTAAATAGTTGTGGGGAGAGACCCAGGCAGTTAGGAGTGATGTGTGGGTGCAGCAGTGGTAGTTGTATGCACGTGGTCAGGACCGCTTAGGATTCTGTATCTCTTCCTGCAAGATATTACCCAGGAAAGCAGTCCATTCAGTTTTCTTCAGCTGTAGAGGTTGTAATTTGTACATAAAATTGTGGGCATGTGAATAGCTAGCCCTCTGGAAACAGGGCATGGTAGATTCATAGGTAGGTAGGCTGTGGAGAATCCATGTTTTGTTGTATCCATATTGCAAGTAATGCATGTCAGCCCTCTTTCTGTGCTTGCATTTGCAGAGAGAGAGAGATGAGGGAGAGAGTGCAGGAAGGAGTGAGTTAACTGCCTGCCTTTCTAAAGAGCTAAGCTGGAAACTATTTTTCAACTTATTCTTTCAATACAGAGGTTTTGATGATTTTTCTGTTTCACAGAGTTCAAAATGGATTTGTTTTTCATGTTCTAAAGGTTTTACTACAGTTATAACCATTTTGATAACAGCTCCAATAACATTTTTGATAAAAGAATTAGCATTTTAAATGTTTCAAAATTGAAAAATGTTGAAATTCAAAATGTTGCTCTTTTAATTTAAAAGACCATTTTTCAATTTAAGAAGTGTTCATTTTAAAAACATCAAAGTAACTGTATTATCTTAGAATATCTGCACCAGAATACTGTCAAAGGAAGCAGAGGCTGGGAGGGGAGAAGTGACAGGGTAGTTCCTTAAATTTAAGCATGAGGAAGCCCCCTTGGCTGAGAAAAACACTTACCCTAGAGAAGCATGTCTCTAGGTGATGGTCAGTAGCATTTACAGATGTGACAGGAACAAGGCACTAAGTGGATTGAGTTGAATCACCTTGTGTTTATTCCTGGAATCGAGGACAACTCTAAGGTCTTGCACCTGGGAAAACATAATCCAGGAGTGCAGCACAGACTGGGATCCACCTGGCTGGGGATTAGCTCTGTGGAAAGGGATGGTGGACAAGAAGCTCAGAACAGTGTACTGCAGTGGCAAAAAAAGCCATCTGGATGTTGGGACACATCAACAAGGGCATCACCAGCAAAGATAAAGAAGTCATCATCCCACTCTACACAGTGCTTGTCAGGCCACATCTGTAACACTGTGTTCAGTTCTGGTCCCTGCTATACAAAAAAAGATGCAGGCAGGTTTCAAAGAATCCAGACAAGATGCAAAGATGTTCAAGGACTGGGAAGCCTGCCCTATGGGGAGAGGCTGAGAGAATCGGGTTTGTTCAGCCTGGAGAAAATAAAGTTTAGTTTTAGGGTTAGGGTTTTAGTTGTAAATAAAAAATTCAAGGTAGATGATTGATTTTTAGAAGCCTGCTTATACTATTATTTTTATTATCTTCTTCTGGCACAGGGGAAATTTTGACCAACATAGGAGTGTGGCAGCAGAGCAAGGTGTATTCTGGGGTGAAGGGTGGATGTTTAGAAGGAGGAGGGTAATCAGCAGGGGCAGATGGGTGCCACAGTGCCTCTGACTCAGCCTGGCTCATTTTATCAAGTGTGTATGTGAGGGAAGTGATACATTCATTAGGCTGAAGATCTGAACAGATGAGGTAAAAGCCCCTTTCTCTTTTACCTCATATTGTTTCTGGTGTTAATATTTTGAGAAACACAGGATAACTTCTCAGTAGGTGTCAATATATTGACTCATTATACTCAGTGACTGTTGCAGATCTATGGTAGTTTATACCCAGCGGGGATCTGACACCCTCTCTCTGTTTTTTATCTGCTTCAGGTGTCTTAAAAAAAAAAAAAAAAAAAAAAAGAGTAACAGATTGCAAATGATCTAATTTCTTCCCTGGTTTGTCCGGTGTGTCAGCCTTTCTGTGACAGAATCCAAGGGAAGCTGTGATTTGAAAAAATTATACAGTCAGTATATTGTTAATGCTACACCAAAATTCCAACCAGTTTGTCCCTTTCCTGAAATCTTAGTATAAAATCTTATTTTGTAACTTGAAAAAGGACAGGTATCATGTTCCTTCCAGACCTGGAGCAATACTGCATTTATGGGTTAACTCACAAAGGAGCCTGGGATCTGAAATTATTAAAACATCCATTTTAATTATACTGAATCTGCCCAATTCTACCATTAACTGGGTTGTGTTTCCTTATCCTTCTGGCATAGAACCAACATTGTTCAGCAAGGTGTTGGGGAGGCTGTACTGCACAGGGGCCACTAACAAGGCAGCATGACAGGTCTCTCACTGCTAGTAAGAAACCTGCTGTTATCTCTAAAAATTAGGATGAGACCTAGGAGGTGCAGGAGCATGTCCTCCCAAAACTTGCAAGAGGAGATTGTATTTAATAGAGATTCTGTGGCTGTGATGGTGTTAATGTGTAAATGAAGAAAGGTTAGTAAATCAGCTTATAAAATTGGACTATAAACAAGTAGGTTTTTAACCTGAAAGCGGTTTTGAGTCTTGTATCTGTTTGTTCCAATCACATCACCTGTTCTGCTAAACTACATCAGTTCCCTCTCACAGCAGTATTTTCTGTTCTTTCACCATGGGGTGTGACACTGGCTACTGTCATAGGGACAGACTAGACTGCATGAACCTAGATTTCATCTGAAATGGCAGTTCCAGCATTGAGCACTGAGGTCACTCTTCTTGGGGCTAGGGGACAGGTTGTTACTTGTGGTATTAGGCATGCGACTAGGAATCCTCATCACTCATTGTCACAGATGTTGTCTAGTGTTAATCCTCATTCCTGGCTTTGTCTGAATTCTGGGGGTTTTGTTCGTTTGGTTTCTTTGGTTCGTTGGTTGGTTGGTTTTTTGTTTGTTTTGGGTTTTGTTTGTCTTGGTTTTTGCTTGTTTTGGTTTTTTTTATCCTGACTCTTTAAATTCTTCCTGCCGGCTTACTCAAATATTAACTTTTTCTTCATGTCTTGACCTGCACTGCTTCATCATCCTTTTGTGAACTAGTCATAAGCTTCTGAGATCCACAGCAGAGACATTCACACCTCAGGGCAAAGCAGGGAGAACAAAATTAGACCACCACTGAATGCTTTTCATGCTTTTACTAAGTAGTATGGCTTGGACTCAGGGCTAATAGCAAAGCAGGCTGGTATAAGTGAACAAGCAGAGGCTTTCTAAAGATAGTGCCCTATTCCACCCCTGCTATTCAAGGAACAGAGCAGGATTGCTCAAAGGTTGGGAATTAGAGAGCGAGTTCTCTTTTAGTCCTTCAGGTAGCTGATAAAACTGGCACAAATGCAGGAAAGCTTTTAGGGGAGGTGTCAAGTGTGGGAATGCAGTCTGCTGGATAATAGGCTGCACTTGGGCTTTGGGATTAGAAGATACCACTGCCAATTTTTTTAATGCAGTAGCTAAAACTCTCAGGTGTAAAGGATTAATACCATTATTTGCTCCATTTCCTCCCACCCCCAAACCTGCACCCCCCAAAATCCAAACTTGACAAATCAGCATGTAGCTCCTGCTGAGCTAGCTGACCTGCTTGTTTGCTTTTTTATTTATTTATTTTATTTTTCAACACAATAATTTCTACACAGAAAAAAACTGGAAGGGAAGAAAAAATGGCTGAGGAAGGCTGAAGCTCAGGTAAGGAGGGATTGAGACGTGATTTTTAGTTGATTTAAGTTTTTCTTTCAAGTACCTGCTACTTTTCTGCTAGCGTGCCCAGGGTAGCAGTGAATTTTCCTGTAGCAAAGCTAATTCTCCATGTATTTGCTGAAGAAGGAGAACACAGACAGTGCTTTCATTAGGTCTGCTGGGCACAACAAGAGATGCGAAAGCAAAAATCCCAGTAATGCTGCGAGGCTTCGAGCAGCAGCAGAGGGAAGGAAGGGGCTGCTCCTTGCCTGCCCCGAGGCAGCTCTGTGCTCTGGAGCAGCCACAGGGGATGGCAGGGAGCTCCTGTGGCAAGGGTCATTCCTGGAACCTCCTTTAATTCTACCAGAGTCCAATTTAGCTCTCTATCATCAGTATTTCACACATTTTAAATGTGAAAAAAAGGGATGTTTCACAGTTCAACATGTGTCTAATTGGACCTGAAATGTTTCAGAATTATTTTCCATACCAGATGAAAAATGTTTCTTCCATGTGGTATTTGAGCAAGTCACATATTTAACTGCAAAGAGATTTTCATTTCTTTGCTACTCATTCAGCTGACAGTCCTTTAGTATAGTATGAAGATTTGTGAGACTTAGGTCAAGCAGAGAAATTTATTTGGTGCTTCAAAATTACATATGCTTGCTAGATTTTTTCCTAGACATTAAAGGTGAGTGACTTGTACTTTATTATGTGATGAGTGTCAGGTTAAGATCTTAATTCCCATCTCCAGTTACAGAGCAGAAATATGTAAGACCATACAAAGAGTAACAACAGCGTAACCATAAGCAAGTACAAATGAGTTAAATTATTATTTGCGGTTTCCCAGCTGCTTACACGTCTAGAGTCAGCCAGCTAAAACTACCCTACCAAAATAGGGCAATACCATTAATTCCATTTCATTGAAAATTGAGTTTCATAAGGAAACTAAGTGACATAAGATTACTAAGGCTTAGAGAAAAACAGCATCTCATCTAGGTATACAAAACAATTTTGCTGCAGAACAAGGGGAATCTAGGAGCTATAGTGTGCCCCAGGTTTACTAGACTAAGAAGCTGTTATCGAGTTATGATTCCATCTATATTTAGATTTTTATCTTTAATCTCAAAATGAGAGCACTGGTGGAATGATAGTGAAGTTTAATGTCCTGATGATACATTTTCTAGATGACTTTGACTGGCATTCTAGAAGTACCTTAGCTACATAAAGCAGCTGTATTGTATCTCATTCCTGTGACACCAAGAGTTTGCTTTACAGGATTTAGCTAATAACAAAAAAAGTGTGCCAGATCATGGTGATGAACAAGTTTCATGTACATAGTAGTCAAGAAATACCATTCTGTGGCCCCTACATTGTGAGTCTGAGACCAATAAATGTGTGGGACAAGAACACTGTGCTGATTTTGGGTTTGCAAGTGCCAAGTTCTTGTAAACTGTTAAAACTGATAGTGTGTTTTTCCCACTGGAAGAAGTGTTGTGCAGTGGCAATACATCAATGTGGACCTCTCATCGGTTTAAACTAAGTGATGTTAGGTGTGGAAATTTCCCAGAGATGCTGTTCCAGAGTATTAGCAGAAACCTGTTCTAAGTAGCTTTCTCTGGGATGTTTAGCATCAGTTGTGTTTCTTTATCCAGTCTAGTCTTGCCTGCTCAAATTATTCCCCAGTTCCTCTCCTTGTTTTCCATCTGCAGATTCTGTATCCATGCAGATGGCTGTACCCCACAGTTAGGGCTTTATCTAGACATACATATTTAGCTGCATGTAGGAACTACAAGTTACTTTTTATTTATTTACTTTGAAAGACTCCCTTGGAGAACTTGGCTTCCATCTGTTAAAAATGCTGCCTCTACTTGCCCTCCCTGGTGGAGGCTTTGGGGAAGGGGGGGAGGGTAAGCTTCTCTTCCTAACAAGCATCGTATATTTAGCTGAGGAACAAAATAAGCCAGGTCTTTGGGCTGCCTGTGGAGATAGGTTAGACCAGGGTTGTCACTTCAAACATGCATCAAATCTGGGCCAGACCCATGGAGAAGCTTCTCTCCTACCATTTTAACAAATGTTATAATGGTAAATATTTCTTTTGAAGGGAAGGAGGGTTGGAGGGAGAAGGAGAGTGAAAGTCCTGTTTTTTTCCTTCCATCTTTTCTAGTTGCTTTCACTTAGAAATGAAACTGCAGCCCCTTGAGCACCTTGAAGGATTAAATGCTGATCAAAGGCAGGTTTAACCATATCCCCAGGACAAGCTGCTTAGACACCAAGCAGCACATCTCTGGGTTAGCACAGCAACCAGAAAAGCAGAATAAATTAACAATTGTCATTTTGACATGAACAGAGTGGAGTTTTGGAAGAAGAGGCACTGGGAGGATTCAGGGAAGCAGAGTATGGGAATGCAGATGGAAATGAAGTCAACATTTATCTCATACATATAGCCAGGAGATATGCTATGCTTCTGATCTTAGCTGATTTCTGGCATCTGCTGCCACACACTGCTTTTTCCCTCCTCAGTTTTGGGCTTTCCAGCATAATAGCATTAGTGGCATTAGATAGGAGTTTGTGTTATTAACTACAACCTAAAGGGGGAGGAAATCTTTGGGGGATGAATTTGCAGACCCCTGAGCTATCCCTTTAATTCCTGCCTACTCTGATCCAGCCCGGCTTTTTATAAGCTTGCAAAATGTTGAGTATCTTATTAATCTGTTTATTTTGCAGTGATTTCCCCTTGCGAATTCTGCACTTGTAGCTTCTGGCTTGGACATAATCAGAGCACACACTTCTGCTATGAGTATTCCTAGCTTTGGCAAAATCTGGGGAAAGGAGGTGCACTGACTTTTGAAGTTATATGTGGGGTAGACACTGAAAAGGAGAATAATTTAGCTTTGAGGACAGGTGAGTTAGAGAAGACTACTTAACTGATAGTGAAAGGAACTGTGAAGGGTGAGACAGCAAATGATGAGCATCTAGTTCTCAAAGTCTTCAATAATACAGAACCAGAGGGCCAGCCAGGAACAGAGGGGAGATGCAAAAAGAAGTATGATTTTGTACTGCGAGCAAACCCTACATGTTAAGACCCTCTGTTGCCACTGGGCAGCAGTTCATACATTTGCTCAGAATAATATCAGGTTGCTGTGATAAGACCCTGGGCTGTGTGCAGCCTTCTTCTTTGTAGAGCAGTAGGAGAGGTACAATAATTCTCACCTTTCTCAATGCTCATCTCCAAACCTTTTGGAGGTTGTGAGCATAGTCATAGGCTACCTCTGCTTTAAAAGGAGAGCAGGGATGGCTGGAGGGTGTATATTTAGGTTCTCCACTTCTTTCATCTTAATCCTAGGTAGAATTAAAGTAAAGGGACAGCAATCCTGTCCCAGTTCACTCCCTACCCTCATGGACACTTACTCAGAGGCACATACAGGCTCTAACAAAGACATAATCAAATCGCATGTCCTTATCTAATCACTGTAGAGATCAAGAAGGAGTCTCTCTCTGTACTGCCTACCTTTGCTATTTGAACCAAGCATGCTGGAAGATCTTTCACTCCCTCAATGAAATTCAGAGGCATAAGGCAAATTTTGGTGGACCATCAGTCCAATTCAGCATGAAACCCCAATGGTCTGAAAAATCAGCACTCTCATAAGAGAATCTCTCTTGCACATTGGTGTGGTAAGGGCAAAGGGCTCTAGCTCCCTGTTCAGTTATCAAATATGAATGTGAACAGCATGAGTAGCAGAAGCCTTTCATGAAGGTATATCTTTATTTTTTTTTAATAATGGAAGGAATTCCTTATGAGTGAATAAACCTGCCAAAAGGATTCAACTTGCTCACTAAGATTTCTCCTTTGATGTGAGGCTGCAATGCTGCAAAGACTAGGAGCCATCATTAAAAACCCTTTACAAAGAAAACCTAAATAAAATTACTATGTTATCTCACTTCCCTTTCCCAAAAAAAGAAGCATGCACTTCTTTCTTTTGACCCTCTGGACAGTTTTGTTTGAATCAAGACTTTGGCAGAGGAACCTGCAAGTCTCATTGTGATTGGAGTGAAGAGTGATTTACTGGTCCATCAAAGGCTTGGAAAACAAAGAGGTGAAGCTCAGAGGCTAAGAAGAGGTCAGTTGGTTTTAGTACCTGATGCTCATCCTATTCCTGAATTATTTTATGTATATCCAGGTCTTTAAGGATTTCACCCTGTCTAAACCTTTGATTCTGGGTTGAAAGGAAGAGGCTGAGTTGTGCATGCCTTGAGGAAGGGTAGTGAAATTATGGCTTTTTTGAACTAGCTTTAGTAAAGCATACAAGAGTATTTACTCATACTCAGCTGCTGGGTTGTGTTAGGATAACTGGTAGAGGAAAAAAAGAGAGGTTAAAAGAGCCTGTGGAAGGAAAAGGAGGGGCTGCCCAGTACTTTTATATGTACTCAGAGATTTTATGGCTTAAAGGTGGTTTTGTTCCATTTGGGAAGCAATCAGTGTTCTATGAATGTGTCTTCTGTAATGCAGGCAAAGCTTTGCCATGGCCTCTGTAGATCTCTTGCTCCTCTCTGGGTTGTGTTATTATGCTATGATGTGCCTCAAGAATTTTAACATTTATTGTCAACACTCATGATGAATTGTAGAAGTGTGATTGTACCTGTTTACAAGTAGGAAAGCAAGAATGGGAGGCTGTAGCTAAATTTACCTCTGCATCTATACTGTATTGCTCCATAAAATCTTAAAAGTCTCCTTGTCGTCTTGATCTTTTACCAGGATGAGAGCACATGGCACCACTCCACGCTCTCATTTTTCCAGGTTTTCTGTTCATGAAAAGTAGGGTGTTAAGTGGGAGGGTTGGCATGTACCAATTTCTTGCTCTAGTTTAGATTTGGAACAGAATTAAAGTATGAACATGGACTTGTGAGCATGGGAACTCCCCAGGGCCTAGCACTTGCTCCTTCTTCTTGGATTAAGGGGGAACTCTGAGCCTGGCAAAAACTGACTTTTCTGACTGCCTGGAGCACAGGTTGTGGGAGCAGAGGCAGTTGTGGGTGACTGACAGCATGAAGGACTTAGTGGTGGTAGAGGTATTTGAGAAAGACAGTATAACAGGAGAGTACCATAGAGACTCTGCTGTCGGGACACACTGGCACCAAGGGCACAGGGATAAGCAGGGACAGGGGGATGCAGGCAAGAGCGAAACTTTCTTATCAGCTCAGAGAAACACGATGGATTTTGAAGTAGCAATGAGAGGACTTTGTGGAGGTACAGAGACATGTAGGAGACAAACCTCATAAAAAATGCAAAGCAGCTCACTTTGGTATCTCTCTGTTACGGTCCGAGGTAACATTAAAATTTATTTTTGTTTTGGATCTGCGAAACAAAGTCCAACCGTAGAAGGGTCGGGTGCAAGTAGACTTTATTTGAGAAATGACACAGGCAAAATTATAGAGCCAGACAAAAGAGGGAGAGAGGCAAAGAAGGTACAAGAGAGAGAGAAAAGTGGAGAAAAAGGGTAAGAAAGTGGGAAGGAAGAAAGAGAGAGAGAGAGAGAGAGAGAGTGTGTCACCACCAGGGGCCCAGCTGTCCATGTCCATCGAGTTTCTTCAAGATGGCGCTGATCCTGGACAGACTCCGATGCAAGATGGCGGTGGATCAAGAGATGACCAAACAGCCACAGCCTGGATAGCCATATATACCCCTGAGTTCCTTTTGTTCCAAAGGGGCAGCTGTCACTTAGCTGCCATGGAAGCCAGGGGCATTGGCATCAGAGCCATTGCAGACAGGCTGCATGGAGGGTAATCATGCCTGGAGATACATCTTAGCATTGGAGGCTGGTCCTCAGAAAAGGGACTCCCTTTTTACTGGTCTCCACCCAGTAGTTCTTATTTCTTCATGGGTGTCACCCCCTGCTCTGTTCTGGCCAGACCAGATCCTCCACCCTAGCCAGCGCTATTCACTTTAAAATTGCTCCTTTGAGACAATTGCAAACCAGTGAGGTGAGACTCACACTCTCCTTGCTTGGCTTTGTTCTTTTGTGGCTGTAGAGCTTGGAGGGTTATGATTCTCAGCAAACACAGGCTGTTGAGGGTCTGCAACTGCACATATTCACACACACACAGAATTATGTACTCATATGCACAGGCTCAGGTCATATATAATCAAGTGATGTCAGATGTCACATTGTTGATCTTTTTTCTTAAATCCAACATGAGCCTGGCTGCTGTGTGAAGAGAATGAAAGGCTTGCACTAAGGAGCTGATCTGTGGCAGAGGGATCTAGCTACTAGGACCCTGTGCATTGGGAAACCTCAGGGCATTTAGAGATAGCAGTGGTTTGGCTTGCTCCTCTGGCACCTTGGATTTTCAGCAGGAGCTGGGCCTTACTGTGCTTGATGTGTCTGTATCTTAACACCCAGGGCAACTATTTTGTCTGACAGGGCAATAAATATTCTTACAGCACTTCAGAAGTGTTTTGATATTTTGTCTATCCCTCCTTTATTCTGCCTATCTGGAAGTCTGTGATCAGTTGTGCTGTGTGCATGTCTTGATGGAGTACTTTGAATTGGAGGCTCTTGATTATAGAGACTGGACTGCATCCATCAGAGCTTTATACCATGTTTTAAGAAATGATACTCTAACATCTAGATGATTTTGTGGCCATTTTTATTGAGAATGAGAGAAATCTCACAAAATGACTTTGAGATGTTCCTGTAGGAGGTGTCCTCCTGGCTGTGCTTTGCAAGATGCCAACAGAGAAGAAATTCTATTAGAATAAGTGGTTTTATTACACCATTAAAAAAAAAAAAAAAACCAGAGATAATTTTGGCATTTGTTTGGCCTTACTGGGAACTGGGATTTCTCACCCTGAGATCTAATGTGGAAGACTCTGGGAAATGTTGGTGCAGCACCTCCAAATCAATGAGGTATGATAAAGTGAGGCACTGTACTGGCTGTTTTCAATCTTTCTTAATCCTGGGGGTGAACTTGACATTAGTTCATGTTCATTGTATTCCTCTGTCATTCTGCTTCCTCTGCAGCCTGCGGTATGCAGGCTGATTCAGTCAGTCCATATTCAGGCCAAATATCCATACAAGTCAGAGGAATTTGTTCTGTGTCAACACTACAGAACTTGGTGCCACAAAGAAAAATTACCCAAATTTTTGGTTTTTATGAGATATTGGTTATATTGGTGTGTTGCTTTCATTGTCAATGCCAAATTTCTATGTTCACGTCTCAAAAAAGAAAAAGACTAAAGATAACACAGTAAGACATAATGTAATAAGTAGGCATCTAGTAGACTAGCCAACATTAGATCAGTGAAAGGAGAAGGTTCATTCACAGACTATTTAATGTGGTCATGACATGCAGAAGTTGAATGAGATTCATCCTGTGTTCTTAGAACAGAAAAGTCAAAAGTTTTGCCCCTGTCCTGTGCAGTGAGCTCCCAGATGCCCGAGATTCCACCTTAGTTGAGGGCTGCAGCTATTACCAGTTTTTAGGCTCCTGGTTCTTTTGTTGCTTTCTTTCCCAGTCATTCCTCCCACATATTTATCAGTACTCTTAATAGCTGTGCTTATGTTGTATATACAACTGGTAGATATAAATGAGGCATATACTAGAAGAGATAGACAGTATCTGTAGCCAAGGCACGCTATGAACTGTGTATTCAAACATCTAAAATAGCCTTGACATTCATTCACCTGTGGACCCAGTCTGCGTAAAGCACTCTGAAGCCCAACACGGCGTGTTCCCGAATCTTCTGTCAGGCATGGAGCCAAATTCAAGCCCATCATAAACAGATGCCTCTCTTTGGGCTCCAGTGTGTTTGAACTCAGCGCATGGTGCCTGCTGTGCAGGCTGCTCTCTGCTGCCCTTTCTTCTTGTGACAGAGAAAGCAAAGGGGTCTGCCTAGGATTGAGAAAGGGTGTGCCAGGAGGGGAGCATCTGTCCCCTGGCCGGCAGACAGCAGCCAACATGGCAGCTCCCTCTGCCAACATGGGAGCTGCACAGGGCAGATAAAAAGGGTCCTTTCTCATCTCGCTCTTCTTTACAAATGCTATCCATCTGCATGGATATTTACATGTTCTGCCAAAGTGACAACATCATTACCACTTGCTCAATATTTGAGCTGTTGGAATACTTTCTGCATAATTTAATGCTCAGATGGGATAATGTGTTTGGGTGGGCAGTAAGGCGCTCCAGGCTGCTGGCTCCCCACTCACACAGAGAATGCTGCTTCACTGTTCTAGAGGGGGTACCTGGATTGATGCGAAAGTTGCTTACTGCCTAATCCTGTTACTTTCAGGTGGGGAATCAGTCCCTCTCAAGCCTAAATGGTAGGGAAATCCAAGGAGTCTTGATAATTATAAAATTGAAAACATTTCACCTTAGAGTCTGGGGAGTAACTGGAGAAGGATATAGGAGCTGATGGGAAAGGAATTGAAATGACCCTGGAAGAAAACTGGAATTCTGTATTTCTGAAGCCATGACAGCACTAGAAAGCTGAGATTATCCTCACAGAACATAATCTTCTTAGGCTTTGTTCGCAGGCAGCGCTGGGCTGTTTAAACAGAGCAAGGGAGGGGGAGAGATCCAAACCCTCATGTCTCTTATTTAAATGGAGACTAATTTTGCACCCTCTGTTCCTTACTCTCCCACTTGGGATTCTGTCGGTTGTCTCAGAATAAATGTCTGTAAAGCCAGAAACACACGTTCTCCCTCTCTGGTCTTGCCTTTAGGCTCACCATAATATTTCCCGTACGTATCTGACTCTTAGAGGATGGAAATGATCTCCCTTGGAGCTGTGAATTCCTCAGGAGGCCTTGCCTTGTCTTATGGGTGCAGCACATTGTTGTGACAGCTCAAGGAGAGCAGAGGAAGGACCAAGTGCCCTTTTTCTTTACCCACCTTCAAGGGTTCAGAGGAAATGTCATTACCTTTGCCAGCTTCCCCAGGCATGCTGTTATGTGGCACGCACCACTGTGTGGCAGGTGGGATGAGGCTGTAGAAGCTTCTGTTCCTCATAACAAAATAATACTTTCTTTAGCAGGAAAATGCCCTTGCTTTTTTGCTTCAGAATCTGTTGACTTTGTTGCCAAAAGCAAAGGTTGAAAGAATTGTTAATTTTGATATTTCTCCATTAAAAAATTGAATTTCCAATCAGGGTGCTGTTCAATCCCATTGCTTCACCCTCCATGACAGATGTATTTCTCTCCATTAATAGCCCCTTGTCCTGTGCTCTCTATGCAGACCCTGGAACAGGAATGACAGTCTCAGAGCTTGCTATTTCAGATGCAAGGAGGCACTGAGCCTCACCAGTGGGTTATCTGAAATCTGAAGATGGGTCATTCCTGCTTCCACCATGTTACATATGCCATCTCCCTTCTGCTGAGCCAGTCTCCCAGCATGACCCTTTCTTTATGACTTATCCAACAGAGTTGGCTTATTTTCTTTGCTCTTCACAATGCCACTGCTTCCTGTATTACAGCATCTTCTGGAAGAAGAAGGGTCTACAGTTGTGACTTAAGCTGCTGTTTAGAGGAAAAAACATGTATAGTGTAGGGAAATGGTATCTTGAAAGTCCTTCTCACAGGCTATCTGGCACAGAATAACTCAAACAGAGGGCAGTCCTCTCAACATTCAGAGAAGAAATGGCAGTGTTAGACTGAATTGTATTGTAAATTGAGGGCAGCTGAACAAGATGCATTTTGAAAGGGCTGTTTTGAAATGCATCAGTTTTAAAACACATCGGTTTTAAAACAAAGAATGCAGGGAATTCTTACAGAGTATCTTAGGAAGCAGTGATTTTTCCAAAGGACTTTGGAGTCATGACTGTTACTCAGTTTAATAGAAGCTCTCAGGATAATGTTGTAACCTAAGAACTAAATCACTCCCTGGATATGTAAACAGGAGAGTATTGAGTAGGAATAAAAATCCTGGCTTTGGCCTGAGTGTGACTGCAATCTTTTTCTTATCCTTACAGCTGCTATTATATTCGAGAGGTTGATTCCTACACATGATAATTGTTAAAAGGATTGGTAAATTTGCCCCTTGGTGAGAGACAAAATGTATCCACCTGAAAAAGAGAAGGTCAATGTTAACTACAGTGGTAAATAGCAATTTTATAACGGAGAGCTTTAAAATTTTTAGAAGTGAAATAGTGACGTTACTGTGTGGATGAAGGTAAAGCTAGACAAATATAGATTAGAAATAGCCTGCACATTTTAAATAATAGGGATTAAGTAATAATAGAACAGTATTCTGCAGTGTGGGAAAGTCATCACTGCTGGCAATTTTCAGTCCAAAATCCACACTACCACCCCCACTGAAAGAATTTAAAAAAAAAAAAATTAAAAAATACTCTAGCTCAGACACAGCTATTGACTTTAAGTAGGATTTAAAATAAGGAAATTAGGTTCAGTTGTGCTGGAGTTCTGAGTAGATTTCTTCATGGCTCTTTAAAAAAAAAAGGAAAAGTGCATGTCCATATCCAGAATCTTCTACAGACTGTTGACTGCTGTAAACCTAGCACTTGAGGGCAGGAACCAAAGGCTTTTTCTCTCTACATAGTATTTCTTTCCTTGCATCAGCTGATCTCCTACAGTCTTCTCTTGCTGTGTACAGAGCTGCAGTGTGGGTGATTTAAAGCATCAGCTTTTTCATTCTAACAGGAAGCAAGCTAACAGGTTTCTCAGATAGTTTAAGCACACAGAATTTATCTTGCAAAGATTGTCTTCTAGACTTTCTTTTCTTCTGCTGGCTTGTCAGAGCAAAATCATGTAATCTGTATGTGAAGTGGGAAAAGTCAAAAAGATTCTTGCAAAAGACCAGCATCTTGCCATTGTCTTGAACCCCCTCTCCTTATGGTGAAATTTTCCTTTTTGATAAAGAAGGACACGTGCTTTTTAACAGATGATTCCTTGAAGCTGTAATTTACAGCTCTTCCTCCTCCTCTTTACCAACCCACCTGTCACGCTCATTCTCCTGTTACATTTTGCTAATGCCACCAAGTGCTGGTCATAAACCATTGCCCTAATTACTCAGAACATGGGGCTGAACGGTTAGTTAGCAGCACTGTTGCAATTATGGCAGCTTTTCAGGTCTAATAGCACTTTATGTTTCACTGCTTTTTATATGTCACTGGTTAAGATGATGAATTAGAGGTAGTAATGCACCACCTGCTCACTCTCTCTCTCAGCAGCGCACCCACTGCAATGCTGTCTGAATGCAAGATGGGAGCTAAGTGGGAGCAGGTAGCTGGGAATGCTTAAGATGTGCTTCTCTGAGGACATAATATTCTAGGATTGTATTTCCCCATATTATTGCAAAAACGTGATCTATTTTTCACCACCACCACCGGTACAGTACATGCTGGTTTTTGTCCTCTCCCTTAAAAAATTTTCTACAGCAATCTTGGGGCTAAAGCAACAAGTACAAACCTTGGGAGAAGAGGCATATTAAATGGCACATAACTTTTCCTTCTCTAAACTTTTCTTCTTAAAATGATGTATAAAAGGGGAGAGAGAAGCTACAGCTTTGAACTTTTAATGTATCACTGTATCTTTGAACTAACTGGTGCATGAAATGTTCTTAAAATTCTTTAAAAACATGATAGAGAATTACGATGTGTAGACTTCTTTTTTTAAGGGAGTTATGTTAGGGTGATGAATACTGGTATAAAGGACAGAGTTTGGTCTGGGTATGATCTTGAAGTCCTTGGCTATTGCCTTGTAATGAAGAGCTTTAATTGCGTGGTCTCCTGCTTGCTGAAGAACTCTCCCTAACGTTGCCCTTTATCAGTTTTAAAAGATTAAGTAGTGCTGCCTGAATATGCTCCTAATTGGTAATAAAAACTGTTCATTTTCTCATTTTTCTCATCATACCTTTGATTCCAGCTCAAGGGAAAGTATCCTGTTAGCTAGAGCCAGTAGAGGACAGACATGTTAATATAGGCATGCTAGTTGGGTGTATGTAGCGTGTTGGTGTACCTGAGTAAAGTGCTGAATTGTTGTTTAATTTAACTGATTGAATATGGGTAAAATCCTAGATTGGTGTCCTATCTGCCAGCTGCTTCTTTTTGTTTACTTTTTTTTATTTGTACAGTGAAGGTATTTTAAAGCTCCCATGTATGCTTACACAGAATTGGAGAGCTCACCTATATGGACAGAATGGGAATCTCTGTTATGCAGTCAGCCATTGAATTCACTTTTCAATATTCCCCAAAAAGACTATTTCTCCTTGCTTTTAGGGTGCTTGTAGGGTCACTGTATGTGTTTGTTAGTTTTGTCTGCATTGACAGTGTCCCTGAAAACCAGATCCATATCCACAAAACTCATGCCAGAGGGGTCCTAAACCACTGGCAGACATGATTAACTTCCATTTGCTCCTGCCCTGGGTCAGCGGAACGCTGGCAGTCTACCAGTGAAATGCTATTTAGCTTCTTCTTGTCCCCTTCATGCCATTTTTGGGTCTAAACTTAGGTGAGACATGTTTCCATGTTCCCATCTCAATCCCAGCAGCTTTCTGAAGTCTGAATGACAGCTGGAGAGAGACAAATCTGACAAGCTATGCAAAGTGAACATATCTCAGGGAAAGTAACACAATAAGGATGTGGATGGATTTTTTGCAAAGCAGAAGTGCATGTGGCCAAAGAGGTTCTCAGTGTTACTGAGGAGACATTTTGTGGCGACAACAAGAGTGAATGCCATTCAGTGTAGAATTGTACTTTGCCCTGAGGGTAGCTTGCTGGTTGTAGAAGACAGTAAGTGTAAATAGATGCATTTTAAGACTGAATCCTACCATACTTTTGAAAACAGCCACAGAGTTGCAGTGCAAACTAGAAAAGAGCCAGGAGCCTCCTAACTGCATCTGAAAAAGCTTGATGAAATTAAATAATTATGCTCAAGAGTAGTGAAATTGCACTTCATGCCTTTACAAATAGTGTTTCTGTATACAGTTTGAAATAAATGTTTAAATAAAACATCTGTATTTCTAGTCGCTCTCTAAAGTAACATAGAGAAAGCAGTTGTGTAACGGATGCCACATTTGATGCCTAAAGGTTATTTATTGCCTTTGCTGCAGATTCAGATGACCAGAGCTGAGGGTGCTTGTGCATCTCATGCACTGTTGCATAACAAGCTATGCTAGAGTTGTGAGCTGATTTATTTTCAGCTTTCTAGCACATGACTGCTTTAGACCATCCTCCTTTCTTGTTCCAAGTTTCTATTACTCCCTCCCACAGTCGTTCTCATCCTTCTGCTTTGTGACTAGCGCCAGTCCTGCGTTTCCTTTAGGAAAACACCCTTGAGGAATATCATGCCATCATGAATGTGTCCTAGACTTTTTCCAATATATCCTCAAAAGAATTTTTTTTTGTTTTATCCTTCTACTTCTGCAGCATAAGTTGTATTTTACCCTGTTACCTTGATTTATGATGACTTGTGTTTCCTTAAGTTCTAATTATCTTCTTTGCAAAGTGTGGCATGTACCTCACTTGAACTTGCCCAGTTATGTCCAAATTCAGACTATCATGTGCTGAAAAAAGGCCAACCTCATGTTTGGCTGCCTCAGTAAAAAGAGTCTGTGTTTAGAGGAAGTTAAATGTCCTAAGGGTATGATATGGTTTATTGGAGTCCCAAAGATAGACAGAGACATTTCAAGTAGGGAAGTTGGGTACATAATACCCTAATAATTGCCTGAAAGCACTGAGGAACATTTAGCCCTTAGCCCTTCCTCATTTACTGTGCATTGCTGATTTTCTCATAATGACTGGAGAGACAAACAGCGTGGGAGTGACACCGTGGTACTGTGGTATGCCAGATCTCTAATGATGGCTGCTCTAAGAGGGGAATGCCACCCCTAAGCAGAAGCCTGTCCTATTTTAGATTTAGGATGGGGACCATATGTGTGCCATGAATATTAGATATGTTTCTTACAGAGCTCCTGTCATAAATAGTTTCAAAACAATGGAAGCAATATTAAGACTCACATGTTTAGCATGAACTGGACATGATATTCTGCTCCTGAACCAGTATTATATGTCTGTTTAATCTCTCTAAAGTTTTAAGAATAAGGCTGTTTGCTGATCCCCTCTTCAGCAGTCCTTTCTTGCTGACAGCATAGTATCTTTGTGCAGGATTTTTTTCTTTGCCTTTCTGGTCATTTTGTAGAAGCTGGGTGTTTGCTGCCTATATTGTCCTCTCTCCTCCCTGGTAGAATTCTTCATTCCTGTTTTGTTCTTTTCCCTCTATGTCTTGAGAAATAGCAAACCATCACCTCATCTCCTTGCTCCCAATATCACTGCTGTTACTTGTCCACTCCTGGGGCTGATTCTCAGTTCTGGAAAGCAGTCTCTCTGTACTCTGGTTAGAGTCTGAAATCCAGAGCAGGACTTGATTCAACCCTGACTACCTCTGATGGTGATACACATTTGCACACTCTCTGCTGTGTCATCCTTCTGTTAACATCATTGCAGAGATAGGAAATGGTTCCCAAGGCTATCTCCAGTGGTTCATTTATTAATTTTCTATGCTAAAACCTGTGTAAACTGAGTGTGTCAGGGACCCTTCCCTGCATTGCCTCAGTTTTAAGGAGAGGACAGGATGTGGAGCGAGGCACGTTAATGCTTCAGTGCACATGGAAACTAGGGGAGGGAAGGAGATACAGGAGGTGCAGTGTAGCTTTTTGGATGCAGCTCTGGGGATGATTGATTGTCTTGACACTTCCTGAGATAGGAGGCTACTGTTGTTATCTCTTTTACCAGAGACTACGAGACAAACTATCAGGGACACTGAAAACAGAGTTACAGAATCAAAGAAGTCCCTTTGGGTTGGAAATGACCTTAAAGGTCATGTAGTTCCAACCCCTCCCCACATGGGCAGGGACACTTCCCACAAGAACAGGTTTCTTAAAAGCCCATCCAACCTGGCCTTGAACTCTCCTATGGATGGGGCATCCACAGATTCTTTGGGCAGTTTGTTCCAGTGTTTCACCATCTGCATAGTGAAGAATTTCTTCCTAATATCCAACCTAAATCTTCCCTCTTCCAGTTGGAAGCCATTACTCCCTCCAGCTGTTGCTACATGCCCTTGTAAAATGTCCCTCCCCAGTTTTCCCTTATGCCCTCTTCAGGTACCTGAAGGACACTATAAGGTGACCCAAGAGCCTTCTCCAGCCTGAGCAACCCCAACTCCCTCAGCCTGTCTTCACAGGAGAGGTACTCCAGCCCTCTTATCATCTTTGTGGCCACATCCCCAATCTGAGTCTTCTTGCTAATTAGCCAGCATGTTCTCTTGTAACTGGCAACAAAACCTAGAAAATCTGACTGAACCAAGCCTCTAGATTACTTATTCTCATTATCTTTATTGATTATTATTATTGTGGTTGTTGTTATTGTTACATCTTTCTTTTTTATTAAAAAAAAATTATAAGGCTAAAAAAGCATACGGCTTTACATATTTATTGGACTAAATGTTGCTATCAATTAAATACCCAATAGGAGAGGGAGAAAAACAGCCCCAAACACACGCAGGGGAGGCCTGGATGGGACAGGATGGTGTTCTAGTCCTGTAGGAAGCCAAAGTTAAGGAGTTTGCTACTGGGCCGCTGCAGAGTGTGGCTCTGTGGGACAGCAGCTAGCACGCTGCTCTGTGCTGGAGTCAGAGTGGGCTGAGCTTACCTTCACAGCTATAATTTCATTACTGCTGCTTTTTCCTCAAAGTGATTTTTTTCATTTGTTCAGCAAATGAGGCAGAGGAAGAATGGAGGGATATGTGGCATGGAAGTGACTTCATAAACCCCTGGCTGAATTCATGTTTCTTATGAACTGGGAATAAGAAGATTGGGTTTGGTTCTTTTCTCACTATGTCTGTGATCTGAAAGTAGTAGAGAAGCCAGTTAATTTGTATTGCAGTGAAACTGGAATAAATACAAGAGGGTTTGAGCCACTTTAAAAAAAAAAAAATTGCTTAGTTTCAAGGGATGTGTCTAAAGAATGATTCCTGGTTACTTCTGGTTCTATAGAGGCTTCTGATATGATTACATGAAGTTCATTCAATGCTTCCTGCTTTATCTACCCACAAATTTACACCTTTACTTGCCATGTCAAATAAGGTGAAGAAAAGGATCCTTTTTGTTCAAAGAATTTCTGGTGCCTTTTTACAAAAGGAAATACTTTAAAAGACAAACTGCCTTTGAAACCTCATTCGTCCAAATTCTGCCTTAACTTTAAAACAAAGTTAGTGAGAACCAAGAATGAGAAACAAGCTGAATTTTAGGAGACAAATAGTGACAATGAGAACCATATACAGAAAACATTTGCAGTGTAATCTAGAGGAATGGACCTTGGCAGACTCTTAAAAAAGAACTAGGAGACTTTCCTATGCATGCCTCAACTGTCATGGGGATTATACTGTTAATGATGTAACCCTGAATACTTTTTGACCATAATTGTCTTCAGTGGGAGCTGCGGTTCACGTCTTGAAAATTGGACTTGTAAGTAATTACTAAGTTTAGTATTAAGTGCTTAAAATGAAATGTTATCAGTTTGCATTTAGAAAACAAACCCTGTACATAGAGATAGAAAGCATCAAGATTGTTCTTACATTATTCTTTTTACTTCAGTAGAAGTTTTCCTAATTTCAGTGTTCAGGGGTTCAGACTTCACAATAGTTATGTGCCTGCTTAGCTGGTTCATTGACATACAGAAGAACTCTGGTCTGACTTCAACCTGATGAGATTGTAATGTGCTGGAAACTAATTTGATAAGAGCTGGAGGCTCATCATCTAAGTATGGTATATATACTCCAAATTGCTGATGAATTATTAAGCAATAAAGAAGATATACCTTGCCATATTTGTGAAGGGAACTATCTAGAATTAACTGGCTACAACACTTTTCACTTTCTTCTCTTTCAAGTATGACTTTGGTTAGATTCAAACAAAATTTGTCACCATTTTGCAGTTATTCGCTGACTTTCAGATACAGATGTTGGATGTTGCTGATAAAAGCCTTATACTTGCTGCCTTTATGTGACAAATGGATGCCAGATAGAGTCAGGAGATAATTTTTAAGCACTTAAGGGCAATTTACAGTACTTGTTACATTAGATGCAGACGCTGGGTTCTGCAAAGTCAAAAACTGTTTCAAAGATTACAAGTAGATCAAATACAGCTGAAATTATATTGGATTGCTTCAAAGGCCATTTGTTAATGTACAGACCACCTGGAAAACTCATACTCATACTGAAAAAAGTACTACCCCAGACAAATCAATAGAGGAGACACCTCTGCAAAATACAGCAGAGTTGAAAGGAGGCTTGGGGAGAATCTGACTTAAAGTCTTATAGGAACACTGTGAAAATATAATCTCCAGAATTTCAGGGGAATATTTTTGCAGCCATTAAGAACTGTCCTACATTTTACATGGAAAAAAAAGACCAAAACAAAAAATGTTAATACCTAGATTGTGTTTTTAAATTCTGAATTTAAAAGTGCCATGTGAAGTCTGAATCATTATTATTGTTTTGTAGACAGGTAAATTGAGGCACAAGAAATACAGGTATTTATTCAGACTTATAATGCATATCAGTGGTGGAACTGAAAATAGTAGCTGGCTTCCTGAAGTTACTCTTTAAGTTACATCCTATCCCTAACCACATATACATGGCCCGTTTCAATCTGACAAAGCAGGACTCTTATTCCACAACACTTTTCTCTTTCTATTTGAAATGAAGAAGAAGAAAAAAAAAGGTTTAAATGGTGCTGAATTTGAAAATTGAACTTGAAAATGAAATCTCATAATTTTTAACAGTGCATTTAAAATAATAATAAGGAATTTGTCACCAGACCTTGTAAGTTTTGGGTTTTTTTTTTAATACTTATGGTTTTCCTTTAGCTTTTCCAAATGCAACCAAGTTAAGTATAAATTAACTTATATAGTTTTCTGCCAGTATGCTGGCTCTGACCTAAAATACAAAATTAAGTAGTATAAAGAATTTGTTTTCTGCAAACAACGGCAGAAAATCTTTGCTTTTTGCAAAGCTTTTCAGGTAGTGTGAACTGACTTCACAGAGCTACACAAATTTACCTTGGCTGAAAACCTGGCTCAAAATCAAATTCAGTTCCACAGCAGAGGAAATGCCTTAAGATATACAGAGGAAAAAAACATACAAAGTAATATAAAATACCTTGCAGGGTCTGTTTAATAAAATGTGAACTTAATCATGTTCCAGAGAGGAGCTAGTTAAAGCTTGTAATGAAAAGATTATTTGCTGTCATTTGCTGTGGGTTCTTCAGCAATTATCTGAAACGTGGTTTGGATAGCATCTCTATACCCTCCCTCCAGCAACACTTGAACCATCTTGCTGAATTTCAAGTCACTAGAGAGAAGAGAGACCAAGGCAGGTGTCAGATCCTGGCTGACAAATCACATTGGTTTTGCAAGGTCTCATGAATTGTAGCAGGGTTCTGAGAACCAAATGCCCTGGTGTTTGATCTACTCAGAAAGAGCTTCAGAGTGATTAAGAATAGCTAAACCAGTCCAGAGATATGGAGAACATTCTCCTTCTCTTGACTGACTTACTGACTGAAGAAAGAACTGGGTTTGGAAACTATTTTGGAAAACATTTGATATAGTTATGCTATTCAATTGCTTTGAATTTTTACATCAATGTAGATTTGTCAAGAAATTAAAATGTCAGAACCTCAATAGGAATTTTTGTTTATTTGTTTGCACCAAAGGAAAGATAGATCTGATTAAGCACAATGTTTGAACATACTGAGATTCCAAAGGTTTTGTGCCTAGATTTGGATATCAACTTTTTTCTGATTAAGTTTGTCTTCCCTTGAAATTAAAAGTGATGAGAAATGTTGTGCATGAATATTCCTATGAGATTTAAAATAGTTTTGTGGAACAGAGGGCTCTGAACAAACATGAAAAGGTGATGGAAATATAAAATTATATCCTGGTATATATCAGCAGACCTGCCATACTTTCAGTAGAAATAAGGAAGCATTTGTACTCTTGTTTACAACACTGGCAAGGATTCTTTTAGAAAATGTGACTGGATTTGGTCTGTGCTGTTCAAGAAATTCAATTTTCTTCCAGAATAGATAAAAAGAAGAGCTTCTAGCTTACTGAGGAATTGAAAGTCCTTCAGAGAAAATTATTTTAAAAGAATTTCATTTATTTAGCCTAAGAGAGCAAAGGCTAGGAGGTTAAGTGATTACCTCCTATAATTAGACCAATCAGTAGTAAAGCACCTAGGAGGATAAGGGCTCTTTGAACTTGGAAAGGCAAATTTTACCTAAGAAGAAAAGAGTTTGTTTGTGATGGATAAATGGAATTCAGAGATGAGAAGAAGATTCCCAACCATTTCAGTGGTAGGTTTTTTTGATAGTTTCCAAGGAGAGGTGTGCAGGAAAAGAAAATAAAAACCCCTGTTTTTAAGATGGAGCTTGGAAATACTGCTTCAAATAGAGCTGGTGTGGACAGCTGGAGAAAGATTTGAAGTCACTCTGCCTGAATTTGAAATTGTTCAGACATGAATAAGATCAAGTCCAGAAGTTACAGAGCAGGGATAGCCTGGCACTGTGATCCAGATAATGAGACCTGTTGAGTGGGAGGATGCATTAGGCTGGGCACAATCCCACAGTAATGTAGCTGTGGATCTGCAGCTGTTTCATTTTAAGCCAGCTTTGAGCGCAAGTTGGAGTTAGATATAGTTATGTCTTTTTGTACAAACATACTCTGGGTTTGGCAGAATAAACACAATTCAAGCAAAAAGCCATTTGTGCCACTTCTGTATACAAAGAGTAAAGGCTACAGAGTGATGCTAAAGGCTTCTTGCTATGAACAGAAAGCCTTTCCCAGTACTGCCGAGCTGTGCCAACCCAGGAGGAGAGCTTTTATCTTCAGCTTCAGCTTACGATTTCATGAATGGTAGCGAGGAATGCTAATTACAATCTTTATCAAGATAGCATGCTCTGAGTGTACGTTTTTGTTTTCAAAGAGATGCAACTGGATAGCATCCTTTTAAAATCTCTTCCTGTGGAGAGTATATGTCCTGCATAGCATTCTTTCTCAATTCCTATCTTTCCCAGGCTGTGAATTGTAATGGGGAACTTCACAACCTACAGTCAGAGGGACACTGGGGTGCAAAATAGCCTGGCCAGGTGGCTAGTGGTGCAAGGTTTCAAACCATTTTGGAATTCTCACCACCTCCTAGGACCAAAAGTGCCTGAATCTGTTGACCATCAGCATGTGCCATTTATTTTGGGAACGATGCAGAGTGGTCAGATTGCTTGAAGAAGATTTAATGAGTTGTTGATTAACTGAAGGCGTTTTTATTATTGTTTAATTATAGCTTTTCAGTATACTTTCTAAGGCTTATAGATAATGACAAAAGCTTTGTAAACTCCAGAGTGTTCCTGAGGCCTCTGTGGTCTGTTCTTCTTCTTTCCTCTTTTCACATGACACTGGGAATTTTTTCTGCCTTTGCTGACATGCTGGTAGCTTTTCTGTCCTCTAACCTGCAGGAGACTGACAACTACTGCTTTGAGGGACAGCCCTTCACTTAGACAGGCTAAGATCCATATGCAAGTGTGGAATTGCAGTCCTCAAGGAAAATACTATTTGAGCTACATAATTAGAGAATAAATTGTTATTTGTCAACCAATGGAGAATAAAGAAGCATATCGTTATCTAATGTTTTATCATTAGTTGAAGCAGAGGGAGGATTTTTAAGTTCAATTTCAATAAGGAGAAGATAATACACAGCTGAAATTCTTAAATTAGCTGCTTTTATTGTAGTTAATACTTTGGTTAATCTTTTTAATTTATCACTTAGTACAGAGCAATTACCCACCATATGGAAATAAGCCAAGGTTATTGTATTAGTGAGATATGTTTGCAGTGTGCAGCCGGGAATGAAACCATAAAGACTTCACACTGTATCAGTTGGTGCAATAGTGGTAACAGCTCTATCGAGAGCTCCAGGTAGATTTCACATGGTGACCTTTTGATCTTTTTTATCAGTTTAATGGTGGGTAAAGAAGCTCTCCTAGGGAATCTTGGCTTACAATGGTTAATGCTGTCCTTTCTTCAGTTGAGAAGGCCAATTGATAGGATAAAACTTTATGGATTTATTTCAATCATTTGATGTGGCAAATTAGCATTATCTAAATTAACACAGATTGGCATAAAGGCAGAAGAAGTAAATTACTTTATGGATTATCTCAAATACAGTACACAAGTAATTTACTTGGCTTAATAGATGTAATTTTCGACCTGGTAACCCAATGTCTACAGGTGCCTTAGGTTTCCACATGGAGATAATTATTATCCTCTCAATTCATTATTTGCCCATACTGTGTGTGTTCAGCAGGTTCTGTTGGTAATTAAGAAACACAAGAGTATTGGAGATTGCAGAAGAAAGGAGGTAGATGCCAGTCTACTTCTGTACTGATAGAGAGTTATGAAGTGGTAATTTAATTTGTGTGACATTGGATGACTTTTTCCAGTTTCTGGTGGAAAGAATTTTATGTCACTGTAAACAAGCACCTAACCCACTTCAAAAAGCACATAAATAGTTTGCTGACATCCTTAATGACAGCTTCAGCTGAAAAAATTAAGGAAGATCCCCTTTGTGGAAAATACCTCTCCTGATGTAACACATTTGCAGAAATTACTGGGAATCTCTATTATCCAAGCTGTGTTTGTTCTGTGCACTTCAGATTCTGGAGTGACAGTCTAGCACTCTGTACCAGTACTGATGTCACTGCAATTTGATCAAGTTGGTATTCCATTAGTCAAGGCATCTCCACACCACCCACATTTTCTTAAAGCAAATAGTTGTTTCCAAAGTACAGAAAATAATTTTATTTTTTGCTAGATTACTTGCAGTCCTTAGTGCTGCAAACATTTAAACAAAATTACTCTGTCAATCTTTTATTATATATGAAGTAAAACCACCTATGCAGTTACCCTGGTGGTTTTTTCCCACTCTCTTTTCTTCTCTGAGAGGAACTGAAATGGAAGAAGTCTCCTGATGTGAAGCAGTTTGGTAAGGGAAAGAGGGAAGGCTGTGGTATCCAAATTACCACAGTCATACAGACTGGATGGAAAAAAGTTTGGGATGGTTTGAAGAAGAAAGTTTTACTCTGAAAATAGTGATGGTGTCCAAGGGTTCTTTTTTTCTCCCCTGAGCACAGTGTACATGCCTAACTTTAACCCTATGCTTCAAAGTCTTGCAGTGCAGTATTTATTTCTTTAGAACTCACTGACTTTGTTGAATTGGTGCTCTGGGCTTTTTATTTTGTTCCATGAATATTCAAACCATAGTCTCCTAGCTGCTGTGCTGCTGCTTTCACCTGAACAGAGAAAGTAGAGTGGAATATACTTTGTGATAAATAAAAATCAAACTTGTTGCTCCTTTTGATTATGTTTTTTTTTTAATTTTTAAGGAGTTATTGACTCTCTGAATAAGTCACTATTAGCATCAGCATTTTGAAGGACAAATACAACCTTATTGCAAACTGACAGCTTTAAGTGTTCCCTCTGATAGCCAGATTCATCATTGCTGGCATGGCTAAATGCAAAGCATGTGTGATTTCAGACTGCTTACTGTGGCACTGGGAAACATGCTAAACGTAATGTCAAGGTCAAAAATGAAAACTGAACTTTTTATTTTCAATCTTTTTCTTACCAGACATTTACTTGGTAGTAAAAGTCAATTAATTTCATGCCACTTTCCTTTTCCTGAGAAAAAGCTCCGGTAATGTGTAACAGATCCCAGTGTTCAGGATATACCTTTCAAACCATAGGCAGAGGTAGCTACTCCTAGTGTACAATATTGCAGCTGTTGAAAGTATGCAGCAAGAATGAATATACAGTGAAAGAATACACTATTTTGTTGAACTTCAAAAAAGAGTAATGTTTTCTGAAGTGGGATCTGAAGAAGATATAAGTAAACCCCTTACCTCTTTCAAAAGTGCAGTGCAGGTCTGCAGATCTGTAGGTCCATCTTTTCAGTGAAATCCTGCTTAGCTCACATGCAGAATCTGCATACACAACTCTTCCAGTATCTGAAATATCAAAGAAAAAAAATAGGTACAGAATAAAATAACTGCCTGAAAGTGTCCCCAGGTGTATTATCTGTAGCACTGCTCTATCACTTTTAAAAGGCACCTTAGTAAAAGAAAATTGAGGTGACATGGTAGCAGTTTAAAAGTGTGTTTGCAGGAAGAAAATACCAAGCGCTAATGGGATCTTTAGTCTCCAGAGGAATATATATCCAAAACCAGTAACAAAAAGCTGAATCTAGAGACATTCAAATAGAAAAACAGGCATGTTTTAAACAGGGAGGGTGATTGATCATTTACACAAAAATATCAAAGGAAGCAGTGTGTTCTCTCTATCTTCCTGGCAGGAGGTTTTAAGGGAGATGTCTTTAGTGTCCTGAACCACCTTCACCCTGTTTGCATATAGGAATGTATTGTTTTGATATAGAGATGGTTGCAAACCTACTGTTCAGTTTCTGTGCTAATTAGAGACCAACTAAAAGTGAATGAATTGTGCTCCTGCTGTCAGTCCACATGATTGTTTCATTACTAATTTGCAGAGGAAGGTACTTCAGTGGCTGAGGTGCTCCCTCATAGCTCTGTCATAGCTTTGTCCCTCTCACTACGACATATTCATAGATCAAAAATTAAAGTTCAGTTTTGAGTGTGAAACAGGAAAACCAAGTTAACATCTAATGATGTTCCTTGATGGATGATGCTTTAGAATAAAGTAGCAATGAAGACGTAGATCAGAGGAATCATTTGTTAGCTGATGAAGTGATGATGATGATGGCTATTCCAATTGTATCTTTTGCTCTATTGCACACCTAGTTCTTTGACATAGTGTGATCTCATCTGCTGGGATTTACTTTAATTTACTGTAAGCTGAGATGAGCTGTACCCATCATAGTGACAAAAGATGTACCTGATCCTTTTGATGAGGCTGCAGATCTTAAACACATCCTGGACTTTAGTATTTTTTCCCCTCACAGTTCAATGAACATGTACTTGAAGAGGCAGGGACAGAGTAAATAGCTGTTTACAAAGATGTGAGCAAAGCTATTTCCCTCAGGCCAACATACACTTAAAAATCCATTTTAAAACATGCTCTTATACTATCTGTTCCTCACAGAAACACTGTCTGCCTAGTAACTCTCCCCACTTGATAATTCTTCTATCAAAGTAGGAGATGAAAAAGGCTACTTATGGTTTTCTTACATTTATGGCTTCCCATCATGGTACCTGCGGCTATACATAGGTATGGATAATTCTTCAGTCACAGAAAATTTGCAGAAATCAGGTGCCCACTAGAACAGACTCCTGCTTGTCCCTTGAGGTAGAACCAGCCAAAGTCAGTCTGAGATATTTGCTGCATTAACTCTGTCAGAGTAAGCTGCCTGCAATGAACAATCTCCTTCAAGTAGTTGCTGAGATGTGCATTGTATTTAGTAAGATATTGCCTTGTGACCAAGTCTAGGTAAAAGAACAAGACCAGAAACTCTTTTGCATCCGTGGCTATGTTTTTTTTTTTCCAAACTGTTTTGGATTAGCAACAATTTAATCCAGTAATTGAGCATCCTAAACAAAATATTTGTGTACATTGGACAAATCAGCTAATGGGCACAGAGCATGCTGCAGTATGACTGTGTTGTATGTATATGAAAGAGAGAAGTAGTGAGCAGAATGGCACCAGTCATTTCCTAACAGCTCCTCAGGTAGCCATCCAGATGTCCTCTCCTGCTAACAAAGTGAAGCTGAGTAACTCCAAAGATGATGAGAATCAAGGTTAAACTCTTTTTTCAGGCACACTTATTTTCTACCTCTTCCTTGGATGTTCACACTCTGATTTTAGGCAATGCGGAGCCTGATGGATACCAAGTTGTATGTATATTTTCTGAATAAAATCTTATCTTGCCATACTGTAGTGTACATATGATGTAGGGGCATCATTGCTGACATACATGCAAGTGTAGAAAGAGGAAATTCATAGGATCTGAAAGACGGTGCTGAAGTGGCTAGAGGTCATTCATCCCACTCACAAGCACTCTGGTCTTTAATGCCATCAGGAGATCATGATTGTTTGCATATCATATTTACAGATTTTCAGAAACATATTGATGTGCTTGAGGGTGGTTTTCAATATTCTTCACTTATTTGGAAATTCCTGCTTGATATTATAAGTGGATATTTTTGTATTTTCAGACTGAAATGATTGGGACCTTATGAAAAGCAAACTACTTCTTGGTCTAAAGAAAAAGTGAAGTTAAATCTTAATGAAATACATTATAAATAATAACATATGTTTCCTTCTGTTAAATGGAAGGAAATGATTACTTTTCTTCAAAGTGTGCATTGTGCAAATTATTCCCTTTGTTATGAAAAATCGAGATATTGACTAGATAACAGATTTTTATGTGTCTGCTGAGTTCTTTTGAGCTGTAAGCTTCACACAGAAAGGGGGAATGAGTAGATCTGTTTTAAATCTGCTGGGTAAAAGAATCACTGCCTGACCAAGGCAGCACATTTCTTCTGTCAGAATGTTTCACTGTTGCATTTCCATGGAGGACCATTGGTAATGGAGTGGAAGATTAGTTTAGCCACAGGAGTGTGTTTTATACAGATGTTTCAAACTGTTTCTGTATTCTCTACCATTTTCAAGAAGGAACTAATTCAACCTAGGTAGCTAGCCACTCCATTTCCTTGATGCTTTAGTTGGAAAGATAAATGACCTTGAGGCTCTATGAAGAAGCAATAAAACTGATGGATTTGCTGTTGTCTTTTCATGAGTGGAAAGGTTGAGTGTTTCTGGCTAGATCCAGGCACCTTGCAGGGGTACTCTGTAGCTCTGCCAGGGCTGTTCGTTCATCCATGCTGTCCCAGCCTGGGTTTGCTTGGCATCATTTCCAATGTGCTTCATTTCTGATATGCTGCATTCACCGCTCTCTCTTTGGCTTTCACATAGTCTAAGCCTGGCATCCTTATCCTGGGCTGAAGTTTGTGGATTTGCAAGTCCATTATGGACAAGTGTGTCTTTGACCGTTCCAGTTCACGACTCCAGCTCCTGTAAGCACTTCTGTTGTGGCCTTCAGCATCTCTGCAGCCCCAGTCCAATGCCTTTTGCTGTTGCAAATCAAATGTGACTTCCATCCTGTTCTCATCATTCCTCACAATGTGTTTTTGCCTTGGTGAGCATAGTTGCAAAAATTTGCTCCGAGCTAATCATCTGAGCACTGAATGATCAGGAAAAGCCCCCAAGCTGAACTGTGGCACTTCTGAAATAATTTTCTCAAGATCATTTAGTGGGTAAAGCTATTTACAATTTCACTTCGCTCAGAAATAATTGTAGGAGGGGAAGAGCCATAGGTGGACAAAAGAAAGCCATTGCATTTATGTGAATGTATTATTATTTATTTGCTTATGCGTGGAACCATTCTTTTAATAGGCTGTAGGAGACTGTGAGTTCTGTTCTCTTTGCATTTAATAAAGCCCTTTGCAATCTCTTTAATACTAAGTATTTTGAAGGGTATTATAAGCACAGCTAATTGTCACCTGGAAAAAGTAACTGGTCATGGCAGTAAACAACTCTTAGAGGCAGGCAGTTGTGCAGACCGTGGAACAGAAATAAAGACTGCTGCTGTCTGTGAGTTATGTGCAGTGACTGCCAGCCCGAGACATTATCAGTATGGCCATTATGCAGTGTCAGGGCCTGATCACACAGGCCCCTGCCATCAGCAGCCCCTGATAGCTGCATTTTGGATGATTGAAAGCACTAATAAAAGGAAACAAAATCAAAATTCAATTTTTGTTTACCTACTGATTGTTGGCTGTTTGTATGTCTTTGAGTGGAAGTCCATGATGCCTGGTTTTGTACTAATGAAGGGTGATACTTTGGTTCACAGTTGGGTTCATAACTTGGGCTTCCTGAGTAAGGTAATGAACCTGAAAGGCTCTTTTAGTAGCATAAAGACTTGTACAAATGTAATTTACTTTACATACCTGAATTCTCTGCACTGAATGGATGGGATGAAGCTTAATTTTGCCAGATGCACAGCAATTATGTGTCTAAGTAGTTATCTACAAATTTATTAAACTGTAACCTGTTTATGCAAAAGCTACTCATTATGTAAAATCTACTCATTACTTATCTTGGTGTACAAAAGCAACACTGGATATAAGAGTTGCATAGCAGAAGTGTTTGAAATGTTTAACTGTTGGAAGTGTGCTTAGAAGATAACACATGCCATGCTCTTTGTTTTGGTATGGATGAAACTTGTAGTGGACAGTCATTTTCAGACAGTACTGAAAGCACTTTAAAAATTAAATTACTTTTTTGAATCGTACATAGGAAGTTATGTTGAAATCTGGAGCTCAGTTTGAGTTATTTAGGTCTAAAGGTTTAACTTTGAATCCAACTGAGCTGATAATGCCTGAACTGTGCCTTTCAGATTTTAGTTGTATAATTTCACATGCTGCTATATACATTATTTACAACAGACATTCCAAAACATTTTAAAGATACTTTATCTTTTGGGACATCTCTTCACTGATCATCAACCCACAAAGTCCTGGTGACAGCAATATCAATGACTTGCAAGGAAAAAGAAGATTAGGAATGTGTACTTCTGTATCTTTCTTTTAAATATAATTCTGTCATTGGAAATAAGGGGACAGAGGGGAGAACTATGGGATGAAACTGTTCTTCCCAGAGAGCCAAGGTTTGTCTTATGTACCCTTTGTGCTCTACAGACCACAACTAGGGCATTTCAGCTTTGTAACACAAATCTATTTTCTTTCTAGCTTTTTATGAAGATGACTTTGCTTTTATAGTAATAATATGCTGTCAGCATTATAGCAAGGGCCTTGCATGAAAAATGTGTTCTCTTATACTCTGGCACACTGCAGTCCTTTAGTCTTAACTCTTATGTATTAAAACTAGAGTGAGTGGAACTGTCAGTCCACAAGTGCAGAACAAAATCAGAATTCTGTTATGTTCTCACATTGACATCTTGGTCTTTTTGTTTACTAGGATGTTTTTGTTTTGTTTCATTACTATTATTATTATTATTATTTTTATTATTATTATTGTACTTGCATTTCCAGAACTGTGGTTCTTTTAAGTATTCCAGATTCTGCATTAAAGTAAAGTATGTACCACATAATGATCACTTGAAAGTCTGCAGTAGCATTAAGGCTACATTGGAAGAGCTTCTGTTCAAAAAAACACATTCATCTGGTACATGAGCTGAAGGAGAATCTTTGTCAGTGTTAATTAGTTCTAATACACAGCTGGATGCTCCTGATCACGTCTGGTCATGGTCAGATGTCAAAATAAAAATTTTATACTAACAAGGAAAGTGTCTAAAACAAGTACAGAAATATAGTTGGTGTTTTCTTGAAATACAGTCCTACATCCCCAAATCCTTCAAGGGTCAGAGGTTTATTTACATTTTTGAGATTAAATCGCTAGTGGAATTTTTTTCTGTGAACTGGTCTAATGACTTTTTCAGTCCATTTGTACTTGTGGTATACTGCAAAATGGCTATCTACATAATTAGAAATTACGTAGAAAAAGCCTTTTTTTATTTTTCATAAGCTTTGGCTTGCTGATCTGGTGTCTCCTTTATTGTGAAATAGCGACTAATTATTCCCTATTCATCTTCTCTGTGTCTTTCATGGTACTGTGTATTTCTCTTGTAAATCTTCCTAATTGTGTCTTCCAAGTTGAAGTATCTCAGTTCAAATTTGCACAGAAACCTTTCTCAGATTGCTTTTTTCCATACCTTCTCCCGTTCTGTGGTCTGTCTGAGACAGGAATGACTTCTACTCGGATCATTTTCTCTCTGCAGAAAGCACTAATATGTGTGTTTGAAATATCTGCAGTTCAATGTGCAGCTTATCAGTAAGAGGCAGCCAATTTCAAGCACCAATGCTTCCCCTCCTCTGTTGCTCAAAGGTGTACCTGTAGCACAACTCTGCACACACCTGATGGGCACTGATAAAGATCCCCAGCTTGCACAGGGATGTGTGCAAGCTACTGCCTGTCATGGCAGACTCCACTGCAGGTTCCATGATGTAGCTTAGAAAAGCTTATCGACATCCCACTGCCCTTATTCATGATCTTTGGATTTCAGAGGATTTTGGATTATGCCATAGCAGAGATTGAACTGGACCTTGGTAGATTTTTTCCCTTGTCAGCACACCACTGCAGGTTTTTCTCTAGGTCAAAGGTAAAGGAGGGAGAGTTTCTTAGAACTCTCTTAGAATCACAGAATCACAAAATCATCCAGGTTGGAAAGGACCTCTGAGATCATCAAGTCCAACCCTTGACCCACTACCACTCTCGTTACCCGACCATGGCACTGAGTGCCACATCAGTCTCTTCTTAAAAACCTCCAGGGATGGAGAATACACCATCCCTCTGGGCAGCCCATTCCAGTGCCTGATAATCCACTCTGTAGAGATTTTTTTCCTAATATCTAACCTAAACCTCCCATGGCAGAGCTTATGTCCATGCCCTCTTGTCTTAGGTGGCCCTGCTCTGGCAGGGGGGGTTGGACTAGATGATCTTTCGAGGTCCCTTCCAACCCCTATGATTCTATGATTCTATGAACTGCCCCCTGGCTACACCCTCATTTCAGGGAGTTGTAGAGAGTGATGAGGTCTCCCCTGAGTCTCCTCTTCTCCAGGCTGAACACCCCCAGTTCCCTCAGCCCTTCTTCCATAGGACTTGTGCTGGATCCCTTCACAGCCTTGTTGTCCTTCTCTGGACCTGCTCCAGCACCTCAATCTCCTTCCTGAACTGAGGGGTCCAGAACTGGACACAGGTGTGGCCTCACAATAGAACTTCTATTCTTTATTCTGCCTCAGTGTTCTAAGATAATAGTGTAAGGATCTGAAAGCCTTATAGGTTTTCTAGAATAGCTGTGGTTTTGGGAATGCCATCCTTTACATTTTACTAATGCATGTAGTGTGATGGAATGTATACTTATTTTTACAGAAGAAATTAGTAGTCTAGGATTTGAATCTCCTCCCCTTCCCTGTGTGGGAATAAGACTTTTTTTCATAGTCAGAAGACATTACTTGGGCTCTTATGTAAAAATATTTACTCAACTATAAATTGTCCTAGAAAAATTGAAGGAATACAGGGAAATTAAATGGTGTTTCTCCAAGTCCCCAGAGGAAGTAAGAAATCATTAACTAATATGTGAGATGCAAGGGAGAAGTAGCTGAAAAGATAAAACATAAAAAACCCCACAAGGTTTCCATAAAATACTAGTGCACTTTTAATGGGCTGCCTTGATTTCTTAAATAAAATTAAACAACTACATATTTTTAAGGAACAACTCCTTTATAACGTTAGCATGGTAGGATCACATGGCACAATTTGTGTAATATTTTGATCAGTTTCCATGAGAGAAAGTGCCAAGTGCTTGCATTCATTTATGAAGTGGTTTGCCCATATGTGACAGTGTGTGTGACATGCACAACTATACTATTTTTATTTTTTTTTAATTCTAATCTTACTAAACTGGAGACATTAAGTATCTTGGCATTCCTTCTGGTGGAAATCACCTTGTGGGAAATGAGAAAGGTTGGTAATTCTTGCAGAGCATAAAATGGACTGACTGGTAACAAAGCAATGCACACAACCATTTCATCAGACTCTGAATGTAGCCCCACCTTTATAGGAGTCACAGACAGTATCTAATATTCTGTTTAAAACCAGTAAGATTTTCTAAATGGTCTTGTTTCAATCCAAAGGAGAGGTAAGGCTGTGTGTGTTTCTGTGAGAGTATACAGCTCACTGCCTGCTGAGCACAAAACACTCCTGTCTCTTCAGAGCCTTTGCACGTTCTTCTTTGGATGTTACTTAATCTCATTTATAATAAATGGTAAATGGTTTACTGAGAGTTCATATGTGACAAATAGCATCATGAGGAGATATTGCTGTTAGTCACAACACATCAGGGAAAGATATTTTATTGTGAATATGAGCCATGGCTATTAAAACCTGTCATCCAATGAGCTTCAGTATACTTTGTGATACTTGCTTATCCACTTATGACAACATTAAGTACTAATTATTTATAATTGAAATAAAATTATAAAGTGTGACTCTACAACTGATGAGAGCAGGAAAATATCTCTCAAGAGACAGGTAAAAAAATTTACTTTTCATACTCTCACCATCCATCACTCCTAAATTTTGAATCGTCACTCATCAAGGCTGCCAGCAGCTCGTGTCTAGCAGGTCATGCTGTGATGACAGTTTCAGTTTCCTGATTTTCATAATGAGAAAAGCGTGAAGTAGTTAAAATATGTGCATAAGAATTGTAATATGATCATAGTGTCTGTTATTTCTCCCACAAATTATTGGAGAACACAATAGGAAAAAATGAGATTTTGAGTTGTAAAAATATTGGCTTATAAAACAGTCTTTGTGCAAAATTAATGCTCATTTGGCCAATAATAATTTACATTACTTTCCCACCACAAATGCTATACAAGGACGAGTAGGAAGGTCATGCTAAAAAAATTGTAACAAACAGCAGTGCAATCTCTGAGATGCTTTTGCTATGTGCAGTCCCTTGAGGGTTGGATATACAGAAAGAGGAATTCTCCACTTTATAGGAGTGATAGTTAAAGAAATTCTGCCCACAACATCCGTCTGTCTCTATTTCTCTGCTAGACATTCCTTCTTAGAATGGGAATAAATTTAATGTATTAAAATAGAGCTGATGAGGAATGAGGACATAGTCAGAGGTTCTAATTTAAAATTCAGCCCTTGAATTTTGTTCTACATCTAACCCTTCTGACAGCCTTATAGTAAATAAACCTATCAGTTTTTCTTGAAACATGTCAGCCAGCATTGTGCAAATAGGTGAAAGCACTGCTCATGGAAATAATGGGACTTGCCCCAGGGAACAAACAGCAAGTTAGTAGTAAAGATATCCAGGTTCCCAGTGGAAGTCTTACATTAACTATGGAAGAGAAGAAACAAGCTAAGAACTCAAAGTATTTAATAAAAAGTGTAGTGCAAGAGGTAAAGATAGTTATTATAATAGTGTTACTATGGACTGTGGAATTCACTAGCAAATCAAAGTGGTCATTTGCAGAAACCTATCCTGATATTTCTCAAAATCATACATATACTGCGCTATGTCAAAAAATGATATTTCAGATAATGAATTCAGGAATGGAAGGCCCCTATGAAAATTAGTGTGTAAATTAGTGGTAAGAAAGACCTAATGAGGCATGTCAACTGTGGTGTGTGAGTTACATGTGGTATGAATTGTGATTTCAAATGGTACTTCCCATATGGAAAAGTCCTGTGTGTTGTTTATTGTGAATTTAGGATTATAACCTTTCTCTGAAGTTTTAAGACCAAGGGCAGAACCCTGTTTTAAGGCTGTAGCTCTTCAGGAATCCTTAAGATGAATTTCTGAAACTTGTAATGAATTGTGTTGTGTCCTATTACCTTCTACTGGATTTTTATCTTTTCCAGTTAAAATGACCAATAGACTAAGCATTTTCCTCAGAGAACAATTTCATAGCCAGTAAAGCTCACTATCAAGAAGGTTTTTTTTTCTAATGAACCTTAATTTTCCTCTTATTGCTCCCCTAGAATTTTTCAGAAACAAATAAAACTCTAATTAACCATGTTTCCTTCAGTGTGGAAATACTGGCTATAGATTAGAGATCTCTTACTGTCAGCAGCAGGTTTTTATTCTCCTAGGAGCAAACAACAAGGCACTTCTCATTAAACACAATTTGCAGGCCTCAAAAGACTTGATTACCAAAATTTGCACAAATCTGTCTCTCTGTTACTAAAATATAAAAAGGGACAAAATTGGGCCAGAGTGCTGGGGTTTAAACATGTAGCTCAGCATCTTAGCAGCCATAGGTCAGCATGGAGAAATCACTCTTTTAACCCTGATTCCCAGAACTTAATTAGTATCCAGATATTAAGAGGCAAAGAAGGTGTTTTGATTCTAGTCAAATTTTTTCAATCTAACATGATCTTTAAATGTTTGTTGCTTGTCTTCTGGTAAGGAAGGTATCCTGGCACGGGTTTATCTGTGCAGAAAACAGGCTTCATGGCCATAGGGAAAAGCTGATACCATATTTCAGCATCTCTCATTTCAACATCTCTTTAGCAGATTGAAAATAATAATGGCTACTTGAGGTGCTGTATTGTAGTGAATTCTCAATGGTCAGAATAGGGGATTCTAATGGGGATCATATGTCTTACCTTGTATATCATCTTGTAGTAAACATGTATTATCTTTTCTTACTTCCCCTTCCTAATTTGTTTACTTGCAAACTTGCTTTGACAAGTTTTCTTCTTTCCTCTGTCCACTTTTCACTCTTCTAATACAATCTTTTACATTTTCTCTTTTCTTCTCACCCATGCTCATTTGTTTTTCCTTTTTGTTTTTCTTCTGTTTTCTCATCTTTTTCTCCATAAGTATGGACCAGCCAGGCAAAGAGATACCCCATACTCTATACAATTTGGAAAGATAAATTTGGAAATATTCACTGCAGAATGAAATTGTTCAGGAATCTTGTGGAAATGGAAGAAATTTGGATGAGAAACTGTGGACCTGTGTCTTGTGCTCCAAGTTTATGGCCATAAGTGGTGTCTTCATGTCCTGAAGGTGGCGTTAAGCCCACCATATCCTACACTATATTATCAGTGGGGCCACAGAGTGGAGTATGGAATTGTAGATTTCTGATCCATGTTTGGTATAATGACAGTTTACTGAAAAATGAGTTCACATATATGAGGTACAAGAAGAGTAATTTATGATGTTTTGTGATGAAATGTAAGGATCTGAAGAGGTGATTAGTACTTTCTTGAGAGCACACTACAAGTAGATGCAGATAGCTATGCAGTTCTTATTACAACTGGTAGATTTTATTTGCAGAGCTTGGCAATTTATTAATCTAATTCTAGTTAATTGGCATATTGCTATCCTGTGTATAGTACATATATCTGGACTTATCTATTATACCCATCTGGACTGTGTATGGGCACCTTGTACAGACACAACTAATAGTTATGGTCTGTAAATAAGGGGAGGGGGGGAAGTTGTTCTGCTGAGATTTTTGAATTTTCCTTATATTGTCAGTGAAAAAAGCTTCTGATGAGTCCAGGGTGAAAATAAAATCAATGTAATGTTCTCACTGCAGTCATTGGAAATAGACATCACAGGAAAACAGGGCAGTAATGAAAGGTAATAAAGTCTACAGTAAAAAATATGGAACAATAATTGATTATAACCTAGAAACATGATTCTCATTTATTCCAAGGCCTTTTTACAAAGTGATGGTGGTGTAAAAGACATATAGAGGCAATAGAGAAGTGCTTGAAAAAATACCTGTTTAATGATCTTTTACGTTGAATGAGTAATGTGGCCTTGGTATAAATAATAGGTGAGTACTCTATATATCTAGAGTGATTTATAATGAGAGATGCATAGGTTTGGAACTTGATGAGTCCACCAGTAAAGGCACAACCAATAACAAATACTCAATAATGTGTCTGTTAGGCCTTGGCAATACAGCTTCTTTGCTGCAGGAAACTGAATACCTGCATGCTGCTATTTTTTTGTTGCTTTGGAAAAAAATACTTGAAGGAATCTTAGGATGTCATCTTTTATAAATCAAAGAACTATAAAATTTCTACCTTTCTTTTCTCTAGTGTCTCCTCTTGGTGCCTTACATTTGCTCCAGTCTCTGCAGGGTTGTGCTGAGCACTCTCTTGCCATGTGATTTGATTCTTTCCTTAACGTGAGTGATTGCTTCCTTCCCTCATGTGCCAGCGATGTGTCACATTTGTGATGTTTGGTTCAGCTCTCTCCCTGTCTCGCTATTCTTGATGCTGTCTGCTGCTGGTTGGAGCAGACATATGGATCTTGCCAGGGACCCTGTCCTGCAATAGTAGCTTGCACCATTTAATATTTTCCAGGCTTTCTGGAAAGTTTGATCTCAGTGAGACACCAACTGAGCCCCTCTTTATCTTACAACAGTCCTGCTGAAGTACTCTGATGGAGATCTGCCTCTGACTCCTTTCTCACACAGATTTTTCATCTGTATAACTTCCATGCAGGCCATGGAGATAATCTTTCCTGGCAGTGGTCTGTGCAGAAAATGACTCCTACCCAGTGACTGCTCTTACCTGGTGTTTAATAAAGGTGATTAAGGGAACCCCTTCTCTCTTGCTGGATATCTTTAGCTAGAGCTCAGCAAAAGCTAATCTTTTATAATCTCTGGAATACTTTGTACATATCTGACCATGCAAAATGAGGTTGTGCTCTATGACAATAAATGAAGGAAGTGCTATACAGGATTCTTGAAATGTTTTTCAAGTGTTGGCAGAGATGTTTTGTTAGAACTTCCTGTCTATGGTACTTTTGATCTCCTTGTATTGGGGTATTTTGATTCTGTGGTGCTTAAGTTGATCTGCCTTCCAAACAGAAGAGGAGAATTTTTGTTGTGTTTCATTATTTGACAACTTGCTTATAGAAATTGAGAGTGTATCCAGACAGATAGGAAAGATCACTCTGAGGTGAGAATCTCCCCTTTTTGCTGCTCCAGGAGATGCTTCAAAGTGTAACTGTAGTGTTCTTAATGCATCAGAAATGTGCAACATGAAGCAAGTGAAGTGATTTCCTGTTTTTAAAAACTTTTGGTGTTATTTTGTGTTGTTCACCTTTCATTAGGCCTTTTTGATCACTAGTTACTGCATGTGCAATTTAATCAGTTGTGTACAGTTTCTAGTTTTATGTTTTATACTATTCTAAAACTCAAGCCTGGAAACTGTGTCAAAACCAAAAAATCAGATACAGCCACCCATATGTCTCCCTTTACTTCTCTCTGCCTAGTGGATTTGTGTCTGTCTTATTTTCACTTCCATGTGATGTTATCAAGCTGCCTGTTTGTGCTGGAGCTGGGACTGCACTTCTGATCAACCCTGCATTTCCTGGTCACTTCAAAGAACCATTTAGATTAATATCTCTGTCCAAGATGCCTCTTGAAAAACCTATTGTAAGGATTTGGCATCTAAGGATTTACTAAGATGACAAACCCCAGACAGTTTAAAGTAGCTGAGACTTCAACTTAGACTAGACCTGGATAGCAACCAACACAATGGAATTGTCAGAATTCTTGGTTTTTGTCTCATTGAAAGGGGGACCAATTCCAGAAGCACTGTGCCATCAGTGAAGGGCAGTATAAAAAGAGACAAGTCCTTTTTTAATGGAGTCATAAACACTTTTGGTAGTGCATTGCCTAGTGGGGACATTGACTAATTATTGATTAGAGAAGCGAGAACTCCCAGAAATTACTCCACAGCTAAGTAGTGTCTCAAGTAATCTGTCTTCTAAGCACCTACCAGATCCAATACAGGAATTTTGCACCTTGGGAGATCACAGAATCTCAGGGTAAGAAATCATCTCATATGTCTTACCTCAAGACATAATAAAAACTATCTTTTTCTTCTGAACAGTTGGTGAGCTAGACTCTTTGTAAAGACTTCCAGTAAGAGACTCAACAGACTCCCCTGGCAGTGTCTGCCAGGGCTCCAGTATTTTAAACAATGGAAAACCTCTCCTTTTACATAGTCATAGAATCATAGAATGTTTTAGGTTGGAAGGGACCTTAAAGTTCACCTAGTTACTTGGTTCCAACTACCTGCATGGGCAGGGACACCTCCCACTAGAACACGTTGCTCAAAGCCCTTTCTAATCTCTCCTTGAACACTTCCAGGGAGAAGGCATCTGGGCAGCCTGTTCCCGTGCCTTAACTGCCCTGAAAGTGCAGAATATCTTTCTAATACCTAATCTAAATCTACCCTCATCCATCTTAAAACTTTTTCCCTTATCACTCCATGCTCCTGTAAAAAGTCCCATCTTTCTCATGGGCCTCCTTCAAGTAGTAGAAGGCTGATAGTCTCCTCAGAGACTTCTCTGTATCTAACTTTGATCTCTTCTGCTGCAGCTTAAGTCTGTTATTTCTTACTTTATCCACCCTTGATGAGGAGAATGTCTTGGCAGCAGTCTTCATGTAGGCAGTAGTCTATAATGAAGACTGTTATCATGTCTCCTTAGTGTTTGTTCCTGATAGGTTACAGCAAACAAAAGGATGTATGAAAAAAGGGAGGTTAGTAAAAACAGAAAGATTAAGATGAACATCTCTCAGCCATCATAATCTTAAAGATCACATTCAGATTCTTTGATGGTGTAGGCCAATATAATTTACACACTTCAGTGGCTTTTTATACCAAAAAAGAATCTGGCCCCAGATTTTTTTTATAAATATGAAATTTAATCTAAGATTTTTTTTTCCTCTGCTGTTTAGAGCACACAAATTAATTCCTGTAGTTTGCTTTTCCTTCTGCCACAAAAGATGAATTAGAAAAAAAAGACTTATGGAGGGAGGGGGAAAAAAAAAAAAGAAGTTATTAAGCCTGTCTTTTTTATTTTTCTGGGTTTTGTACAGAAAATTACCCAAAAGTAGTACTTGGTGTAATTAGGGAAGAGCATGTCTGTGCTGCCTGGATTAGACTGATTCCATGATGCTTTTATAAGTAACTTCAATTTTGTCATTGACACCATTGTAAGCTAAATCAGTGAGGAAAATATTAGAGCAAGAGTGAGAGAGAGACAGCTAGAAGCAATCCAGCTAATGGAAAGTGTACTGAGTAAAATGTTCTTCTTTTGAAGTATGCTGACATCTCATTTTTTTCCTCCCTTTAATCCAAACTTGTTTATCTGCTGAAGTAAACAGGAGCTCAGAAACAGGTTTTGCCTTTCTCTTAACCCCCTCTCACTCAGCCAACTAAGCAATAATTTTAGCAGAGATTTGTGAAAGAATTCCTGTGCTATTCCCTCCACCCTTATCTAGTCTTTTTCTTTTCTCTCTCCATACATCGGTGTGTTTTCTTCCTTTCTTCCTCCTTCTTAGATATGTGCCTTGCAACTCACCATAGCTTAGTCCAACAGTGAAGGTGTTAATTAGGTTGCAAGCACCTGGCTATGCAGTAGTTCATGTTTCTGTTGTGATCCTACTGGGCAGCACAAATAAAATTACTTTTAGAATTATTAATGAAGTGCAATTTATAAGGGATCTTATAAGGAGTCTGCTGCTATTGTGGTGAAAAGAGAAGTATAAAAGATGTAAGGAAGCCTAGGCAGATTTTTGGTACCTTCCTAATGTTTTAAGCACTTGAAAATTCTTGGAACTTTATAATTACTTAAGAAATCCACTAGAAATACCATGGCTTCATTGATTCCATTATTGTTGTTTGAACTTTCCTCATCTTCTGACTTTACTCTGTTGGCTTAAATTGTCTCCTTTAGGGTTCATTTTATCATAACTTCCCATTTCCTAGTTTAAGCTCTGGAGATATTTACATCCTACTTTATTGCTGAACAAAGTGTGCAGAAGGGAAGTAACTCTCTCCCAAGATGGGAATATTGATGCTACATCTATATAAAGTGACATGGGAACACCAGGAAGTGGGATGCTAATCAACCTTGTCTGGAAAGTCTGGGAAGGGATCATTGCTTCTGTGTTGGTTTAATTCCTGGTGAAGTAAAAATTTCACCCTTAAACAGGTAAGAGAAGGGTTAGGAAGGGCTATGCAGAGACAACCTCTTCCCATGCTGTTCACTTAATGCATCTACTTTCAGTCTCTAAACAACAAAGAGTCAGCTCTGAGCACTTTGATGTTGCAGAATATCAATTCCCTTTCTGTATTTGGGAAAAAAAAAAAAAAACAGAAATGGTATCTTACTTCACCAACTCTAGATAAAGTATGTATTAAAGTATATAAAAGAGTTAACTAATACTGCATCTGCTCCAGGATTAAAGGCAGAGGCAAGTCTTTGAATTAGTTACTATTTATAGATCACATTTTAGAGTCAGACTGTTGCAGTGAATTTATATTTCTGTTCCTTTAGTCCTACACAGAGAGTTTCCATTTATGCTTTAGCTTCATTGAGTCTGGGGAAAAAAGTCTAAGGAGTTCAGATTTTGCCCTCTGTTTTCAAGTGGAGTATAGCATTATATCCTTCAAACTACCTGGGGAGAAATCTTGGAGTTGGGCTTCCTATGTTCTTTTCAGTTTAATTACTCAGGTCTGAGCTTCTCTTCTGCCAGCATTAATAGTATTTCTAATCAAACAGATATGTCCAAACCTTGTAATGGGAGGTGGAAGGAATTTGGTTTCTGTCAACTCTTGTGGATGGTTGGACAATCAGTGGTCTTTGGCCTTTAAGCAGAACATTCCTAGGTGGGAACACTGGATTTTTTCATTAGAAGCTGCTGAATTAACACATGATGAGTAATTAACTGATGGGAAATGCAGGACAAGGGCAAATAAGAACTACTTTTATCTTGCACTGGAGTTTTGTTTTGTCAGAGATGTCCTGGGCATGTATTTTGCTGATTGTTGTGTATTTATTTAATATCAACAAACCTTTTGACACCTGACAAACAAGGACACATTTCTAGCTGTTGTAAAAACACTTAAGCCCTTTGGAACAAAATGTTTCCTTAAAACTTGGTGGATCAAATTGCAAAGTCCTCAGTACTGTTCTCTGTTCACTCTGAAGGAACTTAATTGTTACGTAGGATAATTAGCATAAACATAAGGATAAGACAAGGATTGTTGTATGGTAGCATGATACCACGAGTTGCTACAGACAGAACACTCCAGATGTGGTGAGCTATGAAAAAGAGGCCTTTTCTGGGTACTGTGGGCACTGAAATCAAAGGCTCTAGAATTAATGCTGGGCCCCTGGCGCTGACTAGAGTCTAAGTTAGTATGGCTACTTTATTTTATTGTATTATATTTTATTTATTTTATTTATTCTTTTATTTCACTATCTTCCCAAACATTTAGAGAGCATTGTGTTCTTGCAGCTGGAGAGCTACAGTTTATTTCTGACCTTGCCTTTCCCACGCCTTAACTGATTGTTTGCCTTTGCTGATCTTCCATAACTTGACTCAATTGATGGATGAGTTTGCTTTGAATGCTAGGAGAGAGTTCTTGCTGCACTCAAGATACTAGCTCAATTTCTTTCTTTCTTTCCTTGAGGTAAGCATATATGAAGAAGGGAGAGACACATTTGAGATTAAAAAGTTCATTCACTTCCGTGCTGTCAAAACCAGAGGTCAAGCAATAGGTTAAACAGAGTAGAGGCCACTCACAGGAGGCTGAGGTGCATTAGGAATGTTGAAATCCAGGTCAGCTGTTTCTTCTGTAGACAAAAATAGCTTCAGAGTGCTTGAAATACAGATATTTATATGTCACAAAATAGCTGTTCTGGGGAGAACAACCTGTCCTTTCCTCTTCACTTCTACTCATAGTAGGAAAAATGCATTAAGAGTTAATCTTCATAAAATAGGTGGCTGTGCTGTATATGGATGGAAGCTTCAGTACCAGATAACTTGCCTCGGGACAATTTTCTCCCTTTGGTGTCTGTAGTTTTTCTCTTAGAGCCAGTTTACCCCAGGACTTAGCTGGTGTGAGTGCCACAGCTTGGCTGCTGGAAGTCAGGCAATGGCTGCTTCTCACAAGTTTAGGCTGGTTCCTGCATTATGATTAGAACTGGTGCTAGTTCTCATCAACTCAAATTAAACTTAAGTTTTTCTCATATATGTAAACTAAGTCCTTGGAAGACCTCACAGTATTCCTGTAATTCTTCTTACAGGCAGTTGTTCTCAGCAGCTATCGGGATATTTTCTGCCCATGTCCTTACAACAGTAACCTGTCAACAATTTATGGTAGCAAAAAGGGTGACAAAGAGGAAAAAAAACCCAGAGCGTTTGTTAAATAATATAGCAAGAAATGCTGAGAAGCTATCTAGTGCTATTTAGTTACTTCTTCATCACTTGATTATTTTACTGTTTCATTTCTATTTACATACCCCACTGATTCTTTTGCATCTTGGTTTTGCACAACTCTTCCAATAACTTCCAGTTCAGTGACTATAATTACAGGATTGTTAAAGTTCACATTTCACTATTCATCTTGTTATCTCTCTTAATGGAAGGTTGAAATAAATGCACATAATTACGTGGTTGGTTCTAAATTATTTTTGTATTGCTGTCACTAGGACACACTTGAAAAGCAAAACTTATTTTCAGTGTTTGTTATGAGGGTCTCTGGCAATAATAGAATACCTGCAGCTGAACCCATCTGCTGTGATGTTGTGGTGTTTCCATCTCCCTGCCATTGAAAGCCATGAGTTTCATACTATTTCAGTATAGGACTTAGTAGCCTAGACAGTTGAAATGCCTACCTAGTGATTTCTAAACAAGGGGTTTGGACCTGATGTGTGAAGGTATTTTTTATCTGTAAATGACAGCTCTGTGTAAATGCCAGACATGAAACAGCTGTCGGGTATGTTTTACTTTTTTTACATGTTGTGTCCTGAGGTCACAAGGTTGTGTATTAAAAGAGATTGAGCAAAGAGGAATCTTAACTTCAATTCTGTGCAAATTCTGTCATTCTCTGTCGAAGATCCTATACCTTACTGTGCAGTTTACACGGAGCTATACTCGACTCAGATCAAGGGTGTTTTCCTGTTCAGACCCCAGAACTTGGGTCTGTAGTAGTTTTGTTTTAAGTGGGAGAGCAGAAGAGGGTTAAAATAATATTTTACCAGTTCCATTTAATTTCCCAGTTGCTTCATAAAAAATTACTGGCATTTTTTTGTGAAAATGATCTTGAAAGCTTGCTCTGACTCCCAACAGCAGTCTGTTGACCCTTTAGAAAGATGTAAAAAGGCTATTGGATTCAAGTCTGTGGTGAGATATCGAGAATGATGCAATCTGTGGTCAGTATAAAAGGAACAGCCTGTCTGAAGTTGAGGTCTCTATGAGTAGAATGGCTAGTGTGAGTATGTATCTATCTTTTAATTGGAAACTGGATGAGTTTAGCATAGCTCTTCTTCTGACAAGTGTACATGTTGCCATAAATATGTGATAACTATTTCCTGCCCTAGCTATAGTTTTTCTAATCCCTAAAGTAGGGGTGGAAGAATTTGTGACTCATGGGTTAACTTCCACAAACAGTCCCTCTTTAGGGTGATAATCTGAGAGGTTCCCTGTAACAGTGATAATTCACTTGCATTTGGGCATTCCAGGAGGATCATGTTTTAAATTAATGGTGAACAGGAAAAGGTATCCGAGACTTTTTTTTAAAGTTACTGAAGATGTGTTTGAGTATCACATTTGTGCAAGGGAGAACTGCAGATGTCTGTCAAGAAGCAACATGCTTTGACTACATGAACAAAACTTGAGCTTTTTTAACACAACTTGGTATTCAGGTTTTTTATCTATTTGTGAACATTTATGAGCCACTAAGTGTGTAGAGACTAATAGATAGTATTCAGTGAAGAACTAAGGAAATTTAAAGATAATTTGTAGGCATAAAAAATCCTGAGCAAAGTCAATAAGAAAACAAACAGTATCCCTTGATGAATCATAGCAGTAATGCATGGTGAATGCTACAGAAATCAGTTTGAAGACAAACCACAAAATAATCTGGACCAAGCACCAAGCACCCAGCAGAATCATAGAATCATTAAAGCTGGAAAAGACTTCTAAGATCATCAAGTCCAACATTAGCATGCAAACTAAACCATGTCATGAAGCACCACATCCACATGTTTTTTGGACACTTCCAGGGATGGTGGCTTCACCACTTCCCTGGCCAGCATGTTCTAATGCCTGATCACTGTTTCAGTAAAGTCTTTTTTTCTAATATCCTATCTGAACATCCCCTGGTGCAACTTGAGGTCGTTTCATCTCATCCTATTACCAGTTACATGGGAGAAGAGACCAGCCCCTAGCTCACTACAACCGCCTTTCAGGTAATTGTAGAGAGAAATAAAGTCTCCCTTCAGCATCTGCTTTTTCAATCCGTACAATCCATATTCCCTTAAAAGATTTGTGCTCCATACCCTTCACCATCTTGGTTGATTGTAGACTATAGCTGGGTGACAGGCACTTGGTGCAGCACTCAATGTGTAATTACATCCGCTATAAGTCACTTCCTTTATTGAAACCATTCCTATAAATTGTTCAAACCTCTAGCTCTATTTTATCTGTCCGTATTCTTTCAGGTTGCTGTCAGTTTCCTTACAAGCTGCTGTGACAAAATGTGGAAAAGCTGAACTGGTACGAACTTACAGATGAAATTCCTCCATCTACTGCACATTAAATACAATGTAGCCTGCTACTTCTGTGTGTTATGGACTGAGGAATGGTGTGAGGACAAATGTAGGAGGAATGATAGAGCAGGAATCTTGCTGCCTCCAGAGATGGTTGCTCTGGGTGGCTTTTGTTTATCACCCCCTGCCAAGATAGAAGCCAAAGCCATCTCATGTCAAATCCTCATTTGTTGGCTGACAGCCATAAACCATGCTTTACCTCCCTCACAAATAATATTTCTTCTTTTATTTAAAATACACTGCAGATGGGCTCATGTGTGAGATGAGTTTTGTCATACTGAATCTTGAGGTAATCTAAATTGGTATAAACTGTCCTTTGTAGTGTCCGGGGGAGCATTACAAACTATCTGCTGCATCCCATAGGCTTGCAGTGTGCCTAGCTCGGGACCGCTGAGTTTGTCAGTCTTGCTTAGGAATGAGTTTCTGCTGTGAGGTGACCTAATTTCCACTCTCAATAGTACACTTATTTGAAAGTAGAAAGGAAGCATGTGAAGAAATCCCCCTCACTAAGGTAATTATAGGTGGTAACATGCAATATCCAATTGCTCTTCTCCTAGGGTAAGGCCTTGTTTGGAGGCTGAAACAAAATGCCAGGGCAGCTTCCAACTTCTCCCAGGAGCTGCTCTCCGGTCATTTGAGGTCCAAGTCTTGTGGCCTGTTATGTTGAACAGTGAAGGATGCTCCAGGATTTTAATAATCCTGTTTCATTACTCCTTATTTTTTGATGTTGTGGCTTCTGCTACAACAGAAGAAGCCTTTTTCTGGTAGTTATGTACTTAAGAATCAATAAAACTAACACATGCAGATAGTTACCACCTTTCTTCCTTACCATGGATTCTTTCTTCTTTCCTCCTCAGTGGCAATAACTGTTTCATGAAAAGGTTTCAAGCTACCCACAAATTTAGGATGACTAACTGTGAAGACAGACTTCCATATGATGCCTCAATGGTAGACTTCTCTGCCTTGTGGCATGCTCCCCTGCATCTGTTTTTCTTTTGCAGATGAATGACTCCCAAAAGTAAGGAGAAAATGTGCAAAGCAAACATATTTCATATCTGTCCCTAGATCCCTTTTATTTATCTTCCTTCCTTCCAAAAGATATCAAGGAGTGCTTGTTATTTCTGGGCATCTTGGGGAGAGTACTTTCAGGTTTCAGCTATCAGACACACATGGCACATTATGCAAGCCTGCTGTCCCTTTGTCCCACCTCAGCAGGCCTGTCAGGTGAAAGATTAGCTTTGGGTATTTTGTGTCTGTCTCTGAGATCCCCCTAGTGTTTTCAGTGCTCTAAAAATACTCTGCAGGTATGCCCACACTATTTGAAGTGAGATTTAGATTTTTCTTGGATGCACTTTGCCTGTTAAACTTTACTGTTGAAATCACCACCATTCTGATCATGTGGAGCTCCCTAGATTTTATTCTAGCCTTTGAAAATCAGACATCCAGGTCATGAAACTAGGCAGCAAGATTTGACATAACCTAAAAGATTCCCAGATTTTTTAAAAGGAGAGAAATAGACAGTAGATGCTTGAAATAAGGCAATGCATACCTGCTTGTCCTCTGAGTAACCGTATTGGACTTGTTCATAACCAGATGATTGGATGATGTCACACCATAGCTAAAGTTCTGACAATACCTACCAGAGCCAGCTGGTGGTTGGTGTGAGAGTCCATCAGCTTCAGAATAGATGACATAACTAAGATACCTCACTGTTAACTGAGCAGGGGGAATTGGTTGATCTGGGGAAGGTAAAGCTGGACAGAAGCTCCACATATTGAGGAGATCAACTCTTAAACTGAGGGTGAGCAAATGCAATTAACTCTTAGTGTCATTTGCATTTGGTGTGCAGATTCCAGAATTTTTTTTTGTGCATTGAATGATTCACTCTTTACTAGCAGGTTTTACAGGATGAATGCTCCTCACATGTCAGAGTTGGTCTGTGTTTGATAATGTTAGTGTATAGCAACAGCCCAGGTGTGTCACAGTACCAGCCTGTGCACTGATGACTTTTGCTCAGATTTGAAAGTCTTCTCCTGTAGTGCTTGAATGAAACTCAGTGTTTCAATATGCTCAACTATTAAGTTACAGCCCTGTGGTTTTCAGTATCATATTTAAGGATGTCACAGCAGTTGGCTTTGGCATTAATTGTTTTCTTTTCCAAATCAATGGAGTTTAGTAATGACGTGCTGAGGACATTTGTTTGGAAGCTGTCACAAGACAGGTAATTTATTGATGCCTGTGAGCTTTCTCTGACATTTTACTTCTTCCCCTAACCCCTATACTGTTCCAAATTACCAGGTGTACCTCACCATGATGCATCATTCTGCATATACATGGCTCCATGTGCTTGGTTCTGCTGAAAGCCTCATTTGTTATTCTCAGCCTCCCTTATGATTTTGGTGTGGTCTTGTTCATTGGGTCTAAAAACTGAAGTATTTCTTAGCAGTTCAGCTATGGGTTTCTTAGACAAATAGTAAAAATTTTCTTCAATCCTGACCTCAAGAAACATGACTGCTGACATGTCCAGTTTTGCTAGTGTGCTGCAAGCTGAGGCCATGCCCCATGCCTTTGCAGAGTGTTCCCACAGCTCCTCACCCCTCTGCCCACAGTGCTCTGTTCTCATCACTGCTGCTCCTTATGTCTTGCTGCAAATGAAATGCACTAATAAAAATCAGTGCACTGCTGTCCTCTGAGAGCTTTCCCAGTTATACTAACCTGTATCCCAGTTCTGTGGCATAGACGAATGTGCTCTTTAACTCCTTCTAATTTTTATCTACACTGTTTCTTTTTAGTCTATGAACAAAACTCAAACAAAGGAGTTCAAAGGCAGAGATCTCTTCAGTGTTGCTCTTCTATATTTTTTACTAAGTTGAAGACCTCACACGATGTTGCAAAACAAACTGCAGACAAAGTTTTTATTTTATTTAATACCATCTGTTTTCCTGCTTCGATTTCATGATTGCACGATTCTCACTGCTGTGCCTATGGAACGGTTATAGACATTGCCAAAGATGTATTGGCTTAATTAGGGCTTTGAAGCTCATTTCCAAAGGTACCACTATGCTGCTGTTGTTTTACATCGAGTGCTATTCTGGCATCTGTCTGATGCTGAAAGTGAAGAAGGAAAAAACGTGTAAGCCTTTAAAAGATGGGGAAAAAAAAGGATGGAGGAAAGAGGGGAGGGGGCAAGGCAGAACAGATTCAGAGCACCCACTTCAGCATTGCCTCTTTCAATGTATTGCCAGCATGATGTCTTGAATTTCTTCTATCACACATTACTAACAAAAATTCCCTCAAAAGAAATAATCTTTGGCATTTAAACTGCAATTTCCTATGTGCAATTTCATCCTTTTATCCTACTTGAGACTTACTTAAGATATTATTTTGGGTTTTCACACTTCAGATCTTTGCATGCAGCTACATCCACAGTGTGTTGGTATGTGCTTTAATTTCCAGTTAAAAACCTGTTTGTCCTGTTTACTTTGGGATAATCCCTATGCTTTATCCACTGTTCAGGAAAGTTCTTTAGAAACATAGCTAATCAATCGGTGTAGCCCTGGCTGGATGTGTTGCAATGAGTTTCTGCTACTGGAGAAGAAGCAGTCAAACAGCCTTCTGCAGCCACCATGAGACAGCAGGAGCAAACCATGCACCATAGAGCATGGGGCCAGCCTGGTGCTGTGCCCAACCTGATGCTTCCTGGTCTAGAAAAAATAATGCAGAATATGGGAGGTGTTCTCAACTCCAGGATAATAAGGATTTCTTTAGTAATAGTAGTTCCTTGCACAGATAAGTTCCTGAGTTAGCAGCTGCATAACTTGTGGAACTACCTTATACTAGCTTATTGTTACATTTGTGTATGTGGGGTAAGGAGGGGAACCATTAATTCTATGCCTTGGCATGCCATGTCACACAGCTTGGTGCAAGATCATTGCAGATTGTGCATCTGAAGTATTCCCCTGGTGCAAGGCACTGACACAAATATGTCAATCACTGGCAGCACGGTATCTGTCTAAGTTTCAGTCAGTCCTTGGCTCTGAAAGCCTGCAAACTCAGCAGGGAGCTTAAATGGAGATTTCACATGGCTGGAGCCTGGCCTTTGTGGATACTGAGCCACCAAATGTAACCATGCCCAATTTGATGCAATCAGTGCTCTGAAGCTCAAGAGGAGAGGGCTAAAGGGTTGAAGTGGACTGTGAAGGAAAAAGTATAGGTGGGTACTGCTGATGGATGGAATAAGGAAGAGAAGAGGTTTTAAAAAAAAAATTTAAAAAATGTAGAGGAAATATGGTGGTGAAGTATCCCAAGATTGTGTTCTGGTCTGGAAAGCTGGGCACAAGATGCCAGGGAAAATGAGCTGTGTGAATATTTGGATCAGAATGGAATATGAGGAAAGGGAGGATTAAATAAACATAAAAGGAGATGTCAGATAATACTGGAAAAGACTAAGATCTGAGGTTTTGCTTTGAGGACTGGTACTCAGGATTTTTTCTATTATTCTCTGACAGGGACAGAAGGGGTTGTCTCCAACTAGAAGGGAGGTGCTGCCAGAAGTGGGTAGATGTGTAAGTCAGCAAGAAGAGCTCTCTCTGCCTTCTGAGGCTGAAATACTTGAAGTATTTTAGTAGGAAAACTGGGCTGGAACAGACAAAGCATGTTGCACTTCAAGCAGTAGGTATGTTGCCCACAGGAGAAAAGGCTGGTTTGGCTTAGCTCTGCTGTGGCAGCTCCCACTTCTTATTTTTTAGTTAATGTTTGTAAATGTGCCCAATACATCCTAAGTATTGTTATCAAAACTAAAAGTGACCATAAAACCTACTATAGAGAATGTGTACACATATTTATCTGCATAAGCAAAGCAGTTCATGATGTCCATCGACTTATGTCACTGAACAGAAAATGCAGTAGTTATGCTGAAGGAGATGCGGTCTGATGGAGTTTTAAAATTGAGTGGTATTTATCTTGGAGACAGCTGTAGCTCATCAGGGGAGAAATGGTTTATTGAGTCAGTACATGTACAAGAACACTGAAATCAATTGTTATTTACCTGGTAATGAATAACTGTGATGAACTAGTGGAATCTGTTTTATCTGCAAAGTTTTATCACCAGCTTTAAAAAGAAAAAAAAATTAAGAATCTTGGTCTGCCAGAGACTTTAACATTTGTTTTGCAGTGCTGTGATTCTGACCTCAGGTGCCTGGCATGTCTCTGCTCTGTTGAGTCTATTTTGAATTTCAGCATATGGTCCCAGCAGCGCATCACCGACGTGTGGCCCACTGGCCCCAAGTGCAGTTACCTATGGGGAAGCTGCCTCTCCCCACACTTACTTGTGCCAGGAGACCAAGAGCCTTTCATGGCAGTACAGCAGAACAGAGCTTGCAAGCTCCTTACCTGATTTTTATACAGTCAGAGAGCATAAGCTATTTTATCAACCAAAATATATTTCTAGCTAGCTGGTATCTTACCTGTATCCCTGGGTAATGCTATATATGTTAGAAACACAGTATCAGGAGGAATTTTTTTTCCTGAACCCAGATTGGGTAATGCTGCAGTAGGAAAACTGATACTTATATTCATTTTCTTTCAGCCAGTAAGATGCTTCTCCTACTGGAAATGTATGTTTTCTCAGGGGTTCAGCTCTTAGAAAAAGTTTATACTGAAGTACTCTCCCAGGTTAATGACATAGTTTAGATAAGTGCAATATTTCCTTATTTTTTTTCTTAAATATCCTGCATATCTGTGTTGAGGATAAGCTTGTTTCCAAAATACACAGTATTTCAGTATCTGATACTTTCCTGCACAGAAAAATGAACTGTCATCAGAAATATCTAGCTTCAGTTTTATTTTTTGCCAGTTTAAAAATTACTGTCTCAAATGGTCGATAGCAGATATTGAACAAATCAAAAGGGCATCAGACACCTGTTAATTATCCTTACTAAACAGGTAATTTTTTCTGAGAAGGCCACTACTTCCCTTGTTCTTATTTCACTCATGCACAGCTGCATTTGAATGTGCACAGAGATCTCCTATCTCTGAGCAATGTCTGGCCTCTTACAGAAAGGCTCAGCAAAAGTGCAAAGTGCAGGAAAGGTGTTTGCACAGTGACTTTTTTTTATTTTCTCTCTGAAAATCTGGACTGAAATTTGCATGGCTGGGTCTGCAAGGGCAATTATATAATTTCTTTTTTTTTTTCCTTTTGATTTTTATGCAGTGTAGTGTTTCATGATACAATTCATTCAAACAATGGTTTCAGTGGTTGTTGGAGTTCTTTTGGGGTGGTTTCTTTTTGTTTGTTGGTTTGTTTTTTTGCAAGCCTGGATAGAATAAATTTGCAAATGTAAATTGGACCTCAGATAGATGGTATTACTACTCAGATTAGTATGTTATCTTTTCCAAGCACTGTCTTGGACTGAGAGCTATTTCTGAGATAAGAAGTAGATGGAAATCCCTTGCAACAACTGCTCAATGCTCAGGGAAACTTTTCATCTGGAGTGTTGTCAGGAGCATTAGAGCAATTTTCACATAATCATACACTTGAGTGTCTACAGCTTGTATGTGGTAGAGGGCTGGCAAGATGTGGTACTGTTGGATAGAGTCAGTTTGGCATTGGTGGACTGTCCTGGGCAAAGTCATGGGCATGATATGAGTTGTCAGGATACTGAGCAAGTAGGTGCATGAGTTTTGGTTGTGTGTTTGATTTTCATGTGGGTTTGTTTCCTTTGGTTTAAAACAACATGAGTAATGCATGCCTATTGTGGACTGTAACTTTATTTCCAGTATACCTGGAAATTGTAAAATTGGTTTACTATCAGTGCAATGAGGGAGTTTTTCTTAAGCAATCATTAAGGTACAGCCACATCTAGGGACGAAGGGCATTTTTGTGAGGTGTACATTAACAGTTTATTAAACTGAAATGTTTTAATCCTCTTTGAGTTGAAAATAAGCCAAAGTCTGCTGTTGTGCTGATGAAGGCATGAAAGCATCAAGGTGTTGTTCTATGACAATGTAAGCCATCCTTAAGTGAAGACTGCTGCTACAAGCTTCTGGCCTTATGCTGGTACTGCCTTTGGAATTTGGGTGAAAAGATGACATGTTATCTATTTGACCTTAACAGATCCCCCCCAAAAGCAGCCCTTCTGTTAAGACCTGGATGAACACTCTGAACTGGTCAGTTTGCCTTGTCAATGTCCCTTATGGGCCAAGATAGCAGATGGGATGTATATGCATAAAACCAAGCTTTATTGTAAATATTAAATAATCTTAAAAATAAGAATAAAAAAGGCCTGAATTGTATTATTTGACTGTTAAAATATTAGGGCATTAGGGTTAGACCCCATGCAAATTTGGTCTGAGGAGGTGGAGATTGCACAATGAATGGGACAGCAGCCAAAATGTAAGATGTCTCATGCTTCTGAGAACAAATGTAAGATGTCTCATGCTTCTGAGAACATCAGCCTCACATGGCATTACTGGGATTTGGCTTTACAAAAGGAGACAACTGGTGGAAATGAGGAGCAACTTATATTTTTAGATGCAAAGGCACTGAGGTTATCTGCTCTGAGCCATAAAGAACACAGTACTGTGAATACTGTTCCCAGCCTGTGGACTGTCTTGGCTGGCCTGTGCTTATTGAGCCTGGGGAGTGACATATGACTCGGTCACTCACACTCATGGGCAACAAAGCCAATGTCATAGCAATGTAATGTTACTGTGGGAACATATGTCACTGATTCACGAGGTGTTTGGGGATATCTTTAGGGGCACTGAATTAGAATAAAGATGTTCCTGTGCCAGGAAGTCCAAAGTCAGTTCTAAAACAAGTAACAGACTGGGGATATAGATTGACGAAAAGGTCAAATTAAACTAGGCTTTAATTCAGACAAAGCTTTGATCATTATTTTCACGAAGGTTCTAGCATTCCTGCCATAATTTTCACAAATATGTTACACTTAGAAGTTTGCATACAGTGTATTATGTGAGGCACTTAATATGATTGAATCCCTGGAAGGAAATCAGGAATATTTCATGGCTAAAAATTATAGCAAATATTGCATCATTTAGCTGCCAAAGTTCTCTTGTACAAGAAAGGGGATCCTGACTCATGTGAGAAAGCAATTGTTCTTAACATAAGCAAAAATTCCAGAAATATATTTCAAGACTGTAGTGATTGTAGTTCTGAAAAATACCCTTAATTCTGGGTAAGTTTTCTTAATGGAAATGAATTCTGGGTTTTCTGCTATTTGGTCCCCTCTTTCAGAGCAAAATAATCATTTACTAGTCTTAAAATCAGTCTTCTCACTGTGTATAAAAAGCAAATTCAAATAGGTAAAGGTACAAGCCATATTACTCTAGGAATGTAGATGAATTAAAAATACTGGTTATTAAGAGGTCCAGAACACCTGATTTGTCTTGATAATGAAGTCTATTAAACATAAACCATCAACAGCAAGAGGATTTAGTAAGAAAAAACCCCAAAACTCCCAAGCGAGGCTTCCCTAGGGAAAATTTGTTTCTTGTTGATCCAAATTCTTCATTGTGATTTTTACTTTCTGCTTTTCTGTGAAGATTTCTGTTAAGAGACTGAACACTGGAACCAGAAGGTTAGCAGCAGGTTTTTAAAAGCCTAGATTGCTTGAAGCCTTGGAGATTTTAAAAATTTAAACTAGAGTTGAACTGTAAAGATTCTAGAGATGCTACTAAACTACGAAGGATTTGCAGCCTTTTCTATGGCTAATAAACCTCTATCTGTAGCAAAGTAACGAAATATTTAATTAACTGCATCAGCAATATCATAATGTATTACCACGATATGTTAGCTCTTCAATAAAAAGGACTTTATACATAAGTATCTGTGGTCTCCACTGGAGCTTTGGTTTACCTTATTTTGAAGAGCAGAGGACCAACCAGCTTTGTGTGGATAAGAAATTTTGCTTTTTAACCATGCCATATGCTTTATCAAGTACTGTGGTGCCTGAGTATCACCACTGAAGGCAGCTGGAAACTTGCCATGTTGCAGCTGTCTGTTAGGTCTGTTGAAATAATAAGTTTATGAGAGAATCTTCTGTGAGAATCTTCTTCACCTGGCCTAACTGAAGAACCTGACTTAGGCCAGAAGGTAGAGTATTTTCATGTGTAAGATCCTGTCTGTTCTTAAACTGTAAACCAAGGTGGTTTTCCTTATATTAGGTGCTTAAGGTTAGGTGGTGCATATATCCCCATTGCATCTCTTATTGGGAGCAGTTACATACCCTTGGTTTGTAGAAAAATGTACCCATAAATACACCTGTGGGGGGGAAAATCAATAGATCATGCAGAAGGATATCTGAGAAATGCTGTTTCCCTGCTGCCTGCAAATATTTGGATGCTCACAATTGCTGCCTTCATAAGAGAGGTTACTGTTTCATATGCAGCCTTTCTGTCTAGCATCCCTTAGCTCAAGAGAACAATCAGCTATTCTTGTTTGCTTCCTTGAAATAGCATGGACAGATTGATACTTGTTCCTAAATTATACATGCTTTACGACTCAAAATGAGACCGAAGAAAAAAGTAAACAAGGAGACCCATAGAAAAATAAAAAACAAACAACAAAAAAACTCAAAAAATTCTCAGTCAACCAAATATGAGTGTGTTTGTCTTTTCAGTGACTGAAATTTAATTAAGAATTGGTAGGGTGAGATGTGTTATCTGAGGGAGCAGGAACAGTTGAAGTATGACCTTGTAATGGTTTCTGGATTCTCACAGCTTTACTTACAAAGCACTGTAGAATAGGAGTAAAAAGAAGTAAAGAAGTATATAAAAAAGCAGAAGAGAGGGAAAAAGGAACAGTAAGCAAGATAAAATAGAGGAAAAGAAGACAGTGAGGAAATAGGCAACAGGACAAAGGCTGGGAGTTAAGAACAGTTAATGTTGCGTACTGGTGAATGGTAAAATGTGTGTGTGGAGGCTGAACATGGGTGCAGAGGAGACTTAGAAAAAAAGAAAGAAAATTGAAACTAAAGTGTTGGAGTGGGAGGAGAGGTTATTTCATTTGTTTCTGACTTGTTTTGGCAGTAAACCAGCCAAGCTTTTATTTTTCTAGGCAGTCCTGTACAAGAGGATTGGAGAGGGCTGGTTCCCTGGGTGCAGTTCCAGGCACGGGCAGCATGGCAAGGCTGGGCAAATCAGACCTGTCCTAGGTAGACACTGAATGGAGCTCCTGCTTTAGGAGGCCATGAGCATCAAAGCCGTTTCCCCAGGGGGCCGTAGGATAATCCTGTGAAGGGGAGGACAGCAGGAAGTTGTCATGGAAACGAAGGGCCTGAAAGATTGACTCTGAGCAGGAACAGGCCAGCTAAGCAGCCTAAGTAGGATTTATAGCACATTATAGTGTGAAAAACAGGAGAAAATTACTGTAAAGGCAGGAATTATAGCACAACAGAACATATCAGCTCTGAGATCTGTCTTGCTAATTAAAACAGCATAGTCTGTGGTGGAGCGCGCGATAAGCCTGTTAGTCTAATGGGAAGATGTTATCGATACTTCATTATAAAGTTTATTGTCTTTAAGGTAATTGTAGAGGAGGGGTAGGGAAGTGTGTAACCTGAATAACCAATACCATTCTCTCTCTGCTCACAGTACTTAATAAATATCCATTCGCTGCTAAATCTGAAATCTGGAATGTTTTTTCCTTCTTGAAATTTTCCAGCTGCAAGTCCATTTGCATGTGTTTGTGGGGTAAATGAGGAGCCTAAGGGGAAAAAATGTGACTGTGTATAGAGGGGCTGGCAAAGCAAATTTTAGTAACTCTCTCTTACTTAAGTCACTGAGTGTGTCACCTTAGGTTTGGGTTTTTGGGTTTTTGTTTTTCTCTGGTGGATTTTGTGTTTTTTTTTAATGGTGGTGTGGATGTAGGGAAGCAGATATTCTTGAAATAGCTTTTTGCTTGGTTCTAGTAGCTCTTAACTGAGGATCTCAAATCACATAACATTCCTGTGAAACTTGTAAGGACTAATTCAAGGTCATGTAAATCAATAATGAGGCAAACTAACCACAACTTTGTTCTGACCATGAAGTAATGTCTGTCTAGTCATGAGAAGAATTTTCCTTATTTCTTAATGTTTTCACATCCTTTCTTCAGCCTTTTCCCTACAGTAATCAAACAACAAGTACTTGAGTTTTGACTGCGTTAGTTCTAATTGTCCTGACAATTCCTGTGTAATAACACTCATATAAAAGGTTTGAGTGAACAGTGTTTAAAAAAATTTAGCAGCTGGTGCAGTCTAATCCATGTAATACATCATAATATGCTGAGCAGGAGATGAAAAGCCTACAACGCTTCTATTCAATGAAGTAATTAATATTCTTGTTTGAATATCAGAAGACTATTTAAGGAAGAAATGAAAAAGAAAAAACCTGAAGCTCAGTTGTTGACACATTACTGGTGTGTTGGAAGTGCTTTCATATAGCAGAAGCTGAGGCAGTGTGTCTTATGATGCTGGCTTTTAAGCATTTTAGCACATTACAGTATTGCAGCAGTGTTTAAAAATAGCCTCAAAAAATTATACTTTATCAGCTTTGAATCCTTAACTGCAACGAGTCTCTCATTTCTTGCTTCTTACAGTTTTCTTTATGTCTTTGTGTGCAGTGTTTCCCACGGATGAACACTGTGAAAGGGTTGGCATAGGCACCTTTAATGATGAAAGTGATAAAAAAACACAAAAAATGTAGCTCATGGCAAAGAAATTGAGCAACCTGTTAAGTGCTGTTATCTTGCAGCCAAAACCTTCCTGCATACTCTCGTTCTGCTGGAAGGAGAGGTTTTGCAGGTGGAGGACCTTTCATGGCCAGACACAAGCAATTAGTGGAAAACTGAGGACTCTTAAAAGGCCAGGCTGGATGAGGCCTTGAGCAGCCTTGTCTAGATGAGAGGTGTCCTGCACCATGGCACAGAGGTTGGGGTAGATGATCTCTACCGTCCCTTCCAACCTAAGCCATTCTATGATTCTATCATTCTTCCTTCATCTCATCATGCCCAGAGCTCAGGTGTTGATTTGACTGCTCTGCCTTTCCTCCCCATTGCTGCCTTTGTGCGTTGCTCTTCAAACACTTGGTGCACTTTAAGGAGCCACTGCAGTGGGGTCTGCATTTTGTTTCCAGAGGTGCTATGACACTTCAAGAACTGTGGTGGTGCTAGGGCTGGTTAGCTTCATATGGTAATTGCTATAGCATCTATCAATTTATTGTCTCTGATAGATGCAGGTAGGTGTTGAGAAATATTACAATAATTTCAAGAGGTATGTCTAGTTAAGACCTAGTCTAGTTGCATAGATCATTGTCACATTACTCAGCATTTTGTGATGCTGAAACATGAAATAGCTGCAAAACATCTCAACTTGAAGTAAAAGCTTCTAAAGAAAAAACTAGTTCACAGGTCACAAGCAAACCTAAGTAAAGTTATAGGATATGGTTTCTTGATACCTGCTGTGTGTCTATCATCATGTGTTAAAGGGCTGAATGAGATGAAGAGTCATCATCAGTCATTGAGAAAGTATGTACATTTCTTCTTTATACTGATTTCAAGATTTCTTTCAAAGCTTCCAGCAAGTTTTGATATCATACTTGAGATGTGTTCCTCTTGACAGCTGCAGAAATAGAAATGCATTCCCTAATGAAGCCTGAAGTGCTCATGATCATTGTTTGAACAATTTCAGGTCCGGACTACTGGGGAATGTGCTGCATTACTCTTTGTAACCATGTGGATTTTTCTACCTGCGGTTTCTGCCAGTAAAGCTACAATAAGCTTTCTGTCCCTGTCTACTTTCTCTAATGACATATTTTTCTTGAGTTAAAGCTCAGATGTAATCTAAAAATACTGCATGTGACAAATCTGAAATACCAGGAGCTGTTATTGTTAGGGCAGATCTTGTGTGCTGAATAAGGATGTGCTTTGTTATATTACTTTTCAATGAGTTAATGCTTATTATAGAGAATGCTACAGGTGCTGCCATAGTATCTGAGAACACTTAGTAAGTTAGGTTAGTGTATGTCAGGTTACATTTTTGTATAAGAATAATATAGGATGATGATGTTTTTTGTATGGGATTTAAAAATAGTTGAATATTGAATGCTAAGTGATTTAGTATGTGATACTGTCTCCTTTAGTCTTGGGCAGTGATTAGATCTTCTTGGCAGCAATGCCAAGTTAAACACTGCCACTGCTAGCTATTGCTTTAGCCTGAAGGGTGTTGACTCTACTGTGTGAGTTAGTGATGTGAACCAGTTTAATGAACTGATCCAGCTGAAAAACAACTAAAGAAAACAGTTTCTTGATCTGGTTCACTCCAAGAAGCTGCATCAGCACGATGGAGACAAAAGCAGGGGGCACAAATGTTAACCCTCACCTCTGAGAAAGGGGATGGAAAGCAGACATATTGTAGGTAGGTTGCACTTGGCATTAATGCCAAATGTAGTGCTATGACTGCAGCATCAGTTTCAGACCTATGCTCTCACTATTCACAGGATCTGTAGCAAGTAGTCTTATTGTTATGAGGACAGCTTGGTTCAATTTGTCTTCTTATTGAAATGTTTGACAAAGTCACAGCATATGAAGTCATTTGCCAACTAAGTATCGATTAATATACAAGCAGATAAAGAAAAGATGGAAGGATAAAAGAAGCAGCTGAAGTTGCTGAAACCTAATTTCCTTAATCTTTTTCTGTAAGACTTATTTCTGAACAGTTTTATTATCAGCCATGGGCTCCATAGGTGTTTGAAACTTTGATCCATTGCTTTTGGTGAGAGATGTCCATAGTATAGCACAGGAGAGAGCCCTCAGGGTTTGTTCTGAAGGAGATCCATTGGGAGAAACAATGAAATTAACAGCCTGCAGCCCATGCTGCCTGCTTTGCAGTCAGGGAGCAGCTCATGAAAGCGTTCGCAGCACCAGCAGAGATTGTAAAAAATAACGTAGCCTCTTAGTGAGTCATCAAACCCATGGCACAGTCTTTGTCCACTTAATAACTCGTGGTTTGGTGTTTTGTTTTTTTTTCTAGTGGGGCATTAAGGCATGCCAGAGTACTGTGAGTGCTTTCGCTGTGACTTTGTATTTTTAGGTGGACGTTTTACAACTATAATTATTTCTAAGAAGCTTTCTGTTTGTTTAGGATTCTGTTAAAGTCATAAAGACCCTTCTTTGGGAAGGGCAGACAGGTGCTGCTGTAAAGAACATTTTCTTGGACTATTACAGTAACCAAGACCGACTGTATTGGCATGTTTCTAAAACTTTTTTCTTATTTGCCTCTCTCTTATATGTAGAAATACTTATCTACATAACATCTTTTTTTTGTTTCCTGAAGATCCTACTTGTTTATCCCCTCAAGCAACCCTCCCCCCCTTTATTCATTGCTTTATTTTTCCCTGTCTGTGTATTTTTCTTATTGAGTATCATTGTTTCTGCACTGTTCCCTTCAGAGAACAAGGCTTTCCCAGAATTGATATACTTGACTGACCCTGCTAATTACTTGCTGCAGCCAGCACAGAGTATTCATGCTGCTTCTGAGCGGTACCATTTGGAAAGGAACATTTATTTTCTGTTGATGCTTATGAGAAAGCATGTACTTGTGTTGTCCTGGGTCTGCACCATAGCACTAAATGGGCAGAACTTCATCAGCTTTTTGTTGTACTTCTAATTTCCACTAATAAAACCTGTCACAGAGTGACGTGTGCTTTTGGAGTAAAAGGGTAGGGAAAAAGGCGTTGAACTTTCATATTTAGATTTCTATGCTGAAAACCTGAAGAACACTTTCTTATTAGTATCATTGCTGTTTTGGGCACTTTTTTGACAAGAGGTATTATTAACTATGTAGATTTGGAACAACCATTAAATGCTGATGAAATGAAAGCCAGTGTGATGAAAGAAAATGGAACAACTGAAGTGATGTGGTTAAATTATAATTATAGTATTTTTGAAGTCTTTTAGGCCATGTGATAGAGAAAAGAAAAGCTATTCTTTTATTTAGAATGGTGTATGAGATGATTAGGAAAAAGCCCTGTTGAAGCCTTTTCTGACAAAACTGAGAAGTTCTGTGTAGCAAATATCCTTCTGTATTAGATTCTAGTTTGGAACAAACTTTGTCATGATGCTCTTCAAAATGTGGTGCTAAATCTGAGCATTTGCTTTGTAAGTACCACATGCAAAGTTATAACAACTATTTAAAATGGAGCCCAGGTCTGTTCCTTCTGCTGCCCTTTCTGCTTAGTTAACTCATACTGAATATGAGTTAACTCATTTTCCTCCACCTAATTTATTCTAAGATTTCCAGTATGGCCAGCTCTAGACTGTTGGGTTTAATATGGCAATGTTCCATGAGGGCAGAACTGGAATGTCTTCCCCCAGAAAAGTGGTGATGAATTTTTTTTTTATGTGTATGCATATTGTCCTTCCAGTGCACTGTCATGTTTAAAACCAATTGAAATCCCAAGGAACTGCAGAAATCTTGGATCATTAAATCTTCTTTGTGTAGCTATCCGAATATATATTTGGAGAAAACCAAGTCTAGCCAATTACATTTAGAGAGAACAAATAAAAAATGTTGCATACTGTACTTTCTGTTCTATAGAATTAAAACAGCTGTGATAATTATAGTGGTTCCTACTCTTGGTGTACAACTTGAAATTCATTAAGAAGTCTCTATACTTCTGAATCTTTTCTGGGAAAATGAGCTGCAAAAAGGTGCACATTGTTAGTAGAGACTCCTAACTAAAGCCATAACTACTTAGCAGGCCTGAACTCTGATTTGTTTAGTGTGCTTTTTTCATACTCCTGCATTGTCTTGAAGTCCTTCTGCTAGGATTTCTTTCTAAAAATATTACTCCTCTATCAGAGGTATGCAATGAATATGTTTGTGGACTATTTTTGGAGGAAGAGATGTTTTCTTCTTAAAGAGCACTGCTAAGAGCTGAAGCATTGACTCAGCTGGTATTACATTTTTGAGCTGATGTCTCAATAACTGGGTTTTTGGAAGAAGATAAGAATGGTTCAATAAAATAATAGAATATCCATCTAATATTTCTGTGCTTTCTCTGGTAATTTATACTATACCAGAAACACACCTCTCTTTCTGTCTTCCTTCTTAGCTTAGCTAGGACTAACATATAAATCATTACTTCTCCCTGTGTACCTGTCTGAGGATGTTGTGAGGCTTTCTTTGCTGGTATTTTGGTCAATTCCAAATGATGACTTGACCAGCAGAATGCCTCAAGGAATTTGATTGTGCGATTCCTGAAGATTAGTCTCTAATCCTTAACACAATTTTATGGGATGATAGGGAAGATGAGTTTTACATCACTTTTTTAAATTTTATTTTTCAATTTTTTAATTAAGTTTAGATTTTATTCAGCTCTTCATGCTAGTATGGGTGCAAAAGAAGATGTCAGTGTAGGAATGACCTGAAATCATGGTGTTTTTACAATGCAGAATGAGAGAGAGAAAAATTAGGATTACAACCACATAAGATCTCAAATGAATGGTCAGATTCATTGTCTTTAATGGTAAGAGGTATAAAGCACGCCCTTTCCCCCAACAGGTTTTCCTATTTAGGCCAGGTGTGACAAAGATGAGCTATCTGCCACCTGATTTCATCTGAGCAAACCTTTAACCTCTAAAGTTGGAGGTATGATGAAGTGTTGACTTTGGAAAAAATAGGCTATTTCTATTAAAAATTTCTATCCACATGACTAGACAGTGTACTCAGCAGTTGGTGAGAGTCCTCTGCAGCAGAATTCAGATGTTCTGTGTTATGCTGACCTATTTCCTTCTTGGTCCCTGAGGTCCCATCAGTGCCTCCTCACAGCTTTGCTGTTGCTGAATTCATGTGTGTCCATTTTTGTTTATTTCAGAAGACGCATTCAGAGCAAAAGGTTTACTTCATTCATACACTAAGGGCTAAGAAAAGGAGTGAACAGATCCAAGTAGGCTTGCAAATCAGCCAAAATTCATTGCAAACCCTTATGAGACAACCCAAATGATGTTTACTTCAAAAGCACAGTTGCTTTTTTGTTTAATGTGGCTTTTGAAATGCCCTTGAAAGCAGAAACAACACTGGGCAATGTGGGCAATGTCCAATTTCCAGCAGTGCTGATGTCTGGAGTACTTTATATTCCTTATAAACTTCATTGGAAGTGGCAAATTGTAAATCTGGCACTAGTTAGCTCTGGAGAATGGAAGACAAAATAGATGCTATAGATAGTATAGGCTTGTATCTAGCAGTCCTAAATGACCTCTATAAGGGTGCTGAGACACTGACACAGGTTTCCCAGGGAAATTGTGGATACCCTCTCTCTGGAAGTGTTCAGAACCAGGTTGGATAGGGCTGTGAGCAAGCTGGTCTAGTGGAAGGTGTCCCGGAACATGATAGGGATGTTGGAACTAGATGATATTTAAGGTCCCTTCAAACCCAATTCATTCTATGATTCTATAAAATTCTATGATGTAGCCCATTGACCAAGTATTTTTTTACTATCTGCCAAGGTAATTTGGGAATCAACCTAAATGGAGATATATCCCACCTGGCTCATTTCCTGGATTTTGTTTTGATCCATGGATTTGACTACATGCTGGGTTACCGTTGGACTGCTCTGAATGAAATTTCCATGAATGGAGAATGAGTTTGTTGGGGTGTAGTGGAGAAATGCAGTAAATGCAAACCCAAGGCATTCAGCATAGACTGGACCCACTGATCCGCAAGGTGTAGGTATTCAGCAGAATGTCATCTGTGCATGAAGTAGGCTTCATATGTGGTAAATATTGATTAGGATGGTGGTATATACTTACTTATTAAATGCCTTCAGAGGGCCCAATACTGTTCTAATTTTGAACAACATGAAAATAGAGTGACTTTGAACTTAGTGGTAGTACTCTAAAATTATAGAAGCACTATGAAACCTGGCAGGAATCTGCCAGAATGCTTTCCTTCCCTCAGTGGTGTGGCCTATACATTCCATAAGTTCCTTTGATATCTGTCTGACAGACATACAGGTGATGTGTTCCTTTCCATATATGATGCACCTTGCAATATTCTGTGTGGCATTGTAGGGAGCTATTATGCAGGGGAGATGCATCCTCACACTGACTATGAAGTTCAGGTTTAAGCTTCTCTTCAGGGATAAGTCTATTCAGTAAGTCTCAAGCAGCCTAATCCACTGATCTGAGCGAGACCCACTCTGAGCTATCACAGAGTTCTGTTTGACTTCTCACCTCAATCCATCACTAGTATCTGACAGCAGGTAGGAGGACATCTCCAAATTTCTTTTCTCATTGTGTACTTATCTCTTCTCCTTGGGAAACAGGGCAATTACCTGAGCAAATAGGAAAAACATAATAAGGACCTGAGATTTCTCCAACAGTAGAATCACAATCCTAATCCTGGACATATGTGATTAATTAACCACAGCATGATTGCATCTCAATGTTCAGAATTAATTTTCGAAATCTCATGTGTCAGCAAGATTCCTTAGTAGGATTATAACATATCTGGGAAGATCAGAGATAAGTTGCCATCTACCTGTTTGCATAGTTTGTGTTTCCTGCTTAGCCAGTAATTTATGTGTCCTCCATTGGAAATTGAATTGCACTTGATAAAGCACACCATTGCCATTGTACTTGCTGGTTCTGATGTATCAGTGAGCTTGAAGTATGATATTACTCCAGAAGATATAATTTCTGCCTCAAAAAAACTCATGCAGCTCCCCTCTGCCTCCCCCTCTGCCCCCCACGCCACCCCCACCCCCAAGAACCCTACTTCCCTTCCTTAAACAGTTGTTGAAAAGATACTGGGGACGTAAGGAGGGAGTTGTATAATTTTTACTGATGTAGGAAGGTAAACCTGGGCTTTGAATTGACAGTTTTAGCATGAGTAAAGAACTCAGGAGCTGCTGTTCTCAAATCATTCTCTGTTAGTTTTTTTAGTAAGATTTTTGGAAAGACACTTGTGGACAGAGCTGAAAACTGGATTGCACCTTTTCTATGGATAAGTGGAAGTTTTCCATTAGTGCAAATCCAGTAGCGCTAACCTTAAGTGAAAAGAGACAAGTTTAACTCTCTCTGTACTGCTTCCATAAGGAAGTGAAGTGTCTTATACCCTTTGGCTGCATAACTTGTATTCAGATAGCTGTGCAGCACATGGGTTCACTATTTTTTTCCCCAAGTTTTCTCACAGTAGGTGCTCTTTCTTGCTAGAGGAGGGGACAGCTCCTTTAAGCTGCAAAGGAATTTGCTCAGGTCTTGACATTTGCACTCCGATGTCAGAAAGCAAGAGGAAAAGACTGGGGTGGCACCAAATCACTGAGACCTTTGGGACTGGACTGTATTTTTTGAGCAGCTGTCAATGGAGTGTGTGTGAGATTATTATTGTTTGCAGAAGCTTTATTGATCTTGGCTTTGAAGCCCAGAAATCTGTTTACAGTGGCCTATAAAAATGAACAGCTACTTTTTTTTGCTGAAGGTTGAAACACTGTGTTTGTTTAATTGAATTGAAATGGCTTTGTGTTGTCTAAATGTCAGTGTTATTGAATTTTCAAGTGATTCTAGATTCTCCTAGTTGGGTAAAAATATATAGATAAAAAGCAGTATGTTAAAAGGGGGTGCTATCCACTTCATTAAAACATAGATCTGAAGAGAGACACTGTTGCCTTTGACACAGTTGACTGCATGAGAAGGTCATTTTAGCTTTCCAAGTCTGTTTCGTGTTGCTTTGATTTTTTTTTCTTCAGTTTGTTTTATTTGCATCTGCGTTTCTTTGGAAATGCAGCAGAAAGAAATACAGAAGGCCAAAAACCATACCTTTGGAATATCCAGCTCTTCTAGAAAATAACTTGATGGAAGCAAGTTCTTGCCGAAATAAAATGGGAATGCATTTATTTATAGCTCCCTGATTGCAGCAAGAGAGATGTAAACTTGGGGCATTACCTAGCAGTAATGAGTTTTTCTGTGGACTACTGTGGGCATTTTCCACTGTTATTTCTTCTCCTGAAACTAGTTCATCAAGCTTTTTGTCTAGTTTTGTAGACAAAACCAAAAACTAGACCTGTTTTCCTTTGCCCTGTAATTTTTCAGATAAATGTAATTCATGTTGCTGACTGTATTTTAAGCTTACGACACAAAGATGTAATATAAAAGCAGAATTTACTAAAACATACACGTATTCTGGCCATGATACACCCAGGCTGCTGGTGTGCACCTGGACAGGCTTAGAGATAGTGCTTTTCCCCAGACCTTTTTCCCTGTTTTTAGCTGTCTATAATATGTTTTGTCTATCTAGAAATGCATCAGGATACTGCGGAAATAAGCATTGCATGAACACAGCAGGAAAGGATTGCCTGTGTATTTTAGCCTTAGTTATCTCTCATGCTCTTCCTACTGTCAAGCTTCTCTCCATTAGGGAGTTTTTTCCCTTTCAGTCTTCCCTTCCCCATCTCCTCCTCTGTGTATTGGGCGATTACATATGACAGGGACCAGTGACTGCAGCTCACAAGTGACCACTGACTGCAACATCTGCTTCTCTTCAGTTAATGACTGTTTTGAAGTTTTGTGTCCCCTCTCTAATCTGCACAGGTACAGAACTGGGAGCTAAAAGGTTATAAGCAGAAAATGCTTAGGGGCATGAAGAGATGTCTATTTTAATTTCTGTTAGGTTAGAGCACCAGAAAATTTCTCTTTTTTCTTCTGAACATCATGAGTGCTCACTGTATTCATATATTGTTTAATTTATTTATTGAATTACCGTGAATTTCCCACAAACATTTGTTGAGAGCTCAAACAGAACAGTGAAGTTCCCCAGGGAGTATGAAGTTACACAGACCATTGCTCTCTGTCAGGGCTTTCAAATCTCACAATGCTCTTGAGAAGGTTTGTTCATGAAACAGGTTCATCTTCTATTAAGTGCATTCTCCAAGGAATGGTTGATAATATACAAATAAATGAGAGCTGAACACAGAAAATATCCTGAGCATCTGTATCCCTCTGGCTGAAAACTTCTATTAGCAGAAGCTGCTTAAATAAAGGCGAAAAGCATACTAGCTGTTACAGATAATAAACCCAAAAAGGTTCTTTGAGCCCTTTTCTATGTCAATGTGGTCTTTATCTGAGCTTTTCAAATCTGTGGCCTATTATACCTTAAATAACTCCATCATGATGACTAACTCTATAAAAAGACATAAATTAAATTAGAGGCATATTTTAAATCATTTCCAAATATTAAATATCCTGTTTCAAAACCTTTGATCTCTATAGGTTTTGGATCAAAAAAAGGCTGTAGATTTGATCCTTTTGTGACTTTCATATCTGGAACTTGAAGGGGTAGAAATACAGTGAATTTCAGTTTCCATGTTCAAAATGGAGTGCATACAGGGAAGAGTGAAGCTATGATAGGTACTTACCCTCCTGATTTTTCTTAAGGAAGTCTGAGGAGAGAACCAGTTCATCTTCTTGGTGTGAAGTTCTCTGGAAGATCTGCAGTTGAGTTCATTATGTGCAGGAATAGAACCTGCTTGGGAAGGCAGCAAAGAACATTGGAGGAAGGTGGCTTAGAATTGTATTTGTTTTGTAATTTGAACATTTGTTTTGTCTGTGGTAACAACGTTGTATTATTTCCAGTAACAAGGAAATCTTTATTTTAACTTGCAGGTGATGATATTTGCAGGGAGAGCTGAATGAATGTTTTTTAGGAACACTTACTTTAAGGCTGGAATTTAGCAATATTACAGATTAGTTAGGTTACAGTAAAAATAATTTTTTTATGTATTACTGAATTGATCTATGAAATCTGTCAATTTCCTCCTAGTGGATCTGTTAATATTGCAAGATATTTATTTTTATTTTTGTTGACAGTCCCAGCAGAAGATCTCTAGTTATTCCTCCTTTAGACCTAAGCTTGAGGATTTTTTGTCAGCTGGGGAGAGCATCACTAGTCTGTAGGTCACCATAGTGTGGGAGCTTCCTGCTTTCATTGGAGGTAATATACTCTGTCTTGCTCCAGGAGAAACAAAAAACTCTAAGCTTGGGCCTTCTCAGACAAAGGAAACCTTTCACTGCACAGCTGATTGTTCCTACTCTTGTCTGAAAACTAGAGGGAAGATTAGAAATACTTGCATGATAACATAAAGCTTCTATCAAAAGGGGGTGATGCTTTTGGTGCATCTTTATTCTCCCTTTGGACATTTTCTGAGTTGAATATCTGTATGAGTGTAGTGTGTTCAAATGGTTGAACATGGTATTTTCTATTTTATTTGGTAATAAGATTCCTGTGCACTGTGATGAAGCTAAATTTGTGAAAAAGTTTTAGGTGATTTATTGTACATATGAGGATCTGTGTTTTCTCTAAAGACAGAAATTATTCCACTTTATTTTTCTTTCTAAACGAACAATGTGTGCAGAAGTTATCTGTCATATCTTAGAGACATCACAAACAGATGCTTGAGCAACAGAAGATTATTCTTCCCATTTGGAAAATACAGGAGAGGTTTTGTTGGTTTTGTTTTTGGTTTTGTTTTTTTGTTTTTTTTTTTTGACTGCCACAAGGCACTCTGCAGTCTTTGCTTTCCATTTATACTTAAGTATAAATGGACAAATACTATAGTATTTGGACAGTTTGGGGAAAAATGGGATTTAGATAACCTTCCTGAGTGGATAACAGGACAGCAGCAGAACTCATTGTTGTGTTTGCAGAATTTCTAGTTCTGGACAAGAGGGCAAGAAACAATAGTCGAGCCTCTTCTGTGCCATGCAGGTGTTTGAATTTTTTTTCTTGCAGACGTTCCACAAATTCATTTTCCATTTTGATTTGGAAACAATTTTTGTTTTTCTCCAGTGAAAAACCTCTACAAATCAGCTGAAAAAGAAACATTTGAGTGAAAATAAAACTCTGTTCAGCAATAGCTAATTAGATGTTTCAGCCCATTCTGCTGCAGGGCTCTGCCATATTGTTACAGTTCAGCGCATTTTTGTATGCACCCTTTCTTCTCTTGATCAACAGGTTTTTTTACTGAAATTTTTGTAATTGTTGCTTCCACTAATTGTTATTCTTATAACATAACATGGATCTTTATGAGGTGATCTCATTGGAAGATCACCTCAGGGCTGTCTGAGCAGCAGGGAGCAGAGGGTTAGGGGTGTGTACTGCAGGTATTGCACTCAAAGTGGTACTCACTGAATCTTAAAGGTCAAATTTCTTGTTTTTTGAGGGGTTTTAATCCTCTGATTTATATTTTGAGCACTTGGGGAAAAAAAAATTTTACTTGGTTTTAAACAAAGCTGGACCTTATAAACATCAAGGTCCTATATCATCTTTGCTCACATTCCTTGTGCCACTGGTTGGTCAGGGGAAATATTTCCTGTCCAGTTGTACATAATTGCTTCTGAGACTGGTTAAAAAGCAGCAGAGATTCTGTTCCATATATTTGGAGGATAAGATTTACAAAGCTATAATTACAATTTTTACCTCTTTGTTTTCATTTGTTGTTGCTCTTAACTGTTTATTACTAGGGACTCTCCAGTGCAACTCTCATTCCATGAGAATGGGTTTTTCATGTCTATTATTGATGAACCACAAGCTGTAACACTCTAATATCACAATCAAAATGGCTGAGATTCTGTAAGAAGGAGACAGTGTTTTCTGTCTTTCAAACTTTTGACCACTGACTTACTGTCAAAAAAATGATCAGGAAAGATCCTAAATGTACAGCTTCTGAGCTGAAAAAAATTTGATAGCAATGTAATTCTGCAGACCAATTTCAAATCATTTTTATGAACTCCTAGGTGACTTTTAGGATCGCTGCCTTGGAGCTGGGAATTTCAAATTCTTTCTTTACTGTCTTGCTGACTTTGTGGTGCTTGCTAAATCATGTGGGACCAAAGAGATGGTGTGGTACTGCACTTCTTAATATAGTCTACTGGGAATTTCAGGTTATTCTGAAAGTGTGGGCCATTGAAGTCCTTTTTCCTGGACTTCTAAAAAAGCATAGTATTTATTCTTTCTAAGCACTATGAAATATAAAAAAACCCCATAAATTTTAGTGTTGATATGATTCCATGTTTGAAATTATTATAATATTTATAAAAACAGTGCTATGCAAGTGTTTTTAATAACAGAACACTGGAACTTGATCTTGTAGACTTCGTTGGAATTCACTTTGACAGACTGCCTGAGCAAGGAGGTTGCTGAACCTGTATGATAACTTCATAGGAATGCTAGAATTTGCTCCCTTGGGCTACATTGGATGCCTGAAGTCAGTGCAAACAGCAAAAAGAAATCATTAATATTTTTTGTCTGTTGTGAGCTACTTGTCTTTTCTTTGCTGATCTCACGGAAGGGGTGTGTATGTGTGTGCACACATGTGGTAGTATGTCTCAAAAATCTTGCCTTTATCATATTCTGTTGATAATTGTTTTCCAAGTAATAAGGAGCAATAGAAAAACATTTTGTTTCAATTATAAGATCAGGTTCTGCTTCTGAACATGATTTTTACTACTGATTCTTTTGTTGTCATTCATTGCTCTTAATGAATCGTTTTAGGCCATTTCTTTGTGTGCCAACACAGATTTGGAAATGAATGTAATTTTCCCCTTTTCCTTTAATTTCAAATGAAACCTTACTTACTGGCTAGAAAATCTTGTGTCTCTGGGGATATTAGTACAAAGCATGCAATTTCCTCATCTATAACTTTGACTGACACATGGCTTATCCAGTCAGTCTGCAGTAATCCTTCACACTTGTCACATGCTTACTGGTACCCAGAAAAATACACCTTTTGCACTACTAAGTATTTTAGAGATAAAATAAAATAAAAATAAAGGTTTTATCTTGTACTTTCTGTTGATGTAATAAAGTGTCCAGAAAGGTTTTGTCACTAAGGTAAGATGGGTATTTTTTTACTTTCTCCCTGTGGAAAAATGCAGAATTATGTTCCTAATCCTGATCTTTGTGTCCAGCTCATGGTGCTGTGCTCTGTCATGCAGAAAGGAAAACTGATTCTCTTCAGATAATAAGGGAACAGAACAAGTACTGCTCCATGACATTACATTAGCCCTTAAAGACTCAGGGCTGTGTCTGTGCAGAAGAGACGCAGAAACTGGTGATTCTGAGATCCATTTGGCAGTTCCCATTATCACTCCTGACTCTGATTGCTTGCCTTTTTGGCAGCCTCACCTGGGTAGAGCCAGAAGTGAAAACAATTCAAAGGTGAACTCTAGCTCTCAGCCTAGAAATTCATTACTTCTTAGCAGCAGTGTTGGAGGCAGGTAGTTAAAAACTTTGTGGCTTCTCCCTATCATAAGCCTGCAAGCAGATGTCCTTATGCAGAGCCATGTCAACCGAGAAAATTTCAGCAGTTCTAAATGTGCTAGCAAAGACAGACCTTGAAAATCTCAGCAATGTGCCCTTGTGTGCTCTGCATCCTTTAGAAGCAGCTGATGAGTCTGTTGTATCCATATTCGCTGGTACTTTGAATGTGTTTTGGCACATTGACAAACTATTAAAAACTTGTGTTTTCACAGCTAATTATAATTCCTTCCTGGCAGCATTAGAGGCAACAGCATCAAACCATGGGAGACACTTACACAGAAATATATACATAAAAACTCTTAAAGCACATTTCTTCTAGTCTGATGTGTAGGGAAGAGTACAGAACTATACAATAAAGGCAGCATTAAGAAATATTGAAATAACAGGATGAAACAACATTCACCTGTCAGAAGAGTGAGTTATAATAGTCTTTGCTGGTACAGGTCACATTTCATGATGACTTTAGTCTTGTCTGTCTTCTCTAAGTCTGACAGCCTGGTCCACTTAATGTGTTTAAGGTTCCCTAGATGATGCATCAAAGTTGTGAAAGCCCTTTTTTGTCTCCAGGTACAGAATGGGTAGCTTCTCTGTCCGTGGTATTTTTCATTTCAGGTTAGTAGTGTAAAGGAAGGGGATGAAGAACAGGAGTTAAAGCAAAGAAACTGTCTGATAGGGAGCCTGAATTAGAATCCAACATGTTATCATTAGAGGGTTTATTGTGGGCAAATGGTCAGTCATAATATATTGCAGTAGTTGTTAATACTGCTTAATCAAGCTTTCTTCCATCAACACTTCTCAAAGCAACCTGTATTAAAAGAGAAATATATAATTTCTGTTTGCAGAAGGTTAGAGAGGGATTGTGCAAGGCCCAGTGACTTGGAAAAAGCCAGCAGCAAACCCAGGAGAATATCCCATGCACCAAATTCCTTATCTTCTGAAGTTTCTCAAGGAGGCAGTCATCACAACTAGCCCCTTCCCAGTGTGCAAGGCTATGCCTCTGTCTGTTTAATAGCTGAGGAGATGTTACCAAAGGAATTGATTAGGAGTAATTTGCCATGGGAAGGGAGCTGTCTTGTGAGCTGTCAGCAAGTAGTGAAGCAAGGATGCCAACTGACAGGTGGACCAAAGCATTTTCAGTGGGAGGGAGGAGGAAACTGGTTCCAAGATGCAATTGCTTTAATTGAGGCTGCGAAGAAATAAATGGGGAAAGTTTACAACAGATCGAGACTGCTCTGAAGGAAAAGTTTTGAGGGTTTGTTATCTTCTTAGGAGGTCTTTTAGTCACCATGGTGATGTCTCTGGCAGACATCAGCAGGGGGGGGAAAAGCCCAGTAAAACCAAAATGAAATTCAATCAAAAGCCCTAAGGCAAACAGTTCCAGAAACTGGAGGGGGAAGGGGTTGTGGAGGGAAGAAGAAATAAATGTTGGTGGTGATGTTCTTTGAACTGGCACTTGAAAAGGACTTTAAGTACACATCTGTACAGTGCTGGGATGCCATCCTTACAGGTTCTGTATAAAAATTTCAGTAGTTATAAAGCAATGTGCATTGGTCACCAGAAACAGTAGTGTTGGACCTGGGTTTTCAGGGCCCATAGACATTTTTGCAAGGCAGTTTTCCTGTGTGTCCACTAGAAAGGTGTGTAAGTTTCATGGTAGGATTAGGTATTATGACTTTAAAGTGAGAAGGATGATTATGTGAAAGCCTGCTTCAGAACTCGAAGGCAGAAAGAAAAACAAGCCACAGAGAGAGAGCTCATCACCATTATTAATTTTTTCTATTCCTTGATATTCAGCTGACTACTTCTTCATTTCTTTTGTATTTTATTTTTCTCTCAGCTTCATCTCATCACTCCTAGCTGTTCCTTTTTGGCTCCGCTTTGAAACTTTATCTGCTTTCTCACTATAGGCATTTTTCAAACACACTTCTTAGATAAGCTATATGTAGAGTTTATAGCTTTTCTTAAATCTCAGTCATTCCTTTTTGTTCCAGATTATTTATATTGCTTCAGAAAGGAGTGGGATTAGCCAAAACATTTTTTTCTGGTTTTCTTCTCAAATTTCAATAGGTTAATTTGTTGAGTTCAAGTTAATTAGGGAAAAACACAATTTAAAAATGTCTATGTTTCAGCATTATGGACAGAGACTCTAGTGTTGACTGGATTATTTGCTTGTATAAGTAGTATTTGATAGGCAAAAAACCCTCTTACATCAGGATCCTCTTGGACCTGTGCTGAACAAACAAAGGGCTAATCATGATTACTGTTTTGGAGATACTACCCTGTAATGTCAAACTGGATGTCATTGACTGTACAGAGGAAAAACTAATGGAAAAATAGGAGCTGTACTAATAGGATTGTGTGCCTGGAAGAAAGAAGAATTTTATTTCAGAGTGTAAAAACCATAGTATTTTCGAAAAGAAATTGGATTGCAGGTCTAATCAATGACCCAGCCTTAAGTGGTCCACACCTATAACTGGTAATGTTGAAGAACTGTTGAATCATATTAAATGCAATTTACCCTACCCATAATTTCATAATAATTCACTTCTCATGGGTCTTGTTGAAGTTGTATGATAAGGGAGAAGATATGGAGGATAAAGTATTTTGATTATTCTTCCTTTCTGCATACAAAATTTAGCATGGAAGAAGGAATAAATATGAGTGCAAGTAAGTATGATGCCAATGATGCTGGATTTGTGGGTTTATTGAAGGAAGCTACTTCTTTAGCCTTTTCTCTTCTAATAAAAACATTTCTGCCAATATGTTTGCAGTAAGGAAGAATGCAAAAATGTAGTAGTATCTCAGTATATGTAGTACTTAGTGCTGAAAACCTCCACATATGAAAGTAAGAGCTGAGTGACAATGGGAATTCTTACTGCCCTGTGAACTTGGTAAGCAAGATGCTGGCTTGTTTTTAAAAGTGTGGGAGTAAGGAAGGGCTCTTGTGTTTTAGTTAGGTGGCCAAGAGTGTATAGTTACCACTGTCCTGTGAGGCTGACATACTTTGGGGAATTTATGTTTATTTTCTTATGCAGATACTTTCTAGATGTGGTTTATCTTGATTCCTTTGTTCCTACAAAGCTCATCCTAAGAGGCAAGTTTAAAAGAAAACAGAACAAACCAGTATGTTTCTATACACAGAAAAGCTTGGTGTTTTAACATTGCATATGGAAATTAAATGAGTGTAGTGTATCTGGAAAATAAATGGAAAATAGTTTTCTGACATTATTCTTGAGATGCCAGCTCTTTTCCCCAGTGTCTGAGAGCTGCCAGTTTCTGAGTCCTTGCTGTCTGGATATGGAAATGTGTATAGACCACAGTTTTTATCATGCTGAAAATTAGTGTTATCGGTTGCTCAATTTTTTGATTGGCTGATCTCCTAGAAGACACGTAAAACTGTTATTTTGGCAACTACTAGCACACAATGTCTGTCATTTCTCTGTAAGGAATTGTTTATATACTCTGCTTGATGTACTCCAACTGTAGATATAGCAGTGCAAATTGACTTGCACAGGACAATCTTAAACTCCCTCAAGAGCATATAGCCACTTGACCTAACATAGGAGAGAGGCTTGTACACCTTTTGCTTTGTTTGGTTTCCAGGCTTTTTCCACTGGATGGTGTATCAGCTATGTCGGTGTTAGCAATTCTTCAATTTCCTCTTGCTCTACTGTGACAGTAATTGGTTGCTGATAGACTATGCCTAATGCCAAAATAACTGGACAGGAATGTCTATTACAGTGCTCTGCTGTGTGTGGTACAAATCTACTGTGGCAGTGTCATGTGAGGAAAGATCCATCCCAGGTACTTGTGGAATACATTGTCAAGAAAGACTGTGACTGATGGATGAAGTTCTTATATACTCTGTAACAGCTGGAAACTTTCAGTAGTGATTTCAGTTTTCCAGCAATTGTTTCCACCCAGTGTTTCCCCATTATAATAATATGTTATAGAAGGTATTGTATTTTAATATAGTTTAAGAAGCAAGCAGATAATACATTTAAGTACTGCACTGGGCATGGTTTCTTTTATAACTACATGTACTTGAATTAAGTTACTGACCTGAGATGAATTGCTTTAGATTTACATTTGTTGCATGGCCAGAATGACATTCCCTTTCTGTATGTTTGTGACCTTCCTGTGCTGTTGTGCCTGGTATTGTCAGCTTATCAATTCAGCCTTTTATGAGTTTAGTGGAGAATCAAATTTAGAGAATAAAAGCCAGAGTTACCTGTTTAAATATAAGTAACTTTGAGGATTAGCAAAAGTGACAGGGAAACTGATTGTACATAAAAAGCAATAATTCAATGTACAAGAGTGTTAAGTATTTCAAAGTTTTCCCTGTATAGAAGCCACCTTTCTGAATAGTCTGTGAACCTCTGAACAAAGAAAAATGAGCCATAGAACAGCCTGCAGTTCTGAGACCAGGAAAGAAAATTGGCATTTCCAGGAATTTGCTTTCTGCTTTTAAGTATGCCTTCCAATATATCTGTAGTACTGAAGGAGAGATAGAGCTGTTAGAATACCATGTGGGAAGGACTCCTCTGAAGAAACTGCTGCTCCCACAGGCTTTGGAAGTATCGCGTAACACTGTTCTCCTCTGGAAAACCAAAACTAAATCCATTATAATCTTCTTCTCTAGTAAAAAGGAGCAGAGCTATGAGTTAGATTTGGAGCAGAATGCCTGAATTTGAAGAACCAACCTCTATCTCCAAATGTATTGCATGAGAGACCATTTGATTTAGTCAACATGGGAGAAAAGATCAGATTAATGAACTGGGCTTCTAGGCCAAATCCTACAAGAATGAAAACACACTTCTGGATTTGGAAGAAAATAGGGCATTATGGTACACAGAACTCCAGCAGCACGTGGTGTGTTTCATGAAACAGTTCAGTTAGCTAATGCTATAGCTCAGGGACACATTCTGCTTTTTGATGAACTAAGTGGTTGATCTTGGGACTGTAACTTCTATTTTCAAACCCTTTAAACAGGTGAAGTAACGCTTGCAGGCCCTGAGATGGAAAGTGATATCCTGAGCTGTCATGAGAGGAGTTCTCTTTTTAACAGTAATATTGAGAATAACACACGTGAAGGGAAGAAACTCTCCTGAGAATAGAAAAAATATTAAGATCCTAGAGCTATATCACACTGTAGCACTTTGATCTTCAATAAACATAGAGAGGAATTGTGAAGAACTCAGTGAGTAGCTGAACAAAACAAAACAAAACAAAACAAAACAAAAAAAAATGTTGTTAATGAGATATTATGACTGGGAAAACAATGGCAAATGCCATGTCTACTAGAGAATGACAGGCTAGTCAGCCTAACAGCAGATCCTGGAAGGACTAGAGCAAATTTGCCTAGAAGCTTCTTTCAATCACACAAACTTTGAATAACCCACATGGATTTTCTGAGGACTAACAGTGCAAGATGAGCACTGCCATTCCTGCCATTCCTAGCATGGGTACAGCTTCTCCTAAAGTGGCCACTGCTACTCTTAGGGGTGGAATGTCCTGGTCTGAGCCAGGATAGAACAAATTTTTCTTTCTAGTAATTTTACTTTTCACTTGTCTCTTCCAAATAAGTGTAGTCACTGAAATTACCAATACAGTTTTCAGTCAGCATCTGCTTCTAAAACCAATAGCTCCAATGTGTACGCTTACTGATGTAGAATGGTATGCAGAATCCAGGGCAATGCTTGGTTCTGCTAAACATCCCACTGTCCAGAAAAAAAAGGGAGGAAAAGGGGCAACACTTGTGACCCTTCTGTCAGGAAGAACAGATCAGACAGGTAAACAAAATTGACAAAAATATTCAATCCCATATGCATCATACTTGGTATAAATCTGAGGGATCATAAGGGCTAAGCTCTCTCTTCAGACAGCATCCTGGGTGGGCTCTGTCCATTTGTCTGCCTTTGATCCCAGTCCATGAACTCCTGAATCTGGGCACTCCTGCATGCAGTTCCTGTGTGCCACTGACTCCAGCAGCTCAGTCAGGGGCTTTCCCAGGACCTGCCATATAGCCTTGGTGGTGATGTCAACACTAAAGGGGGGGGAGTGTGATACTGGTTTTGTATAAATTTTTCTGTATTTCATTATTTTCTTTTTTCATCATTACTGTTTCATTAAAGCAGGGTAATTTCATTTCCACCCTGTAAAACTCTCTCCCTTATTTTCTTTCCTTGCCCTTTCTGAGCAGGGAAAAGAGTTAATAGAGAACATCTGCCATTTGTATAAACTGTGACTCTGGCCAACCTCATTGCTTTCTATAATGAGACTGGCTTTGTGAACAGCAAGGATACATGAGGTGGTGTTTACTTGGACTTCTACAAAGGCTTTGATATGGTGTCCTGCATTACCCTTTATCCCAGCTGGTGAGCTATGGGCTAGGTATGTGGATGATAAGAGAGGTAGGAGACTGGCTCAACTACTGATTCAAAGGGTTTTGCTCAGTGACAGAAAGTCCAACAGGCAATTTATCACCAGTGATGCCCCAAAGGGTTCTATGCTGATTTCAGTATTGTTTAATGTCTATGTTGATAACCTGAGTAATGGGACAGAGTGAACTCTCAGGAAGTTTGCAAATGATCAAACTGGTTTGCAAATGAACAAACTGTTAGTGAGCTGCTATCAGAGGGACCTCAAGATTTTCTGCATCTGAAATGGAGAATTCCTGTACATCAGGCTGCATTCTAACTGAATGGAAGAAAGCAGCTGAGTAGAAAAGGTGGGTAGCCATATGAATCTGATCCAGCAATATGCCCATGGGGCAAGGAGAGCCAATTTCTTAGTGATTTGCCTTAGCAAGAAAGCAGCCAGGAGGTTAAGGAAATGGATTCCTCCTGTCTGGTCAGCAGTTGTGAGACCACATTTGAGATACTGTGCCCAAGTCTGGAGCAAGAGACACAAGTCACAGTAAGAGACTGGTATCAAGAGTGCAGCAAGTCTGGAAGAAGGCCAACAAGGTGGTAAAGGTGCTGGAAAACATAACATATGAATTAAGTCTGAGATAAGAGTTTGTTCATCTGTAAGGGAGGAGAGGGAGGATATACCATTCTGAACTACCAGTGTAGGAGTTTATAGAGAAGACAACTCTTTGACACTCACCATGATTGTATGAAATGCAACAGGCACAAGATGGAATATGGAAAATTTTTATTTAAGTAGTTGGGTGGTAAAACACTGGAGCTGGTTTCAGCAGTTGTTGAATGTCCTTTCTTTAGGATATTCAAAACTCAACTGCAGAGGTTCCTAAGCAATTTGATTACACTGGCCTTCATTTCACTTGGAAGAGAGGAAAATAACATGACTTCTCTAGGTTCTTTCTAATTATTTGATGGGGGTTTTTTTGTTTTGTTTTGTTTTGTTTGGGTTTTTTTTGGGTTTTTTTTGTAGGTTTTTTTTATGAGAATGCCTGTATATGTTTTGTTTTATATGGGAGAATAAACTTATGGTTTCTTATAACTGAGCCATCAGCATTACTCATTGCTGCCAGCTTAATTTAAAGCTGCACTGGCATCCTAAATTACTTTTTATCCATATTTTACTGTTGCTATACCACATGCCGGAGGATGCTCCTAAAAGACCAAACAGAAATTATCAGAAGTTTGAGAAACTAGGATTTATAAACAACTTGTCTTTCTTTCTTTCCTTCTCACCTTCCAAAGAAGTGAGGAGGTAAGTGATTATGTACTACTTGCATGCCTCTCTAGCTGTCACCTGTAGAGCTCTGTAGGATGCAAGTGCTGCAGTTTGAGGAAGAATTGAGTGACCCTTAACATGGGGCTTAAGAGGCATTCCAGGCCTGGAGATGAAAGGATGAAGAACAAATCCCCTGTATTATTGAAGCGTGTGAAAGGCATGAAAGAGCTAGAGGCAAATCAATAGTTTGCATTTACAGCACAGGAAAGAAAAAAAAATAGATATAGTGGGATTTATTTTTCCAAGTTATTTCAGAGATTTTTTTTTTCCTTTTAGGAAGCACAGAACTGAGCTTTCTGTAGAATTGTAGGCCCTTGGCACCCTGGTAGGTGTACCCAAGAGGGAGTTGTCTCCCAAATAAACTATTTGGTAATGAAATTCTTTATTTGAATTATAGCTGGCAATTCACAATAAAGCAGTGAAACTAAAATATTGAGGTTCAATGCTTGCAGAGCTGGAGATTAATATAGACTTGAAATATGAGTGAAGGAAATCTTTATCAATTTTAATCAAAGTTTCCCTGTGGGAGTAGGAGATTAAGTTAAGAGGACTACCAATTTTTAGCTATTCGTTCACCTTTATTAATTTAACTTGTCTCTATAAAACTTTCTAGCAATAGCCATATAATACCATCTGATTCACTTATTCCTCTAAGAAATCCCTTCTCCCTGCCTAGGTAGGTACTTGGATACCACCTGTCACTGGCACACCTTAGCAATGTGTGGTGATATGCCTCATTACCTTTTAATGTGATGACAGAGTCATTTCAAAGGCTAGCAAGTTAAATTTCCTGTCTTAGTTTGTACAGGCCCTCTTCTAGAACAGGAAATGCCAGGGCATTTAAGATTAAATAAAATCATAGAATCGACTGGGTTGGAAGGGACCTCAGAGATCATCAAGTCCAACCCTTGATCCACTACCGTTGCAGTTACTAGACCATGGCACTGAGTGCCACATCCAGTCTCTTTTTACGTATCTCCAGGGATGGAGAATCCACTACTTCCCTGGGCAGCCCATTCCAATGCCGGATCACCCTCTCCGTAAAGACATTCTTTCTAATATCCAACCTAAACCTCCCCTAGCACAACTTAAGACCGTGTCCTCTTGTCTTGCTGAGCGTTGCCTGGGAATAATATACTGTATATAGTTGCCAAATATACATAAAATACTGTATATAGGTTCCAAAAATGTAGCATTAAAATATACTCAAAAATGTGTGAGAAGTTTTCTGTGAGGTTGTTATGAAAATTATCTGTAATATTAATTGAAACTTACTATTTCTATACCTGAAATTATCTAATACTTTCAAAAGGAAGTTTAGGGAAATTATTGTGGTCGTTAGATCAATGTGATCAGCCTACAACCCTTTCATTATCCTCACTTATGTTACATATTGCTCCATGTAACTGAAGGCCACAGACTCAGGACCTCTCCAATCATGATGTGTTTTAGTCTAGACTGTGACTGCTGAACTTCTCAGGAAACAATAGTGGTGGAAAAGCTTTCAGAGAGTGGCTGAATATCAAAGCTGTAAGAGTTCTGAGTCTCCTCTTCCAGAGGGAAGAAGTGGTGCAATTTTTTGCATGCCTCATGCAGTTCATGTTTGATGTGTTCATCATGGCAATGGGAATATCTTGGTTGCCAAGTATTGCTGAGGCTGTGGTGTTGTGTACCTGCACCATCCTGCTCCTCTGGGTAAGGCCCAAGCACATCTTTACCATTGAATCTCATGGCAGAAGCAGTTTCTGCCTGTAAGATGGAGGCCACTTCACTGTGGTGTAAAAAAATGTTATGCTAAGGTGATTTCTATCAAAACAATTAGAAATTACTAGAGTGGGTGGCTTTTGAGGCTCAACTTCACTGAAGGAGAGTAGCCAGGCATGGGAGATTAGACATCTTCTTTGAGTGAAAATACATTTGTAATTGGGAAAGCAGAGGATGCTGGAAAAGAACTTCTACCAAAACCAAAGCAAACTCACTGAGGAGAACAAAGTCCCAGGTCAAGGTGAGCAAGTTATTCAGAACCACTCTGCTTTTCCTCTCCCCTGCTGACTTTCTACAGATACAGTTGTTCTTGAATGATCACAATCAGTATATCAAAATAAACGCTTTACAGAGTAAGGTAAAAGGACTTGCTGGCAAGACTGTAAATCCTTTCATGGAACAAATGATAACTCAGCTCAAGAGCCCTTTTGTCCTGGCACTGTGGGAAGGATATAAATTCTCTGAAAGTATCTGTCAGTTGGAATTGCTCTGCATTCATCATGCCAGCTCTCTGCATCATTCATGAATGTCATAAGAGACTAAAGAATTGGCACTTCATGGTGGGAATGATTAAACAACCATTACTCTTGTCTTTTACTCTGGCATGGTACCTTATAACAGATTGCCTTTATAATGCTCACATATGTCCACCTATACTAATGGTGGCTGTTGTCCTTTCATGGTGGCAAGAGAAGGAGGCACTAGCAAGAAAAGCTGCACATCCTTTACAGAACACTTTCTGTGCCGTATTATTAGCTCTGGGTACGTATTGGTTTTATACTTCCACTATGTGACCTTGGGAAAGGGTTAGAGAGCCTTGGAAATGGTGAATTTCTGCAACTGCATTTCCTGTAATCACTAGCCTTCTGGTAGTTGTGAGGGACAATTTCATACTTAAGGTGAGAACTCTGACATTTTTTTCTTGGTAGACAAAACCAGCCCCATTTAGTCCTAGAAGACTAGACTGTATCGAGAGTAATAACCATCATGAGAGTGGTGTTGCAGGATGAAATTTAGTACCAAGGACCAGAGATCCAAACTGCAGGAATTTTACTTACAAGTTTTTACTTTGGACTATCTCTCGTTTGGCCCTATGGAATATTAACTTGTTAATAGCTGGATTGCATCTTCTAGTTTGGTTTTATCTGAAAGGAGTCAAATTTTTATAGTCTGAGGCTACACTGCTGCGTACCAAAGCATAGCAAGTAATGATAGATCAAGAAGTGTATTTCAAAAGCATGCTGCTAAAACAAACTGAAGTAATATAATAATTTATGTTGGAAAAGACCTTTAAGATCGAGTTCAACCAAAAACCTAACACTCCCAAAGCTGCCACTAAACTATGTCTGTAAGTACCCCATCTACACACCTTTTAAATACCCCAGGGATGGTGACTCAATCAGTTCCCTGGGCAGCCAGTTCCAGTGCTTGATAATCCTTTCAGTGAAGAAATTTTTCATAAGATCCAATATAAACCTTTGCAGGCACAACTTGAGGTGACTTTCTCCCTGTCGCTACTTAGTTGGGGACTGACACCCACATGGCTACAGCCTCCTTTCAGGTAGTTGTAGAGAGTGGTGAGGTCTTCCTCGAGTTCTTCCAGACTAAACAACCCCAGTTCCCTCAGGCATTCCTCACAACACCTGTTCTCTCATCAGCTTCATTGCCCTTGTCCGTCTCAATATCTTTCTTAAAATGAGGGGCTCAAAACTGAACACAATGTTCCAGGTGGATCCAAACCATGAGCAGCCAGTTTCCCTATGAGAATGCTGTGAGAAACAGGTGTTGACAGTTTTACTAATGTCTAGGTAAACAACATCTACAGCTTTTCCCTCTTTCTGCTAAGCAGATTGCTTTGCCATAGAAGGAGATCAGGTTTGTCAAGCAGGACCTGCCCTTCATAAACCTATGCTTATGGCCAGAAAGGTTAGATCTTCTAAAACCTGCTTCCTATTCCCAAATGTGCTGCTGATTTAACATGTGAGATTTTGTAAAACTTCTACCTTCCGGGGCTCTTAGGATTATCTGATAGCAAAAATCTCTTGCCCATCTCTGTTTAGCATTCAAGCCTGAAAATTTGATCTCCTGCTGTGAAGACTGTAAAAGTAAACTGTGTTTTCTGTTTTAATACCTGTGAATAAGGAAACATGAATAGGTATGTAAGGTATAATGAAGAATTACTTTGATTTAAAACAAAAAAACACCCTGTAGTCTGTAAACTGACCACGCAAAATATCATGCTACTTAAACATAGAGTGACTAAATGAAACTGAGACACCAGCAGTTGTCTTTGTGGTATATTGTCTGGGGCTTTTTTGTTTGTTCATTTTGGGGGGGGGTTGTGGTTTTGTTGTGGTTTTTATTGTTTTTTTGTTGTTGTTGTTTTCTGATTATTTTAATGGAATAAACTGTAGCTGAAGGATCAAGGCTAGAGATTCTTTAGGTGGGAGTTAAGTGGGCTGAGATCAATAGTAGCAGTTTGGCCTCCATCCATCTTCAGCTATATCTAGGCCATTTTGTTACCATTCAGATTCTGTAAAACTGTAGTGAACTAACATCCCTATTCTTCCTCCAGGCCCCAAATGAGCTATGAATCCTGCTGTGCTTCTCATTGCTAACAGTATTTTTTGTATTCAGCTCCTCTGGCATGCTGCCTTCTGGGCTTCTCCAAGGACATCCTCTCCGTGGGCTCTTTTATCAGGAAACACCAAGAAATAAGAAAATGCATCCAGATTCCAAGTTCTCTTTGGCAGCAGAATGCAACTAAGAAATACTTCCATCTTCCCTTACTGAATTTAGTCAGGTGCACCTAATGAAGTCTCTTTCCAGGTGGCAGTTAACTTTGACCCCATTAAACATGTCCTGCAAGGGTCACAATAACTGGACACTGTTTCCTGGAAACTTTTGCCCAGTAAATTTTGTATTTCAGTTCTAGTGTTTGTAATTTCTTTTGATCTTCTTCTACTGGTGCATAGTGGTTTGAAGCCTTCTGTCTTCCTGTAATGAAAGTTGTATATTGTTGTGAATAGTACTTTTTTTTTTTTCCCCCAGGATGTTTTCCATTTTCTGTGTGTTCTGGTTTGAGCCAGTACAGAACCAAATGCTCTTTTTAGTTATTTTACTTTTTTGGTTAAGTCTCTTCTAAGTAACTGCACTGGCTGAAATTAACAGCATGTTAATTATACTTGTGTACTTATACTGACTTATATTTACTTCTATAGAAACGAAAGTCACTGTTTGGTTCTACTAAACTTCTTACATGCCAGAAGCTAAAGGGAGAAAAAGGGGCCACACCTGGCATCCTCCTGTGAGTTTGAGTGGACTGTACAGGTGACCAAAACTGACCAAAGTATTTCATCCCACAGGCATTACACTTACTGTAAAGCTGAGGGATCACAAGGGTCAAGCTCTCTTCATCTGTGGCTGGCATCCTGGATAGTCTCTGTCTGTTCATCTGCCTTTCATCCCAATTTGTGCATTCCTGAATCTGAGTTCTTGAATCCGTGTAATCCTGAATCCAGTTCCCATCTGCTTCTGATTCTTGGATCCCAGTCTGGGGCTTTCTAGGGTCTGCCCTGAAGGCTTGGTGGTATTGTGAGCATTATTAAACTGAAGGGTAATAGTGAGTTTGCATATACTTGTATATATTTATACACATTTTATTATTGTCTTCTTCATCATTATTATGTCATTAAATCCATTTATCTTCCAGCCCGTAAGTCTCTCTCCTCTACTCTGTTTCCTTCCCCTTTCTGGGAAAGGAGGGGGGTTAATAGTATCTATCATTTAATTGCCAGTCCAATATTAAACTTTGCCACTGTAGTGTGTTTAAAAAAAACCAAAAATGTAGTGAAATGAGGCAACCAGGTGCCACTAATTCCCAGGGAGTGGCATGAGCTTGTGTTAAGCCCACCTGTGCCTGATTAGGGTGGGCCCCCACTGCGCATGAGCAGGGTTAGGGGGCCAATAAAAGGTGAGGCCTGAGACACAAGCTCAGCTCACTCCTGAGCAAGCCAGCAGAGAGGTCAGTCAAATCTGGAGCAATAGCACTGAGCCAGGCTGACCAATCCTCAGGGCGCTATTTGTGAACTTCTGCTGGAACACCTGTTGGACCTCAGAGCGCCGTGCCCTAAGAGAGGTTTGTCTTGCAACACAAAAACAAAACCAAAAACCCCAAACCTGGATGAATGGTCTTTGTGGTCTCTTTCTAGACTGACATCTGTCATCTGGCTGCCTAGAGCTGTGAGGCCTGAATTTCATATAAAACTGGTCTCTTTACTGAAAGAGAGGACTTAAAGGCTGAGGGTGGTGGTATGATAAAAGTCTGCAAGGCAAGGTTGACACTGAGAATGTAAATGTGGGGACAGACTACTGTGTCTTCTAGTACAAGAACTAGGGAACAAGTAACTTGTTTATCAAAAGCAAGTATGAAAAAAGGAGATTCTTCACACAATAAAATTATTTGGTTTGCAGTAGATCTCAAGAAATCCTCTAGTCAAACCTTTGCTCAGAGCAGTCTGCTGTAGTGTATGATCAGATTGCTTGGGGTTTTATGTAGTTAAATCTTGAAAGCCTCTGCACATGGATATTCCAAAATCTCTTTGGTCAACCTATTTGACTCCACATCTGTGCTTGTGAAGGGAAAGCTTGTTCCTTCTATTACATCAGATTCTCTCACTTTGAGCTATTCCTATTGCTTTCTGTTTGTCAACTGTGCACCACTGTGAAGACCCTACCTTTTTTTTCTCAGTAACCTCATTGAAGGTGCTGTAAGACTGCCATAAGTTCCTCTTGGACGTTGTCATCTTCAAGCTGAACAAAACCCCTTTGGCCTCTCCTCACAAAGCTGGCACTTCAGCCACCTGTCTTTTTGTGGCCCTTCACTGAGCTCGCTGCAGTCTGTCAATATCTCTCATATTGTGGTCCCCAAAACTGCATTATTCTAGATGTCAGTCTAGCAAGCACTGAGTAAAGGGAGTAATCACTTCACCTACTAGTAGACTATGGCCCTGTTAATAAAGTATAGGGTGCTGTAAGCTGCCTTTGCTGATGGGGCTCACAGATGGGCAGTGCTCAGCTTGCTGCATCAGTGGTAGCTTTATACAAGTCATTGCTAAAGTTTTGCAAGTCATTACTGTGAATGCATTCAAGGAGAGACTGGTGAGTATTTGGAAATAAGTTCTGAACACAAAAGGCTGTTAGTTGCTGGAAGGGCTTGTGGTCTGGGTGCTTCCTTTAAGGAAACATGCTTCGCTGTGCTTTTTTCCCCTGGCCGTCCACTTAGGATCAGTGCTGAAGACATGACAGTGAACTAGCCAGATCCTTGTCTGACCAGTTATGTTTTTGGTTATACAAATGAAGATATTACTGAAGTATTTCCCTGGTTGCAATCTGTTCTGTTTACACTGATATGCCTATGAGCATCTTGGGTCCATCTTAGCAGCTAATCCCTAAATTCCTTCTATGATGATAAACATCCCCACCATGCCCCATGAAAAATCCAGCTTTGAGAAAAAAACCAATCTTCTCAGTATCCTGGATCTAGGGAAATCTGTAGTTCAAGTGTAAACTGTCTTGGATCTTCTAGTAGTTCTAGGAACCATACCTTACTTTCCCCTTTTTACTCTTCCAGTCTTTTTAATGCAGTGTAACTAATAAGAAGTAGCATACTGTCTGATCCAATTGTTGGCTGATGCACACGTACTGGGAGGAAAGTGACTCGCATTAATTTGCTATCATTAAAGAAGACAAACACAGAAAACAGTCATGATCTGAATTGCTGCTTTTCTTTTGTGTTAGTCTTGCAGACTTTGTAACTCCTCCCTCTTTTTGTAAAAAACCAACTCCTTCATATTTTGAAGTGTGAAAGGAATTTCAGTTTCATGTCAAACAATGTCTGCTTTTTGAGATGCCAGCTGAGCATGGTATTCAATATGGATCTGAAAGTGTTTGTCAAGAGAGGAGCATCCTTAAAGATAAAAAAAAGCTAGTTCATGAAAACTTCCTTTAAGCTTGCTTTTTTTCTTTTTTTTTTTTTTTTTTTTTGAGGATTAGACTGGAAGTTTTACATTATCAGAGATTTTTATTTTCTTCATTCTTAAACAATTTAAATTTCTTGATAAATTAAAGGATGTTTCAGCATTCATGTCAGAAAAGTCTCAGGTCTGTCTTTGTGTGCTCCTAGGAAGGATCCTGTGGTGGAATGGTCAAGTGAGCCAGATGATGAGGATGATTACATACTCTGTAACCTTTTAAAACCCACTCTCCAACCCTACCCCCTTTTTCTCATTTTTTTTCTTTCTCAAGGAGGTGTTTGTATTAATTAGCATATATCTTGTAAACCCAGGGTGTGAAAAGTGCAACAGCTGGGTCACAGGGATGTGTGTCAGAGAGTGAGTTTTAGGAGAACAAAAAGGAAGACTGTTCCTGATTGATGATACTCAGTTTTGACTAGACCTCTATTTCTTGATGTGTATAATTGACTGAAAGTAAATCAAAGACATCCCTGGGTTGTCCTTATACTGCAGATCATTCCATATGCTGTAAGAACATTGGCATGTATGTTAGAAGGAAGGGATTGTATTGATGTCTAGCTTGTCTCTTGTTTCCTGAGCCCTGGTTCATTCTTTTAGCTAAGAACTTCTTTTATTTGGTAGACATGGAATGAGATAGAATAAGGAGGAGTAAAACAAATATTAGGATAACAGTGTATTGAAGTTTAAGATTGAGGGTAACTGGATGAAAGCTTATTACTGGAGAAGGAAGAATAGCTGCTGTCAAGACTGATGCCTTGGTAAATATGGAAGGGCAGGAGTGAGGCTGGCATACACCAATTTATTTCTTTTAATTAAAAAAAGATCTATTAATCTTAAATTCAATCTGATCACTTCTCAATTGATCTGGTTTTTCTCGTTTCCTAATTTGATTTATAATGGTAGCTGGAAATGATATGTAATGTACTGTAATAGCAAGGCAAAGAAGTTGTATCTAGTGGAAATCTAGCAGTGCATCTAGTGGAGAACACCCCAAGGAGTAATTTACATACACATGGAAAATCACAGAAATTGGAAACTGGAAACACCTGTTTGGTTATCTCTAGACAGTGTAGATGTCCCAGCATACCTAAAGTTGACCCACTTCAGATGATTTCAAGTAATGAAGAGTGAGACTAATCACCCATGCTCTTTGCGGGGTATATTGCAAAACTAGATAAAAACTTTGCTTATTTTCACCACTATTTTGTTCTTAATGCATATGGACACTTGTATTTCTTTATCCTCAAAATTTTCTTCTGTCAATTTTTTCAAATTTTTTACTCCTAAGAAATTCACTTAGGAAATTTGGAGATGCACAGTGTGAATGGTCTTTTTGATGTGTCCAAAAATAATTAAGTTTGAAAAACAGCTGTCAGCATTTTTACTCAGTTAATGCATGTCCATTTTGAAGGTGTGCAGGTATCAACTTCTATTTAATGCTCCTGCTGCCATTTGATAAATTTCTGGTGAGCAATAGTCAGAAGCCATTTGAAAGTCCTGATGCTCTGACTTGTGCAATCTGTATTGTTTTCTTTAGCTCCCCCTTAATGATGGTGTTCATAGCATGCCCCATTTTTCCTCAGGAGTATAGCAAGCATAAATAAGTAAGATGTTGAAAAGTCTCACTGTGTTAAGGCCTGAAGGTCTATGCCACTGTTGGTTCGCTGACCAGATAATGCAAATATGCAGCTTACCTTAAATTGTGAATATAAGGGAGAGACATTAGGGCAGCAATCAGATTAATCTGATCAGATTTCAGGCAAAACCTCTGATCTGTTTTATTGGAGATTTCTATTACAACAAAAGTTGGTCTTAGCAGCTCTTCCTTGATACTTTATCTCCACTTTCTAAGGAGAGCAGAATAGCTCTCATATACCATTTTTTTGTGGAGATGTTTTTTCATTACGTAGCCAAATAATGATGCTTCCTGCTGCAGCAAGTTTGGTGTTCTTACTGCATTTCTGCAAATGTATGCCTGATCTCTTCTTGCTTCATGCTAGTATTCTGTCTGACTTGTATTTCTTTACTAGTGACTTTTCTGATGATGAAAATAGTAAATAAACCACCAAGTGCAGGTATAATGACATGAAAATCACCATTACTTTTTCTTATTTCTATGAGTTTTTCAGACCTCTGCCTTGTCTTATTGAGACTCTGTGGGAATTTCTGAATGTCTGCAAAAACTCTCAGGTCTTTGTTACTTAATTGGTTCTTGAAAGGGCTACTCTGATCATCTAAAGGGCTGCCTGTGGTCATGTACAAAGTGTTACTGGTTCCATTCCTTGGCATTATTACTTCTTTAAAATAACCTAGATTTCAGTTTCATGTGAAGAAAGAAGGGCAAAATGTCACCAACCCAAATTTTCCTGTAGGTGAATTTACAGCTTCTTGTTAGAGAGCAGAAGGTTATGGTTAGTAATAAACATGGTAGGACTTTCACACCAGCAAATGCCCCAAAATCAGAATTACTGGACTAAGCAGAAAATACAGAAGGAATATAAGGGAGGTACAAAACAGGAGGGGGCAAAATAAAAAAGAAAACAAGCAGTGGGTAAGGACAGTGCAATGCTTTTGTTTATTTACAAGTCTTTGATTAAAAATTGTTGTTTTCCATTTGTCTTTTTATTGAGGAGTGAAAAGGTAAATTTACAGTGTTTTTACAAAAAAATTCAGTAACTAAAACGATATCTACAGTTTTTAAAGAGTTCTGTGCAAGAGAATAAAGACATAATAATTGAGGAAAAGATGCCTTGTTTTGCATATTAGTTTAGATAGGAAGACGTTGTCATTAAGGTTACATGTCTAGTGGGTTTTGGTGATTTACCACCACAGTGAGGATATTTATGTTTGTGATGGGTCACAAGTGGCAGAGGGCTGCAGAGCTCCCAGTGTGGGAGGAAGCCATGAGGTGTCCTGTGTGTGGTCACAGCTGGCTCTGACATGGATGAAAACAATCAACAACATTCCAGAACTTCAGCCTGGCAGAGAAGCACATGGTGCTTCTGGCCACAGTGAAACAAGTGTATGTTGTGCTGTAGCTGAGGCAAAATGGACTGTTGATGGCTTAGTAGATGCAAGTAGGGAATTTGCAATGGAATATTTAATATGGGGAGATTCACATTATCCCTAAGGCACAAAAGTAGTTATATCTTGTGCAGATGTGACAGACTTGTTTTCTACTGCTTTACAGGATTAGTGTTAGACAGGATATAGCTGCAGCAGCAGTGGTGTGCTGATTGAAGGACACTCTTTCTAAAGAAAGGCTTTTGAAGTCTTTGGGCAATGATGAAGAAAAAGTGATAAATGACTTAAAATTATAGGTGGTGGTGCCAAATTCAGCTACATGTTTCTGAGCTCACTAGGAGGTTTTCTTTGCTGTGACTTATAACACTGCTTATAACTTTTCTGTTAGGAATTTTCCATGAAGAGTCTTTGCCTCCAACTATTTTTTTACTGAAACTAAATAATCAAACAGCTCTTTTCATGAACATAGCTAGCAGATATTTGCCTAAGCTAGATGTGAAGACTTTAAATAACAACATTTTCATGTGTGTTGCAACATATATATCTCCCTGAAGTTAGTGTTATATACTAACTGTATATAACTCCCTGAAGTTAGTGTTATATAGTTAAAGTGGGGAAACACTGTAACAAATACAATGGAATTGATCAGTCCTTCAGACTTTTCTATTTTCAGGGCACAGTTGGTGTTGTGTTTATTAAAGGAGGTATATAACTAAACCATGAACAATGAAGAAAAAGTAAATATCAAGTGACTGCTCCTTAATAGCCATTGTCTATCTTGAGTAAAAAGTGTCTTAGAAAAATTGCATGCTCTTGTGCAATAAAGAGGTCTGTAAAAAAGCTTTGGTTCAATGAGAAGATCTCAAGCTTAGCAGACTATCATTTCATCAGCATTTTCACAGCTGAGTTCTTCACTTAGTATATGGTTCTGTGCAAGACCACAAAGGAAGGATAGTTACCACTTATAATCAGAATGAACCTTTGAAAGTAAACTAGTCCAACCTGCTTCCTCACACCACATTAAAGCAAGGCTAACCAGACAGAGTTGTTCAGCCCCTTTTCAACTTTCTGAAATCTCCTTTACTGAAGTCCAGGGCTGTAATTCTATTCTTTGTCTTTTTTAATTCTCTTGGAGCTTTAAGCTTCGTGAAGTTCAGTCAAATAGATGCATTCAAATCAAATGTGTTTGTGTTGTGGTTTTGGGGTTTGATTTGTTTTGTTGTGTTTTTGGTTTCATAAGGTGATTGCTGTGTGGTTGTATCTCTTGTTATCATTACTCTTCTGCTTTTTCTTGGTGTGTGCATGTTGTGTTTTAAGACTGGAGAGACTATTTTGTTCATACGTCAGGGTAAAAAAGTGGTACTGGTCCAATATTAATATACCATCTTTTTCTAAGCAAGACAATGGGTATCCTGTTTACCCTCAGAAAGTTGGGGAAGGAAAAGGACATTGACAAACCCAGCAAACAAGTGGCTTTTCTATCATCATACAAATAATTCTGACCTGGACAGTAATGAAACAACTGTTGGCTGCCAAAGCTTCAGTTAACAGATTTGTTTGGGTAGTGCATAAGTTATGGCTATTTCATCTGATCTTAGTGAAACAACCCAAAGTACTGAATATCTTCAAGTTAGGCCTAGAAGCAAAAATCTGTGAGGAGAAAATGAGCTCTGTTAAGCAGTTAGTCCCATGACAAGCCTATGAAGACATAATTGGTTCTAAGTGGTGTTCATAGGAGCACTGACATGCTCTACCTGCAGCCTGATAGTTCTTAGAGAGGCAGAGAAATCATCTATCTTCATAAATAGCAAAAAACTCTCTTCTAAGATTGTCTTTGATAATGAAGGGCCTGATAATCAGTACAAAAAATGAGGAGAATTTGCAAGTCAAGTGAGAATAGTTTGAATGGCTTTGGAAAGTAAGTTTTAATCGGTGAAGCCATCAACGATGAATTAACTCGTTTTATTTAACACACTGCTATGTTTGGGCTTTTTTTAATCTGCAATGCCACACGCATAGCTTTAAAAAAATTTGATAAACTGAGGCTGTGTACTTGTAACGTAGTTTACAGTGGGATATTGGTTTCCCTGCACATGGGAAGAAACCATAGGTAATTCATTACCAACTCATCTCCAGCTATCTCTCTAAGCAAGAAATTGCAGATACTGTTGGGGATGCATTTAAACAAAAAGATGAGCAAAACCCCTTTTCTACGTATTTTTCAATAGCTGTGCAACCTCTATCTTGAATTCAAAACTGAACAAGAAGATAGAGTTCAGCCTGTAAAAACAGTCTTTCTGGAACTGAAATTACAGATGTGCACAGTTCCATTATGCCAGTGTGCTCATTTCTTAACTCAGAATCATAAGTAACATTTCCTACCTAACCCTGATTTCCAAGACATTTGTTTGAACTTACTGGGCATTCTCTCATGGGTATGCACAGACCTGGAATGAAGGAAAGTGGAATTAATTTTCACACTGTCGTTGAGTCAGCTGTTTATAGATAACATCTTTTATGTGTATGAGGTTTTGATGTCTATTTTGGCAATGTGCTGAGATGTCTAGAGGAAGTCTCCTAAGCAAGGGTGAAATTTATCAATTATTTCTACTAATATGTAGTAATTATGTGGAATTCGGTTAATAAAGAGCTATAGTTTTGTAGGCATGTGTAGAAAGTACCTATATGTAATCTCACATGGTTCTGTATCTATTTACATTTACTCTGGGTTGCTTGATATGTTGCTTAATGGTATACGGTAGGAAAAAAAAATCAGTTGTAGTTTCACTCAAACTGGAAAACATACCCACTATATTACCTGCACTTTCTTATAGATTTTTCATCCGTGGTGCTTTAATGGGAGCTGGTTATTTTTGTTTGTTGTTCTGTAACTTGTGACTTGTTGTAATAGTGCTCGGAAGATGAGGTACAGCTGAAGCACTGAGAAGTGCTGTGCCTGTCTTACCCGTAGATTTGGTTCTAGGACAATTTAAACCAAATTTTCCAGTTAGCTCAGGGACTGATTTTATAACTACTGAGATAAAATCTAGCTCCACTTGTACTGAGGTGCAAGGGAGAATGTGAACTCCAAATGCTTCTCAGCTTCCTCATCTGCAACAATAAGTCCTCACTTGTGAGTTTGTCTTGCTCAGCTCAAATGTCCCTTGTGAATGTGGGAGGACAGTGTTCATCTTTTGAGAGGTTTGGTGGTGTCCTGAAAAATAAGGTCAAGGAGCAAATTCCCAGGCTCATTGTAAAGACAAATGATGCTGGAAATCTGTGAGCCAGATATCCCAAATTCTTAGGAAGTGTTGAGAAAAGCATAGCCTCCCACTGTATGTGAATAGTCTTCATCTGAAGACAAGCCCAGACTCAAAGAGAGCTGCCAGATATTCTCTTTGAATCCCCATGTAACATTGAGTCCCATGCTTTTGAAACAGGTGCAGCTTGCTACGGTTTCCTTTTTTTCCCCAGTGGTAGTGTCCTGTCTGGCATTTCCTGGGCTATTAACACTAATGAAATCTCAGAATCACAGAATGTTAGGAGTTGGAAGGGACCTCAAAAGATCATTGAGTCCAAACCCCCTGCCAGAGTAGGATAACCTTGTGTAGGTCACACAGGAATGTGTCCAGGCATGTTTTGAGTGTCTCCAGAGGAGACTCCACAACCTCACTGGGCAGCCTGTTCCATTCCTGAAAAACTCTTCCCTTATCTTTATCTTAAATGTTGCTTGTTTTTATTTGGGAACTAATAAAATGTACTTCTTAAAGTTGCATAGAGAAGAAATTTCTTGAATGATTTATAGCTTAAAAGGAAGCTTGCTTGTTTGTTTGTAGGTCCCCTGCTGTGATGTGTGTAGGAAGATGAGGATATTCTGAATAACATACATGCACCTTTAGATTACTCTGTAAGTGTTTGCAAGTCTCAAGCCCGTGCTCATTTGAAGGATGAATTTTCCATAAGGAAAGAATTACTTTGTTTGTTACCAAGTTTAATGGTGCAAAGCTAATGGTGAAGGAACAGATATGTTTTGTCTGATAAAAAGCTTTTTCACCTTCATATCTCTTTCCATCACAAGAAGTGCCTAGCATTCCAGAGCCATTACTTTACAAAGCAAAACTTACCATTTTATAGAAGGAAGGATGAAGTTAGAGAAGGCAGTCTAAAGCACTACTGTGTGTGGGTCCTAAGATGCATATGGAGACAATTCCAGTTCAAAGATGGAACCACAACATGATTTGTGGCAAAATAAAAGGATTTTAGTACCTGTTGTCCTCTTCTGTTACCTTTGAAGTTATAGTGCTATTATAGATGTTAGCAAATAAGGTGACAAATGGGTAACTAATACTTTTTTCTTTGGTTTTATGTTTTGTAGCTGGTGCCACATATATATTTGGGAAGAGTGGAGGTCTCATCCTGTACACCTGGCCAGCTAATGACAGACCGAGCACAAGGACAGACCGGCTTGCTGTGGGCTTCAGCACTACAGTGAAGGATGGCATCCTGGTTCGGATTGACAGTGCCCCTGGGCTTGGTGATTTTCTGCAGCTGCACATAGTGAGTATAGATAGACCCATGTCTATGCCAGACCTGGGTTTCTATTAATAAAATATGCATTCAAAGAAAATTATCACGATAAAAGAAGCATCATGCTCTGCACTTTCTATATCCTCAGCACTCATCATATTAATCTGCCTTAGCTTCTTCTAATTTAGGCTTTTCTAGAAGTACTGAGTGGGGTGAACAGGGAACCAAGTTGTGGCAACAGCAGTAAAAAGGGGGACACACACATCAAACCAGTGGGGAAAAAAAAGCCTTTCAAGATTCAATAGCAGTAGTGTTTATTAAAAAAGGAAAACCAACATATATATACATATACAAATATATATATCAGCAGTGTCAATTTACTGTGGCATATTCACAGTTCTGAACAGCTGGATTTATGATAGCACCACTATTCTCAGAAGGCAGAGTGAAATGGAGTGATCTGTTGTTTTTTCCTAAGCTAAGTGAGAACTAAACAGATCTTCTAGCTGATAGAACTAATGCTTGCTTTAGCAAGATAGTTCAAAAGAATAAGACTTTAATGTTAGCAAAACTTGGCTTTGCAAGAAGAAGCTAGACTTTTTTGTGAGACCAAATAATACTGGAAACTTCTAAAGTTACTTTAGAAGTACTTTAGATGATGCTTTGTGAGGGAGAGACAATTTTTTGCTTCCTTTTCCTTTGTCAACAAAGTAGCCAAGAAGCTTATAAGACGTAGAAGCTGGTCATGTTAATTGATGCTCATCTTATTTCCAATATTTTATACATAAGAGGAATGTGCCATTTGCAAGTTTTGACTGAGCCGGAGAGATGTTGAAATTTCAATGGAACTTGAATATTTAAGTAAACAGTGGGAGTGCCAGGGACCAAAATGCAGACCTAATGTGAATGACTGAGGGTTTTAATCTGCTATTGGATTCTATGTCCCAAATCATGTTGAAACAATGGGTATATTTCAGTGTGATTCTGAAACAAGGGTCAGGGCTAGTAGCCATTGCCAGCATTTTAAGTGGTTTTATTTTGAATTTTATTCTCAATTTAAGATTAATTTGGAGGGATTATAATATGAGCTTGAGCCATTAGACTGTGACCAGTTTTCAACAGAGAAGGACTCATGGAGGATGTCATTGATGGAGGCAATCTTGAACATAGCAATCATGAATTGGTAGAATTCTCTGTTGGAGAACTAAGAAAGACAGTCATCAAAACTGCTGTCTTGGACTTCTGGTGGACAGACTTTGACCTGTTTTGAAGACTGGTTGACCTAGTCCCTTGGAAGACAGCACTGAAGGGCAAAGGAGTCCAGGAAGGCTGGCCATTATTCAAGCACAAAGTCTTAGAAGAGCAGGAGCAGGCAATCCTCCTGTTCTGGAAGACAAGCTGGCAGGGAAAACCAGCCTGGCTCAATACAGAGATCTGGTTGCATCTTAGGGAAAATAGGAGAGTTTATTGTCTTTGGAAAAAGGGACAGGCCACACAGGAGGACTACAAAGATGTCTTGAGTTTATTCTGGGGGAAAATTAGAAGGACCAAAACCTGAAACTAATCTGGCTGCAGCTGCCAAAGATAACAAGGAAATTTTCTACAAATATATTATCAACAAAAGGGGAGGACTAAAGAGAACCTCCAACCCTTATTAGATACAGGGAAACATAATCATCACTAATGAGGAAAAGGCTGAGGTACTCAGTATCTTCTTTGCCTCTGTCTTCAGTAGTGGGGCCAGTTTTTCACTGGGTACCCAGTCCCCTGACCTGGAAGATAGGGATGGGGAGCAGAATGAAACCCCCATAATCTGAGAGGAGATCATTAGTAACCAGCTGTGCCACTTTGTATGAGATTTAACAAAACTAAGTGTTCAGTTTTGGGCCCTTCAGTGTAGAAAGGATAAACCAGTGCTGGAGCTCATATTTTCTCTTTCCAGTCAGTTTTGGAAATGAATGAAATTTTTTCTTTTTCCTCCCCATGTATTTTGCTTAAAATGGCATGGTGCTAGTTTCAGATTGTTTTGGATCTCTAAATTAAAGCTATTAACTGTAGCTAAAAGTTATGTTGTCTGCTTCATGTAGTTTGGCCAATTTTATCCCTGAAGATGTACACTAGCAGCAACTATAGAACTTGTTCAGCTTTAATTTCTCTTGTTCTTTTATCGTCAGGATGGATTAGGAGGATTTGTGAGTCATTCATGAGGAGCTAAGGCATGCTGCTGGGAGCATTCATAAATATCACTGACTACCTAAGTGTTCAAATAAAAAAATGTAGTCTGAGATTCATGCTGTTACATGCAATAGAAAAGCTGAGGAGGAACTTAAAGTGTTACTGGCTTCTTGAATGTCTGGAAGACTTTGTTACCTCTCGTTTATGGTTCAAAGTCACAGAAAGGAACTCATATCAGTATTATTTTAGAAAAAGTAGAAATCTGAGATGAAAATCGCATCTTGAAATGGTTTAAAATGCAAAATCATATAGGATGCAAACTTTCTATGAGGCCAAGATCTTTCATAACTGACTGAAAACTACCACATGCTCATTGCTATCATGTTCAAAGAGTCTCTCCGTCTTCTTGTCTTCAAAACTTTGTCCTTCCATAGGCCATTTTCAGGTGTGAAGACAAACAAAGCAGTGTGGATCAAATTATAATATAAATATTATAATAGAAACCCAAATTTGTAGATCAGAGATATGAAAGCAGATTAAACTGATAATAAAAAACATTTGTAAAACTGGAGTTACTTAAGCCATAAATCATATTGTAGGAAAATGAAAAAATAGTTATTAAAATAGGGAGGGCCAATGTTAATGTAATTTATTTTTTTGTATACTTAGCAACTTCTTCAGGAGCAATTATATTTAGTAGCACATTCTCTCACTTCCTGGGATGTTCTGTTGGAATTAGTGGCAGGAGCCACCTGTTGATCATTGCTTTCTAATGGACATCACTGAATTAAAATTTAATCCAAAAGTTGCAGTATAGTCTATGGTTTTATCGAGATCTGGTCCTATTTTAAAGATTGTAAAAGTGACTCATACTCTGCTAAGACAACTTTTTAATAATTTGCCTGCTTTTTTCCATATAACTTACATTGTGGACTTCTTTTCATTACCATTTCTTTCTATTTGCAAAATTCAAAGCTATAAAAAGTTACCTAATTAACAAGTTACACATTTGCTTATTTAATTTGTGCTTGTTCTGTTTGGATTAATTTTTTAATTGAGTCTTTCAGACACTGTGGAAAATTTATTGACTAAGATGTCCATTTTATGTGACAAAAAATTACAGCCTCTAAAACTATTTTCTCTTCTGATTTACAATGAGAAGCCCCGAAAAAAGTTGCATACCATCCAGATCAGTCAGATGTGAAGAATGAGTTGTTTGTATGAACAGACTGTAGCGCATGGGAAGAGGGTGTTCTTATAGCATCAGATCCCTCCTTATGAGATATTTTTTCCCTGCTTTTTGAGGCACAAAGTCCAGACCTGTACCAGAATTTTTTGTTCCATGATGGATGCTTAAAGACTACATGTGTGAGTTGTGGTTGAAATGTTTCTATACATTTCATTGCCTTACACTACCACACCTATTTTGTGGTAGTGCAAAAGCTTTCATATAGATAAAATGGGGAGAGGAAGACAGCTGCAGATGGCTATGGATATCATTCTTGTGATGACCATGGAGAGAGAAATCACCCTCCATGTGTACTGCTGGTTTATTCTGCAGTCTTTCATTTTGATGTGTATTGTAAGCTGTCATCTCACATCTGGCTGTCCAGAGTAGCATTGCCAGACTGTTGCAGTGTCTGAATTGCTTGTAAAAAGTCGGCTCTCAGCTTGGGCAAAAAATTTTGGGAGGAGTTTTAGTTAAGTAGTCCCAAGCTAGTGGGGGTCAATTTCTTAGGACCAGGCTGCTACAAAGGCTACACAATTTGGTGAAGAAGAGTTTGATTCTTAATCAATAAGGATAAGAAAGTCTTTCTTGAGCTAGAGATGGCATTGCTAAATGGGACTGAGCATAAAATAAAGAAAATTTACATGTCCATTCTGCCAAATTTGTGCAGTTATAATATGACTGCCCAAAATCTGAACTGTATGGTTGTAGAGACAATTCTGGCTCTTTTGTTACAAAGACTTCTATGGAGACTCTGTCCAAAACTGCAATGCCATGTTATCTGAGCAGAGAAAGAAGAAGTAAAAGTGGAATTGGAATCAGGAGAAGGATAACCACAGGGGATGTATGATGAACTGAACGTTCTAAGGACTAGGGTGAGATAATAAATGGAGTTTGTGTCCTGCTTTTCTATAACCAAAATCACCTTGATGCAAAATATTTCAACTTTTTAAGGCCAGATTTGGAGTGAGAATTGAGAGTTACATTTTCTACCCAAGGAAGGAGAAAGAAGAGGGTTTCTTTAAGACTGGTCTTGTTTATTTTGCCTCTACAGAGGCTACAAACCATGGAGAAAAAAAATTACGCTATCTACTTTGATCTCCTATCTTCTGTTTTGCTTTTTTAAGCCACCTTTATGGTTAGTTTTATCTTAAAATGTTTTTTTCACCATGTTAGATCTCCTTTTCTGCTCTTGTATAAAATTCATAATTTGTTCGCGTTTAATTAATTTTTGTGAATACAGGTAATTTCACTCCCATTTAAC